>NC_080021.1:35893728-37143728 GCF_030020395.1 Manis pentadactyla | reverse complement strand
GTATTTAACTCCTCCCAGAACAAAGTTCAGAACCTTAGGACATTCCAAGTATGTTTGTGATATTTGATTATTTTAAAGTAAAATTCATAAATTAAAATACATGCTTAAGACTTCTTCTTCCAGTATAGATGGAGTAATAGGTAGTGAATTTACTCTTCTGCCTGAAACATCTGAAAAAACAGATAATGTATTTGAAAGAATGGTTTTTTAGAAATTGGGCATAAGGCAACAAAAGGAAGTAATACTTGAGAGATAGGAAATAAATAGAATGAGCTCTGTGATCACCTTAGAGTACTGCTTTGATAAAGTTTCCATGCTGTTGTACAGGGAGGGGAGTCTAGGCAGACCCTAGAGGTTTTCCTGAGTTGAGACAGTTCTGAGGGTTTGTGGAGACCAAGGCAGCTGGAGTTTGCTAGACACAGTGCCAGAGAAGAGAAGGCTGAGCAGCAAGATACCTTGGAGATCTGCAAGAGGGTCCTCCTTGTGTATCTGGTAGAATAATGATTGTTACATGCATGTGAAGAAACTACTCAAGTCCAGACAGAGAATCTTCCAGGGTTATTAGAAGAAACACTAACCTGCATTCATACAGGATCAAGAATAGAATAGTGTTCTCCCAGCAGCCAGACTAAAGAACCTAAAGATTCCTGGAACCTTGGGTAGACTATTTTGGAAAGTCTTGCTTCAGCAGTGGGGAATAATTAATGCTAAATTGAGCACTGCTCTGGGACAGAATAACAAATCATAAAAGCAGGACCTGAAAGGACCAGACCATTTCCAAGTAATTTAACTCCTCTCAGAACAAAGTTTAAAATTCATAAGAATACAAAAATATGCAGCACTGAACTAGGTAAAAATTGGTGCTTACAAGCATTTATAATAGTTGGTATACAATAAAAAAATAACTCTGGGCATACAAAACACCAGGAAAACACAATCAATAATGAGAAAGTAATCAGACACTGGATACCAACCCAGTGGTGACACAAATATTTGAATTATCAGGCAGGAATATTAAAATAGTTATTATAATTATGTTCCATATAATTTAAAAAGTGAAATAGAGATATGTAAGATATTAAAATGACCCCCAAATTAAGCTTATAAAGGTGAGAATTGTAATATCTGAAAAGTACCCTTGTTAGGTATAATGGAAGGTTAGGTATTTAGGAAGAAAAGATTAGTGAATTTGAATAAAAATTAATGGAAGTGATACACAATGAAATACAGAATAAAAAGTGAATAAAGTAATTTGTAAAGGGAGAGAGCATCATGGGCTATGGGACATTATCAAGTACTTACTATACATGTAACTGGAGTCTTTGAGGGGGAGGAGAGTATAGAGAGTACTAAGAAAAATTTGGAGAAAGAATTTTTCAAATTTATGAAAAGTGCTAAACTGCAGATCCAAGAAGCTCTACAAATTTCACACACAACAAACACAGGAAAAAGCACACCAAATCACTTCATAATCAAATAGCTTAAAACCAGTGATAATGTGGAAATCAGCCAGAGAAAAAAACAAGGATAAAGATGGCACCAATTTCTTGTTGAAAACAAGGCAAGAGGGAAGAGAATGGAGCAAATACCTTTAAAGTACTGAAAGATTAAAAAAAAAAAGCCATCAATCAGTTTTCTAGACCCAGTGAAAATATCCAAAGAATGACTATTTCAGATATACAAAAGTTGAAAGATTCATCACCAGCATAAATTACGCTATAGGAAATATTGAACAGAGTCCTTCAGGCAGAAGGAAAATTATACCAGCTGAAAATATGTATCTACACCAAGAAATGAAGAGTAATGGAAATGATTAATATATTAGTAAAGACATAACTTTTTTCTTATTATTTTAAATATCCTTAGAAGATACTTGGCTATTTAAATAAAATAATAATGTATTGTGGTACTTATGCCATATGAAAAATAAAATACGTGACAGCAATGACAAAGTTTGGGAGGGGAGAAATGTAAGTACACTATTGCTAGGTTCTTATACTTAAAGTGGCATAGTATGGTTTGAAGAGGGACTATGATATGTTAAAGGTGAACTATAAACCCCAAAATAAACTGTTACAGCTAGTAAGTCAACAAAGGAGATAAAATGGAATGTAAAAGGAATATAAAATATAGTCAACCAAAAGAAGACAGAAAAGGTGTAAAAACAGAACAAGGACATGTCAGACAAATAGAAAGAAAAGAGCAAGATTGGTAGACAAACCTAATCATATTGATAATCATGTTAAATATAATTTGTCTAAACACCCCAAGGAACAGATTGTCAGACTGGTGGTAAATGAAGACCCAACCATCTCCTGCCTGCAAGAAACACACTGTAAATATAAAGACAAACATAGTGAAAAGTAAAAGAATGGAAAAGATATACCATACCAATACTACTCATAAGCTGGAGATAGCTGTAGTGGTTATACTCAGATCAAAGTAGATTTCAGAGCAAATAATATTACTAGGAATAAATAATTTTACTTCATGATAAAGAGGTCCGTTATCAAGAGGACATAAAAATGTTAAATGTTTATGTCTTTATTAACAGAGCTTCAAAATATATGAAGCAAAAAACTGATAAAATTGTCTAAGAGAAATAGACAAATCCCACAGTTGTAATTGATCAGCAAAGATATTGTAGACTTGAACAACAGTCTCAACTAGCCTGACATAATTGATGTTTGTAGCACAATCCACCAAACAACAGCAGAACATTCACTCTTATTAGGGGTACATAGAACAATCACCAAGATATACCATATTTTGGTCATTAAACAAATCTCATTAAGTTGAAAGTAATCCAAGTAATAAAAAATGTGTTCTCTGATCACAATGGAATTATGTTAGAAATTAGAAACAGAAAGATCTCTGGGAAATCCCCCAATATTTGGAAGCTAAATAACACACTTTTAGGTAATCTATAGATCAAAGAAGAATTCAAAAGAGAACATAGAAACCATTTTTAACTGAATTAAAATGAAAACAGTAGCAGAATTTGTAGGATGCCTCTAAAGCAGTACTTAGGCCAGAATTTATAGCACTAGGCACCTATATTAGTAAAGAAAAGCCTCAAAGCATTGATCTTGGCTTCCATCTTAAATTTAGAAAAGCAATGCTAATTAAGCTCAAGTAAGCAGAATAAAGGAAACAATAACGATTAAAGCAGAAAAGAAAATGGAAACAATGAATGCAAAAGCTGAATCTTTGAGAAGACCAATAAAATTATTAAACTTCTAGACAGACTAATTATGAAAAGAAGAAAAGAAAGAGAAGATAGAAATTTCCTATGTCACAAGCAAGAGAGCTAACATCAACACGAACTCTCATTATGCTAAAATATTAAGGAGGAATTATTTTGAAAAACATTATGCCTATAAAATTGACACATTAGCTGAAATGGACAATTCCCTTGAAAGACACAAATCACTGAAGCTCACTCAGGAAGAAATGAATACTTAAATAGCATTATATGTATAAGAAAATTGTATTTATGATTAAAAACCTTCCTACAAATAAAACGACCTGATGGCATCACTGGTAAACAGACTTTAAAGGAAGAAATAATGCCATCTCTACACATACTTTTCTGGGAAATTAAGGAGGATAGAATATTTCTTAGTGCCTACTTCCAGCCAACATTATCCTGAAACCAAAATCAAAGATATTACAAAGAAAAGAAACAAAAAAAAACAACTTGTGAACATCATTCATAAATATAAATGCAAAAATTCTAAACAAATTTAACAAATTGATCAATATATAAAAAAGGATAATGCATCATTTAAATGGTGTTTATCCTAGGAAAATAGAGTTAGTTTAACATTTGAAAATCCTGGTAATTCACTATTTTAATAAAATAAAAAAATTGTATTATTTCAATACATCCAGAAAATCATTTGACAAACTTAAGCATACATTTTTTTATTAAGGTATCATTGATATACAATGTTATGAAGGTTTCACATGAGAAACATTGTGTTTTCAACATTCACCCACATTATCAAGCCCCCCTGGCCCCCAACCCCATTGCAAGCACTATCCATCAGTGTAGTAAGATACTATAGAGTCATTACTTATCTTTTTTTTGTGCAATACTGCCTTCCCCATGACCTGCCTGTGTTGTGTGCTAATTATAATGCCCCTTAATCCCCTTCTCCCTCCCTCCCTCCTCAACCCCTTCCCTTTTGTAACTACTAGTCCCTTCTTGGAGTCTGTGAGTCTGCCGCTGTTTTGTTCCTTCAGTTTTGCTTTGTTGTTATACTCCACAAATGAGTGAAATCATTTGGTACTTGTCTTTCTCCACCTGGCTTATTTCACTGAGCATAATACCCTCTAGCTCCATCCATGTTGTTGCAAATGGTAGGATTTTTTTTCTTCTTGTGGCTGAATAATATTCCATTGTGTATATGTACCACATCTTCTTTATCCATTCATCTACTGATGGACACTTAGTTTGCTTCCATTTCTTGGCTACTGTAAATAGTGCTGCAGTAAACATAGGGGTGTATATGTCTTTTTTGAATCAGGGATCTTGTTTTCTTTGGATAAATTCTTAGGAGTGGAATTCCTGGGTCAAATGGTATTTGTATTTTTAGTTTTTCGAGGAACCTCCATATTGTTTTCCTCAATGGTTGAACTAATTTACATTCCTACCAGCAGTGTAGGTGGGTTCCCCTTTCTCCACATCCCTCCCAGCATTTGTTGTTCCTTGTCTTTTGAATGTTGGCCGTACTAACTGGTGTGAGGTGACATTTCATTGTGGTTTTAATTTGCATTTCTCTGATGATTAGCTGAGTGGAGCTTTTTTTCATGTGCTGTTGGCCATCTGAATTTCTTTTTTGGAGAAGTATCTGTTCAGATCCTCTGCCCACTTTTTAATCGGGTTATTTGCTTTTTGGTGTTGAGATGTATGAGCTCTTTATATATTTTGGATGTTAACCCCTTACCAGATAAGTAATTTATGAATATGTTCTCCCATACTGTAGGATGTCTTTTTCTGTTCAGCATCCATTTTTAATAAAAACTCTCAGCAAACTAGAAATAGACAGAACTTCCTCAACCTGATCAAAGATATTTATGATGATTCTGCAGCTGATATCACATCTAATGGTGAAAGACTGGATAATTTCCCTGTAAATAAAAGATAAAATAAAACCTGGGAACTATTTACATGCACAGAAACATGGATAAGTTTCAAAACCATTGTGCTGAGTGAAATAAGCCAGGCACAAAAGAGTACATATTATATGATTCCATTTATATGAAGTTCAAGAAGAGACAAAACAAATCTATAGAAGAAACCATAACAATGCTTTCCTTGAGAGAACTTTCTGGAGCCTTGGAAATGTTCTGTATCTTGACAGAGATGTAGATTACTTGTGGAATATATTTGTTATTAATTGTTGTGACATTGCACTTAGGGTCTGTATACTTTTTACTTAATATAAATTATATTTCAGTAAAAAAGAATTATGTGCATAATTGCTACACTAGAATTTTTTCTTCAAACATTTTCAAAGATAAAATTGAGATATAATTTACATATAACATAGTGTTTGTGTATAACATAATAACTTGATATATGTATATATTGTAAAATGATCACAATAAGTTAACATCTGTCACCTCACATAATACAAAATTATTTTCTTGTGATGAGAGCTTTTAAGATCTACTCTCTTATGTTTGCTATGTTTTAAAATCACCGGTTTCACTGAAATTTTATTGGTACTAAATGTTTAAGGTTTATTGTGGAATTGGGATTAGGAATAATGAATTTCTCTTCATAATCAACCTTTCAGCATTGGCTCAGAGAATGCTGTTAGTAGACCTAGAACCAAATAGTTGTATTTAGAATTTACAAAGTGTGGATTACATATGATTTAAGGACTAATGTAACTTATTTCTATGAGCTGTCCTATGAAACAGTGGTAGAGTTCTCATGAGTCTTATTCAAAATGGTTATCTGAGATACTTGGTAAGGAAAAAATAACATGAAGATCAGAGAAAAAATATAAAAAAGTGTAAAGGGAAGTAATTTTAAAAAGGGAATCAAAGTATTGTTAAGAAAGAGGATTAAACAACAAAGAGCTAAGGAACTAGAAAAGGTAGAACTCAATGGTTACCTTTGGGAAAAAAAACCTCAGTAACTTGGAAGCAGTGGTCTCATAACCTTTATTCCTAGATGGTTCTTCTTACAGTTTTTAGAATATCAGATGCAACAAAAAGGCAACAGCGATGGTTATATGTTTGTTGCCCCTTCTAGTGAATTATGCATGTTTAATAAATGCTTGGAGCAGATCAGGTGTTGAATTGGTTTTCTGTAATACTAATATATTTAATGTGACTGTTATCATTTTTGTAGCATCTTTGTCTTTTATTGGCAGAATGATCAATCATGTTCTCATATAGCCAACACTAGAGACTTCTTTATTTTTAAGAATATGATATGAGCTTTGAAGGATTGTGTGTCTTCTTTTGAAAAATGGATGTTTAACGTACTATGGTAATAGGTTTGACTGTGTAGAAGTCAATATGTTCTCTTGGAATAAATAACTAACAGTTTTAATGTTAATAGGTGAAAGAAGAGAATTTTTATTCCTATTTTCAACTGAATTAACCATTCTCAAGTTTCCTTCATTTAAGTGACCTGTAAATAGAATTACAATATGTGCCAGTTTGCCCAGAACAGTCCCACTTTACACCTGCTCTTCTGGCAGCCTGCATAGGTTGGCATTGTCCTGGTTTTTTCCTATGAAGTATTTAATTAACTGTTGAATTAAAATAAGCTGGCATGAGTTTGGTAGGCCTCCACTTTGATATGACTCATTCTGTGTGGGACCTGTGCAGTGAACACAGCTCTCATATGAAATACAACCAGCAGTAATTCATCTTTTCAGACATGAGAGAGCTCCCATTTCTCTTTAAAGGATGAGATGTAAGGTGCTTGCTGGCAAAATAAAGTGGGATCCAAAAGTCTCAGAGGTGATGGGAGAAGTGTTGGATATTGCTGCCCTCTTGTCCTTTGGAATATAGGTCAGTTTTGTCATGGCTCCTCCTTTAGCATTTGAGCTACAAGAAGAAATGTTTGTGGGAGACTTTGGAAATTATAACTTAGGTGTATGTGAAATATGTGACTGAATTATCATAGAATGTATAGAAGGTAGTCTGGATGTTTTTTCTACAGCAGCATTTCCATTTATTGTATAGCATAAACCTATAACTATTCACGCATTTTATTATTTCTGTAATTTAAAAAAATTTGCAATAAGTATTTAATCACTTTAGCGCTTTAGCAAGGTGCTAAAACATCCTCATTTTTACTGATGGATGTGTAATTTGCCCAGATTTCTTGTTTCATTTGCCATCCACCAGGGCGCTCACAGTCACTGAACACATGAATGCAAAAATGAAAAAATCTGGGGAAGAAGCAACAATGTCTATTTCCAAAGTTAGTGGAGTTGTTTTAAGGAGACCCAAAGATGACAAAATATTTACACTTACAGGTAGTGTATTTTACATGTTGTTCTGTGAAGCATGACTTTTCCTTTATGTTAAATGACTGTTCCTTAAAATTAATTTTAGTCATTTTCAATCTTAAGTTTTTTTGTGCACTGAAAAAGTAAATTATTGGCTCCATTAATAGAAGAAATTTACTGCACTGATAAGTGTTGACACTTAAGAAAGCACTTTAAAAGCAGTGCTGGTCAACTAAAGATATTGAAAATTTCACTATAAAAGCAAGGGAGGAATTGAACAAATTAAACAAATTTCATAATGGGAGAGCCATGTGGATCTTCTCCATCATTGTATTCCTAGCACCTCACACAGTAATTGATACATAGTGGTGGTCAGTGAATAGTTGTTGAAATAATGGCTGGAATAATAAAATGGCTTAAGGAAAAAGAGAGATGAATTATTAGGATATTGAAGTGTCTAACAGAACTCCAGGAAAAGAAAGAGGATAGACCTTATGAACAACCGGATTATGGACTCCAGTACTATGATCTCAATATCTCATCTCTATTTTTGAGCCTGTCTGTTGTATTCTTGTGTCTCTCCAAAATGGTTATCACTGCTCAGCTGTTCTACATGATGGGAAAATGACCATCAATAGAAATTTGTAAAATAAATGAGTGAAAGGAGTTTTGAAGTAACCTTCAAACTGAAAATCGGTAAGTTATCAGCGTATATGTTTTTTTTTTTTTTTTAAATAATTATTTTTTATTGAAGGGTAGTTGACACACAGTATTACATTACATGAGTTTCAAGTGTACAACACAGTGGTAGAACATTTATATACATAATTCTAGGTTCCAGCTATCACCCTACCAGGCTGTTACAATATCTTGACTATATTCCTTATGCTATACATTACATCCCGGTTTTTATTTTACCATTGGAAGTCTGTCCTTTTTTTTTTTTTTTTTTTTTTTTTTGTGAGGGCATCTCTCATATTTATTGATCAAATGGTTGTTAACGACAATAAAATTCTGTATAGGGGAGTCAGTGCTCAATGCACAATCATTAATCCACCCCAAGCCTAATTTTTGTCAGTCTCCAATCTTCTGAGGCATAACAAACAAGTTTTTACATGTAGAACAAATTCTTACATAATGAATAAGTTACATAGTGAACAGTACAAGGGCAGTCATCACAGAAACTTTCGGTTTTGCTCATGCATTATGAACTCTAAACAGTCAGTTCAAATATGAATACTCATTTGGTTTTTATACTTGATTTATATGTGGATACCACATTTCTCTCTTTATTATTATTATTTTTAATAAAATGCTGAAGTGGTAGGTAGATACAAGATAAAGGTAGAAAACATAGTTTAGTGTTGTAAGAGAGCACATGTAGATGATCAGGTGTGTGCCTGTAGACTATGTGTTAATCCAAGCTAGACCAGGGCAATAAAACATCCACGTATGCAGAACATTTCTCTCAGAACGGGGGGGTGAGGTTCTAAGCCTCACCTCTGTTGATCCCCAATTTCTCACCTGATGGCCCCCCTGCGACTGTGCCTGTCTTAGGTTGTTCCTCCCTTGAGGAATCTTACCCGTCTCTGGCTAACCAGTCATCTTCCGGGGCCATACAGGGAAATGTGAAGTTGGTAAGTGAGAGAGAAGCCTTATTGTTTGAAAAAGTTAGCTTTTTACTTCTTTGCATATTTATGCCCTGTGGCTTCTATGCCCAGCATTTGTCTTGAGGTATCTTTACCACTTGGAAGAGTTATGATACTCGGTAAATTTGATATGAGGCACGAATTCTATTTAAGGGTTGTAATTAGGAAGGAAGAAGAAAAGCTATAGAAGTAGCAGGTGGAAGAAAACATGGGAAGATTGATTATTTCTTTGATATATCTTCTTGTAGAGTAACTTCAGCATGTACAGGTTTTAAGCTACTACTTAAATTGCACACACACATTAACATAATAGGAGTATAGTTACATAACCAAAGCATATCTGTAATTACCAGCCATCTGCAGTGAAACCAAAAAAACCAGTTAGGCACCTTAGGCATTTGTGAAAACTTATCTATGATATGGTGGATATTGTCCAACTGAACTTGAACAGTCTGAGAGAAATCAGACAAATTAAAACAACCCATTCCTGGGGGCTGTTCACATGCCATATGTTCTTTTAACAGTAAATCGTTTGTAGTTGTAAGACTTTGGAGCGCTACAATTTGCACTTCTCCAAATTCTTGGTTGAGTTCCAACAGTATAGATCCAGTCCAATTTTGTTGTTTTACTGTATGCACAGGCCAGCTTAGATATCTCCTTCCTCATTCCCATGGCAAGTCCAGGAACTGGTGGGATGAGTGCATCTACAGTTGTAGCAGTGCGTGGATCTTTGTTGGGGTTTTTTGATGATCATCTTCTGGCATGAGTCTTCCAGAGAGTGCAGATGTTGGAAGTTCTTTTTCATATCGTATCTTAGTTCATTTTCGGGGTAGCCCAATTAGGCTTTGATCCTTTGTATAAACACAAACAGACCCTTTGCCTACACTTTTATATGCCCTTTATACCCTTGTGTAGAACTCGTTGGAGGTTACCACACAGGAACTGCTCTTTTTTTTTTTTTTTTTTTCTATCACTAATCTACACTTACATGACGAATATTATGTTTACTAGGCTCTCCCCTATAAACCCCTTTACAGTCACTGTCCATCAGCATAGCAAAATGTTGTAGAATCACTACTTGCCTTCTCTGTGTTGTACAGCCCTCCCTTTTCTCCTACCCCCCCATGCATGCTGATCTTAATACCCCCCTACTTCTCCCCCCCTTATCCCTCCCTACCCACCCATCCTCCCCAGTCCCTTTCCCTTTGGTACCTGTTAGTCCATTCTTGAGTTCTGTGATTCTGCTGCTGTTTTGTTCCTTCAGTTTTTCCTTTGTTCTTATATTCCACAGATAAGTGAAATCATTTGGTATTTCTCTTTCTCCGCTTGGCTTGTTTCACTGAGCATAATACCCTCCAGCTCCATCCATGTTGCTGCAAATGATTGGATTTGCCCTTTTCTTATGGCTGAGTAGTATTCCATTGTGTATATGTACCACATCTTCTTTATCCATTCATCTATTGATGGACATTTAGGTTGCTTCCAATTCTTGTCTATTGTAAATAGTGCTGCAATAAACATAGGGGTGCATCTGTCTTTCTCAAACTTGATTGCTGCGTTCTTAGGGTAAATTCCTAGGAGTGGAATTCCTGGGTCAAATGGTAAGTCTGTTTTGAGCATTTTGATGTATCTCCATACTGCTTTCCACAATGGTTGAACTAACTTACATTCCCACCAGCAGTGTAGGAGGGTTCCCCTTTCTCCACAGCCTCGCCAACATTTGTTGTTGTTTGTCTTTTGGATGGCAGCCATTCTTACTGGTGTGAGGTGATACCTCATTGTAGTTTTAATTTGCATTTCTCTGATAATTAGCGATGTGGAGCATCTTTTCATGTGTCTGTTGGCCATCTGTATTTCTTTTTTGGAGAACTGTCTGTTCAGTTCCTCTGCCCATTTTTTAATTGGGTTATTTGTTTTTTGTTTGTTGAGGCGTGAGAGCTCCTTATATATTCTGGACGTCAAGCCTTTATCGGATGTGTCATTTTCAAATATATTCTCCCATACTGTAGGGATCCTTCTTGTTCTATTGATGGTGTCTTTTGCTGTACAGAAGCTTTTCAGCTTAATATAGTCCCACTTACTCATTTTTGCTGTTGTTTTCCTTGCCCGGGGAGATATGTTCAAGAAGAGGTCACTCATGTTTATGTCTAAGAGGTTTGTGCCTATGTTTTCTTCCAAGAGTTTAATGGTTTCATGGCTTACATTCAGGTCTTTGATCCATTTTGAGTTTACTTTTGTATATGGGGTTAGACAATGGTCCAGTTTCATTCTCCTACATGTAGCTGTCCAGTTTTGCCAGCACCACCTGTTGAAGAGACTGTCATTTTGCCATTGTATGTCCATGGCTCCTTTATAAATTTTAATTGACCATATATGTCTGGGTTAATGTCTGGATTCTCTAGTCTGTTCCATTGGTCTGTGGCTCTGCTCTTGTGCCAGTACCAAATTGTCTTGATTACTATGGCTTTATAGTAGAGCTTGAAGTTGGGGAGTGAGATCCCCCCTACTTTATTCTTCTTTCTCAGGATTGCTTTGGCTATTCGGGGTCTTTGGTGTTTCCATATGAATTTTTGAATTATTTGTTCCAGTTCATTGAAGAATGTTGCTGGTAGTTTCATAGGGATTGCATCAAATCTGTATATTGCTTTGGGCAGGATGGCCATTTTAACGATTATAATTCTTCCTAGCCACGAGCATGGGATGAGTTTCCATTTGTTAGTGTCCCCTTTAATTTCTCTTAAGAGTGACTTGTAGTTTTCAGAGTATAAGTCTTTCACTTCTTTGGTTAGGTTTATTCCTAGGTATGTTATTTTTTTTGATGCAGTTGTGAATGGAGTTGTTTTCCTGATTTCTCTTTCTGTTGGTTCATTGTTAGTATATAGGAAAGCCACAGATTTCTGTGTGTTGATTTTGTATCCTGCAACTTTGCTGTATTCCGATATCAGTTCTAGTAGTTTTGGGGTGGAGTCTTTAGGGTTTTTTATGTACAGTATCATGTCATCTGCAAATAGTGACAGTTTAACTTCTTCTTTACCAATCTGGATTCCTTGTATTTCTTTATTTTGTCTGATTGCCGTAGCTAGGACCTCCAGTACTATGTTGAATAACAGTGGGGAGAGTGGGCATCCCTGTCTAGTTCCCGATCTCAGAGGAAAAGCTTTCAGCTTCTCGCTGTTCAATATAATGTTGGCTGTGGGTTTATCATAGATGGCCTTTATTATGTTGAGGTACTTGCCCTCTATTCCCATTTTGCTGAGAGTTTTTAACATGAATTGATGTTGAACTTTGTCAAATGCTTTTTCAGCATCTATGGAGATGATCATGTGGTTTTTGTCTTTCTTTTTGTTGATGTGGTGGATGATGTTGATGGACTTTCGAATGTTGTACCATCCTTGCATCCCTGGAATGAATCCCACTTGGTCATGGTGTATGATCCTTTTGATGTATTTTTGAATTCGGTTTGCTAATATTTTGTTGAGTATTTTTGCATCTACGTTCATCAGGGATATTGGTCTGTAGTTTTCTTTTTTGGTGGGGTCTTTGCCTGGTTTTGGTATTAGGGTGATGTTAGCTTCATAGAATGAGTTTGGGAGTATCCCCTCCTCCTCTATTTTTTGGAAAACTTTAAGGAGAATGGGTATTATGTCTTCCCTGTATGTCTGATAAAATTCCGAGGTAAATCCATCTGGCCCGGGGGTTTTGTTCTTTGGTAGTTTTTTGATTACCTCTTCAATTTCGTTGCTGGTAATTGGTCTGTTTAGATTTTCTGTTTCTTCCTGGGTCAATCTTGGAAGGTTATATTTTTCTAGGAAGTTGTCCATTTCTCCTAGGTTTCCCAGCTTGTTAGCATATAGGTTTTCATAGTATTCTCCAATAATTCTTTGCATTTCCGTGGGGTCCGTCGTGATTTTTCCTTTCTCGTTTCTGATACTGTTGATTTGTGTTGACTCTCTTTTCTTCTTAATAAGTCTGGCTAGAGGCTTATCTATTTTGTTTATTTTCTCGAAGAACCAGCTCTTGGTTTCATTGATTTTTGCTATTGTTTTATTCTTCTCAATTTTATTTATTTCTTCTCTGATCTTTATTATGTCCCTCCTTCTGGTGACCTTAGGCCTCATCTGTTCTTCTTTTTCCAATTTCGATAATTGTGACATTAGACCATTCATTTGGGATTGCTCTTCCTTTTTTAAATATGCTTCGATTGCTATATACTTTCCTCTTAAGACTGCTTTTGCTGTGTCCCACAGAAGTTGGGGCTTAGTGTTGTTGTTGTCATTTGTTTCCATATATTGCTGGATCTCCATTTTGATTTGGTCATTGATCCATTGATTATTTAGGAGCGTGTTGTTAAGCCTCCATGTGTTTGTGAGCCTCTTTGCTTTCTTTGTACAGTTTATTTCTAGTTTTATGCCTTTGTGGTCTGAAAAGTTGGTTGGTAGGATTTCAATCTTTTGGAATTTTCTGAGGCTCTTTTTGTGGCCTAGTATGTGGTCTATTCTGGAGAATGTTCCATGTACACTTGAGAAGAATGTATATCCCGCTGCTTTTGGATGTAGAGTTCTATAGATGTCTATTAGGTCCATCTGCTCTACTGTGTTGTTCAGTGCTTCCGTGTCCTTACTTATTTTCTGCCCAGTGGATCTATCCTTTGGGGTGAGTGGTGTGTTGAAGTCTCCTAGAATGAATGCATTGCAGTCTATATCCCCCTTTAGTTCTGTTAGTATTTGTTTCACATATGCTGGTCCTCCTGTGTTGGGTGCATATATATTTAGAATGGTTATATCCTCTTGTTTGACTGAGCCCTTTATCATTATGTAGTGTCCTTCTTTATCTCTTGTTACTTTCTTTGTTTTGAAGTCTATTTTGTCTGATATTAGTACTGCAACCCCTGCTTTCTTCTCACTGTTGTTTGCTTGAAATATGTTTTTCCATCCCTTGACTTTTAGTCTGTACATGTCTTTGGGTTTGAGGTGAGTTTCTTGTAAGCAGCATATAGATGGGTCTTGCTTTTTTATCCATTCTGTTACTCTGTGTCTTTTGATTGGTGCATTCAACCCATTAACATTTAGGGTGACTATTGAAAGATACGTACTTATTGCCATTGCAGGCTTTAAATTCGTGGTTACCAAAGGTTCAAGGTTAGCGTCTTTAGTATCTTACTGCCTAACTTAGCTCGCTTATTGAGCTGTTATATACACTGTCTGGAGATTCTTTTCTTCTCTCCCTTCTTGTTCCTCCTCCTCGATTCTTCATATGTTGGGTGTTTTGTGCTGTGCTCCTTCTAGGAGTGCTCCCATCTAGAGCAGTCCCTGTAAGATGTTCTGTAGAGGTGGTTTGTGGAAAGCAAATTCCCTCAGCTTTTGTTTGTCTGGGAATTGCTTAATCCCACCATCATATTTGAATGATAGTCGTGCTGGATACAGTATCCTTGGTTCAAGGCCCTTCTGTTTCATTGTATTAAATATATCATGCCATTCTCTTCTGGCCTGTAGGGTTTCTGTTGAGAAATCTGACGTTAGCCTGATGGGTTTCCCTTTATAGGTGACCTTTTTCTCTCTAGCTGCCTTTAACACTCTTTCCTTGTCCTTGATCTTTGCCATTTTAATTATTATGTGTCTTGGTGTTGCCCTTCTTGGATCCTTTCTGTTGGGGGTTCTGTGTATTTCCGTGGTCTGTTTGATTACTTCCTCCCCCAGTGTGGGGAAGTTTTCAGCAATTATTTCTTCTAAGATACTTTCCATCTCTTTTCCTCTCTCTTCTTCTTCTGGGACCCCTATAATACGGATATTGTTCCTTTTAGATTGGTCACACAGTTCTCTTAATATTGTTTCATTCCTGGAGATCCTTTTGTCTCTCTCTATGTCAGCTTCTATGAGTTCCTGTTCTCTGATTTCAATTCCATCAATGGCCTCTTGCATCCTATCCATTCTGCTTATAAACCCTTCCAGAGTTTGTTTCATTTCTGCGATCTCCTTTCTGGCATCTGTGATCTCTTTCTGGACTTCATCCCATTTTTCTTGCGTATTTCTCTGCATCTCTGTCAGCATGTTTATGATTCTTATTTTGAATTCTTTGTCAGGAAGACTGGTTAGGTCTGTCTCCTTCTCTGGTGTTGTCTCTGTGATCTTTGTCTGCCTGTAGCTTTGCCTTTTCATGGTGATAGGAATAGTCTGCAGAACTGGGACGAGTGACGGCTGGAAGGACTTCCTTTCTTGTTGGTTTGTGGCCCTCCTCTCCTGGGAGAACAGCGACCTCTAGTGGCTTGTGCTGCGCAGCTGCGCGCAGACAGGGTTTCTGCTTCCTGCCCGGCTGCTATGGAGTTAATCTCCGCTGTTGCTGTGGGCGTGGCCTGGCTCGGGCAGCTACTCCAAAATGGTGGAGTCGCGTTGGAGCAGGAGCTGCTGGGAGGCTATTTATCTCCGTAAGGGGCCTCCCTGCTCCCTGCAGCCCAGGGGTTAGGGTGCCCAGAGATCCCGGATTCCCTACCTCTGGATTAAGTGACCCGCCCTGCCCCTTTAAGACTTCCGAAAAGCACTCGCCAAAACAAAACAACGACCACAAAAAAAAACAAGAAAAAAAATTTTTTTAATTAAAAAAAAAAAATTTTTTTAATTAAAAAAAAAAGGTGGTCGTTCATTTTTCTTTATTCTCCGGTGCCAGCCTCAGGCCTCTGCTCACTGGTCTTTCTGCCCTGTTTCCCTAGTATTGGGGTCCCTGTCCCTTTAAGACTTCCAAAAAGCGCTCGCCAAAACAAAGCAGCAAAAAAGCAAAAAAAAAAAAAAAATGGTTGCGCGCTTTTCTTATGTCCTCTGTCGCCCGGCCTCCAGTGCCTGCTCACTGTTCTTGCTGCCCTGTTTTCCTAGTATCGAGCGCCCTGCGCTCTGGCCTGGATGGCTGGGGCTGGGTGTTCGGCAGTCCTGGGCTCCGTCTCCCTCCCGCTCTGCCTGCTCTTCTCCCGCCGGGAGCTGGGGGGAGGGGCGCTCGGCTCCCGCGGGGCCGGGGCTTGTATCTTACCCCCTTCGCGAGGCGCTGGGTTCTCTCAGGTGTGGATGTGGTCTGGATATTGTCCTGTGTCCTCTGATCTTTATTCTAGGAAGGGTTGTCTTTGTTATATTTTCATAGATATATGTTGTTTTGGGAGGAGATTTCCGCTGCTCTACTCACGCCGCCATCTTCCGCCCCTCTTCCCAGCGTATATGTTTTATATAATGCTTGGGAATTTATATGGTAAGTTAATTTAAATAAAAGCTATAGGGAGAGATTTAATAGTCAAGAAACAAAACTTTGCCTTGAAAATACAGTTAAGGTCCGAGATAACACATAGTTGAACTGGGATTTATGCTACTTAGTGTTGAAATAGATACAACATTAAGTATAAGCTCTGCCATTTGAAAGTTATTAAAATGTCTCATCATTTGATTATATGCATAGTTATACACATATAAAATATTTTAGGATGGGCTGGGTGCATTTTGGCCTGACAGTGAATATCAAGTTTGATCTTGCCGGTGGACCATACAAAAATTACTAGGTTAAATTAATTATTTATTTGTTAGCAAGTATTAAAATTTGTTTTGTTCAAAATGACTTAGTATTATTACTATAGCTTTGATAGCTACTTGAGAACTCACTATACTTATTTAAAATATGGTTTAAGATCTTGTTTCATAATTATCACAATATTTTGATTTGCATTTTCTCTTTGAATTCTTGTTTTTGGAATGAGTTTTATGACCTCTGAGCTCATGGAGAAGGATTTTCTTATGCTTCAAGGTATATTTCTGCTCCTGTGTATTATCCCCCTATTCTGTATACCTACTTCATACCCTAGCATCTTAATTGTTTTTCCTTCTGCAACCAGTTACTAATTTGTTTGTATTTTTATATATTGTACAAATATAGGAATATATATGTACTTTTATGTGTATACATACTTATTCCTTTAAAATGCTAACATATGTATGTATGTATATATATGTTATATGCATATTTATATAAATACATGCATTGTTATTTTTCTTTTTTCATTTAACAACATATGTTAGATTTACCAGTACATAAGGAATGTGCTTCATCATTATTTTTATGGATGTGTCAAAATGAGTCCCTAATGGTGGACAGTTAGATTATTGCAAAAAATGTTGCTATTACAAACACTGTTATAATAAATAATATATGTATATATTATAATTTTGTATAAGGATAAATCTGTAGATGAATAAAATGACCAGAAGTGGAATCACTTGGTCAAAGAATATGTGCAGTTTTAATTTTTTGTAGGCATTGCCAAATTGCTCACTATAGAAGGTGTACCAATTTATACTTTTGTCAACAAGTACTAGGGTTCCTGCTTTCTAACTCTTTAGCCAGTACATGTTATAAAACCTTTTTTCTTCTTTACCAATCTGACTGGTGAAAAATGATACTGCATTATACTTTTAATCTTTCCTTCTTATATCATAAATGAGTCAGGTTGAGCATTTCTTCATTTTTAAGAATATTTACACTTCTTTTTTTTAACTCTATTCACACATCTTGCCCATTTTTCTGAACTGTTAGTCTTTATCTAAATGGATTTTTAGCATTTCCATTTATATTATGGAAAATAACCCTATGTGGAATAGATTGTGTATTACCTTGCTATTGCTGTGTAATGAATTACCACAAACCTACTGGCTTAAAACAACATAAATTTTTCTTCAAAACCATCAGGAGAATGTTTATGCTGCTTTGACTCTCTCTGTCTTCTGTCTCTGACTTCTATAAACTCTCTTTTAAAGAGCTAACCTGCATGACCAGGCATACCTATGATAATTTCCTTTTGATTAACTCAGAATCAACTGAGTAGGGACCTGAATCATAGCCACAAAATCACTTCACTTTTGTCATATAATGCCATGTAATGCATTAGAGTGGTAATCCCATTGTACTCACAGGTCCTGCTCACACACGAGGGGAGAGGATAACACAAGGTTTGTGTATCCAGGTGGCAGGGATCCTAGGGCTCATTTAGATTTCAATTTACCTCAGATTGCACATACTTTCCCCCAGTTTGCTATTATCTTTTGGTTTTACTTACACAGTTGTCTTTCCTGTGCATAAGCATAAACATGTCTTTTGCTGTGGTGGAATATTTTTCCTTTTATGACTCTCCATTTAAAAATAAATGGTGATATAATTCCCTTGCCGTAAAATTTACCCTTTTAAAGTATATAATTCATGGGTTTTAGTATATTTATGAATTTGTGCAACCATCACCACTGTCTAATTCCAGAGCATTTCTATTACCCCCAAAAAGAAACTCTGTACCCAGTAGCAGTCACTCCCTGACCTCAGCTCCCTGGCAGACACTAATTTACTTTATGTCTCAATGGACCTGCCTGTTCTGAACATTTCTTGAAAATGGAATCATACAATATGTGACCTTTTGTGTCTGGTTTCTTTTACTTAGAATACTCTTCAAGATTTATCTATTTTGCAGCATGTATCAGTAATTCATTCATTTTTTATGGCTGAATAAAATTTCTTCGTATTGAGATATCACATTTCATTTATCCATTCAGCAGCTGATGGACATTTGAGTTGTTTCCACTTTGTGGCTATTATGAGTAATGTGTGCAAGTTTTTATGTGATTATATATTTTCAATTCTCTCGTTTGTTTTTTTGATTATAGTCATCCCTATGAGTATAAGTCTTACCTCTTTGTGAGTTGGCTTTGCATTTCCAGAATGACTAATGATGTTGATCATCTTTTCTTGTGCTTATTGGCCATTTATATATTTTCAATAGAAAATGTCTAGTGTAATCCTTTGTTGTGGCCCTCTCCTCTCTAAGATTAAAAAAAATTTCTATGATTTTTTCTAAAACTATTATGACATTAGTTTTACATTGTAAAACAGGGATCTTCCTGAAACTTAGAGTATGGTGTGAGGTGCAGATCCAATCTTACTTTCTTATATATGATTACCCCTTTTCCCACAGTTGTTTATTGAGTGATCATTCTTTTCTTCCCACTGATCGGAGATGCATTTTTATCATATATTGAATTACTGTATGTTAGGGTATATTTGTAGATGTTCTGTACTGTTCTATTGATCAATCTGTTTAAAGAATGTACTTAGTTTCGAAAAACCCATTTCTGTTACTTAATCCAAACCATTAGTATTGAAAGCACTGTTCTATTGATCAATCTGTTTAAAGTGTGTACTTAGTTTCAAAAAACCCATTTCCATTACTTAATCCAAACCATTAGTTATTGAGAGCAAGAAACTTGGCAACACGAGCTTTAATAATACATTTAATTTAGTTATTTTACTGTCTTATGGTGTATATTGAATTATGCAATGAGGGAATTATGAAGTGGAAACGTCCTGGAAAGTCAGGTTATGTTTTTACCAATAATACTTCTTCCAGTTATACAGTTTGAATGTACAGTAGCCACAGGAAAAAATGAGAAGAGAAATAGCAATTAGGATAGAAATAAAGAATGAAAGGTCCTTTTCTTATAATATATTGCTGGAAATGGCATTGATAAGCTGAATGGCAAGTAAAAGATCATTCAGCTTTTGAATAAGAATAAATCTGTATTTATAATTTTTGTCACCAGATGGCAAAGGTGCATCCCAAAAGCAAAACGATTTAATTCTGTGATTGTTCTTCCTGAAGTAGTTGCAGAGCTGGTGTAGGACTAGTAAGTGAATTAAGTTGGCACTTGAGATTGTGAAAAACAGGACTTATTGTGTATCATTGCCTTTCTTATTTGTATATAATATTTATTCCCAAATGTTTATTTCTGGTTGTGACATCTCCATGCACCAGCCTTGTGTTTACCACTGGATATTGTACAATCTTGCCTTGTGTTCCACAAATACTTGAAAATCAAAGTGCTCCAAATCTAAGTGTCTGTTCCTTCCCAAGTAACAGCTTCCTGTCATTCCCTAGCCCTTCTGATTGTACAGTCAATCATCCTGCTGTCCAAGTTAAGGTATTTAGATGTTATTTTCTAATCCTCTTTCTCTTGATTTTCATATTCAGTGAAAATTTATTTGTTTGTAGTCAGTTCCATCTCTGCTTCATTTCTTGCATTCAACCTTTCCCTTCTAATATGGATATTATCACTGTCCTCTTTAGGCCATAACTATGTCTTGCTTCTGGCTTCCTGCCTCTCAGTTTACGTGCTTTCTATTTTGTTTAGAAAATTATGATTTTTAAGTACAAATATGACAAAGTCATTCGTTTTCTCACTTTTGATGCCTACTCATTTTGGAGTTAAAGTCAAACCATTAGTTTTCTAAGGGAAACAAACATTTGTTGAGTACCTTCTATGGTCTAGGTTCTGTGAGAAAAAATTTAAGGCATTTAATTTTATAGTGATGTTGTAAGGTGAGGTCTAACATACCCCTATTTATATTGAAATCATTTCTCATGAGTCCAAAATTAGAGGTAGAGTTTTAGTTGAAAAAGGTTTTTTTGACTCAGAATCCTGTCTTTCTACTTTTGAGGTTATTACTTGTTCTTTCTAACCTCATCTCTATTACCTCTGTTTTTTCACCCATGCAACCTGTAATCTGTCTGTAGCACATGACTAATGAATTAAAAAACATCTTTCATTCTTAAAATTCCAAGTATATGCTAATGCTATTCCTCTTATCTAAAATTCTGTTCTAGCTATGCATACACTAATTCAACAAATATATACTGAGTGTTTGTATACTGTTGGTGTCAATATAAATTAGTGCAGCCACTATGGAAAACAGTATGGAGATTGCTCAAAAAATTTAAAATACCATATCATCCATCAATTTCAGTTCTGTGTATTTATCTGAAGAAAATGAAAACACCAGTTTGAAGAGATATATATACCTCTATGCTTACTGCAGCATTATTTACAATAGTTAAGATATTGGAAGCAAACTAAGCTTTCATCAATAGATAATGGATAAAAAAGATGTAGTATATATATATATATATATATATATATATATATACACAATGGAATATTTACTCACCCATAAAAAGAGTGAAATCTTGCCATTTGTGATAACATGGATGGATCTTGAGTGTATTATGCTAAGTGAAGTAAGTCAGACACAGAAAGAAAAATACCACATGATTTCACTTATATGTGGAAACTAAAAAACAAAACAAATGAATGAACAAATAAAACAAAACAGAAACAGAGGCATAGATTCGGGAAAAAACTGCCAGTTATTAGAGCCAGGGGAGGTTGGGAGGTGGGTGAAATACGTAAAAGGGGTCAAGAGGTACAAAATCTATTTATAAAATAAATAAGTCATAGGCATGTAATGCACAGCATAGAAAATGTAGTCAATAATATTGTAATAACTTTGGTGACAGATGGGTAACCACTTATTAGGGTATCATTTTGTAATGTATAAAAATATTGTCTCATTATGATATACACCTGAAATGAATAGGATATTCAATTATATGTCAGTAAAATAACAAAATAATAATGCATTAAAGAAATCTATAGGAGGTATGATAACTGAAAACTCTCTTATTCTTTTTAATGATTTAAAGGAAATTTAGATTTAAATTTCAAGGTTTTTCTTTCCAGAATCAAGTAAGTATACTTCCTAGGAAGAAAAAAAAAGTGTGTATATATATAATTTAATTAGTGTTGATTGTGTGCCAGACAGATTTCTAGGTGCTGACAGCATAGCAATAAACAAAACAGATGAAATCCCTCACAGAGATTGCTTTTCAGTTTGGAAGACAAAGAAATAAGAAATAACGGGTATACTGGAAAGCAATGTAACTTGAGGCCTTTGCATTAGATCTAATTGTACAGACTGTACAGAACAGAACTCCAGGGGGCGCCATTCACTTAACTGTGAACAGTAAAAACTGGCCTTGGCACCTCCCAGCCCCAAGAGACAAATGCTGTAGAGGAAAACAATACAGGGGAAGAGAGAAAGGAATTTTTTTGAGGGGGGATGGTTAACATTTTAAATTATGGGTTAGGGAAGGCCCTAATACTGAGTTAAGACTTGAAAGAGGTGAAGAACTAAGTCATGTGGATATCCGGGAAGAACATTCCAGACAGAGAAACAGTTAAGTGCCAAGATTCTTAAATGATGGTGTATGCTAGCCCTTCTGCCTAAATCTAACTTTTTTTGAAAGCCCAGCTCAAGTGTCCCTACTTACATATAAACCCTCCTCATTTATTTTTCATAAGAATGACATTTTTTGCTTATGAAGAATACTATAGTACTTTCCACCGTTTGACCTTCAGTACACTTGTGCTAATAATGTTTCTTTCCCTCTTACTAAATTTTGAGGAACTTGAGAGCATTCTGCCTTTTATACCTTTGTGTCCATACATGTTTGGTTTAGGTTCTTGAAATAGTAGGCATTCATTGAACATTAATTGAATTGGATTGAATTGAAATAAATCAAATCACTGAAAAGACGATTATATAACCAGTTATCTGTTCCATACCTTTTACCTGTTACAATTATGCTGCGTTTACAAAAATTGAATTTATTTATGAAACCCAGTACTGTGTGTTTCTTCGTCTCTTAGACTCATTCTTTTCATGATGTCTCTGTAAAAACACGTTAGCCTGCATAAAAGAACTAAACTTCTGTGTGCACATGTAAGATTGGTCTCTAGAATTTTGTTGTTTCTTAGACACCAAAATGATGGAGCATTTTAAGCGCCTTAACATATTTTTAAGGCAGTTTTTATGTGTGTTTGCTTTGACCTTCATATATTAGGTTAATTTTAAAGAATTCGATTTAATAATATCTTACTCTTTCCCATGTTCTTCAATCTATTTTTTGGATAGCATGACCTATGTCCCAATTGGTCAGGGCCAGTCCTTGCTTATACAGTATAATTAAGAGTGCCTATTTCACTCTCATACTGGTATGGACAATAAATTACATAATCTTCCTATTCTTATGGACTTTCTATGTGATAGCTCGTGAAAATACTGCACAAGACTTCTTAGATTTATGGAAAGTTCCCCATGGAACTATATTGCATCAAATATTACTTTAAGTACTTAGGCTGTAATATTTATTGAGTATATACTTTATTTATAACCCTAGTTTATATGGAGAAATACAAGGACAGTGGATGATGCTGTGTGCCATAGGAACTTATAACCTAATAAGTAAGTTAGGACTAATGATGTCATTATATAAACATAAATATGTCATCTTAGAAACATAAAATTAGTAAAAAAAAGTAATCAAATATAACTTAGAAATATATGGAAGTAGAGAATTAAATGAACATAGTAAAATGAAGGAATGAAATAGGGCAGGTTTGGGGATTTGTTTTGTAGATCAACAGAATTTTGGTGAAGGGATTTTAAAGACAGAAGATAGAGCATGATATAAAAATAGTAGGAAAGCAAATTGTGTAGTATACATATTCCAAGATCATCAGTGTCTCTTCTGCCACTCCTTATTTTATTTTGGTTCTCATTTAATTTTTTGGTTCTTATTTAATTTGTGAGTTTTGTTAATCATATTTATTGGTTTACGGCACTTCAGTGATCTCGGTATTTTTATGTTTTTTTTTCACCTAAATACCTATCTTTGAATAAGAAAATCTTCATTGTGTATGTATGTGTTTAAATTACATAAATGATATGGTGCTTTAGATATTATATTTAAAAAGATGTATTCATGTAGGCATACTAGTTCATTGCTCCAGATTGCTGCTTTATACCTATTGGTAGACAGAATAATGGTCTCTAGAGATTCTGCACCCTGGCCCCTGGAACTTGTGAATATATTACCTTACATGTCAAAAGAGAGTTTGCAGGTGTGATTACCGTTATGGACCATGATATGGGGAGATTGCTCTGGATTTTCTAGGTGAGTCCAATCTAATCATATGAGTCCTTAAAAGTGGAGAATTTTTCCTGACTGGATCAAAGAGATGAGGTAGAAGGAGGAGGATTCAGTGTACAAGGTGGACTGGCTAGCCATTGTTGAGTTTGAAGATGGAAGAATGAGTCAGTTCGGCAGCCTCAGGAAGGCAGACCACCCTCAGTTTACAGCCAAGAGGTAAATGGTGACTTTGGTCCTTGGCTGCACCACAAGGAACTGGATTCTGCTCAACCTGAATGAGCAAAAAAATGCATTCTCCTCTAAGGCCTTCAAAAAAATTTAGCTGGCACCTTGATTTTAGTTGACTGAGGCTTCTATCAGACTTTTTACCTACAGAACTGTAAGATAATTGACTGGTGTTTTTTCAAACCACTAAATTAGTGGTAATTTGTTATGGCGGCAATAGAAAACTAATACATATTCCCTAGTGTGTATCTACTATATTTTATTTGACAGTTCATTAGACATGAATAATTTAGGCTGTGTGAAAGCTCACAAACAGTGTATCAGTGAACATCCTTGTAACATGTCTGCTTATGGACCTATGCAAGACTTTCTCTGTTGCCTGTATATCTAGGTGTGGGATTAATGTAACATAGGGTAGGTATACTTTATTTCACTTGTTTTGTTCTCAAGAATGAGTCTATCCATACTCTTACCTGCAGTGCTTGAAGGTATATCATTACTAATACTTAATATTATTCAGATTTGCTTCAGCCAGTCTGGTAGATATTAAGGGATATTTGTTTTATTTTGCAATTTTATGGGTACACTGAAGGCAGACATTCCATATACTTGTTAGCTATTTGGGTTGTCATTACTGTGAATTATTTATTTATGTCATTCACCCATTTGAAAAAAAATTATCTCGTCATTTTTGTCTACAGTGTCTTTGTTGACCAGACATTCTTACTTTGAAGTAGTGAAGTTCATTACCTTTTTTACTTTATAGTTTGTCATCTTTTAGTCATGATTAAGAAGTCAGACTGACCCTAGATATACCCTTTAAACTAAACTAAGGTTTTAGTTATTTTTTCCCATATGTCTGTAATCACCTGTTATTTACCTGTTGAGATAGTGAAGTATGAATTCCAGTTCATTTCCCATATAGTGAGTCAATATTCCCTTTAGGGGCTATTAGACAACCATTTGCATACCACTGGTTTTTGGTAGAACTTGTGTTTATAACATGTCTATAATGTATATGTAGTTGGGCCATTTTTGACTTCTCCATTTTGTTCTATTGGTCTGTTTATCCTATGATAGTACCATACTATGTTTTTTTTAACATTCTTTGAGATTTTTTGCATAGATGATATGCCACCTGTAAAAAAGGCAACTTTATTTCTTACTTTTCAATTTGTAAGTCATTTATTTTCATTTCTTGTACTGTTTTACTGGCTACAATGCCAGAAATGGTGACTATGGCATCTTTGCCTTGTTTCCAGTTTTAGTATGAAGGTTTTGAGTCTTTCACAATATAATGTGTTGCTGGTTGTAGGTTTTTCATAGATGTTCTTTATGAAATTGAAAGAATTCTCTTCTTTTGCTAGTTTGCTGAGAGTTTTTTTTATCATGAGTGGTTGTGGAATTTTGTCATTGCCTTTTTCTACCTCTAATGAGATGGTATTATGTTTTTTTTACCTTGGTCTACTTATATAATGAGTCACACTGATTATTCTTGCTTTCCTGGATAGCCTTTTTGGTTATGATGGTATTATTTTATTTATATATTGCTGGATTTGATTTACTAATATTTGGCTGTACAATTTTTTATGTTCATGAAGAATATTGGTAGTAGTTTCCTTTCCTTTCCATCATTGTTTTTGGTATCAGGAATGCTGGCCTCATGAGATGAATTAGGAAGTGATCTTCTGTCTTCAGTTTTCTGTAAGAATTTATGTAGAACTGTTACTAATTTTTCTCTAAATAGTAGAATTTGACTCTGTTGCCAGGGGCCTAGAATTTTTGTTTGGCTAGGTTTTTTTGAATTGAATTTCTTTAATAGATATAGAACTGTTCAGATTATTTATTCTTGAGCATATGGATATTTTTACTGTCTAGTTGTATAAGCCATGGCAGCTGTTTTCATTCTGTGGATGTCCGGCTGATCATTTGGTAATCATTTGTCTTCTTTCTTTTAAAATGCTAGAGACAGAATATGATCATTTTGATAGAATACTTCTTTCCAACTTAACCTTTTCCATGTCCCATACTGATCTATATCTTAGAACTATATTTCATTATAATTTCAAGTCACCTTTATATCTGCAGTATCTTCGGGATCCTTCAGTGACCATCCCTCTGTCTCTGGCTGGGTTTATTTGGTGACTTTTCATTTTACAAGAAGAGGTACTGAGTTATAGTTATTTTCCTTTGTCTTATAGAAGTTTTATCTTTTGGTTTATTGTCCACCTGTTTTGGACAAGTGAGGAAGTTTTACCCACTTCCTTTAGAGTGTAACATGACTATACAGGTTTCTTTTCAAGTAGTTGCTTTTCAGTCATACTTCAAATATTATAAGCCAAATATTCATTCTTCTAATCAGTGACATTTAATTGACTGAGATTCTACTTATAATTTATTATTTCTTGAATGTTTCTATAAATTCATTTTTTTTTGATGGATTGTCCCTGTATTTTTATATACTTTGAACAGTCTTACAAATGTGAAAATCATGAAGATATTCCTGAATATAATACAATAAAAAAAATAATAATAACAGACATTATTCAAATTTATAATAATAATCAAATTAACTCAAACATAAAATGATATGAGAAATATTCAGGTCATATATACCAAAAATCAGTTTCTTATAATTACAATAAAAATTACATTATTGTAGTGCTGATTGCATGCAAGATATAGAGTCAATTTTGCCACAATGTGAAACATGCATTCTTAAAAACCATTGTGCTGTGCAAAATTGACCATACCAATCACAGGGCTTGTGGGAACAATGGGTTTAGGGGCACAAAACTCAACTTTGTCAGTAAAAGAGAAAAAAAGACCAAGAAACACCTTCATTAGTGACACATAAAAAAAACAAAGGACACTAATAAAATGGTAGTAATTTTTTACACATGTTCAAAGATTAAGAAGAGCATGAAAGCTAAAGTAACGATGGCATTTTAACTTGGAAATGACCTGATATTTGCTTATGGAAGTGGGTGGTAGAAGGCTGCAGCTTGTGAGTCACTGTAAAGGTTGTAAGGAGGGTTACCTGAATCTCATGGACAGTTGTCACATCAGATGAGGATGGCTTGGCTCCTAACACAGGGTGAACCGAGGTAGCTGGTAGATGTCTGAGGTGTGCATGTGTATGCATTTTGTGTATTCCTACATGATTCAGTTTAAAGCTATGCAATTCTCTGATTTTGTTTTGTATTTCTCACAAACAAAAGTGGCATAAGCAGACAGGGAAGTCTTGATGGGCTCAAGCTGTTCCTTATATATCAACTGCATTGGAACAAATATAAATTCATTTTTAATAAGCTTCTTTTGAGTGCCATATATTCACTTGTAAACTATAGTTTGTTTTGGTATTGAGAATTATATCAACGAAAATGCTTTAGTAGTAAAATCAGAAGTAAAGAAAACCTAGAAAGATGTTAAGATGGGAGGAATTTGTTAGTTGGCTTTGTTAGCCAGCAGCATTCTTTTAAAGCTATTGCTGAGAAATATCAAAATGACTATTTTTGAGACTTTTCGTTCATCCCAACATTAATGTATATCTTGGAGTACTCAAGTACCTCATGAAGTAAAAATATACAGTTTAATAAATTTTAAGAAGTTCTTAACTAACATTAGCATAAATGCTCATATAATCCTTTTTCACAGATTTTTAAAAGATATATTGACAGCAGAGATATATGTGTGAGTCTGCACAGTGAACTATGGTACTATATTGCATCTAGTCTGGCTTTTATGGCAATGTTGATGTTATATACTGACTTCTAGGTGGTCTCACCTGCCTTTCCCTTACCTTTTGGTTTTCCCATGTGAATCAAGTAAACCAATTGGTCAGAGGTGGGAAAGGGTGAGGGTTGATGAGTATAGAAATATATTTTAGATTTTTTAGTAAAGTGAATAAAGTAGTAATAGACAGAACTAGTTTGAGGTAAATGTTTACTTCTATATTTTTCACTGTATATTTTCAACTCTTCTAACTACTGTGATAAGACAGGGCTAGGATGCAACAATTGGGAGTAAGATGAAAGGAGAAGATGGGTGAGACTAAGAAGACAGCCACTAGATTGTCTTGTTGAGTACTGAAGCTAAAGGAAAAAGAATAGTATTTTCAAGGCTTACAAAAGGTCTAGCATATCTCATAAGAGTTAAAAAAAAAAAGGGAGTTGGAGTCAAAGCTTTAAATAAAGATACATTTTCCTATTTGATATCTTTAACTGTTAAAGGATTCATGAATCTGAATTTATCAGTCAATAATAACATGTATAATGCTAGTCAGTATCATGGTGGAGACTTTGAATTTTTTAATATTCATTTACCCTCAAGTATCTGTGCTCATATTCTCTACCTTCCTGCATGTTACTATAGATAACAATCCCTGTTCTAGTTCTGCACAGAACCTGTCTGTTTTTATCTACTGAATAACATAACTCCTGCAATTCCCTGAAATTGTGAATATATGGTATTGGATGGGGAATATTTAGTCATTCACAAAAATAAATGATCATAATTCAAATTTTTAAGCTAAATGATACTGAAAGCTGAATAACTTGAGTAATTTTCTCAATTTTAAATTTCATTCTACTTTGGGAGCATGACTACTTATTTACTTTAAATCAGGAACACCAATGACATGATATTGTATATAAAAAACCGTGAGGAATCCACTCAAAAACTGCTAGAACTAATATCTGAATTCATCAAAGTTGCAGGATATAAAATTAATACACAGAAATCTGTTGGATTCTTATACACTAACGATGAACTAGCATAAAGAGAAATCAGGAAAACATTTCCATTCACAATTGCATCAAAAAGAATAAAATACCTAGGAATAAACCTAACCGAGGAAGTGAAAGACTTATACCCTGAAAACTACAAGACACTCTTAAGAGAAATTAAAGAGGACACTAATAAATGGAAATTCATCCCATGCTCTTGGCTAGAAAGAATTAATATTGTCAAAATGACCATCTTGCCTAAAGCAATCTACAGATTCGATGCAATCCCTATCAAAATACCAACAGCATTCTTCAACGAACTGGAACAAATAGTTCTAAAATCCTTATGGAACCTCAAAAGACCTTGAATAGCCAAAGCAGTCCTGAGAAGGAAGAATAAAGCAGGGGGGATCTCGCTCCCCAACTTCAAGCTCTACTACAAAGCCACAGTAATCAAGACAATTTGGTGCTGGCACAAGAACAGACCTATAGACCAGAGGAACAGACTAGAGAGTCCAGATATTAACCCAAACATATATGGTCAATTATATATGATAAAAGAGCCATGGATATACAAGGGGAAATGATAGCCTCTTCAAAAGCTGGTGTTGGCAAAACTGGACAGCTACATGTAAGAGAATGAAACTGGATCATTGTCTAACCTCATACACAAAAGTAAACTCGAAATGGATCAAAGACCTTAATGTAAGTCATGAAACCATGAAACTCTTATAAAAAATATAGGCAAAAATCTCTTGGACATAAACATGAGTGACTTCTTCATGAACATATCTCCCCGGGCAAGGGAAACAAAAGTAAAAATGAACAAGTGGGACTATATCAAGCTGAAAAACTTCTGTACAGCAAAGGACACCATCAATAGAACAAAAAGGCATCCTACAGTATGGGAGAATATATTTATAAATGACATATCCGATAAAGGGTTAGCATCCAAAGTATATAAAGAGCTCATGCACCTCAACAAACAAAAAGCAAATAATCCAATTAAAAAATGGGCAAAGGATCTAAACAGACACTTCTCTAAAGAAGAAATTCACATGGCCTACATGCACATGAAAAGATGCTCCACTTCACTAATTATCAGAGAAATGCAAATTAAAACCACAATGAGGTATCATCTCACACCAGTTAGGATGGTCACCATCCAAAAGACAAACAACAACAAATGGTAGTAAGGATGTGGAGAAAGGGAAACCCTTCTACACTGCTGTTGGGAATGTAAATTAGTTCAACCGTTGTGGAAAGCAGTATGGAGGTTCCTCAAAAAACTAAAAATAGAAATACAATTTGACCCAGGAATTTCACTCCTAGGAATTTATGCTAAGAATGCAGGAGCCCAGTTTGAAAAAAACATATGTACCCCTATGTTTATCGTAGAATTATTTACAATAGTCAAGAAATGGAAGCAACCTAAGTGTCCATTGGTAGATGAATGGATAAAGAAGATGTGGTACATATACACAATGGAATATTATTGATCCACAAGAAGAAAACAAATTGTACTATTTGCAATAACATGGGTGGAGCTAGAGGGTATTATGCTCAGTGAAATAAGCCAGGTGGAGAAAGACAAGTATCAAATGATTTCACTCATATGTGGAGTATAAGAACAAAGCAAAAACTGAAGGAACAAAACAGCAGTAGACTCACAGAACCCAAGAATGAAGTAACAGTTACCAAAGGGAAAGGGACTGGGGAGGATGGGTGGGAAGGGAGGGATAAGGGGGAAAAAGAGGCATTACGATTAGCACACATAATGTAGAGGGGGAGGACGGGGAAGGCAGTACAACACAGAGAAGACAAGTAATGATTCTATAGCATCTTACTACGCTAATGGACAGTGACTGTAATGGGGTATGTGGTGGGGACTTGATAATGGGGAGAGTCTAGTAACCATAATGTTGCTCATGTAATTGACATTAATGATTCAAAAAACAAAGATGGTATATCAATGATACCTTAGTAAAAATAAATAAATAAAAATAAATAAAATAGGAACACCAAAATTTACAGAAAGTGATACAGTTTTGTGAGACTATCTTAGATTGAAGCAAGAGATTCTTCTGGTGGCTTTCAAGAAGTAAGTTACCATATTGTAAGGGGCTGTGGGAGGCCCACGTGGCAGGGGGAGTCCCTGGGAGCCAAAGGCATCCCATGGCTGATGACCAGCAGGAAAATGGGACCTCACTCTTAGCTACAAGAAACTGAATTCACATGAGCTTGGAAAAGTACCCAGAGCTCCAGGAGGGAATAGGGCCTGGCCAACACCTTGATTACACCCTTCAAATCACATACTTCTGACTTACAGGAACTATAAAATAATAAATGTATGGTTTTTCTTTACACCAGGAAGATTGTGTTGATTTATTTTACAGCAATAGAAAACTAATACAGGATATTTCAAAAAGAAAAGAAAAATTTTGTGAGAAAATTGGTATTACTCTACATTTGCAATTATCTGAATATCTTAAAGACAGCTGGATTCTTTTATCTCCTCTGTATTCAATATCTTGAGATATCACACATAATGTAGCCTCTGGATAACTCCACTGTACACCCATGAGAGAGTAAAAGCCCAAAAAGCAAATAGCATTTCAGTATTATTATGAATAAAGGTTTGGCCCTGCAGTCCTCTGAAAGAGTCTTGGGGACCCCTGCTCTGAGGTCACTAGACTACACTTTTGAGAATTGCTAGATTAGAGAATAAATTTTTAGTAGCCTCCTGTTCCATCACCAATAGAGTATCTAATTGTATATAGACAGGATTATATAAGATAACCTAAACTATACAGAAGTATCAGCTTTCTTGCCGGCTTTTCACTTGATTTTGTCTTTGAGCTTATTTCCTCTGCTCCTTATTGTAAATAAATGCAAATGATCTTTTCTGACTTTAGTTTCTAGGAGGAGTAGGTAAGATAATGTTTAATATGTGCTGGTTTGAAATAGAGTTTTTCTTGAAATGATCCTGACATCTTTTGACTGTAATCTTTACCTGCAAAGATGCTTAGCTACTGAGAGATTTGTTTATAACTCAGGAGGAGCTTTTAAGATGTACTGTTTTTTCATTTGGAGTAAATTTGTAATAATTGTCTCATTTTAATCATGATATCCATTTTTATGTGTGTGCATATGTGTATTACTTAATAATGGTACTAGTGCATATTTCTCATTAGTGTTTTTGTTTTGTGTGATCTCTTTTATCCCTAGGAATCCTGAAGAATGAATTAGTCTCATACATCTCCAGGTAGCTCAATACATGATAAATTGCTATTGTCCTAAGGTTTGGGATAGTTTGTTTTTAGGAACATTACTATAAAATCATGTGGGTTTCCTTTTTAGTAATCTGTGACTCCTCTAGCTTTCTCAAACAAGTAATGGAGCAAAAATAAATAGTGTAGATACTCAAAATTGGTGTTATGTATAATCAACTATTTTTATTTCTGTGAAAGGTATAGCTGGGAGATGCTTGTATATATTATTTGACACAGTTGGAAGTTTTGAAGTATGACCTAGAGCTTTTTGTCTGGAAAGAACGTCTTCCAAGGTCAATTTAAAGGTTATTGGTGGAACAGTTGTCACTATGCTTACACAGTGCTTGAACTGGAAAATTAAACTAAGTGTGACATCCAGCTTATGGTGAAGCCCCCTTCCATATTTTTCTTTTCAGTCCTTCTCTTTTATTATATTTCCACCTGAGAGTTTTTTTTTTGCCTACTTTTTAGATATTAGTTTTCAACTCATTCTTCCTGTTATATTTTCAAATTCCTATTGACTTCTCTGTTTATCCAATCTCTTTAACTATTTTACTCTTTTCTTTGCATGAAAATGATTTCTGTTGATAAAGCAGGATTAACAAATTTTAGTCATTTCTCTCAGAAAGTTTTAATTTGTTACACAAATAAGACTCCAAGACTATAAAATATATGGACTCAGAATTGTTATGTAAAATAACTGCTTTTCACATCTGTGATGCATATCTGAAATTCACTTATATAAATTATTTGATACGGTAAAAAGTTTTGAGGTATAATTTAAAATCCCTGTCTGGAAAGTGTTAAGAAACCTGTTTCTTTTGGTCAATTTGCTTAGTAATAACTGGAACCATGTGAGTGGGGAGGATTATGAATATTTGATTTTTTTCATTGCAGTATTCCCTGTTCTGCCTAAATAAATACATTTAGTGCATTACTGTGTTTTATTCTCTCCAAAAATGTGAGATTTGAGATTATGTTTATGTCCAAGCCTACATTGGTTTTTTAATTTACATTTTCCTCTCCTCTGTTTTTAAAATTCTGGGGACACTTATAAACTATAAAAGTCACTGACATTTTATATGAGAGCATTCATATGGAGTTGCTGAATGACAAAGACATGGCACTACTATGTAAGGAACACTAGATTTTGTATAAGGAGATGTGAATACCTATTCTCAGTTTGTCACCAACCACTTGGACAAAAATAAAAAATGCATCTCCCTTTCTGTAAAATGAGGGAGTTTAGATTCTGTTTTAAATGTGATAGTATATCATTGTAGGGGTTAAATCTGGAGGGAAAATGATACTATTTATGATTTTGCATGGTCATTCTGTTGTGAGGAGAATGGTTTGTAGGAGAGAAGAATTGATGCAGAGAGAAGTTAAGAGGCTTTTGAAGTAGTCTAGGAGAGAGATTTTGGTAGCTTGAACTAGATTATAGAAGCAAGATTGAAATGTTGATAGATTTGTATTTCACTTTGAAGGTGGAGTTGACAGAACCTGTTGATAGATTGGATATATGTGATGGAGTGTGAAAGGAACATATCAAAAATAGCTCCTTGATAAATCATGGTGTTTTACAAGATAGGGAAAACTGAGGAGGAACAGATTTGTGTGAAGAAATCAGGAATTCTGTTTTGTGATATTATATTTGAGGTGATCTTTTGATTTCCATTTGGGAATGTCAGGTTGACAGACATATGAGTTTGGGGTTCTAGGGGAAGATGTAGAAGTTATAACATATAGAATATATATATACTTTACCTATACATATTACATAGAAGCCAAGGGGTATAAATCACCTAGGGAGAGCGTGTAGATTAAAGAACAGAAGAAGTCTACCCTGTAGCCACAATAGAGCCTCAGATATTCCCAAAGTTTAAAGATCTAAGAGAGGAGTAAGAGCCAACAGAAGACACTGAGAAAAACTGCCACTGAGCAAGTAGAAAGTCAGGAGAATATGTCTCAGGAATGAAGAGTAAAAATGGTTTAGGAGCCATGGACAATATAGCATTAATGTCAAAGAAGGCACAGAAGTCATATTAAGAAAAGAAAAGAGAATTTTGTCTTTGAATTTGGCAACATGGAAGTCTTTGGTGAGAGCAATCATAATGAACTATTAGAGATGGAATTTGATTGTTGTCGATTGAAAAAAGAATGTGAAATGGGGAAGTAGACATAGCAATGACAGATAACTACTTCAAGAAATCTTGCTGTTAAGAGGAGCGTAAAAATGGGGTAGTACCTAGAATGTAATGTGGGATCAAAGGAGATTATTTTAAGATAGGAAAAATATAGTGATAAAATCACTGGTGCTTTGATTCATACATAAAATAAATGTAATTCATTTATCATTATAAGTATCATTAGAACTAAGAGGCTACTAAAATAGATTCAATAATTAATAACCTGGGTATTTTGAGGAAGGAGTTTGTAAGAAAAAGAGTAGGCTAGAAGGAAAATTGATAGAATAAGTCTTGTTTACATTATACTTTCTTTTCTTCTTTTGAATTTGGTGCTTAATCACCTTTGACTTATAAGTATCTGTGTTCTCTGATTAATCTTGATCCCTGTCCATTTCTAAGGGCATGTCTAATTGTATTTTTTTTTAAGTTGGTAGGATTGGATCAAAATGCATGTAGATTTGCATGAGTTTATTTGCATAGATAGAGTCTCCTACTTTGGCTGAACTAAGACTAAAAATTTTGTTTGCTTACCTGTCACCAAAGGAGGAAAGGGGGTTGATGAAGGAAGCTTAGAGGAAGTCTGCTCCCAGTCCATTTTCAGAGGCCAGGTCTGGTGAGTGATTTCAGGCTAAAAGAGCTATTTTCAGGAGAATTTTTTTGAAGCACAGGGTCACAAGTGGCAATTCTTTAGATTCCAGATGACATAATATATATAAACGCAGAGCGGATCATACCAGTTTTCTTAAAACATTGTCTTTTATTGGCTTCTAGGCCACCCTCCTGATTTCCCTCGTACCTCGTATTGGCTGCCCCTCTTTTTCCTTTACTACTGCATTTGCTTTCTAATTGATCTCCCTACATCCACAGGTAGTCAGATAATGTTTTAGTGTATTTATGATGTCTCCAGTTTTCCTTTTTCCCAGGATAAAGAGTAGAAGGAAATTGCATAAAAGAAAGGAATTGTGGATGGAAACTCTTAGAGGTCAGTATTATTGCATAGTATTTCATTTGTTTCCATATTTTGCTAAAACACATTTTAAAGTTGTGCCAACAATTATTCTTTCTAATTTAATATAATAACATGTGCAGTCAGTATTCCATTCTTGAAGAATCTAGGGAGACTTAGAAGTTATTGGGTGACAAAGTGCCTTGTGGAGGCAGTTTGCAAGCTTTAGTATGAATACTTGGAAGTCTCAATGTGAGAAACACACTAGTCCAAACTCAGTAAGTGGACACAGAGACAAAGAGAACAGCGGAGCGAGGCTTTGCTGGCGGTCTTGCAAGATCAGATAATAATGTCTGAGCAGATAATCACTCTGGACGTTTTCATTCTGTTGCTGGTGTCTGGTAAGCAGGCATACCTGGGGCAGTTGGTGCAAGTAATTTATTCCCTAGCACGTGCGTCCCTCCCCAGGTTCCTCATTGGCTGAGTACTACAGGGTTTACATTCTTTCCCTGACATCGCCTAAGCAAATTATAGCCATATGAGACTTTCCCTTACATTTCTCTTAATTTTATTGGCAGATTAAAACTTCTTTCTTTTCCCAAACAGGTACAGCCTGGTCCTTATCAACTCCCGACCCCCTACTCAGCCTGAGCAACTTCCAGGCATGTTTTTCACCTTGTGGCCCTTTGTTAATACTTTACTGTTAAAACGTTTGAACCTCCTGGTGAGAATAAATCACATTTAGGTTTTATGCTTTTTCTAACATCAAGGCTGTAAACGTCCTTATACTCTTCCTGGTGAATGTAACTATTGGAGATGGAGTTGGATCGTATTCATATTAATATAGCTTCCTGAAATTGTAGTGTTGCTTCTAGTGGCTATCTTCCTTGACAGTGACAACATACCTGATGGTTATCAAGGGAATATGTACTTGGAACTAGCAGCCCTAACACTGGAGGGACTGACTAAATTGTGTTTTCAGAGATCTTGGTTCTGTTTCCTCTAACAGGTAGAATCTCTAGGTGTCAGAGCAGATAATCACTCTGGACGTTTTCATTTTGTTGCTTAAGTCTGGGATTGGTACTCCCCAGCCTGACTCTTGTTTCCAGGGGAAAGATATTCTTGCTGCTGCCAGCCGGTAGGTGTGTGAACTGCTCTAGTAAGAAGTACTCCAGCACTGCACTGTTGAGGCAACCCTGTGATACCTCCCACAATGATGCATCTTGAGCCAAAGCAGCATAGGATCAGCCCGCATATTTCTGGCCTAGAAAGAGAAGTCAGAGAGGTGATAGTGTTGGTGGGGCTTCATACATGTTTGGAGGCTTTCGCTGTGCTCCCACTTTCCTTTCTGCATTAGATGATAGCAACTGTTAGGAAGTCTGTTTGCAGCAGCAGTCACAAGTAGGGACAGGCAGATACAGAGTTCAAGCTCCATAAATACTATAGAATTTTTTGTACATCAGAAAACAACTAAGCATCAACACGTTTTAAGAAACTTAATGGAAACTGCTATAGGAATTTTGAACCTAACTGTTTTTCTGACTTGTATCTTGTTGTGTACTCATTTAGGTCTGAATTATTCTTCTCTTCCATCCTTTCATATACTGTAAGGTCCACTAAGTTGGAGCACAGGCCTGTTTACCTTTATTGGATGCCTTTTCTTAGAAACCAAATCATCTGTCTTTTATTTCTTTGCTTATTTGTTATCTTTGAGGTGAATGGTTCTATAGGCTTATCTCGGAAATATTTACAGTGTAAGACTTTAAATTGCAAAACATATGAAGACATCTTTTTCTTTGAGCCATCTTTCTCATAATAGATGTTTATCAGTCAGATGCTTCAGATGGTCAGTTTAACAAAAATAATGCAGTAGAAGAGGTAGTGGAGTTGCTTCAGTTATATAGATAAAACTACATGTGTATTTTAAGAAAATGAAAAGTTCCTTCAGCATTTCAGAGAGTTTTGTTACAGATTATACATATTATATATCATATGGTTTCAGTAATTGCTTAGCTATGTTCAGATGTTTGCATGTATGAAGCATTTTAGCAGGAATACTTTCATACCCATAAAAACTCAAAATAAACCCAGATGTATTTAAAACTATAAAATTTAAATATGCTGAGAGGCTTGTGTTATTAATTTAGAAGAGCATAAGTTCCCAATTTTTATTTTTTTTATTTGACTTTTGAGTTTGTGTTACATTTCTTAAGGCATTTAATTTACAGCCACTAGGCATTTGTAAATCAATTCTTTTAATTGATTTTAATTTAAGAGAAAATACTTCAAGTAATTTTGAGGATGTTATAAAGAAGTTAGTGTTAAATGCTGTTTTCTCATTTGGATGTTTCATAGTTCTAATTAAACAATTTGATTTGTAGAATTTTAGGAACTTACTGATAAAGAAGAAGTTACCATTGGTAATGGTTATGACTAATCATGTGAAAACTAATAATCGAGAATTTGATTTACTTGAGCATTAATAAGAAAAAGTTTGTGGGTGAATATCATACTTAATATGTTATGGTTAATGATTTCATTGCAATTGTAGAGTTCTCCACAGTAGTAAGATTAAACTTTGGGCTTTTCTTGTGGCTGGTGTATCAAACAGTATAATGAAAAAAAAAATCTGTGATGTTTTTATTCAGAGATAATCAGTATTAACATTTTGTTGTTTATTTGTCTAGTGTTCGCTGAGATTTTGAACATTTAAAATTTTTTGCTACACTTACTAAATATTTCTCAAAAAAGTTTTACCAGTGTACATTCCTGCCAACAAATATGGTATGAGTGCTTATTCTTTAACCCTCTGGCCAAATCTTTGCCAATATAATAGGTAAAATTACATTACTTTTTTTTTTTGATTACTTTCAGATTGAACTTTTCAAGTGTTGAGTGGCTTTTTAGATAACTTTTAATGAAACTGCTTTGCTGTTAGAAGTTTCTTAACACTTCTGTGGGAACTCCAGTTAGCCCGTCGTTTCCATTGAGGTGCCTACTAGAACAGCCATAGGGAAACCAGTTGCCTCCACCTACACCATTTGTGAGAGTTAATGCCTGTCTGCTGGACTCAGTGTAAATATGGAGCTGACCTTACTTGGAGGACATTCTGAATTTATCTGATTTTCCCAGAAAGGGGTAAGCATAAGCTTTGCATCCTGTTACAGCCTAATGGAAGTGATAGAGCCTTGCCCAAAGAAATTCTATAAATATGTGTTGCATGAATAAATGTGATAAATAAAAGTTACTTGAACATAATTTTTAGAATCCTGGTTCCAATAATTTGAATCCTCAGAGAGTTAATAGTGAGGTTACTTTTAAATACTATATACTTTAGAGCTTATAAAATGCATTTATATATATGATATGTTTTAATACAATTAATAACCCTCTAAGGTCTGTGATATAGCTTATTTTACATGTGAAGAAACCATAGCCCAGGAATTCAAAGTGAATGTCTTGAGGTATTATGACTAATGAGGTTTGGAGTCAGTACTGAAATCTAGGCCATTTGACTCCAAGTGTCATGTTCTCTTTCCTCATAGAAGCTTACAATATTCATACCTGTGATCCTGCAGTATATAGAAAATGTAAAACAAATATTAGCTATAAATGTTCTTTACAGTATTCAGGATATTCATAAAAAATTATAAAGTACATCCAAAGCACAATGTTTTTGAAAATATTGGTCACTCTTATATTTATGAAACTTATAACATGGTGTGGTAGGGTAAAGCAAAAACAGAAACTAAGAACCAAATTAAGCCCTGAGTGGTTTCCTATCATATTTATGGGATGTGACTAAAAAATAATTGACTTTTTAATACAATTTAGGCTTCTTTTCATCCAGTAAATATTTACTAAGCACCTACTCCATACTAGGCACTATACTAGACAAAAAACAAATGTGAGCTTTAATTCATGGAATTGAGGGTAAAAGACATTAAACATTGTTTTCAAGTAAATATCTAGTTATACTTTTATCAAGTGCTGTAAAACAGTGAGGCCCTAATCTAGTTAAAAGAAAGTCACATTTAACTAGTCACATGTTCTTTTCTTCACAGAAAGAAACATTTAGCCCTTAAGAATGAATAGGATCAGGTGAAAGGTGGTAATGGTGGGGAAAGTGGGAGAAATTGCTTCTGGAATTCTGAAGGAAAGAGAGAAAGCTGACCAATGTGTGTGTTGTATGGTGAGAGCTGGAAAATAAGGCTCTGAGGAAGGCAACTTCTGTATTGTTTACTTGTTCAAAGAAGTCATGTTAAGTTTCATTTCAGTGATGTTCGCATCACTTAGACCATTTCTGGAACTCTTCCTATGATCTTTTCTTCATATCCAATTTTGAAACATAAAAGAAGCTTTTTTTTTTTTAAACAGCACCGTTTTGCAGTATAATCACTTCATTTAACAGATATGCTTGAAAAGGACTTTCTTTTAAAAATAGAATCTACCCATAAGGGGGAAATATATATACATATATATTTCATCACAGATTAGTATAAGCTTTGAAATGAAGAATCTAAAAATGTGTTTCCACTTAATAGAAATTGACCTTTATAAATGTTAAAAATCAGCTTATGATCAGAAGCATAATATTTTGAAGTACATGAGGTTGCTCCTGTTTGAGTTAAATGGAAGAAACCCATTTAAAGTTACTTGTGAAGTTACTTACGAAATTTAAAAAATTGAGATTTTTGCTGTAACTGAAATATCATTGGTCAGGTTACTGGCAGGTGGTTTTCCTATTCATCTCACAGAAACAGACCTATTCACAAATAGATGCATGTGTTTGTTGTGTGTGCATGCCCATGTGTGCACATATACAGAAGGTAGATGATAGGGGAGGAGCATTTGGAATGGAGTCCAAAGCAGAGACCTTCATTCAAATACTCTTATCTTTTACAAGCTGTGTGATCTTTAATCCCTTAAAGCCTGTCTCTTTTTATCTATAAAAGATAGCAGCATTACCTCAAATTTTAGCCCTAACTCCTTCTCTCCCCTTCCACACACATACCACTGTCTACATACAGGAACTTAAGTATGCTAGAACGTTTTTAAAAAAGTGGTGAATTATTTTTTGTGGATATTAATTAAATGTGGAAGTGCTTTATAAACCAGAAAATACTTTATTATGTATATATGTGAGTGAGTGTATACATATATATATATATGTATATATATATTTCATAAATAGATTAGTGTGCATCTATAAAAATATAAAATAATAAATAAGCCAATGAAGCACTCTTAGTTGAAGACAAACCCATAATTGAACATCTTAGTTTATAAAAGAAATAAATTGAAAATTTATATCATTGCATGTTTATTTTGTGTTGCTTTTTTGTGACATGTTTATTCATGTCGAAAAAGAATTCACCAGTTTTTAAAAAACTTACTGTCCCTATATGTCGATAGTGGTATGTGTATGGAAGAGGAGAGAGAGGGTTATGGCTAAAAGTTGAGGTAAAAAAGGGTTAAAAGCAATGTATATGTTAAGGAAATGTCATGGTTTTGGATCAATTAAAGATCAATAAATATATTAATCATCTCTATGAGTTGATTTTTTAAGTTTGGTTTACATTCTACCTTTAGAGCATCTTTTGTAGAAAGATGAATGTACCTGGATGTAGAATAACCTAAGATTTTTATCTGAACCAGAGCTATCCATTGATAATGGATGGTGATCTGGGCAATGTAAGACAACTGGAGCCTTCAGGAACTATCTTTTTCTGAAAAATGCTATGACCACCATTTTTGAAATAAGTTATTAACAATTAAAGTCTCCCTGGCCTTAGCTGTGTTTTTTTTATTTGTGAGAAAGTTCATATTTAATATGTGCTGTTAAAGTGATTTTTAATTGATGGTGTATAATTTCTTTCTAAAAGTACGTGAATAATCATGTAGTCCATATGTATGACTTTTAGAAAGGGACCAGAGATAGCATTATACACTGTTTTAAAAAGATAGATAAATAAAGACATTTTAAAATTAAATAAGTTAAGACAACTAAGTATATTTTTCAAGTATCTCTTTAGAAGTACAACATTACAAATGCAGCCCTATTGTCTGTCATATTTTTACTGCTTCGTGAAATCAAAAGAAGGATATATAATTTATTTTTAGAGTATTTGGTCCTATGCAGTAGTCTGCACATTGAAGAGACCTATATACTCTGTTGTTGGAGCTACTCATTTTTCAGGGAAAGAGAAAAAGGTTGGGAAATGCATAATTTCTCTTCCTCTTACCAGTAGTCACATTGAGAAGATACCTTGTCCCCATTTTTATTACTTCTGAGATTTTATTGCTGGCAGCCAGATGTGCTGAGACTCCTGACGACAGCATCTATTCATTGCGTGTTTTTAATAGGCTTAGAGAAATATGAGTAGAGTACATGAAAGCAGCTGAGCTTCACACTTCAGCTGGGAATGCCCAAAAAGCTTACTGCTGTTTAGAATTCTTGCTACAGTCAGGAGAAAGCCGAAAGCCGCTCGGGTACCAAATCTTCTACGACTGAATTAGAAGAAATAATGACTGTACAATTAACTATCAACCTCTGCTCATTTAAGCACAGTTTTTACAGAGCTCAGGAGAAATATGGAACTTGATTGGCATGTTTTTATTTGATGGTGTCTGCAAATAGATGACTTTAAAGACAGGTGGTAAGGAAAAATAAGAGAAGAAAAAAAAAAAAAAAGGAAAATGCAATTTGAGACATTGCGCCAGGTCTGCAATTCTGTTTTATCTCATTTTCATGGGGTTTTTTCATCCCCACCAAATATTTTACAAAATGAGCTTTTTGGACAAACACTGAACAATGCAAGGTGAGTAAAGCCAAACTATATTTTCTTTTAATATTGACATTTTCAGAATAATAATCTTATATGTCTGTAAAATTGTTCTGTTGAAATGTTAGTTATGATAGTGTTTTTTATGATAAATATGAAATTTATGTAGGATTCTTAATTGATTTTAAGAAGGAAAATAAGCTTACTTCAAAGCACAAAAAAGCTTCTTAAATTTAACTAGCTTGACCTCTGAAACATAAGGCAGGCTGTTTCATGATTTCTTTTTCTAATAAATAAAATGATTAACTTAAAAGGCCTGATAGGTTTTCTTTGTGATCATGGCAATGATTACATTGCATATATAGGGATGGGGCTATATAATCATATGTGATTTGTTGGAAAATGTGAATTAGCAATCATGCATGCTTTCTGTAAAACATGTGGAAGATGGTCTCTAGGTCTAAGACATTTTTCTATGCAGGGTAGATCAATAATCACTTTAAACAAGCTATATTATGGAGCAGTTAGTAACAGCTTTGTATTAGGTGGCTAGTTTGGAAGGATGCTTTGTTATAAATTCCTACTGCTTTTTCAATCTTGTGTGTGTGTATATGTGTGTGTGTGTGTGTGTGTGTGTGTGTGTGTGTGTGTGTGTGTGTGTGTGTGTGTGAGATGAAGGTTGTTAAATCATGAACATGTTTTAGATGGTTTCTCTGGCTTACACTAAAAGAGCTAGCCTATTAAAGAATGCTCTTAAAATGCAGTTTTATCACCCAGTTCTTCTCTTGTTTAATTTGTTTGCCTTTTGAGAATTTCTAATGTTCTATACCTAGTATAGAAAAGATCCCATTTTAAGTAAATATATGGCAGAAAGACAGAGAAAGAAATTCTGCGAACATGATAATGCACTGAAACCTTTTGGAAATTGAAGGAGAACTAATAGTGTATAGAATATTGAATGGTTTTGTGGTTTCTTTCTTCTAGGATCTCTGAACAATGTTGAGGCAGCCTATTCTACAGATAAAAAAATACTTATTACACAATATGTCCTAATTTTGCAAATGAAAGGGAGGCTTTAAAAATTTTTGATATTTAAAATGTCTACTGATGATAAATATATCTATGACCTTTTCATTGAATATGGAATAACATATCTGCTCTTTATAAAATTTCACTTCTTTCCTCAGTGTAGTTCTGTTCAATTGATTAATCTGACTTTTTTTAATATGTAGTGTTTGGACTAACTTAAAATATGTAACAGTATCTGAAATGCTGTGATATTCTATAATAGGCTGTCTGTATTTTAAGATACTGGGTTTTTAGTTTAGTAACACATCACTTGAGTGTCTGTAATTTGTGATAATAAACAATCTGTATTGCAGGTTATATTTAACTAAGAGAGGCAGTATGGCTTTCTTAAAATTTCCACTACCCAAAGGTACTAGAGTGTTAGAATTTGTACTCATGTTTTATGAATCTTTTCCTTGTTTGATTTCTATCTCTTTTCTTTAACATTACAAATCTATATGTTAAAAGACATTAATATTAGGGCTGGGTGTTATGTTCAGTTTAAAAATTATGCTGTTAACATTATGGTATAAAATCAGTTTTAAAGTAAATTTTATTTTAAAATATGAGAATATACATTTTTTTGAGGGAATCGTGCATCCCTATCATTATGCTTTTCTCTGTTTAGCTTCAAGTTTCTTTTATTGTTGGCATGCTTATAATTGAAATGCTCTCGTTAAAAATCTGGAATTTTATGGTGCTGCAATTAAACATAAATTGTGAAGTTTCTAATGCTTCTGTGAGACGAGACTTATTTAACTTACTTTCACTTGTTTTAATCTAAGATTATCTGAAACTTACCAGTTAATCAGTACTTACTCCATTTTAGAGAAAAACATCACTGCCTTTATATGTTAATTTCTTAGTCTTCAAAAAATGTAACATTTTTTATACAAGGATCTGTTGATTTCCATAAATAAATCAACTACTTAATTTACTTTTAAAATCCATCAAAACCAGTTATACAAATAGTTATCTTAGAAGTATGAAGAGTGAAAATAAGTTTATGTAACTCATAGTTAAGGCCACAACATATTTTAACCTTTTGATTACTTTGTGTTCACATCAGATTCAATGGTCTTTAAAAATTCTTATTCTGCTTAGATTCTTCTAAAAAAATACAAATGCCTAAGCATCAATATATAACCAGTTAGCAATGAATCAGAAAGTAAGATGTTGACTAAAAAATCATTCTTGAAGAAAAAAGTCATGGGGTAAGAATGATCTGAGTATGTCATTAGAAGATGTGATCTTAAACGACTTTAAAACTGTTCCTAAATAATAGGCCTTTCACCTTTGTGGCCTGGACATTAATGGTCTTGAGATTGGAAGCATCGATTATCTCACTATCATCCTGGAAAGAACAGTTTTGGTTATTATAATGTGAATAGTAATTGTTTGTTTGGACTAGTTCAAGTAGAATATTAAGTATTTGCATTGTGACATTAAATATGATCTTTGATAGAAAAATATCATAAATATGGACAATTATATTTTATTTTGATGATTGTTTTGTGGGAGAAATATTAGAATAATACTATGCATCAATTTTAGTCAATACATTAAAAGTGGACTGTTTCAAGTAGTTTTCTTGAGACTTTTCCTAGGTAACTAATCTCTCTATATCAGCAACTGAACTTTCATTAGGTTTTCAGGTGGTAGGGCAGTTTACTTCTATGGACGTATAAGCAATAAAAGGTCAAAAGATGAAAAGCTTCCATAATTATTACTCCAAAAACATTTCCAAGTTCAACTTGACAAAGGATCAAAGATTTTAAATACACCAATAATATTTTATGTATCATAAATCACTCAACTGGAGATTACTATAGTTTGTTATTTTAGTATGAAATAAATACTGGAATTTATTTATAAATGAAAATCATTAGAATATTTTAGACTAACTTTTGTTGGAAACCATATAGCATGACCCTTTTATTTCACGCTGAAATTTCTTAGTTTATTCTATTATCATTGTGGCTGTTGAGTACCATTTTAGTGCATAAAGAAGGTGGCAGGATATCCTCTGTTCTTTTACAGTGAAAATGAGGCAACTGAAGGTACAGCAAGAAAAAGAAAATCAGTGTCTGCATCCTATGTAAATTCGGTTGGTAGGTTTTGATGAAATACCACTTTAGTTTAAATTCTGATTATCAAGTTTTATTAATATAAACTAATTTTCCCCAAATTAAAGTTATTTAATCAGAGTACAAAGGTAACTGCTTTTGTCCCCAGCAAAAAGTCCTCACATACTAAATACATTATGAAATCTAGATTTTGTGATCTTGTCTTCAGAAGTAAACATAAATTTGGAACTGCTGGAAGGTATATTTTTAATAGAGTTCACTGCATTGAGTAATCAGTTGCTTTGAGCAGTATTCATATGAACATGATAGTGATGACTATCTTTTGTGATGAAATCTGTGGAAAAATGTACTTAATATACTCTAAATTTTTCCATTTACTAATTTTAGTAATCTTTATTGTACATGAACAAATATATATATATATACACACATATATATTTTTTAAAAATTTTTATTAAGGTATTATTGATATATACTATATGAAGGTTTCACATGAAAAAACAATGTGGTTACTACATTTACCCATATTATCAAGTCCCCCCCATACCCCAATGCAGTCACTGTCCATCAGTGTAATAAGATGCCCAGAGTCACTATTTGCCTTCTCTGTGCAACACTGTTTTCCCCGTGACCCCTCACACCATGTGTACTAAACATGATACCCCTCAATCCCCATCTCCCTCCCTCTCCACCTGCCTTCCCACACCCCTCCCCTTTGGTAACCACTAGTCCCTTCTTGGAGTCTGTGAGTCTGCTGCTGCTTGAAAAAATATATTTTTTCCTCCAGATGGAATTATTTCTTCATTGTTCAGTGTGTGACAGTGAATTTGCTGTGCTAACTGGCCACACAGGGGCATAATAGGACTGGAATTTATTCAGAGTAGGTGTAAAGACAGCTTTACTGTCCCTTCTGTCTACATAAAATAAAATATGCAGACTTTCATATTTAAAACTAAGATTACAAAAAACAGTAAATGAAAGAATATTTGAATTTGTTGGTGTTTTGAGTTACATATTAAAGTAACCATTTGGTCTGGTTTGCTTGGACTAATCCCAATTTGTGTCTGCTGTCCTCCACTAATTATTTCTTTTCTCTCAAAGTATTATTATTTGGCAATAACTTACAGGGCCACTCGAATTATAAAAATGAAATGTAGAGCTTGAATTCATCTAGTATAAATGGACTCTTTTCCATTGAAACATTCCCAAAGTTCTAAAGCATTAATATTGTTTTAAATAAAATTTGATTTTGCAAAATAAATGTTTATTTAGTCTGGGAATGTTTTTGGTCAGAAATATTTAGTCCTTTACATAGCATTTACTCTTGCTTTAGTTTATAATGAAGTCATCAATTTGTGTTCAGGATTTCTGGCACAGACACTTGCTATTCATCATGGCACATTAATGACTACTTTGACATTGAACGAACAGCATGCCTACTTTTCATAGCTCAGCGAGTGCAATCTGCACAGTATGCATTGTTTGCAGTTGGTAGGATCACAGCACTATCTATTTTTCATGATAGGAACATATTTCATGAATAGTCTGTATTCTGAAATAAAATGCACCCAATAGTCTGATGCACACATGTGCAAGTTTATGTGCATATGGAAACATTGTTAAGTATGTATAACAATTATTATAAAAATAATAATTATTTTATAGCCATAATACCGATTTTAACAATTATCTCTATTTCTAATGGAAATGACTTTGATTCATAAATGTGTATCATTAATATTTTTACCACAATATTTACTGTAGGCCTCAGCTATGTACCACAATTATTAATATAGATACTTAATCTGATACTGATACACAGTCTAAGTATTTCTTTATTGAAAGAAATTTTTATAAAGTTGCTGCTTTTATTGATGACTGACAGGTAAATGTTAACTATACTTTTTTACTATCAACTTCTATATGATCATAATAGGATCTTAGAAAACTCATAGAACTTAGTTACTAGTAAATTTTCTGTTTAATTCGGGCACTGTTCACTTAATAGTAAAATGAGTTCATTTCATATGTACTAAGGGCTACATATTCTTATCCATTTGTAAATTACTCACAAAGATTTATGTACCCAATAAAAAAAATCCCTAGGACTGATCTACAATATGAATTTAGTTTCTGAATTTGGGAAGTTTGAAGTATCTCAGATCTGTGTGTGAACATTTCTTTTTGGATAAAATAGAAAAAGCCATTGCATGGTACAGGGTCTTAAAACATGAGGGCACTTTATATTGCCTCATTTTTTAAACTATGCCTTTTGTTTTTAGTAGAGAACACTTACTTCAAAATCTAACTCAGTATGTAAAGCAGGTCAAAGTGGGGTAGTTCTGATTTAGAAAGTGGGACATGGAACCCATATTAGGCTCTAAGAAACACAATTTTTAGCTGCTTACTTAAGTCAAACTCTAGACTTCTCACTTCTTTATTTCACTGCTGTTTTGTGTTTAATGTATTTTCTACTTAATGTGTTGTTTTTTTCAGTTTGCTTTCAAAATTTCCTCTTTATTTTTTGTTTCTAATAATTTTCCTGAGATGTGCCTATATGTGATTTTTACTGTATTTATCTTCTTCAGGTTTGCTCTGTTTCTGCATTTTTCTACATCTCACCTACATTAGGTAAATTTAACTTCTACCTAATTTGATAATTTTTTGTTTATTGTTCTAACAATTTTTTTCTGTCCTCCATTCTTTCTTTCTCTTTTCCTTCTGATTTCTCAATTATCTGCATTTTAGGCCTTTTATAAATTGTCTGAAAAATTCTTGTAATTTTTTTCAATTTTTCCCAGTTCTTCAGATTGAGTAATTTTCATATTCCTTGATTCTTTCTTTCATAATCTGCTATCAGATGAAAGCTCATCTATTGAATTTTTAATTTCATATAGTTTATTTTTTGTTCTAAATTTTCATTTGATTATTTTTTATAGTCATTATTTCTCCTTTGAGATTTCCTATCTTTTCACTCATTATGAGTGTACTGACTTCACTTCCTTTAACATAGTTTTTATACTAACTTTAAAATCCTTTTCTGCTAATTTTAACATCTAGGTTATCCCTCAGGATTTATCATTGAGTGTAGGTTTTTTCTTGAGTATGGGTCATGTTTTCCTATTACTTAGCACATCAGATAATCCTAATTTCATTTTGGACATGGTTAACAAGACAAATAGAGACTCTGATACCTGTTCTGAAGAGTGTTGATTGTTTTCTAAAGCAGGAAGTTAACTTGGCAGAGCTTGAGCTGCAGACTTTGTTTCCCTGAGATATAGCTGCTGAAATTTTGGTTTATTTTAATTTTAAACGAGCTGCTTGAAGTCTTCCTTTATAAAATTTCATAAAATTTTATTTTTATTATATACAGAATCAATATATAGGGAAACACATAACTTTTAAATATTTTTTCTTTACTTGAGATTTGAGCAGTATTTATTATATACAGAATTTTATTTTTCCTCCTGGTAGCTTTTTTTTTGTCATACCCTTGCTCCCCACTTTCTACCTTCTGTGTTTGCTCAAACTCTTTCCTCTAGTTTTTCAGGCTGGTAAGACTCTGAATTTTCTAACATTGATTTAGCTTCCAGGCATTGATTTAATTTGGCTAAAAGTCATAAAAAAATGGGAACTCGCCCAGTGTCATTTCCTTCTTCCAAGTATCAGTTGCACCTCTGTGTCTGTCTTCTTTGTCACTAAATCCTTCAAATAATTGTTTGTTCCTATTTTGTCCAGAATTTATTGTCCCTGGAAGGGTTAGTATGATGGGAGCTCCTTAGCCATTATTAAAAGAGGAATCCATTCTTTAATGTTTTAAATTGTATTTGTTAAACACTTTGCAAGCAGAAATCATATTTGTAATTTCTTTAGTAATCCCATCTTCATTTTCTGTAATGTGTGCTTTTCCAAATATCACTGGATAGCCAGTTGTCCAGTGACTTATTGGGAACTGCATGTCTTAAATTATCATTGTATCTTTAGTATATAGGGAAACACATAACTTTTAAATATTTTTTCCTTACTACTCTACTTCTTCCATATTTTAATGACTACTGCTACTAGTAAAATATGAGTAACATGTGCACAGGCTTTCTTTACAGAAAATACAATATTGTTATCTTTGATCTAACTGTAAGAGAAAATGTTTCATCAGATACAGTGAAGAGACAAAACCACCATATTTATTCTTTATCTTTTAATTGGATGGTCATCTATTTCAAAGATAATTTCCACAGGGAATCATTTATTTATTTATTTATTAAGGTATCATTGATATACATATGCCACCATCTTTACTCTCTCCACAGGGAATTTTTTTATAGGAAATTTGATGATGTTATGATGAGAATGAGTAGGCAGAAGATGGAATTCCACTTTGTGAGAGTAGTCGCCAATTGATTCAATTGGTGTCAGTCACAGTATAAGAAATAAAAAGCATGTGCTGAAATTCTGATAACTGTTTATAATCATGACCACCTTTTAAATTAATAGATTTCCCAATAACACAATGTATTTTTTGTGTTGCATTCCCAAATGTTACTTCTTTGTGCCTTGCTGAGATATATCTTAATTTTGAAACAAAATTTGGTGAGAGTGGGTTATTAAAGTCTCCAAGTGTTATTGTTACTTGCTCTTATCCTGCTGTTGTTTTTTGTGTTTTGTTGTCAGTATGCTTTGACTTCTTTATCAGGTTTTTTGGTATAATTACTACAGGATTTTCCCTTGCAGTTACCAAGGTTTACATAAAATATCTTAAACTTTTAAGATCCTATTTTAAACTAATAACAATGTATCTTCAGTAAAATTTGTATACTTCATTGTTTTGTCCTCTTTACAGTTTAGGTTATTGCTTTTACAATTTACTTATTTTTTATATTGTGTAACTACTATATATTATTGTAGTTATGGTTATTTTTACTACTTTAAAAAAATCTTTTAAACTAGAATTATAAGTCATTTGTGCACCACTATTACCATATTGCAGAATCTAACTATGACTGTATATTTTTCATTAACACTGAGATTTAAACTACATTTTTAAGTTTTTATGATTTAATTAGTGTTCTTTTACCTCCACTCAGTAATTCCCTTTAGCATTTCTTATAAGGCAGTTCTGGTGGTAATGAATTCTGCCAGATTGTGTTTTTTTTGGGAAATGTTTATCCCTCCATTCCTGAAGGGCTTTTGCCTGGTGTGGAAGTCTTGTTTGACAGTTATTTTCTTTCAATATTTTGAATCTGTCATCCCATTCTCTCCTGGCCTGAAAAATTTCTATTGAGAAATCCATCATAGTTTTATGGGGTTCCTTGTACATAACTTCCCTCTTTTCTCTTGCTGCTTCTAAAATGCTTTTTTTGTCTTTGATTTTTGATAATTTAATTATAATATGTCTCAGTGTGGTCCTGTGTGGGTTCAACTATTTGGTGTCCTTTGGATCTCATGAATCTGGATGTCCATTTCTCTCCCAGATTCAGGAAGTTCTCAGTCATTATGGCTTTCAATATTTTTTCTATCTTTTTCTCTTCTAGAATTCCCGTAATGTGAGTATTGTTTTTTTCCATTGTGTCTCCTAATTCCTGTAGGCTCTCTTCTCTCGTGTTCATTCTTCTTTCTTTTTGCTCCTCTGACTGGGTAATTTCCAGTGTCCTATCCTCCAAGCCTCTGGTTCTTCTGCATGGTCCAATGTACTGTTGAATTCTTCAGTTCGTTATTGTATTTTTCAATTCTAGGTTTTCTGCTTGTTTTTTGATGGCTGCTATTTCCTTGTTGAACTTCTCATTTTGTTCATGCATTGTTTTCCTAATTTCGTTCAGTTGTGTGTATGATGGTCAGGCTGTGTACTATAGTCATTAATAGATGAGGCTATAAATTAGCTTTCCTGCCCTGGCAAGGCAGCAGGTTGGTACCCAGGGTCTATACAGCTTGTTGTTTGGGAACCCAGAGTGTGTACTAAATTCTCTGCTCAGGTGAGGCCACTAGTTTTGCTCTGCAGATGGTGGAAGCCATAGGCTCTGTTCTGCTCAAGTGAACTCTGTATAGGACTGTCAGATGGGCTCTGCAGGCTTCTGTGTGCTCTATTTAGGACAGGCTGAAGGCTGTATTCAGTGAAGAGAAGAGCTACAAACCAGATTCCATGCCCAAACACAGTAGGAGAAACAGTTCTAAATCTCATAAAACTCTTTGCTGTCTTAACTCATGCCAACCTGCACCCCAAGTTTCCTAACCGAACAGGGTTACTGGCTTTGCTGTCAAAGTGTTGGCTCTGTCTTCCACCTCCTGGCTTGAGTGCCACTGGGCTGCATATCTTCTGGTCAACTGGGGCTGAAAGTCAATGGATGAGGCAACGTCACGGCTCCATAGCTTCGGTGAGCAGGGCAGTGGCTGATCCAGGCTACTCTCAATTTCCTAAACAGGTTCTCCAGTTGGGAAGGGCTGGGAGCTACTTGCACCACTGGCTATGAATTAAAACCCCTGCCTGTTTATAGCACTGGAACACTACCTGCTCAGTATTGGCTTTGCCCTGGGGACAATTAGCTGTGCCCACCTGCCTCTCAGCTCAAGTACCACTAGGCCATAAGACTTCCAGGAGTTGTTGCCAGCTCTTCAGGTCAGATGGGGTCACAAGACATTCTCTACAGTGGATGGGGCTATGATTCAGCTTCTTGCCTGGGTGTGGGAAAATTAGGCTCTAAAATGGACAAAACTACTTTTTTAAGGATCTGAATTAGGCAGTTCTGCAACCTGCTAAGTTCCCTGACCAGAGTGCATCTCTGACTTGATTCTGCAGATGAGCAAAACATCTGGTTGGGATTGCTACTTGGGCACTGCAAGTATGAATTTGTTCTGCCAAGATCCATGTGCTGGTTTTTGCAAGCCAAAAACCTTCTCCCCTTGTGCATCACAGTCAGATTCCCAGTGGTTGGGCTACGGATTCCCCTGTAGTTGCTGTGGTGTGAGACCAGAGTAGGGGTTGCTGAAAAGTGACCCACAATGCTGAGGCAGCTAGTTGTTCCTCCTGGGCACTCTTTTCCCATTAGAGGAGCTGGAGGCTCAAGGGAAACCTCTCCGCATGGTGCTGCACTGGCCTGGGGGAGGGACAATCCAGTCATTGTGTAACCACTTCTCCTACCCCCTAATGCAGTCTATCTTATTCTGTGTGGTGCAGGGGATGCTTTATTGTCATCCCCATGTTCCAGGATTCTCAGCTGTCTTGTTCTTGGATAGTTTTAGTTGTTCTTACTGCAAGGTGGAGAAAAGTCAGGAACAATGTATGTTACCATCTTGATAACATCAGTCTAGCTAGTATAATTTAGTTTTTACTTTCCTTATTATTAATTTTGCAATAAATATCAACATTTTTTATTTTAACAGTTTTTTTAAAAGCTCTTTACAGGTACCTAGACATTTACTGTTTTTGGTTATCTTCATTGCTTTCTCAAGATACAGGTGTCTTTTTGGCATTTCTCTTCCACCTGAAGAAGTTCTGTTAGTGTTAAAATCTTTGAAACAGGCAGTAATAGCAGGTATATAGGAGGTCTTAAAGAACACAGGGTCTAGCATTTTCATGGATAATGTCTGCAGATTGCTGAGAAAAACTGTACTGTCTGTGGTAACATTAAATTAGGTTATATGGTCTCATCTAGGTCCTTAATGCAATTTCTGGGGAATTATTTATTTATTCTCAATAAATTAGTTACCACAACTTCCCATATTCTCCTACACACACCTCTATTGGGAAATTAATTTCTTCTTGATCTTTACCTCCAGAAACAATAAATGCTAAATCTCTGTAATTTATTTCCATATCTGAAACTGTTGCCTTCTTTCTTACTATCTCTGAAGAATAAGTTTCCATACTGTTTTCTCTCTCATACATGATATTACTTTGTGAATTATCTCCTTTATTTGGATGTTTATTGTTAAACAAGGAAATAACTAGACTTGACAATGTTCTTTCTTGGTGTAAATCTCCATTATCAGCAATGAGATGCAAGCAAGCGAATCAGGGTAAGATTTTCAGTCCTTGCATTGTGATGGTGCTTTGTCGTGTTGCCGCTATCTGCAGAAATGCAGGTGAGCCTTGTTAACCCACTCAGCTGGGCATCTCCCTCATCACATTTTACAGATGGCTTGGATGTTTTCAGATGTCTCTTAGCATCTGCTTAAAATTCTCAAACTGTTTTCACCAAATTTGTTTGAATCCTATTTGTGGTTATATTTGATTATGCATTTGTAGACATTTGAAGATTAGCATTGAGAAATAGCTCTATATTTTATACTTACCCTATATTAACATTACTTCTAGTGCAGCTATAATTGAGGTGAAAAATAAAAACAAAACCCAAAAATGTACGAGATTAGTGTGTTCAAGGAAATAGAGCTTAGCTTCATTTTATGTGGGTTCATACAATCTTGCACATAAAGCAAAATCTTAGTTTTCGATTGATTTTCATTATTCTTTAAGTGATTTGATAATAGAATACTTTTTGATGTCTTCAGTCATGTCAAATGAAAAAAGAACGTAGATGTAGTTTTTATTTTTGTTTCACAAATAGGAAAACAAAAAGGCATTGGAGAAACTATACCAAAATATTAACAGCAAATGCTTGGGTTTTATAATTAAATATTATTTAAAAAATAATGTGACAATGAATTTTATGAAAATTTAATAAGCTAAAATATATAAAGCACTTAATAAATGGTCTGACAACTTATGAACACTAAGAAAGTATAATAATAATAATAATAATAAATTACACCTTTTTTATATTCAGAATTTTTTATACTCAGAAAGATTCCCTGAAATCCAATTGTTAGGTCAAAAAGTTATCAACTTTTTAAGACTCCCATTCTTGCCAAATTGCTTTCCTAAAAGGTTAAGCTAATTATATTTCCACACTGGGCACATGAAATTACTTTTCATAATCGGCATTGGTTGCTTTCATATTGTCCATATTTTACTTCATTGGTTGTTATATGAGTTTTAGAAATATTTTAAGAAACTACTCATCTGCATTAGTTTGCTAGGACTTTCATAGCAAGATACCACAGATGGAGTGGCTTAAACAATAGACATATTTCTTTCACAGTTCTGGAAGTTAGAAGTCCAAGATAAAGTTTGGCAGGTGTGGTTTCTTCTGGAACTTCTTTCCTTGGATTGCAGATAACTGCTTTCTTGCTGTGACCTCACATGGTCCTTCCTCTCTGAGCATGTGTCCCTGTTGTCTGTGTTCAAATTTTGTCTTATAAGGACATCAGTCAGATAAAATTAGGACCCCATTCCTAATTTAGGTATTGTTACAATGGCAGGCACTCTTATACTAGCATGTTAGTATAAGGCTGGTCAGAAGGAAACATACTGCTTAATTAAGTGAAAAAACAGGAGATAAATAATGTGGATCTGAATATACAGACTGTAGAATAAAACAAAAATGCAAGAAAAGGGCAAACAAGGTCATAGAATGGAATTCATAGCCTTTGTAAGTATATTTGATAATCATTTTCCTGCTTTTAACTGAATTGAGACAGCTCTGGACCCCAAATATAGTTCTATTATAGCAAGAGGAATAGAGGGATTTGATCAAATCAAGTGACATAAATGTTACCTGCAGTTCACCTCAAAGTTTTTATGTTTTTGATGCTTTCTCTCATTTACTGCTTTGTTGTATTTCCTGTTTTTCCTACTATGTTGTCTTATACACTATTTAAAATGTTACCTGTCTTTCTTTTCCAAGAATCCTTTTTGTGCAGGTTCTTTTTTCTGTTTTTTCCTTTTTGAGACTTAAACAACCTTAGACAAAACTGAACTATATCCTTTAATTTTTATCTGGAACCTTGACCCTGGTATAGGTATTAAATTTTGCTAAGTCCTTTCCTAGGATGCTGCGTATACATAATTTTCTCCTGTGACAAGTTAAAAAAACATCTATTTTAAACAAAGGCAGCTATCAGGTATTTTTATCTATTCTTTTTTACTTAAAAATTATTACCTACAATTTGCCAAGTGCTTTATAGCACCCTGTGGGGGAAGTTGGTGAACGAGACAGCCAACCTCCAAGGTGTTATGCTTGGATTCATACTGTGACATGTCCACTCACTACAAGGAAAACCTGTGTTCAAAAGAACCACTCTTAAACCCGGCTTTTGGTCTCAACTTGAATCTGCCTTAATTGAAAAGCCACTTGCAGATGACTGACTCTCACTTCCTTTTTCAGTTTGTATGGACTCTTGGGCCTGAGGACTAGAAGTCAGAATCTTGATATTTAATTTATATTAATCTTGAAGTCTCCTATCTTGTTTTTGCCTTGCACTTGAAAAGTCTAGTTCATTAGAATTTGTGCTGGGTTTGAAAAAGAAAAACAGGAGTATCCTAGTGCAAGTTGATTAGAAACTGAGCATGACAGGAAATCAGGTATTATGTTTTTGAGTACATGCTCTTCAGGAAAAAATAATAAGGGAGTGAATGAGGTAGGATAGGGAAGACCTAGTGAAGGATGTGGTTTCAGGCTGAGTCTAGCCATGAGAGTGGGGGCCTCTTGAGTGTCTTGCCTGAGGGTTTCAGCTCTGGGCAAGTTCACTATTCAGTGAAACCGAGAAATGACAACAGAATATTCTTGGGGTAAAAGGGTTTATACCTGGCTTTCTTCTCATGCAGGTAGGTTGAGCACTAGAATTACATCTGCATCTAGCAGTCTGCAGGCCTGCAATTCACCTCCGTCTCTGCCTCCACCCACAGCACTGGGTGGAGCTCTTTATATAGTGACTTAGTAAATAATAGCTCATTGCTAGTGGGTGTGGAAGCAATAGCCTAGAAGTAGGCTAACTACATCTTCAAATAGTTTAGGATCAGATGAGGATCCTGGCCATAGGAACTTCCATTTTCCCCACAAGCACGAACCATTCCTCAGAGTTGTTCCTCCTATCCACATACCCCTATCTCATTGATTCCTTGGTTAAAAGCTATCCCTAGGATGCATGTCACCTCCTGGGTGAGATGGCTGTCCTGAGAGCATTTCTTTGGTGAACAGGGGTAGCTCTGAGCCATTAGCAGCCAATACTCACAGCAGCTGGAAGATGGGTACAGTGGCCTGACAAAGGGGATTTGGGCAGGCCACCAGTAATGTGTACTTTAGTGTATCCCTTGCACTAGGGTCAGTTGTTTCAAATTAAGTTTACTCCATTCAGGCACAAGTCCTCTGGGATTCTGTCTTTACAGTTTCTGTAGAAACTTGTATGAGGAGGACTATCTCCCCTAGCACTGTAGTTGACCTTATGACTATAGTTGATACTTATCAACTACATTTCCTCCCTACTTCTGTTGGTCTAAGTGACTTGCCTGGTAGGTCACTCTGACCCTCATCCCTGCAGAGTCTTAAGTCCCTTATCATCATGTCCTTATCATGGTTTCCCATTTATAGTGGTGACATGACTTACAAATAATAAGAGACACTCCAGTGGATAACCTGAATGTCAAACATATGCTCCTGCCCCCATTTTGTAACAACCATCTTACCTCCTTAAAATGATCAGGGTCAGTTTCTCCTGCCAGTATGGTTATTCTTTTCTGGCACAAGAAATACACAATGAGCAGGTAGTAGCCATAGCTTTGATTATGTATTCCTGTTGAAGCATTCCCTGCTTTGGGATCTCTAGACCTGTAGAGCCTAAAGCAGCAGTATGGTGCAAACTTCCCAAGTGGATAACTGGCAATAATGGTTAGTGGGCCACTCTCACTTCTATTCCTTGGTTCCTGGCTTGTGTGTTCTACCTATTGAGGGCACAAAAACATATAATAGCCTATGATTTAAGGAGTATATTGTATCTTTGAAGATAATGTCCTTTCCTTGTAGTGTATCTACTACAAGCTGGAGTCTCAGCTACATGTTTAAGAGGACATTCTACTGCTCTATCAGACTGAAAGGTTTCGGGTGACACAGTATGTGGTAGGATCAGTGGATCCCATGATTATTGTCCTCACTTCCTTACGACTACAAAGAAGACATTTATTTCTCCTTTGTTTAACTTGAAGTATGTTATGGTATACCCCTGTAGGTAAAGCAGGCACTCTGAGCACATCTCTACTGGTACTTGCTGAGGCACTTTGGGCAGGAAAGGTGAACCTATACCTGAATAACCATCTATGCCTGTTTAAATGAATTATGGACCCTTATAGGATAGAAGATCTCTAGTGTAGCCAACTAATTACAATATATCTAGTTGGTCTCTGTGAAGGATGGAATCATATTGGGGTGGGGGTTCAGCAGGAGCAGAGGCTTTATCAGTTATGATGAGAGTAGAATATGTTGTTGGGCACATGCATAACTTACATGTCTGCCACAATGGCTTTATTTCACTTATTGGAGTTGTGGGGTTGGTGAAGGCAGAGGCTGGCTGACATCTCACCAACTCATTGGTCTCCTTGTTATTTAATAAAACTTCCTTTGTAACAGGTACTCTCTGGCAAAGATTATGTGGAATACAAAGGTCCACATACCTTCACCACATTCCCGTAGGTCCATCTCCATGCCTCTTTATTGAAACTCTTTGTCTCAGACCCAGATCTTCCAATCTTGCTTTTTTTTTTCTGGCTACTATTCAATCAGCTAAGCTACTCACCAATATTCATGAGTACATATATGTTTTTTCTTTTAACAAAAGTGGATAACAAGATGTACTCCCTGCAGCTCTGCCTATGGCGAGGATGCCATCATCACTGCATTTCAGGGCCAACCTTGACACTGACACTGTCCAGCATCACACAATTTTTAGCTTATAGTCATGTACTGAGCTGAACCATTCATTATCCAAGCTTAGCTTCTTTCTTTCTTCTTCAGTTGATTGTAAGTAGACATGAACTTCAGACGAGGCACTGATGCATTAGTGTTAAGTGACTTGGTAGCCTCGGCGACTTGTTTGGACAACTTACTTGTGTCCTCTCAACCTAATCCCAGATGAACTGCTTTTATTTTATTATAGAATGCTCCTTAGCCTGTCTGAGGTTATGATTTGTTGGTCTCATTATGGCCTTTTTGGATGCAAGGTCACTTGATGTACTAAGGTAAGATGTTCTATCTCTACTAGGATCCAGAAACATGATAGAAGTTCTTTCTTTGAATGGTTCTCTGCTTTGATAGCATGGCCTTATTCCAGAATCATATAGGTTTGTATTGTTCTTCTCCTGTTGGGGCTTCCAGAATTCCACATAACTTCTTGTTCTATCACATATATCTGTAGTACTATAGGTAACGTGGGATTGTACAGAAGCCTGGACCCATTGCAGGTCTCAAATTTTTGCAAAGTTGAAATTTGAGCCTTTGAAAAAGGCTCCAAATAAGCAGCCTTTTTCTTCTCTGACAAAAATGGGTCAGAGCAATATTCTCAAGTATAGAATATGTTACTCTCAAGACCCAAAGGGTTCTAACAAATTTTAGACCTTTTTCTTAGTGTTTGTAGGTACAAGGTGCAACCAACATTCTTTTCTGTTGGAGATGTTCTGGCATGTTCCATACCACTGAAATCCTAAGAACTTAAACTTTTGAGGTTTATTTCTTACTTTAACTTTTGTAGTGCATGCAGGTTACTGTTCTTGTCCAGTTAACATGCTGTTACTAAGCAGTGGATCAGAATGATGTTCTGTGGAACATTTAGATGGCAAGTTTCCTTCTGACTATATTGTGTCAGAGAGCAGTAGAATTAACATGTCCTTGGGGCAAGTCTGTGAATATATACAGTTATTTGGCTTATATGAGTGTGAATTGTTTCTAAATCTCCTTTCTGGTGGTAGAAAAACACTTCCACAAAATAAATAATGACACGTCACATATTCAAGACTGTGTTCATCAACTTTAGTAACGGTATCACATTTGACACAGCAGTCGCAGCTGGGACTATTTTATTTATAATAGTATATCATCATTTTCCATGGTCCACTTGTATTTGCGAATGCCAGACAGGTGAATTACATGGGGATATTGTAGGGACCATCAATATGGTATCATTTAGTCTTCAAGGGTGTCACTAATCACAGACATTTCCCTCATAATGCAGTTTTTCATTTACTATCTTGACAGTTGTGGTGGGTGGCAGGTACTCTCCAGATTAAAATAAACAGTGTTACAGTCCTGCCAATTACTAAGTACGTCCATTTTGATTACACATTTGGGAATCAGGGAAATAATCCATGGATGGATCTACTGTGAGATAGATTTGGACTTGGATTGCATTTGTTATCTGACACTAAGTGCCCCTATTCTAATTGGGAGTGGGGGATCATGATGGCTCTTTAGGTCCCTGGAAATTATTGCCCATTTGGATCCTGTATTCAGCCCTAAAACAGTCTGGTTATTCTGTCCTATCATTCCCATTGATATTAGGGAGCAGAGTTTTTTAATAGCATCTTCTACCTGTGTCCTTGGCCTATGGAGAACAGCCACTGCTAGCTTCTCAGCTATGCTCATGTCCCCCTCACCACTGTATTTGTACCAATATGGTAAATGGCATGCCCCCTGAGTTCTCTGAGGAACTAGTCAGTCAGTGTGTTTTCCAGTCTTAACATACCAGAACTATTCTAGCATGCACAATTCACTAAAACTTTGGTATCTCCTTCCACAATCACCCAGGGAAATACTGGTGTCTCTACTTTGCTTAATGTAGATCATCACTTTTTAAGCATTCAGCAGCTATCTGACTGAATATTTATACCATCTGTTGTGGGCTTTGCCAGAGTGTTAAAATCCTATCTTATCCAAACTCTTAACCAGCTTTATATTTTTCCTCTTTGACCTAGCAGTTTTAGGGATCACTGCCAATTGTACTCTCTTAATACCTGTTGGTGTGTGTTAGCCAGGTTCTGTTTTGGTGTATAATCTCTTTCTATCCTTCACAAGCCCAGTACTTTCTCAGTTGGGTTATGTTAAGATTTGACCCTTTCTTATCAGCTAGCCAAGAGAAGAGGTAGAGGCAGATACTGAGGAGGCCAACACATTCTTCTAAAGCAACTACCTCATTGAAGAATTCTGCAGTCAAGAGGGTTTTTCATCTCCCAACAAGCAGAGGTGGGGGTAGGTCACTTCCATAGGCCTGAAAAATTCAGAGGAATCTTGTTTTAAAGACCTCTTGTGTATCTACCAGTACAATCTCAAGTCTCATGTTCCTATTGCTGCTCTGTCAGGACGCTCTCTTTGACATAAAAGATTTGCCTAGGCTGAAAATTTAGCCTTTTCTGAAGTTCTTTCACTTATAATTAAACTCTGCAACTTGATTACTTTAATTAGTCTTCAGCTCTGTCTTTCTTCTGGCTTTAAGAGAAGAGAACCCTTCAATTAAGGCATGGAAAGCCCTTTGACTTTCTTACTTTGCTTTATATTGGTGACTGATTGTCATGCTGAGCTTGTCATTTTTTATTTCCAGTGCATCCGTCTTGCTTTCAACAATAGCCATCCCGTTCTAGTATTTGCAATGACTATTTCTCCAATGAGATATTGTATGATCCAGTGTATCCCTTTCTACCTATAATCCATTCCAGCTCACTACAGGTAAAAATCTTAACAATTGCATTGCCATTGCATATAGGGAACCATTGATATTCAGCTTATACCAATAATAGATTACTCATTTCCTGTTGGCCAGTGAGTGATCCAATTCCAAAATGTCTTCCTTTGAGACGGTCTCTTAGGCACATTCCTGGCGTTAAATATCTTAGGTCAAGTTCATTAGAAGCAGAGTCTGAGCCAGGGATTTCTGTGTGCATGATTTGTTGAGGGACTGTTCTTTGGGAAAAACCTTTAAGGAAATGATAAAAGCAGGACAGAGAAGTGGTAAGGGCTGAAAAATGATGTGGTCTCAGCTAACGTCTAGCCTTGGTCTGATCTGGTGTGTGTACACATGGTGAGTGTGTGTTTGGGAGCTTGGATCTTGAGTGTAATACGCAAGGGAGTGTCTTGTGGCAAGAGTGGGCAAACTTTGGTATTCCTCATTGTGAGTAGATCATTGGCCCTGGGCCATGCCTGAGGAAGGAATTGCAGTGCTATTTTCTAGTGGAGGTGACTCCTGTCAGTTGATGAGGACAGTTTGCTGAAGGGGCGAAGTGCATGCCATCGTTGACATCAACACTCACAGCAGCTGGGGGAAGGATTTGTCAGCCTGGTAAAGGGGATCTGGAAGGACATGAACAGTGTCTACCATAAGGAGAAACAAAGTTATGTATATCTTCTTGGAGTACAGAGACTTAGGGACTGTCTGTAGGTTTCAGTGTTCTACCCTAAGAATTAGCTATTTTGTCTAGAAAAGGAGGGATCTGTATTTCATAGAGTAGTTAGTGAGAAAAATGTTGGAAAGAAAGATGATGTAAATATAAGTGTTTATAAGTAACTGCTAAAGAGGATCAATGTAGAAAAAGGCAAGCATTGAGTGAATTCCATACTACAAAGATAACAATAATTTAATATTGGAAAATATTCCAATATCATATCTAATAAAGAATTAACATTTATTTCTTTTTACTCACGTATCTAGAAGTTTTTCTTTAAACTTGAAGATAATATTACTGATGGAGTGCTACTGTTTAGGTACAGTTATTAAATCACATATGACTACATACTATACAAATGGAAACATTTCTAAGATTTGCATCTATGATTTCTATTTGTAGAGCAAAAGAATACTATCCTATTTTATGAAAACATTTTTGTGGAGTGGGTATTTAATTTTTAAATGTAATATATACTTTGATGGATAATAAATTGTCAAGCAAAATTCTCATTCCATCACCCTTGGGGTCCCTAAGTCATTGACAGCTTGGTAGATTTCCTTTGGTGCATGTGCCATTTGGAGTCCTGTTACAGAGGCTGCTAAGTACGCTATCTTGGAGGAAGGATCATCTTCCAGTGTAGCTCCCTGGTGCCTATTCAGTTCTCCAGTGAATGCCAAAGACCAAATGCTCTGGATTTTGGTTGAGGGAGAAGAAACTGTGGAGGTACCCTAATTCTGATCTTTTTATCTTTTGTAGCTAACTATTCTTTCTGCATGACTCTGACTTTCTAATTTTACTGTATGCTTGTATTTCCTGTTAACAACTCTAAGGAAGCAGAGCTAAGAAAGTAGGCTTGGGGTTTAGCAGGTAAGTCATATATTTTTAATGTGAATGATTGAAATGTACTGGATCTGTCCTGTTTACACATGATCTTCTTATCTGAAAGCATATTTAGAATCCTATTGCTTTTCTTATCCAGTACTTACTACTGGATAAGACTGCTAATTCTTGACTATAAAGAGTATTAGTTATATAATTTTCTATATTCACTCTATCACGTCCTCTAATAGGACAAGCTTTTGGTAATTTTAAGTACGTGTTAACATCCTAGTTATTTACTCACTTTGTCAAAATTTTAGGAAATTTGTTTTTAAACTCTTACTATACTTTATAGTTTTACATTGTGAATTATTTACTGTCATACGGTGTGAATTTTTATATTCAGTCTTAGCTCTTCTCATATTCATATAAGGTTTTTTCTTTATGATGTAATATGGTAGATGGAAAGGGAAAAAAGTGCATAGTTGCAGTCACAGAGTTATGTTGGTTTTCTTACTGATATTTTTTTAGAGCCAGAGAAACTCTTTTTAAAGTTGTTGTGAATTTTCTATTGCCATGTGTAATATATTTTTAATAAGAATTATAAGCAATTTGTTATTATTTTTTAATGTTTGTTAAGTTGACCTATAATTTTGATAATCCAAAAATATTTGTAATACCCTCAAAATATTAAAAAATCTGCTAATATTATGGGGATGATTCCTTGAAATAAAATTAATAATCTAAGAAAAATAATGTAAGTAAAAAAGTCATATTCTGCATAGAACAAATGAGCTTTCAAATATGTGCTTAACAGTTGAGCATATTTCTTTTTTTTCATGTTCAGAAAATAGTTTGATTTCAATATTTTTTCAATTGATAGCTGCAGAACAGTTGCGTGTCTGTGTATATGCCTATATATATATGATACATATTTACACACACATATATACATATGCAACCCAAAAGCTGAACACTCAAAGGATGACAGTTTTTTATCTTAAATAAATAAAGCCAAAGAAATTATTTGCAGTACTATTCAAAATGGGACTTAGTATATGCTGTGATGTTGTTTTCTGTATATATTGGTGATTGTACTATAAAGACAACGAAGAACATGAAAATATAATTCCACTTTTAGGAAAATCATTAATTAATTCATGATTCAGTACCACAAAGAGCCAAGAATCAGAGACATCTGGATTGTAGCTCCCTATCCCTCCTGTGTAGATGCTGCAAGAAATATTCAGGCAGATGGTATTTAAAGCAGTCTTCCACTGCAGTGTCTATATCCTTTCCCCTTACTGCAAGATAGATTCTAATGACTTTTTTTTCCCAAAACATTATCTGAGAGAGGGAAGGAGCTACTTTGACAATAGAACTATGGTTGCAACTTCAGCAGAACTGGATCCTGTTTTTTCCCATATGGCATAGTTAGCTGGTTTGCATAAGGGGAATCAGCACTAACAGAACTAAGAAACAGCAAGTGATGAACAGAATGTAATATGGATGCAATAGCAGTAGAGTCAAGCAGGGAATTGGAAACTAGTTTTAGAAGTTTAATTAGAAATGAATTAAGTACACACAAAAATGCTTTTCTTTATTTGAATTTTGAAAGTAAGATTATAGGTAATAATACACTGGTAATATTTAAATTCTACAGTTTACAAAGCATTTTTGCATACAAGTTTTAACTTATTAACCTGGCACAAAGTAATATCTGTGACTTTTGCATTGGAATGACATTACAAAATACTTTTCATTCAGAAGAAGCTGTCATGTCTGCTTTGTGGTAATAATTTTCAGTTGTAACTGATTAATTTGTTAGGAACAAGTTCACATGGCAACTTGGAAAGAAGGGACAAAAGGCACAAGAAAAGAAAGTTGAAGACCTTTTACAGTTTATCAGGATATGTCTAAAAGCATTCATTTTATTATTATTTATTATTGAGGTACATACAATAAAATGCACAAATCTTAGTGTATGACTCCATGAATTTTGATAGGCGTATGCACCCAACTAACCATCACCCAGATCAAGATATCAAACATTCTCACTAATTATTTTCCTCTTCACCTATTTCACCCATTCCCCTCCCCGTCCCCTCACCGTGGCAACCACCAGTCTGTTCTCTGTGATTGGTCTGTTTTTGTTTTTGTTTTTTAATTCCACATAGAAGTGAAATCATATGGTATTTGTCTTTCTCTGCCTGACTTATTTTACTTAGTGTAATACCCTCTAGGTCCATCCATATTGTCACAAATGGCAAGATTTCCCTTTTTTGGTGGGGGGGAGGTGCTGAGTATTATTCCATTGTATATGTGTAGTGCATCTCTTTTATCTATTCAACTATAGATGGATACTTAAGTTGCTTCCACATCTTGGCTATTGTAAATAATGCTGCAGTAAATATAGGAGCACATATATCTTTTCAATTTTGTTTTCTTTGGGTAATTCCCATAAGTGAAATTACTGGTTCATACAGTATTTCTATTTTTAGTTTTATGAGAAAACTCCACACTGCTTACCATAGTAGCTGCACCAATTTACATTCCTACCAACTGTGTATGAGGGTTTCCTTTTTCCACATCCTTGTCAACACTTGTTATTTCTTGTCTTTTGGTATTAACCACTCTGACTAGTGTGAGGTCTTATTTCATTGTGGTTTTGACTTGAATTTCTCTGATGATTAATTATGTTGAGCATCTTTTCATATGTCTATTGGCCATCTGTATACCTTCTTTGTAAATATGTCTACACAGGTTCTCTGACCATTTTTTAATCAGATTTTTTTTTTTGTGTGTGTTGTGTGAGTTCTTCGTAATTTTGGATATTAGTCACTTATCATATGCATCATATGCAGATACATTATCCCATACAGGAGGTTGCCTTTTCATTTTGTTGATGGTTTCCTTTGCTGTGCAGAAACTTTTTAGTTTGATGAAGTCCCATTTGTTTGTTTTTTTAGTAAAAAATTATTAATGCTAATGTTCAAGAGTTTACTACCTATGTTTTCTTCTAGGAGTTTTATGGTGTCAGGTCTTATGTGTAAGCTTTAAATTCATTTCAAGTTTATTTTTGTATATGGTGTAAGACAGTGATCCAGTTTCATTCTTTTGAATGTAGCTGTAGTTTTCTCAAGACCATCTATTGAAAAGACTCCCTTTTCTACATTGCATATTCTTGTCTCCTTTGTCATCTATTAATTTATCATATAAGCAAGGGTTTATCTCTGGGATCTCTTTTTTGTTCCATTGATCTGTGTGTCCACTGTTGCATCAGTACCATACTGTGTTGGTTACTATAGCTCTGTAGTATAGTTTGAAATCAGGGATCCCTCCAGCTTTGTTCTTCTTTCTCAAGATTGTTTGGCTTAAAAGCATTCCTGTTTAAGTAACCAAAGCATTCACCCTACTTATGACACATCTGCCATATATATAATATATATAATACTAGATGCAATAAAATAAACATCAATTAATGGTTTGTTTAATTTACCACCTTTAAGTTGGCGGCATAGTATAGGTAACTCAGGTTTTTTTAAAAAGCTTTCCAAAGAAGTTTCAGCTGAGTTAATTTTTTCCTTTAGATATTTTTGGAGACAGTGAATATCATTACATTAAGCTTTGAGTTTTTTCCCTCCAAATCTGCAGATTCTCAAAAGTTTAATAATAGCTAATAGAGTATTAGCTAGAAGGAAGAAGAGAGCAACTTGAAAAACGAATCTGTATCTTAGTTGGGGTGCAATGGCCTTCCTCCCTTTTCCACCACTTTGGGAAGGAATTATGATCCCCCTCCACAAAAACCAAGTGAAGGGAATCTCTGAGTTACTTTTAGTGATTAGAGGTTCTAACAGGAAGGGGGTGAAAACATTCTATTTCCTGGGCAGCTAACTACTTAGGTAATAGAATTATTGATCTGCCTATTCTTGTACCTATTTCAACAGAGGAAAAGACAGTTGGAAAGAAAGGGAGGAGGGGATGTGTGGACAAAGAACAGTTTTATTTCCATGTGTGGGGTGGAAAGGAATGTATATGATTCATGACTGTCAAGGTTATGTAGCAACACAAGCAACTCTGAGATCTTAGTGCTTAACATAGGAAACTAGTTTACATCTTGCTCTTATGTAATGTGGTACAGTATGGCCCAATACGGTACTCTGTGTGAGAGGGACTCTCCACAGCATTTGCCTCCTATGTGGTTCAGCCATACCAACTTTATCATCTTGCAGCTGCACTATCTGGTATGTGTGGGCAGAGAAGGAAGAACTGGAGAATTGGGTATGGGTTTTTGTTTTTTACCACCACCTCAGCCCAGAAATGATACATTTTCCCTCACAGTTCCTTGGCTGGTATCAATCATTTGGCCTCTTACATCTGGAAAGAGGATAAGAAGTACAGTTTTCTGTGCCCAGAGGGGAGGAAAATTTGATGTTATAGGACCTAGCAATGTCTACCACAGTGAGTTTCCTATAGTTCAATTCGATGTCATTGAAGATGTCTATACTTGAGCCATTCTAAAGTATATGGAATGGGAAAAGTAGATGTAACAGAACACAGTGGAATGTATTGACTGTAGGAAAATAGTAACATTTTCATATTTATTCCCTGGAAAGCTAAGACAGCTCACCAAATTACACACATAAAGAAATGGAGTGTTTTAAGAGTACGGGTTCTGAAGTAAAACTAACTTGGGCTCGAATTCAGCCTCTGTTACTCCCTAACTGCTTCCTTTTACTTATGCTAAGCCTCACTTTCCTTATTTATACAAAGGGTATTATAATAGAACCTTCTTCACACTGTTTGTTAGAAGCAAATGAGATATGGTAAATCAGCATGCATAGTATTTAGCAGATAGTAAGTAATCAAATGTTGCTGGCCATTGTTAGGTATTTTGGGGGCTAAGGAATGGGTGAACTGGAAAGAAACTAGGAATAAAGAAAATGATGTGGGGAAATAAATATGACAAAATATTTTAAATTCAATAATTCTTCTAGGTTTGAACAAAGGAAATGAAATTTGCTTTTTATACTGTGACTTCTACATATATAGTAAGCAGACATATCCAAAAATAATGCCTTTCATCATTGAGCACTTACTGTGTTTCAAATACTGTTAACCACTGAACATATATTAGCTCATTTAATTTTTATTACATTTCTTATTACCACTAATAGATCAGGAAACTGAGGCCACACTACTAATTCCAGGGTTAGGTTTAAAAATACCTGCCTATTATTTTGTTAAAGTGGTGTTCAGATTTTCATTCATTATAAGTAGCTATGAATATACTATAGTTCTGTTGTGGAGTGAGGTATAAAAAAAGTAATGTAACTTCTGTAACACGCCATGCATTATCAAGTAGGCAGCATACTAAGCATTTAATTACAAGTGCTTTTTTAAAACTAAAGACATTATTATTATTATTATTATTATTTTTTGAGAGGGCATCTCTCATATTTATTGATCATATGGTTATTAACAACAATAAAATTCTGTATAGGGGACTCAATGCACAATCATTAATCAACCCCAAGCCTAATTCTCAACAGTCTCCAATCTTCTGAAGCATAACGAACAAGTTCTTACATGGTGAACAAGTTCTTACGTAGTGAATAAGTTCTTACATGGTGAACAGTGCAAGGGCAGTAAAGACATTATTTTTTAGTTTTCTCTGTTATTTGTTATTTTCCCAGGTGTTCAACTGGTTTTAAGATTGACACTTTCTCTGTATCTTTCATCTATTGGGAGTGTTCACACAGAGCACAGTGTTTAAGGCAGCAGCTTTGGAACCTGAAGAGCTGTTGTTGATGTCCACCAGCCAAAGACAACTGGGAACATGTCCCTAGTCAAGTTTGATTTTATTATTTGCTACAACCATTAATTAATTTTACACTTTTGTGAAAATTAATTTCATTCCTTGTGGGCTATCTTAGCTAGAGCAGTTAAGGGAATCTTGTTATAGGATTTGGGCTTATATTAGGTGGTTTGAGGAAAGAGTCAAAGATGTAGGCATCTGTGTTGAATTTGGATGCTGTTAGAAAGCAGAGGCAGTTTGAGTATCTTAATTTTTGTTTAGGAGGTGGGAAGAACAGGGGCACTAGAGCTGTTCCTGGAGAAGAACGAATAGTCACTTTGCAGCTGGGGGAGGGGTATACTTGGTCATTTTGGTTGCACAGTGTCTTTGCTTTTATCTGTGTTCAGACATGCTGGAGTAGCATTGTTTTTGCCTTATCCTGTGATAGTCACAGAGAGTCCCTATCTGATGTTAATGTTTGTGAATTTGTTTACATTTCCCAGGGCGTACCGGTGCCCAGCTGATAGCAACTAGGCCATCTACAAGCTGATAGCTGTAAAGGCAGCCTTTTCTCTCACTAGTTTAAAATTCCTCCTCTGCCATTTACCAGCTGTGTGATTTTAGGTGAGGTAAATAACTTTGTGCTCAGTTTACACATCAGAAAAATGGAGATGATGATGGTATTTTCATCATAGGATTATTTTGAAAGATGAGTGAGTAGGTACATGTAAAATTCCCAGAATACTACCTGGTATATAATCAGTGCTTAGTTTAGCTAAATCATCACCACCACCAATAGAATAATAATAAAAGTAATAATTTATAATACTCTTCACCACACACATTAACTTATGGCATAATGTATCCAAGCATTCATACCCCATATCGAAGTTTATCTAATTTGTCTATCAAGTAGACAAAAATGCTTGTGTTGGCTAATCAGGTCATCCTCTCTTTTGTTCATTGGTGGAGAAACACTGCCAGATTTTAGTTGTTTAATGTCATTTGTGAAATACATCTATTCATTAGACAATACAACATATATTTTCCTACTAACTTTTTTCCTTAATTCTAAATCTATTCATTTAGTCCCTCAAGAAGTAAGATTCATAGTAATCCTTTGTTTCACTCATTTTCCTTCTCTCCTACATCTAATCTCACAAAGTTTTACAGATTTAACCTTCCAAAAATATTTTGTTTCAGTCCCTTCTTTAGTTAAGGATGTCATAATTTCTTATCAGAATCATTGGAATAATCCAGTTGATCTTCCTACTCCTTGACTTATCCTGTTCCTTGGTTTAATTGACTGTTGCATGAATTAACTTGCTAACATAAAATATCTGACAACCTCCCATTTGTCTACAGGATAAAAGCACAAAATGCTTAGCATAGTACAAGAGCCCTTTAAATATTCACCCAATTTTCATTTCTGGTCTTTCCTGCCACTTCTGAGTTTGATCCTGATTTTCTGTTTCTACTCAACTGTTTTCTATATTTTTTTGTGCCATTTCAAATTCTTTGTGCAAAGCATTATGGCATAAATAATTCTGATAAATAATATAAGTTGCAGAATATGAAAATATAGAATAATGAAGAGAATTTGAAAATAATTTTTATTGTGGGAGATCTCAAAATGATGATTCAGTTATATAATGTAGTGCCACGTAATGGTAAGGCCTTTCAGTTTTCTCTGTATAACTCAGTGGAGAATTTTAAATGCAGTTTGACAAAGTCTTTTCCTGCCTACTGTCCATACACTGACCATTGGATCTTTGGAAATCATACCTACAAGGTTTTTTTTCTGACTTCATAAATACACTTTAATACACATGTTACAACATGGAGCACAAACAAAAGGGTGTAGGATGGGGTGGAATGCCATGATCAAAGAATTGCAGAGATTTTCAGGTATTATTAAATTTAATCCTAAGGTGTTTGTTTTCCTATTTTGAATTCTTTTAAAAAGTAAAATTAACTCTATAGCTATCAATGACTGAGAAAGAATTCTTTTACTCTCCCTGACTCTCCCTTTCTCAAACAGTGACTAAGCTCCTGTTTAATGTCAAACTCTCTATTAAGTATACTTTGCACTAATGAATTGCTGTCTCCAGATGAATAGTGACGACTGGTTAAGCATTGCTATTTTTTTCTAGTTCCTTGTTTAGCTAAGCAGTGGATGTGCTGGTAAAATAAGCAGTGGCCTGCTGGTAAATATTTGACAATCAGCTCTCCATGGGAAAAAAATCCTGATTTATAGCATTTGCTAATTTTCATAATGTAAATATTCCCCGTATAGGTGATTTAAGCTACTTGAAAACTAGTCTGGAGATAGCTCAAAGATGATACAATTGCTCAAGGAAATCAACAGAGTCCTACATTCTTTTTTTGCTTACTGCTCTGCTACTCACAGTGTGTGGCTGTCAAACTCATGGTTGAAGGAGGGCAGATGAGTTAAAGGAAGCAGGTCTACATTCCAGTCATAAAGGAGGAAGGGCCTAAGTATGAAAGGTGTATGTCACCAGGGTCTCTCTCTTTCCATTAGGAATAAACAGCTCTGTAGAAGCTCTACCTAATAAACTTTATCTAAATCTTACTGGCCTGAACTATGTCATGTGACCACCCATAGCCACAAGAGAGGCTGGAAAATATTTAGACTAGGCCAACTGTTGATCTGAAAAAAATTAAGATTTTGTTTGTAAGAAAAGAAAGATATTTAGATACTCAGTAGGCAAGCAGCTTTGTTTGCCACATTCTCTTTTGCTTTTGTTCCTGGTTCAACCCTATGAACTCTATAAAGCTATAATTCCTTACTACTATCTCATCAACTTACAATTTAAAGCAAAGTGTATTTTGAACCTTAAACCATGACCCCTGTGTTCAGTAGAGCTGTTTTAAGTTAACACAATTCTAGACTTAAATGTTCTAGGGTTTTGGTGAATAGGTTATCCTCCTTTCTTACTCCTGTGTTGCCTTCCATGTAGAGAGAGCTACACCAGGATAATATGCTTGGCTTCCCTGGATTCCCTATATTACTCTGTCCTTAGGGATAAGAAAGGGAACATAACTAGCACTTTCTTTTTCTTCTCTTTATTTTGGGAGCAAGCTGCACGCAGTATGCATTCTTTTCTGTTCCTGCTTTGAGTTTTACAGGGACAGGCTATAAAATACTCTTAGACCAGTGTCATTTCTGCCTGGATAAGTATGTGTGTATGATTCTGAGATTTGTTATTAGGAAACCCAGTTTTACATAGATAAAATTCATTCTCCAATTTTAGTTTTATCAGTAATAGACATATTCTTTCATATGCTGCCTTTTTAATGTATTTCTGAATTAGCTTAGTAGTTGGGTGGGAGGTTGTTCAATGTGAATTATTTTAAAACAGCTTCTTGCTGTTTGAGCCACTTTGAGTGTGATTTATTTTTATCACTTTCTAGCCTTAAATAGAACAAGTCTAATGTCATACTTATATGAAATTTTAAACATGCAACCTCATGATTCTTGATCACAAAAGGTTTTGGTTTCATTAAATGACTGTATTTACTGTAAAACTGGAAATACTTTAAAGTATAAAACTGGAAACACTTTAAAGTATATAAATACTTGTATACCATGGACTGCTTGGTATATAAGGGTCCCGGCGTGCTTACTTTCTGCAAAGTAAAAACCATTTTCCATAGAAACAGAGTTCATAATAAGCATGATAGCTGATGATGAGAGAGTTATTTATAGGCTTTAGAGTCTGTATCACAGATTCTGTGTCAGCCAAGATTTCAGTTGCAAGTAGTAGAAAACTCGATGGAGTTCGGCTTAAAAAATAAAGGGAATTTATTGGTTTACCTGGTTGAAAAATCCAGAGGTACTTACTGCTTCAGGTGAGAATTGATCCTGAATCATATATATAACATGACTTGGAACCTAATTTCTTTCTTTCTATTTTTAATTGTCACTAAGTGGATGTGGACTCCATTTTGGGAATTCTCCTCCAACTCATGATCCTAAATTGACTTTAGTAGCTCTGAGAGTTACACAAATGCTCAAAGAACAGGATATCGGTGTTGTAGCAATGTCAGATAAGTGTCCTTAAGAGTCACTGAGATTGGACCGTTTAGGTCATCGCGCTATGTCATTATGAACAGCGGTGGTACTCTGCTTATTATGGCTCACGCCTAGGGCAAGAGAGACATATTCAATCCAAATCACGAAGCTGAAAATGGAGGAGACATATTCTCCCTTCCAAGAAAGAAGTGAAATGGGTGACAGAGGGCCAACAACATATATTCATTACAGTTGTTTCCAGAGTAACTTTTTTTTTTTGTTAATTTTATTTTGGTATCATTAATCTACAATTACATGAAGGACATTATGTTTACTAGGCCCCCTTCACCATGTCCCCCCCACATACCCGTTCACAGTCACTGTCCATCAACATAGTAAGATGCTGTAAAATCACTACTTGTTTTCTCTGTGTTGCACAGCCCTCCCCGTACCCTCCCCACACTATACATGTTAATCGTAATGCCCCCTTTCTTTTTTCCCGCCCTTATCCCTCCCTTCCCACCCATCCTCCCCAGTCCCTTTCCCTTTGGTAACTGTTAGTCCATTCTTGGGTTCTGTGCTTCTGCTGCTGTTTTGTTCCTTCAGTTTTCTTTTGTTCTTATACTCCACAGATGAGTGAAATCATTTGGTACTTGTCTTTCTCCGCCTGGCTTATTTCACTGAGCATAATACCCTCTACCTCCATCCATGTTGTTGCAAATGGTAGGATCTGTTTTTTTCTTATAACTGAGTAATATTCCATTGTGTATATGTACCACATCTTGATCCATTCATCTACTGATGGACATTTAGGTTGCTTCCATATCTTGGCTATTGTAAATAGTGCATTGATAAACATAGGGGTGCATCTGTCTTTTTCAAACTGGAGTGCTGCATTCTTAGGGTAAATTCCTAGAAGTGGAATTCCTCGGACAAATGGTATTTCTATTTTGAGCATTTTGAGAAACCTTCATACTACTTTCCACAATGGTTGAACTAATTTACATTCCCACCAGCAGTGTAGGAGGGTTCCCCTTTCTCCACAACCTCGCCAACATTTGTTGTTTGTCTTTTAGATGATAGCCATCCTTACTGGTGTGAGATGATATCTCATTGTGGTTTTAATTTGCATTTCTCTGATGACAAGCTATGTGAAGCATCTTTTCATGTGTCTGTTGGCCATCTGAATTTCTTCTTTAGAGAACTGTCTATTCAGCTCCTCTGCCCATTTTTTAATTGGATTATTTGCTTTTTGTTTGTTGAGGTGTGTGAGCTCTTTATGTATTTTGGATGTCAACCCTTTATTGGATCTGTCATTTATGAATATATTCTCCCATACTGTAGGATACCTTTTTGTTCTATTGATGGTGTCTTTGCTGTGCAGAAGCTTTTCAGCTTGATATAGTCCCATTTGTTCATTTTTGCTTTTGTTTCCCTTGTCCGGGGAGATATGTTCAAGAAGAGGTCACTCATGTTTATGTCTAAGAGATTTTTGCCTATGTTTTTTTCTAAGAGTTTTATGGTTTCATGACTTACATTCGAGTCTTTGATCCATTTCGAATTTACTTTTGTGTATGGGGTTAGATAGTGATCGAGTTTCATTCTCTTACATGTAGCTGTCCAGTTTTGCCAGCACCATCTGTTGAAGAGACTGACATTTCCCCATTGTATGTCCATGGCCCCTTTATCGAATATTAGTTGACCATATATGTTTGGGTTAATGTTTGGAGTCTCTATTCTGTTCCATTGGTCTGTGGCTCTGTTCTTGTGCCAGTACCAAATTGTCTTGATTACTGTGGCTTTGTAGTAGAGCTTGAAGTTGGGGAGTGAGATCCCCCCTACTTTATTCTTCCTTCTCAGGATTGCTTTAGCTATTTGGGGTCTTTGGTGTTTCCATATGAATTTTTGAACTATTTGTTCCAGTTCATTGAAGAATGCTGTTGGTAATTTGATAGGGATTACATCGAATCTGTATATTGATTTGGGCAGGATGGCCATTTTGATGATATTAATTCTTCCTAGCCATGAGCATGGGATGAGTTTCCATTTGTTAGTGACCTCTTTAATTTCTCTTAAGAGTGTCTTATAGTTTTCAGAGTATAGGTCTTTCACTTCCTTGGTTAGGTTTATTCCTAGGTATTTTATTCTTTTTGATGCTATTGTGAATGGAATTGTCTTCCTGATTTCTCTTTCTGTTAGTTTATTGTTAGTGTATAGGAAAGCCACAGATTTCTGTGTGTTAATTTTGTATCCTGCAACTTTGCTGAATTCCAATATTAGCTCTAGTAGTTTTGGAGTGGAGTCTTTAGGGTTTTTTATGTACAATATCATGTCATCTGCAAATAGTGACAGTTTAACTTCTTCTTTACCAATCTGGATTCCTTGTATTTCTTTGTTTTGTCTAATTGCCGTGGCTAGGGCCTCCAGTACTATGTTGAATAACAGTGGGGAGAGTGGGCTTTCCTGTCTTGTTCCCGATTGCAGAGGAAAAGCTTTCAGCTTCTCGCTGTTCAGTATGATGTTGTCTGTGGGTTTATCATATATGGCCTTTATTATGTTGAGGTACTTGCCCTCTATACCCATTTTGTTGAGAGTTTTTATCGTGAATGGATGTTGAATTTTGTTGAATGCTTTTTCAGCATTTAAGGAGATGATCATATGGTTTTTGTCTTTCTTTTTGTTGATGTGGTGGATGATGTTGATGGATTTTCGAATGTTGTACCATCCTTGCATCCCTGGGATGAATCCCACTTGGTCATGGTGTATGATCCTTTTGATGTATTTTTGAATTCGGTTTGCTAATATTTTGTTGAATATTTTTGCATCTACGTTCATCAGGGATATTGGTCTGTGGTTTTCTTTTTTGGTGGGGTCTTTGCCTGGTTTTGGTATTAGGGTGATGTTGGCTTCATAGAATGAATTTGGGAGTATTCCTTCCTCTTCTATTTTTGGAAAACTTTAAGGAGAATGGATATTATGTCTTCTCTGTGTGTCTCATAAAATTCTGAGGTAAATCCATCTGGCCCGGGGGTTTTGTTCTTTGGTAGTTTTTTGATTGCCGCTTCAGTTTCGTTGCTGGTAATTGGCCTGTTTAGATTTTTTGTTTCTTTCTGAGTCAGTCTTGGAAGGTTGTATTTTTCTAGGAAGTTGTCCATTTCTTCTGGTTTTCCAGCTTGTTAGCATATAGGTTTTCATAGTACTCTCTAATTATTCTTTGTATTTCTGTGGGGTCCGTCGTGATTTTTCCTTTCTCGTTCCTGATTCTGTTGATGTGTGTTGACTCTCTTTTCCTCTTAATAAGTCTGGCTAGAGGCCTATCTATTTTGTTTATTTTCTCGAAGAACCAGCTCTTTTTTTCATTGATTTTTGGTATTGTTATATTCCTCTCAATTTTATTTATTTCTTCTCTGATCTTTATTATGTCCCTCCTTCTGCTGACCTTAGGCCTCCAGAGTACTTTTTCCATTTTCCTCATTCAGAGGATTTTAAGTAACTCCCAAATTCACCTATTTTTAGTTTGTTACCTAACACATTTTTAGAGACTAGACATGAATTAAAGGTTAACAAGTAATTTCACTGTGTGGTATTATTTTCTATCAGTTACTTTCAAAATTGCTAAGGACACTTTTCTACAAATGCGGTCAAGTGCATAACTTATGTGGAGGAATTTGTATTAAAAAAACATGTTCCATCTTCAGAAGAAAGTAACTCCAGAGTCTAATGTGGTGACTCATCTTCATGGTTTCCAACATACTTCTTAGTTGATACCCTTCTTTTAATGTGATGTTTAAAAGAGAACATCATGTTTTAAATATTATCAAATTATACAGAAACACTTGTTGAAATTTAACAGCGTTCCTTCATTAAGCTCAGCTCCATCAGTGGCTTCCATCACATTCTGTTTCAACTTATTTGGAGTCTAGATCCAGCAAGCATCACACTTTGTTTTTCTCCCCTCCCCCCCACCCCCGGCTGTAATATATCACTGGCAGAGACACATAGACCAATGGAACAGAATAGAGAGTCCAGATATTAACCCAAGCATATATGGTCGATTAATATATGATAAAGGAGCCATGGATATACAGTGGGGAAATGACAGCCTATTCAATGGCTGGTGTTGGCAAAACTGAACAGCTACATGTAAGAGAATGAAACTGGATTACTGTCTAACTCCATATACAAAAGTAAACTCAAAATAGATCAAAGACCTGAATGTAAGTCATGAAACCATAAAACTCTTAGAGGAAAACATAGGCCAAACTCTCTTGAATATGAGCAACTTCTCATGAACATATCTCCACGGGCAAGGGAAACAAAAGCAAAAATGAACAAATGGGACTATATCAAACTAAAAGCTTATGTATAGCAAAGGATACCATCAGTAGAACAAAAAGGCATCCTACTGTATGGGAGAATATATTCATAAATGACATATCCGATAAAGGGTTGATATCCCAAATACACCAAGAGCTCATGCACCTCAAAAAACAAAAAGCAAACAACCCAGTTTAATGGGCAGAGGATCTGAACAGACACTTTTCCCAAGAAGAAATTCAGATGGCAAACAGGCACATGAAAAGATGATCCACAACGCTAATCATCAGAGAAATGCAAATTAAAACCACAATGAGATATCACCTCACACCTGTTAGGATGGCTACCATCCAAAAGACAAACAACAAATGTTGGCGAGATTGTGGAGAAAGGGGAACCCTCCTACACTGCTGGGGGGAATGTAAACTAATTCAGTCATTGTGGAAAGCTGTATGGAGGTTCCTCAAAAAAAACTCAAAATAGAAATACAATTTGACCCAGGAATTCCACTCCAAGGAATTTACCCTAAGAGTGCGGAAGCCCAGTTTGAAAAAGACATATGCACCCCTATGTTTATCACAGCACTATTTACAATAGCCAAGAAATGGAAGCAACCTAAGTGTCATCAGTAGATGAATGGATAAAGAAGATGTGGTATATATACACTGTGAAATATTCTTCAGCCAGAAGAAGAAAACAAACCCAGCATTTGCAACAACATGGATGGAGCTAGAGGGTATTATGCTCAGTGAAATAAGCCAGGCAGAGAAAGACAAGTATCAAATGATTTCACTCATCTGTGGAGCATAAGAACAAAGCAAAAACTGAAGGCACAAAACAGCAGCAGACTCACAGAATCCAAGAATGAACTAACAGTTACCAAAGGGAAAGGGACTGGGGAGGATGGGTGGGTAGGGAGGGATAAGGGGAAAAGGGGACATTATGATTAGCACACATAATGTAGAGGAGGGGCATGGGGAAGGCAGTATAGCACAGAGAAGACAAATAGTGATTCTATAGTATCTTACTATGCTAATGGACAGTGACTGTAATGGTGTATGTGGTGGGGACTTGATAATGGGGGTAATCTAGTAACCACAATGTTGTTCATGTACGTATATATTAATGATACCAAAATATATATGTATATCACTGGCAGAATGTAGAGGAGTGTTAGAGACAAGCTGATAAGAAGGTAAGAGACCTTTATTGAATGGAGAATTACTTCCAGGAAAGAGCAGAATTATTTAAAAAGAGGATGTTTTATGGAGCACTATTTGGGGTGCAATTTTATCTTCTTCACCTCCTCAGTAAACCTTCCTTCAAATTTCTTCATGTTTTAATGCTTTTGTGGTGTAGATATATGGTTCTGGGCAGACTTTCTGATACTGGGAATGGAATGAAACAGTAATACCACAATGAAACAAGAAATATACAAATAATTATGTCTTTGAGCCACTATTGAAGACAATTTGCTAAAGATTTTGCTGTATAGTATTTTACTGGTCTTAAAAAATTAATCAAGAGTATCTATCTTTTAGAGTATGCAGTACATATGTAAATGGTGGGCTGATTAATGCCTAATTTGAAGCAATGCATATTGCTATAGATAGCTAAGGAACACCAGCACATCATGCTGGCATGCAGATGTTAGGTGCTCTTTTCTCTGTTTGTGATAAAGCATTCTGCTAACTGGAAGATAAATCAGGTTTCTTTAACTGAATCAGAGCTGAATTTGCAGATCATGCAGACATAATTTGTGACAGTCCTTTAGGTTTACCAAGATATATAACATGGCATGTGTGTATTTATTGGCACATAAACATAGGGATTCTGTAGGAAAAGTTCTATAACTGCAAATACTAGTATAATGAAGATTCCCACAATTAAATAAAATATACTTCGCTTATTTTTTTTGTTTTGTCATAGTACATGCTCCAAACTGTACTGTATTGATATGGCTATTATGAATTCTCTTCCAAGAAAAATCGTGTTTAGGAAGTGCTTTTTTTTGTACCTGTCACTCTCAGAAATAATGTGATTGAATTGTATTCTCATGCAGATTGGTGACAGGTCACTTGACAGACTGATAAAGAGTCTTCCTCTTCTGCTGTCAGGAATCAGCTTTTCTTTGACTCCTCCCTTCTCCCTATTTCAGCAGTGCAGTTTTCACCGCATCTATGAGAAAGTCACTTAAATTCTCAAATCACTCTTACAAATCAACAAAATTGTCCAAAAAAGATACAGTAGCTGGGAGAGTGAAAGGTTGATATTCTCAAAACTCATACACTGAAGGTACATCTTTTGCTTGTTCACTTGAGAGTAGTATTCTGGGTGATTTGTGAGTTTGCTTTACAAGGTAAAATATAAGGAAGGAAAACAAGTAGTATGAATTTTGCCTAATCCTTTTAAGTTTATATTGTAGATATACTGGGCAAATTGGACAAGTGGCATTTATTTATCTCATAGTGTAAAAAATACCTTGTTGATGTAGCTTTATTTACTTATCATTAAATGTTTATTGAGTACCTATTGTGTACCACGTATTTGGAAATAAAGTGACCAAAACAATGATCCATGCCTGCAAAACTTGAGGAAATGGTAAAAAATGACAGATGAAAAAATACCACAGTTAGAACGTGACAAGTGTTAAGAAAATCTTTAAAAAAGCAAAGCAGGTTAAGGGGGTGGGGCTGGGAGCACAGGGGGTGGAGATGGAGATTGAAGGATTAAATAGGGTGGCCAGGGTTGGCTTCCTTGAGAAAGTGAAATATGAGGGAAGAATCAAAGAAGGTCACTCCTGATTAGAAGACTAAAAAATATCTTTACTTTTATCTGGAATATCAACATTCCAGGCAGGGGGAGCTGCCAGAGCAATGGTCCTAAAGTGAGAACAGGAGGGAAACCAGCACTGCTGGGTCTGAAAGTGCCAGGGATGAGCAGTAGAGCAGGAGGCCAGAGAGAACAGGTGCCAGATCCCATAGTCCTTGTAAGCAAAATGGGGTGTTACTGAAGGGTTTCAAGAATATTAGTAATACAATCTGATGTGCATTCTTGCTGCTGTGTTGAGACTGAGCTGCAGGCGTATAGAGTTGAAGCAGGAAGACCAGTGGGAAGTTTCTGCTGTAATTCACATGAGAATAATGGTGACTTCATCAGGCTTGTAGTAGTGGAAGTAGTGAGAAGTGTTTGGATTCTGGATATATTCTGTAGGTAGATCCAACAGAATTTCCTCATGGATTGGATGAGCAAATGGAAAGAACAATTACCATTAACTGAGATGGAATATACTGCTTCTACTTCAACTCACTTATCTATATATCTCATTTTAAAACACTGTATGATCCTTTTTCCCAATAAGGAAGTACACACTTAAGGTGAAAATAAGTTATACATAATGTTTATTTGCAGATAAGCAGCATCTGTCTTTTATTATAGCACACACTTCTAGATGGGATTGCTTCCTTTATAGGAAGCAATTTCTCTTCTCTGAATAGCTGTAGTTGTAGGCACCAACCAAAAATCTAAAAGGTGTTTTTTTGGAGCAAATAGTAAAAGGAGGAAAGAATGTAATAAGTGCATTAAGTGAGTTCAGTAAAGGAAATTAAAAGTCATATTAAAGTAATATAACTGCTTTAGGGGAGAATGGACTTAAAACAACTTTCTGAGGGCTTTCACTGATCATTCGGGGGGGTAGTTGTTAGATAAGCTTACTTATATATATTTTTTTCCTCTTTTGTTTCTCCTCTTCTGCTCATTGTACTTTCTTATATTGTTTCAATGAATATTTCTTTATTGTAGGATTGTTTCTAAGCCTGCTGTAGACTCAGATGGAGCACCTTAAAGAAGGGAAATAAAACCAGGTTTAAAGTATCTTCTAATATAGAATGGTTCCTAGTCTTTATGTCTTTTTTCTGACATGGTATTTTTGGGAGGGGTAGTGGGAAGAGAAGAATTGGCACAATGGGTTATTATAGTGAAGCATCATTTGTGCACTATTTTCTGAAGATTTGAATATACAAATTTCATCTTTCAAATATAAGTTGAAAATACTGTCATGAATAAAATAAAAATTAATTTAAACTGGTATCTAGTTCATAGAATCTTTTTGTTATTTTGTACTTAACGAAGGAGTCTATAGATTCTAAAATTAGAATTATTCTTATGAAAACTTTTTAAACCCCAGATTAGCTCATCATAAATTTGAATGCATGGGAAATACTTACCCAGAAAATTAAGAACCCCCCCAAAACAAAATATGAAACATGTAAAAGTAAAGAGTTAAAAATCGGAAAATAGTCCTAAAAGAACAGTATAACTCTTGAAGGGTAGAGAGGGAGAAAAAGAAGACCCAGAAAGATTGGTAGAGTGTAAAGTTATTAGAAAGGTTGTGAATGAAAGTCTGAGATAGACAAATAAGAGGAACACTCAATGGAGTTGGTGGTGGAGGAGGATCAGCAGCAGAGTGTGCATTGCAGTTGGGAGAACACTGCAAAGAGAACTCACTGAGATGGTAACATTTAATTGGAAGGAAAAGAAGGCTTGTTACCATAGCATCAGCTGTAATGTTGTTCCTGGAATCTTCTGGACTTATGAGCTTGGAAGAATCAAAATATTCTGTGGAATTTTTTTTCAGTTTGATATGGACTGTGGGGTCCAAATGGTTGAATTTTATTATTGGTTGACATTTCTATGAAAATGAGTTATTTTGAGTTTTTCTTGCGTTTCTGTTGGAATAAGTGTTTTTAGGAATCTCTGAGGGTAAAAATGACTGTCCCTGCTACTCCTCCACAATCTGAGATCTGTATTACTTCTAGGTGAGAATTTTTTAGATGAATGTAACACAATTAGTTGAAATGTGCTACTACATGTTCGTAGGCCCTCACTTGAACTTGAAACTCGGGAGACCAAAAAAAAGCACAGCACTTTGACTTTTCTTTCCCCCTTTAAACGCTGACCTTAAGTTTATTTGGAATCACTTAAATATAATTCTCAGAACTGTATTATTAACATATAGGTAATTGGCTGTGGGTAGAAAGAAATTGGTGATGTTATTTTCATTTCTATTTTTTTATGTTTTTGAATGACTGAATAGAGGCATTGAGAGGTTAAGATATAAAGTGAGCAAAGCTTAATTTAAACTCAGTGTAACCAATTTCTTAGTTCATGGAACACATTATTATTTTATTACATTTCTATAGAAAGTGTTATTTCCTGTCCCATTACACCTTTGGGGAAGCCTTCTCCTTTCCATAAAGATTGAGAAACTTCTTATAGAATAAATGAAAAGAAAGTACAGAGTAGGCCTATTAAACTATTACCATCTTTTGTTACCATTATACATTTGATAGTGAAAGCAGTGCAGTAGACTTATTAATAACAAACACAATGAATTCTGTTGTTTTAGAAGTACTGTAATTCATTTAAGAGAATGTGGTTTTATAAATTTCTGAATCTGTCTGTTTTAAGTATTGTGTCCAGAAATGCCTTGGATGTAGGATGCATTTGGTGTTCTGAATTGTGAGGCACTAATCAGCTAAGTATGATAATCCTCCTAACAGCGTACATTCTTACTTGACCTGGAGCTATATACAGCCGCATAATAACAGCATTAAAGAATAACCTGTTTCTTAACAGGCCCATTACTACAAGATTTTATGACTCCATCTGTGAATGAGTGTTATTTTATGTGTAAATTTTTAATAATTGAGTTTTGAAAGAAATGATTGTAAGTAGGTAGAGACTTTCAAATCCTTTGATTAAGGATGGATCCCTGTGATTTTGCCAGAGCTACGAGGATTAAATGAAAGCACTGCCTGGCACGGTGTTGATGTATTTTTGTCAACATGATGCTTCACTTTCGACAGATGTGCGTTGGTTAAGCAAAAGGTAAAAGTATAATAATGTGTTAAATATTGTGATATGTAAAAAAAGATTGATTAAAAAATTTTTTTTTGATTAACATACATTGATTTGTTACAGGAATTATAGGAATGAAACATAACTTTCATGTTTTATAAGATTGGATACTTCTGTTAAATCCTTTATTTAATGAGTCTTAACAGCTTCAGATTTCAGAATTTTATTGCAATGTTATGTTTAAATTATTTGGTTAGTGTTGTGTAATTGAATTAATAAAGTATCATTTAAGTTTATTTAATAATATCTATGCTTTATAAAGCTTTTTACAATGTAGAGTAAAAAAATCTTTTTTTCAGGTTATAGATTTCTTAAATGTTTCTATTTTTTAATAAAAATGAGTTATTTAATGATCTCTACTAGTAAGGATTATGAGTAATATTTTCATATAGAAGTGCTTAATTACAATGACAATATTAATTTACAGAAATTTGTAATCCTCCAATTCTTTACTTTCAATGTTATGATTCTTAAGAATTACATAGGTCCAAAGAGTTAAAAGTAAAAGTATATGAATATTAAAACTTAAGTTTCTGTGTAAACTCCACTGTCCTTATGAATGTTTTCAAATATTTAGTGGAATATATTTTCAGAGACTTGATGATTATTTTATAGTATATATGGTCAGTATTTTATGTAGTATAACACAAACCACATATGATGGTAAATATAGTAAATATTAAAATAGTGTGCTAAAAACACAATGAATTAATAATATACAGTATGTAAATTGAGACTGCCTTTGGGAAATTGTTGGAAATGACTTTAGTTGGGAAAGAATCTTTTTATTTGAAGATTTCCTATCAGTCAGTCTGATTTTTAGACATGGAATTTTAAAAAGACTAATTGGTAGAGTTTCTTGCTAAAACTATTATGCCTAATCAGAATGACATTTATAATGGAGTATCAAGGAATACATAGCTGGAATATTTAGAAATAGATTGAATAGTTAGTCAATATGACAAAAATGTATAAACAATAAACAGAAATGCTACTGACTGAAGTAGATTTAGTATATATATCTTTATGTGATTTTCTATAAACTGGTTCCAGTTAAGACCAATATAATATGGTGAAAGAGAAAATGATTGTAACAACTAGGTTCCAATAGAGACAATTAAGATGAAATGATTATTAGGTAAATACAAAGTGTACTAAATATGTACTGGTGGTGTTATAGCTTAAATAGGGATTGGTTGATACATAGGAATGAAAAGTAAGGCCCAATATGATGTCACAAATACATTTTCATCTAAAAAAAAAGGCATAATTTTGGATTCTGTCTCAATTTCTTATGGTCTTTGAAGGAAGGATTGAGCTAAATAAAACATTTCAGATGAATCGTTCCATTCTTCTGACTTAGAACTTCTACATTACATATTAAGTACTTTATGATTGTTTAGAGAAATGTACAAATTATCATTATATACTTTTACCTATTAAATGTTTTCCATCTGATAGTAATAAATGCTAAGGATTGCTAATTATAAAGGCCAGTGGCAAAGATAGAGATTAGAGATGTAATACTTAAATTTTCTTGGATTTTCTTCAGTTCCTGAAAAAATGTAGTATCAAAGAAATACAGCAGTTTTAATTTGAAGAAATATATATGCAATAATTCATGACATAGTTGCTAAAATTTTGACAGTATTTTAATACTTTGGAATATTATAGCAGATTCGTCATTGTTTGTTGAGGGTATTCTTGGAATAAAATCTTGCCTTGCTTCTAGCATAGCTTTAATATGCTGTAAGGTACTTTACCTTAAAGTGTATTTTTAAAAACTTAGTCCATGTTAAGTAATAGTGACAATAATCATTCCGAGTTCAGCAATCATAACCACTGTTCTATTTTTACTTAAATCCAGTAGAAATCAGCATCTACAGTAGGAATCACATGCTTCAGGCAAATTTCATAATCTCTAGAATCAAGTGATTGCTGGATTTAATATTGAATTTAATTTTTCTAAGTTATGATTTGTAAGCACTTAGATGGCTTGCTAAGGACTAATTAATAATAGATTATTCTGAATTCTGTAATAAATAAATATTCTTATTTATGAATAAAATAGAATATATTACCTGTGTTTAAAGGCTCACTGTCTTCACTTTATACCCTACTTATTTGCATAAATTTATGATAATTCCTTAGGAATGAAGTGTTCCTTTTCCCCCACTACCTCTGACCTACAATATCTAGTGTGATATTAAATATATTACTAGAAAACCCTAATGTACAAAGAAGTTCTGTTCTAAATGTTTAGTTGTATAGTGATTTTCACTCAAAATGCATTTTGCTTAGGAGGTTATTTTGTAAATGATAGTTGGATTTCTGAAGCCCAACAAAAGCCAAATTAACATATAATAGAGCTAAACCACACTGCTTGTAAAAATAGTTCCTTTTCTTTTGAGAGGGAGGGGTAATACTGTTTTCATTTTAAAAATCACATTTTACTTCCTTTTTTATATTTCTAAAATTCAATACGTGTATATAGCTATAAAATTTCCTACTCAGTCACACAGAATTTTAGGGAAATTAGAATTTGTTTAATTAATATCTAAATGAAATATTAAAATTTGTTTTTTTTATGTATCACATTAATCTGAGAAACACTAGAATCACTCTTGGAACAGTATCAATTTCTTGATCTTATGAATTTATTCATACTGTTGTTTTTTTAGAGACAAATATATTTATTAACTTAAATTGAAAACAATTGTTATACATTTTAATAGTTAGATGGTCAATTTGAGAAATAACTGATTTAATTGCTTATTCTTTGGAGTTCCCTAGAGAAATTCTTATTTCTCTCAGTACTTTTTTTCTTTTAGTACAGTAAGTTACATATTAGTAGTCAAGTAATGAGATGTGAGTATGTTGCAAATTGGCACCAGTTAATTACATCTTGACAGGAGTATCCTTATTGTTTTTTTGCTATGCTTGAAGCTTTCATTTAGTCATATCAATTTGATGAAATTATGGTATCAAGATTATAAAATTATAGTCCCCAAGAAATGGAAGATTCATTCAACATCTTAAAATCAAGATTCATCTCTTAATCATTTCTATATTCCTAGTCTGTATTACAGTGGCATTTAGTTCTTACCTGGAATATATTTGTTAAAATAATATATGAGTTAATGCATGTAATCTATGTCTATCACTTTAAAGTATACCCACTGAAAGATTAAATGGCTATATAGTTTCAAATAATTGTTTAATAGCAAAAGTTAATAGGACTAAGATACCCAGATCCCTTAATCCTAGTTGCTCATTTCATGATAATTTGCTACCATGCTGGAGTAATTTTTTAAGTCATATGCATAAAAATAATGAAATGAATTATGCGTAACAGACACACATATATAGGATGTTATCTAGGCCAATACTATGAAATTTATTTTGAGTGGTCTGGTTTTGAGTGTATGTTTTAAAATGTAGGAGTCTGGTTTTATGTAACAATTGTAAACTAAAAGATTTATAATTAAGTCCTAGATGGTTTATATGTAAATGTAAGAATGTAAAGGTAACAAAATTTTTTATGCAATTGCTTAGTCGTAAAACTTTGAAGGGAATAGACCAGTTCCTTCATTTACTGCAGTACTTTTTCCTTTCTGGTTCTAGGTTAGTCTAGCAATGCTTGTGTGAGATTTGAAAGGTAGAAAAGTTACAAAAGCCATCATTGTCAAGCAACACTTGTTGGCAGACAGATGGGCAATATGAGTCTTAGTGACTCCTTGGCAAGGTGCTGATAACTAACCACCCTAATGCTGTAGGCAGTGGATAATTGGGGACAAATTCTCAAAGACTTGAGATTCATAGCAGCTTCCTAATGACAATTTTGAAAACCCTGGTCTTTGGTTATTCAGGCTAAGAAAGGCAGCATTAATGCCTCTGTCCTTCATTCCTTAGCTGGTTCAACAGTTTTGTAGCTTCTGATTCCTGTATTAAAACCCTTACTCCTGGAAAACCTAGAGTGACTCCTGTTTTCGTTAATTAACCCTAATTGGTACATTGGCAGATTGTATTCCAGATACAGGGGAAAGGGATTCAGTGACACAGGGGAGATAGAAGCGAATGACAGGGTTACTGGGTTGGGTCATCCCACATGTATCCTTTCTCTGCTCCTGCTTTTGGGCCAAAAACAATTGTCTAAGAAATTCACAACTGAACTGTCTAATCCTCATCATCTTTAACTTCAGGTGACCCTACTTTTTTATTATCTGTTCATATATCCTGGTAAAGTCCCCTAACATTTATTCTAAACCTTTTCTGTCATCTTGATGATTCCAGTCTCATTGCTTCTCATGGATAGTAGTTGACATTATCTGAGTTTGTGACCGAGAAGAGGACAGTGAATATTTTGTTGTCAGGGTACTATGTGTGATTGCAAGGTCCACCAGATTATACCAGTGTTAGAGGGGCAGGTTGAAAACTTAATACAATCTATTCTTCTGAGGCTGTATGTAAATATGAGAGGTCAGGTATGAAGACAGAGGAGACATGTCATCAAGTTGGCCTAATCTTAACGAAGATGGAATAAAAGTAGCAGTCGTTTCTTTTTGCAATGAATTATTGTTGGTATTTATTTAAATTGGTTATCTCAAGTTAGAGCAATAAAGGAGGGTTGGAGATATAATCATAAGGTGAAGATTAGTTGAACCAGTACTAGGAGTGATCTAGATAGCTGATGAATGAAAAGTGATTTTTGAGAACCAACACGTAGTATTAGAAAGTACTCAACTCTTGAGCAAGTTGGTTTGGCTTCATTATGTTTTGTAGTAATTTTCATATCAACAAGTTAGGAATAAAGAGTACAGAAGGTGGAATTTTTCTAAGCTTCTCTATAACAGTTGGTAAAAACTGACGTATTGAGCCAAGCAAGGAAATTAGAATAAAATCTATTTTTGCAGCAGCAGAATTTGATGTCCATAATCTAATTTCAGGGCATAACTATATTTCATATGTAGTATGTCAGGCATCTAATAACCATATCAAAATACCTTTTTAATTTCCTATTTGAATGGAATAAAATGTATTAGTAAAACTTTTGTTACGGCATAACTTTAAAATTACATTTTAAAAAAGTAGCAGAAGAACTATTTAAATTTACCCGTCAACCTGCTAGTGAATCAATAAAAAGTAAAATTGTTTAAATGTTGCTGTTCTCATCATTCTTTTTTTGTTTTTGTTTTTGATTATGTAGGAAAAGAAGTCCATCAGTGTCCAGAGATCAGAATAGAAGATACGACCAAACGGAAGAAAGAGAGGAATATTCACAGTATGCTACTTCAGACAGTGCAATGCCTAGATCTCCATCAGATTATGCTGATAGGAGGTCTCAACATGAACCTCAGTTTTATGAAGAGTCTGACCATATGAATTATAGGGACTCCAACAGGAGAAGTCATAGGCATTCCAAAGAATATATTGTAGATGATGAGGATGTGGATAGCAGAGATGAATATGAAAGACAAAGGAGAGAGGAGGAATACCAGGCACGCTACCGGAGTGATCCAAATTTGGCCCGCTATCCAGTAAAGCCACAGCCCTATGAAGAACAAATGCGGATTCATGCTGAAGTGTCCCGAGCAAGGCATGAGAGAAGGCATAGTGATGTTTCTTTGGCAAATGCTGAAATGGAAGATTCCAGGATTTCTACGCTAAGGATGGAACGACCATCAAGGCAGAGATCTATATCTGAACGTAGAGCTGCCATGGAAAATCAGAGATCTTATTCAATGGAAAGAACTCGAGAGGCTCAGGAACCAAGTTCTTATCCACAAAGGACCACAAACCATAGTCCTCCTACCCCGCGGAGGAGTCCAATACCCATTGATAGACCAGACATGAGGCGAACTGACTCACTAAGGAAACAACACCACTTAGATCCTAGTTCAGCTGTAAGGAAAACAAAAAGGGAAAAAATGGAGACAATGTTAAGGAATGATTCTCTCAGTTCTGACCAGTCAGAGTCAGTGAGACCTCCACCACCAAAGCCTCATAAATCAAAGAAAGGAGGTAAAATGCGCCAGGTTTCACTGAGCAGTTCAGAGGAGGAATTAGCGTCCACACCTGAATATACAAGTTGTGATGATGTTGAGATTGAAAGTGAGAGTGTAAGTGAAAAAGGTAAGCACTATATTCTAATTACACTTTTCCCTGTAGTTGATTAGATAAGGATTTACTTTTTAGGTTGTACTTCTGAGTAAACATTTAATAGTTAGATTTATTTTTAAAGTTTTTTTTTTAGTGGTACTGGTTACATGAAGAAAATTTCAAGTTTTAAAAAGTGAATATATTCTGTTGTTCATGTAGAAGAAAAGTCTATTTATCTAAAATTGTTTTTGCTTTGTTTCTGAAAATTTTATTGCATCACTTGATGGCATACTTAAAGAATACCTATTAGGTATAGTTGTAAAAATAACATTTATTTTTTGTGTTTCCTTTTAAAATAAATAATATGTTTACTAACAAACATCTGAAAAGTTCCTCGAAGTGTAAAGAATGAAATGCAAACTATTCATAATCCTTTCCCTCAAATATCCCCATATATAACCATTGCTAACATTTTGTTATATTTTCTTCCCTTTTTCCTATGCATGTATATTTTATATGTTTATACAATTAGTATCATACTATGTATAATCTTGTATTCTAATTTTTTTCAATTGATATCATATCATGAGCTTTTTCCCAAGCCCTTAGCCATTCTTCAGAAATATGTTTTAAGAGGCTGCACTTACATTCTATCAGAAGGATGTACCATAAACTAAAGTTCCTTTCTTTAGGGGCATTGTAGTTGCTTCCAGTTGCTAATATAAATAATATTATAATGGCTATCTTTATACATGATTTTTTGCTTATATTTCTTGAGTATTCCACAAATACATATTTGTGCTTTGATTCTTTTAAGCTTTTAATTCAGATTACCAACCTGCTTTCCAGAAGGCTTATAATGCTCTTGTCCTCCTGTGAGATGTCCTCCAGCTTTCAGTCTCCATGAGCTAGGTCTTTGCCTTAAATGCACCACAAAAAAATTCTGTCTCTTGTCTTCTTAACTTGAATTTGATCATGAAGCTGAGTGTTTTGTATGTTTTTTTGGTGTTTGATATCTTCTGTGAATTAACTGTTTATTCTTTTTATTTCTTCTGTGCATTACTACCCATAATATTGGGTATTAATTAGTTTTTCTTTTATTGATTTGTGAGAACTTTTTATATGGTTAGGATTTTACCCACTGAACTGTCACCCATTCCAACTTTATTTCCCATTTTGGTGTTTACTCTACTGATTTTCTTTGGTCATTTGGAAATATTGAATTTAATATAGCTAAGTCTTTGCATTTTTCTTGATTTTTTTTTCTATTTCCTTTTATCCTTAGAAGCCCTTTACTGATTCCCAAATCAGTTAAATATTTAACTGTATATTTTCTTATGTTTTTATTCTAAATTATTTTTAACCTTTAACTTTTTACTTTTAACTTTAACCTTTAATTTTAACTTAATCTTTCTGTAATTTATTTTGGTGTATGCCAAAACACCAGATAGGTGAGTATTTAATATGAATCCCTTGGACTAGCCCTTGCCTCACACAATTTTCTGTCACCATTTGATGAATTATCAGGAGCAAATTATGAATTATCAAATTACAATTTGAAGAATCAACAGTAATCAATAAAGGAATCAAGAAGGCTGCTAGATATGGAACTAATATAGAATCATTTTATACTGTACTAAAAATAATCAGAAAGTTTAAATGAAAGACATTTCCTATTCAAAATCAAAAACATAAAGTGAGATTTAAAAATAACTAATAAGAAATGACGGGGGCCTACATCAAGAAAGCTACCAAATTTACTGAGTAATATAAAGGAAGATGTGAGTAGAGATTCATTTTATGTTCCTATTTGGGAATGTTAATACTATATTAATATATATGTCAAATTAAAAAGACATGAAAAAACTACCATTTTATTTGATATATTTTAATCTTAATATTATAATGCAACATTTTATTTCACTAATTGCATAGTCATGTTGGTCATTGCAGATGTCTTTTGTTTGTAAAATCTGGAGAGACTAGGCTAATAAAAGCAAGAATATGTGTGTATGGCAGTCTCGTAAGCTGTAAATTGTGAAATGTTTGATGAGTTATTAGACTCTTAAAAGTAGCACAGCATCCTTCATCCTTTTGCTAATTTTTGGGATACAGTGAATGGAAGTGTGAATGAAGGTGGGGCACTTTGGACAACTGACCGGGAATAGGAAAAAGGGGAGGTAGACTGCAAGCCTCCAGGTAGAAGCAGGGGTCTCAAAGTATTAAAAATAAACTCTAAAGAAGTCAGCTTTATTTATGTCTGAGTTTTGGTGTATCAAAGTAAAATTTATACCCTTGCATCATCTCAAGTTTCATGAAAGTTTAAATATTTAATCTGTTGCCTATGTTTATAAAGAAAATAGGCTGACATAGACAATATACATTAGAAATTTGAGGAAATACTAATTTATGGTATTTGAGACCAATTAAACATGTAAGGAATTCTGAACCAAGACTGAAAAATTTGTAGAAGAAGTTGTAATGATGGGAATATTTTTGAAATTTTCAATTAGCTATGTTATTACTAAGACTTTCACAAGTAAGATTTTTTAAAAGTCAAAGATTACTTTCTTGTATTTTCATTCCATCTAATGGTATTGTAAAATAATATTTTGCTAAATAAATATTCTAATTGTAACATGAATCTTAGAGCCCCACTAGGGAATAACACTAACTCAATTGCATCAAAGTTAACATGGATAAAATTAATAACACTGTTGGTTTATTAGGGAACATTATGAAATATTCTCTTCATGTCTTTTCCAAAAACAGAATACTTTTCATCAGATGAGAAGTTAAGTTGCAAATACACATTATAAGCTGATTTCAGACTTGAAGTAATATAACATAAATGTGAGCAAATTAAGAAGGTAAACTAACTCAAAGTTAATTTGTAAAATGTGTAGCCAGAAGGTATGTTTACAAATGAGAATAAAGGAGAATATTTTGTTTCTTGACAAACTGCAGCATATAAAATGTTTAAAATGGTAATTCCTTTCTTTGACAAAATATTTCATTTTTATGGATGAAACACTATGTTAACCATTTGCTTAAAGAAAAAGGATTGTTTTTAACTTAGTACCCAAGGCATCAAAGAAAAAATTTTACAGATTTCAGTTTGTGGGATATTTGAGAGGGTGCTTAGCTATTTGAATGAAAAATTAAAAGCAAAATTAAATTGTAGACTAGTCACTGAAGTTAGTTTGGAATATAGAAAATGTAAACTTTTAACTTAAAGTGAAGTTCAGTTGAATTAGAATTCAGTAGATGATGCCTAGATGTTGATATTTAGCACAGTTAAAAAATTAATGATGAAATTTGTTTAGTAGATAGACAAATATAAAATTTTGTAAAGATTATTTGATAAAGAGGCATATCAAAGCAAATACAATTTGCTTTGTTACAATTTCTGTATAAGCCAATTGTATTTGAGTTAGAAAACCATTGAAATAACCAAAAAGTTGGGTCTAAGACTAATTCAGTATTTCAAGAAAGATATAGTAGATTCGTTTATTCATTCTTTAATTCATTCAACTAAAATATATTAAATGTCATAATCTATAGTATCAGAGTATGAAGCGATATATGAAAGCATATTGAATCACACTAGAATTGCAGCTTTGTGGAACACAGTTAAGAACTTGTGCTATCAATTTGACTGCACTTATGCAAGCTAACACATCCAAGAAAATTGCACACAGGATGGGCTTTTGTTTTTGTTAGCTTGTTCTGGATGCTCTCTGTTTTCCTTTTTAGGATATATTCATGAGAAGGGCTTTTTGAGGAAACGTTTGGAGTGTGGGGAGGTATGTTTCACAGCAGAAGGGCAGCCCAAGTTATTGACATATATAAACCCATTCTTCCAAGAAACTGCTTATCTGCCTTTTTTGTAGGGTTTAGCTTAAGAACTCTTTATTCAGGAGCAAATAAAGTGAGCCTGACATACTAAAAGTTCAAACAAGGACTCCTACAGAACAAGACTGATGTTAATTCTTTTAACAAAGGACCTCATAAAATATAAATATTTAATTTTATAGGGATCTAAAATGCTCATACCTTTTGTTCAAATCTTTAAATATATCATTACATTAATTAATCTGTGGAATGAACTGTTGAATAAAATAGTAGCATCTATGAAACCATGAACTTTAATGAAAGACTAAGATTATAACAAGTTACACTATGTATAAGATGAACATCAAAAAAAAGATTGGGTAAAAGAAAGTAAAAGGGTGTTAAAATTCTGGACTAAGAATAAATGGGTATGAATTAAATACTTTGCAGTTTCTTTAAACCAAATGCATTTTAGGTATGATTATATTTTACCAACCAGTGCACATATTCGAAAGTGTGCGTGTATTCACATGCAATGTTGAAAGAGTCAGCATATTGAGTTTAAAATTTTATTCTTACAGGTGATTGTATAGGTCACTTTAGTTCACCTTGGGAATTTCTTAAAGGAAAATTTATTTCCCATGGGACTGTCCTTTGCTTTGTAATTAAGGATACCCATGGTTTGATTAACAGAATTTGGGTCTTATATCCTTTTCTTGAGATAATAGAAGGGGAAAACTCCAAATTTTGATGATGAAACAGGAAATATGTGCTTCTAATTTGAATTTTCAATGTATTTTTCCAAAGAAATAATAAGTGACAATAAATTATACCTCTTTATTCATTTGATTCTACAAATTTAAGGAATCTGTTCTAGCCACTAAGCTTGGATGTAAAAGACAAATGTCTCCATTTTGTTGCTTTGTTTCCTTTTTTTAATCTGGGAAATGTTTAAAGTTTGTCTTCATTTTTGGAGGATAATTTCTTTGGATGTAGAATTCTTGGTTGGCTTCCCCACCCCATGTCCCCTTTCAGCACTTGGTATATGTCATTCCACTGTTTTTCTAGAGATAAGAATTTGATCTCTTGCTGTTTTCAGTATATTCTCTTTGTCTTTGGATTTCAGCAGTTTGACTGTTCTGTGTCTAGGGCTTAGGTTTCTTGTGTACATCCTACTTGGGAATCATTAAGATTTGTGGATCTGTAGATTAATGCTTTTCCTTAAGTTTGGGGAGTATTTCTTCAATTATTTTTTCTGCCTCCTTTTTCTCCCAAGAGTCCCATTACATGTATTTTAATGTGCTTGATATTTTCCTACATGTATCTGAGGTTCTTTTCTTTTTCTTTCTTTCTTTCCTTTTTTTTCCAGAATTTTTTCTCTCAGTTCGTCAGAGTGGATGGTTTCTGTTGCTGTCTGGTAGGGTGTGCTGATTGTTTCATCTACCATCTCAAATCTGCTGTTGAGTCCATGTAATGAATATTTTATTTTGGCTATTGTATTTTTCAACCCTAGAATTGTAATTTGTTTCCTTTTATAGTTTTATTTCTCCACTGAGAATCTCATTTATTGAGACATTGCTCATAATTTCCTGTAATTCTTTGACATGGTTATTTCATTTTTGAACATATTTACCATAGCTGCTTTAAAATCTTAATAATAACTGCCAAATCAACCATTTGGTTCACCCAGAGTTAGTTTCTTTCACTGCTTCTTTACCTGGTTATTGGTCACATTTTCTTCTTTCCTTGCATGTCTTATAATTTTTGGTTAAAAACTGGAGGTTTTAGATGATGTATTATAATAGCACTTCTTATTTATTTTCCTGAGGATTGTCTTGTCTTTCTTTTCTTTTCTCTTTCCTTCCCTCTTTTCTGTAACTTCCCTGGACTTAAAGTGTGGAATCTGTCCCCCCTGTGGTATATGTCCACTGATATCTCAGTTCAGTTTGTTTTTATTCATATATATATATATATCTCCACCTTTCTATGGGTCATTCCTCTGTCTGCATAGCCTAAATGTTGGCCAAAGAATGGGCAGAAGTTGTGCTCAAGTATTTTGAACTTATAAGGCTTCTGCTCTCTGTCAGTCAATTTGTGTATAGTATGAGGACACTGAAAGTGCAGCCAGTTCTCAAGTCACCCTTGGGTTTTGCTTTCTACTAGGCTCTCTTGTGATCTCCCCTGAACATAGTTTCCTAGTCAGCCAGGTATGTGTCAAGAGTTTATCCAGCTTTTTCTGTGGCTGTCATTTCCAAGGCTTCCCTATCGAATTTCTGGTTAGTCTGCCATTTGCCCTATCTGTAATCTTAGGCTAGTAATGATTCCCAAGTAGGATATACACAAGTAAAGCTTTTCTTTTTGTTTACTACTAAGTTTGCCACTTCTAGCTGATAAAGGCAGGGGTCTTTACCACCCCCTCCTGAAATCATATAGCAAAGGTGCTGGTAGCAGAGCTGCTGGTTTTCCCAGCCAGCCCCACATTGCTAAAACTATTGATCCTTTCTGTAAATCCCTTCTTTTGTATTTACTGTAGCAGAAGGGGCCTATGGGAGCAACCCAGGAAAGAAGGTAACAACAGACTTCTGTTGTTATTATTTGAACCTCTATCAGTTTTTCTCAGATTTTATGTGCCTTTGTTTGATTTCCACAGTCATTTAACTATTGTTTTTGACAATTTCATCCAGACTTGCACTTGGTTTTGTGAAGAAAACTAGTTCACACTTGATGTCACTAAGCCAGAAGTCCTTTCTCATGATTTTGTGAGTGTAGAATTCAGATAGGGTTTAGCTGGGTAATTTTTTTTCTTCTATTTTGTATAAACCATGTATTGAGAGACAAGCTGCATTAACTAATCACTTCTAATTCCTGAAAATTAAAAGGGCTAGTGTAGGTGTTTTCTGTTTAATATTAGGCTACCTTGAGAACTACGGAGAAAAGAGATGTGTTATTATATTAAAATTTTAAATTTAGATGTGAATTTCTACATGATGCAAGGCATTTCACATCAGACATCATTTTAGTTATATTAAGTAAATAATTGAAGTATATATGTCACCTTGTATGTTTGAACTTACGTGTTATTTCTTAATAATTGCCTTGACTGCATTAGCTGTTGAAAAACTTTTAAATCTGTTCAGCAAAAAGTATAACATAATCTTTTTAGTTCTATGAATTATAGCTGTTACAGCCATTAAAATTCACTATTATCTTATTATAAAAATATATTGATATAGGAAACTATACTTAACATTTTATTTTTTTTATATAAGGTTACTAGATTTTATTCTATTCTGTAATGGTTTCTAATAGTTAAAAATTCTATAGATATGATTTTGAAAATATTTGTAAGAGTGAAGACCTAAATCAAATGATTAATATTTAAATTGTAAGTCCCTAGGAAAGATTAGTAGAAGCGAAAGGAAAATTAAAATTAATCAATGATGCAAAATGTTATTAAAGATAAATAACTATTAGGTTTCATATATGATAAGAATCTAGTTTAACTGACAGAACATACAATGATGCTGAATGATAATCAATTCTGTTTAACCATTAGCGAAACAGAACATTGTAATACCAATCTCTGAAACCCCACTTTCGAATTCTGTTTAATACAATTTAATTTAGGAAAGCAAAAAAAATATTGCATGCTCATTGTGTTCTTGATGCTGTGCTAAGTACTTTGTGTTAAAATGAATATAACATTGACCCTTGGGAAATAAACATGTAAGCAAATGAGCAATACAATATGATAGATGTGAAAGTAGTTAAATACAACACATAGATGTAATTCAGAGAACGTAGAGATAGTCTACCTTGACTCATCAGGGAGAACTTTACAGAGAAGTTGCTATGTGCATTGCGTTGTGAAGGCTTAATGTAATTTCCCAGGTGAACAAGACAGGTATGGTACGGGGATAGGTGGTCATTTTACTCAGTGGAATATAAGCATTGTGTCAGTAGGAACAACTTCTGTGGAGTACTTTTTATTTGTCAGGTATTGCTTGGTATTAAGGGGAGCACATTCAAAGATTCCTTTCCTTAATAAAATTATAAATTTATAAATCAATTTGAGAAATTTTTGAAATTAATTTTTTTAAGTTGAATATTGAAACATTTTGCATTTTGATAAATTTATTATATATACATATTTTCTTTTCTTTTCTTCTCTTTTCTTTCCTTTACTTTTTTTATTAACTCAGTGAAATTACTTTTCTAAAGCAGTGAGTACCTGGTTTAGGAGTGTACTCTGGATTAAAACCTCAGTTCCTTAGGCATTTTTGTTTTGTTTTTAATTTATTTGTATCTTATTTACCACATTTCTAAATATGTTATAATAATAACATCTACTCCATATGGTCATTTTGAAGATTAAATGGGTTAATGTATATATTTTAACAACAATAATGCCATACAAAAAATACTCTTCCAAAATTTGTTTTCAGTCTTAGTAATATAGTTTATTTATTTGACCTGTCAGATTTTTTGTAAAAACTTCCCGATAATATGTATTTGACATAAAGTGTCCCAAACAATTCCTATTATGAACAATGCTGAAATGATTATTTTAACTTAGTTTGAATAGTCTGTACTTCAAGTTCTGATAGTTACTTATATAGTTAGAGCCAACAAGCAATTTAAAGATTTTGTGAAACACTGTGTATACAGAGGACGTTTAATTAATGGTTAATACTATACTTGAATTTCAACTATAAATTTAAGGTTTAGAATATACTTTCTTTTTCCAAGAAATAGATAACTACTATTTCAATTTTATGTATTTGGATGTGTTTGGTAAAGTTAAATACATGGTATGTGGAATGCAAAAAGAGAGAGAGAAAGAGAGAAAGAACGAAAGAAAGAAAAAGAAACTTACACTCTATTGAGGAGTTAGAGGAGTGGATAGGTTTATTGATTATCCTTTTTTTATAGAAAGGCAGTGTGGTGTATTAGAAAAAGTGATGGATTGAAAAATACACACATCAGGTTCTATTCTTGGCTCTGCTAGTGACCCCACTGTAATCTTAAGGTTAGTAAATTTTCTGGGCTTCAATTTCCTCTCAGAAATGAGGAAAATAGACTAATCTGTTGTTTTAAAAAACTTTGCTCAATGAAACACCAGGTATCTGTGGTAACGTTTTGGGAACAGTTTAAGAGGGTACAAGGGCGTATCTATAAGGTTGAGCATCTGAGTTTTCCACTTGTTTCAACCAAACTTTTCTCTTAACCAGTTTTATATTTGGGGATTCCATAAGGAAAGAGGCTCCATAGCATAGAGAAGTGTGAAATGACCGTACTTGGTATGTTAATTTATTCAGTTAATATTTAAATTACAGGCACTGCTCCGTGTGCCAAAAACTATCCAAAAGTTAAAAAGATAAAACAAAAACCCAGACAAATTACCCGAGGTCAAAGGGGTAGTGGGAGGCCAGATCATGTAGGGCTTATTAAGTCAGTGCACAAATTTAGGCTTTTTCTCTCAGTAAGATGAGGAGCCATTGGGGAGTTTTGAATAATGAAATCACTTGATCTAATTTACCTTTTGAGGATAATTCTTGATGCTATGTTGAAAATAGAATTAATAGGAGCAAAGATGGGTGCAATGAGAAGAGTTAGGAGGCTAATCCAATGCCTAATGAGAGATTATGGTTGCTTGTACCAAGTTGGTAGTAGTGGGGGTAAAGAGAGGCAGACAGATTTTGGATATTTTGAAAATAAAGCCAACAAAATTTTCTGATAGGTTAGAGGTATGGTGTGAAAAGAAAGTAAGAGAGAAGTGGGTGAAGGATCACTGCAGAGATTTTTGTCTGAGGAAGTGGAAAGTGGGAGTTACCATTAAATAACATAAGGAAACTATGACAGATTTTTTGGGGGGGGGGGAGGAGGAAAGGAGTTTCAGGGATTCAAGTTTGCACATATGAAGTTTGAAATTTCCTGTTTACCAGTAGGAAAGATAGGAAAGCTAGGTAAGTAAGCTACTGCATTACTAATGTGGAACTCACCAGCATGATTTGGTTTGGATGCATGAATTTACAAGTCATCAATATATGTACGACAGGTACATCTGTGGAACTGCAAGACTGCTGATGGCATTTATTTCTAGGAAAAAGGAGCTGTCAGGATTAAGCCTTGGAATACTCCCACAATTAGAAGGGGATGAGGAAAAACCAGCAAAAGAAATTGAGAATAACTGGCCAGTGAAGTGGGAGGAAAACCAGGAAGAAAGTGGTCTCCCAGAAGACAACTGAAGAAAGCATTCCAAGAAGTATTGATAGTGTCAGTTGCTGCTTGGAAGTCAAATGATTATTAACCACTAGATTTAGCAAGGCAGAAACAGCTTGCTGATGTTGTGCCCTCTATGGGAGCACTTTTAGTGGAGTGATGGGTTTGGAAGTCTGATCTCAAGAAAGATGGAAAGGAAGGAATTGGATATAGTACAGACAGCTCTTTTGGGGGTTTTGCTGTGTAGAGGAACAATAACAAAAAAGAATGCTCATGGAGAGTGAGGGATGTTTTGTTGAAGATGGGAGATAAGACAACCTATCTGTGTTCTTATGGGAATGATCATGTGGAGAGGAAAAGCTGTTGATGTGTGAGAGAGAAAGGATCATTGTTAGAGCCTTATCCTAAGTAATTAAAGATGGGATTTAGTGCACTGGTGGGTGGAATAGATGGCTTGCAAAAGGAGCAGGAGCAATTGTTCATAATAAGAGGAAGGAAGGCAGAATATATGAAAACAGATACATGTAGGTTGATAAATATGGTTGGTTCTAAAAGTTTGGAAATATCTTACCTGATTATTCCTCTTTTTTAGAAGTGGGAAAATTAGCAGGGCTATTATCTGAGAATCAGGATTTGGGGAGGAGGTTAAAATTCTATGGAGAGAGAAAATGTGAAATTCTTAACTAGGAGAGTATGAAAGATAAGTACCTGAGGAAATTCAGTAGAATGCCTGGAAGTAATAAGAACTGACCTAGAATTAATGGTTAAAAATTTTAATGGAGACCAGGGTGTTTTTATGTTTTTTTCTAGATGTATTCAGCTGTGTGGGTTAAAACATGGATGTTTTAGTCCATTTGGATTGCTCTAACAAAATACTATGGTTTGGGTAGCTTATAGACAACAGAATGTACATCTTACAGCTCTGAAGCCTGGAAGTCTGCACTCAGGGTGCCAGCATGGTGAGGTGAGGGTATCCTCACATGGCAGAAGGAGGCAAGCTACTTCTCTCGGGTTTCTTTTATAAGGGCATTAATCCCAGTGATGGCGGCTCCACCCTCATGACCCAGTCATGTCCCAGAGGCCCCACCACATAATATTAGCATCATCTTGGGAATTAGGATTTCAACGTATGAATCTGGGGCTTTGGGGGGTGGGGGGACACAAACATGCAGACTATAGCATGGAGTAAATGGCAAACTGAATTTAACCAGTGCTTTGGTTTTGCCAAGTGTGTACCAAGAAAGGAGAGTGGGCAAAGGAATTGAAAGTATTTGCAAGTGTGTGATTTTCATAATGGACCATGGATTTACACTGTGTGTGGGGAGAAGTGAAGAAAACCAGAAAAAAAAAAGATGGAGGGATCTACGGGTTATAGGTCTCAGTGTGTTAGCTTATTTAAATTAGGGTTCTACAGGGAATGAACTTAATTATCTTTCATAACTGTTAGACTGCGACCTCCTTGAAGGTAGAAATCTTACCTATGTCCTTTACTATTGTATCCCAGAAATTAGCCTGATACCTGGCACATGGTAGGCTCTCAACAAATATTTTTTGAATAAATTGGTGAATGTATGGAGCAATATATTAGTGAGTGAATGACACAATATTTTTAAGATCTCTTTTTGCTCTAAAATTGTGTGATTTATGTCAGTTATACCTTAGCTTAAGAAAATTCTTTTGCTTTGTTTATAAAGCTCAGAGTACACTAAATAATACTAAGTAAAACAAATGAAAGAGCTATTAATTAAAAACAAAATTTGAACTATTTATAAAAACAACTTGCAAACAGTAAATATGTAGACTTCACATATACTTGGGAAAGCACATTCTCACAGACCTACTTTCCTGCTTGTAAGAGATTGAGGTTACCTCAGTTCAGATTAAATTAATATATTCCAGTTGATAAGAGGAATATTCACTAAAACTCAAAAAATGAATTTGCTAATAGTTTTTACCTGCTTCCTAGCATTAGATTAGTTTTATTTTTAGCCATTTTTAGTGGCTCCTTACATTTGTTTAAAATCCATCGATAGTAATTATTAAGAATCATTTTTAATATAATAAATTATTAAAGGCTGATTTGGATTATGTGACCTTTGAGTACTGAATAAGATCAAATTTGTGGGCTAATAATTCTATAAAATTTATTTTTAGCACAGGGTATAAGAATGTAGATTTTGGGAAACAGACTATATCAATTTTAATCCTGGCTTTATTATATCCTAATAATGTGATCTTTGGCAGGTTATTGAATCTCTCAGTTTTACTTTCCTCACCTGCAAAATGAATAATATTATTATCTAGCTGAAATAGTCACTGAGAGGGTTAAATAATAAAATCATGTAGCATGCATATTGCAGTTACTACAAATTACCCCCAAATTTAGTGGCATAAACAGTGGGATATGCTTATGGTATCTATGAGCCAGAATTTGAACAGGATGCAGCAGGGACTGCTTGCTCTGCTCCTCCCTGTCTTGGACTCCAGTTGGGGACTAGAACAGTTGTGCCTCCTTGGGTATTTCTCTCTCTCCCCCTCTCCCCTTGTCTCCCCATGTGATCTCTCTAGCATGGCAGTTTCAAGGAAGTGGATTTTTTATGTATGGTTTCATAGCTCCCAAAGTACACATGTCCCGCAAGTGTCAGGAGAAAACCATGCTGTCCTTTTAAACCTAGCCTCAGAGCACGGAAGTGTTACTCCCACCACATTCTATTGGTCCTAGATCTTTCTGGGTTCAAGAGGAGGGAATATGGACACCTGCCTCTCATAGAGTGTCACTGTCACAGTGTAAAAAGAACATGTGTAATGGGATGTGTAATGGTGCAGCTACCTTTGGAAAATACAGTCTACCCTAGTGTTTATGTGTCTAGTCCCTGGCACAAAGTGAGTGCCCAATAAATGTCATTATTATTATGAAATAAAACCTGAACTGGGCCTCAATTCAGGGTAATTACCTTATGGTGGTAGGTTATCATAGCAGATTATAATGTGTAGGTAGGTGTTCAGTCAGTCATTTATTCACTAATCACATTGTGTTAGAAGGGAAAGGATCTTTTGCAAATGATTTGCTTTGTAAAATGACTGGCTTAAGGTCATAATCCATTTCATGTTCAAAGTGGATTCTGATTCTTGTCTTCTGATTTATAATTCTCCATAAGTAGCCTCTAGGAACAAAGTATAGCATTTCTTCAAATTTAAGACACACATTTTTCTCCCAGTTTTATTATCTCTGAAATTAGAACATAATTGGCAGCATTTAATTTTTCTCTCTTGGTAATATATTAAAACAATGTTGTCTCATATCTGATGAAGTTATGTAAATTAATAATAGAGATCAATAATCCCAGCTCTTTTTTATAGTATGATACATAATTCATACTCAGGTCATATTCCTTTCGTAGAGATATGGGCAATTTCTACTTTATTGTAGTAGCTTTACACCTCTCCTTTCCTTCTTATTTAATAAACTGAGATTGATATTAGCATAGATACAAAGTAGACTTTATTCCAATTTAAAACATACTCTATCCTAAAAATTATATAATTTGTAAACTATGCTACTTTATCAGTAATAGCATCACTTCCGGTATTTTATTACTGTGTTACAACATAGTGTTTGAGAACCAGGTCATGAAATAATAGCAATTACAGATCCAGGGAAAGGTTATTTGTTAATATTCTACTACGTACCATTTCCCAAATATATCATACACATTATTTGGCAGTGATAATTTCATAAAGCCTCTTTTCTCTGTCAGGAATGTTCATGTTGTTTTCCTCTAAGAAAATAAAATCCTCCAGTAAGAAAAATTTTACAGCATCTTTCAAGGTTCAGTTTAAATATCACTTCATTTTGAAGCATTTCCTAGTATCTGTCCCCTTTCTGGAAAATCTATTTATTTTTCATGAAATGCCATAATTTTTTTATCCTAAGAAGCAGATTGTTTTCACATTATAGCATTTTGGAAGTAGGGATACTTCTTACCATCAAAAGATTGTCATTGTTTAATGGCAGCAGTTTTTCCTTTTCAGTGACATATAAAATAATGCACATATTATAATTGATAGTGACTTTGATGTAATGAAATAAGATAGTATGGGTGTATATTATATTAAGGTATGTATACTATGCTATGCTATGTTGTATATTTTACCTATCTACCTTTCTAGAATGTGATTTTTTTTGTGAGGTCCTATTTGTACTCACTGAACCTAAAACAGTTTCACACTATGTAGTTATTAAAATGAATTATAGTATATGTAATATATACAATCATTTAATCAATTACATGTTATTAAGAAGAATACATTGGTAATACCAATGGAGCAGGGTTTTTTAAAAACATAAGCTAATTATGCATAATGTTTTATCACCCTATTTCAAATGCTATTATTTTGGGTAGCCTTGGTTTGGTTTTGGAGGTTGAGACATGGCCTAAGGTTCTATCTGGCCTTTTAGATCTACTGACTTTTGTGTTTTGGTTTCTATCTTTAAAAATCTGCTGCTTTGAAGAACTTCTACACATTTACTGTCTCACAATATCTATTCCTTAGGAGTCACAGCATGGCTTGGGTAGGTACTCTGCTTAGCGTTTCAGAGCTACAGTCAAGGTGTTGGCTGGGCTCTTTCTTATCCGGGGGTTCAACTGGGGAAGAATCAGATTCCAAGTTCAGTGAGATTGTTGGCAGAATTCATTTCTTTGTGACTGGATGTCACCCAAAGTTCCTAGATGGTATCCACATTTCCTAGAGATTGCCTGATGTTCCGTTAATTGTGGACTTCCCATTATGGCTGCTTTGTCAAACTAGCAAAAGATTTGCAAGAGCAAGTTGACTAGCTAGGCAGTCTTATTAATGATATCATGGGAGTGATAAACATTCACCTTGCTATCCCACTATCTTGATTAGGAACGAATCCCAGGTCCTGTACAAAGGCATGAACACCATCAATCAGGTCTCCACATACCCTCCAACTGTGTTCCAGACTATTGGAACATAGTTTGTAAACCATTGCTGTATATAATATTCTCTCTGCATAACTTTTTTATTTTACTTGGACCTTGAGTCTCCTTTACTACTGAACATTTTGGTGGAGAAAAGACTTAAGCCTTATTATCAGCTTTAATGTCTATCTTATGAGGAAAAATGACCTTCCAGGAAGATTTCAGCATTGTGTCTTAAGTACAGTTCCTGGAGCACTTTTCCTGTGGGAAAGATTAGTGTTCCAATTAAGTTTGTAGAAATTCTATGTTATATAATTCTTGTAAAGAAGCATATTGTCATTGCTATATGAAAAATTCTGCACTTGAGAAATCTAATAGCATTTAATTCAGAGTTTTCCAAACTTATTTGACTAGAGGACCTTTATATCACTCAGCCTCTTAATATTTTGCAGAATCAGTGTCCCATGTTGGGAAATGCCAACATACATAGCCTCACAAGTTGAAGAAGGTAAAATGAAAGGAAAAATAAAAAGGTCATAAGTAAATTTTCCCTATCTCTTCAGAATGAAAGTTATGACTATGTTATTTTAATAATGATGAAGATGATGATACCATCAACATTGGGATGACTCTACAATTTGCAAAGACCTTTCATGACCATTTTCTTACTTAAACCTTTTAACGATATGTGAGGTATCACAAGTAATCTCATTTTATACAGATGAGTAAATGAGGCCTAATTATGTGATTTGCGCAATTCATAAAATTAATAAGGAGTGGAGCCAATATTTTAACATAAGCTTTGTGGCTCCAGCTATAAAACTCTCTTTGTCGCAGTGTGCTGTGACATTATAAACATGGTTAACTTAAAAAGGGGGATGTTGAAGAATATCTTTTTATAGTTGTGATTTAATTGCAAAACCTCTATTGTCCTAAAGTAATAAAAATAATGACATAAAACAGTTAATAAACTCTTGAATTCATTTATTGACTGTACAAAAAAATGTTAGAATATCTGAATTTCTTTTTCTGTGTGTGTTGAGCACACATACATGAATACACACACTATTGGGTTAGTTTATACATTAAAGTGACTTCACTTACATCTGAAGGAAAAATATCTTAGCTTAAAAAAAGAATATTTTGATTACTATTTTTGACCAGGTTTCATATTAAGTGTCCTTAACTTGCACTAACAGAATCATTAGATATCAGAATTATGTAGGATTTAGTGCACTTTCAGTGTAACTTCCTAACTGAAGCATTGGTCTTGCTCTACATATACTGATGAGTGATATTCTAACCTTTTCTTTGGACACTTCAGTGATGGGGTGATTTCTACCTGTGAAGGCAGCAACACATTATTTTTAATTTTGAAATTACAGATTTGCAGGAAGTTGCAAAGATAATACAGAAAGATCCCATGTGCACTTCATCTAATTTCCCCAGTTATTGCATCTTGTATAACTGTAGTGCAATATCAAAACCAGGAAATTGACATTGGAATAATATGTTTATATAGTTCCACGGTATCTTACTGTTATTTGGATTCATGTAACCGCCACTATTATAAAGATAGAGAACTACTCAAAGATCTTCCCTATGCTACCCCTTTATTATAACTCTTTCCTCCTCCTCTCGCTCATTCCTTATTCCTAACTTCTGCTAACCACTAATTTACTCTCCATCACTTTAATTCTATTATTTGGAGAATGTTATATGAATGTATCATATAGAATGTGATGTTTTGTGATTTTTTTTTTCTATTCAGCATGTTACCCTTGAAGTCCATCTGTGATGTATGTATCAGTAGTTTTTTCCTTTTTATTACTTAATAGTATTCCAGGGTATGGATATACCACAGTTGATTTAGCCATTGCCTATTGAAAGACATTTTGGTTGTTTCCATTTTTCAAATAGATAATCTTTTGGTAAAATTTCTCTTCATTTAAAGCATTCAACCTTTTACCATTAAATATAATCATACCTATTGGTGTTTGTTTGTTAATATCCTTTATTTTGAATGATGTCCTTTATTTATTTGAGTGAGTTATTCTCTATTCCTTGTTTTCTGAGAGGTTTTTAAAATTGTCATGAGTGTATTTTCTGTATCAGTGAATAGGATCATGTGAATTTTCTCCTTTAATTGTTGTATATAATAGGTTACACTGAATTTCAATATTCAACCAGCCTTGCATTCCAGCAATTAAGAATTATACACCCATTTGGTCAGAGTGTATAATTCTTTTCACATATTGTTGAATTCTATTTGCTAATATCTTTTTAAGTATTTCTGTGTCTTCATTCTTGAGGGATATTGGTCTTCATTTTTTCTGTTTGCAATTTTCTTTTTGTTTTCTGTTATTCCTTCCATTTTTTAATTTGTTTTCTTTTTCTTGCCTTCCAATGGCTTATTTGAACACTTCAGAATTTAATTGTGTTTCATCTATAGGGTTTTTTACATTTTTTATTGAAGTATTATTGATGTACAATCTTATATTGGTTTAAAATTTACAACACAGTGGTTCAGCAGTTACCCATATTATTAAATCTTATCCCACTCTAGTGTGGTTACTACCCATCAACATAAAAAGATGTTACAGAATCACTGACTATATTCTCCATGCTGTACTACCATCCTGCAACCATCTTATATTATGGTTGAGAATTTTCATACTCCTTTATACTCCCACCCACTCCTCCCAACCCCTTTCCCTTGGGAACCACTAGTCACTTCTCAGTGTCTGTGAGTGCTGCTTTTCTGTTCCTTCTGTTTTGCTTTGTTTTTTATATTCCACAAATAAGTGAAATCATATGGTGTTTGTCTTTCTCCACGTGGCTTATTTCACTGAGCATAATACCCTTGAGATCCACCCATGTTGTTGCAAATGGCAGGATTTCTTTTCTTTTTATGGCTGAATAATACTGCATTTGTGTATATATACCACATCTTTTTTATCCATTCATCTGTTGATGGACACTTAAGTTGCTTCCATATTGTAAATAATGCAGCAGTAAACAAAAAGGTGCATAGATCTTTTCAATCAGGGATTTTTGTTTTCTTGGGGTAAATTTCTAGAAGTGGAATTACTAGATCAAATGGTATTTCTAGTTTTAGTTTTTTGAGGAACTTCCATACTGCTTTCCACAGTGGCTGCACCAATTTACATTCCCTCCAACAGTGTAGGAGAGTTCTATTTTCTCCACATCCTTGTTAATACTCGTCATTTCTTGTTTTTTGTATAGTGGCCATTCTAATGGTGTAAGGTGATATCTCATTGTGGTTTTGATTTGCATTTTCTTGATAATTAGCCATGTGGAGCATCTTTTCATGTGCTTGTTGGCCATCTGTATTTCTTCTTTGGAGAAATGTCTGTTCAGGTCTTCCATCTGCTTTTTAATCAGGTTATATTTTTGGTTGTTGAGGTGTATGAGTTCCTTATGTATTTTGGGTGTTAACACTTTATTAGATGAATCTTTTATTAATATTTTCCCGTACTGTCAATGACTTTTTGTTCTCCTGATGGTGTCCTTTTCTGTACAGAAGATTTTTAGTTTGATGTAGTCCCACTTGTTCATTTTTTATTTTGTTTTCCTTGCTCGAGGAAATGTGTACAGGAAAAAATTGCTCATACTTATGTTCAAGAGATTTTTGTCTATGTTTTCTTGTAAGAGTTTTATGGTTTCTTGACTTACATTCAGGTCTTTGATCCATTTCTAGTTTACTTTTGTGTATGGAGTTAGACAATAATCATCTGTAGTATTTCTGAGTACATTTTCTTGCAAAGCTTTTTTTTGGGTGGTTTCTCTAGGTACCATATTACATTTGCACATTTTATCACATCCTACTGGTGTTGATATTTTACTAGAGTGGAATGTAGAAACCTTACATACTTCAAGTTCCTTTACCCTTTTCCTATTTTTAAGGTAATTGTCTTAAACACAGCTATGTATGTTGAAAAGCACATCAGTCAATGTATAGTTTTTGCATCAGTTATCAAACATAACAGAAAACTCAAGAAGAAAACTAAAGTCTATTGTATTTACTCATATTTTGGCTTATCACATTCTTTATTCCTCCTTGATATTTCCAGATTTCTTCTTTTTGTTTTTTGTTTCCAGAACTTCCTTTAGCCATTCTTTTAGTGCGGGTCTGCTGGTGACAAATTCTGTTAGTTTTTCTTTTGTTTGAGAATGTGTTTATTTCTCATTAACTCCTGAAAGATAATTTATCATATTTAGAATTCAGGGTTGACTCTACTTTTATTTCAGCAATTGAAAAATATCGTGCCACTTCCTTCTGGCTCCTAAAGTTTCTGAGATAAATCCACTGTCATTTGAATTGTTTTCCCTTTAGGTAAGGTGTTTCTTTCTTGCTGCTTTGAAGACAGTTTGTCTTTAGATTTTAGTTTGATTATGAGGTTTCTTGGCACAGATTTCTTTTGTATTTCTTATTTTGGATTTATATAGCTTCTTGAATCAGTAAACTTATGTATTTTTACAAATTTGGGAAGTTTTAGGTCATATTTTTCTTCAAATACATTTTCAACCCTATCTTCTTCTCTCCTGGGACTACAATGATATGAATCTTAGATTCTTTTGTTACAGTCCTGCAAGCCTTGGAAGCTCTGTTTATTTTATTTTATTCTTTAGTCTGTATTCTCTCTGTTTTTCAAATTGGATATTTTCTGTTCTATTGTCAAGTTCAGAGTTGTTTTCTCCTCTCCATTCTGCAATAAACCACAGCCATTTCCTTTTTAAATTTCATTTATTTTTCAGTTCTAAAATTTCCATTTGGTTCTCTTTTGTATCTTCTCTTTCCTTTTCTGGAACTGGAAAGCCCAACAATACAATTTTTTGTACTGCTTCTAAAGAAATGATATTTTATTATCCTAGTTCTGCCCTTTGAAGCTACATAAAATAAGAATATTAAATGAAAAGTAGTATTACCTAACTACTAATAGTCGTAGTAGTTTAGGACTATTTTCTGTATGATTTACATTGATTACTGTATTTAATTTTTATAGTAATACTAATTTTTATGTACAAATATTTACTGGTGCCTACTACATATGGCTGCTCTTTCATTGGTCAAACTGACAAAAATTCTTTTTTTGCATGAACTTCAGATGGCTAAACAGCTTTTTTCCTTTATTTACAGAGGAAAGACCTATATTTCTGCTTTTTTTGGTAAGCTGCAGGCATAGAGGGGGAAGAGAGATCGAAAGCTGAGTTCTCAGACCTTTACATAAACCAGCCAAGAATTTTCTTTTACAGTCTTCACATTATATTTAATCCAATTCAGAGTTTTGTCAATGTTTTGTTGTGGGACAATAGATTATCTTGAATGGGTTATACTTTTTCTGAGATAAAATAGTCTCAGTTTTTTGGGTAGTCATAAAATAATACTCATCAATTTGTGCCATGAAAAAGATTGGGAAGTACTTCTCAAGTTCAGAAATAAAAGAAGGTGTTTTTTGTGTTTTTTTTTCCCTACAAGTTAAATTTTGTGTGTATTAGCACAAGTTCATCATCCTGCACAAATAAACTTAAAATAATTGCATCCAGGAGTTCTCAATCACATGGTGGTCTTGTTAAAACACAATTTTCTAAACATCATCTACAGAATTTCTGATTAATTAAGTCTAGGGTTTGTGACCAAGAATTGATGCATTTCTAGTAAGTTCCCAAGTGATGCTGATTATAGTCTTTTGGGGATTTCACTACATACCATTTTTGTACTTCCTCATCTCCTTTGACTTCAGTTACTTCAATCAGATTTTAATTTTCATCATTCTAACAAAGTGCTTTCTCTAATATCCTTCCTGATCTTTGTGTTGCCAAATCAATTGCATACTTTTCAGTTCCGTATCTTACCTGATGTGTAGAAATCATTCTGTAGTTTATTTCTTCTCCTGTTTAGGAAGCTCTTCTATTTGGTTTGGAGATCTCCATCTCTTCCTCCTCCTTTTCTTTTTCTTCATTCTCCTTCATCAGTCTGTCTCTTTTTCTTGCAAATCAAACCCTAAATGTTAGAATTCAGTCTGAGTCCTTTTCATATCTTACTTTACCCTCTGTTCCTAAATGATCCACCTACTCCTATCTGTATGCTAATAATTCCTGATTTATGTCTCCAGCTCAGGATCACCTTCCCCTATTTTGTTTATCCCCTTACCCTTCTCCCCTCTGGCAGTCATCAGTTTGTTCTCAGTATCTGTGAGTTGTTTATGTTTTGTTTGTTTGCTTGCTTTGTTTTTTAGATTCCACTTATAAGTGAAAGCATATAGTATTTGCCTCTCTCTGTCAGACTTTGATTCTTAATTACAGCTTAACCAGTTGATTTCTTATATACCCACTTGAATGACTTATAGGTATATTGATAAATATATCCCAAATCAATCACTGTAATTAATTCTAAGGTGCATGTTTTTTTATCATTTTAATTTCTATGAATCTTATGGTCAATGATATCTAAGATTCTATGAAACAGAGTAATTCCTTTCTACCCCCTTTCTCATAAAAAGTGTTGTTCCTCTTTTTTTCTCCATCTTGTAAGTGGTTTTCCCTTCCATTCAGTTATTAATCCTGGCAACCTAGAAGTTATCATTGACTCTTTAGTCTTAGCTCTCTTATTTCTATCTCCAGACATCTCTCAATTTTCTTTGCTTATCATGTCTATTGCCATCACCTTTGTTCATGCCATAATTACCTATCCCATGGATTATAACAAATAGCTTTTAACTCTGGGTGTCTTCCAACTAAATCTCTATTTAGTACTTATATTCATCTTTTAAATATGTAAATCAGTTCATGTCACTATATTGCTTGAAATCCTTCAATGAATGAAATTAGTAACTTGAATATGGCATAAAAAGGCCTCTCTTAACTGGTTTATGCTGCCTCACCTTATTTAGCACTATATTTTCCCTCATTCTTTTTGGTTCAGACACGAATATTCCATCAGTTCTTTTATAGTAAGTAACTTGGTGTTTCTTCCTGCAATGCTCTTTCCAACACATTCCATCTGCCTATCTTCTTACTTATCCTTTAAGTCACATATTTCAGTTCTCATTTTAAACATCATTACTTTAGAGGTGTTGCTGACCCCAAAATCCAAGTTAGATCTTATTATACTCTCTGATAGTATTTTGAGAGTTCTGCCTTTTGTACTTATTATAGTCTCTCATAGTGTACCTTCCTGTATGACCCTGATAATTTATTTATTTTGTTTATTTCCTCTCTGTTGTATGTCTCATTGTTTTACTCATACAAGAGCCTAGCACAATGCATGCAAATGAAAGGTGTTTAATAAATAGTTTTAAATAAATGAAAACACAAATAAAGCTTTGAGAGATGTATGTGCACATAGAGACTAAAAAAGATATTCTTTCTCGTGTAAGGCAAATAAGGAACACATAAGTTTGGGAAATGGGCTTTCATTCTTAGTTGCCAACTACATAAATTGTCTGACAAAATTATTTTAAAAGAGAGCTTAATTTTTATGAGAATTTGATTTCTGAAAAAGTAGAAAAATTGTTTCAAAGTAATATTAAATCCATGATACTTAGGTAAAAGCTTATTTTATTTTTACTAATAGAAATTAGTGAATCTGTTTTTGTCATTTCATACAAAATTAGTCTTTCTGTAACTGATTTTTTTTGATCACCCAAATTTTTTAGGAGGTTTCAGCATTATAAAGAATATACTACTACATTCCAGGAACAACATTTAATTGGTTGGCTTTTTGTTACAGTGGTTATTGGCAAACCACTGTTTAAGTTTTTAAATGTTCCTTCATCTTTAAACACAAACTCATGTCTGCAGGCCAGCATGAAAATAATAGTGTAAAAGACATATATGATAATCTTTTTCTTTTTCAGAATATATAATTTTTTCATTTCTATTCCTGTTTATTATTGGCCTTTTCCCTTCTTGCAGGACTTTTCTTCTGTAAGATCTGTCTAGAGTACATAAACTTTATATTCTGCATTCTATAAATTTTACTCATTTGGAATTTTAGCCTTCTCTTCATATATATAGTGAGTCTACAGACAAAGTTCTTGAAACCAGACAGGATCACACAGCTAAAATGTTTATAATGTCTCTGTCTGTCCTTTTTTTCGCCGTCTCCTTTACTGCACTCTTCTGTCTGTCTGACTCTCACAGGAGACGTGGATCACAACTGGTTGGACCACACGTCTTGGCATAGCAGTGAGGCATCCCCAATGTCTTTGGTGAGACATGTGGAGCCTTACTATTTAATTTTCGTTATCATTTCACTTTTCCTTTTTTTATTTACACCTTTGCATGTTTTCTTTTTTGTATTTTTTTTTTATCCCACACCTGTAGGGGACAGTCAAAAGGGAAAAAGAAAAACTAGTGAGCAGGCAGTTTTGTCGGACTCTAACACCAGGTCTGAGAGACAAAAGAAAATGATGTACTTTGGTGGCCACTCTTTGGAAGAGGATTTGGAATGGTCTGAGCCTCAAATTAAGGACTCTGGGGTAGATACCTGTAGTAGCACAACCCTTAACGAGGAGCATAGCCATAGTGATAAGGTACTGAGATTGTGGAGCCTGCCTTTTAACCTGCTCATTTGGTCTTTGTTTGCTCTTTGTCACTCATTTAAACAGAACATAATAAAAGAACAGGGCATATCAAGGGTGAATGTAGCATTTCTTAAGGTGCAGAAAAGAAAAACAAAACCAAAACAAACAAACCAAAATATTTATTGCTTGCTTTGCTGTTTTTGTTGTTTGACGGCATACCAAAAAATAAGTAAATGAAATAAAAAATTAGGAACAAAGGAATGTTTTGTCTATGGTTGCATGAGAGAACTTTGTAACGTTAATATAAACCACAAACATAAAGAATTTTTGGATTGGCTTATTTGATTGCTTGCATTTATTTTCCTTGGGATGAAATTAAATTATTAATAGTTTGACTCCCAGGCAAAAGGGAGATAATTGGGTCTGTTTGCACAGAAAAAGTTGTTTTTCTTTTTTCCCTTTCACTGTCATTTTGCTCTTTTGTTTTATTGTCATAGCATTTTAATGTAGTATTAATTAACAGAGTCATTGCCATCTGCTTTGTCATTTATTATTTTTGCTTTTAGTATAGTGAGACTTTTGAAGTCTTTTTACCATATAGATGTGATTGAGTGGAACTTGTCTTTTGCCTGCTAAATTTTGCATGAAGATGTGCATGCTACCTTTTGATAACTGTGAGACTCTGATTACACAAGTCATTTTGCTTTGTTGTTTGACATGTAATTTGTTAAGGAATTGCATCATGATTTATAAAGGGCATGGTCTGGCCTGAAAAAGAGTTAACTCCTAACATTTTCAAGTTATTTAACAATGGATACCATTGAATTATCTAGAAAAATTAATTTACTAAATAGATCAAAGACCTCAAAGAATCAATGAACCTCCAAAAAGTGAGAAATACAATTGAGCCTCACCTTTGAATTAGGCCTATTTCTCTTATGCATATTTAATTGCAAAGTTACTGGGGTTTGTGTTATTTTTATATTTTAACATAGAAACCTATTTCAGAAAGCCCCCATCATAGGTTCAAATTTCATATTTTAGTATAATTTGACCTTTTAACTTTTAATAAAAGATACTTAATAAAGTCTTTCAAAGTCTTCCAAAAGTCTTTGAAGATTAAATTCTCATTTTAAAATTCAATTACATGGAATTTCCATCTACCTCTTCTGCTTGTGAATTTTTAATCTTGAGTGTGTAGATAGAATTTGCATATATTTTCGAGATATCTCATATTTTATAGCACAATATAACTGCAGTATTGTGTCAGGGCATTGTAAAAATTTGAAGTGATTAGATTTTGAAAAAATTCGAGATTATAAAATCGTGGTTATTAGCATAATGTAATAAACCCTTTTGATCAATATTCTGAAGGCAAACAGATTTGTGTAATCATAACACTTTGGAAATCTAAAGTTTATAGAGATTGTAGAAGGAGTCATTTCTAATAAAAGAGCATTAATTTTTTTTGTTGTTGTTAATGCAATATGTCAGCACCCTGTGACGTGGCAGCCATCTAAAGATGGAGATCGTTTAATTGGTCGCATTTTATTAAATAAGCGTCTGAAAGATGGAAGCGTACCTCGGGATTCAGGAGCAATGCTTGGCCTGAAGGTATATGATCAAATATATGGGATTTTGACTCTCTACTACTTTACAGGTTTATCAGAAAACAAGACATAGTAACTCTTTTTACTTATATCATCTTAAAGAGTGTCCAAATATTTGTGTTCATTAATCAAAACTTTTTCAGTTTCCAAATACTATTTGAGAAGTTGCCATCATTCTACAATGATACTTGTATATATAATTTTGGAAACTATAACTTGAGTTATATACTTGAATCCTAAATACATTGCTCAAACTTATTTTACTTGTACAGTTTGTCCTTTAAGTCTATATCTGTATTTATATTCTACAAAACTGATAGCTTTATTCAACTGCTAAATATGCAAATTTTGGAAATGTAATATATGTATTACATAGGTACATACTTTTTGTATTAATATAGCAAAATGTGTGTGTGTATTTGTGTATGTGTGTGTATGTGAAAGAGAATCCTGTTTGAAGTCTGTATATTCAAAAATACTTGTTAGGAGAATTAATATAAATATTGATTTATATTTTACTGCAAAAATTCCTGACAATTATTTGGTAAGTATACCAGTTAGAACTCTGTTTTGTGTGTGTGAGTGTGTGTGTGTGTGTAGTGTGTACCTCTATGGTGAATTAAAAACTGAAATGAGAAAAGAGGAAATGTTTTAAGGTAAACCATTGCCATAAAAGTTGTTCTGTAAATATAGTGAGAAATATTAGAAAACTTTGGGTGTAAGCGGAACTGGGCAACTAACATTTATTGGGTGTCTGCCATGTCGCTGCCACTCATGTGAGTATTTTATATCTACCATCTTATTTAACACAACAGATGAGAAATAGGCTTAGAGAAATGTTGTAATTTACTGCCACAAAGATGGTGATGAAGGTGAGATTTAAGTCCAGATCTACCCAGTATAGTATTTTAGTACAATAAAGGTTAGGAAGTCTTGGCTTGAATTCTAGTTACAGCAATTACTAACAACATGGCATTGAGCAATTAAACTCTTAGCTTCATTCCTCATCTGTGCAATGGAGATAATATCATGTACTGAGTTGTTGTAATAAGACTAAGTAAAGCAACATACAAACATTTAGCCAGTATGGATCTGTGTAAGATTTCAATAATAATAATAGCCAGTATGAATAATTACTATTATTGAAATATATTAAGCTATGAAAGGTTTTTTTTAATATTAATATAGGAATGTCAGCCTATAGTATCTATACATTTAATTTTCAGAATCAAACTATGGAATAACTAGTTAATATTAACTGAACTACAGTTGAGTATAATTCACTGCAATTTTGGAATAAATACAAAAGATAAGATCTATCAACAATTTTTAAAATTAAAATATCTTTCACACAATTTAAAAGAGGAAAAAACCATTTTAGTCAAGAAATTACTGTTGTTTTCTTAACTTGCTGTGAAGTTGATATAGTAATTGAATGGTAGCTGATCAGAATCAAAGTATTAGGTTTGTGAGGTGCCAGTCTTACAGATACAACATTATTGCTAACATTTGTTTCCTCTTTTTCTAAAAGATTAATATTAATAGAAACATAAAAATAGAAAAACTGGGATGCAAATAGTTTAGCATTTATATTAATTCTGATGAAATTAAGTAAATTTTGTAATTTTCTCAGGAAAAATCTCTCATCATGATGCACATTACCAATGTGACTAAAAGATTAGTAACTAATGAGATTTTGGTAGGTTATCATAATTATAGTAAAGGCAAAAAAAAGTATATGATTATAATACTTGAAATTTATAACTAGAAATGTTACTATAATTATGCAGTACTATAATAACATGTTTTTAGAAATGACAAAAGTCAGAAGTCTGTAATTTACAAATTGTTAAATTGTTTCTAAGGTAAATAATATTTTCAAGAAATAGTGAATTAAATTGCAAAACATTTGGAATATGTAAAATGAGTCTGTTCTTGGGACATGTACTCACTTCCTAATAATAACACTGTATTATTTTAAAAATTATTTTTAGTATATTAAATTATAGTTTTAAAGGCTGCACATTGTCTAGTTATTTTTTACTTGAATCTCCAGCTATGTTCATTTGAACAATATGCTTGTTTTAACATTTTCCTCTTTTAAACAGGTTGTAGGAGGAAAGATGACTGAATCAGGTCGGCTCTGTGCATTTATTACCAAAGTAAAAAAAGGAAGTTTAGCTGATACTGTAGGACATCTTAGACCAGGTAAGTTTCTTTGATTATTTACATTTAAACTGTTAACTTGAGTAGTTATAAAAAAGTTATTCTCATTTAGAAGTGATTTGAACAGTAACAAAGAGTTCATTTAACTTAAATATAAATCTTTACTTATTGATAGAAAGTTGTAATAATTTCTTGAGTTACATTAGATAAAAAGATTTTTATATTTATGATCTTATTTCTTTGTGATAGATATTCCCATTTTATATCTAGTGTTATTTTGTTTCCCATAAGTTTTCATTTTTCTTTTGAAAAAGTCCCAACAACGTAAGAGACAAAACTGCATGGATAAATACATATTTCCTAAAATGTGTTACTCCTTATCTCTTTGGTAATGGATACTATTGGAGAGATCCTTGTGTGCCTTGGAGAGGTTTCAAAAAGATGCTAAGTATTAAGCTTTTTACAAGAGAGTTTAGACAAGATGCTCAGTTGCATATATATATTGAGAAACCCACAATACAGTGTCATAAAACCTTCAAAGAGGCGACCGCTGGTGATTGTTTCTAGAATTAGAATTTCTATTCAGAAATCACAGAGATAACTTTTATTTGTAAGTTTTTCCCTTTGACCCCTGACCTTTTAGGTAAAATATATTAATCACCCTAGTCATCAAATTTTTTGCGTCTGATGCTGTTCTTAAAATGCATCTCATTCCATGATGGTGATTTTATGCTATGGAGTTTGTTACTGTTGAAGATCGTTCTTGTTTTGAGTATATTTTACAGGATTACTGGTTCTTCTAAGCTTATCCTTATGGATGTATATACTATAGGTGATGAAGTGTTAGAATGGAATGGAAGGTTATTGCAAGGAGCCACATTTGAAGAAGTATATAATATCATTTTTGAATCCAAACCTGAACCACAAGTGGAGCTTGTTGTTTCAAGACCTATTGGGTGAGTTGGTTTGAGTACTTTATATATGCATAAAGTTGACTACTATTAAATAATTTGTAATGTGTGATCCAAAAAAGTCTAATTGTTTGTAAAAATAAATTATTTTCAGGGAAATGTTTTTCTCCTTCTCCACTAAAAGCACCTTACCCAAAATCATGACTCTCTTTATTTAAATATGTTAGAATACATAGTTAAGTATAGAAAAAGAAATATTTAGTGTTTATTATTTTTATTATCTTAGTAGCTTAATAGATGGGGGCATTAGTATGAGGAGGGGACTATAGTAAAGATTACTTTTAAAAGAAGTTTCATGAACTATGAACTTCTCCATGGTAGAAATGACAGTCAGTGAATTTTACATATTTTTTCAAAATGGAGATTTCAATATGGGAAAGGAAGGGCATAAGGACATGCTATTTGTTGATAGAACAATTTAAGGAAAAACATAATCTTTAAGGAAACAAACAAAAATAAACAAGCACCAACTACTCTTTGATGTTTGCAATTTGTTACCTATGGGTTTAATGAACAATTCCCAAAGGTTGGCAATAACTATAATTCTTTTTGTCCGTATTATGAGAATTACTCATAAATAATCACAGCAGTGTTTCCTCTATAGAAGCTTATATTCTAAACCAATATAAAAGATATATAACTAAATAAAAGCAATAGAAAAATATAAACTAATAGCAAATTATTACATGCATGTTTGGAGTAAGAATATTTGAGGGTATAGGCTACAGGGATTCTACTTTGTTGTAGAATACTAAAGCCCAGTTTTCACTCATTTGTGTAGGAAATGATCAGACAATATCAGAAATGAAAAGAGAAAATGACTTAAGTTGGTAACTTAGTTTTATTAAAATCTTCCTTTCAAAGTAATGAATCTGGCACATGAAATTCTATATTTTTCATTTTGTCTTTTCATGGTTTTTGTAGTATGGTCAAACTGCAGTGTATCAGATTAGTGTGTTAGTCAAATATATTTCTTAGTATGAAGGATCTTCTAATCATAATTTTGTTTAATATTTTAAATATTCTTGTATATAACTTTTTGAATGATCTTAACCATTAATGCCTACCCCTCCTGGAAAATCTTAAAGAACAATGTACATAGTTTTGGTATAAATGAAGTTACAAGGGAATTTTGTAAGTCCCAGAAGTAATGTTTGCATTTTTTTCAATGGATTTATTACATTTTAAAAATTTCAATCAAAATCTGGATTAAAAAATTTTTCTTCTGTTGATATTTTATTTGCATTTCAGATTTAGAACAACAGGTAAAAAGAGTATAATAGAATTATGTATCATAAAACATGTATTAGAATGGGTAATTGCATAGTGAGGCACAGAGTAAATAAAGTGTATGTTTTTACAAATCTGCTATAAATGCATATGAATTATTTATTTTAAGTAGTTGGGGTTAGCTCAGAATATTTTTGTTAGCAATAAAAAGCTATGGCTTGTTCTTTTCTTATTTATATAATACCACTATCATGTACAGTTTTGTCATTTCATAACTGTCCTGTTATAATTTAGGTCAATAATAATCCAAATAGCAATTGCATTAATTGTTGAAACAATGTCTTGTTTTCTTTTCCTATCATTTCAGAGATATACCTAGAATACCTGATAGCACACATGTACAACTGGAATCTAGTAAGTTTCATTTGTTCTAGAAGAAATATTACTAATGCCGTTCATCAGGGTTCAAGAAGTATTTTATCTATTAATATGAAGTAAGAAATATAATAATCTTGTTATCAATTATATACTCAGGTAAAGATGGAAATTTTAGTATTATTTCATGACATTGTAGGAAAAAGTACAAAATTCTACAGTATTTTAGATGCTTTTTTAAGCCATATTGTGTAACTACCATGTATTTTTAGATAGCTTTATTAAGACATACACAAATATCTGTACATATTTAAAGAATACAAAAGGCTAAGTTTTGACTTACAGATGAAACTATCATCACAGTAAAAAATAATGAACATACACATTGCTCCCAAAATTACCCCCCATCATAATTTCCCCTAATTTAATTATATATTACTTTGTAACCTAACCTTCAATAAGTGGTGGGAAATGCTTGGGACAATCTAGTGAATAATTACATATATTCTAATTAACATTTTTAGAAAATGGGATAGTAGTTCTAATTTAACATCTGAGTAGTAATGGAACATAGACATATAAGTTTAATGTTAAATGCATAAATACTTTTTATTACTTGTGTTTGAATGCTATTTCAGATGTTAAACAAATGTATTTTTTTCCAATGAACTATGTTTCTTGATTGATCGAGAGTAAGGGCTACTGTAAAAGAAGAGAGGAGGACAGTTGCAGTTCAAACTGTTGATCAGTTAAGACCATATTGAGAAGGAAAAGATTGGAACAAAGATTTGGAAGAGTAGCTGTCTGGGGGGGGGAAGCTTTGCAGGTGCAGAGACCAGGCTGTGGAGTGGCTCTAAGGCAGGAAAGCCTAAGATGCATTTAAGGAAAAGCAAGGAGGCCAGTGCAGGGGAGGAGTGGGAAGGAGGATACGGGAGTGGCGGAGAGTCAAACTGCATAGACTTTATAAGCTGCTGAGAAGACTTTGGCCTTTACTCTGAGGGAAATCAGTAGCTGCAGATGATGGCTTTGAGGACGGATTTATGTTTTAAAATCTGGTTACTATGTTGAAAATAGTTTAAATGGATTCAAGGGTGAAAGCAGAGGGACCAGTGAGGGAACTGTTTTAGTATTTCGTATTTTGTTTGGTGACTTAGATCATGGTGGTAGCAATGAAGGTGGTAAGAAGTGGTCAGATTCTCTACACACAATAACTAAGAATACACTATTAAAAGAGATATTTGACTTTTATATTACAGTTATGAGTGTACGTTTCTTTAAAATCTTTACCAGAGTAGTGCAATCCTTTTGGAATGGCATGGTTCTATACTTTAAAATATGGTCAAATGACCTATTTCATTAGTATCTTTGGTGAGGTGCTCAATCACCTTATCGAAAATGACATCAGAATCACATAAACTACAACATAATAAATAAATACAAATATAATGGCCATTATTATGTATACTGATATCATCATCATCATTGCTCCTATTTTATTGAGTGCCTAGAACTGTGCTTGATGTTGTACCTACATTATCACATTTATTTCTTACAAAAGTCCTAGGAAGTAGGTTAAATTGTTATTCACTTACATAACATCATTCGGATACTGTGTGAGCAGGATGTAACCCTTTATCTTATTTTAACTATTTAAAAATCCCCTCGTCTACAATTTTAAAACTGTTCCTGTGGAGCGAGATGTCATTTGTCCAATTAGATTCAGTCCTTTATTCTAAAGGTTGAAGAATAGGTTTCTCCAAGGCGCAGTTCTTAACTTTCTATCCTTAATTCCTCAATTAATTCTCTTCTTGTGGTTTTAATTATCATATGACTCTTAAGTTTACATAATCAAAATGACCTGTCATTGTTCCATCATCCCTGGATGTTTAAAGAATATGTTGTTAAGTATCTTCCTGTTACTTGAAACTTAATATGTAGAAAACAGCTTATTTCTTACTATAAAGCCATTATTCTTTCTACATATAAATACTGTAAAAACTATTCCTGTTCATTCTTGCAGATTCCCATCCATACATACATGTTTTTAGCATTACAAGTTTAGCCCATCTTCAAGCTGCTTTATTGATTTTAGGTTTTGCTTTTAAAAGTTTCTTAATATGTTATTATAAGATATAAATTTCGTACACATAACAAAGTAACTAGGTCCTGAGTTAGAGATCTGTCTCTACTATAATTGGCTCAGAAAACGATTCACCCTTGGTCTTAAGAGATCCCCTAAGCTGCATTTCTGCTTCAAAATAAGCTCTGAGAACATTTGGGGCACTGTGGCTAAGAAAATGATCTATGTAATGACATTTTATGAACATTTTAAATAAATAATTTAAAAGATATATGGCATATATTATTAAATACTAATGAAGAACCCTCATTATTATTCTTTATGTATAATTGCCATTTCAGGTTCTAGCTCATTTGAATCTCAGAAAATGGATCGTCCTTCTATATCTGTTACCTCTCCCATGAGTCCAGGCATGTTAAGGGATGTTCCACAGTTCTTATCTGGACAACTTTCAGTATGTAATCACTAAGTTGTTTTCTGTTTTTGGAATATTAAGTAGTATTTTTACTATGTGATGCTAAGGTTTTTTTTGTTTTTGTAAACAAAACTCTTATGGTACAATTGAGTTTTTGACCACCAACTTTCTCATTCTTAGTAATTTTAATTAATTGAAATTCAATATTAAATATTCAGTATAGTGTTTCTTTATTAGAGTTAAACTTTCTGGAATTTAATGAGAGTTAGAAGTTGTGAAGATATATAAAACCTTTTTTTTACCTTAGTAATATTATTCCAAAATTCAAGGTCATGATTTTCCCTCAATACTTTAAAATGACTATAATTTGTCATAGTCTTTTAAGATAAATAAAAATGCTGTACTATACAAAAATGGCATATTTATGATGAAAGAAATATTTATATATTCTTCCCTGCTTTTCAAATTTAAAGAAGTTTGGAGTAAATTTCATAGTAATTATTAGGGTTTGAATATTGCTCTGAATATGAGACAGAACTAAGTAAATGGGGAAATAGATAACAAACAGATTACTGAGTACACTGGGTGATTTCATGTTAAGTGATCCATAATTTGAACATTTTATGATAAAAGTAAAAAATTCAGTTTTCATTTTATGTCCATATTAGAAGAGCTTTGCAAATATAAGCCCTGACTTCTTCTTTAATTTCTTCAGTTGTGATCCCCTTTTAAAATTGTTTAAAATATTTAAATAGTTTAATTTACCCAGTTATATTTTAGAAACATGCAGGTTAATATTTATAATAATGCTGGTAAGTTAAGAAACTTGAAATTTTATGAATATTAAAAACTATTCAGATTCTCAAAATCCAGACATTGAATTTTGGATAAAAAAATGTTATAATTAAAAGCTAAACTATTCTTGGGCTGCTGTTTTAAAAGCAATAGAGAAGCTTTTTGTTAAATCAGCTATGAAATTTCTCCTTTTGTTTTTGGGGGCAGGTGGGTGTTTGATTTTTTACTGAAGAATTTTCATTAATTAAAAGGAGATATAGAGAGTATAAGTAAAATAAACATTAAAAATTATTGAAGTAGTTATTAGAAATGTCTGTTCTGGGAGTATTTTTATCACAAAGGTGACAGTAACAAACGTTACGCAAGAAAGAAGATGGGATACTATTAGGAGATTGTAAATGTCTTACTAAAATGAATTTCTTCTCTTTATCATTTTCTTTTTCTTTCTCTTTCATAAACAGAGTGAACTTTTTCATTTGAGGACAGTGGTCTTTTTTCCATTTTCCACAATAAGTAGCATCTTTCTACTTATTCCCTTACGTATATTGACAGCATAGATGTTGTCATTTATGGTTACAAATGTATATGTATTTTCTTCCACCACTTTATAAAGTGCTAATAAGTGTTAGCTACTGTTTCTTGTTTTGTTTTGTCTTGCTTTTAATGATCATGGATCTGTTTAAATACTCCATCTTTAAGTAGTGCTCAGGAAGGCTGGAAGATGCCAATACACAAATAATCGGTGTGTGCCTGTAGTTGGCTTCATTTGGTAGAGAAGGCAGTGGAAGTTAGACTTCCATAATAAGTAAGTACCATTTTGTTACCATGTTTGAAATCCCAAGACCTCATAAGAAATTGGACTAGGAGGGAAGGGTGAGGAGCATAGTGCAGGCACGTAGACAAATTTCAGTACAACTATTTTTCCTCATGGTTCAAAATGAATATAGTAGAAAGATAAAACTGTTAAATTTGGGGAAATATAAACTTAAAAGCTTTACTTTTAAATGTATATATAGTGGTATAAAGTTATACCATTTATATTTATAAATAATGTTGATTTAAAATCCATGTAATTATAATTTTAAATGTACACAATTTTTATCATGTTCTTATGATTTGGAAAGGGTATGTTCCAGGAATATGTTTATAAATATAAAGCAAATCTGTTGTGGTAAATATGGAAATTATAGGTAAATAAATAAAAATAAAAACCATCTATGATCCTGCCTCTAAAATATAACCATTCACATACATATAAATTTTTTAAACAAAACTGTAATAAAGTTGTGTATGCTTTTTTGAAACCTGCTTTTCATTTAGTAATACATTGTGTACTTGTTTCCTTAAACATTTTTTCTTTAAAATTTCCTCTTAAAATGGTTGCAATAGCTATTTACTACTCCATTTTAATTTAGTTTACTTTTACGGGATATCTTGCTTGTTTATGATTTATATTATTATAAATAATGATGCCATGGAAATCCTTGAATATAAATTTACATATTTTGTTAGGACAAAATTCTTTTGTTGGCATAACTTCCAGAGGTAAAATTACAACATGAAAGGAAAAAGAAAAATTTTAAGATTCTTAAAATCTATTGGTAAAATTTTTCTCAAAAATACTTTTACCAATTTAAACTTCAATCATCTATTTAAGAAATATATGTCATGTTCTGACCCCAGGTCATCCATATACTAGTCATTGAGAATACAACAGTGAATGAGATAGACATGAATGTGACCCTCATGAAACTTCATTTTAATTTTATTCTTTGCATGCAGGAAAACATAAGCAAGATACCCTTCTGGATATAGTATTTCCCTTTATATTTAACCATATTTCTGCCAACTAGAGACAATTTCAGTTTGTTGTGATGATGTAGAGGTTGAGAAAATATGTGTCCACATGTATCACCCTTTGTGAAAACTCCTAAGAAGTCACAAGGCAACATTATAATTCTTGTATCCTTCCATTTTACTTTTGGGGATTTTTGGTTTTGTTGAGATTTTACCTGGGCCCATGACTCACAAAATCATGAGAGTCCTAATGCCTGAGAAAAAAGATAATTTGTATAGTATGTGAGCTGACCCTCCTAATATATTTCTGTCAGTTCTTGGATTGATATTTTCTCAATTATAAATGTATGTATAATGCAAATTGTCACTTAAACTTTCATGCTCAAGGCTGTTGATGACTTTTAAAAATTCATGCAGTTTATTTCCTCTCCATGCTTGAATTGTGCTGCTGCTTATTATTCTAGTGCATAACTATGAAAGTGCCGTTAATATACATTAACCAGTGATTGATTAATTTACAATTATTTAACATACAATTAATGTAAATTAATAATTACATCAATGCACTATTAATATATTAATAATACATTAATTAGTACCATTAATATGCATTAAATTAATATACACTAAGTGAGAAGATTTGTATAAGCTCAAGTTAATGACACTCAGACTATATGTTGGCCTTTTCAGAGACAGCCCTCCTTTTATGATTCTTTTTAAAATTTGCTCACTTCCACAATCTAATAGTTTCCTTCTTCAGATAATTACTCTTATAACTCTCTCAATATTTTTAGATTGATTTGTAGTCTTTGGTCAGTTTTTTCATAGAATGTTAAGGAAAAGTATAGACTTCAACTTTTTATAAGTGAGAAATGGCTCAGAATTCTTTCTTTCAGAACATACTGATTCTTCTTGACAATCATACTTTATTTTACATCAGGGCCTATGGTTAATTTATTGTTGCAATGTTTCCTAAGTTACTTTGTTTTAATTTTTTTCTGGCTCTATTTTTAATGATGAGTTTGTAAATATTGTGCATATCCATTTTATATGCCCATATAAAGGGATAAGTAACTGAAGAATAGGTATGTATCTTCTATATATCCTTAGAAACTCTGTAGTTTTTTTTAAACTTTATGTAAATGAAATTTTTGAATTTTTTATCTTTTATACCTCATCACAACCTTGTTACTCCAAAAGCGTTGCATAAAAGGAATGTCTTAAAGATAGTAGTGAAGTATATAGTAGGAAGTGACATTAAAAATAAATTTCACTTTACAAATGCAAATCTTCATTTGTATGAAGCTGAATCCTTATAGATTTTATCAGATATTTCATGCTAAAATACATGAATTAATGAAATATGCAAATTGCAATGAAAAACATATTTTACTATTCCTATGTAAAATTTCCAGAATTCATAGAGACAGAAAGCAGCTTAATAGTTGCCAGGAGTTGGGACAATAAGGGAATGGGGGAGTGATTATTAAGAATACCTTTGTAGGGTATTCTTCTAGGGTGATCTCAGAGTGATAAGTTCTGAAGCGAGGGAATTGGTGTGCACAGCATTGTGAGTGTAGTACATGCCACTGAATTGTACACTTTAAAATGGTTACTTGTATATTACTTGAATTCCACCTCCATTAAAAAAATAAAGAAGTATGTTTTTATAGCAAGTTTAATGTATAAACTTATAGGTGAAGATTAGGTTTAACTTGCCATGAATTTTAGACAACTCATTTCAGAAATCTGAATTGCCTGTTTGAGATCATTATAGAAGATAGAAAACTTTTTGCCATAAAGGATTAATTTATTTCAAAGTACTACTCCTTTTAAACGAAGTCTTTAGCTTATGAAGTAATATCTACTTGAAAAAAATCTTCCATTACCTTGATATTTTGGGTTTAAAATAGGTGGGACAGGTGAGAGGGCAAAGGAAGTAAATCTATTTGTAGAGTACCTGGTTAGTCCCTTCAGCATGCCTAGGTAATCCTTTCCCCATCTGCTAGAGAATTATCCACCTAGGGTTATGCAGACAGGTGACAATAACACACTCCCTATTTAAACACTTCCTCCTTTGGAAATTCTCCACACAAAAAGTAAGACAGCTTAGATTTGAGACTGGTTTTTGGAGAGAGAGAAAGATGACACATATGATTGAATGATACTCTGCTTTTAAGGTCTGCTTTCCTTTGGGTTTTAGATTGACTGTCTTGAACAGTGTCTGTCTGATGATAGTTGAATTGGGCCACTGTTCTCCTAGGACCTATTTTCTATTTCCTTATAGCAGTGGAAAAGTCTGAATCCTTTAACTATTTATAACTTTGAATTAGACAATACAAACGTCATGAGAAATATGAGGAATAGGATGGAATCTTGGTGAAAGAAGCAGAATTAAATGCCTTGAAATCTTTTCTCAAACCCAGAGATATGCTTCTAATTTTGCTCCTAATTTAACTGTTGGTATGTCTTAAAAAAGACACAAAATTCTGATTATTGTGGTGTCTTTTGGAAACTGTTTCAAAATCAAAACAAAATAAGTCAGAAAAGAAAGGAAATTCGGTTTTATTATAAGAATTTGAAATAGAATGATTCAGTCAGGACTGGGCTTTATTTTCTATCTTTATGTTATCTTTTGGTTTGCATTTAGGCAAGTGCATCTAGCCTTTTGTTACGTCACTGTTCTCTCATCCACAAACTGGAGATCATAGCAACTACCTTCTAATGTTGTTGGAGGCAATACACTTGAAATAAACTGTTGGTAAAGGCTTGGAGAAACAAAGAACTGTATAAATAAAAAGCCTTGAGATACCGTCATTAATAAGTATAGTTAGCAATAGACAGTGTTATCTCAAGTGGTATATGATAAGTGCCTGAAAATGGTGTTTGAATACTGGAACCTGGTATAGATTCTTAAGGTTTGAAGTAACTAATTCAGTGAATTCCAGCTCACTTATTTTTCTGTGTTTATTCTTTCAAGAAATGCTAAAGCTGACTTGGCTAATGTTATTTAGACTTTTGTTAGTCATGTCATTTTGGAGAAGTTATATAATTACTTCTACAAATGACTTTTCATTAATAATTCTATAATGCATTTTCATCTAACTTCTTGGACTATGCCTTTTTCTGTGCAGTGTGTTTAAGAGTGAAACCTGACATTTCTTGACTTCCAGGTTTTGTTTACACTCATTCTTTCAGAATATTTGAACCCAAATATGTTATTTTACATTCAGCCTTAATCTGTTATGTTGGTTAATATTCATTGCATTGAAGTACTTAATTTGAATATATATTGTTATGGAAAAGTTATATTTAAGGGATAGTTGTATGTGTTTTTTACTTTGGTCTTTTAGTTCCAGCGTGTTGTCCTTTTTGGTTTTGTTTTATTGCTTTTTTTCTTTAATTTTGCTTACCAGAGCCAAAGCCTTAGTAGAAGAACAACGCCTTTTGTTCCTAGGGTTCAGGTAAAGGCCTTGTCTGCCTGATAGAAACTAAAGTTGTGTTTTAACCCTTATTTGTATGTTTCTGGAAAATGCATAGTAGGAAAAGTTTTTTTGGTATGTTGCTTTAAACCATATTATTGACTTTCCAAGCATTTTATGAGCCAGCTTGTAAAATTCTGCATGGGGATTCAACTACAATAAAAATTTAAAGAGACAATCTTTGTTAGTGATTTTATGTGGTGAACTGAATACTAAAATTCAGTAGGTTTCATAGAGGCATTTCATGTAGATTCCATTTATATATGTAACATTGACAAAGAGCTAATTTTATACTGTTGATATTTTCCTTTATTACACTAAGGCTGCTGTCTCTTTAAATCATTCATTACATCACTTAGCGTCCACATTCTCTTGCATTTTCCAAGCAATAACTCCTCGAGGAGATTGGCAAATAAATTTGTACCTTTTCTAAAATACAAATTATATGTATATTATACATAAGGTTCAACTTTGGAAATTATATTACCTTGAGAGAACAAAATCACAATCCAGTAAAATGTTTTGGGTTTATTTTGTTTACATTTTGTAATTATAATTCCACTTAATTTTACTATCATACTTGAGTACAAGTTGTTTGCCTCTTTTCATTAAGAAATCCTTCTATGGTAAAGTAATATAGTTTTTTCAAAGTAGTATTATGCTTTCCTTGCTTTGCTGCATGTTTTTTGTTGTTATTATTGGTTTTGAATAACAGTAATTTGGCTTAAATTTTAAAAATTAAAGTTCTAGTTAATATTATATAGTGTAAAATATTTACTTGTGCTACCTAGGTTCTACTTAGGAAACTTAAAAGTGATCACATGGTAAAGCTGGAATGATAATTATATTAAAACAATTAAAATAATGCCAAGATTTTTATTAACAAAATTGAAATAAAATAAGTATGTCTTATCTAGAATTGTGGAAATACACGTTTTATTTTAGGGAGTCAACAGATATTTTTTAACCATCCATTTAAAAAGCAAGATAGAAATTTGGGAATGTGATAAAATAATGTAGCTAATAAAATAATTCTGTTTTGATATTGTGAATTGGGTATCTATTAAAAACTTCAATGCAAATCCTATATTATAAAATGAACATGAGGGCTATTGATCGATGCCAAATTTCAGACAGTTTATTAAAAAGTATAATATTGATAAAAAATCAGTAAAATTAAATGTACCTGTTTCATATTTATATTAAACATTTATGTTTTTGTAAAGTATAACTTAATAAACTGTGAAGTATTGTGAAAATATGAAAGCCATATGCCTAAAATCTGTATGAGAAATGAGTATTATTAATAAGTAGTGTTTTTGGTTTTCCATGGCATAAGAGAATTTAAAAAGAATACTCCTTATCAAGCACTTTATATACATATCTTAAATGTTTTGCTGAAATGATTTTAAAGGAGCAAAAATATTACCTCTGAAGATGGCAACAAGTGCTTAGTCTTAATCCCTCAATAAACAACTCACAAAAATCAGTAATTTGCTCCAATACTGATAGAGCTTAGTCTAATAATAATAATTGTTGATTCTCTCTTCTTAAGTATAAAGTTTATTGGAAAAAAATTTTCTTACTCTTTCAAAATATTTATGTTTTTGTAGTGCGTAATATTCATGTCATGATCCTCAGAGAAGGATTGTTAATATCATGGAAAAATAAGGCCTTATGCTTTTTTAGTGCTATAGAAAATAGAGAATATCAGAAATTAATCTGCTTTTGGTTACCCATTTTAGAAGAACAATGTTATTTGACATCTCTGTGTCATTTCATATACGAGACACCCTTGTATTTCTTACTTTCTGTTTTCCCCTCATGTCTTTTGCCAGAAGTATAGTTTAGCTTCTTTTTTCCACTTATCTTCATCTGTATCTATGTTCTAGTATTGTCACACATTCAATATTTGAGGTTTTTTCCATTCAAATGTTAGAGGCTTTTTTTCAAGTTTTGATCCCCTGTTTCTCAAACTTCAGTGCCCATGAGAATCACTAGGAGGATTTATTAAAATGCAAATTCACAGCCCAGTCTGACTCATCAGGTGAGAGTTGGGCCACAGAAATTTGTAACTTTTTAACAAATAAGCTAGATAACACTGATGCAGAAAGTTTGTGAACCACAATACTTGTCTAGAGACTACTTAGCAGCTCTATTAGGAAAACTTTTTGTTACACAACAGGAAGATAATACCTGCTTGAAATATAAGGATTTAACACAACATGAGGTGTAGTAATTATAATTTTAAAAATTTAAATATTTATTACTGTTATTCTTACAAGAGGGCTAATTACATTTGACAAAAAAGAAAAACGCATAATTTTGTATATTCTTCTGGGCCCTCAGTCTTTCTCTTCTGACTCAAGTCTTACTTAGCCTCTCATTCTCTTAAGATACGAAGTGAGACTCAACAAAGACAAGTTAGAATTGGAACTGAGCTACCAATATATCATATGTAGATGCATATTTATTTATATGATTTATTCATATATCCCAGAGCATGGCCCAGACTTGACCATATCTGTTTTGGAGAGGAGAGGGAAAGAAGAACTGACATGAAATGTATATTAAATTGTTCTAAACTGCTGCAAACATTGTACTTCCAATTTAGAGGAAAAAATTAACCCATTAAAAAAGAATATAACCATAAATTATGTATAAACCACAAATGTATGTATTATATAAATACAGTCTTATTCCCAAATTTCAAATTTCTGATTCATTTTCGTTTCAAGATAGTGATTAGCGATGTGCTGAGTTGGGAACCAAAAGTGTTTCAGAGCCATAGTTTTCACAGATCTTGACATGGTAGAGTCAGCTAAGTAGGTGCGGGAGTGTTAGATATGTGTGTGGGGGGTGACAGTTGTTAAATCAAATGAATTTAGCAGCTGGTTGTGAAGTTCCCATCCCTAATTAAGGCATAAGAAAATTATTCACATTTTCTCATCTCAAATGATAAAATATAGCCCATTATTCTTACAGATGCAATACATTTGCTTCACAAACAAAAACGAGACTTTGTGTAAGAAAAATTTAAAAAGATGAATTTACTATAGTTTTAAATACAAATTTAACGGGTCTGTTGACCAAAGTTACTAGTAATTTCCCCCTGCATAAAATTCTTAAAATGTCTTTTGCTGTGGAATAATATAAATATTTGCTTAAATGTTCCCTGTGAATGCCGTATAAATGAGTTATCTATTCAATTCATTTTGAGTACTCATTCTGAAGTCACTGTAGTAGGGGAACTAAAATGAACTACAGTGATTCTTACATAAACATCAACACAGAGCAATCATTATATATAAAGTCCTTAGTTATGGTAGTGTAATTGTTTATGTGCATGTTAATAAACAATGAAATTAGAATAACAGAAAGCCCAAGTTATTTATGAATCAACCCAAAATGTCTGAATTAAATCCTCTATTCATTGAAGTTATTATAGCATATCCTTTTATTTTAATTAACCACAATTTACTAAGTGAAATTTATGTTCTTTACTAATACTAGTGTAAGAGAATGGGGCAAAGATTGGGAATGTAAACATTATGTTGTGGTAGTAAATGTTTGAGCTGATAGATGAATATTTTTGCTTTTCAGATAAAACTATGGTTTGACAAGGTTGGTCACCAATTAATAGTTACAATTTTGGGAGCTAAGGAGCTCCCTTCCAGGGAAGATGGAAGACCAAGGAATCCTTATGTTAAAATTTACTTTCTTCCAGACAGAAGGTAGGAATATGAAACAAAATAAATGTTCTTGAAAATAAATGAGAAATGTTAATAGCAGTGGATATTTTGATTCTGTTTCACTTATTTTTATGTATCATACCAGTCAGATACTTATGAAGTTTAACATAAGCAGAATGATTCTTAGGAATCAAAATAGTGACAGTAAGTAAATACTTTGAAATTGTTTCAAAACTTACATCAAACATAGTATATTTTATTGAATGTTTATTTTAGGTTGTGTGGGTTATTTCTTAAGTAATATATGTTTTTATTTATCAAAATCACTAAGTATTATGCTTCATTAAGTAAAATGCATTTTTAACACAAACTATAAAGGCAAAAAGCTGGAAATGGTACTAAAGGTGTTGCCGGGCAGCTATGTCTGGGAAGGTCTCTTGCTGCAAACTCTTGACCTGGATGCTGGGGGAGGGTTCTTGCCTCTGACTGAGAAAGAATTCTTGAGTAGGTCCAATGAATAGGTAAGGAAGAACTTTATTAAAGCAAGAGTAGTAGGGATTAGTAGCTGCTTTACAGGCAGCAGAGAGCAAGGAAGGGCAGAGAGAGGAAAGGGAAGCTCATTGAACTCCTGCTTGGCATAGGGCAAATACCTTGCCACCTCCTAAATCCATGGTCACCTGGCATCCGTGTCCTCTTGGATCTGCAAGGCATAGGGACTAAACTCTTACAACCCCAAGACTGGGGGAGACTCAGAGCACTGGATGGAGTGAGAATATGTTCTGAGAACTCCCCAAAGGCAAAGAAAGGAGATTTTCAGGCAGGCTACTAAAAAGCATGATGTACACCTGCAGTCCTGTCCAGGTCACCCAGGCAATGGGGACTTGCAAGCCCAAACCAGAGCTGTCAGTAGACCCTCCCTACTTATCTGAAGTAGGACAGAGAGGGTGAAGACTTGTGCTTAAGTCTGAAAACTAGAATGAAATAGCAAAGTGACAAAGACACTTAAATCACTGGAAGAGTGCAGAGACAAAACACAGTAAGTTTAACAATGAGAAGGCTTTATTTAAAAGGTACACACTTGAAGAAAAGGGAGTGCAGGCAACCTCAGAGAGGAGGCACCCTGAAGGGCTTAGGATTCTGTCTTTTAAGGCTTTCAAGAATGGGGCAAAGGGCAGGGTGGAGGAGATTGTTGGGCGTAGGCTTGACTGTAGTCTCATGATTTCTCTCAGCGGTGAGAGACATTATGCCACTATCCACAGTCAGTCCTCTGGATGATTCTGTAAAATAAACTTAACACATGGAATTTACTGATCCTGTTGTTCTTCAAGATAGTGGTTTCCCTCAAACACTGGGAACATAGCAGTTAAGACTCCTTGTCCTGCCTTAAGATAGGGTGGGTTATTGTCTGATTACCAAATAATATGTTGGGAATCTTACCTCCTAACTCCCTGGTTTTTAAAATGGAATCTTAGCCTTCAGATGGAGTCCCTCTTGTTCTTACTATACTGTCTATATCTTGGCATTTTTCATCATAGTTAGGAGAAGCATCATGATGCTTGTCCCATGTCCCTGCCCATGTCCTTGGGGACTCATCTATTCCTCTCCAGTTCTACCTCTCACTTAGATATTATTGCTGTATATTCTGTAAAATAAATGAGTGTACTTTATACTTCATCACCCCATATCATCAAATAAAGTTTACCGCTGGCCAAGCAGCATATCAGCTGCTTCAAGTAGTATTTCCTTTATGTCCATGCTAATCAATATAAATGATGTCACTGTACCTGATTTAAATAGAGGAATTAAGATTGGAAAAATAGTTTATCAAACACTATCTATTCACTCAATTTCAGGCTCAGAAAAAATAAAAGATTATTCAATAGGCACCATGAAAAAAGAAAGAGTTGATGGCATTAATTACTCTCTCCCCTACTACTCCGCAAAAAGTCTGGTCATTTTTCTCAGGTTGGAAGTGGCTGGGCATGTTGTCTTAAACATGTTTGTCCAGTTTTGCACCCTCATTTACTTAGTTCAAGTTGAAAGTCATCTGGGTTGAGTTGAGTGCCAACATATCATTAGAAGAAAAATCAGAATAAAGAAAAGGACAGAAGACAAAGAAGTAGACAATTAACAAGGGCCTTACATTTTATTTGATACATATTTGCAAAGAAAATTCCTCAGAAAATATGTCCAGGTGCCTTAACAGCTAAAGTTCTTAGAAATGTTTGCTATATAATTTTATCTTACAAAGTTTGCTTGAAGAAAGTTGGTCTCTAACAACTTAGGCTGTCGTTTGGTGAAGGATACACCTTGAACTGCAAGAAAGGAAGAGAATATCCATATAAAGCTGTTAAATCTAACTTAAACTTCAGTTGATAACAGATGTCTCAGAAATACTGCATTTCCATCTATGCTTTTATGCACACTCATAGCTTAAATATTCTGCTTATTCAAACCTTTGAAGAAAAATATTTGGCTTTATAAGATGATACAAGTCTCAAATCATAGAATTTATTTCTTGATTATTTTTGTTTAGTTTTATTTTACATATCCCTGCACCCCACTTTCTGAGCAGATAGATCTTAAATGAAAGAGAAGGTCCCTTTAACTACTCCTGCATATTCCAGATGTAATGTTTTTAATCTTTTCATAACACCAATGTAAAGAATATTTAGGCAAGTTTGTAGCTTACTTTATTGATAAAGTTGGGTTAGGTTTTATCTTTAACAGAGAAAATAATTCTTTGGTTAACTCAGAATTATACATTATCATTGCAACAAATTTTTTTTTCTTTTGCTGTTGACACAAGTTTTTACACATGAATAAAGGACTTTTAATCTTTTTGGTATGAATTACTTTATTTTTCTTGACAATTTTTTTGAGAAACAAACTACTTATTAACCGAATGTAAGAACAACAGATGCCTTTTTATTGATAAGTACCCTTAGCTAAGTGAGGTTACATAGAGATTTAGTCTGGTATGTCACTTAAGCCATTCAAAACATTTTCTAAATAATGTACTGGGTATCCTAAAAAATAGCTGTGTGTGCTTTACAATCTTTTTTTATATCTCGAGGTAAAGTTGGTTACCATTCAAAATATATTTCTTTCTTTCATTTTGAGTGAAAACATGGTATTTGCATACTATTACTAAGTTAAGTTAAATGGAAACCAAAAGTGTTACGGGTTGCGTTTTTCTCTGTTTTTGTCCCCAGTGTAACAAAGAATTGAAAGGCAGAGACACAGTAGCGAAGGAGAGTGAAAGTTTTATTTGAATACACTCCAAGGGAGTAGTGGGCCAGAGTTAAGGTAGACAAAGGCATGGAACTTTCAGAGGAGGGTCTATTTATCATGACCTAGCTGGGAGGCACTTCTTTGATTGACAGGGTGAGGTCATTTGGTTGACTGTTCTAGTTACATACCCATTCCTCTTGGTGCGCATATCTTTTACCAAAATGCACACAGAAAAGCCCATGGGTGGTGGAGGGAGCAAAACTATAATTTTATTTTAATGAATTTATGAAGGTTTGAGGGATTCTTAGTTTTGTTCAGTTGTGCCTGCATTGGGACCTGGATGAGACTCTTTTTTTTTTTTTTGAGAGGACATCTCTCATATTTATTGATCAGATGGTTGTTAACAACAATAAGATTCTGTAGGGGGGACTCAATGCACAATCATTAATCAACCCCAAGCCTAATTCTCAACAGTCTCCAATCTTCTAAAGCATAACAAACAAGTTCTTACATGGTGAACAAGTTCTTACATAGTGAATAAGTTCTTACATGGTGAACAGTGCAAGGCAGTCATATCACAGAAACTTTCGGTTTTGATCACGCATGAACTATAAACAATCAGGTCAAATATGATTATTCGTTTGATTTTTATAATTGATGTATATGTGAATCCCACACTTCTCCCTTATTATTATTATTATTATTTTTTAATTTTTTTTTTAATAAAATGCTGAAGTGGTAGGTAGATGCAAGATAAAGGTAGAAAACATAGTTTAGTGCTGTAAGAGAGCAAATGTAGATGATCAAGTGTGTGCCTATAGACTAAGTATTAATCCGAGCTAGACAAGGGCAACAAAACATCCACGGATGCAGAAGATTTCTCTCAAAACAGGGGGTGAGGTTCTAAGATGGCCCCCCTGCGACTGTGCCTGTCTTAGGTTGTTCCTCCCTTGAGGAATCTTACCCGTCTCTGGCTAACCAGTCATCTTCCGGGGCCATACAGGGAAATGTAAAGTTGGTAAGTGAGAGAGAAGCAACATTGTTTGAAAAGGTTAGCTTTTTACTTTTTTGCAGATTTATGCCCTGTGGCTTCTATGCCCAGCATTTGTCTTGAGGTATCTTTACCACTTGGAAGAATTACGATACTCGGTAATTTCGATATGAGGCATGAATTCTACTAAAGGGTTGTAATTAGGAAGGAAGAAGAAAAGCTATAGAAGTAGCAGACGGAAGAAAACATGGGAAGATTGATTATTTCTTTGACATATCTTCTTGTAGTGTAACATAAGCATGTATAAGTTTTAAACTACTAATTAAATTGCATGCACACATTAACATAATAGGAATACAGCTACATAACAAAAGCAGACCTACAATTACCAGCCATATCCAGTGAAACCAAGAAAACCAGTTAGGCACCCTAGGCATTTGTGAAAACTTATCAATGATATGATGGATATTGTCTAACTGAATTTGAATAGTTTGAGAAAAATCAGACAAATTAAAACAACATATTCCTGGGAACTGTTCACATCCCATATGTTCTTTTAACAGTAGATAGTCTATAGTTGTAAGATTTTGGAGTGCTGCAACTTGCACTTCTCCTAATTCTTGGTTGAGTTCCGACAGTATAGATCCAGTCAAATATGTTGTTTTACTGTATGCACAGGCCAGCTTAGGTATCTCCTTCTTCATTCCAATGGCAAGTCCAGGAACCGGTGGGATGAATGCAGCTACAACTGCAACAGCGCCAGGATCTTTGTTGAAGTTTTTTGATGATCATCTTCTGGAATGACTCTTCCAGAAAATGTTGATGTTGGAAGTTATTCTTCATATTGTATCTTAATTCGGTTTCTGGGTAGCCAAATTAGGCTTTGATCCTCTGTATAAACACAAACAAACCCTTTGCCCCTGGTTGAGACTTTTTTGGCCTGAACCCAATAGGCAAGAAGTTATCTCCCTGTAAAGCATTTGTTATCTTCACATAGGACTCACTACCTGGACAGAGTTTGGGCAGTTTTTACCTTGACCCTTATCTTCTCCTTCCCTGGCTGCTCATGTCTACCTTTCTATCTAACAAAAGTACTGGTAACATGAAAATAAATAGAAAAAGCTTTACATTAGATTTTGTTTTTTTTAGAGAAGTTAACTACATTCTCAGTAATTTAATGATGCTGTTAGTGATCACTTCCAATAGGCTCTCCAGAAAGCTTGACGTTTCCTTCCTAGATGATTTGCTTCCTGTTCAGCCATTGATCCTCTCTAATAAGCTAGAGTAGTGATCTCTATAAAGAATGAGTGTGCCAGGAGATGAGTCATCTGTCAGAGTTCATGAACAATTTGAATTAAAAAAATTTTTGTTTTCATTTTTGTTTAATTTACTAGTGGGCACAATATGTTAGGAAAACAGTATAGTAATACATGTATATCATTCATAAATATATGTGCATATAATAGAATGCATTGTCAAAAACTTACTGAATAGAGATAGGCAGTGTAAAGATGTGTGGAAGACTCTTGAGCTGGAAGTCCCATTTTTAAGGGATGGCAGCTTTCATTTCAAGCCTACATTACAGTGGCTACCTCACACAGAAATAATTTTACAGTGTTTTTAAAGACCTGATGACTGTCAGATGGGCAAGTGTGTGTTTCTTGTACATAAGAAAATAACTTGGTAAAATGTAATTACAATTGGTCATTAGCTAAACTATGTGGATGTGAAGTTGTGAACATAACAATTTAGGAGATATCTGGTATCAGTTTTTGGTACGTTGAGTGAATAGTATATGTAATGATACTGGTTAACTTCTATTTTCGTTTCTAATATGGCAATATGTTAAAAGAATTTTAGTGTTGAGATTCTTCAATTTTTAATTAAGTTTTTAATTCAGTTTTTAATGATCTGTCATGGATAGATCTCAGATTTATTGAAGTATTGATTGCTCTTATAATGTGGTATATATCTTACAAATTTTAATAGTAATTTTAAGGATCATGCTATTTTTAACGTGGTAAATTTGTGATAAGACTTCAAGAAATTTTAAGCTTATAATTTTTAGGGGAAAACTTAAAGGTTTATAGAAATTCCTATACTTTTATTTTTATCATAGTGATAAAAACAAGAGAAGAACTAAAACAGTGAAGAAAACACTGGAACCTAAATGGAACCAAACATTCATTTATTCTCCTGTCCACCGAAGAGAATTTCGGGAACGAATGCTAGAGATTACCCTTTGGGATCAAGCTCGAGTTCGAGAGGAAGAAAGTGAATTCTTAGGAGAGGTATCTAGAATTTTTTTAAAATTTTGTTACCATTAATCTACAATTACATGAAGAACATTATGTTTACTATGCTCCCCTGTTCACCAAGCCCCCCCCCCACACCTCATTACAGTCACTGTCCATCAGTGTAGTAAGATTCTATAGAATCACTACTTGTCTTCACTGTGTTGCACAGCCCTCCCCATGCCCCCCCCACATGCTAATTATACATGCTAATCGTAATGCCCCCTTTCTTTTTCCCTGACCTTATCCCTCCCTTCCCCACCCAACCTCCCCAGTCCCTTTCCCTTTGGTAACTGTTAGTCCATTCTTGGGTTCTGTGAGTCAGCTGCTGTTTTGTTCATTCAGTTTTTCTTTATTCTTACACCACATATGAGTGAAATCATTTGATACTTGTCTTTCTCTGCCTGGCTTATTTCACTGAGCATAATACCCTCTAGCTCCATTCTTGTTGTTGCAAATGGTAGGATTTGTTATCTTCTTATGGCTGAATAATATTCCATTGTGTATATGTACCACATCTTCTTTATCCATTCATCTACTGATGGACACTTAGGTTGCATCCATTTCTTGGCTATTGTAAATAGTGCTGCGATAAACATAGGGGTGCATCTGTCCTTTTGAAACTGGGCTGCTGCATTCTTAGGGTAAATTCCTGGAAGTGGAATTCCAGGGTCAAATGGTATTTCTATTTTGAGCTTTTTGAGGGACCTCTATACTGCTTTCCATAATGGCTGAACTAATTTACATTCCCACCAGCAGTGTAGGAGGGTTCCCCTTTCTACGCAACCTTGCCAGCATGTGTTGTTGTTTGTCTTTTGGATGGTGGCAATCCTTACTGGTGTGAGGTGATATCTCATTGTGGTTTTAATTTGCATTTCTCTGATGACTAGTGATGTGGAGCATCTTTTCATGTGTCTGTTGGCCATCTGAATTTCTTCTTTGGAGAACTGTCTGTTCAGCTCCTCTGCCCATTTTTTAATTGGATTACCTGCTTTTTGTTTGTTGAGGTGTGTGAGCTCTTTATATATTTTGGATGTCAACCCTTTATTGGATCTGTCATTTATGAATGTATTCTCCCATACTGTAGGGTACCTTTTTGTTCTGTTGATGGTGTCCTTTGCTGTTCAGAAGCTTTTCAGCTTGATATAGTCTTACTTGGTCATTTTTGCCTTTGTTTCCCTTGCCTGTGGAGATATGTTCATGAAGAAGTCGCTCATGTTTATGTCCAAGAGATTTTTGCCTATGTTTTTTTCTAGGAGTTTTATGGTTTCATGACTTACATTCAGGTCTTTGATCCATTTCGAATTTACTGTTGTGTCTGGGGTTAGACAGTGATCGAGTTTCATTCTCTTACATGTAGCTGTCCAGTTTTGCCAGCACCATCTGTTGAAGAGACTGTCATTTCCTCATTGTATGTCCATGGCTCCTTTATCGTATATTAATTGATCATATATGTTTGGGTTAATGTCTGGAGTCTCTATTCTGTTCCTGTGCCACTACCAAATTGTCTTGATTACTGTGGCTTTGTGGTAGAGCTTGAAGTTGGGGAGCGAGATCCCCCCCACTTTATTCTTCCTTCTCAGGATTGCATTGGCTATTCGGGGTGTTTCGTGTTTCCATATGAATTTTTGAAGTATTTGTTCCAGTTCGTTGAAGAATGTTGTCGGTAATTTGATAGGAATTGCTTTGGGCAGGATGGCCATTTTGATGATCAAGAGCATGGGATGAGTTTCCATTTGCTAGTGTCCTCTTTAATTTCTCTTAAGAGTGTCTTATAGTTTTCAGGGTATAGGTCTTTCACTTCCTTGGTTACGTTTATTCCTAGGTATTTTATTGTTTTAGATGCAAATGTGAATGGAATTGTTTTCCTCATTTCTCTTCCTATTTTCTAATAGAAAAGAAAAGTGTATAGGAAAGCCACAGATTTCTGTCTGTTAATTTTGTATCCTGCAACTTTGCTGTATTCCAATAGCAGTTCTAGTAGTTTTGAAGTGGAGTCTTTAGGGATTTTTATGTACAGTATCATGTCATCTGCAAATAGTGACAGTTTAACTTCTTCTTTACCAATTTGGATTGGTTGTATTTCTATGTTTTCTCTAATTGCCATGGCTAGGACCTCCAGTATTAAGTTCAATAACAGTGGGGAGAGTGGGCATCCCTGTCTTGTTCCCGATCTCAGAGAAAAAGCTTTCAGCTTCTTACTGTTCAGTATGATGTTGGCTATGGGCTTATCATATATGGCCTTTATTATGTTGAGGTACTTGCCCTCTATACCCATTTTGTTGAGAGTTTTTATCGTGAATGGATGTTGAATTTTGTTGAATGCTTTTTCAGCATTTAAGGAGATGATCATATGGTTTTTGTCTTTCTTTTTGTTGATGTGGTGGATGATGTTGATGGATTTTCGAATGTTGTACCATCCTTGCATCCCTGGGATGAATCCCACTTGGTCATGGTGTATGATCCTTTTGATGTATTTTTGAATTTGGTTTGCTAATATTTTGTTGAGTATTTTTGCATCTATGTTCATCAGGGATATTGGTCTGTAGTTTTCTTTTTTGGTGGGGTCTTTGCCTGGTTTGGTTTTAGGGTAATGTTGGCTTCATAGAATGAGTTTGAGAGTATTCCCTCCTCTTCTATTTTCTGGGAAACTTTAAGGAGAATGGATATTATGTCTTCTCTGTATGTCTGATAAAATTCCGAGGTAAATCCATCTGGCCCGGGGGTTTTGTTTTTGGGTAGTTTTTTGATTACCAGTTCAGTTTCTTTGCTGGTAATTGGTTTGTTTAGATTTTGTGTTTCTTCCTTGGCCAGTCTTGGAAGGTTGTATTTTCCTAAGAAGTCCATTTCTTCTAGGTTTTCCAGCTTGTTCACATATAGGTTTTCATAGTATTCTTTAGTAATTCTTTGTATTTCTTTGGGGTCCGTTGTGATTATTCCTTTCTCGTTTCTGATTCTGTTGATGTGTGTTGACTCTCTTAATAAATCTGGCTAGAGGCTTATCTATTTTGTTTATTTTCTCAAAGAACCAGCTCTTAGTTTCATTGATTTTTTTCTATTGTTTTAATGTTCTTAATTTTATTTATTTCTTCTCTGATCTTTATTATGTCCCTCCTTCTGCTGACTTTAGGCCTCATTTGTTCTTCTTTTTCCAATTTCGATAGTTGTGATGTTAGACTATTCTTTTGGGATTGTTCTCCCTTCTTTAAATATGCCTGGAATGCTATATACTTTCCTCCTAAGACTGCTTTTTCTTAGTCCCACAGAAGTTGGGGATTTGTGTTGTTGTTGTCATTTGTTTCCATATATTCCTTGATCTCCATTTTAATTTGGTCATTGATCCATTGATCATTTAGGAACATGTTGTTAAGCCTCCATGTGTTTATGAGCCTTTTTGCTTTCTTTGTACAATTTATTTCTAGTTTTATACCTTTGTGGTCTGAAAAGTTGGTTGGTAGGATTTCAATCTTTTAGAATTTACTGAGGCTCTTTTTGTGGCCTAGTATGTGGTCTATTCTGGAGAATATTCCATGTGTACTTGAGAAGAATGTGTATCCTGTTGCTTTTGGATATAGAGTTCTATAGATGTCTATTAGGTCCATCTGTTCTAGTGTGTTGTTTAGTGCCTCTGTGTCTTTACTTATTTTCTGTCTGGTGAATCTATCCTTTGGGGTGAGTGGTGTTTTGAAGTCTCCAAAAATGAATGCATTGCATTCCATTTCCTCCTTTAGTTCTGTTAGTATTTGTTTCACATATGCTGGTGCTCCTGTGTTGGGTACATATATATTTATAATGGTTATTTCCTCTTGTTGGACTGAGCCCTTTATCATTATATAACGTCCTTCGTTATCTCTTGTTACTTTCTTTGTTTTGAAGTCTATTTTGTCTGATACTACTACTGCAACACCTGCTTTTTTCTCCCTGTTGTTTGCATGGAATATCTTTTTCCATCCCTTGAGTTTTAGTCTGCGCATGTCTTTGGGTTTGAGTTGGGTCTCTTGTAAGCAGCATATAGATGGGTCTTGCTTTTTCATCCATTCTACTACTCTGTCTTTTGATTGGTGCATTCAGTCCATTTACATTTCGGGTGATTATTGAAAGATATGTACTTTTTGCCATTTCAGGCTTTAGATTCATGGTTACCAAAGGTTCAAGGTTAGCTTCTTTAGTATCTTACTGCCTAACTTAACTCGCTTACTGAGCTGTTATAGACACTGTCTGGTGATTCTTCATTTCTCTTCCTTCTTATTCCTCCTCCTCCATTCTTTACATGTTGGGTGTCTTATTCTGTGCTCTTTTGCATTTCCTTTAACTGCTTTTGTGGGTAGTTGATTTTTTTTTTGCCTTTAGTTAGTATTGGTTGGTCTGCTCTCTTTGCTCTGATTTTGTTTTCTCTGGTGACATCTGTTTAGCCTTAGGAGTGCTCCCATCTAGAGCAGTCCCTCTAAAATACTCTGTAGCGGTGGTTTGTGGGAGACAAATTCCCTCAGCTTTTGCTTGTCTGGGAATTGTTTAATCCCTCCTTCATATTTAAATGATAATCGTGCTGGATACAGTATTCTTGGTTCAAGGCCTTTCTGTTTCATTGCATTAAATATATCATTCCATTCTCTTCTGGCCTGTGACGTTTCTGTTGAGATATCTGAAGATAACCTGATGGGTTTTCCTTTGTAGGTGACTGTTTTCCTCTCTCTAGCTGCCTTTAAAACTCTTTCCTTGTCCTTGATCTTTGCTATTTTAATTATTATGTGTCTTGGTGTTGTCCTCCTTGGGTCCCTTCTTTTGGGAGTTCTGTGTACTTCCGTGGTCTGAACGATTATTTCCTCCCCCAGTTTGGGGAAGTTTTCAGCAATTATTTCTTCAAATACACTTCCTATTTCTTTTTCTCCCTCTTCTTCTTCTGCTACCACTATAATGCGAATATTCTTCCATTTGGCTTGGTCAAACAGTTCTCTTAATATTGTTTCATTCTGGGAGATCCTTTTATCTGTCTCTGCTTCAGCTTCTATGCATTCCTGTTCTCTGGTTTCTGTTCCATCAGTGGCCTTTTGCATCTTATCCATTCTGCTTATATAAATCCTTCCAGAGATTGTTTCATTTCTGTAATCTCCTTCCAGAGGTGATTCCTTAGCTCTTGCATATTTCTCTGCAGCTCCATCACATGGTTATTACCTTTATTTTGAATTCTTTTTCAGGGAGATTGGTTAAGTTTATCTCCCCAGATTCCTTCTCAGGGGAGGATGTCTGGGTTAGTCTAGTCTGTATCAAATTCTTCTGCCTTTTCATGGCGATAGAGGTAGTTGTGGGGAGCTGGCGCATGTGTTGCTGGGAGAATGTCCCTTCTTGCTGGTTTGTGGCCTTCCTCTCCTTGGAGAACGGTGACCCCTAGTGGCTTGTGCTGGGCAGCTGCAGGCAGACGGGGTTTCTAATTCTTGCCTGGCCCTTGTGGAAGAATCTCTGCCCTGCTGCTGTGGGTGTGGCCACCTCAGGCTGCTGTCAGAGGGTAAATGGGTGGGAGGCTGTTTATCTCCATGAGGGGCCTCCAAGCAGCGCTGCCCCTCAGGGGGTTAGGGTGCTCAGAGTTCCCCGGGATTCCCAGCTGCTGGGCTATGTGTCCTGGAACGTTTTATGTCCAGCTGTGGGGTCCCTGTCTCATTAATTCTTTCAAAAACACTCGCTTTTCTTTGTTCCCGGGGCGCCGGCTGTTGGGATCCACTTACAGGTTTTACTGTCTCGTTTCCCTAGTATTCAGCACCCCACGCACTGTGTGTCTGCGCTCTGGTGCGGATGGCTAGGGCTGGGTGTTTAGCAGTCCTGGGCTCCCCTCTCCCTCCCTGCTCCAACTCCTCTCCTCATGCCAGGAGCTGGGGTGAGGGGTGCTTGGGTCCTGCTGGGCTGCGGCTTGTATCTTACCCCCTTCATGAGGTGCTGGGTTATCGCAGGTGTAGATGTAGCCTGGCTGTTGTCCTGTACCTTCTGGTCTCTCTTTTAGGGATAGTTGTATTTGTTGAATTTTCAAAAATATATATGGTTTTGGGAGGAGATTTCTGCTGCTCTACTCATACCGCCATCTTCTAGAATTATTTTAAACATTGATTATTCATGACATTTTGAATACTTTTGTTTATAAGGGTATTAGTAAAATTTCATTTTGAATATCTGCAAGAGTAGACATAATTCCTTAACAGAATGAGTTTAGCCTCTGCTTTAAGTCAAAACGTACTGCTGCCATAAAAAATAATGGTTCTAAATACTCTGACAGTTTTTACATGTTCACTCCTATTGTAGAAATCTGTGTTGAATGATGAAAGGTTGGTTTGTATTTCACGAATATATTGCTATGTTTTATAGTGTCTGTGTATCATTTCTGTTTACTGAATCAATTGTACCACTAGTAGTTTAATCATTCATTCATGGATTATTTTTTTAAGCTCTGTAATTCATCTGTAATGTGCTAAGGACCAAGGCTTCAAAGGTAAATAAGGTGTGTTATTTCCTTCAAGGATTTATAATCTGCTGGGGATACAGACAAATCAATAGGTAATGATAACATTGTATGGCACATGATGTTGCAGGGAAAAAGCAGTAGGAACACATGCTGGGCAGGGGAAGGGAAGTGGTCCAGGGAAGGCTCCACAGAGAAAGTGGAATTTAGCAAAATCGAGAGTGAAGTTCCTGCAGCTGGTATAACAAGATACTAAAGTTGAAGGGGTTTTGGACAACTTGCACTGAAATTGGAAGGGGAAGTGGTAAAAAAAAGAGGATCGAGGATTAAACGGACACCAACTAGGTCATGTCTCTTAATATATCATATTAAGTTTGGATTTTATCCTGTGTTAATAGGAACAAATGATAGATTTTTTTTTTTCCTCCTGGAAGAATTTTTTTTTGATTTTTACATTTAAAAATAACAAAGTAATGAATATTTATTGTAAATAATTTGGAAAAAGTCAAGAAAATACAAAGAGCAAGATAAAACATATCCATAAACCCTTTCAACCCAGAGAGACTCACTGGTAGCATGTTGGTACAAATATTCCAAGTCTTTTTTCTTTTTTAAATTTTTTATTAAGGTATGATTGATATACACTCTTATGAAGGTTTCACATGAAAAAACAGTGTGGTTACTACATTTACCCATATTACCAAGTCCCCACCCATACCCCAATGCAGTCATTGTCCATCAGTGCAGCAAGTTGCCAGAGATCCACTATGTTCCTTCTCTGTGATGCACTGTTTTCCCCATGACCCACCACATCATGTGTACTAAACATAATACCCCTCGATCCCCTTCTCCCTCCCTCCCCACCCACCCTCCCACACCCCTCCCATTTGGTAACCACTAGTTCATTCTTGGAGTCTCTGAGTCTGCTGCCATTTTGTTCATTAAGTTTTGCTTCATTGTTATACTCCAAAAATGAGGGAAATCATTTGGCATTTGTCTTTCTCTGCCTGGCTTATTTCACTGAGCATAATGTCCTCAAGCTCCATCCATGTTGTTGCAAATGGTAGGATTTGTTCCTTTCTTATGGCTGAACAGTATTCCATTGTATATATGTACCACATCTTCTTTATCAGTTCATCTACAGATGGACACTTAGGTTGCTTCCATATCTTCACTATTGTAAAAAGTGCTGCGATAAACATAGGGGTGCATATGTCTTTTTGATTCTGAGAATTTGTATTCTTTGGGTAAATTCCAAGGAGTGGGATTCCAGGGTCAAATGGTATTCCTGTTTTTAGTTTTTTGAGGAACCTCCATATTGCTTTCCACAATGGTTGAACTAGCTTACATTCCCACCAGCAGTGTAGGAGGGTTCCCCTTTCTCCGCATCTTTGCCAGCATTTGTTGTTCTTAGTCTTTTCGATGCTGCCCATCCTTGCTGGTGTGAGGTGATATCTCATTGTGGTTTTAATTTACATTTCCTTGATGATTAGTGATGTGGAGCATCTTTTCATGGTCACCTGAATTTCTTCTTTGGAGAACCATCTCTTCATATCCTCTGCCCATTTGTTAATTGGGTTATTTGCTTTTTGGGTGTTGAGGTGTATAAGTTCTTTATATATTTTGGATGTTAACCCCTTGTCAGATATGTCATTTAAAAATACATTCTCCATACTGTAGGATGCCTTTTTGTTTTGTTGATGATGTCCTTTGCCATATAAAAAATTTTTAGTTTGATGTAGTTCATTTTTGCTTTTGTTTCCCTTTCTCAAGGAGATGTGTTCAGGAAGAAGGTGCTCATGCTTATATTCAGGAGATGTTTGCCTATGTTGTCTTCTAAGGGTTTTATGGTTTCATGACTTACATTCAAGTCTTTAATCCATTTCAAGTTTACTTTTGTGTATGGGGTTAAACAATAATCCAGTTTCATTCTCTTGCATGTAGCTGTCCAGTTTTGCCAACACCAGCTGTTGAAGAGGCTGTCATTTCCCCCATTGTATGTCCATGGCTCCTTTATCATATATTAATTGACCATATATGGTTGGGTTTATATCAGGGCTCTCTAGTCTGTTCCATTGGTCTATGGGTCTGTTCTTGTGCCAGTACCAAACTGTCTTGATTACTGTGGCTTTGTAGTAGAGCTTGTAGTTGGGGAGCATAATTCCCCCTGCTTTATTCTTCCTTCTCAGGATTGCTTTGACTATTCGAGGTCTTTTGTGGTTCCATATGAATTTTAGGATGATTTTCTCTAGTTTGTTGAAGAATGCTGTTGGTATTTTGATAAGATTTGCCTTGAATCTATATATTGCTTTAGGCAGGATGGCCATTTTGACAATATTAGTTCTTCCTATCCATGAGCACGGAATGTGTTTCCATTTATTGGTATCTTCTTTAATTTCTCTCATGAGTGTCTTGTAGTTTTCAGGGTATAGGTCTTTCACTTCCTTGGTTAGGTTTATTCCTAGGTATTTTACTCTTCTTGGTGCAATTGTGAATGGAATTGTTTTCCTGATTTCTCTCTCTGCTAGTTCAGTGTTAGTGTATAGGAATGCCACAGATTTCTGTGTATTAATTTTGTATCCAGCAACTTTGCTGAATTCAGATATTAGATCTAGTAGTTTTGGAGTGGATTCTTTTGGGCTTTTTATGTATGGTATCAAGTCATCTGCAAACAGGGACAGTTTAACTTCTTCCTTGCCAATCTTGATGCCTTTTATTTCTTTGTGTTGTCTGATTGCTGTGGCCAGGACCTCCAGTAGTACATTGAATAGAAGTGGGGCGAGTGGCTTCCTTGTCTTGTTCCCCATCTCAAAGGAAAAGCTTTCAGCTTCTTGCTGTTAAGTATAATGTTGGCTGTGGGTTTGTCATATATGGCCTTTATTATGTTGAGGTACTTGCCCTCTATACTCATTTTGTTGAGAGTTTTTATCATGATTAGATGTTGAATTTTGTCAAATGCTTTTTCTGCGTCTATGGAGATGATTATGTGCTTTTTGTCCTTCTTTTCATTGATGTGGTAGATGATGTTGATGGATTTTCTAATGTACCATCTTTGCATCCCTGGCATAAATCCTACTTGATCATGATGGATGATTTTTTTGATGTATTTTTGAATTCAGTTTGCTAATATTTTGTTGAGTATTTTTGCATCTATGTTCATCAGGGATATTGGTCTGTAATTTTCTTTTTTTCTGCGATGTCTTTGCCTAATTTTGGTATTAGAGTGATGCTAGCCTCATAGAATGGGTTTGGGAGCATTCCCTCCTCTTCTATTTTTTGGAAAACTTTATGGAGAATGGGTATTAGTTCTTCACTAAATGTTTGATAAAATTCAGTGATGAAGCCATCTGGTTCAGGGGTTTTGTTCTTAGGTAGATTTTTGATTACCGATTCAATTTCGTTGCTGGTAATTGGTCTGTTCAGATTTTCTGTTTCTTCCTTGGTCAGCCTTGGAAGGTTGTATTTTTCTAGAAAGTTGTCCATTTCTTCTAGGTTATCCAGTTTTTTAGAATATAATTTTTCATAGTATTTCTAATAATTCTTTGTATTTCTGTTGTGTCTGTAGTGATTTTTCCTTCCTCATTTCTGATTCTGTTTATGTGTATAGACTGTCTTTATTTCTTGATAAGTCTGGCTAGGGGTTTATCTATTTTGTTTATTTCCTTGAAGAAACAGCTCTTGCTTTCATTAATTCTTTCTATTTTTTTATTCTTCTCCATTTTATTTATTTCTGCTCTAATCTTTATTATGTCCCTCCTTCTACTGACTTTGGACCTCATTTGTTGTTCTTTTTCTTGTTTCATTAATTGTGAGTTTAGACTGCTTATATGGGATTGTTCTTCTTTCTTGAGGTAGGCCTGTATTGCAGTATACTTCCCTCTTAGCACAGCCTTGGCTGCATCCCACAGATTTTGCTGGGTTGAATTATTGTTGTCATTTGTCTCCATATATTGCTTTATCTCTGTTTTTCTTTGGTCATTGATCCATTGGTTAGTTTGGAGCATGTTGTGAAGCCTCCATGTGTCTGTGGGGTTTGTTATTTTCTTCTTGTAATTTATTTCTATTTTCATACCTTTGTGATCTGAGAAAGTGGTTGGTACAATTTCAATCTTTTTCAATTTACTGAGGCTCTTTATGTGGCCTAGTATATGATCTATTCTTGAAAATGTACCATGTGCACTTGAGAAGAATGTGTATTCTGTTGCTTTTGGGCGTAGAGTTCTGTAGATGTCTGTTGCATCCATCTGTTGTATTGTGTTGTTCAGTGCCTCTGTGTCCTTACTTATTTTCTGTCTGGTTGATCTGTCCTTCAGAGTGAGTGGAGTGTTGAAGTCTCCTAGAATGAATGCATTGCATTGTATTTCCCCTTTTATTCTGTTAGTATTTGTTTCACATATGTAGGTGCTCCTGTGTAGGCAGCATAGATATTTATAATGGTTATATCTTCTTGTTGGCTGACCCCTTTATCATTATGTAATGTCCTTCTTTTTCTCTTGTTACTTTCTGTGTTTTGAAGTCTATTTTGTGTGATACAAGTACTGCAACTCCTGCTTTTTTCTCTCTGTTTGTTGCATGAAATATCTTTTTCCATCCCTTCACTTTGGGTCTCTGGGTTTAAAGTGAGTCTCTTGTTGGCAGCATATAGATGGGTCTTGTTTTTTTGTCCATTATGTGACTCTGTGTCTTTTGATTGGTGCATTCAGTCTATTTACATTTAGGGTGATTATTGGTAGGTATGTACTTATTGCTATTGCAGACTTTAGATTTGTTTTTACCAAAGGCTCAAGTTTAATTTCCTTATTCTGTAAGAGTCTAACTTAACTCACTTAGCATGCTGTTACAAACACAATCTAAAGGTTCTTTTCTGTTTCTCCTCCTTTTTCTACCTCCTCCATTCTTTAAATATTCAGTATCATATTCTGTATTCTTTGTCTATCCCTTGATTGACTTTGGGGATAGTTAATTTAATTTTGCATTTGCTTTGTAATTAGCTGTTCTCCTTTCTTTACTGTGGTTTTATTACCTCTGGTGACAGCTATTAAACCTTAGGAACACTTCCATCTATAGCAATCTCTCCAAAATAGACTGTAGAGATGGTTTGTGGGAGGTAAATTCTCTCAGCTTTTGCTTATCTGGAAATTGTTTAATCCCTCCTTTAAATTTAAAAGATTATCTTCCCAGATAAAGTAATCTTGGTTCCAGGCCCTTCTGCTTCATTGGATTAAATACATCATGCCACTCCCTTCTGTCCTGTAAGGTTTCTGCTGAGAAGTCTGATGTTAGCCTGTTGGGCTTTCCTCTGTATGTTATCTTATTTCTCTCTCTGGCTGCTATTAATAGTCTGTCCTTATCCTTGATCTTTGCCAATTTTATTACTACATGTCTTAGTGTTGTCTTCCCTGGGTCCTTTGTGTTTGGAGATCTGTGGTTCTCCATGGCCTGAGAGTCTATCTCCTTCCCCAGATTGGGGAAGTTTTCAGTCTATTCCTTTCTCTCTCTCTTCTTCTTCTGGTTTCCCTATAATGCGAATATTGTTCCATTTGGATTGGTCACACAATTCTCTCAATATTCTTTCATTTTTAGAGATCCTTTTTTCTCTCTGTGCCTCAGCTTCTTTGTATTCCTCTTCTCTAGTTTCTATTTCATTTATCGTCTCCTCCACTGTATCCAACCTGCTTTTAATACCCTCCATTGTGGTCTTCAATGATTGGATCTCTGACATGAATTCATTCCTGAGTTCTTTGATGTCTTTCCGTACCTCCATTAGCATGTTGGTGATTTTTATTTTGAACTCCCTTTCAGGAAGAGTCTTAAGGTCCATGTCATTTAAATCTTTTTCTGGAGTTATATTAATTTTTCTCTGGACCAGGTTCCTTTGGCATTTCATATTTTTATATGGCGGTCTCTAGTGTCCAGAAGCTCTACTCTGTAGCTGCTCAGTCCCAGAAGCAATATTAGGGGTCGCAGAGAAGTGATATTGGTGTTAGGGTGGAGGAAAGAGCTGTTTCCTGCTTCCCGGCTACTATGCCTGTCTCCACTGCCTGAATCAGTGGGCTAAGCACACAGGTATAAGCTTTTGTCCCAGAGCAGCCGGATATGGATCCCTGCTTTCCACAAGTGGTTGGAATCTCAGTCTCTCCAGGAATTCTGCCTGTATTTGCTTTCCAACCCCGTAATCATGCGAGTATCATGAAAGCACCATGAAATGTAGGTTTGTGCTCCCAGAGCATATCTCTGGAGCTAGGTATTCAACATTCCCAGGTCTTCCACTCCCTCCCTGCTCTGTTTCTCTTCCTCCTGCTGGTGAGCTGGGGTGGGGAAAGGGCTTGGGTACTGCCCAGCCACAGCTTTGGTACATTACCCCGTTCAGTGAAGTCTGCTCTTTTCTCCAGGTGTATGCAGTCTGGCACCGTCCTCTTCCCTGTTGCTCTCTCAGGATTAGTTGCACCAACTATGTTTTCTAATTGTATACAGTTTTAGGAGGACACCTCTGTCTCTCCTCTCACGCTGCCATCTTTTACAAATGATAGATTTTAGAAGAAAATGGTTTGATTGTATTTTACTTGAGAAAAACATTTTCAGCTGTAATGTGGAGAATGAGGTGGAAAGGGCCAAGATGAGAGAGAGGCAGTTCTCTAGCTGTTAACCCACTAAGTTATCTGCTTTCTGCCTTTTGCAGTGTCCTTGGTTTTCTCCTGAGTAAATTCAATGGTAATCTCATGGGAAAAACAGCAATCCATAAAAATACTGAACTGAAATTGTTAACTAAAGAATCAAAGAAAGGTAACATAGCTGTTAGGAGCAGAAACTGGTGCCAGCTGTTGGGTCTCCATTCCTGACACTACCTCTTCCTAGCCTTGTATTCTCGAGCAAGTTATTTAATCTATTTGTGCCTCAGTTTTTTCTTCAAACAAATAGAAAAATAGTAGTATGTAACTCAGGGATAATATGAAGGTTACATATGTGTGTGTGTTTGTGTGTGTGTGAACACACACATGAAATTTTAATTTTGAAAATGAGGAGATTTAGGAAGAATGAAAGAATAACTTGGCTGTGTTTCTCCTTTACATCCTATAGCAAAGTAGTGATTTATCATCATGTAGCAGTTCTCATATACAAAAAGAACAAGCACTCATATTTACACATGACCCTAAAAGAAAATAAAGTCATTTATTAAATCCATTCATTTTTTTCTTTCCTGTTTTGAGTCCTTAACAACATGTTGAACATAGAGTTTTAAGTAAGAGAAACTGATTATACCTCTTTCACTTGCTAACTGATGTGTGAGCTTAGACAAGTGCTTTCAACCTTTTTTAGCTTTGGTATTCTTATCTGTAAAATTTGAATAATAAGAACAAATTAGTAGATTTTTTTTCTCAGAGTTAAGGTAATATATGATGTGGTTCTTAACACATAGTAAGAACTTATCACACTTATAATTTCTTTTTTCTCTCATCATAAGAGTTTTTGTAAAGGTTAAATTAATCAATATAAATCAAAATGCTTTTTAAATTATAAAATGATGTACAAATATTAGTTATTATTACAGACTTTTAGTAAACAGTGTTATTTCTGTAGTTGCAAATTTAATAGCTTAGTAGGTTGGTGGTCAAAGGTCTACACAAGAATGTCTTAGATATTTAAAACTATTAAATCAGCAAGGGGTTACAAACAAATGGTCAATTTTGTAATGTCCAAAACATATGGGTAATTTTGTAACATGACCTTGCTTTTTTCAACTAACAACATTACTATTTTAACTGCCTTATAAAAGTTATGAGACCATTTAAGAAAATTTCTGTATTGTATATAACCATCCTTCATCTCTTGGCTTTGTAGATTTTAATTGAGTTAGAAACAGCGTTATTAGATGATGAGCCACACTGGTATAAACTGCAGACCCATGACGTCTCTTCATTGCCGCTTCCCCATCCTTCTCCGTACATGCCGCGACGACACCTCCACGGAGAGAGCCCAACACGAAGGTTGCAAAGTAAGTTTTCAGTAAACTTTATCATAACTTTATTGGATTATCTTGAATGATATATATAACATAGACTTTGAAAATACCATTATGGGTATTAGCAGGCGTCTTTTGGTGTTTTCATAACTATTTGTTGAAGCTTTTAAGTTGTTTTATACACTAAGATCAGGTTATACTTATAGTCGTCACTCATCACAGTATGATCCCAAATGAAGCAGAGGTATGTTTAAATTTTAGCCCTTAGAATCTTACTTGTAGGAATGAGATAGCTCATATAATAGAATTTGGTCATGTAGCTATAGATATCTTGTGCTTTCTTTCTGCATTATGGCACATATTTTATGAATATGTAGGATAACAAATATAACATAGTAGTTGAAGTCATGACCATGAACGTTACTCAGACAAACCAGAGTTAAAATTTTGTTCTCTGACTTAAGAACAGAATGACTTCGGGTAGGTCATCTCTCTATGCTTCACTTTCCTCATTTAAAAAATGGGAATAGTTGTACCTACATTACAGTGTGATTTTAAGAGTTAAATAATCTCAGGAATATAAGCTGATGTTGTTATTATTATTATTGTCAGTGTTTGCATTTTACCCTGAAATATTTATAGTCTAAAACTGTAAAAGAGAATCAGATCAATTCAGATAATCTTAAAGGAAAATCAGAAGTGTTTTGCAGATTGAAAAGTGGTGTTGTTGGTTAGTTACTCCTACAACTCTAGTTTGTTTTCCTGATTAAACTATTATTGAAAAGTGCGGTGTCTGCTTACTGCTTTGAATAGTATTCATGGGATAATTTTATCTTCATGAGTCAGCATGTTCCAGGTTTAGCAACATTTTTGTCAAGTAATGGTAAACTGACATTAACCAGATTTCAGAAGTGTAAATTTATACCCAAAATGCCCTATTGCTTATCAATCATGGTAAGTATATTTGGCAATATATAACCATTATGTGCATCACACCCTTCCTGCTGAATAGACAATTAAATTGTGTATCAGAAGGCTGTTTGACAAACAGAATTAGAGCAAAGAATTGGTCCTGTGGGGTATTTAGTCATAGGGAAGCCTAGAGAATTACTGTCACTCCTTTTAAAAGTAATCTCTCTAATGACTGGAATTTTATTTCTACTAGATAAAGTCTTTTACCCTTGGATGGTATTAACTGAACACTAATTTTATAGAACTCACTTCTTTCAGCCTTCCCAGGAGTAAACACCACCCACTGTTACCATTGCCATTACAACATCCTTTATTGTAATAATAACATTACCATGAATTTTATGTGGACTAGTTTTAGAGTGTTTTCTCTATCTGGCCACTGTAATCTACTCAGTACATTCTCTCTAAATCACAGTGTAGTATGATGGGTTACTACATGAAGGTTGCTAATATAATTCATGATGTAGTAATTCTTATAGTTTACATTTATTTGCTAATAATGCTAGCCACCATTGCCCTCTCTTACAGGGTTGGCCTTCTCCCCATTTACTCCAGTTGTTATTACAATAAAGAGTAGGTTTCCCGACTCTCAACATATGAAATTCTTAAGTTTACCAACAATTCTCATTATCTTTTTCCACCTAGCTAATTAAGAATAGAGTATGCCAGGAACAATGAAAATAGAATACTTTCTAGTTAGCTGTATGTATCATGGATTTTCATGAAGTTAATTTAATCAACTTTACAGCTTTTAATATTTTCCATTCCCCAAATGACTCTTCTGTTACTTAATTGTTAATAGTATTGATTTACCCATGGGTAATATAACAGCTCCATGTTGTGCTATGTCAGTCTTGTCACTACCTACTTACTCTTACTAAATCTAAAATTCATTTGGAATTAATTTTTGTATATTTTGCAAAGTAGAGATAGAAAAATTCATTCTTAATCTTTTGGTTGTTCACTTGACCCAGCACATTTACTGAAAAAAATCACATCTATGTGTCTAAGTTTCTGAACTCTATTCTTTTCAATTAGACTTTGCTATTCTTGTGCCAATACCAAAGTGTCTTAATCACTGTAGCTTATACTAAATTGTGATATCCAGTAATAAACCAAATTTGTTCTCTAAGATGGTTATTACTGTTCTTGACATTTTTTCTTACAAATGAATTAAATATCAAATAATCATTTTCCACAAACACCCTTTGGGGCTTTGATTCAATTACTTTGATTCATTTGGGTACAACAGACATCTCTCCATGGAATGAGAATTCCATCCATGAATCTGATATATCTCCAAATAATATTATAATAGGTTTCAGTGCAGAGGTTTTGTATCTTTAATAGATCTACAACTAAAAATTTGACTTAAATTGATGCAGAAATAAAAGTTATGTATTATTTTCAATGACTCCATACATTATTTTGAATTCTGATGTACAATATTATGTCATCTGTAAATAATGACAATTTCTCCTCTTTCAAATTGTTATACATTGCTTTTCTTTTTCTTACTGCTTTGGCTTGGTCCTATAATACAATGCTGAGTGAAAGTGATATTGTTGAGTAGAAGTTGATGTCCAAGTTTTGTCCCCCATTCCTTGGGAAAAGTTTTAAGTATTTCCCCATTATAGTTGATATTTATTGTAAAATTTTTGTGCCACTATGAGATTCAGGAAATTCTGTTTTATTCCTGGTTTGATAAAAGTTTTTAATCATGCATTGATGTTTCATTATGCCAATTTTTAAATGTGTATATGGATAGTAACCATGATATTTCTCTTTTATTCTATTAATATGGTAAATGCATTGATTTTCAAATCTTAAGGCAATCTATCATTCCTGTAATAAACTCAGCTAGCTCTTGATGCATTATCATTTTATCCATCTCTGGATTTACTTTGCTAATGTTACGTGTAGAATTTTTGCATTTATATTCATGAGATAGAGAAAGATTGTCTTTCATTAGCTTCTGTTATCAATGTTATACTGGCTTCATAAAAAGTATAGGATATGTTTCTTCTTTTCTGTTTGATGTCTTTTATTGTAGTAATCTTTTCCTTTATTGTAATGTTTTTAAGTTTTGATTTCAGTATTATGCTGGCCTTATAAATAGTGTTTGGAAGTATCATTAAGGTAGGCAATTTCGTTGTGTGTAGATTTTAAACTGCAATTTTAATTTCTCTACTAGATCTAGAACTATTCAGAATATTATGTCTTCTTGTGTCAGCTTCGTTAAATTGGATTTTTCTTGGAATTTGAAACTTTCTCCTAATTTAAAAAATATTTAAATAAAATTGTTCATTGTAACATCTAATTATCCATTTAATAGTTGGTGTGCAGTGATGTCCTCTTTTCTGGAATATTGCTAATTTGTTCCTTCTCTTTTTCTTCCCCTTTGGTTAGACTTGCTAATAACCTGTCATCTTATTAGTGTTTTCAACAAAAAAAATGTTTTTGTTTACTTTCTAGGTTGTATGTTTGTTTTTCTTTTCCATTATTTTTTCTTACTATTATTTCTCTACTTTCTTTAGGTTTACTTTGTTTTTCCTCTCAGAAGGATAGTTAATTATTAATGTGGTGTTTCATTTACTGATGAATTGTTCAAGAGGGTAATATTAAATTTCCAAACTAAAGAGATTTCTGGGTTTTTAAAATTTTTGGTTATTGCTGTATGGCATAATTTCCCTCTTGTCAGAGTATACTCTGAATAATTGGAATCTTTAAAATTATTTGTTTAATTTATAGTGATGCATGTAATTGATTTTCGTAGAAGTTCTTGGAAAGAATATTTTGTCATAGTTTGGTATATGTTCTATATATGTCAAATTCATCAAGCTTATAAATTTGGTTTAAGTTTTCTGTTTTTGCTGATTTTTTTTCTGATAATTGCATCAGTTATAGAGAGAGGTATGTTGGACCCTCCATGTATGGTTGTAGACATTTTCCTTTTAATTTTGTCACTGTTTGCTTTAAATATTTTGAGATTGTTATTAGATGCATACAAACTAGAATTGTTATTTTTTCTAATAGACTGATAATTTTAGCATTTCTTTTTTTATTTAGGTATCATTGATATACAATCTTATGAAGGTTTCACATAAGCAACATTGTAATTACAGCATTCTCCCATATTATCACATCCCCCCCCCCAACACCTCCACTCCATTGTAGTCACTGTCCATCAGCATAGTAAGATAGCATCTCTTTTTATATTTAGGAGTGTTTTTCCTTAAGACATACTCTTCTTAATGTTAATATTGCTGCAGCTGCTTTTTTCTGGGTTAATGTTTTTTGTGTGGTGTATTTTTCTCAGGCCTTTTACTTTTTACCTCTTTGTGCCATTTGTCTTTTGAAAACAATGTAAAGTTGGTCTTAAATCCATTCTGACAAGATATATCTTTTATTGGGGTAATTTATACATTTACATTTGATGTAATTTCTTACAAATTTTGCTTAATGTTTTACACATTATTATTAAGTTTTGGTTTGCCTTTTTTCTCCTTTCTTGCTTTCTTTTGAAATCTACATTATTTTGATTATATCAACAAATAATTAGTTACCTATCACATTTATGGTGCTGCTATTATGATTGATTCAAAGATTCATTATACTTAAATAGGAAGTAAAATTCTTATCCACACACTTGGATGTGAAATACACTTTTTTTTCCAAAAGTCATGTCTAATCTGGTTCTTAGGTACCTTTTGTCTTAGTCAAGTATCAGTATTTTTCCTTCTTACCTTTTCCCACCTCTCAATAGAGGTTCTAGGAAGCCCTAAAAAATGACAATTTTCAAGGAAGACATTAATTTTTACTCCTTACTAAGCTTCACTGACATGTCCCACTATACAGTGGTTAACTGAAACCAGGTCTACACATAGCAGTTTTTACTAATTCTGATTGCTCTGGTGCTTAGCATCCAGTCTTCTTACTGATCGTGGAGCTACTATCCTGGAATACTAAAATATCACTGGACTCTGGAGAGGTTCTTAGAACCTAAGTCCGTATTAGTCACAGGGCTTTCAAACCATCATCCTTTTACTAATTCTGAGAAATCTGGACCTTCAGCAGTGCTTACCTCCGTTTTTTGCCTCCTGTATACTCCTCTCTCTTTTCTCTCCTCTAGCAAAATCACATTAATAAATCTAGAATATGAAAACTGAAGTGTCTACATCTCACTTTGCTTTTAATTCTGAAACATAAATCTCCCTAATTAAAAGAAACACAAAAGTCTTTCTACTAAATGTGGAAGGGAAATATAAAGATAATAAAACAGTTTATGTCCCAGTACCCAATAAAGTCATACTTAATCTTTGACTTTGTATAGTTATCAAAATCATATATAGAAAGGAGAGGCTTTCAAACCTTTTTCAAATCTAATTTTTAAATGTAAAAATTAAAATTGTAAGCTTATATGGAATGCTATAGTAATGTAGAAGAAGTATGAGAGACTAGTACAAGCTGTGATAAGCATTTTAGCTAGGCCTGGAAAGAATAGATACAATGTCAACAAATGGAGATGAGAAAAGTAAATAGTAAGTTTGAGAAGATGAGCATATAAAATCTAAATAGTATGATGAGATTTATTTTTGAAAGCATTGAATGCCAGGCTAAGGATTAGGGGATTTAGCATTTTCAAATAGGATCTGAGGAAAGAAGTCTGAAAGAAATAGCACAATAACATCTTAACGTATCACCTCTCCTTGGTGTGCTGTAACCTAAAAAAAAAAGTCTTTTGAAGAGATGTGTTTTCCTTCAGCTTACTATATATGCAACTGCCTATCTTGCTTAAAAATGAATCCTCATGTATGTTGGAGTTGGAGAAAGTTAAATGGAGGAAATATTAGGGAAAGCAACAAACTGAAATGGGAAAAATTAGGGGGAAAATGGCTTTGCTTGCATTTAAAACACAAGTTTTTATTAAGTAATGGCTATAATGGTTTCCAATTGGCAAATGTCACAGTATGTAAATAATTCCCTATCTCCCCTCATGAAAATCCCTTTCAACAATTTTCAACTTCACAGTTTGGACCAAAATATATTCATTATTTTTTTAATGTTATATATGTAAAATTTTGTGTAATATATATCATGAGATATATTTTCAATATTTCTTGTTGCAATCCCTTCAATAAAAATTTAAGCCTTTAATTAATAGCTTGAAACATTTGACAGCTAACCTTTTATCTCATATAAAAACTGCTTTCATAAATGGTGAATTTTTTTTTTTTTGAGAGGGCATCTCTCATATTTATTTATCAAATGGTTGTTAAAAACAATAAAATTCTGTATAGGGGAGTCAATGCTCAATGCACAATCATTAATCCACCCCAAGCCTAATTTTAGTCAGTCTCCAATCTTCTGAAGCATAACGAACAAGTTCTTACATGACGAACAAATTCTTACATAGTGAATAAGTTCTTACATGGTGAACAGTACAAGGGCAGCCATCACAGAAACTTTCGGTTTTGATTACGCATTATGAACTATAAACAGTCAGGTCAAATATGAATATTCGTTTGATTTTTATACTTGATTTATATGTGGATCTCACATTTCTCCCTTTATTATTATTACTATTATTATTTTAAATAAAATGCTGAAGTGGTAGGTAGATGCAAGATAAAGGTAGAAAACATAGTCTAGTGTTGTAAGAGAGCAAATGTAGATGATCAGGTGTGTGCCTGTAGACTATGTGTTAATCCAAGCTAGACAAGGGCAATAAAACATCCACGGATGCAGAAGATTTCTTTCAAAACGGGGGGGTGAGGTTCTAAGCCTCACCTCTGTTGATCCCCAATTTCTCACCTGATGGCCCCCCTGCGACTGTGCCTGTCTTAGGTTGTTCCTCCCTTGAGGAATCTTACCCGTCTCTAGCTAACCAGTCATCTTCCGGGGCCATACAGGGAGATGTAAAGTTGGTAAGTGAGGGAGAAGCCATATTGTTTGAAAAGGTTAGCTTTTTACTTCTTTGCATATTTATGCCCTGTGGCTTCTATGCCCAGCATTTGTCTTCAGGTATCTTTAGCACTTGGAGGTATTATGATACTCGGTAAATTAAATATGAGGCACGAATTCTATTTAAGGGTTGTAATTAGGAAGGAAGAAGAAATGCTATAGAGGTAACAGACAGAAGAAAACATGGGAAGATTGATTATTTCTTTGACATATCTTCTTGTAGAGTAACTTAAGCATGTATAGGTTTTAAACTATTAATTAAATTGCACACACACATTAACATAACAGGAATACAGTTAGATAACCAAAGCAAATCTATAATTACCAGCCATCTCCAGTGAAACCAAGAAAACCAGTTAGGCATCCTAGGTATTTGTGAAAATTTATCTATGATATGATGGATATTGTCCAACTGTACTTGAACAGTCTGAGAGAAATCAGACAAATAAAACAACCCATTCCTGGGAACTGTTCACATCCCATATGTTCTTTTAACAGTAGATAGTCTGTAGTTGTAAGATTTTGGAGCGCTACAACTTGCACTTCTCCTAATTCTTGGTTGAGTTCCGACAGTATAGATCCAGTCAAATTTGTTGTTTTACTGTATGCACAGGCCAACTTAGATATCTCCTTCTTCATTCCCATGGCAAGTCCAGGAACTGGTGGGATGAGTGCATCTACAGCTGTAGCAGTGCGTGGATCTTTGTTGGGGTTTTTTGCTGATCATCTTCTGGCATGAGTCTTCCAGAGAGTGCTGATGTTGAAAGTTATTTTTCATATCGTATCTTAGTTCATTTTCGGGGTAGCCCAATTAGGCTTTGATCCTCTGTATAAACACAAACAGACCCTTTGCCTACACTTTTATATGCCATTTATACTCTTGTGTAGAACTCATTGGAGGTTACCACAAAGGAACTGCCCTTTTTTTTTTTTTTGTATCACTAATCTACACTTACATGACGAATATTATGTTTACTAGGCTCTCCCCTATACCAGGTCCCCCCTATAAACCCCTTTACAGTCACTGTCCATCAGCATAGCAAAATGTTGTAGAATCACTACTTGCCTTCTCTGTGTTGTACAGCCCTCCCTTTTCTCCTACCCCCCCATGCATGCTAATCTTAATACCCCCCTACTTCTCCCCACCCCCTTATCCCTCCCTACCCACCCATCCACCCCAGTCCCTTTCCCTTTGGTACCTGTTAGTCCATTCTTGAGTTCTGTGATTCTGCTGCTGTTTTGTTCCTTCAGTTTTTCCTTTATTCTTATATTCCACAGATAAGTGAAATCATTTGGTATTTCTCTTTCTCTGCTTGGCTTGTTTCACTGAGCATAATACCCTCCAGCTCCATCCATGTTGCTGCAAATGGTAGGATTTGCCCTTTTCTTATGGCTGAGTAGTATTCCATTGTGTATATGTACCACATCTTCTTTATCCATTCATCTATCGATGGACATTTAGGTTGCTTCCTATTCTTGGCTATTGTAAATAGTGCTGCGATAAACATAGGGGTACACTGATCTTTCTCATACTTGATTGCTGCATTCTTAGGGTAAATTCCTAGGAGTGCAATTCCTGGGTCAAATGGTAGGTCTGTTTTGAGCATTTTGATGTACCTCCATACTGCTTTCCACAATGGTTGAACTAACTTACATTCCCACCAGCAGTGTAGGAGGGTTCCCCTTTCTCCACAGCCTCGCCAACATTTGTTGTTGTTTGTCTTTTGGATGGCAGCCATCCTTACTGGTGTGAGGTGATACCTCATTGTAGTTTTAATTTGCATTTCTCTGATAATTAGCGATGTGGAGCATCTTTTCATGTGTCTGTTGGCCATCTGTATTTCTTTTTTGGAGAACCGTCTGTTCAGTTCCTCTGCCCATTTTTTAATTGAGTTATTTGTTTTTTGTTTGTTGAGGCGTGTGAGCTCTTTATATATTCTGGACGTAAAGCCTTTATCGGATGTGTCATTTTCAAATATATTCTCTCATACTTTAGGGTTCCTTTTTGTTCTATTGATGGTGTCTTTTGCTGTACAGAAGCTTTTCAGCTTAATATAGTCCCACTTACTCATTTTTGCTGTTGTTTTCCTTGCCCGGGGAGATATGTTCAAGAAGAGGTCACTCATGTTTATGTCTAAGAGGTTTTTGCCTATGTTTTCTTCTAAGAGTTTAATGGTTTCATGACTTACATCCAGGTTTTTGATCCATTTTGAGTTTACTTTTGTATATGGGGTTAGACAATGGTCCAGTTTCATTCTCCTACATGTAGCTGTCCAGTTTTGCCAGCACCATCTGTTGAAGAGACTGTCATTTCGCCATTGTATGTCCATGGCTCCTTTATCAAATATTAATTGACCATATATGTCTGGGTTAATGTCTGGATTCTCTAGTCTGTTCCATTGGTCTGTGGCTCTGCTCTTGTGCCAGTACCAAATTGTCTTGATTTCTATGGCTTTATAGTAGAGCTTGAAGTTGGGGAGTGAGATCCCCCCTACTTTATTCTTCTTTCTCAGGATTGCTTTGGCTATTCGGGGTCTTTGGTGTTTCCATATGAATTTTTGAATTATTTGTTCCAGTTCATTGAAGAATGTTGCTGGTAGTTTCATAGGGATTGCATCAAATCTGTATATTGCTTTGGACAGGATGGACATTTTGACGATATTAATTCTTCCTAGCCACGAGCATGGGATGAGTTTCCATCTGTTAGTGTCCCCTTTAATTTCTCTTAAGAGGGACTTGTAGTTTTCAGAGTATAAGTCTTTCACTTCCTTGGTTAGGTTTATTCCTAGGTATTTTATTTTTTTTGATGCAATTGTGAATGGAGTTGTTTTCCTGATTTCTCTTTCTGTTTGTTCATTGTTAGTGTATAGGAAAGCCACAGATTTCTGTGTGTTGATTTTGTATCCTGCAACTTTGCTGTATTCTGATATCAGTTCTAGTAGTTTTGGGGTGGAGTCTTTAGGGTTTCTTATGTACAGTATCATGTCATCTGCAAATAGTGACAGTTTAACTTCTTCTTTACCAATCTGGATTCCTTGTATTTTTTTGTTTTGTCTGATTGCCGTGGCTAGGACCTCCAGTACTATGTTAAATAACAGTGGAGAGAGTGGGCATCCCTGTCTAGTTCCCGATCTCAGAGGAAATGCTTTCAGCTTCTCGCTGTTCAATATAATGTTGGCTGTGGGTTTATCATAGATGGCCTTTATTATGTTGAGGTACTTGCCCTCTATTCCCATTTTGCTGAGAGTTTTTATCATGAATGGATGTTGAACTTTGTCAAATGCTTTTTCAGCATCTATGGAGATGATCATGTGGTTTTTGTCTTTCTTTTTGTTGATGTGGTGGATGATGTTGATGGACTTTCGAATGTTGTGCCATCCTTGCATCCCTGGGATGAATCCCACTTGGTCATGGTATATTATCCTTTTGATGTATTTTTGAATTCGGTTTGCTAATATTTTGTTGAATATTTTTGCATCTACGTTCATCAGGGATATTGGTCTGTAGTTTTCTTTTTTGGTGGGGTCTTTGCCTGGTTTTGGTATTAGGGTGATGTTAGCTTCATAGAATGAGTTTGGGAGTATCCCCCCCTCCTCTATTTTTTGGAAAACTCTAAGGAGAATGGGTATTATGTCTTCCCTGTATGTCTGATAAAATTCCGAGGTAAATCCATCTGGCCCGGGGGTTTTTTTCTTTGGTAGTTTTTTGATTACCGCTTCAGTTTCGTTGCTGGTAATTGGTCTGTTTAGATTTTCTGTTTCTTTCTGGGTCAATCGTGGAAGGTTGTATTTTTCTAGGAAGTTGTCCATTTCTCCTAGGTTTCCCAGCTTGTTAGCATATAGGTTTTCATAGTATTCTCTAATAATTCTTTGTATTTCTGCGGGGTCCATCGTGATTTTTCCTTTCTCGTTTCTGATACTGTTGATTTGTGTTGACTCTCTTTTCCTCTTAATAAGTCTGGCTAGAGGCTTATCTATTTTGTTTATTTTCTCAAAGAACCAGCTCTTGGTTTCATTGATTTTTGCTATTGTTTTATTCTTCTCAATTTTATTTATTTCTTCTCTGATCTTTATTATGTCCCTCCTTCTGCTGACCTTAGGCCTCATTTGTTCTTCTTTTTCCAATTTCGATAATTGTGACATTAGACCATTCATTTGGGGTTGTTCTTCCTTTTTTAAATATACTTGGATTGCTATATACTTTCCTCTTAAGTCTGCTTTTGCTGTGTCCCACAGAAGTTGGGGCTTAGTGTTGTTGTTGTCATTTGTTTCCATATATTGCTGGATCTCCATTTTGATTTGGACATTGATCCATTGATTATTTAGGAGCGTGTTGTTAAGCCTCCATGTGTTTGTGAGCCTCTTTGCTTTCTTTGTACAGTTTATTTCTAGTTTTATGCCTTTGTGGTCTGACAAGTTGGTTGGTAGGTTTTCAGTCTTGTGGAATTTTCTGAGGCTCTTTTTGTGGCCTAGTATGTGGTCTATTCTGGAGAATGTTCCATGTGCACTTGAGAAGAATGTATATTCTGTTGCTTTTGGATGTAGAGTCCTATAGATGTCTATTAGGTCCATCTGCTCTACTGTGTTGTTCAGTGCTTCCGTGTCCTTACTTATTTTCTGCCCGGTGGATCTATCCTTTGGGGTGAGTGGTGTGTTGAAGTCTCCTAGAATGAATGCATTGCAGTCTATTTCCCCATTTAGTTCTGTTAGTATTTGTTTCACATATGCTGCTGCTCCTGTGTTGGGTGCATATATATTTAGAATGGTTATATCCTCTTGTTGGACTGAGCCATTTATCATTACGTAGTGTCCTTCTTTATCTCTTGTTACTTTCTTTATTTTGAAGTCTATTTAGTCTGATATTAGTACTGCAACCCCTGCTTTCTTCTTGCTGTTGTTTGCCTGAAATATGTTTTTCCATCCCTTGACTTTTAGTCTGTACATGTCTTTGGGTTTGATGTGAGTTTCTTGTAAGCAGCTTATAGATGGGTCTTGCTTTTTTATCCATTCTATTACTCTATGTCTTTTGATTGGTGCATTCAGTCCATTAACATTTAGGGTGACTATTGAAAGATATGTACTTATTGCCATTGCAGGGTTTAAATTTGTGGTTACCAAAGGTTCAAGGTTAGCCTCTTTAGTATCTTACTCCCTAACTTAGCTCACTTATTGAGCTGTTATATACACTGTCTGGAGATTCATTTCTTCTCTCCCTTCTTATTCCTCCTCCTCGATTTTTCATATGTTGGGTGTTTTGTGCTGTGCTCTTTCTAGGAGTGCTCCCATCTAGAGCAGTCCCTGTAAGATGTTCTGTAGAGGTGGTTTGTGGGAAGCAAATTCCCTCAGCTTTTGTTTGTCTGGGAATTGTTTAATCCCACAGTCATATTTGAATGATAGTCGTGCTGGATACAGTATCCTTGGTTCAAGGCCCTTCTATTTCACTGTATTAAATATATCATGCCATTCTCTTCTGGCCTGTAGGGTTTCTGTCGAGAAGTCTGATGTTAGCCTGATGGGTTTTCCTTTATAGGTTACCTTTTTCTCTCTAGCTGCCTTTAAAACTCTTTCTTTGTCCTTGATCTTTGCCATTTTAATTATTATGTGTCTTGGTGTTGTCCTTCTTGGATCCTTTCTGTTGGGGGTTCTGTGTATTTCTGTGGTCTGTTCGATTATTTCCTCCCCCAGTTTGGGGAAGTTTTCAGCAATTATTTCTTCTAAGATACTTTCCATCTCTTTTCCTCTCTCTTCTTCTGGGACCCCTATAATACGGATATTGTTCCTTTTGGATTGGTCACACAGTTCTCTTAACATTGTTTCATTCCTGGAGATCCTTTTATCTCACTCTATGTCAGCTTCTATGCATTCCTGTTCTCTGGTTTCAATTCCATCAATGGCCTCTTGCATCCTATCCATTCTGTTTATAAACCCTTCCAGAGTTTGTTTCATTTCTGTAATCTCCTTTCTGGCATCTGTGATCTCCCTCTGGACTTCATCCCATTTCTCTTGCGTATTTCTCTGCATCTCTGTCAGCATGTTTATGATTCTTATTTTGAATTCTTTGTCAGGAAGACTGGTTAGGTCTGTCTCCTTCTCTGGTGTTGTCTCTGTGATCTTTGTCTGCCTGTAGCTTTGCCTTTTCATGGTGATAGGAATAGTTTGCAGAGCTGGGACGAGTGACGGCTGGAAGAACTTCCCTTCTTGTTGGTTTGTGGCCCTTCTCTCCTGGGAGAACAGCGACCTCTAGTGGCTTGTGCTGGGCTGCTGTGCGCAGACACAGTTTCTGCTTCCTGCCCGGCTGCTATGGAGTTAATCTCCGCTGTTGCTGTGGGCGTGGCCTGGTTCGGGCCTCTGCTCCAAAGTGGTGGAGTTGTGTTGGAGGGGGAGCAGCCTGGAGGCTATTTATCTCCGTAAGGGGCCTCCCTGCTCCCTGCAGCCCAGGGGTTAGGGTGCCCAGAGATCCCCGGATTCCCTACCTCCGGTTTAAGTGTCCCGCCCTGCCCCTTTAAGACTTCCAAAAAGCACCCGCCAAAACAAAACAATGACCACAAAAAAAAAAAAAAAAAAAATTTTTTTTTTGATTAAAAAAAAAAAAAAGGTGGCCGCTCGGTTTTCTTTATTCTCCGGCGCCAGCCTCAGGCATCTGCTCAACGGTCTTGCTGCCCTGTTTCCCTAGTATTGGGTTCCCTATCCCTTTAAGACTTCCAAAAAGCGCTCGCCAAAACAAAATAGCAAAAAAAAAAATGGTCGCTCGCTTTTCTGGTGTCCTCCGGCGCCAGGCCACCGGTGCCCGCTCACTGTTCTTGCTGCCCTGTTTTCCTAGTATACAGGTCCCCGCACTCTGGCACGGATGGCTGGGGCTGGGTGTTCGGAAGTCTTGTGCTCCGTCTCCCTCCCGCTCTGCCTATTCTTCTCCCGCCGGGAGTTGGGGGAATGGGCGCTCTGCTCCCGCCAGGCCGGGGCTTGTATCTTACCCCCTTCGCGAGGCGCTGGGTTCTCTCAGGTGCGGATGTGGTCTGGATATTGTCCTGTGTCCTCTGGTCTTTATTCTAGGAAGGGTTGTCTTTGTTATATTTTCATAGATATATGTGGTTTTGGGAGGAGATTTCCGCTGCTCTACTCACGCCACCATCTTCCGCCCCTCCGCTAAGTGAAGTCTTTTTTAAAGTAACAATTTTTTAAGTTACTAACTGTGTAATGCACCTCTATTACTCTCTTCTACAATTTTGTACTGTATACATTATGATCACCTCTTCATAGTACAGTTTTCTAGTATCAACTATTTACATGTGTGCTGTATTGATGGTACAAATTGTTGGTCTTCATATTCCTTTTTTAACTTCTGCTTTTTTCTTGTTTAGAAGGATTGTTGTAACTTTATCTCTTTTGTTATTTTCTCTATTTTTTTTAATAACGAGCTTCCTCATTTCTATTACATTGTTTTCCTTTATTTCATGGTATTCCAGGAGTTTTTGACATTTTGAAGTGTCAGTCTTTTCATTTTGGGTTTATGTTTGTAACTTCCACTGGAATCATTACTTTCTATTATATTTTAATCTCAGTTCAGTCAATAACTTTTATCCAGTGTTATGCTGGGGCTAGAGCCAGTTGTGAACTTCTCTTCCTTTCATATCCAGTGACATTGGTAGCTTGAAATTGGCTATAGGGGAGTATTTACATTGTTATACTGTAAGCATTGTTAATATATATTATATATTGTTATATATATAAAGTATATATTTATGTTAAATGTTACATATCACGGCTTTTTCCGCTGAGAGAGTTGTTACGTCTCTATCAACACATCACGGCTTATATCATATACCAAAATTAAATTAAAGTTTAATAAAATTTAAATGTAAAAAGCTAAAATGTTAAAGGGCTAGAGAAACATAAATGAGTATTTGACCAAGAGCTTTATGAAAGCAATGGAAGGAAACACAGATAGGAGTATCAGTATATTTTTAAAATATATAATGAATATATTAAATCTATTTTAAATGAAAATTTTGGAAAGGTAAGTTGACAACCTGATAATTAAAATTTGTGTAGATTTTTTAAAATCCCATTTTAGTCTAGTTGATTTCTTTATATTTAATTTGTGAAAATATGTACTGGATATAATGTTACAGTGCTTATAAAATTATTCAATTCTACTATTTTTGTAATTTCTGCAATTTTATACTTATGTCCTTATGAAATCCCTATATAATGGCCAAAATAAAGTTCTTTTTTTCCTTAAAATACATAATTTCAGCACTGTGTCGATTACTAATGGGACAGATCAGTCATGTAAGTTAATGCTAAAACACTACTTTATTTGTGAAATGAAGTTCAGAGTTATACTGTTCATATTTTAAATCTTTTAATTGAATATTAGAAACTAAGCTTCTGTTAACATGTGAACCTATTATTTTATTTTCCTCTGATATATTCTCTTTGGGCTAACAACTTAGATGTATCAGGATAAATAGTTATGTTTTTTTCCAGGTATTAAGGCATCTTTACACTAGTCTTATATTTTTGCAGCATGATAGTTCATACATTTCTTGAAATTACAATGTATATTCATAACATTTACTCATCTTTCAATATGAAAACCTTAATATTTTGCTACCTTTTAAAATGTTGTAAGTATGTATACATAGAAAAATCTAATTTTTATTCCGCTTAGTTGTGACAGTTTATATATATAAATATAAATATATAATTTTTTAATCAAATGAGAATGTCAAAATAACTTGTCCCCTATAAATTTTTAGTTTTCCTCTTCCAAAAGAAATCAAAAGAAATCAAATTTAAACTATACTTTTTCAAAATCAGGAATTCCTAAAATAAAATGTTAAACTACAGTATGTGTTGTAAAGCAATATTAGATTTCAATATCCCTAATATGTAAAGATTTTTAAATGTATTTTTGACATCATTTTAACATTTTTTTCCAGATAAAGCCTTATGTTCATATAATTCAGGTAAATTTTAGCATGCGCAATGTTTAATGCATGTATTCATATGCACAGTTTAATCAGTTTTGTTGTTTTGTGCTTTGTCTGGTTATTGTGCATATGTTAAATTCTTAAATAAAATGTCAATAGCCTTCCTTTTCTGCCTATAGTACTTTTCCAGTATCTCAGTGTTTACATCTTTATTATTATGAAAACCATTTGTTAAAATACAATGATTTTAATGTGTCTAATGTCATCTCCTTTAGTATGGTGCTATTTCATTGATGAATTATGTTTTAGTGTATACTGTTATTATGTATGTTTCAGAAAATTTGAATTTATATGGATACAATTTTCAATGTTTTGACTTATGGAGGGGTAGTATTAGAAATTCTAAGTATGTTGAATTAAAACTACAATGTTTGTTATAGTTTTCATCATTTTAGCCACTTTCTAATATCTTGCAAAGAAAACTGAATAGATTTAATTTTATTACTTCAATGTATTTATAACTTTTAAGTACAAAGTATATGTCAAGATATTTTAAACTGATGTTAAATTTTTAACTGATACTTCACTTAGTTTTAATAATTTTAATTGAAAATATTTAAAAATGTACTTAGCCTAGTGAACTTTTATATTTTTAATAATTATCCTCTTGAATTAGATGAGGAAGTAATTATAAAAAGCCTCAGGAATGCCACATGAAGTTTCAAATCTACTGAGGAAGGCTACCACTTTTAACTAAGATGGAATAAAAGAGACTGAAGTCACGTTTCCCACCTTAAACAGCAAAAATGGTCAAATAACAAAGCAATTGCTTGGAAAACACTGGCTAATCAGGCAACAAAGAATAATCATTACTAAGAGAAAGGAAACAAAAGAGTTGAACCGCAAATGAGTTGTCCTCGCCTACCACTTTAACAGAGTTTTCTGCACACAAGGGGAAAGAACCCATGAAGCCTATGGACTCCTTGAGCTGAGGAGATGCAGTTGAGGGCAGGGAGACCAAAGTGGCTACTGTTCATGTAACAGACTGCTGGAGAGAAAGCTCCAATGATCTGCAGAGGGTCCATCTCAGGTCTTCAGCTGAGTATTTATCAGTGCATAAATGGAGGTATCTACCCAAAGCTGGGGAAAGACTCACACAAAAGGATTTGAAGTTGTAATGCCTGAGAATAATGTCTGTCTGTTTTTATTTGTTTTTTATTTTTTTAGTGAGATAGGAAAACATCAAATTTCAAGAGACATTGCCTTAAGTACACAGTAGTATCTGCCTCAGTAGTGGAGAATAACTTGCCCTAGACTGAACATTGTATCACATAAAAAAATCTTAACAGCAAGAAATGAAAGGATTAAAATATTTCTAAATAATACAACAGAAAAAAATGTCAAGAATACTTACAGGAGTATAAAAATACCCAGCCAACAACAATATAAAATTCACAATGGTTGGTATCTAATAAAAAATTCCCAGCCATGCAAGAAAGAAAAAAAGAAAAGGCTCATTAAAAGGGATATAAATCAATCAAAACTAAACAAGAACTATTAAAATTAGATGTTATAATTAGTAGAGAAAGACATTAAACAGTTTAGAAATGTACTCCATTTGTTAAAAAAGTAATGGAGACATGGAAGCAATAAATGATCCAAATCAAACATCTGAAATAAAAATACACTGAATGGGATTAATGACAATAAATAATGCAAAGAAAAACATCAATAAACTTGGAGATACAGCAATAGAAACTACCCAAAGTGAAGCATAACTAGAAAGGAGAATTTTAAAGCAGTAACAGAGTATCTGTGAGCAATGGACAACTTGAAACTGCCTAATACCCAGCTAATTTAAGTCCCTGCAGGAGAAGAGAGGGAAAAACAAAACTATTTGAAAAATAATGGCTGACAATTGTCCATATTTGATGAGAACTATAAACCCATATATCCAGGAAACACAATGAATTTAAAACACAAGAAATATGAATAAAGATATACCAAGGTGCATCATAATTAAATTATTTAAAACCAGTAATAAATAGAAAATTTTAAAGGATCCATAGAAAAAAGACTCAGTGCATAAGTTGAGGAATAAAGATAAAAATGACTGCAGATTTTTTATTATATGGAATAGTGCAAGTACTCAAAGATAAAAATAATCTAGGATCTGATTCATTTCTTCAAAAATGAAAGCAAAATAAAGACTTTTTAAACAAACAACTGCTAAAGGAACATCATCAGAACCCATGTAAAAGGAAGCCCTTCAGGCAAAAGAATAATGAGAACAGATGGAAATACAGGATATCGACTTAAGTAAAGACATGGGGAACTCCAGAAATGGTAACTGCATGGTTAAATACATGATTTTTTCTTATTATTTAAATATCTTTAAATGTAATTGTTGCTTAAACAAATAGCAATGTAATATAGGGTTTGCAACATATGTAAAATATATGGCAATAGCAACACAAAGGATAGGAGAGGAAAAACATGTTTTACACTATACAATATGATAAGTAGTATGATAATCATCTGAAAGTAGATTGTAATAAGTTAAATATATTTACTCTAAGCCCTAAAACCACAAAAGGAGAGGGAGCTGAGTCATAACTAATAAGCCACCAGAAAAGATAAAGTGGAACCATAAAAATATCCATTTTATCCAAAAGAAAACAGATAAAGAGGAAAAGAGAACAAAGAACAGATGGGGACAAATTGAAAATAAACAGCAAGTTGATGGTGTAATCTAACCAAATCAATGATCACATTAAATGTAAATAGTCAAAATACACCAGTTAAAAGGCACAGCTTGTTAGGTTGGATTTTTTTTAAATGGCAAAAACCAACTATATACTATCTGTAAGAAACCTGTTTTAAATATAAAAACACATACAGTTTTAATATAAAAGGATGGAAAAGATATACCACACTAATACTAATTAAAAGAAATATTGAGTACTTATCTCAAAATCAGGCAAATTACATTTTAGAGTAAAGAGTATTACCAGGGTTAAAAGAGGTCATTTTCTAACAGTAAAGGGGTTAACTGATTAAGAGAACACCTCAGACCTAAACATTTAAGCACTTGATAACAGAGTTTCAAATTGCATGGAGAAAAATTTGTAGATTGTCAGACTGGAGTAAAAAATTTATAGATTGTCAGACTGGTGCTTTTAAAAGCTCAACATTGACAAACATTTAACTAATCTGACAAAGAGAAAAGATACAGATTACCAAAATCAATAAAGCTCTGGAAATCACTACCAGTTTAACAAAAATTAAGTGGATTACTATGGAAATACAATGAACATCTTTATGGCATGAAATTAAACAGCAGAGATGAAATGAACAAATTTCTAGACAGCCACAGATTGCAGAAACGGATCCAGAAAAGATAAAAAATCTGAATAAATCTATTTAAAGAAGTTAAATTAGTAATGCAAATCTTCCCACAAGGAAATCCTAGGGCCAGAGACTTCACTGATGAATCCTATCAAATACATGGAAAGAAATACCCATCCTTCTCACATTTCTTTTAGAGGAAAAAAGAGAAGGAAATACTCTCCAGTTCATTTTATGAAGCCAATATTATCCTGATACCACACAAAGCCATATAAACATGTCAGAAGAAAACTGCAGACCAGTATCCCTCATATCATCATGAAACCCTCAAAAAAGTATTAGTAAATGAAATCCAGAGATATGTGATTACATACTAACTGTATGATAACTGATAAATCCCGGTAATGTAGAGTTTGTTTCCTAACTAAAAATCAATTAAGTGTAGTTCAACATATTAGTAGAAAAAGGACAAACCACATGATCAAGTAAAGAGACAAGGAAAAAAGCTGTGACAAAAATCCGACACCGATTCACAATGAAAACTATTAACAAAGTAGGAATAGAAGGGAACTTCCTCAACCTGATAAAGAAGACCTACAAAAACCTACTGATGATACCATTTTTGATTTTAAAAGACTGAATGCTTTCCTTTTAATTGGGGAGTGGCAAGAATGTCTGCTTTTACTATTTTATTCAGCAGTGCACTGGAGAGTCCAGTTAGGGTAGTGAAGCAAGAATAATAAATAAAGGCATTAAATATTGAATGAAAAGAGGGAAACTGTCTTTATTCATAGACAAGGTGATTTTATATGTAGAAAATTCTCAAGAATATTCAAAAAAATCTACTATAACTAATAAACAATGTCAGAAAGTTCCCAAGATACACAAACAGTATACAAAATCAATTTTATTTTATATACTAGTCACTAACATTTTGAAAAGGAAATTAAGAAAAATATTTTCATTCATAATAGTATTCAAATTTTTAAAATACTTATGAACAAATTTCACAAAGTAAATGCAAATTTGCATATTAAAGAAATACAAAACATTGCTGAAGGAGATTAAAGGAAGGTCTAAATAAATGAAGAAATATCCCAAATTCATGGACTGGAAGACTCAATATTGTTAAGCTGCAATTCTCCCTCAAGTTTGCACAGATTCAATGCAATCCATATCAAAATGTAAATAGAATATTTTGATGAAATTAATAAGCTGATCTTAAAATTTTTATGGGAATGCATAGGATCCAGAGCAGCCAAAAAAGAACAAATTTAGAAAACTAATACTTCCTGATTACAAAACTTACTATAAAGCTGCAGTAATCACAACATTATGGTACTAGCATAATGACAGGTCTATAGATAAATGGAACCTAATTCAGAATTCAAGAATAAGTTTATGGTCTATTTATGGTCAGTTTATTTTCAGCAAAGGTGCTATGGCAATTAATGGGGGAAGATTTTCTAGCTTAATGCTTGAAAAATTGAACATCAACATGCAAAAAGATTAATTTAGACCCTATCCCACACTCTTCACAAAAATTAATTTAAAATGAATCATAGACCTAATTGTAACAGCTGAAACTATAAAACTCTTAGAAGAATACATGGCAAAAAAAATCTTTATTTCCAAGCAGTACAAGAGCAAAAATCAGGATCAATAAAAGAACATAGTGATAAATTGGACTCCATCAAAATTTAAGATATTTATAATTCAAAGACACCATTAAGAAGGTAAAAGATGAGCCACAGACTTGAAAAAATTTGCAAATCACATATTTGATAAAAGACTTGTCTAGAATATATAAAGAACTCTTTAAAGTCTACAGTGAGAGGACAAATAATGTAATCAAAAAGTGGGCAAAATATTTGAATAGTTATTTCACTGAAGAAGATACAGGATGGCACATAAATACATGAAAAGGTGCCCAATGTCATTAGTTATGAGTAAAATGCAAATTATAACAATGAGACATCACATTATATCCACTAGAATGATTGTAACAAAAAAATGGACAGATAATACAAATTTTATCAAGGATTTTAAGAAATCAGAACTCTCATATATTTGCTAATGGAAATGTGAAATAGTGTAGGCCTTTGGTAAACAGTTTGGTGGTTTGTTAAAGAGTTAAAAATAAATTTACCATATGATCCAGCAGTATACTCCTAGATATAAACCCAAGTAAAATGAAAATGAATATCCACTCTAAGACTTGGAGTATTTACAGTCATATTATTCATAATGGTCAAAAAAGTAAAAATAGTCCAAATATCTATCAATGGATGAATGACTAAATAAAATGTGGTATCTAAACAGTGAATTACTATAAGTAACAGAACAAAATATTAATGTGTAATACATGGTTTAACCTAAAAACTATCATGCTAAATAAAAGACGTCAGATACAAAAAGGTCATGTGTTATATGATTCCATTTATATTACAAGTACAGAAAAGGCAAGTCTGTAGAGCCAGAGATTAAATTAATAGTTCTATGGCTAGTGGTAGGAATAAGGAGTGACTGAAATGAGTATGATAAATATTTTTGGGATGATAGAAATGTTCTAAAATTGGATTGTGGTGGTGTTTATTCAACCCTTAAAGTTTACCTAAAATTATCAAATTGTGCACTTAGATTTATGTAGTATAAATTATAACTCAATTTTTAAAATACAGTGATAAAACTACAAAGAAATAGATAAAGCCACAATTAGAGTCAGAGACTTTAATACTTCTTTGTTAATAAATCATAGGACAAATAGAAAAGCAGTAATACTAGAGAGGACTTGAACAATACTAACAACTAACTTGATCTAATTAGTATTTATAAAACACTCCACATAGCAACAGCAGAATACACATTCTTTAAGCCAAATGCATTCAGAACATTTACCAAGATACCATATTCTGGCCAAAAAGGAAATCTGAATACATTTAAAAGAATTCATGTCATGCAAATCATGTTAGCTGACCATAACACAATTAAATTAGAAATCAATAACAGATATATCTCTGGAATATCTCCCAGTATTTAGAAACCTACTAAAACACTTTTAAATAACCAAAAGTCAAAGAAGAATTGAAAAGGAAATTAAAATGTATTTTGAACTGTCCGAAATGACATCACAACATACCAAAATTCATGGAGCTAAAGCAGAACATAAGAGGAAATTTACAGCACTAAACAAATATATTACAAAACAAGAAACATTGCAAATCAATGACTTGTTATCTCAACAAAATATAAAAACAGAGCAAATTAAACCCATTAAATAGAAGAAAGGGAGTAATAAATTCAGAACAGAAATTCATGAAATAAAACCAGAAAGGCAATCAAGAAAATGAATACAAAGATTAACTGTAAAATCAATAAAATTGATCTACTTTTAGGCAGAATGATTACCAAAAAGAGAAGATATAAATTACCAATATCTGAAAATAATCAGCTGATGTCATTATAGATTCTATGAATATTTAAAGATAGTAATGAAATGTTATGAATAACTTTATACTGATACATCTGGCAACTTAGAAGAAATAGAAAATTTCCTTGAAAGACAGGGACTTAAGGCTCACTCAAAAAGAAGTAACTTGAATAGCCCTATATCTATTAAAGAAATTGAATGTGTGATTTGAAACCTTGTCACAAAGAAAATTTAAGGCCCAAGTGATTTCATAAATGAATTGTACCAAACATTTAAATACAATATAACACAAATTCTACATAAACTTTTCCAGAAAATTGTAAAGTTGGGTATACTTCCTGTAAGGTTGAAGGCACTGGGGAGAGGGATGAGCACATCAGACACTGATGACGTGCTAAAGTCCCCGGCTGCTGCCCCCTCCCAACCTGAAAAATGTGCCTTAGGCTAGCCAATCCTCGCACCGCTGTAAATCTAAGCTCTGCCTCCCCCTACCTTCTTTAAAAACTCGATGCCTCACCGCTGAGTGTGACTTCCCTGGCCTGTAATAGCCAGACCACGGAACATCACCCAGGAATTTGTATTCAAATAAACTACCTGGCCCTTTGTTGCCTCTCTTCGCCTGCTTATTTTGGCTAGAATTTATCTTACATTTGGTGCTGAAACCCGGGAATGAGCGTGAGCGCGGGGCCCCGACTGGCCACTGGCAGCCCCACCCCCTCCTTCCCCGATCTAGGACTTCAACCTGCTCTCTGCTGCGTGGACTATTTTCCGGTGAGTCCCTCAGTTTCCCCCGGTCTGTTTCCCTTCCTAACTCTGTTTCACCTGGTCCATCTGAAATCATATATATATATATATGTCCAAGTTTGGGCATCCAGCCCATCCATTGCGGGTATCCAGGATACCCGCCCCTGGTCCTGCAGTGTGGGAGACGTCCCTCACCCAGGCTGCCAGGCCATCTCCCCTGACTTGGCATGCTTGGGACACTGGGCGCTCTTCTCAGCGGGATTAGTTGGGAAGTGGCACAGACATGGGGAACCAGCCCTCGAAAGCAGAGGCTCAGACCCCGTTGTGGTGTCTCATTTCTAATTTGACTAGTTTATGTTTGTCCCAGGAAGTTCGCAAACAGAAGCTAGTCTTTCTTTGCTCTGAGGCCGGGCCACAGTATCCCTTGGACAATCAATCTTGCTGGCCCCCTGAGGGAACTTTAAATTTTGGCCTCCTCACCGACTTGATTAATTATTGCCACTAGAGCGGAGAGTAGAGTGAAATCCCATATGTGCAGGCTTTTTGGACATTGCGCTCCTGCCCAGACGTTTATGTTAAGTGTTCAATGACTCAGGTTCTCCTGGCCCGATCTCCAGTTAAAGATTGTCAGCCTCTTACTCTGCCCAGTCCTTCTTCCTTTTCAGATCAGCCAGAAAACCTCAGTCGCCCACCTCCCTCAGCTCACAATCCCCTCCCCTTCTCTCCACCACCATCTTTAAGTCCTTTGTCTTCACACATGTTGCCGCCATCTTAAAGTCCTACATTCTTACCCATGCCGTTGTCCTGCTCTCCTCTTCCCATGGCTGCACCACCCCCTCCCCCTCTCCTTTCACCTTCACCACCCTCTTCCCCCACCAGAACATGCTCCTCCTGCCCTCTAGTTCCAGAAGCCACAGACAAGAAGCTAAAGAGAGGGAAAGCAATTAGATATCAGTGAAAAAACTAGATTTCAGCAGAACAAGTATTAGTTACATAAGATTAAGTAAACTAAAGAAGATGATTTTGTGGCTTTTGTTTCAAATGTTGCTGATAAAGTGTTTTAAGCTTTTTCTCTTAAGCTGAGAACAGTTTAGTAAATGACTGCCTTTATAAGCAGAATTGAAACTTTATTTTTCTCTCTACCTGATCCCTCCAGAATTAAAAAAAACTCTCAGTGACTATTTTTATATTTCATAGCAGTATGTTTATTTGCACAAGTTCAATAAAAATCTGCTTTCCTTGTAAGAAGACCAATTAGAAACACTAGTTATATTACCAAAGCTTTAACTAGAACGTCATACCTGAGAGACACGTGTGTCAACTCAGATATGAACAGACAACTTTAAAAAACTAAGATTAACTTTATAAAGCCAACAAAGCCCCTTGGAAGAATTAGCCTAGTACCTTGCTTACAGAGTTCCCAGTAGTCTTACCAGGTGAGTAAAGAAAGTCACTTCCTGGCAAGAGCAAGAACCTCAAGATGTCTTGAAGACCTCGAGAAGAGAGGAATTCACCCAAATCTACAAGTACTGCAGGCAAAACCTGATGGCAAGTCAGGCTTGGCTTTCTGGCCTCAAGAGGCCTTTAAGAGTTCAATCTGAAATTCCTTATAAAAAGTTCCAGCAAAGCACATTTAAAGAGCCTATGTAATCAATTGCTTTTCTTGTTGCACTTATGCAAATAATCAAGCCAACTGTTAATTATTTTCTTAATCTGACTACTTCTAATAAAAATAAGGGTGATTTTAGAGAAAAATATTGTTTCAATAATGCAGTCTTATCTATACTAAATCCTAATACTAGTCATTGGAATGTAAACTCAATCCAGAATTTTAGTTTCCCCGTGATACCTAGCTATGATTCTCAATTAGACTCTTCATATTTCTAGTTCTCATATTCAGGCATGCATTCTTAATCTCATCAAGTTTGTCCTTCCAAAATAGAAGTGCCAACTTTCCGAGGCCCTCTCAACTGACCAGTGATAAAAACCTAGCTGCACCCTTTACTGCGCCCCTTCTCAGCATGAAGCAGCCAGAGCAGTCGTCGCCCCTTTTCCCTGGCAGCAGCTAGAGTCTCTATCTGTAAAAGAGAAAATGAGACAGAAACCATAAGCTTAGACAAAATAAAGTGAGAGCCTCTAGAGAAAGCAAGGCAAGATATTTGCAGTCAGAGCAATGTAACTACATGCTATGAACCCCCCCCCCACAACACCCCTTGTCAGCCAAAAGCAGCCAAATCAAGTCCTTGCCCATTATGACCAAAAGGCTGGAATGTAAGGTTGAAGGCACTGGGGAGAGGGGTGAGCACATCAGACACTGCTCTGCCTCCCCCTACCTTCTTTAAAAACTCACTGCCTGCCCTGCTGAGTGTGACTTCCCTGGCCTGTGATAGCCAGACTGCGGAACATCACCCGGGAATTTGCATTCAAAAAAACTACCTGGCCCTTTGTTGCCTCTCTTTGCCTGCTTATTTTGGCTAGAATTTATCTTGCACTTCCCAACTCATTTTATGCGATAGACATTTTCCTGATACTAACACCTGAAAAATATATTAAAGGAAAGACATCTATAGACCTCATCAAACTTAAGAAATTAACCTTAGAAAGGTTTAGCAGAATAGAAATTTAGCAAGGTGAATACCACATTACATACAAAAGATCAATTTAAACCCTAAAATTATAAAAATCCTAAAAGAAAACCTTGTCACTTTTGGTTAAGCAAAGATTTCTTAGGGTACCAAAATCATGTTCCATTAAATAATAAGTTGATTAATTTGGACTACTCAAAATATAAATTTTTGGGTTTTTTTCCCCTTAAAGGCCGATGTTAAAATAATGAAAAGCCAAACCACAGGCCAGAAGAAATATTTACAAATCACATATCTGATAAAAAATTTATGTCCAGAATATGTAGAGAACTGTCAAAACTCATGAATAAGATGAATAAGAGATAACCAGTAAAAAATGGACATTGAAAAACCATTAAAGAAGATACAGGGATAAATACACACATGAAAAGATGTTCACCATTAGTCTTAAGGGAAATGCAAATGAGATACCTTTAGATACTTAATAGAATGGCTAAAATGAAAAAGACTATCCATACCAAGTACTCGAAGGATGGAAAGTGACTAAAATTCTCATACACTGTTGGTAGTAATGTAAAATGTTACATTTGGAAAATACTTTGGCAGTTTTCCTTAAAAAGTTAACATACATCTACTGTAAAATTCAGCCATTCCACTTACAAATGTTTACCAAAGAAATGTGAAAGCACATGCTCACACAACAACTTGTACATGAATGTTCATTGTAATTTGCTTTGTAACAATCAAACAACCCCAAGTGCCCTTCAGTTGGGTGATAGATGAAGAAACTGTGGTACAACCATAAAATGGAATATTTTTCATAAATAAAAAAGAATGAACTATTGATGTACATGACAACATGGACCAATCTCAGAATAATTATACTGAGTGAAAGAGGAGAGACAAAAGGAATGCATTTTGTATGATTCCATTTTTATATAATTCTAAGAAATGCAAAATGAATGATAAATGGATTAGGCATACATAGGTAATATGAGTGTAAAAGAGGTAACTTCAGTTAAAGTCAATATTAAAATCAGTTCAGTGAATGGGACTCCATCTATAAGTATATGCCAATAACTGAAAATACTGAATTAGGGACAAAATCCTAGAAAAGTAGTAGTTATAAAATTTTACTCAGTAGGAAATAAGATGTTTGAACATTTCTGTAACTACAAGTATAAATAATATGTTGAAAGTTGAAGTAAAACTTTTTTTTTACAAAGAAAACACTAGACCCAGACATTTTTACAGGTAATATATACTAAATCTTAACATATTACCTCAATGTAATAAAACTCTATGTATGCATAATATACATAAAGTGGGAATATTCCAAGCTCTTACAAGGAAATCAAAACTTATACAGGAAGTTGGCAGAGCCATTCCAAAGAATGAAATTTATAGACCTATTTCGCTCATAAATATAAATAGCAGAAAATATAAATGGCAAATCAAATCAGTAATTTTATAAGGAAATCTATAAACATGATTTAAAACAATTACAAGTTGAAGGAGAAAAACTATGTTCATTTTTCAATAATGAATTAAAAATTTGATAGCATTCTGAATTTATGTTGAGTTCTATCAGCAAATTATAAAGTAGAAAAGGGACTTCCTCAATCTGATAGAATGTCTATTAAAAATCTACAGGAAATCTCTCATCTAAAGTGGCCTATAGACTTATTCTTTAAATATATACATGGACAAGAGAATGATTGTAACAGATTTTAGGGCAATAAGACCAAGGTTTTAGAAATATTAAGTATTCAAAAGAAGAAATAAAAACTTTCATTATATGCAGATGACATAATTGTTTTTCTCAGGCTCTAGAAAGAATCTACAGACAAATTAGTTTACCAAGATGTTTGGATGTAAAATAGTCTTAACAGAGTTAAGTCAAGTTTTCATTTTCATTAGGGTAGGCCCTAATCCAATAAGACTGGTGTCCTTATAAAAAGGGAGAGATTTAGACAGAGATAGACATGCACAGAAGGAAGACAATATGAAGACATTCAGGGAGAAGATGACATGTGACTGGAGTGATGCATCCACAAGTGAAAAAACGCCAAGGATTGTTAACAAACACCAGAAACCAGAAGAGACAAGGAAGGGCTCTTCTGTAGAGCCATCAGGGAGCGAGGGAATGAGCATGGCACTGCAGATACCCTAATTTTGGACTTCTACTCCCCACAACTGTGAGACAATAAATTTCTGTTGTTTTAAGCCACCAATTTATGGTACTTTGTTACAGCAGCCCTAAGACACTAACGCAGCAGTGTTTTGTAGTTTAGGGTTTTCGGTATTTTGCACAATCTTTGTTAAATGTATTCCTAAGTATTTCTTGTGTTTGGATAGCCTTCTAACTGATAGTGGTTTTGAAATTATTCATTGCTATTCCGTAAGAAATAAAGCTCTTTTTTATATCTTGGTTATGCATCCTGAAATCTTGCTAAACTTAGCTTAGTAAGTTTTTATTAGCTTCATTAGGAATTTTAATTTAGATGATTACATTACTTATTGCTTTCTAATTCTGTGTGCCTTTTATTTATTTTCCTTTCTCTATTTTACTGTCATGCAAGTACAGTGTTGAATAGAAAAATCCAAATTAAACCACAATAAATTTATTAGAAATTTTAAAAAGGCTAACAAGGTGGTTGGTTAACATTATTTTATAATAAAATTGTATTTCTGTATGTGAGCAACTAGGTTAGTAAACATAATTTTAACAGTATTTCTTATAGTAATGGAAATTATAATATATGAATGCTCAATACAACAAATGTGGAAAATTTAAATGGCCCAAATTAAAAACTTCTTAAAAATTTAAGTGACGAGATTTAAATTTAATTGAATTTAGATGTTAGGATGTTTTGTGCAATTTGATAACCTGAGTCTAAAATTTAAATCAAAGTGCAAAGGAAAAAGATCCAATATATGATGCATTTGCATTTTAATATATAATGTTATAAAAAGACAGTTAGTTCTTCATTTATGGCTAGACAGCCTGTACAAGTTTTTAAAAAAAGGGCACTGAACAGCTCCTATGGATAGGTTACATGTATTTATGACAGAGCTGAGATCATGATCATTGGGGAAAACTGGAAATATTAAATAAACAATGCTGAGATACATGTTATCTGTGTGGAAAAAGCATCCATATCAGAAACTCAATTCAAGATAGATGAGAACATAAACACTAGAAGCAACATTTTCAAGTTTCAGAATAAAATACAGGATATGTCTCTTTAGAGGCTCAGAGTAGGGTTCTTAAACGAGACTGAGAACACTTCTTTTGAAAGAGAAGATTGATACATTCAGTGACATTAAACTTAAGTGCTTACTTCATCAGAATGTGAAGAGAAGATTCAAACAACATAATTGCAATATGTTTAACCTCTATGGAATTAATAGCAAAATAGGTCAAGACTACCACAGGAAACTAATCCATAGGATTTGGAAAGAAGCAACATTTACAAACCACATCCACCCCTTCCTCCCAAATCCACTCACACACACTCTCAGAGGATCCCTCACAAAAGCTGATAAAATAAACTTTTGTTTTTGATGGTATCTTCTTATTTTACACCAGAGGCATATCTGATTGTTGACCATTACCCAAAGCATGTAATCTTTGTGCACATTAAACAAATCATTACCCTGTACTTGAACATTTACAAGGTAAAACCTTGCTGCAAGCTGAGTACTAATTCTTGTTTCTCAATAGGTTCATCTGTGTTCTCTCTCCACTCTCCCAAGTCCACATATTATGTATGTCCTGATACTATAAATCCTTTTGTACCCAATCTGTTAGGATGTTGTAAGATAACTGTGATTTCCATATCAACTGGGGCCATAAGGGCCTCAGTTTTGATTGGGTCTAAAGTTTCATGATAAGGATTTGTAGGAAAAATAGTAATGAGTTCATTCAGTAGGAATACATGATCAAAACAGGTAGATGTCTACTACCCCACCATTAAAAGGACAAAAGCACAAACTGCAATTCCTGGCAACAAAGATTCTCCCTTTTCCAGGACAGCAGGGATTAAAACAAAGAAAATGTGCAGGGTATTTCTAAGAGAAAGTTGAAATATTGGAGGGCATTCTTAGAATCTTTAATTATTGCTCCTTTAGGTACCTTACAGAATGTGGGCTCTCAGTGTTTTCTAAACCTTACAGGAAAGCATTTATTTTCTGGTAAACTTGTTAGTCTACTCAATGAATGTTGTGCAGTGTGAGTAGACAGATAAAATAAGTCAGTTTTCAGCAACACTGTTTTCATTTGTCATTGTTTTCTGATACCAAGGGAAAAATGCTTTTATAAAGGATTCTATTTTATAGGGTGTATTTATTCTTGAGAAACATGTAGGAAAAAAAAGATGTATTAAAAAACAAATTATAACATGAATATATGTGATATATTTCATAATTTAGTGTGAAGACATAATCTGTGTTAGCCGTTAAAACTCTGCTTAATTCAGTTCAATGCTATTTTTGCCATGGAATAATTAACATTTAAAAATTTTGTTACGGATATGCTTTGTCATGGAAACACATGGAGCTCTTGAATTATAGTAATTATTGCTGGTGTGTCTTAGGCTGTTTCTTAGAAAGAATAACAGTTAACAATTTAAAAGTATTAGTTTGTGAATGATTTATTTCTCACTTCTCAAAGCAATAGAGAAATAGCTAAACTAATAATAGAGGAAGAATGTGTAAGGTGTCTTAAGTTATGCTTCCTCTTCATGATGTGAAAAATAAAAAATTGGGTACATTGAATTTATGAGTCATGCATATTAGAAAAAGACAAATGAATGCTTTTGAAAGGCAAAGAACCACATAATTTCACTTATTTGTGGAATCTAAAATACAAAACAAATGAGCAAACAAAACAGATTCATAAATATAGAGAACAAAGTGTTGCCAGAGGAGAGGGGCATGTGGGATGCGTAAAATAGGCAAAGGAGATAAAGCGGTTTAGTATTTAGGTTATAAAAAAAGTTAGTCACAGATATGTAAAGTGCAGCATAGGAAATATAGTCAATAATACCTTTATGGTGACATACAGTAACTACACTTACCATGGTGAACATTTTGTAGTGTATATAACTGTCAAATCACTGTTGTGCACCTGAAGCTAATATAATACTGTATGTCAACTGAAATTTAAGAAATTAATTAAAAAATTAAAATCAAAAAGAGACAATAAAATATTTTTTGTTTTGAAATTTACCTGAACTTAAACACCTTTGTCTAAAATCATCTAAAACTGACTAACTGAACTATTTTGAATTAGCTTTTAGTTTAGTAGATTTTTATCAATCAGCATCAAATCACATGTATGTTATTTAGTATTTAATATTATTTCAAGCTTTAAGCCATTTAGGAACTTTATCTTACACATTTCAAGAATTTGTTTTGAAAATAATATCTTCACATTGTGAAATATGAAAATAATGTTTGTGCATTCATAATGACTTTCCTTCTCTCTATATTATTTTATTCTGAAGTGTCCCATTCAAAATCTTCCCTTTTTTTTTTTTTTTTGGTCTATGAGGTTCTTTTTTCCCCCCGCTTAATTATCAGTAATTCTAATTATTGCTATTGTTTGCTTCATAGGATCAAAGAGAATAAGTGACAGTGAAGTCTCTGACTATGACTGTGATGATGGAATTGGTATAGTATCAGGTAAGAATTTCAGAATTATTTCACAGTAATAAGAAGGAAATATAATTCAGTATTTACCAATAAATAAATAGATAATTGACTAATTACTTAAATGAGAAAGAAAGAACTTGCCTCTTTATCCTCCAAAACACAATCTTACGGCAATGTAAGCTGAATAATTCTGGTTGCTGGACCATCTGTACCAATTGTTAGATTGAATGTTCATATTGAAAGATGTCAGGTAAGTGAATATTTACAAATTTTCTGTTTTTAAACTACTCAATAATAAGGACTTTGCTGTAAATTTGAAGAGCTATAACTGCATTAACAGTGAAATTGAAACAGTGAAATTAACAGTGAAAAAATAAAATATCTTTTTGACATCACCAGTATATCCAAATCAAATATTTGAATGACCATTTTCGAAAGTTTTTCATTGTTACTATGTTGATTAGTATCAGGTATAACTTCATTTTGAACTTAAATTATTGTAGTTTAAAATGTATAATTTATTGTCAGAAATTTATCTGTAGTATATTTTGGTTAAGTAGCATTTTAAAGTAAATTCTAGAAAACATGTTTATATATGTGTATATATATATATGTGTGTGTGTGTGTGTATATATATATTATTAATATAATAAAATGTTCGATTTTCTTCTTAAATGTTAATTAGCCTAACAAATTTCATAAATGTGATGAATTTTACCCTGGAAAATATATATTTCATTGTGTTGAAGTCATGCTGCAGTTGCATCAGTGACTGATAAATTTTGTTTGACAAATTTTGTTAAAGTATGGGTTAATTAGAATGCTCTCAGTGTACCACAGTTTAAAAATTCAAAATAACTATCTTTTATCCTTTTGTTTTTGCAAAAAATGAGCAATACTTTATTTACTAGAACTGCAAAAATACATAAAAGTTTTACTGTACCTAACACAATGCTGTGGGTATAGTACCTATCTACATATTTGAATATTCATCATAACTTTTTAAGTGTTTATAAAATATTATTTTATCTTAGTATTATGCTTTATTCATTATACTTTACATTTAATATATCCAAAATCTTTCAACTTTACCACATTTTGTGTTTTTCAGTAAAGTACAAAATACAAGAGGGCTCAGTATGTAGATAACTATACTTTTAATTTTTCTACCTTTAGATTATCGACACAATGGTCGAGATCTTCAAAGTTCAACATTGTCAGTGCCAGAACAAGTAATGTCATCAAACCATTGTTCACCATCAGGGTCTCCTCAACGAGTAGATGTTATAGGAAGGACTAGATCATGGTCACCCAGTGTCCCTCCTCCACAGAGGTAAGATAGTGTAATCATTTATTTGTAAGATGGTATTACAAATCTATTTGTCATAAAGTACCATTAATAACCCCTAAGATAGTAAAATGTTGTGGTAAAAACTTACAGAAAAATAACCTATATAATGAGAGTAATATGAAATACTGGCTGTTCTGTAACTTTGGATGACCTTTATGTTATTGTAAGAGTCAAAATTGTAAAGAAGACCCAGCTTTTTTATGGATAACTACATATCAATATCAGCAGGTCTAGTTAGAACCAACTGCTCATGAATGATATAGATATTGATAATTTAAGAAATAGGAAAAAAGAAACATCTGATGGGGCTTTAAAACAGGAACAATCATGCAAAGAATAAAAAGGAATGCATAGGAGTGGGAAGAATGGCTCAGAAAATAAGCAGCTCCAGATCTTACTGTCTAGTGGAAAACTAATCTACCCACTGAAGTACAGAAAGGCTTAATGGAGTAAGAGCCACAGAAGTAAAGTGTTAGCTAATAAGAAATTGATGTATAATTCACATTTTATATACTTGCATGTTTAAGAAAATTTGAAATCTTAGAATGGTAGCCTTATAACTCCTATTTTAAATGAGTAATTGAGTTAGTTTTAGACTTAGAATATTAAATTATAATCATAATTTTATATAGGACATTAGACTAAGAGAACTTAAGATATATTTACAAATTCAGCTTTTTAAATTTATAAGGATATTAATTCCTTAAGAAGTGTCAGTCTTGCAAATGCTGGGCATAGAAGCCACAGGGCATAAAAATGCAAAGAAGTAAAAAGCTAACCTTTTCAAACAATTAAGGCTTCTCTCTCACTTACCAACTTTACATTTCCCTGTATGGCCCTGGAAGATGACTGGTTAGCTAGAGACGGGTAAGATTCCTCAAGGGAGGAACAACCTAAGACAGGCACAGTCGCAGGGGGGCCATCAGGAGAGAAATTGGGGATCAACAGAGGTGAGGCTTAGAACCTCACCCCTCCTGTTCTGAGAGAAATCTTCTGCATCCGTGGATGTTTTATTGCCCTGGTCTAGCTTGGATTAACACATAGTCTACAGGCACACACCTGATCATCTACATTTGCTCTCTTACAACACTAAACTATGTTTTCTACCTTTATCTTGCATCTACCTACCACTTCAGCATTTTATTAAAAATAATAATAATAAAGAGAGAAATGTGGTATTCACATATAAATCAAGTATAAAAATCAAACGAATATTCATATTTGAACTGATTGCTTATAGTTCATAATGCATGAGCAAAACCGAAAGTTTCTGTGATGACTGCCCTTGTACTGTTCCCCATGTAACTTATTCACTATGTAAGAATTTGTTCTCCATGTAAGAACTTGTTCGTTATGCTTCAGAAGATTGGAGACTGACTAAAATTAGGCTTGGGGTGGATTAATGATTGTGCACTGAGCATTGACTCCCCTGTACAGAATTTTATTGTTGTTAACAACCATTTGATCAATAAATATGAGAGATGCCCTCTCAAAAAAAAAGAAGTGTCAGTCTTGAAAACTAATATATTAAATTTATAAACATAGTTTAAAATATTTGAAGATATTGAATTTTCTAAATTTGTAAATGGGACCAAAACTATTAAGTCTTTTGAAAAGTAATTGCTTAATGGTTGTTGACCTATCAAAAAAATAATAAGATCTGTAACATAGAATTCGAAGTTTAAGAGAGAACTATATTTTGAATTTGTAATTTTAATAAATTAAACCCTTCCTCATTAAAAAAAAAAAAAGCTTTGCTTTTTCCAGGGAAAGAATATTTGAACATTCCAGTAGAAAATAGATATAGGTTTTAGATTAGATTCTCTGCACATAATAAGAAGCCTGTAATATCAGGAGCTTGCATAAAATGTTTATTCTATTATGTAAAGAAAGTAAGTAGACAATCCAGGCCTAGAATGGTAGCTCAAAAAAAATCATGATTGATCAATTCTAAAGATACCAGTTTAGGTTTAAAAACACAAATAATAATCATTGCCACTTAAACAAGGTCCACCAGTATATTGTCAGTAGGCAACATGCTGAACCCATTTTCTCCACACAAGTCATTTCATCCTCCTGTATTTAATACATCTTGAGTATCACTACCAGAGACCTGAGAGTCATCTATTCATAGTTTTGATAATCTTTATCTCTATCCCCGTTGATATTAGTTTAATTTTATGTCGTATTTCTGCTACAGCAGCAATCTCCTTACTTCACTATCAATTTCCAGTTGAAATTTATCTTTCGCAAGAAACGCAATTAGTTAAAACAAAAAACTTGTACTTGATATTACAGTGATTTTGTCTTTTTTCGACTATCTTTATTAGTAAACCCTATTTCTTAGTATGGTATATGATTTTGATTTATTAAGATATTTAATGGATCTTGCTATTTCAGTCGGAATGTGGAACAGGGCCTTCGAGGGACACGCTCTACTACTGGACATTATAATACAGTTAGCCGAATGGATAGACATCGTGTCATGGATGACCATTATTCTCCAGATAGAGACAGGTAAATGTGATTAAATACTATTAGGTCTTATTACAATTACTACCCTCCAAAAGGTGTTACTATAAAATGTTTTCATCCTGAACTTGGGTATTTCTTATCTTAGTTTCTAAAACCATATATTTCCTTTATAATGCCTACATTCAATAATGACTGCTATATCATTAAAAAACAAATAAACAAAAACAAATTTTCTATGGTCAAAAAAATTATCTTGCTCTTGCAGTTTGGTCCTTTGCTAAATCAAACCAGTTAGGTTAGTGAATTTGCATATGAGGTTATAATGATAAGCATAATGAAAACAAGATTTTTTTTAATTTATCATAACCAATTATACATATAAAATACTTTCATGAGACAATAGATTTAAAGTCTTTTCACATTCACTAGGGATATTAGTGTGACTTTTTACATATAAAATAATTGAGACAAGTCTGTTTTATTTAAGAAACAAACACAAAAACTGATTCATGAAGACGTAAATTTTCTTCATGGCTGTCAGCAAACCGTTTAAGCATCTTAAACAATCATGCTTATTGATTTCCGCATTTGGAAGAGTTCTCTGAATTTGCTCCATTTAAAGTGATGTACTTAAAAGTAACACAGTATACATACATTAATTTCAATACATATGTTAATTACTACTAATTTTTTTTAACTTAAGCAAAATTGATAAACCCTCTAATTCATACTTTGGTTATATATAAAATGATGAATGCTGTGATATTTCTCCAAGACTTTCAAAAAGGTTTGAAATAAGGACAAGGAAATAAAGCTTAATCTACCATTCAGAGAATATTATGATAAAATAAACGGAAACACAGTTATCTCTTTGGATGTGTCCTAAAACAATTTTAGTAAAAATACTTAGGGCCTTTAACATTAATGGATATGAGAAACTGCTCTCAGTAATTATAAACTTGATTGTTTTGTCTAAATCTAGGGTTATACTCAATTTGTGCTTATAATTTCATTGTGTTTTAGTACTTTTCCAAAAGAAAAGGTAGAGAATATTTTAGTCTTCAATAGTATCAAACAGGTATTGGCTTTTGTATATGAAATCTAAGAATAAACAGGAAGTTATTTAATCAATATTTTTATTAATGTTGAATGAGAAGTAATATATTATTTCTTTTTAACTAGATTTTTTCATAATGATCTGTGTTTCTAGGGATAATTATAGGCATGTTACCTATAGAAATTGATGCTTATCAAGTACATTAATAATGAAAGATACTTATGTTGGCGTGATTAGGAGTTGAAAGGTGTCATATTAGGGTGGGTGAATGACTACTTTTGTTACCTAATAGATTCTGATGAGTTTGATTATTTCTGGAAATTACGTATACAGCAGTTCATAAACTCCTTGTTCATTTAAGGTTTGTTAAGGAAATGATGAGAGAGAAGAGTCTGAAAGGACTTTAAATCCTTCAAGTTTACATAAAGTTTTTCTTTTAATGGAAAATGAACTCAATATTTTCTCTGAAGTCAGTATAGTCTGAATCTTGCAGAGAAGAATAGAATAAATTAACCTCTAGAATTATACACATAAGCAAAAATAGTATCATATCAAACACATAATATTTCATCAATATTTTTAAGACAAATAGCCCTAGAGTTAATGATGAATAATTTCCTCTTAAATCCTTAGTTTTAGCTAATATACATCATTGAAATGTCATTAGGTTTTTCTTGTTTACTTTATAACTTTGTGGATCTTTTAGTTTAGCAAAAATGTTCAGGTAATTAAGAATTTTGGGGGGAAAGTGATCCATGTGGTTTCATTACTCTTTTAGAGGGGTATAGATTACAGTTCATAATAACTCTTAATTGTGAGTTGTTTTAAGTATCTTTTGAAATAAGTAAAATAGAAATTCATTTAAATGAGACCATAAAACCATTTCTAATATATTATTATGAGTTATCTGTGTAATCATTCATTAACATGAGGAACAAAAAATCAAAATGTATAGTATTATTCATGTAGGCAGTCTATCACGTTGTTGAAAATGGATCCTTAATTTTTGTTTTGTCCTAATATTCAAAGAGAGTTTAAATAATAGAATGCATGTAAGGCATTGTGATCTTAGTATACTATTTAGAATGTAAAATACTCTAGAACTCTTAAAGTGAATTTTCATTAACATTTTTAGAGTCAGTCAATAATATTGTTGATTAAAAAGCCTAAAGAGAATTTCCTTTGAGATAATAAGTAAAATTTAGGTATTTTTAGTGGTATTTTAATCTTTTTTGTCAGTAAGAATTGACATACTGGACCAGAATAATATTTCATTGAATGTACTCTTTTTCATAGGATTTGGAACCAAATGGCTTTGGGTTTGTACTTAGGCTTTTTACCACTTGCTAGCTGTTTGTATCTTTGGGAAAATTGACCTCTTTGACACTGGATTTTCTTATCTATAAGATTAGACTCTTAGTACCACTTTATAGGGTTGTAAGGTAGATTAAATGACAGTGCCTTCAGGTGCATAGTAGGTACTCAAAAGTTTTTAAATATTTTAAAAGGATCTTTTGGCTTACAAATAACTGATGTTTTAATGTGCTTAGAATTCAGCAGAAAATAGATAAAACAGTCCATTTAGGTAGCTTTAAAAAGCTTTGTAGAGAATGTAGAACATGAGTTGGGCCCTGAAAATAGGCATATTTACTTAGGCAATAACAACAGCAGAGGCAGAACCCTCATATGCATCAGAAAGACCCGGTATAAAGGGTGAAGGACTTGGAACTTAGTACATAGTATAAAGTTGTGCATGAAGATAATGGCTTTTACATTGGCTATATTGGGTGAAAAATGATACTATCTGACTTTAATTTATAGTAACTAGTTAAACTTAAGTAGTATAAGAAGGAGGTACAGTATTCATATCCTTTTCTTTTAGGTAGTGTAGAAAGAATTGCATATTAAAATTTGATTTGATCTTTATTTCTCTGACATCTCACTCTAATCATTAGTGAAAATCCTATTCTGTTTTGAGGAGAAATAGGTTCTTTACAAGTAATTCAGGAACTTGGGTACAGGGATATTAGCTAAAATGATGAATTTTAACAAACATTTTTCATCTTTGTCTCCATCCCTGCTACTTTTTGTATCATTGTTTCTCTGGTAAATCCTAGTAACTACTTCAACTAGGAACATAATTTGCCTGGAGCAAACTATGTGGCTTTACTATTAGCAGTCATTTCAAGGCCCTATTTATTTACATAAGTTAATTTACTATTAGACTGTGTATAGAGTACTAGATAATATTTTTCTGACAAGTCAGAGATATCCTCTAGTATGCATCTTTATGTCTATCCTAGAACACAAAGTATATTGGGTGCATTTAATTCCATGGAATATATTTTTAGTATAGTAAGAAAAAAATATAATTAACACTGGCAGAAGATATATTACCTCATAAATTTCTTTCTTTTGTGTATTCAATTAATACATCTGTATTCTGAAAATCAAAATGTCCTAATATATGGATCTTTGGTATACCTCACACACTTAATGCCATTTCTACACTCTTTATCAGGCAATCAGCTGCCAGAAAGTGTCAAACATACCCATAGCTATTTATACTCTTGTTGGTCCTTTCAGTTATCTATGTGGGAAACAAACCTCTGAAAGTATCAAAATATAGAGAAAGTAAATTAAAAAAGAATTCACTTTACAAAAATATTAAATTTTATTTATTATATTTCAGGGTGTATTTTAGCATAATTAAATAATATAGAGAATATTTTAGGGCTATAAAGTAGCAAAACATTAACAATATGAAAGACACAGAGTAGAAAGTTTTGCACTAAGTTGAGCTTTTCCTGAAACTTAGCTTTCAAAAACAAGGTTACTTAAGGATATTTTCCCTCCTCCTTTTGCAGTCCTTTTTATGTGTCTGGTGGTTCCTAAAGGGGGACATTCAGGCTAGCCTAATGAAGTGGAAGGATAATTCATTATAAGTACAATTTTGTTCTGTTTTTAAAGATAACATTTCTTTAAAAGGGTAAAAAGCACGTCTAGAAATTGAGTCAGTAATATAGTTTGGTTCTTTGAATAGTGACTTTTAAAATCACAATTTTATAATCTAACATCTTCATTTTTAGTAATTTAGTAGTTTTCTTAGTTTTGTGTTTTCCTTTTACAATGAATTACTGTTCTGTTCAATTTTTTAAAAAATTCAAACAGATTGGATTAAATGCAACTTTTAATATAACTTATTTGTTTAACTCATTATGTATATTCAAGACAGTTTTTATTGCTTAGATTTTATAATGTCCTCAATTTGGGGAGAAAAATAAACATCGTTTAGTGGAGAAGTGTAAATAAGATACTTTTATGTTGAATCAGGTAAATGCAGCAAAGGACCTTGGATGCATCTCTGGACCTTAGGTAGATTTTAGGGAGCTTGCTAAAACAGTGTGATTAATTTTATACACTATTTAGATGCATTTGTATAGTTTTAAACAGAATTTCAAAGGGAATCATGACCAGAATAGGTATAATATGACTATAGAAAAGTATATTATCAAGATTCTCCAGAGAAACAGAACCAGTAGGATGAATGGATGGATAGATAGATAGATAGATAGATAGATAGATAGATAGATAGATAGATAATAGATAGTAAGGAATTTCTCCCAGGATATGGAAGCTGAAAAGATCTACCATCTGCTGCTTGCAAACTGGAGACCCATGAAATAGTGGAATAACTCATTCAGAGTCCAAAGGCCTAAGAAACAGGGAAGGCCCAGGCTATGAATCCCAGTCTTAGAACCAGAGAGAGATCTGTCCAGCTTAAAAGTGAGGCAGGAAAAGAAGGGAGGGACTCCTCCTTTTTTTGTTGTATTCAGGCCCTCACCAGATTGCATGATGCCCACCCACATTGAGGAGGGTAATCTACTGAATCCGCTGAATCAAATGCTAATCTCATCTGGAAACACCCTCACAGATACACCCAGAAATAATGTTTAATGTGGGCACCCCTTGGCCAGGTAAGGTGATATATAAAATCAACTATCACAAAAAAGAAAATAAAACAGATACTTGATAAAAGTGATTCTTGATAAATGTTTTCTTTGGCATTATAGGGACAAAATTTATGATAAGGCTCTTCAAGGAAAATATTAGAAATTGGGCAATTACATAAGTTCTATTAATTTGAAAATTCTAACAAGCTTTGAAGTTTATACATTTTCATTACTTTGAGTTTTGCATTTTCCTTCTTCTGAGATAATCTATTCCTATTTAATGCAATAAATCCCAACATCACAACTGTGGGTGTTATTTCTACTCTTTGTAAAGCAAGGAATACCTTTTTAAAAATACTGTTTTCCTTATTTTCTTATACTACATAGGTTTATGATCTTCCGTTTACATTTCTAGGATGTTGCTATGATTATACAAATCACTGCTCTTTTTGGAGAGTAGGTTCACCATGAAAATACTGATATTCTGCTCTCACTTTTTAGTTCAGTCCTAAATGTATTTATTGAGTGTGTCAGCTATCATGTGCAAATTTTTTAAATAAACATCTTGGTCTAGATAAACAGGTGATCCAACTAGTTATACCACTAATATATACCAGCTAATTATACAATTACCAATTAATTATAAAATGTTGAGGGCTGTGAGGCCTAAGCATAATATTATTGGAACAAAATGGAGAGAAAATTACTTGTTTGGATCTAGTGGAAAAAGCTTCAAAGAGAAGTTGGACTTTAAAGATTGAGTAGAATTTTGAAAGGCAATGAAGTGGAGACAGAGGGTGATAATGGGTGCTCATAGAAGAGTGAGGAGCATGAATGAAGTGCTCAAGTTAGGAAAGTACGGTGTGTATAGAGATTCTTAGGTAGTGTGCTGTATGTAGGTAAAAAGTTGTGGTATGGGAAATGGGAAATGATAGGAGATGAAGATCAAAAGTAGTCTAGAACTTAATTTGTATGCCATTTTAAGATATGGGAAGCTATTGAAGAATTTTGGCAAGGAACCTATCTGATCACATGCATAATTTGCAAAAATGCTGTAGCCAGAGTGAGAATGGATTGAATCAAGAGAGAGTTGGGAAGGGAGACCTGATGGAAAGTTATTTCAATAGACAAGTAAGCCTGACTTAAGGTAGTGATACAGGAAAAGGAGAAGAGATAAATCTGAGTTATTTAGGCATTAGAACTAGCAATTCAATATAGAAAATAAGGAAAATGGAAAGTTAAATTCTGAGATTTTGAAACTTGGTTTGTTAAGTAAATATTTAAATCCTTAGTTGAAACTGGGATTACAAGAAGAAAAGGAACTGAAGTGTTTCCAAACAGGGATTAAAGAATTATATTTGAAACTAGAAGGGGCTTTAGATATCAGTCATTAGGTTCTAAGGAGGTACTTGGAAGACTGCTCTTGTAGCTAAGAGTGAAGCAAAGTGGGTAGGGGGTAGGCTTCTCAATCCCTCTTTAGCCAGAGTCATTCTGATTTTATTGGATTCCTATATATTGGTTTACATAAAAACTTGTTTGAAAAAACAAGTGATCTTCTCCTCAAAAAGGAAGTTTGAAAACTGCAGTTTGAGCGCCTCATTTCACAGATGGAGTATCAGGTGTCCAAATAAGCAAATGTCTCTCCCAAGCCTCACAATCAACATGTATTAATTGTGTCTACACAACACTCAAGCAGCCGTGTGGAGGGTCCCAAAAGCAGCTGGAAATGTGCTATGAAACCCAAAGAAAACATCAAGGCTAAAGCAAAGGGAGATTTTACACTATAAAAACAAATAGTATTATCCAGAAATAATGTGTTAGAATATAAAGAAAGTTGAAATACAAATTTTAGGAAACCTTTGCCTCTGAAGAATATAGAGAAAGGAAATCCCGTAATTGAAAGGGATAGGCAGGAGGCCATGCCGTATATATAACTATTAACGCCTGAATTTTTGATGAAGAAAGCCCCTAATTTAAAACCCAACCCCATTACTTACTATATGGCTGTGGGCCAGCATTCACAGCCTTAGTTTCTCTGCTTACAGGAATACTAGAACCTACCTTAAAGAGTTGTTACGAGAGGTAAATGAGATAAAGTAGGCAAAGCTCTAATGGAGTACTTGGCACATAGGGAAGATCAAGAGGAGATAAAAGGATTTTTGGGGGGACTTCACAGGTAGCATTCACAGGAAAACTTAAAAAGAATGGTAGAATCAGAAGATAATTTATATTTAATGTTTTTATGTTTAATGTTAATTTATATTTAACAGCTTAAATCATGAATGAGAAGTGAACTGGTGGCAAAAATTGCAGATATGTCTAGAATGTTTTATGATAGAAGGAACATCAGAAAGATGCAATGGCTTGAGAGGAAAGCAAGTTAGTAAAGGTTTTATTTTTAGGATTAAGTGCAGTTGAGGAAGGAAGTCATGAGACAATAATAAATGAAACAAAGTCACGTGGGAAGTAGGAGTACAAGAAGTCTTTCCTCTGGTGAAGAAGAAAAGGACAAGATATATACGTACTCTGTATTTCGAGGTAGTAATATGAAAGTTGAGAGAATTCAAGGTTAGTTTCCATTTTTTACTGAAACATGATGATCGTCTGCCAAAATTAAGTGATTTGGCATGAAGAGTTTTAAGAAAATAGAAAATTTTAAGTTAGTGTTATGAAAAGAAAATCAAATACAGATGGTTAAAAGGGTCAGTGTGCTATTTTGATGACTTGTGAGGCATGGAATGTGGCAGAGCCAATAGCATGTAATAAACATACGGGAAAATGGGTAGCATGCAATAAATTTAATAAGTAGAATTAATAAATAAGAATAATTTGAATCAGTTTGTTCCTTACTAAATGGAAGCTTGGAATTCCTTCTAGTTATTCTTAATTATTAATGATTGAGAAAGAAATAATTACCTTTTAAAATCTCCTGCATATGATAAGTATTAGAAATTACCTCTTTTAGTTTCTTCTTAAACTTTCTAGTAATTTTATTATTTTTCTCTTCTCAGCTTTCCTCCTAGAAAAGGGGAAACCATCTATATTGTATAACATTTTTTAGATGGTGAAGATGTTTGAATAATAGCTGATATGGTTTTATTTTGAAATTTGATTTGTTTAAATCTCAATTTGTCATATTTTTGTTGTGTTTTATTTTAGAATATTTAGAATATTAATTGTTAGCACTGCCATGTTATGGTGGATGTTGGGAGGAAAGAACAAGCTTTCTGCCAATAGTTTTCATTTGCTTTGCTTACTATCTGTTTATTCTTTTTGAATCTCACTTAAAAAAATTAAACTGTTCCTTTTCATTTCTTTCCTGAATCTCATTTCTATTCTTGTTTCTGCCATGCTTGCAGTCACTTTCTTACTCTACCTCGCTCCAGATACAGTCAGACCATTGAGCATCACCACAGGGATGGCAGGTATATTTTTCTTACAATTGAGTCTGTCTGTAGAATTGCATGTGCCTGTCTATTAATATTGTATAACTCACTTCTATTTTTGTTTTTTATATATACATTTATGGTTGTCAATGAAATACAGAAATATTGTCCTTACAAAGTAGTAGAAAATAAAACATATTAACCCTTTAATTGTAGAAGGGTGTCGAAAACATAGCATCCCTTTAATGAGTTAGGATCATCTCTTTGATTATCAAAAAATTTAGCTCACCAGGAATTACAGTTAACTTTTGATTACCTAGAAGGATAGATAAACAGTATTTTTAAAAAGTACTTTTAAAAAGCCCACCTTCCTCAGCAGAGTTCATACTTAGATTTTTGGACAGTGCTGGAGAATTTGTACATATCTGAACAACCCGCTTCCCCACTTCCTTCCACAGTGAGGAGTCAGTCCTTGAAGTCCTTAGGTTGAACAGATAGGTGTATGGTTACCTTGCCAAAAATGGCTGTGATCTACTTACTGGTCATAATAGATGATCTGGGATCCATAGAGAATACTAGATTTGGTAGAAAATCCTTGTTCATTTCTACTCTACCACAGGTCCCCTTATACTGAAGAGAAATATCAATCGTCTGGCATTTAACACAATTAACTAGAAAGAGAAGGGAAAGGAAGTCTCTAAATCTTTCAGTTTCTAACGCTGTATATGTAGCTTTATGGATTTGAGCCTGTCAAATTTCAAGATTTTGAGGCTTTGTAGGCAGAGAAGAGAATGTCAGTAATAATGTGGTGGTGGGTTCAGCTAATACACATAAGGAATTTTGTGTGTACTCACTCTGACTATTGTTTCAGTGATTTGGGTTATATGTGACCACTTTTATACTATTAATATAGTTAATTAAGAGTTTGTAATAAAAGAGTTTAGAAAAAAATTGAAACTAATGGGTAAATCTGTAAGGATTGAAATCATGTAGATACATGTGGAAGGAAACAGATACCATCAACAATAAATTCCTAATAATTCAAGTTTTGTGATGTCTTTCAGTAACTGTAATTGAAATGTGGTGCCTTTCAATTTATTTGTATGAGTGTTTTTTTTTCTGTTTTCTTTTTCTTTTCTTTTGCATTTTCTCAGTCTCTTTTCTGTTATTTTGCTTCAATATTAATTGTTTTTTTTTGTTATGTCTTTTATTTTTACTAGTGCTCTATACATCTTATTTTTTGGTTGCAATGATTATACATGGAATGTAAAAAATGTGAAAAAGTAGTTATATAACTGTCCTTATAGTTAGTCAGATCTTTCATAAGGTAGGTGATGTGGATGAGACATTACTGATTATAGGATTATTCTACTTATCTGGGATCTCTTCATTTAAATGTAGGTTAAAATCATGCACCACATTAGGTTTTTTTATACTCTATATTTCTTAGTCTTAGTTTTCAAGATTTTCTGCTCCATATCATTTATTCTTTCAATAAAATAACATAGATAAAATCAGTTTTCAATCAGCTCTAGGTTGTTTATCAATTTCATATACTTACCCAAATTCTCAACCTTAAAAGGTGATGTACTTTTATGAATAGCCTAACTGGCCTATTTTGAAGAATACATTTCTGAATTGCCTTTTGTAACATGATTTGGTTTGTGGCCAGGAAACACAATATTATTGATATTTATATTAAAGTAAAATAAAATCAATTTTAGAAAACAATCAAATATCTTGCTGTAAAATTTGCCATTGCTTAAGATTCAAATTTTTGAGTCTAGTGTATACCTATTACCAGATAAATTGGGTAGATTTTTGTAAGAATGAAGTTCTTCAGTTGTTCTTCAAAATATTACCTTTTATCATTATCACTTTGAGACATACAGAAGAATGTGTGCATGTTTCAAAGCATAATAATAAAATGAACATCTGTGAATCTACTACCCAAACCAAGATCCAGAATATGTAGTTACATTTTTGGCATCTTCCCATAGGCTTCTTGCATATTGAATCCATATGCCTTTTCCACAGAAGTAATGCTACCCTGAATCTTCAGTATCACATTTCCTTCCTTTGTTTTTGTTTTTGTTTTAAGTGACTTTGATCATCATATGTTTTCAGTCGGCTAATTTTCTGAGTTACTCAGTGCCTCTGATCCCTACCTCAATCCACTGTGAGATTCAGGGATTACTGAAGATGTAAAAGCTTATCTAGTCATCTACCCATTTTCCTGTATTTATTACAATAACATTCTATGCTTCTTGTTTTTAACTCCTGTGCCTTTGTATGTAATGCCAGTGAGCACAACCACCCTACTAGCCTTCCATGTTGATGTCATCTTTTGACCTCTTGGTTATTTTATTCACTGAAGATTCAGTACCTGATTTTAGTCTTCCTCTTTATCATAAATTCCTTCAATCAATGAAAGAGATGTTGGCATTCATCTGAATGACCTATTTAGAACCCATTCTCTTCCTTGACTGTCTTAAATTAGAGGTATTGGACTGTACTCCCAATTCTACTTCAGTCAGCCACTCCTATGGCCATACTCTGAGTTTTATCATCATTTGATATTGTTCTACCTTAGAAATCTTAATTCAAGTACTCCATTCTTGCACCGGAGATGCACATGGTTCTTTCTTTTTCACTGAGTTACTTCTACCTCACTAGTTCTTTTATCTCAGTGGAGAACTCCATTCTCCTGACCCCTTTACCTTTAACAATTAGTCTCTACTTTTCTTTACTTACTTACATATCCAAAGCTTGAATCTATTCTCAGATATATACTCAGTCTCCTTTCTACATTGTTCTTCTTTTATCAATTGGACAAAATTTAAATCTGGATCAATCTCTGTTTTAAAAAAGGGTTTTGAAGAACTCACATGCCTCAACACCCAAAAAGCAAATAACCCTATTAAAAAATGTGCAGAGGATATGAACAGACACTTCTCCAAAGAATAAATTCAGATGGCCAGCAGGCTCATGAAAAGATGCTCCACATCACTAATTATCAGAGAAATGCAAATTAAAACCACAATGAGCTATCACACCAGTTAGGATGGCCATCATAGAAAAGACTAGGAGCAACAAATGCTGGTGAGGATGCAGAGGAAGGGGAACCCTCCTACACTGCTGGTGGGAATGCAAACTAGTTCAACTGTTGTGGAAAGCAGTATGGAGAGTCCTCAAAAAACTCAAAATAGAAATACCATTTGAACCAGGAATTCCACTCCTAGGAATTTACCCTAAGAATGCAGCAGCCCAGTTTCAAAAAGACAGATGCACCCCTATGTTTATCGTGGCACTATTTACAATAGCCAAGAAATGGAAGCAACCTAAGTGTCCATCAGTAGATGAATGGATAAAGAAGATGTGGTACATATACATAATGGAATATTATTCAGTCATAAGAAGAAAACAAATCCTACCATTTTCAACAACATGGATGGAGCTAGAGGGTATTATGCTCAGTGAAATAAGCCAGGTGGAGAAAGACAAGTACCAAATGATTTCACTCATATGTGGAATATAAGAACAAAGCAAAAACTGAAGGAACATAACAGCAGCAGACTCACAGGACCCAAGAATGGACTAACAGTTACCAAAGGGAAAAGGACTGGGGAGGATGGGTAGGAAGGGAGGGATAAGGGGAATAAAGGGCATTACAATTAGCACACATAATGTAGAGGGGGGCACAGGAAACGCAGTATAGCACAGAGAAGACAAGTCATGACTCTATAGCATCTTACTATGCTGATGGACTGTGACTGTAATGGGTATGTGGGGGGGACTTGATAATGGGGGAATCTAGTAAACACGATGTTGCTCATGTGATTGTATATTAATGATACTAAAAAAAAAGGGGGTTTTGAACTGATTATCTAAATTCTCCCTCACTCATCTTCTTGATTTAAAACAACTCACCTTCTTGAGTCAAAACAACTGATCACTTAAAGAAAAGTGGCCTCTCTATTGAGGGTTCTGGGAGAAAACAAAGTGACACCAACTCTTAAGGGTCCATTTTCTCAGCCCAGATTTCAAGGTAGCATTTACTATCATGGTCTGGGAATTCCCCTTCTGGGGATGGATCAATATGTGTTAAATGTCTAAGTGGGTCATAGTTTGGCTATATGAAATCTGATATTTTATAAATGGAATGAATGCAGTAAACTCAAAATGGTATCCCCAGTCTGTGAAGAATCAGAATCACTGGTCTCTCTCTACACCAAGGTTGTAATGTGAAATTCATGAATGCTATTTCTTTGAAACAGATGAGTAGAGGCTTAAATAATGTTAGTTAAACTTCTTTATATTATTTCAGGGACTCTTTTTCTTTTGGCCAGATTATGCTGCCCAGTACAAAATTATTTCTGATTCATTGTCTATTTTAAAATGCAGTCACTATTTAAACAAACATATTTAGAATGGATATTGTGATTCCTTTTATTAATATCCCTTTATTAAAATATATCCCTTATTTTAATAAATATACCTTTTTATACTTTAAGATTTACCCCAATGTTCAAATTTTTGTCCTAGTATTTATTTCATTTAAAGGTATACACAGCATGTTAAGGAATCATTGGCATTGATGGTGGGCAGTGTGGAGTGTACTTTTATAAAAGATGTCATGGGGAAGACAACAACTAGGCCATATCTTAAAAGAGGAATTGGATTTAGATTTATATGGAGGTAAGCTAGGATGTTAGTGGAATTTCAAAGAAATGTATGAGCAAAGTCACTAAAGTAATAAACACCATGTTTTAGTGCTGTTGGAGCAGAAGGCAGGGAATAGCACAAAATGAATCTGGAATGATAGAGATGGTTCCTGATTATAAATAACCTTGTATGCTCTATTAAGGAATTTAGACCCAAGACTATAAGTGATAGAGGTACTTTGAAGAGTTTTAATTAGGGTATGGCTACATTATATTTATTGCTGTAGAATAATTAGAGACCATATGGATTGTTGATTTGAGAGAAAAGGGTGTGGAAAAGAAAAGCATGTATTGAGGTGTTTGCCTTGGTCTAGGAAAGGGGGATCTCTTTGAGGCCCTGTACTGTGTAAGGTAGTGGATGAAGAGATAGAGAGATGATAGATTTAATCAGTTAAAATCAGTAATGCAAGGTAAATAATAGGATTTGGACGTTGAGGGAGAGCAAAGAAGCCAGAAACATTCCCAGTTTTAGAGTGTGGATAACTGTGCATGTAGTGTCTTAACAAAGGTCGGGGAGGTTTTAGGTGAGGAATTAGTTTAGGTGAGAGACATGTTTAGTTTTGGAATTTTGAGAGAGCTTATGGGATCCCTCTAGAAAGGCATAAAATAAGTAATTTTCAAGCTTAGAGAAGTTTAAGCTACATAAAGCAATTTGGGTTAAATTTACTTCTAATGGAAAGGACCCACAGAAATAACAGTGAAATCAACCAGAGAAACAACCCATGAAATGAAGATGCAGGAGTTTTTCTCTGCTTTGGAAAGCACTAAACCTTAAGTGATAGATCGAGGAATAGAAGCTTCTGAAGGACATAGAGCAGGAAGATTGAGAAGAGTAAGAAGAATAGAGCTGAAAGAATAGAGAGTTTTAAGAAGGAATAGAGAATGTCAACAGTAAAGATAATAACTGAAGAATTCCCATTAGATTGGTCAAGTGAGAGGGAAAAAGCAGATTGTGGTGGCCTGAGACATGATTGGGAAGTAAAAAATGGAATACGCCAAGGCAGTGTGGAGGAGAAATACTGGATAGCGGAATGTGATACCAAAGTAGTTTTCTTTGTTTTAGAATAGGAAATACATCATGTGTTTATAGGCTGGAGCAAAGGACCCTCTGGGAAAAGATAGGTTGGGAATACAGAAAAAAGAAAGGATGGCTGGAAGAAAGGTCTTGGGGCAGGAGGCTGGTCTGAACACACAGACAGAGTTTGTAAAAAGAGTACTGCCCAAGATTCACAGATTCCAAGAAGGGACTAGTGGTTACCAAAGGAAAGGGGTTAACAAGGGTGGGTGGTGAGGGAGGGAAAGGGGATTAAGGGGCATTATGATTAGCACATATAATGTTGGTAGGTCATGGGAAAGGCAGTATAGATGACAAATAGTGACTCTATAGTATCTTACTACGCTGATGGACAATGACTGCAATGTGGTGTGTGGGGGACTTGATAACATGGGTGAATGTAGTAACCACAATGTTGCTCATGTGAAACCTTCGTAAGATTGTATATCAATGATACCTTAATAAAAAAAAGAGTTTGTAATAAGAAAGAAGCTCTTATTTACCATTTACCATTGAGATGAAGAAAACAGGGGAGAGTGGGAACTAAGTTTTTAAGTAAAAAGATGTTAAGTTGGAGGTAATTATGTTTGCTACCCTTAATTTTGTTGTCACTGTAATTAGGATTATTCAAGTGTAAGTAAAATAAAGTAAAAAGATTATTAGCAATACCAGAAAAGCAGAAGTTAGAAACCATGAATTTGCAGTGTGCCAGCTTGTATATATGTATGTTTTACTTAAGCAATACCCGGTTGCCTTGATATAGAGAAATCAGATGATAGTATTGAACAGTTTTAGGGTTCTGATGAACGTTGGGAAGATTGGGGTTAGAAGGGAATCTGAGTGCTGATATGGGAGTGGTTCAGATGATCCATCATAGAAGCTAAAATAGATGAGGAAGGAAGAAAGGCAAATGGTGATATTTACTAGCAGGAATTGGTGAAACCAAGGAATGAGAGGTATCAAATGAAGATGAAGTGAAGTGGGAGTGAGATCATGAGACACCTGAAAGAATTAATGGTTGTAATCAGAGCTTGAGATACTGCTGTTTAATATTGCTGAGTTTAAACAGATTCACTGGATTCTAAGATCCACAGTATTTCCTCAGAAAAGACAGGAAGTTGATGCAGGAAAAAAGCAAGGATCACTGAAATTTTGAACATCTTGCAGTTCAAGATTAGTGAACATTTTTCTGCATGTGCTTTGAAATCTCCTAGCATTACCATAGGAATTAGGGTAAAGAAGATGGCTGGCAACCAATTCTCCAAATTATCAGTGATTAAGATATAATTATTGGAAGTCAGGTGTTAGCAAAACCTGAATTATTAATGGATGTTTCAGCTAAGTATCATGCTTACTAGAAATAGGGCATATATATGTTATGGTGGGAGAGTAATGCCCAAAGTGTTTCTAGGGCGCCAACCCCTGCTGGATCCATGAACTAGGAAAAGTGAAAGAGTAAGTAGCTTCTGCAGACAAGAAGAGCATGCAAGGTTGAGCTAAATATTATCTAAGGTAAGGATAGGCAGAAAGCATTCTGCAGAAAGGTTGATGATATAAAGAAGTTTGTTAACAATGGATAAGGATTCTTGAAAATACAGCTAAGAAAATTAGAGGAGATTAAAATGGTGCAGAAGAATACAAGAGAAGAATTAAGAGAGAAAAAAATATCAGGGAGCAATTGTGCTTACCTTTAGTTGAAAACTAAGAATTACAGAGATAAGATGCTTGAATAGAAGTGATTAACCTCAAATATCCTAAATTAACCCTAAATTGTTTTGATGCTAGAACTGAGTAAGGTTCTGGGAAGGTACTGTCCTGAGTCTGGAGTAGCACTGAGGGATACCGTGGAGTTTGAAGAGAAGCACTGAATGGTCTCACAAGGTGTTTGGGTCCATGACTATGACCCTGATTACAGAAAGGATTCTGACAAAGCTAGTGGAGTCATGGGAGGGTGAGACTCCTATGTGGACTGTAGAATGTTTTCTTATAGATGTCCTATCTGGGCCATTTTACTAAAAGCCCTCAGTAAGTGTGGTCAAATCCAAACATCTCAATGTAACTAAGCTACCCTTCTTTTTGCCCTAATTTCTTTGCATTATTACCACTCTTTTCCCCTCTTACAAGTGTTTTGCATCACTTTTGTTTTTCTGACTATAACTTCTCTTAATTTTTCTGGAATTCTCCATTAATTATTTCTTATTTCTTTTGCATTTCAGTCCCTTTTCCTTTAATGATTTTGTTTCTTCTTAAATTACTGTTGAAGTTGCCTTAGTAATACCTTCTTTATATTCTGCCACACCTTCAGGCTACTTTGAAAATGATCATTTCTCTCTCTCTCTTACTAAGGTCATATTTCTTGAGTATGTATTTTTACATATGCTTTATCCACTCCTTCATCAGCTCGTAAGCTTTAAGCCTCTACAGTTTGGCCTCTGCCTCCAGTACTTTACTTAAAAAAATTTTTAAGCTTTAATTTAATTAATTATTTATTTTGTATCCAGACAGATTATTCACTTGTTCTTTTTTTTTTTTTTTTTGTATCATCAATGCACAATTACATGAGCACCATTATGGTTACTAGACTCCCCCCCTCATTATCAAGTCCCCAGCACCTACCCCATTACAGACACTGTCCATCAGTGTAGTAAGACGCTATAGAGTCACTACTTGTCTTCTCTGTGTTGTACTGCCTTCCCCATGTGTTCCCCCACTACATTATGTGTGCCAATTATAATGCCCTTTTCCAGTACGTTATTTTAAATGATTTTCTCCATGGTTATTATTTGCCAGATCTTTTATACATATTTTTTTCTGTGTTGCCTCTTTGCATCTTCCATTATTAATCACTTCTTTATTTTTTAGTTTCTCTAATGCAGCACTATCCTGATTCTCATTCTATCCCTTGATTGCTGTTCTGTCTCCTTCACTTCTGTCCTATTTCTCGTGTCCTCAACTTTTTGATGGTATATTGACCCAAATCCCATCATCTCTATGGCTTTGACCAAAATTTCTCATACCTATCTAATACCTAGTATATTGCCTGGCACATACTGTGGACACAATAAATAGTATTGAAAGAATGAATAATCAATGAATACTGAAATATTAATACTATAGAGTGACTTCTCAAACTGTATCTCCAGTACAAGTCTCTTCTTTGAAGCCCCAATTTCTCTTTTGACATCTATATAAGAATATTCTTCAACACTTAACAAATTAAAGCCCAAACCTGAAGTTACTATCATTCCTCCCAAGAATTATTCTGGTTCTGTTAAAAGGTCATCATTTCATTTTGGAGACTGGGAATTTCAGATTTTTTCTTTGATTTACTCATTTCTACATTTAATTTATATGGTGATTTGTCAAACATTACTGAGAAGGCAAACCATCCTTTTCCCAAAGAATTCACAGTTCAGTTAAGGTAGTAGGCTTCAGAATAAAAAAAAATTTTTTTTAACTTCAGTTCGACTTCCAGCTCAGAAAATATCTAATTGTGTAGTGTGTCCAAGTTTCTGTAAGCCTTAGTTTGCTTTATTTATGAAGTGAGAGAGATTAAATTAGATGACTTCTGAGATTCCTTCTAATGCTCATGTCCTGTCCTTTGCCATAGGCCCCCCATTTGACCCTTCCTCATGGTCTCCATCCATCAATCATTTTTATTTTAAATTCATTTTCCAATAGTTCGAACATCTGTCATTTTTGAGTCTGACTCTGTTGATTGCTTTGTCTCCTGTCAGTGGGCCTTATTTTTCTTACTTTTTGGTGTTTCTAATAGTTTTTTATTGACATGAGGTCATCAGTAGTGACTGAGGCAGATAGTATTTATGTCTGAAAATGTGCACATCTCTTGATCTGTTAGACTCGGTGTGTGTATGTATATGTCTGTTTGGGGGAGATAATCAGTCCTCTGACTGCTACTTCTGACTATATGGTTGTGACTGACATGAAATGGCAGCAAGAACAACAGACTGTGGTGTATCTGAGGAATTTGCACTGTGCCATTCCATTATCAATGTAAAACAAAAGGAAGGCTAGTGAATTGCTTAAAGTTGATCAGTGAAACTATTGAACATAGCACTCAGATATTCTAGTGGGAGGACCATGCTTCATTACATTTACTCACATATTACAGTAGCAGTGCATAATTCGGAGCTACATCTTTAAAATGTTTGTTATTTTATGGAAACTTTGAAGATCTTGGAAGGGAAAACAGAGAGCTAATAACTATCCCACCTTGGTAGAATGACTTGAATTTCTAAAATTGACAAAATGTAATTAAACTTTGATATCCATTGAAAATGGAATTTATTTAGTAAAATAAGACTGTTATAGATTATTGATGGTAATTATATTCTCATATACATATAAAAAATATATTTTAAAGATGTATTAATTTGCTGCGTGTTAATTGTTGCTGGGTAAATAATCCTGCTTATTTGTGTTTTTTTAAAATAAAAAAAATGAAAATCAAATATTTAATGAAGTGCTCAAAATATCTCCAAGACATTTACATCTTATATGTTTCTGTGTGTGCATATTTAATAATATGTCTTTATTGCTTAATATTATATTTGTCCCAAATCAGAAATTTAATCTTTTTTTCTTGCTGTCTCCAATAAGTATTTTTAAGAAAATATTTGTCTAGATATAAGAACACTTCTCTTTTTGATGATAAAATAGGCTTATGGGTAATAGTAATATGTTTTTCTACATTAAAGGTGTCTTTCTTTCTCTCATCAGTTAATGTGTTATTACCATTTCAGATTGTTATTAATTTGGCTGACTCTAGATATTGCTGTTACTTTTAACTGACATACAGAATTTACATCTAAATGAACAGAAATGTTCTATAGGGAAATGTATCATGCCTAAGGATAAATTAATCTATCTTCCACCAAAATAATACAGTATCCCTGTTTGTACACAATACTTATTTAGCATGATTTTCATGGTGATGTTTTATGTCTTTTAATTTTCTTAACTTTGGTAGCAATGCTGAAATAATACAGAGTTTTTAAAAGTTAAACTTGTCCCTTGCCCATTATGATGAACATGATAATCACAGAGTTGTCATATAATTACTTTAAATTTGTTATATTGTACTGTATTATATATTCTGATGTTCAGAAAATTTCAAGACATTCCACATACTTTATTGAAAGAGTAATGCTTTTGCTGTTAATCAACTTACTGTTTCCCACAATATGAATATAAGAGAGGTGTTCCCTGCCTCAAATCTGAGATTATACTTCTTGCCTTTCAGAGCTATGTCAAAGTTTTTTCTTAATTTAAGATAACAGTTTTATAAAGAAATAATTTATTTATAAAAAGGAAAGAAGTATAGCTAATTCCTAAATGACTTTACTTTTTACAAGTTTATTTTTCAAGAAAATGTATTATATCTGCTTATGGCATCTTTACAATCTAAACATGAAATAAATCTTGTCAGATTTAACTAGACTGTAAGTTCTGACTTACATTCTAGGACAATTTTCATTAATATCTGAATATTACTGTGAAGTTTTGCATTGTGCTGCTTGCTTGCTGTTTTTCATTTTATTGAGTATTCTTAGTAGCCTATTATACCTGGAGAGATACTCTATTGATTTTATGGTGATCTGGAGCTCTATCATCGAGACTGTTGAATATAGGTGGTTATAGGAAAGAATGCCCACTGACCTATTCTTCCCTGTTATACTCCCATGTAATGTGAGGATAAGGGAAATCAGTAGCAAAGATAATGAAATAAATAGAAAGTTGTGCCAGACACTCACAAAATTTTTAAAGTCTTTTAAGAACAACTGTACTGAGAAAAATTATTCAAAATGGTCAGTTTATTAGATGATTATAAAATTGTTTTTCCCTTAGAAATTCTTATCTCAAAATCTGCATGTGCTATTTATTTGCTTTTAAAGCTGGATTGTGACAATACTGGCTCCTTATAATACTGTCAGTCAATGAGTTGATTCTCTTTGTGGAGGGGCTATTAAACAATATCCTCTGTAAATGCTTACAGATCGGAATAGTGGCCACTAAATAACGCAGAGCAGTAATCTGTACCTGCTCATGTAAATGGCATATACAAATATGAAACTTTGAAACATATGTTAAAACGTATAAACTATTTATTAAAAAATAGAACCATAACAAATATCAATCACTTTTTAAAAGACAACCAAATTATTTACCTAAGAAACATTTAAATTGACAGTTGATTGGTTCCTAACCTTTTAAATGGCTTGCCCTTTGGCAATCTTGTAAAACCTATGACCACCCTTTTTAGAATAAGGTTTCAAAATGGATAAAGTAAAATCAAATAAATAAGTAGAGTTACAAAGGAAAGTACTTATATTGAATACAGACCCCAAGCTAAGAAATCCAGGTAAGCACTAGAATATTTTATGCCTTGCAAATGGCTATTATTTCCCATGTCTCAGTTGCTACTATTGAAAAGGAATAATTTGTAAGTTCTTATCTTAATATTAAAGTTCACTAATAATTTAGTTGCCAAGTTTTATATCTCAATAAAGAACCTACTATGAGACTTAGGCATTAGTAATATTCTAATACTAAATATTATCTATTCTTATGTAATGGGAGCAGGAGCCTATCTTGGCCTTCTATTCTGTCATCAAAGTTTAAAATATGGTAGCTTTCCATCCTCTTTAACTGTGGCAGAGCATTGCAATAAATGTCTACCTTCTACTGTGTCTCTTTTCAGGTTTCACTTAACGGATTTTCATTTCACACTATTATATAATTCATACTATTTATGAATATGGAGAGAAAACTAAAAGTAAAATGTATATTAACTACAGTCTTTAAAAAACTTTTTCACCAAAGAGATTTTTTTTAAGGGATATATTTCTTAAGGAGTGACCTGTTTGCTTCATGAATAATAGTGGCCTTTTAAGGACATTTAAGATAGCAACACATTTGAAATAATTTTCTGAATTTCATTCACAATCATGTATTTCAGTGGTTAAAAGTATAGTGTCAAATAAGTGGAAGTGTATATCCTAGCATTTCACTCTTTCTACTTAGAAAAATTGCTTGATAGAACCAGAATAAATCAAATTTTGCATGAACAAATGAAATATTAACCTATTTTTCTGCTGGGCTAATTAAAGATGTTTCACAAAGGTTTGTTCCTATGTGTTATATAATAATTTTATTATTAAGTTAAGATAATAGGAAATCTGAAAATGTAAAGATTGGTACTCTCCAAAAATAGGTTTTAAGGAATCTAATATATATATATATACATCTTTGATTCTAGTTATCTATTGTGATGCAGATATACAAAGATATATACAGTAAAAGCATTTAACAAACTATTGAGTGTATTTATTTCCAAAAAAAGTCTTCTTTCTAAAACAGTTTTTCAGGAACCAAAACAGCATTATGATTTCTTACATTGTCAGGTTGCTTTTTTCATTTCTCCCAGGGATTGGATATTGTATATTTATTTACATTTGATGTCAGCTTTTTGGACATATTCTGGATATACTTATGTAAAAATACTAAACTTAGGAAATCAATCATATTTGGTTCGTGGATTTAAAAATATTAGAAATTATTTGACTTATGTTCCCCTATGAATTTAAAGTGTAAAATAATCACAAGATATGTTGTAGAATAAACCCGGGATTCACTTCCTAAAGTCACCTAATCTTGTGTCTAGTGATCTAGAATTGTATGCCATGTAATTAATTATATTTGGAAAATTGCGTCCTTTTTTTTTAATTGCTTCTCTTTTTCATTATCAAAAATAAGATTGAGAGAACTTATAGGTAAAGTGAAGTCCTTGATACATTAATCTTGAGAGGGGCTAATGCTTGGTTTGCTGTCTATAACATATAAACATTTCCATTTCTGTGGTTATAACTAGGTAGGGAGGTAATAATAATTTGATATGAAGTATATTTTGGAGTATGTATTACTTTGGTGTTTTAGAGCCAAAGCTAGTATTTTGAGGTTGTCTCACAGACTATGGGGCTGGTGTTACAAAACATTTATTGATTACATGTTGGGTATAAATGCTAAACTCCAGGGATTAAAAAATCAATAATGTAGGTTAAATTTAAGTATACTTCTTCAACAAGAATTAGGTTTTGATATTGAATTTATTTATGATCAAAGAAATCACGTTGTTTCAGTACCATTATTATTTCACTCAAGTAATATTCACTCTGAATTTTATTGGTTGGCATTGCTAAAGTGCACTGAAATAGATGGCATAGGTTTGCTGATTAACCAGCTTTCTGTATACTGATTTTTCTTGCAGACCATGTTTAAATATGGCTATAGACTGCAGAGATGCACTGTTTTCTTACACACTTTGATTCTTCTGTTTGAATGCTCAAGTGTATCAGTATGCTACAATTGTACTGAAAACTTTTTTATATCTTGGTTTATATATGAATAAATAACTCCAGGGGCTGGAGAATTAGGGTTTATTCAGCTCCGTCACTCTTCTGAAAATGTTAGGAAAAGTCACTGGATTCTTTTAAAATAGAATACTTCACATATTTCACATATTTCATTTAGGGAATTCATTTTGGAAAGCAGGCAGTTTTGTTTGTTATTGATTATAACTGAGCAACTCTTATTATCTTTACTGAGAATTGCTGTTAAAAGCAGGTTTGGGTTCCTTAAATATTCTTAAGCAGTTTAGTGAGAAGTTGCTCAGAGTATGTTGGGGAAGAGAAATTTTTTACATACTCAATAATTTTAAACAATTACCTTTTTTCAAAATCAGTTTGATGCATCATAACCAAATAGCAGAAGGGCACTAAAGATCACTGAGCTGCTTTTTGACTAACGTTTCAGGGATTGTGAAGCAGCAGATAGACAGCCATATCACAGATCCAGATCAACAGAACAACGGCCTCTCCTAGAGGGGACCACCACCCGCTCCAGATCCACTGAACGTCCTGATACAAACCTCATGAGGTCGATGCCTTCATTAATGACTGGAAGATCTGCCCCTCCTTCACCTGCCTTATCGAGGTGAAAGATAAATCCATCAGACTAACTCTTCCCCTTTGCCCCACCAGCACACCATTTTATTTTCCCAGCAGATAAATGGTCTCTTCTGTCATCCTTGGCTGATCACTAATAACAATCAATATTAACCTCTTCAATGTAAGCACACTATTTATATTCAGTGAATATAATAGTGTGTGGCTCTCATTGTAATTTGTTTATTAACTGTCCTGACTGCATTTGTTTTGTGATTTCTCATTTATCAGGAGTCTTGGGTAAATTCCCACATAACGCACCTCATAACTATCATGTTCTTCTCCTACAGAATGAGAAATGTTTGTGTCCATTAGATATCACTTTTGGAATAATCATAACAATAAATGAAACTAGAATTTCAGTTTCTTTCTATCAATATTAATACCACATATTAACAAATATCTTCTTTAGTTGAATTTTGAATTGTTCCGGGTTTTATTTTTAGTTTCATGAGATATTTTCTAATAAAAGGATATCTAGCATAAGCCTGAGTAAATATCTCTTTGGATCAAGGGAGGGAGGTTAGTGCTTAAGACTTTGAAATCTGGTAGATGAAATATAAAGCATTATGTTTTATTTCTGAGCAGCAGAACTTTCCTCTTGCTTTTATATGGATAGAATACTAATTTACATTAATAATTCCATGGATTTTACTGTAGGACTTTGTGTGCATGTATCTGTGTATGTATGTATATTACATAAAAGTATAGACACTTTTGCTATTTAGATAATCATTCAAATACCCATATTTTGTCCTACTTTCCTAACCTTTGATCAGCAGCTAAACCTCTTTTAAAATTGCACGTAAACAGCTATCATGTGAAGCTGCTAACATTATTTAACTCATCCTATTGAAAATTAATATTAATGGTATATCTTGTAGGTCTCATCCTCGTACTGGGTCTGTCCAAACAAGCCCATCGAGTACTCCAGTGGCAGGACGAAGGGGCCGACAACTTCCGCAGCTGCCATCAAAGGGAACACTAGAGAGAAGTAAGTTTTATTTCTAATTATGTCATGTAGGAAATACACATGGAAGCTAAGGTGAATCAATATTTTTTTTACTACTTTTGTGCTAGTTTTTTCTTTTATTAATTGAACGCCTTGGCCACATTTGCTAGTAGTTATATTTATAAATATGTTTATAAATATTATATATTTACATTTTAAATTTATAATATTTGGAAGTAAAATAACCTATCCTTGCTTTTGGACATTTTTCATATTTGAATAAATGTATTTTAAAAGTAAAATTAATATTCTTAGATAAGCAGTTGGATGATGTTTCTTTGCTACAACTTAGTTTATGTAATTATCGATAGTTCCATAAAGTTTCTTAGTAACTAGCCAAATCAATTTTCACACACTGCAAAGGACTGGTTAGCTGATGCACAACAATGGTGATCCTTCTCAAAACTGGAGTACCAGAAAAAGGTAATCGTGAATATACAAAGAAAGATGCATGTTGTACTGATATTTTTAATACCTTAAAATTTTTGCTTAAGAGGCACTATTGTTTATACACAGATGAAAATACTCCCCAAACATCCATAAACTCTGGGATAAAGGACCTCTAAAAAGCATGGATGATAGAATATAATAATTTTGACATCACTTTTTTAAGTGGTCCCTTTATTTGATAACTGGATGTGCTTTGCCAAAAAATTTTGTATATATATTTAAATCACCATTTAACTTTTCTTTAATAGATGATACATGCTGTGCCTTTGGAAATTTCTGTTGTTTTTAACCCCTGTGCTTTGGTTCCCTTTTTGTTTTGTTTTTATTTTGTTTTTCCTAGACAATGGAAGCAAGGAGATAAAACCTTATGAAGGTCTGTACATAAAGCAGGGTTTGTTTTGTGCTGACAGCCTTTTTGGGGGGCTGTGTAAGCAAAAATAAACCCAACTGCAATTGGTGTCCCTCCGCTGAAAGGGCTTTTATACACAGCAAAATTATTCTGTTTTTAATTTTTGATAAAGTATTTGACTTTCATTTTACTTGAAAATTATACCAAGGAGTTAAATTTCTTTGGTTATGTCAATTAAGAATGCAAGGAGTTTAACTTCCTTTGAATGACAAGATAAAATTTTCTCTTAAGAAATTTAATTTTCCTTTAAAGTAGAATTCTATGTTTTGTGCAAAATTTTAACCAGAGATGTCAATTGCAGTGTATGTTTATGTCATTGAGGATGTACACCTAGTCTAGTTATATTTTACATCATATATTTCATTTTGTATTTATGATCTTTTATTTATCAAATTTGGCTTTGTAGAAAAGAAAGTTGTTGAATTAGATAGTGATTGTGGTTTGTATTTTCTATGATTTTTCATGTTGTAGCAAGACTATTTATATATATAAAAATTAAATATATACAGTTTTATTATCAGCACTGCATTATGACTCAAGAGAAAATACTGAGTTGTGATCTATGGAGTGTCATATATTTACTGAAACAATAAAAATTCCTCTGCCAATTATAGAATTCTGAAATTGATTTTGTAACTTTAAAGAACTGTTAGCTTCTATTTACTGATGAATTTCCAGCACATAGAATAATGTCTGGCATATTACAGGCCCTCAATAAATGTTTGTTTAATGAATGCATGAAATATTTCTTTAAAAACTGAAATGCTTCTTCAGATAGTATAGAAAGTACCACTGAAATAATCTTGTCAATCTATACACGTTTATGTTAAAATTCCTATTTCTATAACCTATTTGTAACAAATTTTTAAGTATACTGCCTTTGGGCAGCACTGCTTTTATTGCCTTATATAACTTGGAGCAAGTTTTGTTCTTCTTAATTGTGGTTCAGTGACTTACTGACTTCTGTTTTGTGGTCCTTTCTATTTACCATGTATGATGATTTTAAACAACTCAAGTGTCTATTACGCTGCTAATAAAAAGATGGCAGCAGCATTTGCATAAGAATTGGTGTGTATAATTTTAAAAGTGCATTCCATAAGGAAAGTTCTGTAGTACATAGGGAATTTTTAGTCTCCTTGGGAGTTTTAAAAATAGAGTTTTAATGTAATTTGTTGCATATAAAGTCAGAAACATCGTTTATGTCACATTTTTAAAATTCAGTTTTAATGTCTTTTACAGCAATAGTCTATTGTGATATGAATAGTTCCATTCTTTGTAATGATAAACATGCCAACAAAACTGACATATAGCTGATACTGAAAGTATGGGTTGAAGTTTTTGTCAGGTTTGTCAACAGATATTCTGTATACTATCTATTCTATTCTATATTAAAAAATTTCCTTTAATATAGTTTTTCTTTAATGTCCTCAGTTGCACTTTTCCATTTTTATACATAAAATAGAGGAGACCCAAAACATCTCTTATCCTTTTCAGTATGAAATAAAAGGAATTTTTGGGTTTTGTTTTTTGTTTTGCTTAAAAGTATGGATGATTTTAACAGTGTTTACTTAAGTGTTGATACTAAGACTTCAATAGATATGATTGTATAACTTCTTTAGCTTTGAAGGAGGTACGTAATATCTCTTTTAGAAGTCTGTTGATGGTCTAAATCAAACTGTGTTTGAATGATCTCTTCAAAAGTTGCCAGAAGTTGTAGTTTAATGGTATTATTTTAGAATCAAAGAAATGATGTCTGTTTTCTAATTCTGTTCAACCCCTAAAGAAACAAGCAAGTTCTAATTTAATTCATGTTTATTTTATGTTATATTTTAGTCTGTTAATTAAATTAATTAAAACCTTTATATACATTGGTCTTGATGGTGGAGCAGTACAATTAGAACCAGAGAAAATAGGAGCAGTTATTGCACAGTGGACTAAGCTGCAAGGCATTTGCCCTCCTAAGTTTGATAAACTAGAATTTTATAAAAACAAGAGTTTATAATATTATTATTTTTTGTTTCTTTTGAAGGACAGTTATATAATATTATTTTTCTATGAATATATCAAGTTTATGGACAAAATATTTTTCCTACTTTACAGTTATCACATATTGCCAGTGTTTTAGGGGTCACAGTTTCTCTTTTACAAATCAAAATCACCATGTGATAATTTATTAACAGTATAGTGATTTGCTTTCATAACTTGTCAGAAACTCATTAAAAGTATTTGGCTAGTCTCCTTATAATCACTTGTTATATCATGAATAATTTGGAATTTTTTGTTTCGTTTCACTGAAGAGTAACAAATATACATATCTGGTCTTATCTTTTTCACTTTTACTGTGTGAATACAGAAGTTAATGAAGAAACTGGGCATGTGGAAGAACAGTGGGGAGAAAAGCAGGGTGAAGAGGTCAAAGCAGGTCTGTCTGACTGTGTGTCCAAAATAAATAGTTGAGTGTTTTAGAAGTATGATTTCTCAATTTCACCTAAGACTTTGGGGACCAAATTTATAAATGTACAATAAGAAACAGGTTTTTTTTTCAGTACAAATTTAAAAATAAATTACCTAATTTTATTAATGGAGAAATATTATCTAAGCTATCTAGGTAAATTATCAGAGTATTTAATTTACTGATTTGAACATTTTCCTCAGTGTTTTAATCAAACTAGAACTATAGACAGTGCCTCTGACCAAAATTTCTATTTCTCACCCCAACTTTACATTTAACTTACTTATTTATTCAAAAATATTTGAGTACTTACTAAAAAACTAAAATTTACCATGTGTTACACTGAGGAAAAGTGCGCTCCAGTCTTAGCCTCTTCTCTCAAGAATTTTGGTTTGCTAGAGGCAGGTCACAATTAATATAGAGCCAGAGTATAAATTCCATTCCAAAACTTTCAGAGCCTGTCACCATTTTATCCATAAACTTTTTTCCTAAAATAAAACAATTAACAATAAATTCCTCTTCTTCAGCCTAGCTCAATATTGTTCTAATACTTACTGGAACTCTTAATTTCTCCCTAAAAGTCCTCTTTCTATACAGTATAGAGACTCTTCATTTTCATATTTTTAAAGTCTTTATTATGTTTACATATCATAATTTTAACACTTCCTTTGTCAGAATGCCTCTGAAAGGATTTAAAACTTAAAATATTATGTAATCAGTAAATATATTTATGTACTTTCATCAAATTTTCACTATTTTTTTGAAACTTAGATGTGAATCCTAATCTTATCTAAGCTGTCAGGTTTAAAATTTTTTTTAAAGTTCCTTGAACAATGCAGCATAACCTTAGATCTAATTTTGCCTTGTTGAGTTCATCATTTTCTATTCATGAGTAGTAGTGTGTACTTTATATACCTTTAGTTCTATCCTTTACTACTGTGTGAAAGCAGTGCCATTATGTATATCATGAATGAGATGTATTTTCATGGATGCACTCTCTCAGTTGTGTTTGTAGTTTAAGACAGAAGAACACGTAAGCAGCAATTGTTAATTACCAGTAACTATTATTAATGTCATAATGATGAGAATAATCAGAGTACATCTGATCATGAAAACAAAGGCAGGTGTAGATGCATATTTATAGAAATGTATAATCTTTGTTCTGAATATCTAATATTACAACTACATAAATGTCACAAATCATCCATTTTCCTGAAATGCTACAGTAATAACATTTTTATGGAATACTGCAAGAATGAACTTCAGCTTAATTTAGCTGTGAAGTTAATGTTTTCCTATTTGCTCATTCCTGTAAGTGTCATACTAGTCCATACAAATACTGAAATGCTTTCACACTGTTCATGAATTGTCTTCCACAGCAACATTACTTCTTAGTTTATCATTAGTTTGGATACTTCAGCAGGAGTTAATATCATTTTTGTTTATTTTTAATTTCATTAAGATAAGTGTATTTGTTGAACCACTTTATTGCCTATGCTTTATTCTCAAAATTAACTTAATTAGTGAATTAAATAATTTCTCAAATTAGCAATGCACCATTAACTATAATCTTCCTGGCTTATTATACAATAACTCTTTAGTCTTTTATGTTTGTTTTTATTTTCTCATAGGCTAGGAAGGATATAGTTTACTCCTTTGTTTATTAATGTGAGATGTCATATTTAGTGCATGAATTTGTTTCTCTAGTAGTGTGATATCATTTTTTATAGTGTGCTTGGTTTTCATTTGGGTTGTTAATGACATAATTATTAATCATTATTGTCTGTTTTCAATGTTATAAAGACAATGAAGGAGAAACACCTAGCCCACCTAATAATGGGAAAAAAGGCAAGTCTAATATGAAATTGAGTGCATTTCCATATATTAGACACTCAGTATTTGACATTAGTGATATGTGGGATAGGCTTCTTAAATAAGTATAAATACTAGTATGGATCCCAATTTAAATGATCCAATACTTAAAATGTCAGCTCTTTTCAATATGTATTTATGAATATGAAATTCATTTTTAAAATACTTACCTTTTTACTGAATCTTGGTACAGTACTATTTTGGGATGTATGGCATTAAAATCAGAAATTTTCTTGGCCATGTTAAGAAGTAAGATTCTGAGGAAAATAGTGTTGGTCATGTTATCATGTGTGTAGAAAAGCACAACAGATATTTTTCAAACCAGAAACTTTTAATATTGAACAATTTTTAAAAATATTTTAAAGCAGAAAATGAACTTGATTGTGAGTTCAGCAATATTAAACAAATGTAATTGTAGATTTTCAGTTCTACACATATTGTTAATATCATTAATTAAATCATATAAAAATGATTTGTCATTGAAATGTCCTTTAGTCTTGAATATGTTTTTTCTTTCTTTCCTTCTTTCTTTCTTGTGTTCATCTCTTATAAATAATGTCTAAAATGTCTAATATGAGATTGAATTAGCACCAAAATAAGTTTATAATTTTTCTTAGTGTGGAGTGTTAATTATTCATTAACACCTCTCTAAATACAATACTATTTTCAAATATGCTAGGATACTATAAAAAGGTAGAAACAATGTAAAAAAATAAACATAGTTAAATCAAGTATTATAAAATAGGTGTATTCTTGGTAAAAAATACAAAAATTTAAATGAGCTCTCAATATGTATTTATATATTGTCATTTTTATTTCTTGGCCTCTGTGATTTTTGCTTAGTATCTATGAAAGGACACATTCATATGTACTTAAGTATGTGTAAGTGATCTGAAAGAGTCAGTACATTTTCTTAAATGTTCAATTTTAGGGTGCAACAAGTTTTAAGAATATTTAATGTCATTTTGTATTTAAGTGCATTGAAATGTATCAAAATAGTATTTTCTTCACATTAGTACTCTCAGCAGATTTTTGGTTCCCTAATCTCTAATTGGCCCTCAATATTGGCAAATTTTTCACCTCTAAACTGTTTGCATTCTTTTTACGTGCTTTGATCTTGAATGTAAAGGTTCTAGTGACAATGATTATTGGACCAGTCACTTGCACTCATTAATTTTTTATCGTTTATGTGAAAATCCTCTCCACATGATTTACATAACATCATTCTTGTTATGTAAACCAATCCTGTGTATGATATAGTGGGACCTAGAAAGGACTTAATGAATAAAAATTTGAAAGATGAGAATTCTGTATGTTTCACATATGCTAACTCTTGTTTTTATTTACTGTAATTTTTTTATACTCTACCTATAATTGAGGTCTAGGTATCTAATTTTCCCTTTTGCTGTTTTCTTTTGAAAAGGACTAATTTCCTGTTGATTTTGAATCTCACAGTAAAGAGCAGGAGTAAGATTAGGGTGGAAGGGTTTTTTTTTACTTGATTAAAGGATATTTGTGGATCAGAGAAAATTCCAGAAGGGATGTTACTGTAAAAAAAATGATAACTATGAATTCCAGATGTAACCGTGTGTTAGAAATGCTCAAGTATTGACTGAGGAATTGTCATCCTCTCTTCTGATTTAAAATGCAAAAGGAGGAAATAATAAAGATAGCTTTATTCTACCTCTTGCTATGAAGTGCCCACATATCATTTTGGAATAAACATAGTGTACATTGCCCTTCAGTTAGTGAAATACGTGATTAGTCAGCTAGAGCTTCTCCATTAACCCTGAATTAAGGTCAGATTCTTTGGTATCTGAAATCACTTTCTGAGTTTTCAAATGACTGCCTAAGCCCGTCTCTTTTGATACATTTGGCCCCTCACACCTCTGATGAGCTAAAACCAGACTGTGCTTATTCCACAGCATGACACTATAAATTAAAACTCAGATACAGCGTAATTGGTGAGTTTCTAGCTACATATTTATATTTTTTTCATTTAGTTTTTCATTCTTTCCTCAAATAATTTTTGAGTATCTACTGTGCTCCAGTTTCTGTTCTGGTGCTGGAGATATACTAGAGTACATGTCAAACAAGTTCCCTGCCTTCATAGGCCTTACAGTTATTGGGGCAAGCAAATAATAAATAAAAGAATGCATCTTATAATTTCAGATACAAGTACAAAGAAGAAAATTGAATCGGCATAGTAGGATAGATAGTGTTCAAGAGAATAGGGTAAAATGATTTTGATTATGTATTCTGAGAAGTACTCCCATCTAAGTAAATACTTGAGCAGTGATCTAAATAAAGTCACAGAATTATCGTGTGAAGGTCTGAGAAAGAGGATGATCCTGGCAGAGGGAACAGTGAATATAGACTCTGTAATTGGAGCAAGCTTGACATAGTTGAGGAATAGTAAAGAGGTCAGTTGAGTGCAGGGTGGAGAATGGTGGCAGGTGTGGTCAGAAAGGGGCTGGGGGTGGGGGTTACTCATCTATGACCTGTCCGTTAATGTTAGGATTTTGTTTTTTACTGAATGAAATGGGAAGATTTTGATTAAAGTGACAGAATACCATTTCTTTTAAAAATACATTTCTTTTCACACATTTCTCTTTACAGTATGATCAGTTTAATTACTATGTTGAGAATAACCTGAAATAACTAAAATTGGAAACAGGCAGAACCATTAGGAGGCTTTTGAAATAACCCAAGAAAGAGATGATGGTGACTTAGACCAGAGTGATAGGAGTAGTTGAATTCTGGATAGATATTAAAGACAGACCCAATAGAATTTCCTTACTAGGGCGAGAGAGATTCAATGATGACATCCAAGTTTTGGGCCTGTGTAACTAGAAAAATATGGTGTTTCTATTAACTGATATATGGGAAACTTAAGAAGAGTAGATTTGTTGGGAATATCAGGTGCTCAGTTTGGGATGACATGAAAGATAAGATGTCAAATAGTTTAAAATATAGTCTGGATTTCAGGTTAGAGATTTGGACTGTAGATATAAATTTGGGAGTCATCTTTGTAAAGAAAGATTTAAAAAAGAATGGTAGAGATCACTGAGAGAACCAGATAACTAACCAAGATAACTAAAAGAAGAGGTCCAGGGACTATGAACTGAACGACTCCAGTGTTCAGAGAATTGAGAATATGAAACAGCAAGAGACTGAGAAAGAGTAGGAAGAGAAATAGGTGGGAAACCACAGGAGTATAGTGTTTTTGAGTACAAGTAACCAAGTGTGGAATGGTCACTAGATTTAGCAAGTAGGAAGTTACCATGTTAACCTTCATCAAGAGCAGTTTTGGTGGATTCATGGGGATAAGAGGGTGATTAGGGTGGATTTAAAAGAAGAGGAGAGAAATGGAGAGTAAGTATAGGCACCTTTGAAAGAGTCTGGCTGTAAAGGGAAGAGAAAAATCTAGAGCTGAAAGCAGGAGTCATGGGAACAGAATACATGAAGGATGTGTGCGAAACTGTTTGGTCTTTTTCTTCTAAACCTGGATCTCCTGGTTCACTGTGGAGAACCATCTGGCCTCAAGCCATCTGCCTATAGTTAGTTTACCAGCATATCTATCAGTATTCTGTGGCTTCACTCCTAGATTTAGAGTTAAGACTATTATATTGAAAGGGAACTTATAAATCTTTTAATAAAACTGCTTTCCTTTACTGATAAAAGAGCAGAATTCTAGAGAATAATTGACTTTCTTCATTCTACACAGTAGCTGATGTTTAGTCTTGACTCTTAGTCTCATGCATTTATATACTATGCCTCCTTAGATAAAGGGCGTTCTCCTTGCATGATTCCAACCATTTATTGTATTTTATATACTAGCTAATAGTTCAATTTAGTTCAGCAAATATCCGCTATTTCTAATGTTGTACCAGGTGGTCATTGAGGATGCAATAATGAAGAAGATATATTCCCTGCTTTGGAGAGCTCACAAGGAAAAAAAAACAATAATAACAACAAATGAAATGTAGTTTATGATATTATTTTATAGCAGTCACTTAGTGTCTTAAAACTGTGATACATGTAAGGTGGAGGTAAGTTTTCAGGGGTTCTGGCTAGGTTTTCAACCCAAAATATTTCTCCCACTACTTATCGTAGTACTTCATATTATGATATTCTCTCATGGTTTAATTATTCTAATAATGTAAAGTTTTTAGGCTTTCCAGAATACTGAAATGTAAATATTCCTGAGGGGACTGACCTGAACTATTATCATGTACAAATTTTCATAAGAATCAAATTAGACCCTATGAGTAGAGAAAATCAGCTGTGGGGAGAGGGATGCTTAAAAATTTAGTAGAGCTCTAGGAGCTTTGGGAGGGTATGATGGTAAACTCTGCCTTGAACTAGCTCTAAGCCTAAGTAGCATTACTTGCTCTATAAATATGCTATAAATTTACTTTCTTAGATATGGTATATTTGGTAAGTTGCTAGAACAATATGTGTCACATAGTAAGTATTATTTAAGTTATAGCTATTATTTCTTAGTGATGTCTTGCTATAATTTTGTATTTTCAGCACACAGTCTGAGTGTGCTGTAGACTAGATTTTAAATAAAATTAAACCTGATTATGGTCACCCTGAACCAATTATTCAATACATATTGTTTAGTAATTTTTAAGAAATTAGTAATCTTGCTGCTATTCTTGACCACATAGCTTGCATGAGAAACAATACCAGGAGGGAATAAATCAAATTGGATTACAGCATAAACTATTGCATAATGTGTTAATACATTGGTGCGTGTTTCAATCCCTGTGTAAAAATCAATATGCAAATATTTAAATACTTTTCTCTGCATTAGAGAACTATTAAAACCATTAAACTTTTCAAGTTTTGTAGATTTGGAGAACTCCATTAAAAGTCAGTGGTTTTAAGCTCAGTTCTACTAAGCTTACTGATACTAATCTTATATAATATTAACCTCCATTATGGAATATTAATTCGGTGATAGTGAGCTAGATGGATTTGAATGAAAAGAGTCTGTTGGCATATGCCCTTTCAGGGTATTTCAGTAGTTCACTATATGATGGACTGAACTAGGGCAGAGACTGCAGTGAAGAAAAATACATGCATTAAAAAATGTTCCTCTCCATTGAGATCCACAGCTTAAGTGATTCAGTTATAGAAGTTAAATCCTTGTAAGTAGATATTTTCTCATTTCTTTTCCTAAGCTTTCTTTTCCTTTCCTTTCCTTTCCTGGAGGCCCTTCCTCCTTATTTTACTTTTCTTCCATTTTTGCTCATTTTATTTCTCCTGTACTTCCAAAGCCTCAATTGACTAATCAGATTTAGGAAAGAACCCCCTTCCACTTCATTCTTTTTTGCAAATTTCATCCATTGTTTGAGGCCTATCATTGTTGACTTCCTAAATATAATCCTAAAGCCATCTCCTGTTTTTTAAAATAATAGTCTTAAGAAGGTGTTAACATTAGGAAGAGAAAGAGCACAGGTTTTGGAACCTTGGCTCAGGACCTGCCTTTACCATGGACCAACTGTGTTACTCTAGGCCCTTAACCCAAGTTAGTGCATCTGAGAAAAGGAAATCAACATATTTCTTTTATTCCCAATGTGCTACTTTGAGAATCAAATGAGGTCATGCAAGTGAAAAAAAATGTTTGTAAACTAGGATAGCTATTCAGTTCTTATCCTTACCAATCAGCTATTTGTTTTCTTACCCACAGAAATCAAGTCCTTTCTGCGCTTTATAGGATCAATTATGATGCTAAATGTGAAAGCTCGTTGAAACATACAGTATTGTACAAATACAATCCTGCTAATAGGGGAGTTGGTGCTCTTTAAATCAGTGTTGATATAGGATTGGCTATATGGTATCATGAAGACTAGCTGGAATATATTTTGTGGATATAAGGATTTGTTAAATAACACTTTAAAAACGCATCTCATAGTTAAGTTCATGAGTAAAATTACTCTTCAAGTACTCTAATATTTATTAAATCAATACTTAAGCTTTCCCATCTACAAATTAAATTCACAGCAATTTAAAAATACTCAGAGTTTTGGTGAAAATAAATTTATCCCCCTAGAACAAATTTTTTCTGTATTTGAATAAATTCTTAGTTTGCATCTCAGCAATTTGACATATATTCTTTCAAAGTAATATTTACCATTAAATTACATTATATATCTCCGATTTTCACTTTTACCCTTTGGGATTAGATACACAATACCACGGGGCCTACTGCATTGCACTTAAATTTCAGTTTTAAGATCGTTATCATTTAACATTAAGAAGACTATTTTTTAAATTGCAACAGTAGTTTTAATTAGAAAAGACTGTCTTTAAGGTACTGCATGCACAGTGATTTTTTGCTATTTTTATTTAACGTAACAAACAACTTTTGAGCGATTTTAACATTTTCCTTACATACAACTAGTTTGCTTTTAATTACTTTAAATGTCTCATTTTGACCATATGCTCTATAATTTAGAGAGAGCTGGGCATAGGTAGCTCTTAGCATTGTTTCTTTGGGTGATAAATGAATTAATGAGTCAACAGTCAATTCTTTTTACGACTAATTCTGTTTTAAAATAGAACTTGGATTTCAGTGTAGGGTTTAGTAATAGCCACATTTAGAACTTGAGGAAAATCTTCTAAACTCTCTCATTGTCTTAAGTTAATCATCTCCGGTATAAGTTCTTTTCAACAAAATCTAATCAGTCTACAATCATTGAGAAGCAAGAGCAACTTTGTAATTTATAGCTGGAAAATACTTCAGAAATTTTAAGAACCAGCTTTCAACAAGCTAGATGCCGGCTGTAAGTCCGGGAAAAGGAAATCCCGGGGCAAAATACCCCTAAAAACCAAAATCAGTCTAAGGGAGAAATAAAGTTTAAAACCCATTTATTGCTCACAAACTGCAGTCCCAGGCCGTCTTCTCTGCTCTAGCAGCAACACCACCGGCCCTCCCCCTCACCTCTCAGGTACAGATAAACCCTCGGTTGCCCAGGTAATTACCCATTGATAAGCAGAACTTCTCCACCCCTGAGGAAAGATGCAAATGCACTAAAGCCACATTTGTTTACACCTATGAACGCCTGTTGATATGCAGATACCAAAGCCAGGCGGGATACAGAGAAATGTTTCAATTTTACCCACACCGGCAAGGTTAGGAAACTTGTCTAAGGTTACTGAACTTCTCTAATGGCAGAAATGTTCCCAAACTCAGCATTCAGAACTCAGTCCAGTAACATGTATTACCTTTTCTATCAATCATTGATACTCCTGATCGAGGTTCTTCATTGTTGTATTGGCTGGTATTTACAAATTTATGATTATGGGACTTTTTTGGTTATTTGCATGTAACAGATTTTCAACAAATACTGCTAATTTCACTCTGTCAGTACAAGACAAATGACCCTGTTAACAATTTTTCATCAAATAAAATATTTGTCAACTCAAAGAAAATGCTTAAAAATTAAACGCGTTATGTGTTAGGGTTTTTTCCTCCACATTTTGGAAGATGCTTTCTGCCAATTTACATGCAGGCTGAACTATTTTCAAAATGAGCCATTTCTACTTCTACACACTCAATCTTACTTCAAATGGTAACATGTCTTCTATTTTTGGAACTTTACAAACTACCAAAAGATGAGAGGTGAAATAGCTTTTTAAAAAGACAAATGTATAGGGATTTTAGAAAATTTGATTTTAGGAACAATTTTGTAGTACTTATAAAATCTTTCATATTGTTTATTGGTATATAATCAAAAAGGGAGGTCATTCAAAAATCAATAAATATTTTATTACTAATGAACTTATTATTTTCCCCAACATGGGGAAATTAGTCTGTTGTTTTTTGTGTTATTACAGATTAACTTTGATGAAGGACCAGATGATTCCTTTGTTCTTGTAACTTAAGAGGACTTAACTGGAATGTGGGGATTTTTCAGAAAATGTATATATTCTTTAAGGGTTTTAAGAGTCCTCATTTTTACTGGCGATTGATTAAATATAGTATTTTTATCCAGATTGTTTATCATATGGAAATCCTATAGTGCATCTTTAGCAGATTATTCAATTAGAAAATCAGGGTGTCAGCTACACACTCAAGTGTAACATTAATACTCCAAAGCAAGAAGTTGGTTTCCTTGCAGTAGTTGATTTATGTTGGGCCAGAATAAAGTATCTGATTATTTATAGTGTTTATTTCAGATCTAGGAACTGGAAAATGCTTACACTTGTTGCAGTCAATTCTAACAATATAAATAATAAAAAATAGTAGTGTATCCAAAATCACCTATATTTTATGTTCCAATATAACATCCTTTCCCTATTTTGACAGTGACTTTCATCTTCCTGTTTGTGTTTTGCTTAGCTTACTAGTACAATTATTTATGGCTGAAGATAGATAAGGCACCAGATAATTGTGTATGGCATGGTGAAACTTTTGGGGAATTAAAGTGTACATAGATAGTAACTGTCTAATTGACTTACAGCATATGTATAAAAATACGTGAATAAAATGAAAGGCAATATGTGAATTAAAAAAGGCAAATATATACTTAAGTGTTCATGAATGATAAATATGTGAGATAAAGATCAAATGGTGACCAGTAAATCTTTTGATAGAAGACCTATGTTCTGTAGTCCCCTCACTTCCCATTCCATTACCTCTTTAACCTCATGTTCTACTGCTTCCCCCTTTGTTCACTCTACTTCAGCCACAGATATCTCTGCTTTTCTAAAACATGTCAGACATACTCCTACCTCAGGACATTTGTACATGCTGTTCTCCCTCTAATGCCCTCTCTCCATATAACTTTATGACTAACTCCCTTACTTCAAATTCTTTACTGAAAACTTGCCTTCTTAGTGAGGGATTCCTTAACTACTCTATTCAAACCATCATCACCCTGGACATTTCATTGCCTTCTTACCTACTTCATGTTTATCTTATTAACACTTAACCAATATTTAAGTCACAAGATATTCTATTCATTTATCTTGTTTATAATCTTTTTCTCCTACTAGAATATAAACTTTATGAGAGCATAGATTGTCTGTTTTGTTTGCTGGTTTATCCCTAGTGCCTAGACATGCCTGAATTACAGTAGGTGCTGTATATACACTTGTTGAGTGAAAGACTATTATACCACCCTAAAAATAATTCTAAATAATCTTAGATAAGTCAGGTAACTCATATTTAATTATACTAAATTGTTACTATTTTTATTGAAATAATATCTCACAGCAGAGAAAGTTTCTTGCCATTTAATGAAAGTACTAAATATTGCAGTAAAATAAATATTTAATCTTATATATTAAAATGGATTTATGGATTTTTCTCTAATTGTTATGTACAAAGACTCTGCATTTTAATTCCATATGAACATTTCATTTCACCACACAGTAACACAGTATTTAGCAAAATGTTCATTTCTAAAATAAATTAATATTATTTAATATCAACTAAGAAAATATTTTGTCAAACCTTTTAATTATTTTCTTCATACCTTGGCCCCATGCATTTTATTGTAAATAAAATTTGAAATCTACTGGAAGTAAATTTTAGTGCTGTGGATTTTGAAATTATAAAAATTCACATGCTGCATTACTATATTTTAAACATTAACTACATATTAATGGAACTTTATGGGAGACTGTAGGGGGAAAAAAATCTAAAAAATAATTGGATTCCTGAAGTATGTTTAGGTTCTTATTGTGTACATTGTCTGTGTTTCTGCCAAGCTCTGATTTTTTTGTTTTTGATTTATATTAGAAGTTACATGGGAAGACCAGCAGAAAAAGGTGAATGGTACAATAAATGATGACAAACCATTGCCGAAAAAGAAACAGCAATCTGAGACAGGTTTGTCAGGGTTTGGAAAACCACGGAAAGCATGAGACGATAAGCATTGCATTTCATGCTTTTTAAATAGATATGTGCTTTTTGTACCTCATTTTTCTCATTTTGGTGTGAACTTTGTAGTGTATAGATCCTATTTATATTATAGTGGTGAGCACTTCATTTCAAGTTTTTTTAGTAAACTAGTTCTACGTATTTGGAAAAAGAACAATTATTTTATAATTAAAGCTACTTATTTAGGAAAACATTTAAATTATTAAGTACAAATGGTCATATTTTACCTATACGTTGTTTTGACCAAATTAAAGTACCATAATGGAGAGGTTCTTGCTTCCCTAAAAAGTACTACAGAAAGATCAATGTATTATTTAAAGTTTGTCTTTGTAGACTATTCCTTGTTTTTAATTGCAAATGCTGTCAAGGTATTATGCCCTATCCTGGGAATTATTTATTTATACCTTCTGTAGCTAAAAATACTGCCAGCAACAACTACAACAAGGAATGTAGTAAAGCATGTGAAGGCAATGAAGCCTCCTTGGGGCATCCATTCTACCAAAGAACTGAAATGAAGTGACTTTATTTTCCTCTTCTTTTTTTTTTGCGATATAAGATTAATGAGATAGAAGACAAAAACTTCAGCCAGGAGTAAAAGGAAGAGCAGAAAAGTACAGGAATAATAAATCAGCTGAATAATCAGTACCACTTTTAATCAGTAATTGGATGAGAATACACTGAAAATTTCATTCCAAATTTTAGAATTCAAATGTTTTTAATAGATCATTATTAAAATGGATATGTCTATAGTAACAATATTAATGTATTTTTCCATATTGTCTCAGTTCATCTTAGATTTCTAAAACCTATGTATTAAAATATGTCAGTGTATAAATTGATAAATAATAAAAGCTAATTTATTAGTGAGTGTTCATTGCTCTCCTGTGGTATGCCTGGCATTGTGTTTGGCACAGTTACTGGGTAGACAAGACAGATGCAGCAATTGACCTCATAGAGCTTACATTCAAGCAAAAATACATGAATTAAAAATAATTATACCAGTGATTAAATTGTTACAATTGTGATAGTGTTATTAAGGAGAATAGGGTGCTTTGAGAAGAAAATACTTAGAAATTACATAGGTCTGGAGAACTGGGAAAATACTGCAGTGCAATGGTTCAATCTGTGAATTCTCATTTAGTAAATCAGTCACATATAAAAATTTAATAAAATAAGCTGGAATTCACATTGGAAATTTAAGTATGTTCATAAAGTTGTAAGAATTTCTTACATGTTTTTTCAAATCTTCATTTAGGAATCAGTTTATTTGGAAAATAATAATTAGCTTAATAGATTTTAAAAAGTAAATTAAGTATAAAATTAATGTTTTATTTTATGATTTATATAACAAAAGTTACTACTGTAAAAATCTTTCTTTGCTGTATTGTGTGATGTGGGTTATCCTTGGTCATAAACTTATTTGTTTGTCTTGTTTGACTACATGACTATGTGGACATATATATCTATGTAAATAAATTACATTGTAAATTAAAATCATGAAGCAATGCAATGTTTAGTTAAAATTATTTTAAAATCTCACAAGCAAATTTTTGAAAATTTCCTTTAAATATTATTAATTTATATATTCTCATATATATATAGGATATATATATATCCTATATATATTACGATTTTAGCCCTTGACCTGAATATGAGCTATGTGTGCAGTAGAGGAAAGTTAATTAGAGTGCCATAATATCATGGTTTAAAATATTTATGGATTTTTCTGTTTTGGCAATTGTGCATTTTCCTATATACCAGGAAATTCAAACTGGTTCTGGAAATTCAAACCCTAAACACATGAGTAAGTATGCAGTATGCAAGGCAGCAAATGCTATATTAAATTTTAGTGTTCCCAAAATATTTCTGTTTGTTTCCAAAAGAAAGGTAGGAGATGCACAGAATATTTTTAATTCTTATAACTTTGGGGTGATAAAATGAGAAGAAAGGAATGAAATATTAGGTGGGGCTAATTACATTTCAGTAACCTGTTCATGAGTCTGGGCTTTACAAAAGACATGTTTGAAGTTATTCTTTATTTGATATCTAAGTATATCTATGATATTAATTATCTGTTAAGTATAATCAGTGTTTAATATATAATTTTTACTCACCAAAGTCTAAGAGATCATTTTCCATTAATTGTTCAAGATTCTTCATCAGAGCATTTTACAGTAGACTTGTGGCATTAGAAAAAGTTTGTAAAAACTTGAACCCAGAGCTGAGATGCGAACTCAGCTATGTATCAATAGCATATCATTTTTACTTGCTGGTATATGAAAGTCTATGTAACAACAATACATGGGAATTTTGTCATTTTTAGTATGCATATTAACAACAAAAATATTCTTATTTTAAATATAAGACTATAGAACTGGAGGACTGTGTGGCATTATATAGACTAGAAAATGAAATTTTCAATATTTGGATGATTTTAAGCATTATGGACTGGTATCTGCATTTTTTTAAAGGAAAACTTGAACATTCTGAACTAGGGTGTCCTAGGATTATCAGCAAAAGGGGTGATTTATTTTCAGTATTTCAACTTAATTGACAGCAGTATTGATGAATATTCCTGGGAAATATTATATTTTCATAGTAATACCTTTTGTGTAAGCATAAAATATAAGAATCCTACAAATGATTTTAAGCTCCAGGTTTTATGGATAGTGTTTAGAGTAATTCATTAAATGTCTTCCTCATATGAAATATGAATTAAATTTTGTTTAGTCTGTGTTGTTAACAAAACATTCATAATATAAATCAAGGATTACATGAGCGTGGAAAATCTGTTTTTATTTTTTCAGTGATCACTATGGTCAATAATTATGCATTATTATTAAACAGTGGAAATAAACTTTAGTCTATTGAATTTTATTATTTTCACTTTGTGAATTTATCTTTAATAGTAATAAGAAATGTGTCTGAGAAAAGAGCATATTTTACATAAAATATTTATCTCATATTTTACTTAATCTCATCCCACGAAAGTATGGTGGGAAAGCTAACTTCAGTTAGACAGAATGATTGTTTTAGAATTGATAGTTTCTCAGTTTCTCCAAAATAAAAACTCTTGGACTTAAATAATTCAGAATCTACTTTGAGATATAATTTTAAATAATTTGATATGTTTGATGATTAATTGGTACTATTCATAAAAGGATTATCTGCTTTGATTTTTTATTTTCTAAGCATAAGGTGTGGTAAATCTAGGAAAATCTTGAATCAGCATAGCTACCCTTAGTGTAATTACCATGAAAACCATGCCAGGGCTACTTAAACTTGCTGTATCCTATCTGGAAAATAAATCAGCATTTTTCTGGAAGCATAGCAAAATACTTTTCTGCGTTACTGTGTCATTACATAATATTTTGGAAATTGAAAATATTCAAAGTAATGAGTTATGTTTTATTATTACTATAACCTCTTGTGTGGCTAAGCCCCTAGTTTTAACATTATGTGATTTAGGTAATGTATTAATCTTTAATTTCTTTCAACATGGACATTTCCATATTGTGTTCTTTATGGATCTATAACTGTGGTGAAGGTAGGATTTTTTTTTTAATTCTACCTTTGGAATTATACTTTATGAAATTTGTCTTAAGAAAAAGTAAATATTCAAAGATGTATTTTGTTAGTGAATTGTATACTTTAACAGTTTTCTTGAGTATTTTGATGTTATGGACTTCTGTTTCCTTTTATTAATGAATATTTTGACATGTTTAAAGGTTAGAAGCAATTTATTTCAGTCTAAGTCAGTATTCTAAATTAGTCTTATTTGATGCTTGGTAATACGTCTAATCTAGAAGAGTCAAGGTCGTTTGTATTCTTGGTCAGTAAACCAGACTGGTAATTTCTGGATTGTTACAGAGTGAATGTATTTTATTTCTGACAGAAAAAAAGTGATGTAAACAAAGTAAATATTTTATAAAACACAAATAAACTAAGAATTTTAGAATTAAATACTACTGGCACCTTTAGATGTAAATACAGCACTCTTTGTTAACAAGCGTGTTTTCTGTAAATAAAGTGAAATCTTATGATTTATGAATTTAGTTCATTTAAGTTGGTTCAGTTTCCTCTGAATATACAGATAAGTTTATAATGCCAAGCCTGCACTTTAATGACAGTCTTTTTTATGATAGTGTGTTATAGCTTGAAAATCAATTATTTTAAACTCCCTCAATACATACTCTAAGTTGATTTTTCTTGTGCATTTGAAGTTGCATTAAATGTGAGGTCACAAGAATAGAATCAGAAAAAAACAGCACAGCTAGAAGTAAGATAAACATTTTTTATTAATTAGCTTATAAAAATCTTGAAATGTCTAAAGAGATTGTACCTTATTTTAGTAGGTAGAAGTTATTGTTAATTTTCACTAATTTTGATTGTTGACCACATTATGGAAAATAACAATTAACTTAAAAGTAGTTTCAGATTACTTGGATTGAGGAATTTTTCAACACGATTTTTGTCACAATGGAGAAATTCTGGTTGAAATCTGTAACTTGGTAAACACTTTGCTTTTGTATTCTAAGTCTTTGTATCATTGAGGGTCTCCTATTAAGTAGATGCTCAATTAGGCTTTGCTTTGAAAGGTGTCTCTCGTGACCTCAAAGGAAACATTCTAAAAATTTATGACCTTTAAAAAGCCCTCATAATATGATTAGCTTTTAATTATGCAGAGGTTCTAATATACACTTAAATCTTTGGGCTTCTGTTTCATTGTCAGGAATCTTTTAAACAGAAATCTTGCTTCTATAAGACATATATTTTCTTAAGTACAATTAACTCTGATGAATATTATGTCTGTTGTAAATGGTGGTAAATAAAAATATTAGCCAATCAACAGTTTCAAATAGATGTTATACACCTTTGGTAAAAACTGTATTTATCGATAAACAGGCCCCATGTGTATACCTTTTTAAATTAAGTTGATTTATAGATTATTATTTCTGTTTGAACTTGAAATGTGTTCACTTAAAACCTAACAATAATTAATACATTAATGTTGGCAAGGGAAAAATTTTTGGTTTGCAAAAAATTGTATATAAAAGCTGACAGTATTCATTCTCAAAACCTACTTTTTTTAATCAAATAACTTAATGAAAATGGTTATTTTATATATCTATTTATTGTCAGTAGATTTTTTTTTTAATTTTTAAGGACCAAAATACAGACAGCTTGTGTGTGTGTGTGTGTGTGTGTATGTGTGTGTGTGTGTGTGTGTGTTTATGTGTGTTGTATTACTTTGTTTGATTAAAAACCCATCCTTTTTATAGTTTGTACCTTGATGGTACCTTAAATTTAAAAATATTTGTTCAAAAGTAATTTATCATAAGTGAGGAAATGATGTTTATGAGTTATTCCTATCTTATAAATTTCATCTATTTCAGTAATATACATGGAAGTATTTTATTTTTCCTTCATTAGTTCATATATTGGAAAGAACCAAAAAAAAAAAAAAAGCTGTACATTCTCTTTACCAAAGTCTTTGTATTTTCTAAGTCTAAAACTAAAATCCAACTGTAGTTGTGGCAGTAATGGACACCTATGAGAGTGTATACTTTTATTATTCTTAATCACTCTAACTGGTAATTGGTTACATGAAGCATTGGAAAGAGTTACATTAGAACTGCCATTAATAGCACTGCAAAGTAGAATGTTTGTGGCAAAGTGATTGATCAAAGGTAAAGTAGGGAGATAAGAAGAGTGAAGGCTTCTCAAGGTTCACTGAAGTCTACACTTCATTATAATAATGTATGTGAAATCAGTATTTATAGTTTATTACCATTTAAATAAGACATAGCTGCTTAAATGGTAAGGTTTGCTGTTTCTCTTTTAAAATAAGGCTTTTAATACAAATTACATATAATAAAAATAGTAACTACAAGGAAGACAAAGCCATAAAATTTTTAAAAATATATTTGATATAGCTGTAAATTACACATTGAAGTTTTATGATTTAAAAGAACATTCTGTCTGCTAATTAAAGTTAAGTGATTTTTTAAATCTAAGATCTGTTATAACCTATTCATGGATCATGTTCACATAAATGGAAAAATGGTTTAATGGGCTATTTCAGTTGGTACTGTGATCACTGTCAAGTCTTTCATTTTCATCCTTTGTATTATTTTCTAAAAGAAAATAAATTGTTGGTGCTAAGTGTTACTGTATTCTGCATGAGTATTGTTTAATTACTAGTGTAGTTGTAGTAAGTATCTCTTTTTAAAAACATTCTAATCAATACTATAGAATAAAATTTCCAGTTCAGGTGTCACAGTGAAATTTTTTGTTTTCCCTTGTTTGACTTTTTATTTCACTTGTTTGCATTGAGTTATATAGCATCTGGTAGAAAGAAAAATGAGCTGGTAATCAGGAGACCTCTGTTCTATTTCTGGTTCTGCCACTGAACTTGTTTTGTGACCTTTGGTAAGTCACTTGAACTATTTGTGCCTCAGCTATTCTCTATAATAAATTAATGAATGAGAAGAATTTTGAATGCTTTGTGTCCATATAACATGAAAAGTATTGCCTCAGTGCCATTAAAAATAATCCAGGGTACAGGAAAATACTAGGTAGACAAAGAAACTTCATTTACTTCTGTTTTTTTTATGTTTTCTGCAAAAAAGGAAACCCAAATATTTTCTTAGAGGTGGAATAATTTATGTAGTTATTTCATCAAATTCATACCAATTTCATTTCAACATGCAAGGAAGTTATTTTAATATATGGTAAATATGTATGATGTATGTAGTGGAGTTTTGCATAGAAGAAATAATTTCAAGATATGATAGAATTCAAAGTTAACCTATGTTACTAATAAATCTCTGATTTTTCTATCTTCTTTGAGAAATGGGTGGATTGGGAATGAAAGCAAAATATGACATATATTACTGTATGAGTACATTTCAGGAGAATAGTACCTTTCCTACTGGCCAATCTTATCTGCAGAGTCTGGTTTGTAACACAATTATGATGAGATTTAGTAATTTGAATAGATCAAAGATGTGCATGTATTATAATCAAAATGATGCTGTTAATTTTCAAAATGTGTCACTCCTTTTTCAGTTCTCTAGTATTTATACTAGGATTTCTGTTATTTTTAAGAAAAAGAGTTTTGGTCATCTTAGCACTTTTTTTTTTTTCTAGTAGAAAGTTTTCATTTTTGCACTACTCATAAAATGATAAATTGGTACAGGAAATAATCCTCTCAAGAGTTATAATTTCAATATATCTATATTCCAAGTGTATTTTATATATGTTTTTCTATAAATCTCTCAAAACCTATGATGCAGAAATGAATATGGTGTTCTAAGAATTTTGTTGTACATGATTAAAAGCTAAGCAGGCAGTTAAATAGGAGATTTTAATTTTGTGTTATATTATTTATCTGCATTAGTCATACTAATACTAACTCATTAATACCTTTGGAAGTAATTTTTTTCTCAGAATGCCGAATTTAGCGATATTTTCCATTTCAATCACTCTATAAATGTCTTCTGAAATTACCTACTAGCAATGGAGAAACAAGTGTTTCCAAAATGTATATCATATCTATTATAGTAGATGTTGGATTTTGATGGGGTAATTTAAATGGAATTATCAATGATATGTGGTGTCTGTAAGAATTTTCTGATAAATAGGCATTATAAGGAATATGATTAAAGAAAATCTATCTAAATTGAAGGCTAATTTGAATTTGTAATATTTAAATAAAGTCATATAGTTCAACTAATCTTGTAATGAATTTTATTTGTTATTCTTTATAACATTCTTATGGTAATATTTTGCTGTACTGAAGCAATTTCAGTGAAATATTGACATGATGGCCAAACTTAATTTTCATGTGCATACTGATTAATTTAGAAATTTTTAAAAGTCTAGAAAACTGTTGGAACTATTTTTATTGCTCTTTTTGAAGTTGATTTAATTAAATTCTTCTTTAGGTGATAATTAAAAATTCTAAAAGAATCTCCACGGATTTTAAATGGACTCAGAAATATCTTGAATAATATGGGCATACAAGTAAAATTGTTTTTACTAATGGTATCTTTCTTTGGCATCAGTATTTAGGATTGGCTATTCATAAAGAATTACAAACTCTTGAATCCTTTTTATTTCACACTAACTTTATTTTTCTTATTCTGCTAACCCATAGCAGCTTAACCAACACCATCAATTCTTCTTTAAATATGATATGTATTTGATTATATCTTCCCTACAACTATGCACAGGATTCTTTCTCAAAATGATTTGGGGCTCTTTCCTTCAGTGTCACTTTTTATCTTTTGAGTACATCCACTCACACCCATCTCCTTTGTCTATGTCTGTCCATTACACGATGTGATCACAGAAGAAGTGGACTCCACAAGGAGAAGACATGCAGGTCTGTCTCTTCTACTGCTTTTCTTTGTTATTTATTCATTTATTTAACTTGTCTAAAGAATTTTTTACTATTTTTTTAATTCACCTCATAATTTTTCATTCTCTTCTAAATATAACAAAATGTTAAATCTTGCAGGCATTTTTATTTTAGGTAGTTGCATATTCAACTTTTAACAGCACTTGATCTAATTAGATGGAGAAAAATGAAGTGATTTTTATGTAATATGTATATATATATATTTTTTTTTCCATAACTGGGTAACTAACTCCAGATCCAAACATATGTCATTGTATGTGTTTGTGTGTGTGTATAGTCAGCTTGATTAAATTAACAAATTAATCATAATTTGTTCTTCAACTTACTTTAGACTTAAAACTAGTTTTTAACTTAAAAAAAAATAATTCTAAAAGTATTTTATTTCTATCATCAGTTCTGCAATGTGCTAGACTGTGAAGAATACTAAAGACATAATACAGGCCCTAAACAGGCTAGCAGTATCACTGAATAGTTAAAATATGCAGATAACATGCTATGTTTATGTGCCAACATGGATGACTCTTTTACAATACATTCTACAAATCTAGAAAGACTAATAAAATTTGTTCCACCCAGATGGCCAGAAAAGGCTTCATGGAAGAAGTAGCACTTGCACTAAAATCTAATATTCATTCAACACTCACTTATTAAGCACATGCTGTGTGTTACTGTTCTAGGTGCTGGAAATAATAGGACACACAAAATAGCCCTCTATCCATGTAGTTTTTTTTTTAGTGTGAGTCTGACAAGTAAGCGCAATAATACTATAAGTGCTAGGAGAAATTTCTCTATAGAGAAATACAATGGAATCACAAAGGATGGTATGATCATTTTCACCTGAGAAGGATGGACATTAGTTCAAGAAAGACTTCATAGAAGAGATGACTCATAAATCAACTGTTATGTTGGCCTCGTGCAGAGAGCATTTCAGGCAGAAGAAATGATATGGACAAAGTGGCTACAAACAAGTTTAGGGAAAGCAGGTAGGATAGTATTCCTGAAGATCATGTAAGTTACTGAAAAATGTAAAGCAAGAGAGGAAAAATATCAGATATTTGTTTCTAGAAAGATTACTTTGGAAACTATATAAAAAATGGACTGGAGCAATATAAGCAAAAAGATCATTTATGAAGATATTGCATAGATCAGAAAAGAGATTATAATGGGATGATTTAAGATCAGTGGAAGCAGTTGATATCTGAGAAGTTATTTAAAGAGGTAGAATCTGTAAGACTTAGTGACTGAATAGACATTGATGCAGGAAAAAGAGGAATAAGATCTCAAGTGACTGAAATGTTTGGGATGGTGGCATTCTATCAAGATAGGGAATATAGATTGAAGAAGTTTTATGGGAAAAATAAAGAGTTCAGTTTGGGAATGGGTTGAGTTTCAGGTTCTTTTGCAGTATTCAGGTATGAATATCTAGTAAAAGTGATTGGATATATGGGTCTAGAACTCAGGAGAAAATTCTGGGCAAGAGACATAGGTTAGAGTATCATCTAATTGATTCCATTAGAATGAATGAAATGCCAAAAGCATTATGAAAAGTATAGAGCCAAGATATATGTATATATACTTATACTCAACACAGAATAATGCCAGAGGAAGACAAATATGTTGTTAAATGATAAAACTAATAAATATTCTTTGCCTAATTGGTTCCAGTGAAGTTATGGAAAGTGGAAGCCAGATTGAAAAGAAGGGAAGGGAGACCTAAAATAAATAAATGGAAAAAAACAAAGAGAAAGGAAATGAATTTAGAGTAGGATTCCTGATGACTTGGGATATTACAAAATTAAGAGTAGCTTACCATGGGAGATGCAAGAGGGAGATCACCGAAGAAAAGATATGTTGAATGATGATACTTAAAGTGAACTTAAATTTACAATGTCATTGAGTCTCTAAGATTTTGTGATTGTTTCATTAGCACACTTCATGTATAATCATTAGGATCTACGGTTGGAAGTTAGTAGGTAGCTACAGTAGAAAGAAAAAGATGTTGAGGATGCTGAGGAAGCTGGCAAGGAGAGTGCTGGAAGTGCTGTCCCAGACAGATTAGGGAAGAGAGTGGTTGTGTTAAATCCTGTTTAGATGCAGAGTTTTCTGTGAACTGAAAGAGAAGTGGTACAATTAAAGAACTGGAGTTGGTTCGGATATTGAAGGCTAATAGAAACAACACAGAAGGTTATTTTTGGAGATTGATTTACCGAGGTTTAGTATTTTCAGGTATTAGAAAATCCCAAATAATGTAAAGATTCAGGGTTTGCTCCTGGGAGTGGGTTTCTGAGATGGATCATGGATTGCAGTTTGTGAAGGCAAGTAAAGCAACATACTTTGATACTAGAATTTTTTAGGTGTTAAAGTCACTGAAGGCCTAAGTATGACTGACCATGGATGAAAAAAGTTGCTTTGAAAGTAGATAAGAGCAAGGAAGTATAATGATATGAACACAAAAGGAGCAGATATTACCTGAAATTAGAAAAATAAACGTGGATGCAACAATACAGATCTAGAAGAATGCTGATACCACTTCCAGAGTTCTATAGTACTTAAGGTACAGGATTTTGAGCAGTTTCCCCTTAAAATGTTTTTGAGGTAGGTAGTATTCTTGTTGAAGTATCAACTTTCCATTCAGGCTAAGATGTGAAATGAGCATTCTGTAATGAGGCTGAGGCTGTGTAAGATTTCAATAAAGGGGGTCATGTTTCAGAATCTACAGTGGAAAAGATTAGGATGTCTCTAAGTAATAATGCAGAATTAGAGAAAGAAGCTCAAGATAGGTAAGGTTGACAATACAGATTGGAAATGTTAAGAAAAAAATAGATACCAGGCAAATGGGAGAAGGAATTATTTAGTTTAGTAGGGGAGAAAACCAAATAAGGAATTTAAGCTAAGCTTGGGGAGGAGAGAATTCAACAGGGTTGAACAAAGAAATCTTCATGATGTCCATAAAGGCAAAGGGCGAGTACTTAGTTGAGGGAGTTTGAAGATTAGGGAGAGGAGATTAATAATGGAGGCAACCTTAAGAAAAAAATTAATTGTATCTAGGGCATGTGTGGAATGGTTATAGAGGGAAGAGAATTCTGTTGGATTCAAATATTAGATCCTAAATTACTCTTAAATGTTACTTAAACTTAGTTGAAGTAGCGTAAACTTTAAAATTGCAGTTGTAGCTATACATCTATAACCCTTCCTTCCTGGCGTGAGGAAGCTGAAGAATGAGCTTTCTCAGTTCTAGCGGTAGGCCCCTGATACTGTCAAGTGGGGACGTGGTCTGTATTAACTAGAAATAAATTTAGGATTTCGGAAGTTCTCTAAGTCTAGAGATAAATGAAGCATTGTGCATTCTCTTTCAAATGAAGTGAGAGTAAAGAGGGAATGATAGAGAAGGTAATAAGAGCTTCAGAGAAAAAGGAAATAATTTTAGAAGAAAGAGCACTAAGTTTTGTAACAGTCAATCTAGACTGGATTTCAACTACTTAAAAGTCAGATAAAGTTAGGGCTTTTCAAGAACTGACTGGAGTATGTGTGACCAATAAAATGTAAGATCTTTATTAACTTATCACTCACATCTCTAAGGAATATGTAAGTTGGTTATATTTCTCTGTCAACACCACCTGTTAATACTTCAACCAAAAATGTAATGGAAAAATAATTTCATAAGGCTAATCATTTCCTTGACTTATTATATTGAAGTGTATGTTTTATATTTATACCACAATCTTAGGATCTTCATTTATGTTAGTAGGTCTACATATAGTCACTGCAGTTTAATTCTATACAATGAATGGAGGAATGGAGTTGATCACATATTTTGAAGAAGCAAAAGAACATTGATTTTAGCTCTTACCAATCGTAATTAAGTTACTTTTAAATTAGAAGTAGAAAATTTTATTAGAATTTATACTTTTTCTTCTTACACTTATGAAATTTCATATGGTAATTTTTAAGTAATTATAAAACAAGTTTTAGAGACCATTTGAAAGAGAGCTAACAATACAAAAGGGATTTTAAATTACTACTTGGTAAGTTCCATAAAATGCCATCTGCTCATGTTTTTGAATTCAACTTTCAACCTCATACATTTTCAGAACTCCTTCCAGACCTGGTCTAGAGCATCTGATGATCTTAGTGCTTGTGTAATATATGTTTTTATTCATAAGGAGATCTCAAGAACAAATGATGTTTGTCAGTCATATTTCTTACTAATTCCTCAGGTAAATTATTATATTATAATACCAATTACTGTATTACGTTAAGTAGCTATTACATTATTATTATAGTTGGTTCTGTGCTACATCAAGAGTTTTAGAAAGTATGTTTAATAATTACTGTATCAGCCTGGTCCATTAACTTCCCAGGTACTAATATTAATTTGAAAAATGTAACAATTCAAGTTGAATATTTTCAAACACTTCTTAATAAAAATACAATTGGGAATAAGTAAAATATACTTCATATTATAATCATAATTCTTTAAAAATTTTTTAAATATATTTTCATTTCCTTAAAATTTTTTTCCAGCTTCTTTGAGATATAATTGACATGTAACATTGTGTTAGTTTAAGATGCAAAACATGATTATTTGAATATGTATATATTGTGGAATGATTACCACAATAAATTTAGTTAACATACTCTATAGTTCTTAGAATTATTATTTTACTTCCTGTTAGTGTTAGCTAAGGAAAATTTTTCAAAATTAATACAATTACAGTATTCTGTTTTTTATTGAGGTAACATTGATATACATTCTTATGAAGATTTCACATGGACAACATTGTGGTTACTATATTCACCCATATTATCAAGTCCCCTGCCCCCCACCACATTGCAGTCACTGTCCATCAGCCTAGTAAAATGCTATAGAGTCATTACTTATCTTCTTTGTGCTATACTGCCTTCCCCATGACCCCTCTACATTATGTGTGTTAATCATAAAACCCTTTAATCTCCTTCTACCTCCCTCCCCATGCACCGCCCCCCCCACCTTCCATTTGGTAACTAGTCTCGCTAGTCTCTTCTTGGAGTCTTAAGTCTGCTGTTCTTTTCTTCCTTCAGTTTTGCTTTGCTGTTAATACTCCACAAATGAGTAAAATCATTTGGTACTTGTCTTTCTCCGTCTGGCTTATTTCACTGAGCATATACCCTCTAGCTCCGTCCATATTGCTGCAAACGGTAGGATTTGTTTTCTTCTTACGGTTGAATAACATTCCATTGTGTGTATGTACCACCTCTTCTTTATCCATTCATCTATTGATGGACACTTAGGTTGCTTCCATATCTTGGCTGTTGTAAATAGTGCTGTGATAAACATAGGGGTGCATATGTCTTTTTGAATCAGGGATCTTGTTTTCTTTGGGTAAATTCCTAGGAGTGGAATTACTGTGCCAAATGATATTTCTATTTTTAGTTTTTTGAGGAACCTCCATAATGCTTTCCACAATTGTTGAACTAGTTTACATCCCCACCAGCAGTGTAGGAGGGTTCCCCTTTCTCTGCATCCTTGCCAGCATTTGTTGTTACTAGTCTTTTCTATGTTGGCCATCCTAACTGGTGTGAGAAGATATCTCATTGTGGTTTTAATTTTCATTTCCCTGATAATTAGTGATGTGGAGCATCATTTCATGTGCTGTTGGCCATCTGAATTTCTTCTATGGAGAAGTGTCTGTTCACATCCTCTGCCCATTTTTTAATCAGGTTATTTGCTTTTTGGGTGTTGAGGTGTGTGAGTTCTTTATATATTTTGGACGTTAACCCCTTGTCAGATATGTCATTTACAAATATATTCTCCCATACTGTAGGATGCCTTTTTGTTCTGCTGATGGTGTCCTTTGCTGTACAGAAGCTTTTTAGCTTGATGTAGTCCCATTTGTTCATTTTTGCTTTTGTTTCCCTTGTCCAAGGAGATGCATTCAGGAAAAAGTTGCTCATGTTTATATTTAAGAGATTTTTACCTGTGTTTTCTTCTAAGAGTTTTATGGTTTCATGACTTACATTCAGGTCTTTGATCCATTTTGAGTTTACTTTTGTGTATGGAGTTAGACAATGATCCAGTTTCATTCTCTTGCATGTAGCTGTCCAGTTTTGCCAACACCAGCTGTTGAAGAGGCTGTCATTTCCCCATTGTATATCCATGGCTCCTTTATCATATATTAATTGACCATATATGCTTGGGTTTATAGCTGGGCTCTTTAGTCTGTTCCATTGGTCTATTGTTCTGTTCTTGTGCCAGTACCAAATTGTCTTGATTACTGTGGCTTTGTAGTAGAGCTTGAAGTTGGGTAGCATAATCCCCCAGCTTTATTCTTCATTCTCAGAATTGCTTGGCTATCTTGGGTCTTCCGTGGTTCCATATGAATTTTAGAACTATTTGTTCTAGTTCGTTTAAGAATGCTGTTGGTGTTTTGATAGGGATTGCATTGAATCTGAAGATTACTTTGGGCAGGATGGCCATTTGGACAATATTAAATCTTCCTATCCATGAGCAAGGGATGTATTTTCATTTATTGGTATTTTCTTTAATTTTTTTCATGAGTATCTTGTAGTTTTCAGAAATAGTTCTTTCACCTCCTTGGTTAGGTTAATTCCTAGTTATTTTATTCTTTTACATGCAACTGTGAATGAAATTGTTTTCCTGACTTCTCTTTCTGCTAGTTCATCGTTAGTGTATAGGAATACAACAGATTTCTGTGTTAATTTTGTATCCTGAAACTTTGCTGAATTCAGTTATTGGTTCCAGTAGTTTTGAGGTGGATTCTTTATTTTCTTTTACATACAATATCATGTCATCTGCAAACAGCAATATTTTAACTTCTTCTTTACCAATCTGGATGCCTTTTACTTCTTTGTGTTGCCTGAATGCTGTAACTACGACCTCCAAGTTCTATCTTGAATAAAAGTGGGGATGGGGCATCCTTGTCTTGTTCCCGATCTTAAAGGAAAAGCTTTCAGCTTCTCACTGTTAAGTATGTTGTTGGCTATGGGTTTTTTGTATATGGCCTTTATTATGTTGAGGTACTTGCCCTCTATACCCATTTTGTTGAGTGTGTTTTTTATGAATGGATGTGGAATTTTGTCAAATGCTTTTCAGCATCTATGGAGATGATCAGACAGTATTCTTTTTAACATGAAAACAATTCCTCTTTTTTTCTTTATTTCTGATTATTCTGAATGTTGTCCATTGATATGTATTATTTCAAATCTGCAGTTCAATTCTTATCAGATTTGCTTGGCATGTATGCCATGTTTTGAGTGCTGTATGCTTTCACTTGACATTTTCTTCTACTTGTATTATGTTGTAAAGTTAAAGAGAAGTAGCATTCATTGTAGGGGAAATTTAACATATACATGTATATGTACATGTATAAATGCATATATAAGCTTATACTGAAATTTGCCCAAACTGTTCAATTATTGATTTATTATCAATCTTATCATTATACATTCTACTCATTTTATAGGTATTCTCTGTGCATTGATTACATCCTATATTTAATGGACTCAATTATTGATTAAAGTCTAAGACACAGATGCTTAAGATTTTGCTTAGTCATGAAAATCATAACCCTAGTAAAATGAAATCTTACTAGAAAATGTAAATCACTCAGTTCATAAGGAGGCATGGACTGTCAACTGTCTATTTAGTACTGTGGTTGACAGATGTTCCAAGAGAGACAGTAGCTTAGAGGTATATTTATACCAGGTTAAGCTTAACATTTTATTGAGTGCTATTGTGATATTTTAACCAAAAAGTCTGAAGTGAAATATGTATATGTGCCTATTTATATATACATATATAAACATATCTTACATGAAAGCTCCTATTGATAAAGTATAATACAGGATATTAATTCTCCAAAGCATATAAATCTTCAAATATAAAAGAAGAAAGTTAAGAAAGTTTTTGGAACTTGAAATAATAGGTATACCCAAACAAGAAATAAATGTGATCTTGAACATTTCTTCCTTGTGTGGATGGTGTGGAGGAAATTGGATTACTGGGATCAGAATCAAAAGACTTAGTTTTAGACCTATTCTTGCTACTGAGCTGTGTGACCTTAGACACTTAATTTAATATCTTTGGTTTCAGCTGCCTCTTATTGAAAATGGAAGTTTGGAATACATTGTTCCTTACTTCTTTATGGATATAAAATTCCATCTTTGTTTGAGGATAAATTCTGAATTTAAGATGTTACTGATAAATTCTCAAAATATTATTCATGCATTCTGAATACTCTAACATTCAATCTTACCTAGGTCTATTGTCCAAGTTAACTCTCTTTCCTAAAAATTGCAGCTATTGGGGAAACATTTGTTCTTACTTGTAAGAAATGGTAGTCTGAGAAGCACTATTAGAGGACAGACTGTGGAACTAGACTGCCTGGTCAGCCCCATCACTTAGTTGCTGTGTGATCCTGAGAAATTTACTCCTTGTGTCAAAGATTCCTTATCTCTGATATGGGGATAATAATACTACTTCAAAAGGTTATTGTAAGGATTATTTTAGTTAACATATAACATGTCAAGCACCTCAAAACAGTGTCTGGTACATAGTAAGCACTATATAAGTGAAGCTATTATTTTACTTATAAATACATTAAGAAATGGAATTTTTATTTTGAATCAACTGTATTGAAGTCTGTGCATGTGATGTGTAGGCATTCTTTCTGTGATACAGAATTAATTCTTTTTGCTATATACAATACAAATATCTTATTCTCGTTTTTGGCTACCACTTAGGAGATAGTTGTCATACAGACCTGTGTATCATGACTGCTGCACCTGTACTGTTGAGCCTTATCGTTTCTGAGGCAACAGATTGGTAGAAACATCAAGATTTTGAAATCAAGTAGACTTGAATTTTAATCAGGTTCTGTCATCCACTAGGTGTGACGTTGGACTACTTGCTTAACACTATTAAAAAAAATAAACTTTACTTAGATTAAGGTGTTAATAATGTTTTAGTGAAAGGATAAAGGAGTTTCTCTCTGGAAAGAGGAAGCCTTCCTAAGAATAAAAGACTTGACTATAATGTGGCAGGTATAAACTTCAGAATATCAAAATCAGCAGAAAAAATTAAAGGCAAACAACAAATTGGGAAACATATTTGTAGCAACTCAGAATAATAAGAGCCTTAACACCTGAATCACTTTGACAAATAGATAATATATTATATAAAACTCTAATAGGAAAATGAGCAAAAGACATGTACAGATATTTCACGCAATAAGAAATTCAGTGGTCAGGAAACAGATAAAAAAATTTATTCCATTCATAACCAAATTGATGACTTTTTTATTAAATGAGATACTGTGTTTCACCTATTTAAAAACAACATTCTAATAGGTAAGAGTGTGGTAAGAGTATAATCTTTATAAAAAGTAATTTTTCAATATAAATTGAGATCCTTAAAAATACTCAGTTTTGACATGGTGGAAATAGTGATGCAGATAAAAATGCATGTACAAAAGTTTCACGAAAGCATTATTTGTAGCTTTGAAAAGGATGTTTTCATGAATGTTAAATAATGGGGGAGTGACTAAATTATAGTGCATATACAACTATGTAGTTGAATAATTCTTGACAGAAATTAGAAACACTTATTTCTATATTTTCGTGTAATTTGAAACAAATTGAAAGTAATAATACCTGTAAAGAACTTGTCACAGTTTTGTCCCTACTGCATAATCAAAAAAATTGTAGCTTTTATAAATTAATACTACTAAAATAAATTATCCAAAAGATTATTTTTTTCTGACAGATATGTAAATAACCTAAACAATGAAATTGAATCCTTATTAAAATAGGTAAAAAGTCCAAGGCAGAGACTTTTAAGATCTCCTTGTAAAATAGCCAAATCATCTACAAGTTTGACTCTGCTAAACTCTAAGCATTCTCTAAGTATCATAGTGGCATATTAAACTGTCATATAACATGGTGGCCTTCAGTAAAAAAGAGGTTATTCCTGATATTCTCATTCCAGTGATATAAAGGTTCTTCAATCCTAGAAATTAATTTGTCAGACAGTTATCTTCTAAACATGTTTATATGCCAGACCTTATTCTAGATGTTGGGACATCACAGTGACAAGCAGACAGGCTTCTCCCATCATGGAAATTGTTTTCTTGAGAGAGCAAATGGTCACTAAACAAAGCTTAGATTGTTTTAAGTGCTATTATTTAAAACCCTTGTGTAACCTCGTGCAACTGGGGTGGGGAAGGAGTTATTTTAGATAAGTGATCCAGGAAGTCTTGTCTAAAGAAGTAGCATTTGAACCAAACCAGAAGAATAAAGAACAAAGAACAAGCTACAGAAAGGAGATACATATGAAATTAAGATCAATAAACAAAAGATAAAGTAAGGGCATTTGAAGTTTGGAAGAAAATGATAATTTTTGTTATAAAACTTTTTTTCCAAAAAGGAATTTGTCAGTGACATTTGAGAAAATTTTAAATATTTAAGATTTGCAAGGAGATGGAAAAATAAAATGTAGCTCTGGATGGTAGTTATGATTAAAATATTTTTAAAATAATTTGAGTTGAAAGGAAAGAGTATATAAATAATAAGTTAGTAATCAAGTTATTTAGTATTACTATGTACACACTTTACCATTAGAACGTGGTAAAAGAAGTTATGATTGTTTTCAGATCACTTTCTTCCTCTTATTTACATTTCTATACTTTCTTATCTATAATGAAAATATTATACAAGGGTTGGCATGAAAGATAAATGGGTTTCGTATGAAAGAGGGTAAGTTGGCATGAATAATGCTCCAGTGAAGATAATTTCTAAGAAAAATTAGGCTATAATTTAACCGAAGACAAGGATGCCACCTGAGAGATACTGGTTTCTTTTTATCAGCCTGTATGGAGATTGAGGGGATGGAGTATGGGATGTGAGAGCAAGGATGAGGAAGGTAACTAAAGGGGGAAAGGCAAAGTTTAATGGAAAGCAAAATGATGATAAGTAAAAGTAATTGGATTAATTAATAATGTGATATGACTGATGGGGAGAACATAGTTATAGGTTATAAGGTCATGCAGAATGTGAAGGAGGTTGATAGGCCAGTTCAGATCAAAGGGATGAGAAGCCAAAGGAGTCTCTAAAAAGAAGATTAAAAACAACTGTATTATGTCTAAGGTTGGGTTTACAGGGAAATAAGTTGAAGCATTCTTAAAAAAAAGGCCAAAGAGGAGATGCAGCTAGAAAAGAAAAAGGGGAAATGCTAAAAGGGAGGATGCTGAAAAAAAGGAAAAGAATTAAACAGGAATTGAAGCTATGGACTTAGATAAAGTCACTCAGAGATAGAATAAAATGAAAGTTAATAACACACTTTAGGAAATGCGTATATCTGGAAGGTGGGCTGAGAAAGATGAGCCAACAAAACAGTCTGGTAATGAATGAACGGAAGGAATGGCAGAAAAGTGCAACGATAGACAGTTGAAAGAATTTTATCAGATGCTTCAGTGAGGTCCAGTGGAACGGGGCTGAGGAATGATCACTAGCTTTGGCAAATAGGACATTCCTGGTAACCTTTGAGGGAGAAATTTCACAATATCGGAGTTACCTTAGCTACAGTACCCAATTAAATTTTCCTTTGAGTAAAGTCACTATGAAATAAAAGAGCCCCAAGCAGAGGAAGTTCTTATTAAATATGCCAGCACTAACCAAATAACATGTTACACTTGACTCAGTACTGGAGAAGCAGTTGGAAGCTCTCAACATTTGGGTATTCTTACTTTATAGCTCAAATATATAAGGCTTATTTGTATAAGCACAAGTGCTCAAGTCATGTATAAAACCATTATTTTAATACTACATACAGTAGATCCCACTTATAAGACTTGGAATGGTGATGAATAGTTGATGACTAGGGTATTAATTCTACATACTATAGTTTACTGTTGGGAGACCTGGTATAAAAACTTAGACAAGGGGATTAAGAGGGTTTTACTTTAGAGTAGTTGCAGAACAATGGCTCAGTGATTAAAACCAATTTTTACTTTGCATTTCCTCAATCAGAGATTTCTTCTGGTTGTTAAGTTCTGCTTTCCAAATGCAGCCCATATTTTGGGCAAATAAGTCACTGTAGTATTATTTTAATGCATAATTGAGTTTAGGACCCTTCGTAAGTACTATTTTTATTTCTAGTTTACAGACTGAAAAAATTGAGGCACAATAAAAATTCTCAATCTTAATATATATTGGTGACGGGGATGGTAGTACAGCATGGAGAACATAGCCAGTGGGTCTGTCACATCTTCCTATGTTGACAGATAGTAACTGCACTAGTTCGGATGAGGATTTAATTATGTGGGTCACTGTTGAACCACTGTGTTGTATACTTGAAACCAATATAAGATTATGTAACAACTATACTTAAATTTAAAAAAAAAAAAGGAAAGTCAGGAAACACCAAAGTCCATCTTGGCTCATGAAAAACAAACCCCTATTTGTTTGCAAATATCTTCCAAGTGAAAAACCTACTTTTTTTCTTTTAAGAGTACAAATAATCAATCAATATTTTAAGTTAAAAAAAAAATTGAGGCACAGATCAGTTGAATAACTTACTCCAACCATTTGAAACTGGAATTTAAACTGAAACCATTGGTCTTTGTTCCAGAATTTATGCTGTTAATCTCAGGAAACGGGATTTACTTTTGACAATGTGGCGAGTATAGAAATGTTAAAGCCAAGACAGAGGGACATTGTGCAGAGAACACTGTACAGGTTATGAGAATTCAGAAAGGGAGCTTTAACAATATCAATGGAGACTGACTCATTCTTGTTCAGTTTTATTTAGGGTCCTCAGTGTAACCGGTATTCCTATGTGGGTATTTGGAAGGTTGAATGAAATTCAGTTCAGTTTCTGGTTTAGCTTAGTCTCTCATGATGGCTCTTCATTTAGTCCTCATCTGTCCTTCTCTGAGAGGGATCACATCTAATTGTTATTCCTCTTTCTTCTCATATTGCACAGAAACATGTTATAAAATGTCCCTATTCATGGAACAGTATAAATTTGGAATTCTGATGGAGTGTTCTACTATATGACATTAGTTACTTTGCATAGTCATTCTTGTTCCCTTGACCAGTAACAAGCATCATTAACACCTTTGGAGAGATACAGCTTGATACCCAGGCATGAGTATTATTTAAAATCCATATATCTAAGTATTTCCTTTTCTCATTGTAAGTAATAATCCCCAACATAATTTAATGATCCTAATTTAATGAAAAATGTTAATTTCATTTTGTGAAATATTTATTTAGCTAAGATGGATAAAATTATATAATAAAAATTAAAATATACTTATTTTCTTTTAATCGTACTTGGTACTTAGGCTTCACTCATTTTTATTCCAGTTTGTAATCCAAATATATAGTCATTTTCTAGAGTGATCACTCATTTTCTAGAGTGATCACCAGATATGGAGGAAATTACTTTTACAGATCATTTTCTCTATTCTTGTATTGGAAGCTTATGTCACATTTGCAGTTTATGACCATAATTTATTTTTGTGATGTTTTCTTAATTTCAGTGTCAAAAGTTATTTTTGTCTATGTATCTTCTCAGTTTAATTTTTCAAGTATATTATTTTAGCTGACATGACTGCTGTTTGCAACATGGTATTAACTCTATAGGAAAGTTGAAGATTTTAGAACTTTTATGCATAACATCATTGAAAATATGAAGTGAAATATCGTATCTTACAACTGAAATTTATGTTCCTCTTGGTAATTTTGCCCAGTTTATTCCACTCCTCTCCCTGTTCAGTAACCCCTGTATGATTCTGCTATTCTTGGAAGGAACAAAGCTAGGTTCATCATTTCACACTTTGATTATGGTTTGGGGGATATAATCACATGTGTTTGGATCCTTTTAAGAGTCTCTACATTTTAACAGTTGTACCATGAATTATTTCTCACTTCTTACCTACCTCTTTGTTCTTAGAAGGTAAAAGATATCTTTCATACTTTCCAAAGTATTTTATATTACCACTTTAATACCATAGTCAATATAATTTAAAAAGTCCTCACAGGAGTCTTAGAAATGCTGAAATGAGAAATAAAGAAGTAATCATTATGAATAATAGTAAATATCACTAAAACTAATTGTTGGAAGTTATATTGTTTGGGTTTCATTTTTATTAGCTACATACCACAGGTAAAACATTTCGGTAATCATTACTATCAATTCATTTTCAAAACTAAGCTAATAATCTTTATGAGGTGGTTAGAATTATTTATGTAGGAAAAAGTCTATGAACTTTACTAAACACAATTTCATAAGCAAATATCCAATATTAAAAATTCCAAAATCTCACCATGTTTTTGGAATAATACCATGATAATTTTTAAATAAGAACTGAGTATCAATAACAAGTCTGAATACAAGTTGGAATTCAGAGAGCTCAATTTTAATGTGACATGTACAGACTTAAGTTAGTTTCAATTTTATATAAAGAGTATTATGTACTATAAGTGTTTCTAATTTACAAATAAAATTTTGGGTCTCTTTTCTAGCATAGGACTTATCTCAGTTTTTATATGATACATATTTTTATTTTCATGATTTTTTTCATCCTTTTATTTAATTAACTTATTTTTACAATTGAAATATAGTTGACGTACACTATTATGTTAGTTTCAGGTATACAACATAACGATTTACATTTATATACAAAATGCTCATCATGATAAGTGTAGTTACATCTGTCACTGTAAAGTTATTACAATATAATTTACTATATTCCCTATGCTGTACTTTTAACCTGTGACTTATTTATTTTGTAATTGGAAACTGATACCTCTTAATCCTTTTCACCTATTTCCCACCCCTTCCAATCCTCTCCCTTCTCACAACCACCAGTTATTCTCTGTAGTTATGAGTAATAAATAAGATTAATATTCTTAAATAAGATTAATAATCTTAGGCTTCCATGATGTCTGTAATCATGAATCCTCTCATTTTTTCCTGAATTTCAGATACAGGAAATATCTCTAGATACAAAAATCTACTTAGGACTTTAAAAAAAAATCTACATGTAACTTTTTTTTTAACTTGATTGACATATCAGCATTATAATTATGACTCTAACTTTCTGGACATGTTAAGTAGTATTTTTTTTTAAGTTCAAAATAACCACAAAAAATAGTTAATTGATTTAAGAATAAGTAAACCTCTTAAATGGTTTTTATCAAGATAAATAGCTTATAGAATATGTTATGTGATTTTAAGAAAACATTTAATCAGGATCAACAAAATATTGAATTTTTAAAATTCAGTGACTGAGAATGGACCAGGAGCTTCCAATCTGAGAAGAAAAAATATTCTGAGGTATTTATGAATTTCAGAACATCTACGATCTGACATTTTTTTTGTTTTTCTCTGCCTTAAAATTTTTAGAGTGAAAAAAAGCTTGTTGGTTAATTTAAATGCATTATTAGGAATAGCAATGAGGCAGCTTTGATAAAAATATTGTTTTCAAGTAGCAGTGTGAAAATTGATGGTATTCAAAGTATTTGTATATACATGTCCAAAAATTACAGGGCCATCACTTCCAGCAGCATAATGTAAATGAACTCTGTAATTTATGAAATAAGAGGTTAATGAACCAAAAAAAAAATCATGTTTTCTTAGTTTACTTAGTTAATAATTTACCTTATACCAAAAAGAATTTTAGGCAATTTGAATAAAGTTAAATTAATAAAATGTTATTAAAATATTAATTAAAAAATTAAAAATTGAACAAAGTGCACTGAAAGAGATTATCACTCAATAGACACAAATATATGCAAACTTCTGTTGTAAATGAGTTTGTCCACAAAGTCTGTCTCATTAACTCTTAATTAGCACTTATCATTTGAAAGTACTTCAACATTTAATGTGATTTTTACATGTAATAACTACTATTTTAAGCATACTCAAATTATAAAATGAAATTAAACTACTAAGATGTCTTCTGTAATAAGCATAGTGTCATCACATATAAGAGTATGTGTACTAGAGATTCTTAGATAAATTTACCTTTTAAACCTATGAGGTAGCATTTCCCAAAATGTATTTTTGAGACTATTTCAGCATGGTATTAACAGATAATAGGTGGGAGGAGGGGAAATTTCTGTGATCAAATGATTATTTATTGTACAATTTTCAGGATCTTTTATGTGCAAATTTGTACTATAAATCTGAGAGAGAAGATTTAAAAAAACCTGCCTCTTTAACACTTTCACTTATTTTCCTTTTATAGAGTACGGCATAGGACGTCAGAGTGGAAAGAAAGTTTAGAAATCACATATTCCATTCCTCAACCAGATAGAGAACAGTTCTTCTACAAGCACTGATTCCTCTAAATTGTATTTCATTCCACCGGGGAAAGATGAAGTTTGGTTGAAACCAAAATAATAATATTGAAAATATTTCTAGGTTATTTTCCTTAGAGAAAAGGACCAGCAAAGAAAAATCAACTTGCTAGTGAAGAATTCTCCTGTGATGGATCTTTTTACCAATAGAGTGCTCTCGTCTCTAAGGATATTATAGTTTGTGGAATGTTTCTTTGTGAGAATAAGTTGATAAAAATGTAGAAAAGGAATGAAAGACTTCATCTGAGTCAAATAATTTTGGAGAAAGCCATGTCTGATTACTGTTTGGCCTATGGATTGGCCTCCTAGGAGAATTTATACTTATAAGCTAAAAAGTATATGTAGCCAAGTTTGCTACCTACATCTGTTAAGATGGTCCCTTGAAACTTCACTGGCTAAGGCACTAACCAATAATTTTTCCATTTAGCAACCATGTCTAGATGATGATTGAGTCTGGAGATGAGAGATGTGTTTGAGATTGGAATTTAGTTGGTTATATTATCTAAACCAACTAAATATCTAAATGCTTATATCACTTTTTCTATTTACATCTTTGTTTGCTTATAACAAATACAGGTTAATATCTTCCTTAAACTTCCCCACCCGCAATTGATCTGTTAAATAAATGATGTTCTGTAAACCTGATTCTACAAATCTTTAAACCATTACTAAGGTGGAAGGTTTTTTTGAGAAGCAATATTAAACTAGTATCCTTTAATGCAGGAGTCAGCAAACTATGGCCCACAGACCAAATCAGGCCTACTGCCTGTTTTGTAAATGAGATTTTTTTGGAAGACAGCCACCCTCATTTGGGCATGCGTTGTCTATAGTGCTTTCATGTTACAACGGCAGAGCTGTGGCAGAGACCAAATGGTCAGAAAAACCTAAGATATTTCCTATCAGGCCCTTTACAGAAAAAGTTTACCAACCCCTGCCAGCATATCTCATTATTACCTAGTAATCAGAAAGAATTTAATGTAGCTTCGTAGAAGGTTGATGTCCAGAAAATAGTATAAATATTAGAAAATGCACGTATATGTATGTTTGTATGTGTATATGTATATATGTGTATATATTTATATATGTATATATAAAATGTGTTTAAACTTCTTTGTCTATAGGTGCTATTCATATTAAAATACTAGTTTGCTATGATATATAAAAATGAAACTTTTAAAAATAAACTTCCCAAACACTAAATTTAGTAAATAGTCTTTCAATAATTTTTTGATCCTGGGTTGGCTTTTTTGTACCCTTGTCCTTGGAGAAAATAAACATATTTGCCTGAGAATATCTCCTGAGGTACAAACCAGTTGTACAATATTGGTACAAAAAATTCCAAAATTGTATTTTAAGAGACTAATAGCCATTTATACTTTACTATATTTCACATCCATATCATGGAGGCACTCATTTGATTTTCTGTATCATTAAATTTATATTAACATAATATTTATATTCTCCATTTTATAATTTGTCACAGAATCAATTAATCAAATCATTAAAATGTGACTTTTAAGAGGAACAAATTACCTCACTTTATTGAACAGGTTATTTAGGTTTGCTATTAGAATTAGAGGTCATATAATGTAAGCTCTTTATACATTCTTTTATTCAAAATTTTTTCACTCCTTGTTGAAACTGTTTCTTCCCGTTTTTATCTTATTTTATTTAATCAACTTTTACTTAAAATTTGTTACTAATCAGAATTATCTGATATATAATGATTTTTTTTTCAGGATGAGTATTAAAATCCCCATTTTTGAATAGGCACAATTTTGTCTAGGTACCAAAATTTTACTGCAGTTTTAATTATGATCTTAAGCAAGGGGTGTGTATGTTTATATTTCTACCCACACCCAGTGCTTGTGTATTTACATGACAACATTTTATTATAGATAGCCATAGCCATTTTGGCCCTCTAAGTTATGATTATTTTTCCCAGTTTGTAGATTTGTAGGATACAATTGAGATTTTGTTTTTCCTTTATGCCTATTTATGAGCAATGGAATTTTACTATAAAATATCTCTAATAAAAATCACAAATATACTTTTAAAAACACTTTCATGTTTGCAAAGATTTGCTAGAATTTAGTTCTTGTTCTATCCAAAGTTTTTGGGCACTTTTGATGTCTACAACTGATGTGTTTCAAGGTAAAACTTGTTATAGAGAGCATTCATCTGATTTTTTAAATAGGTTTACCATCTCACATTCTTACCTCCTGACGTCATTTTTCTTTTTCTGAAATGATTTCAGTAATACTTTTTGTCTTTACTGGCATGGTATGTTCTCAGGCATATTATTCCAAGGGCCTTTTTCTTGATCCTGTTCTTGAAAATTCAAGGTCAAAATATCTTGATAACTGCCCCCACATGTAAGCTGGGGCAGCCTGTTCTAATACATGGGCTAATCTTACGATAATAGTTTCTAAATGCTACTGTAAAATTGTATTTGAAATCAAGTAAACTTAACTTTTTTTCAGTAAATTGATTAAATCTTGGTGAATTATAAGTCACAGGCTTAATAATATTATCAAATAGAATATTGTCAAATTTATGTGCTGGACATACATGTACCAGAAAGTGTTTTCTATCTAGTGAATATTTGTTTTTCTGTTGAAATTCATTTATGTTTTATTCAGATTAAAATAATTTTACATACTTAGTAATCATGCTTTTATTCACCAAATTGCATTCTTTAAATAAAACTAAGAAATAATATGATAGTTAATTTGTACATACTACCTTGAATGAAACTAATATATCAGCCTAGCATTTCTTCTTTTATACGTCCTGTTAGTAGGACTCAGGAATAAGAACTGAACATTAATTTTATGGGTCTTTTTCTACTCGATAGGTGCTATGGATATAGAGGAGAGAAATCGCCAAATGAAAATTAACAAATACAAACAGGTAGCCGGATCAGATCCCAGACTGGAACAAGATTACCATTTGAAGGCAAGACATTTTTCTTTTTAAAAGTTGTAAAATAATCAATCATATGAAACCGTTAGACTCTCTTAAACTGCAGAGTACAGTTTAGTCAGACACAAACATAGAAGGCAATGGCCCCATGATATTAAATGCCAAAATTTATAATGTGTTTATATACCAATTTTTAGGGATAGAATTTGTTTTATTAAAAAATCATTATATAGGAAGTTAAAGAAATGGAACTCATAAATTATCTGAAAAACAAATCTTAGAATTTTTCATTTTATAAAACCTATAAAGGCTCTAACACCTTCAAAAATGTTAAGGTATAACTTTTATTATCTTCTCATAGTTTTCCTACATACTTTTTTTACAATTTTGTAGTACTTTAATAGAATCTGGTTTCTTAGTGAGTTATTGGAGAAAAATACATACTCATGAGGTGTTGTAATGCATTTGAAAGTTTTTTAGTGAGAATCTTTTTAAACTATTTTTGGGGAATAAGTTGAGGTATGACGTCTACCAAGGCAGACTCATGCTCTTCGTTACTTTAATATTTTCAAAACCTTTCATGGTTCTTAATATTATTCACACCCAAAGTCATGAAAAGACTTTGCTGATGTGCCATTTAAGATTTAACAAAAGGATGAAAATAGCAAAATTTACTCATAACATTTAGTTATTACGTGCTCTGTGTCTTAGTAATGTAATCATTGCGATCATGTAATATTGGTGGTCTGTGTATCTGTGTGTTAGAAAAAAGCACCTTGGATTTTTACAAACTCAGAACTATTGTGTCCTTATGTAAGTAAGGCCTAAATGACTTTGTTGGATATGCCAAATGTGGTGGTGGGCAGCACAGGTTTCTAGTTTCTCCACGATGCAACCTAGAGGAGGCAGAGACTCTTACATCAGCATTATCTTCCAAACCACCAGTCTCTTCTCCAAATGACATGAATCCTGACATGGTGAATACAGGATTATTCATCCAGATTCTGGGGTATGGAAGTGACATGGGCCCAAAGCCAGAGAAAGGTCAATTTAAGACAAACATTACTCGACAGGTCCTAAGTTTCTAGGAATTTTTTAAGTGAAAATATGAATAACTTCAAATAGGTTCAGTGAATTTCATAGAATATAATTCTTTGGTGATAAAATATTTCAGATATATCATTAACCTTTTGAACTTGATGTCAGAAATAGTATCTGTGCCTTCCCAGGTACTTCTTTGATATTTCTGCCTAGGGCTAAATAGATACACCTGATCTCTGGTGGCATCTGTTATGCTCTCATATCTCATTTATTCATTTTATATAATCCAGAGACCAAGGCATGAAGTCCTAATAAGATAGGATATTAAAACTTTTGCAAACATGTCTCCAGATTACACAGATAAGTTTTGTTTATATCCCTCTTCAGAAAGAAATGTTGATGATTTTTAAAAATACATGTAATACTCTTAGTAATATTGTCTATGAAGAAATGGGTGTCAAGGAAAAGTGAAATCAAGACAAAACAGAGAAACAGAAGAAGTAAATCTGTGAACAAAGTGCATAGTGTGAGATCCTGTACACCTGCTGCATGTGGGGTGGCGGGTGTATCTGCATGACTGTGAGCATCCTAACGGGCAGCAAAGGCAAAGAGGGAACCTGGGTCAGTTGTTTGACTTACTTTGTTCGTACAATAAAAACAGGTTCTTATGAGCAATACCAATGATTCTTGTTGGGATAACAACAGAAAGTTATTACAGGAGGATGGGCCACAGGAATACTATAAACATGGCTTGAAATTGCTTTTTCAGAAAAATAAGTTATGATTGCATTCCAATGCATAAATGAATGAATGCTTGAGCCTTCAAAGTTTTACAATATGGACACCAATTATTTTAGGTTAGAAAAAATTTAAGTATTGGCAAAGGACTAATTACTAAGGAGTCTAATTTCCTAGGTGCTCTCTAAGGCAGTGGTTTTGAAAGTGTAGCCCAAGACCAATAACATCAATACGTCTAAAGACTTTTAGAAATGTAGTTCTCTGGCCCCCCTCCATCCAGACCTGCTTAACCAAAACTCTGGGGATGGGGTCTCTGTATTTTAACATCACAGGGGATTCTGATGTGATCTAAAGTTTGAGATCAGTCTTCTGCTCTAAGGGGGGCTCTTGTAAAATTTACTTCCAGGTTAACTGTAAAGCTGACTTCCTCTATTAGGGTTTTGGCTAGAAGCCAGTGATGAATGATGTCAGTAAAAAATGGAGACTTGTTTTGAGGATAGATGACCTGACACCTTTACAAGGCCTCTCATAGTTTATAACAAATCCTATCACTTGAATATAGAATACTGTCATTATGTTTTCTATTGCTGGATTTATGCATTTAGCTTAACCAAAACTGTTATTAAATCATTAAGGTACAACTTTTAAAAAGATCCAAAACACAACTCTGTTTTGTTCCAGTACTAATTATTTCCTGATGTGAAACTCCCTTTACTGGGTCATCTCTCTCTCTCCCCATCATCCCTAGTTTGATCTCTCTCTCTCATGGATCAAAAAGAAATTACAGAGGATTCTTTTTTAGTTCCGGGCATATATAGATTTAGTTATTATTAATTTCCATACTAACAGTTCCTCAAGTTAAAATTTTCAACAGCATCCCTTTCTTTTTAATTAGGGATAGTTAATGTATTTCTATTCTTTTCTTTCTTATTTTTATAACAAGTGCCAATTAAAAGCTTGCTTTTGAACTATGTGCTTTAATACAGTAGATCTAATTCTTAAAAATCATAATGGAGATGAGAGAAATAAGTGTAAAAAGGTTAAGTAATCTATCCAATTTCATATAGCCACAAAGTCATGAAAACTATTATTTGTGGCTAATCTGCTTTTCAAATTTAAAGTAACTGAGATCAAATCCAAAACCCAGACATATGGAGCATATGTTAATACTTCTCAGCTATATTCCAAAAATTCCAGAGAAGCTATTAAGAAGCTTTGATGCAATCTATGTGTTTTTTTTAAACTAAACATTCCACATTTTAAATGGCATTGCCTTCCTGAATTTCTCAAGCCTTCTGCACTGATAGTTGCAAACAATTCTTACTAATTAAAAAAAAATCACTTAGTAACTTACTTTGAAAGCATCTATAGAGCAATGACTATTAAATTACTGGCTTTCTAAGAATATTTTAAGTATATTAAGAAATTTGAAAGAATAGATTCTATATTTAAAAAGAACAGCAAAAGGCGTGTAGACATGATTCCTATTAAATTGGGGGATGATTTCTTGGAGGATTTTCTCTTAAAGCAGGATTTAACTATGCAGCTAATACACTTTTTCATGCCTCTTGCATTCCCTTTTTCCCAGCTTAAATGTGATTGATCCATTCTATCCTTAGCAGAAATTTATAGATCAGCTTTTTTCTATAAAATTGGTTTTTCTATAAAACCAATATTCTCTTCTCTTCATTGGTTCAGAAAAATGTGGTCTATCTACTAATTTAACAGAACAAATTACAATTCAACACATTCCAACTACTCTTCTCTGAATTATATAATGATTAGTTAACATAATTGGCAAAATTGAAAGTCAAACAATGTAAATATATCTGAACAGTAATATGGAGAATTTCATGTTTATTTAAATATGTAATGTTTATTTTATAAATAGTCATATTTAATATTTTTAAATGACCCCAGAAGATATTTTTTAAAAGGATAGTCCATGACATTTAACAGAGAATGCTTTACAGTTCTTTGGTACAGGATTTATTTGGAACTCAAGCTTATATCTCTGTAGAGATAATGTTCTTTTTTAAATGGTGATAGTGTTCCCAGAAAATTATCACAAAAATATCTTATCCCTATTACAGCACTTATAATTTTCTATTTCCTTATTTATCTCTGTAGACTTAAATAACATAGCCCAAAGTTGCTCAGAACTTTTCAAATGTAGACCAGACATCCATACTAATCCATTTTATCCATAATTAATAGATAGAGTTAGTGTTCTGGGAACAGAGGACAGTGTAATAAGGGAAAGGAAAAGAGTTTTTCTCTATTTACTGTGCATGCCTGATCCTAGGCACTTGTCACCTTTTCTCTCAGGCCTCTCCTTGTCCTCCTAAGGATCCACTCGCTGATTTCAAAGAGACATTAGGAGGAAAGCAATCCAACTAAAGTAATTTACATTATAATATGAGTAACACAACACAAAAATGGTTTAATTTAAAAAACCTGTAAATATAAATAAAACTTACATTGAATTATAGGCAAAAATCAATATAAAAATATAAGACAAAGTGTTTTTGGCAAGTAAATCACAGTGTTAACTGAGCTGTTCCCTTTATTAGAGTTTATTCTCTTCTCAACACTAAGAATACACATTCAGTGCCAGCCTTGTGTTTTAAATTAACTTCCAAAGGGTAGGCAATAGAAGAGGGGAGACAGGTCGGGGACTGGTTAGGAGTGGCCATCCATGTATGGGCTCTGTATAAGTTTGATGTCTGCAAGTCAGGAGAACTTTAAGACCCCAGCATCGTCATATGAGGCAGCAGCACAGATGAGCATGTGCTGTAGATGAGGGCACAGCCTGGGGCCAGGCAGACTCCACCTTGGGACTCTGGGTCGGCTAACCCCTTATTCTCAGTTTGATTATTAAACAGGGCTTTGGAATCTGTTTCATAGGGCAATGATTGGGATGACATGAAATAATGTATATAAATGGTTTAGCATTTAGTAATATGCTAAATAAATGGTGCAGATAATATTCATTATATTACTTATTATAGCAACAGCAAATGTAATCATAAGCACCAGAAATGAATATGATGAAGTCAAAAAGAAATGGTGAAGGAACAGTTGAGCTAATGAAAAGGATTTTAGTGTAACTCAAATATCATTGAATAAATGTTCCCTTTATCTCAAATAAAGAAGTTTAAGCATCAGAGGTCTACAAGAAAAAATCAAATTTAGGGGAAAATAATTTATGAATCTTCAAAGTATATGGAAATTTTTAAAAAAGAGGCTGGAACATAATGTGTACAGAGAAATTACAAACTAAATTACTGAAATTAAGAAATCATGTTATCAAGGTTGAGAAGTGATTAACATGTACGCATATGAGTATAAGTATTTAACAAGAAATACTCTTTAATAGCAGTGACACAAATGGATCTGTAAACTGAAGGACTACATTTATAAAAAGTAAATTTTTAAATGTAGATTGTGTGACCATGTACAAATTACTAAGAAGATACATGAAAATACATTATTAGAAGTAAAGTGTTTATTAGTACTTATTAGAAGTAAAGAGTAAAATGTTCTAATTTTACAGCGGTAATTGAAATAAAACGCTTGAAATTTTTTTTTTTTCCCTAAACAGAAAAGTCTAGTTGCTGGCGGCATGTAATACAGCCCAGTAACAGTACAGTTGAATTAGGGCTTGCGCCCTCTGGAGGGAGAGCTGCTGCAGTTTCAGTTCTCAAGCTGCTAAGAAACCCTGGTATATACATAAAACAGACACCATTGCACTAGTGAGAGTTAGAGGCATCCCTGGATGAATAGAGCAGGAGAATTCTAACAAGAGTGATGTCAGTATACTAATCACTGTTCTGCAAGGTCCTCAAGGAGTAGGTTACCATGTTCTGTAGGAAGTAATGAAACATCCTCTCTTGGAATGAGCTGTCTACTGTTTCATAGCCAGAAGTAGGATTCAGATTTTCAAAAAAATCCCTGCTAGTCTAACCAGACAGCCAACTGAATGGTTTCATTTTTCAAAATCAGAATGAAGATCACCTACTCATAGTTTCCATTCAAAGCCGGGTCAAAAAATCTTACCATTTACTGATGAAGATGCCAGAGAGAAAACCAGTGGCTACACCCAGATTTCTTCAATGAAACCCATCATTTCTCTAAACTTCTATTCTACTTTGTCAGATTTTTCTATTGTTCATTTCTACATAACCCTGTAACCAGTTAGCTTCATGTTTTATAATGAAACATGAAGAAAATCCCAAGAAAAATTTCTGGAAATCAGTGAAACTGCTGATATGGGAGCATAGGGGAAGAAAAGACAGGTTACATTAACCTGGAAGCACTCTTAGTGCCATGCGGCCTACAAGGCTCTGAGAGGGCATGCCGAGTTCTGGGTGCTGCTGCCAGGTCTCACATTCCCCTCCTCTCCTCTCCCTGCTCAGGATACATTTTGACCAAGCACTGCACACTTTAGATTGCTTCCTTGGCCCCACACTAGGCCACACCCTTCAAGACTGGCTGCTTGTCCAAGCCAGTCGGCCTCCAAGCCTTTAATTAGTCACCTGCTATGTCCTTTTTTTTTTTTTTAACATCACCTGATGGTTGTTCCTTTACCAAGTGTATTTAAAAGAAATAAAACTAGAATTTAACATCTAGGTTATTAAACTAGCAAGTAAGAGCAGCAGTATACAATATGGCCTTAGAAGTGCAAGACGTATTAATGATAATCTTGCCAAGGCCTGATTAAAAACAACTTCAGTCCCACCTACAAAACTGACTAATGGCTATATAGCATAATTAAAAGAGAGTTATTATTGAAATGAAAAAGGAACTAAATAAAATTATGTTTTAAAAGACTTCCATATCCTATTTTCCCTCTTCTATAGTTTCTTCTTATTTCATGTTTGTGAGGGTAGATTCTCATTTATATTATGTTAAACATCTACCAAAGTATTTTAAAGTATTGCATATTATGACTAAAATTTACTAAATTACTAAAGTAAATAATATATATATTATATATATGTATAATTTCTTCCTTTATCTTTGAGATAAATAAATTAAGGGATGGTCAATCAAATTAAGCGAGAAGCTGCTATCGAAACTTCTTGCTGTTAGTGTGCACTGTCAGTAACCACAGTAGCAGCTATGTTCACAGCACAGCCTCTGAAGTCTTCATTATAGTAATGGAGATATAAAGGCAGTTTTGTTAATCCAATTTATTTTTAGTAACTTTGGTTAAATATACACTACAGAGCAGTATTAACAGTGTGGACTGAAGAACCAAACGGCCTGAGTTCCAACCCGTCCTCTGTCATTATTTGTATGACCAAGGGCAAGTTACTTGTGCCTAGGTTTCTTACTCTGGAAAGTGTGACAATAATAATACCTACTTCATAGAATTGTTTTCAAGATTAAATCTGTTTTTATGCAAGTATAACTCTTAAGCAAAGTTTGGAATATAATAGGGAATAAATAAGTGTTAGCTGTGATATGGTAATGATGGTGACGATGATGATGATGGGGAGGAAAGAGGAAAAAAAAAGTCATTTCCAACAGACAGCTTGCTCTTACCAAAGCCCACAGAGGTTCAGGTCTGTATTTGTTGCCATAAACAATTTACTAGACATCTAGATAAGTATTTCTTTAAGGCAATCTTAAAAATATGTGCTGGAAAGTGGAAAAGTGTACAAATTAATGGTAATTTAAAAAGTGTAACATTGATTTGGGTTCTCTTACCAGTTTAGTCAAATTTTTATCTACCCCAAATTATTATTCTTACCATTTCTACTTCTTAGCAAGCTGGTTGTACTTCAACTTTAATTTAAAGACAGAGAGAGAAAGAGAGAGAAAATTATATTTACATATAATTTATTTACAAAAGACACACACACACACACCACACCACACCACACCACACCACCCCCCTCTCTGAGCCAAAGGAGAATTTCTCTCCTTTATATTTTCGCTGTTGGAAGCAACAGCTATTCATTTCTTCCATGTCTCAAGGGCACAAATATACCTTGCCTTAGTAAAAGATCTACATTTAAAAACTTAATGGTAAATAATTTTAATGGAATTTTAGAAATTTTATATTTTCTCTGTGATTAATTATTGAATTTCAAAGTTTCTACTTTCACATTATTTTCTTTTCCATAAAATCTTGTATTAGTTTTCTAGGGCTGCCATAATAAAATGCCACAGACTTAAACAACAGAAATTAATTATCTCACAGTTCTGGAGGCTGGAAGTCCAAGATCAAAGTGTTGGCAGATTCAGTTTCCTCTGAGACCTCTCTCCTGGGCTTACAGATGGCCACCTTCTTGCTGTGTCCTCTGTGTGTGTCTATGTCCAAATTTCCTTTTCTTATAACTATACCAGTCATATTGGATTAAGGCCCACCTATATGACCTCATTTTGCCTTATTTACCTCTTTAAAGGCCCTATTTCCAAATGCAGTCAACATTCTGAGGCATTAGGAGTTAGGATTATAATTTATGAATTTGAGGGTATTATGCTGGGAAGAGTTAGGGTTGGTATCATAGGGAAGCCAGACAGAGTGAAACAAAAGTCAAGAAAGATAGAAAGTTTATTATGCTCTGTATCAGAGCAGGCCCCAACTTGATGTCTGACAGAGCCCCTGTGTTCAGGGAGGACTTCTTTTTATGTAGTTTGAAAGTGTTTTCAGGTGGGGTGAGGCATGCTAACAAGCACTGATTAACAGCTCAGTAGTTTTGTCTTCTTACTGGTTGGAGACACTTGCGGTGGCCCAAGCCCTCCTCCTGCGAATATCTAGCTTCCTGCTGAACACACAGTTTAGCCATACATATCTCTACACATTAATTAATGTCCTTTTAAATTATCATTTTAATGCATTATGAAAGCATATTTGATTATGGTGTCAATAGAGATTGTAAGGCAACTAACTAGCAATTTTGTTTCAAACTTTTTTTTAACTGAAGTATAGTTAATATACAATGTTATATTGGTTTCAAATATACAACACAGTGATTCGGCAGTTGCACACTTTATTAAATGCTCACCCCAGTTAGTATAGTTACAACCTGTCAACATGGAGAGATGTTACAGAACCATTGACTGTACTCTCCATGCTGCACTTTCATCCCATGACCAACTTATATTATGATTGAGATTTTGTGCCCGTTTATCCCCTTCACCTATTTCGCCCACCTGCCCACCCCAACCTCTCCCCAATGGTAACCACCAGTCACTTATCAGTACTGTTTTGTTTTGTTTTGTTTTGTTTTTAGGTTCCACATATAAGTGAAATCATATGGTATTTGTCTTCCTCTGCCTGGCTTCTTTCACTTAGCATATACCTTCTAAGTGCATCCATGTTGTTGCAAATGGCAGAATTGCTTTCTTTTTTATGGCTTTTTGATCTATTGAAATTTTGTTACTTTTCTTTTTCTGTTTGTATAACTTCACATGCTAGGAGACAAACATTTTTTTTGTGTTTACAAGTTCATTTTAAAAACTACTTTTCTTAGTCATAAAACCACATTTAAATATGGTTTTCTTAGCTGTAATTTTATTTCATAATGCATTGAACCATAGGTCCTTTTCCTTTACCTGTATTTGTGAATTCCTACGTGCTACTATATAGCAGGCTAGGAAATACAAATGAGATATTTTTTTAATTATGAAAAAGTCATTTGAGATGACTAAGCAATTTGCATGTTATAGAATACTATAAATTACGGAAGAAATTTTAATTTCTTCCTTTAAGTCAATATAGTATTGCTAAAAACTAAGGAAAGAAAGCATTTTAGATAAATTGCATCCAGGTACCTACTGTTGAAAGGACTGTTTGGTCTTTGTTATTGCCAAGAGCATAGTTTCTTCCTGCATATTGTCTAAGGGTATAGGAAGGATGAATGATAATGGGTCACTGAGGGGAGAGAGATCTTGCTTTATAGAAGTAAGAAGGATATGGGTAATGAGGAAGGAAGAAATGATAAATAGGGCAAGAAGGTTATTTCTAACTCAAATTTCATATAATCTAAAAGGATTAAGTATAGACATAATAAAAAGTTAACAAATACAAGAATATTCAAAACAATGGAACATATACCTTTTGAACCAGCCATGGTATTTATCACATCCAAAATTCACATAGTCCATCTGAGGTAGTGATTATTTGCTTATTTATTATCTTTCATATTAAACTACACACTTATTGAGAGTGGGGCTTATATTTTATTAATCTTTGTAGTCTCTCCAGTGGCAGGCACTTTGTCTTGGCTATAATAAGCAGTAAGGGATTTTTTGTATGTAAATGAATTTGGACACAGATGGCAGCTAGAATGGTTGGGGTGACATACTTTGGGAAAAATTTTAGAGGAGGTGAATTTTTTAAGCATTTTGTACCAAGATGAGGATAAGAAATGAACTTTAGGAGAAGGTATGGATAGGTTATTGCATAAGAGTCAAAAGCAAGTTTTCTGATGGGTATATGATTATTGATTTCTATCCAGAGTTACTCATAGGAGAAATAATATTGAGAAAGATTTGGAGTATTTGGATTCTAATTTTGATACTACCACTTACATGAAAAGACTTTGGATAAATTGCCCAATAGTTCTTCATAATCCAACTTTTTTCTGTGTACAAATTGAGGGAATCCTGTAATCTATAAAGTACTACGTCAGTATATGGCACTTTGGAGACTGCATTGAAAAAAAATTACTATGTATAAGCACTTGGGTTTTAGGCAACTTCATCATTAATTAAGCAAATCATTTAATCTCATAGCCTAAAACTGAAATTAGGTTTGAACTAGATTTTCTATATTTCATTTCCTTCATCTAATATTGTTTCATTCATTGATTTGGTAATCTGATCAATCAGGCTGTCTACTAAGTCTATTCGCACAAATGATTGAATCTACATATTTTTTAATTAACTTATGGCATAATTATGATTTAGAGAATAAATTTATATGTATAATGTTGTTGCCTATTACTTAACATGAAATAATAGCTAAATTTGAATTGACACTTAATTCAAAACCTTTAGTCAGGGCAATTAGTCAACTAGGACAGCATGGTGCGGTCCACATCTATAATTTGGTTGATTACCGTTTGAACATATCTACAGTTTTATTATGTAGTAGCTTTGTTTATTAACACAAAAATTAACTGTAATTTTTTCTTCGGTTGGAAGGATTACAGATATTATTAATTAGCAAAACTAAATTTACTAGTGTTTTCCTAAACATAGAATTTTTATTATTTCTCTTCATCATTTGAAGATTATAAAATAATACTCCAGTCTGGGAATAATATAACTGCCCTCAGAATATATCTCATAGGAGAAAAGGAATTTTTAACTGGTGATAAGTTCAGGAGGTAGAAATATTATATGTAAAAGGGTACAGAAGTTGGTGTGGCTTTTGGGTGTGCCCAGTAATGTAGTAATTTTTATTATTTATTGTAATGTGTGAGATAGGGGTAATATTGCCCCCTTCCTCACTTGCACTCGAACTTACATTTAAAAAAAGATACATTTGAACTCCATTCTGATGGATAAACCAAAACCCACCACTTCAGTAGAAATTCCTGACTAAGGAAATGGCTGTGATTTTATGATTTGCACAGCTCTGCAGTTCATTTTCCTGACTAGGAATAGTCACAGCAAATGTCTCTGTCCTCAGGGTCCAATCATGTATGAATACATTACTTCTTAAGCCTGTTTCCATTTTCTGCCAACAACAAAAAAAAAGATGTACCTGAATTGTAAATAGAATGTAAAGTGATTATTTCAATAAAATATAAAGCATTTTTTTAAGGTAGTTTGTAGGATTTTTTTATTATTTTAGTTTTAATTGTTTAAAATCCATCCAATTATATCTATAAGTAGTATTGTAGTGTGACATTCATGCTGTTTTTGTGTTCTGATTATATATACAAATCACTTTAATTTTCAAAATTTCAATACAGGAAAAAAAGCTTTGTTTTAAAATATACACTTAAAGATGAAAATAATATGTGAATATTCCAAAAAGAAATGACAGATTCTAAATATGCTTGCCTAGTATCCCATTACATGTGAAATTAGAGTTCACAAAACTTTTTTAAGTGAAAAGAAATAGAAAGACTTTAATAATAAAAAGTTGTGTAAGCTTAGTCAATTCACTTCACTCTCAGTTTTCTCATCTATAAAATGAGGAAGCTAAATTAGGTCCTTTCTGAGGTCACTTTCAGCTTTTAAATATTTTGGTGTTTGAATGACTCAGTGATGCGCGGAATAACTAAAAGTATGTTTGAGCACCAAATAACTTCTGTAGGCTTTTTTCTTAAAGGGTGGTTATCTAAGTCCCCTTTTGTATATATGAGCATATTTTGTGATCTCAGGAAACGCTTAGTAACTTCCTCTTCCTGCAACTCAGAAGTGTGTACCTGGGATGTTTTGGAAGCTGATCAACTGTATTTCTGGATTCTGGTCCTGCAACATTAAAAGAAAAAGAAATTGCCAGAGAAACAACCATACAAATAACAATAAAATGAAAGACAAAATAAATAAGGAAGGAATAAAGGAGGGAAAGGATGAAGGGAAGGAGTAATATTAAAAAGAGGGGGGAGAGAGGATGAAGAGAAGGAAGGAGGAAGGAAACTGTGAGGGAAGCAGGCAAAACCTTGTTTTTCCAGGGATCCTGGAAAATTAAGTTGTTTTATTTGTTATTGTTATTAGACTAACAAAATAAATCTGGATTCTTTTAGTAAAGAACAGAAGAGGAGAAAGAATACTGGTTGTCATCCAGTAGCTACTATGAAAAATAAATGGTGTAATGGACTCTGATTACCACATGAAAGACCAAGGTTCCAATCATAAGCCCCAAATAGTTAAATATTAAGATATTGGTTCCATAAAATGATTAAGTAATATTTCTTGACTGATTAGAATGGAGAATATTGGAGAAGCCAAAGATAACTCACAAATTTTCTAGATTTTTGTTGGATATTGAAACCTATCAATGCAGGGAGTATAAGAGATACAAGAACAGCTAGTTTGGGGTAAAGGAGAATAAATTTGGTTTTGGACACATTAAATTGAGATGTACCTATAAAACAACATATGGGAGATGTCCTTTTAACATCTGGAAATACATGTCTGAAGTTTGGGAGAAAGGTGAGGACAAAAGGTGAGGGTTTATAAGTCACTCCATGGTAGTTAAAGTAGATAGATAATAGAGTAGATAATCCTGGGTCAGTATGTATAGTGAAAAGAAAAGAGGGTTAGAGATTAAAATTTTGTGAAAATAAAATTTTAAATCAGGTTAGGGAAAGTGAAGCCAGCAAAGGAGAGTATGAGGATAGTCCAGGAGATAGAGGAGAAACCAAAGAGGACCACACAATATTACAATATTAAACGTAATAGCAAAACTAAGAAAGAAGAAAACTAAAAAGACACTACTGGCTGGTAAATTAGGATATTATTGCTGTTTTGTTTCTGAGAACAGTTTAAGTAAAGAGATTAGAATGAGTGAAGGTTATGGGTCCTAAGGAAGAAGTGGCGAATGCACTTAAGGGCAAAAGCATGAGCTCTGCAGCCACCTAAGGTCTCAAAACTGAAAATCATGGCACAACTGGCATTTCTGAAAATTATGAGGTATCAGTGGAAGTAAATAAAGGATGATGTTGCTCATAGAGCAGCTGATTACTAATAGACATAGAGTTCCCACAGAGCCAAACCTTTGGGAAAGTCATAACTGAGTACCAGCAATACTTCCTCCTCTACAAATTCTCCAGGAAAAAATAATATAATAACCTTAAATTTCCTACAGTCCAAGAGAAAGTTGGCTCTTTAGTAAGTTCTTGACCTACAAGCCAATGGCAACCCTTTCTCTGGTTATCGTTTTTTACCTCAAGTTGTTCTTGCTGTTCTTTTAAAGATTCTCCTGGATGAGTAATTTAGATATGATATCTATTGTTCCTTACTTGTTGTCTTCTAAGATGTCTTAATAAGTCCTACAAACAATGCATTTACTTTCAGATGCCACACTGGTAGTGTGCGCCACCTTGGCATTCAGAGACTTGGTAGCTTGAAATTAGCCTTGCTATTCCTTGGAAATGAGCAAACCGTTAATCAAAATGGTTTCTCCTTGGATAGCTGGTTGTTAAACAAATCCCCCCACACCACTGCCTATTCCCACCACAGAGAATGAAGGGAGTAGGTTACTAAACTCTATTCAGCTATCATCACAGTATTTTATACTCTGAGTTGATAGTTCATACTGGAGATAATACTCTTGTATATAGCCCAGAAAAAACCATTCCATTCATTCTGATTTATTAACATTCATTGAGTTCCTGCTACATGCCAGGCACTGATCTAGATAATGGGAATACTAGTAAAATAAATAAGATAGTCATTATCCTCAGGGAGTTTATAATCTAGCAGGATAGATAGATAATAGATAGAAAGATATATAGATAGATAGGTAGATAGAGGTAGATAGAAGATAGATGATAGATAGATAGATAGATAGATAGATAGATAGATAGATAGATAGATAGATAGATAGATAGATAGAAAGAAGATAGGAGAGAGAGAAATACACATATGATAAAACTATCCCAGTTTTCTAGCTGAGATATCATTTGTAGAATATTATTTACAAGGCTAAATCTTAACCTGGCCCTCAATTTTCTGTGGCCTTTTCTCACTGTCTTCTCCCTCCCAAGTAGAGATCCTATCACAGAATACCTTCTCTAAGGAGTCCTATTTAAACAAAATTATCTCTTACAAAAAGACTTTTGCACAGTGCAGCACTGAAATCAGGCACTATAAGAGACTTGGCTAGAACAGAGAAAAAAATCACCTGGAAATAACTCCTCAAAGAGAGTACCTGTAATTGTGATACTATCAAAAGACAATAGAAAATCTCTTTGAATCATGGTATGAAATAAAAATAGAATGGTGAAAATGAGAGCATCTTCTTGCTCACGTAATTATTTAGTTCACCATAGTGCCAGGACTCCCTCTACTTTGTTCTTGTCTCCCTTAGACCCTCAGACTGATAACAAGAGCTCTTCTCAGAACTTCCACCTTTCCTCCCTCACCCCAACATTATGTATGCCCTATTCTTTCTATATCTTTTGATCTGCTCATTGTGTTTTCTCTCTGAATATGATAGGAATATTCCTCCAAGGGCTTCTTGATGGCATAAAACTTACTTTTCTTCAAACTTGGGCTTTCTTACTGCCAGGTATTTTGCAATAATCAAATTTTGGGCCAGAGTGTTAGACAACAAATTGTAGTTTTCTGCTGAGATTTAATAAATTCAAGACAGGCAATACCTAATGGAACTCTCATAATCCCACCCCATGTTCTGTCTGAGAAGTTCATGTACAAAACTCAAACAGCCTGAGTTGCTGAGATATTAGAGATCAAACTAGAAAATTACCTAAGAATTTCAGTATTTTCAGAATTTACTGATTTCTCAGGAATATTATTGTAAAATTTTCCTAACTTCCCTTTCAATGGAGCTTTGCTGACATGCTGTTACTTTCTGCTAATGTTAAATAAATAGGGACAACATTAACTTTTCCAGGCCACTTAGGAACTCTTTAGAATCTGGAACATACTGAAAAATAATAATTTCCTGTAAATTTTTCTAGTTCATGATCTGCTTAATAGTAATGTACAGAACATAAAAATGTTGTTGGGAAAAGCTTTCTCACTCTCTTCCAAGATTTTAATGATCTCCAATCAGAGCCCAATTTTCAGCTGAAACTGTGTAATCCTATGCAATAAATCTTTGTTTGTTCTCCATTAGAGAGAATGATGAGCATATCATTTACTGTTCATCTGTCAGCGGTAAACTAATAAGTGCTAATTGTTTATTGTATAGTGCCAGGACAACACCTACCATTTCCTAAGAAGTGAACTTTTTATGCACATTCATAACTCATTATCTTGGTATAATAATAATTAGCATATTCTACTTCACTATTAAAGTATATAACTTTTGTTAATCATCCGTCAAGAAAAGCAAAAATACATTTACGAGAAGCAAAAAAAAAAAAAATACCATTTTAAAAGTAAACTCCAGTATTAGGTCATTTATTACTTTGATTTCTGGGTTTGTGAGTTGTATATGTGAAGATGTTATATTCTAAATATATTCTAAATATAGATGGAAGTATTCCTAAGGCTAAATAGATGTAACCCAAGGGATAGACAAAGAGTACAGAATATGATTCATAACATACAAAGAATGGAGGAGGAAGAAAAAGGAGGAAAAGAATATGTTCTTCTGAAGTTTTATTTATAAAAATGTTTTTCCTATTATTTCTCACTTTACAAATTTCATTGTTTGTCATGTGTCTGTTTGTCATGGAAACCTGAGCTATATCCAAAGATAAACATGCTCAGTTGCTTAGAAGTAGAGAAATAAATGCACTTGATATAAGCCTTGAATAGAGCATAATCATCAAACTAGAGCTTCTAGCTAATTTGTATTCTTTCTTTATATGAACTATTCCATTCATTGTCTTTTTATTTAATGACCTTCTGCATTACGTGCTAGAAATGAGCAGCTGTTATGTTCTAAGCACATTTTATTTTGAATATATTATTTCTCTTATTCCTCACAACCATCCTTAAAATGGGATTTATCCTTCTCTTACTGGTACAAAAGCTAAACTGGAGTTTAAATTGAATTAAATCTTATCTTTGACTCTTAGGTGCTAATAGAGTTACGAAGATAAGGAAGATATTGTTCTGGACCTTAGAAGCTTATATTCTAATGAGAGTTTGAACGTTAAACATGAACACACATATACACAAACATATACACATGACACCTGTAACAAGAGGTAGCATGTGATGAATTATAAAAAGGCAAAATACTATAATATGTAGAATCATAGCTTCCCTTAAATTTGGGGTATCCAAAAATTTAGCTTACAAACTAGATTACCTGAGAAGTCTTAGCCAACAATAAATGCACTGTATGCCAAGTGTGTTTTAAAAAAACAAATTTGCCTTAATACACTTATGAATCACAGCAACAGTATCAAAAATCATGATGACCTAAAAAGACAAAGGCTAGAAAATGCAAAGTCAGAATCCTAACTACTGAGCTACTAAAGTCAAGTAAGCAGTTAGGATTCAGAATTGAAAGCAAAACATAATGAGCAAGACCTGATCACAAGACATGGGATACACCGATACCAGGTGGCTTTGGAAAGTAAAAGAGACAAATATTAAAAATGAGACATCTTCTGTGTCAGCCAAGATGTATCACATATTTCCTGATATGAAAAAGCTATTCCTCAACCTGCAGTTAGAATTAGTAGTTCGCCATAAGATAATAGTACATGGATGAACCTGGCCAAATGGGGAAGTTGAGGCCTAAGGACATACTAGGAATGAGTGGAAAAGTTTGTTTTAATATTTTAATTTTGATTTATAAACATATTTTCTGAAATGATAGTTCTGTTTTTATTGTGGCTTAGAATAGTCTTAAAATAATATATTTGTTATTGGCTATTTCTACCTAATATTTCTTTCAGTAAAGATATTCCTGGAATTGCTGCTAAGCCAAGATTTTCCTGGAATTGCTGCTAAGCCAGTACTATGAGCTACTGTCTAATCATCATCATCACCATCGCCATCATTTGTCATTTATTAAACACCTGTTATATGTCAGATATTGTGCTAAGTTCTTTACAAACACCATATTTAATCCTTTCAGCAAACCTAGGAGATGGGTACGATTGTTGTCCACATTTTAAAACTGGGACTCATAGAAGCAGTCAGCCTAAGATCATTTGCAAATCTAATCATTTTATGTTGGCAGGATTCAGACCAATGATCGGTGTCACTCCAGAGCATGTACTCTTGATTATATTAATAACCATACTATTTCCTAGAGTTAAAACTTATGGTTTTTATTTGAATTCAGATGATATAATAATTCCATGAGTGAAACCAAAGAAAAAAATAAAACTGCTTTTCTATCAAATGATAAATTATTTAAAAATATATAATATCAGACTGCTTCTCTTTTTTATTATAAATTATATGAGAAAGTCCCTCAAATACAGTACAGTATCTATTGAACAGTTTAATCATTTAAAAAAATTTTTTGAAAGATTCATTTTTCATATAGATGAAATGTCCAAAATAAATATAAATAAAATACTTTCATTTAGTCAACTTGAGACCATATTTACGTTTAATAAATTTGGTGAAATATATATATATATATATGTATGTATATCCAACATTACCAATGTTAGTCAATATATAAAATATAAATGTTTGTTGATTTTAATTATGCATTTATATATAATATAATGTTATATTATAACATACTCTAATACATCTATATATTTATATATACTTGCTAACACATAATGTTGGATCCACCCACTGAAATGCTGTCTAGGCAATGACTGAAGACATTGTCATTTAAAGTAAATTGTTTTTGATATTATAAAATGACAGTTTGAAAAAGAATATCATAGATTAAATTATGTCCAAATAAATCCCCTATAAATAAGCAGTTTTCCTTTTAAAATCAAACATGAAGGTTCTCTTTACATATATTTCCTGAAAAAAGGCAGGAATCTTTTGAAGAATTTAATTGTATTCTTTTGATTATTGAGAGTTCATCCAATAAAGTAGAAAGTTAAATAGACCAAGAAAGGCCAATATTTCACCTAACTTGAATGTCTATTTCTAGATTAAGGATTTGACTATTGAAATTTTATGGAGCTTTAAGAATAGTCCCTTTATTTTACATTTGAAGAAAAAGATCAGTTATTAACTAAAAAAATAGACAACTAGATACTGGGAGATTCCGGAAATAAAAAAAACAGATCATTGAATATCATTTAATGTTTCTACTACACCCTCCTGCCATTCAATTTATCTTTGTCAAAATGTTTTTTATTTATCTAATATTTGCAGTAAATGGTTATTGATACCGAACTGCTGATTAGGTAATGATTCTCCAAGTCACAGTAAATGCTTTATATAAGATAATCATTTTTCTAAGGCTTTGTGAAATTTGTCAGTATCTATAATTAGAAAAATCTCCTTTGTAAACTTGATGAAGTAAGGATGTTTTAGCATTCTGTTTGAAGTGCATATAAATAAAGAAAAATCTAATAGTAGATACTCTTTTAACCCACTAATAGCTGTCAGGTAACAATGAAACAGTGAAAATACTGATTGCATTTACATTATGCAGGATACCAGACATGTATTTTTCTAAGTTTTGAAGCAACCCTGCAAGGAAGTTATTATTGCTATTATTGTATAAACGGGCTTTGAAAAGTTCGGCAATTGGCTCAAGTTTATCCAGCTAGTAAATTTTCCTTACTAGGATTCCAAAGTCAATTCTTTTTCATGTCTCAATATCATTAACATAAAGCATCTATGATAGTTCTCAGTTTACCAGAACATCCGAACACCCAGAACCCTGCACCCTACCCTGGCTGTATCACATAACTATCTGAGTATTTCAATTCCAGGAAGTTTGGACTATTATAAATAATAATGACTCTTTCTAGTATTCCTAGGATTCATCAAAATTCCAGCAACCATTCAGAAGTTAAACTTCTCTTTTCTCTTGGCTTTTCTAAAAAAAAAAGTTAGTGTTCTAATAATTAGATTTTGTATTATCTCTAGGTTTTCAGTGAAATGTAATGGATTAAAGAAAATGGATGCCTACTAAAATTGGTTTTTATAAGTTACAATAGTAACTTTATCATGCTTTCTTTCAAATTTTATTCAAAAATAAAAATAACTCTACTTCCTAATTTTAAGCCAAATATTTATTTCCCAGATTTTACCTAAATGTTCTTCCATTGCTGTTGTGAAACTGTTTTAATGGCCTTCCATTGGGGTGTGGTGAAAATGCTCTAATGGCCTTTCCTAAAAACAAGGGTTTCATATAAATTGAATTTTTCTTTTAGGATAATTGCCATTCACTTTTGTTTTATATGCATCTGAGTGGGGTTCTGCAGTATCCTCTGTGGACAATTAAAGTGCTGAAATAGGAGAAGGTAATAATTACTCTGTGTGGTAATACTGACAATTTGTGCGTATTTGTCAATCTGTGTTAACAGTATCGATCAGGATGGGATCCTCATAGAGGGGCAGATAATATTTCCACTAAATCTTCGGACAGTGATGTAAGTGATATATCTGCGGTTTCAAGGACTAGTAGTGCTTCTCGTTTCAGCAGCACAAGCTACATGTCTGTCCAGTCAGAACGGCCAAGAGGAAACAAGAAAATCAGGTGAGTAAGGGGATTTGAGTAGGAAAATTCTTCTAAAAATATTTTAGAATGTCAGTATTGTCTTTGGATAAACATAAAACCCTTTTTTCTAAAGGTTTAATATATATCATTAAGGAAATAAGACATTCTGTACATATTTTTACTACATTTTGGTGTACATTTCAAACTTCTTGCACAGAAAAGTTTTTTAGAACTTATAACAATTTTGTAAGTAGATTACTTGAAATAGTATCATTAGATATTTTTTTATGTTTGCTATTAAGAAATAATTCTGTTTCCATATTGTCACTGAAATTAAAATGATGGTTAAGTGAAGACTTCATTTTTGATGGTCCCAAAGATATGAAAAATACTATTGTGGAGGGTTGTTTTTTTCCCTAGCTCAGTACACTTCAGAGACTCGGAATACATAAGAATATCACTTTTTTAGTAGGATTCTCTCTTCCATTCTCCTGAGACTTTTATAAATGCGTGGAAAACGTCCTCAGTTTCTCAAGAAAATTCATAAATGTAATTATAAGTTAGTATAATTTTCATTTATCACCTGACTGGATTTTATGGGTACCTGAGATAAATTATTTTTTTCTACTCTAATTGCATCGAAATAATCTATAAAGGAGTGACCACAACTTTTTTCTGTCTAACTTTGTAACAGAAAAATATGGTTTACAAAGAATTAGGAGTAAGTGTTCATTACACAATGCTTCTCTGGTACATACTGGAAAAATGTTTTGAATGTTTTAAAGATGTCATTTTATTTATGTTTTAGTAATTTTCATTATATTTCTGTTTAATTTTGTATACATTTTTTGACTTTTTCTTTCTTTCTTTGTGTTTACTTGCATGCCTTCGACTTGTGTTGTTTTCAAAGGCCAAAGGGAATAGAAGAGGGAGGGACAGAAGGGGATAAGCATGAAGAGGTAGTTCTTGAGGAGGAAGAAGTAAAGGAAGAAAGAATTCATGAGAATGGGAAAGGGAAAGGCATTACAAAAATGTGTAATCAGGAGAAAAACAGAGAATCAGGAGACAAGGAAAAAACACAAGATATGCCTGAGCAAGGGAAAGAAACAGAACAGTGGAATAAAGAGGATTTGCAAAGGCGGTTCTCACAAGATGATGACAGGTAAAATTTGCTTATTTTTGTAGACTTATCCCAATAGTAATATAGTCCTTTGTCCTTCTCCTGAAAACTATTTTGCCCTATACATTTGGTTTCTTTTCTTGTGTTCTACCTATTTAGTTTCTAATACACTTAATTAATGTGTTGGCACGTCATTATCAAATAGATTGAATTATTAAATAGTTTTTAATTTGTACCCACTAGTTCTGAGAGTCTGATTTATGTGGTTTTCAAGTTCTTTATGACTAGCTGAATCAAATGTATATTTCCCTTTAGTTTTTTTTAGCATGAATTACTGTATATCTTCCCCATTTGTAGAAGTCAAAACATTTAAAATGAGGCTCTGAAGGGGATGAAAAATTTCGCCTATTTTATAAGAAATAAAAGCTGGCAAAAAATAAGCTTTCTTGAGTCTCTGGCTGCTTCACTTCTTAGTTTTCTGATGGGTTCTGGTGCAGTTTTGAGCCTGAGGAAGCTGGGACCATGCTCTTTGATACTCTGAGAAGGGATAGATGCCCTAGGGCTTGTTAAAAGGCAAATGTGTTGGGTTAGGCCCTTCTAGCTGAAACTCATTCAGCTAGAGAAATTGCCAGCGGAGGAGCTTTGAACAGGGGAGAAAGGCAGGAGACAACAGAAACAGCAAGACACGTTCACTGTCTGGCACGAGGCCTGTGAAAGCAGGAAGCTGTCTTTGCAGCGCTGCACCGAAAGTCCGAGTAGTGCAGGTGTGCAGTCAGCTTCACCTTTCTGCCTGAGGGAATGAGGTTTCTCTGACATGGAGAATTGCAAGTCATGTACGTTTTGGAGGAATTTGCTTTCATGGTAGTCTATCCAGAATTTGATTTTTGTGTTAGTGCAAAGTCAGCTTGATAAGCACACCCTGTAATAAGCCAAATTTTGCATTATTGTATCCAAACCCAATCTCAACTTGTGCTTTCCTCATAATTAATGAGAAAGATAATTGGGACAGATGTTTACCCCTTGGGTATGCAATTCAGTGGTTTAGTCTATGAGAGTTTATTTTTTTTTGTCTCAGGTTGATAGATTTAACTACATCTGTGATCTATGAAAGTTTTTGTATAACAGACATTAAAAATGAAAGTGAATCTTAAGTTAGGCGTATTTTGTGATTTGAGTCTGAACTAATAATTTTAAGTCTACCTTCATTATTTATCTAACTTTTGATAATTACATTAGTTTATTAAGAAAGACCATTTTTCTGATTTGTTGGGCAAATCTACCTTGATGGTGCTTTCTATTCCCATGGCTTCAGGTAACATCTATATGTTGATGACTTCCAAATCTGTATTTCCAGCCCAGATCTCTTCATTAATCACCTGTCAGATCTATCCAGTCCTGTTCTGGCCATCTTCTTGTCTGTCCTGTGGACATACCAAACTCAGCATGTAAAATTAAACTCATCATACCCCTCACCAAACATGTAACCAAAATTAATAACTTGCTTCTCCTTTTGTACCTTCTTTGTCAGTGCATGACACCATTGTGTTCACACCTGCTCAGAGCAGAATGCCTCTGTAGTCTTTCTCCACTGAGCACAAGGCCCTCCCTCCAGTCACCAAGTCTTACTGATTCTAATGCTTAATTATCTCTGAAATATGTCCATTTCTTCCTGACCCTATTTCTACTTCCATAATTTAAGCTATTATCTCTATGGAGATTAGTTTCATAGGAAATTTTTATCTTTTGAAAATAATAACCCAGAAATCTGAGCTCATTATGCAAAATGAGTTGTCAACTTCTCTGAAGTAGTTCATTAGTGTATTATATACTTTATGAAGATGAATTTTAGGTTATATGAATTATATCTGGAAAAATGCTTGAAAGGTCTCTGCCAAAAAAAAAGAAGAGAAATCTACAACCTATGTTGATTCTCAGTAAATATTGTGAGTAAGTATTATGAGTATAGTGGTGATAAAAGGCAGCTGAAATTTGTTTAGGGTTTAGTTTGTCAAAGCATGTTTTTGTTCTATCCCAGTACTCCTAAGAGCCACCTTTCCATAAAATGTTCATCTCTTTTTTAAAATTTCTGCATACATTTTTACATTACTATGATACTAAAGATGAATAAAACACAGACCTTATTCTCAAGAGAAGGTGATGATTTTCTTTCTCTTTTTTTCAGCCCACAATTTATCCTTTACACATAAATATATATGATTGTTGGCCTAAAACTGTGCACTTGCATGCACATGTGCTCTCTCTCTCTCTCTCTCTATATATATATAGAGAGAGAGAGAGAGAGAGAGAGAAACATTTCTCAGTTAATAAGTAAATACACTCATCTTATAAAAATGTGGGAAAATTATTGGATTCAGTGTTGATTCTCTATCATACTATTTTTCCATACATAGTAAACCAGAGTATACTTGTGATTTCAGTCTGCATGTTGGATCACTGAAAGTAAGAGATTTGAGATTGTATCATGTATATGGTCTGAAGAGGAGGAGCCTTTGAAGATAGAGTACTGAGAATACGGAGCTACTAGAGTAAGAATCTGAAGATGGAAGAGGGGTTTGTGTCAGAAGCATAGGTGGATGGACTGGATCAAACCCAAAGGCAGATACGAAAATTGATCATTTATTAGACAGGGAGTTCAGAAGTTAGCTGCCACTGCCTGATGGCCTTAATTTTCTCAAACATGTACAAGGCAAGAATATAAGCATTTGGAAGTTGAATTAGATACTTGATTTGAAGATCTGGAATAATCATTGAAGAAAATAAGAAAAGTAGCCAGCTGATCAAGGACAAATTAGAGAGTGAAGAAGAGTTCCAAATATAACTCTGCAGATCCAGCTGAGGACTGGAGACCAACAATTTCAAGAGACATCAGTGTGGGAGAGTAGTGTGATCTTTTCTAACACTACTGAGTCAATCCAAGGGCAGAGACACAGTCAGACTGTAGTGTTTGTGGAGCATGGGAGTTTTGATGGATGAGGTTGTTGGAAAAGAGCAGTGGAAAGAAATTGAGGGTGCTTGTGTAAATGTCAGTGCTAGATAATAAAGAAGAAAAGTCCAGATGGGATCTGATAGACAAGGAAAATAGAGAAAATCCAAGAATTAGAAAATTATATCATGTAGTAAAAAAGCAAGTTTAGGATGCTGGAAGGGTGATAAATTTTAGAGTTCATCTTTGAAATTTAAGGTTTTGTGATGGAGCTGTTTCATTAGTTGACAAATTCTGAGATACAAGCATTAGAGTGAGTAAAATAGAGTGGATGAAAAGAATAAATATGAAGATCACTGGTGATGTGCAAGTTTTAGAATTTAGAATTTTGGCCTAGGTCTTCTTAATGAATACTTAAGTCTCATAGAATTATGGTAAAATTGAGAATTGAAAAAGAGGTGTAAGCTAGCTCCTATAAACCTCAGTGAATGAGTCAGTAACTATGAGGTCAACAGATAAGGAAGAAAGGAGAAAAAGGGAGAGGTATATGTTGGCATAGCCAGAAATCATAAGCTGCAAAGAAATTTAAACTTTTAAATAAAAGTAGAAGAGAAATACTGAAGAAAAAATAGCCAGCAGTTAGAAACATTACAACCTATGAAAAAGGGTGCATATTTGTCACTAGAGGATTTCAGGGGAAGCAGTGTTTTCAAGGAAGCACCAGGTGATCTTTTCAGCTAACTCATAATATTGATAGTTCAATTCCACATTTCCATTCTTTGATATGAAATTGGAGATCAGCATTAATTAAAATTTACTGCCACATCTTACATAAATTTTAAGAGACTTACAAAATTTAATTGGCTTTATAATGTAATCATTATTAGCAATTTCTGTTCATTTGTATTTCTGTGGTGACTGGTTATTCTACCCTGTTATAACACAGAAAGTCTTATTCAGAGATGCCAATATGGATTCATTTTTATTGATGAATTGAGTATATTATGGTTAGAATAGTGTTGTAAACATTATTAAATGTCCATTACCATTCATTTATATATTGAACTCTTGTTTCTGGCATTACCACAATTGATAAATCTATAAATAAATAGTGCTCCTGTAGACTTGCTGCTGTAATGAATAAATTCATTTTTATGCTCCTTTTTACATATATTTCTATTATTTTCCCCACTGGCTCTATGTTAAGAGAGTGAGGTAAATTCAGTGTAAAAGTTTAGAAATAGTTAAATTGGAATGACTTCTTCCATATAAATAATACCAGTAGCTTTTTAAAAAAAACTGCTGCAGTAGCTTTTGTCATATTCAATATTTATTTTTATAAGCCAATAAGGATAATTAATCTACAGCTATTATTCTAAACTAAATGCAATATTCTGGCCAGTGACTCCTAATAGAACTACAGGTATCTCTTGGGATGAAAAATTTACTATATATAGAAGTTTTATTTTTATAGAAAATATGAAAGTAAGATCAAGTTTGAAGTCAAAGAATTTCCATGCCTGTGTATTATTATGTTAGATGTCAGTATATTAATATAATAAGGTATGATGTAGTATGGCTTCATTTTCAAATTCTAATTCTCCATGTAGAAAAATGGGATCTAATCTTAAGGAAGTAAAAGTCAAGGAAAAAAAATCCACAAACACTGAGACTTTGGGACCATAATGACAAAATTCCAGTCTTTATTTTTTAGACTTATCTTAACTTAAGCCTTTCATACTCAGTGACACACTTCTTACATGTTCTTACTTTTATTCCTCTGTGTGTATGCTCACATTGATTCTTGTGCCTGAAACACAGTTTCTTTCTTTCCCCTTTTGAGTACACTACCTATCCATCCTTCAATACCCAATGCAAATATAAATTCATCCAAGAAATAACTTCTCTCCTTTTCTTTCACAATTTATCTTTGTTTTCACAATTCTTTTACAATAACAGTTTCTCTTGTGGCACTCATTTGTGATAATATATCACAGGCATCCCTGTGATAACAGTTAGTTATGTATATATTTAACCTACCATGGTTGACCATTAGTTAACCTGTTGAGGATAGGACATCTGTCATTTTTATCTTTCTATTGTCTTACCTCCCAATATGAACAATACCTCACAAACATTAGGCAAACCCAATAAAAGTTTCTGTATGAATGTATGAATAATAGACTTGTGATAAAGCTGTTAGAGACATGAAGAGTTTCCAACATAGTGCTTCTGCCATTGTGTAATACCCAACATACTTATCTCAGTCTTTGCTGACAAAAATTTTTAAATAGTCCAAGAGATCATTTTTTTCCCCAATGGGAACAAACTCATTTATTTCAGAAGCTAGTGGACTTTGCTTCATGGAAATTTGTTTTATATATATGCCCATGTATTCCATTCAGGAAAGATTTAGTTGATTGGTTGGTTTATTGATTTGACAGATGATGAATAGTCATTTCTTTCATCTTTGCACCTTCCAATAGGACTTGAGAATTCATTTATAACTATTCTTTTGGACACATTAAAGTGGTATGAGTTTGTCTAATCTTTAAATACTGTCTAATGAACCCTCTTGTCATCTTTTCTTATGTGCTTTTCTCCCTCTTGTTAGACTTCATACAGGATTTTTACATATAAAATAATGATTATCATTTGGGGATGGTAAAAATAAGAAAACTTGCAAATTAGTCTTCTGAGGCATTCTTTCAAAATACTTTGAAGATGATATATGGGACTTAATATTGAAGTCCTCTGAAGACAACTGCATATTTTCAGGGCAGTCTGTGGGTTGACCAACTGTATTCTACTGTTTCTGTTTATCATGGAGTATGGAATACAGCCACACATGGTGCACCTGTCAATGTAGAGACTTAGCCTTCCAGTCTGGCACATTGGGGATACAGCTGGCTTGCTTGGCAAAATTGTAAGAGCTTATGCCATGTTTCACTGATTCATATAGTAAGCATGGTATCACTTATCATCACCCAAAATTTATTTTTAATATTACAATAAATACCTAAGTCCTCTGAAAATATACTTGAGAGATAATACAGCATAATGGTTAAAACTTACTCTGGATTCAGACATAACTGGATTGATCCTGGTTCTGCCAGTTCTTAACAGTATCAACTTGGGCAAATAAAAACCAAATTATTCACCTATATATGGGAGATAATAATAGATAATAATAGTAACTATTTTGCAGGGTTGTCCTGAAATTCAGTAAGATTATATTTTTAAAGCTCTTAGTGACATTCCTGACACATGATAAGAATTTGATATATAGTAGAGATTAAAAAAGAAAAGGAAAGAGAATTAATTTATAAAATTCTCTTATTTTAGCTCTTTAGAACTGCGTATTTCATAGACACTTTCCTGTAACACTTTGCCAGATGACAGTTCAGAATAAGTTAGATCCATCTTACATTTTGTACAAGGGAAAATGCTTTACAGAATGCTAAAAAAAGATATCATTAAAAGATAATTTCATAAAGTCATGGTAGAGATTCTGGAAAATGTTTATAAGGTTTGTTTCATAGTTTGGTATGGTTGACCTTTAATGTTCTTGGAGTTAAGATGATCTTATTGCTTAAATTGCCTTCATTTAGTCAGCAAATATTTTGAACATCTCCAAATGCCAGATCCTATGAAATACTGGTCAACAAGACCTATTCCCTTCCCTCAAAGAGCTTGAAGTCCAGAGGGGAGATTGAGAAGTAAATAAATGATTACAATATAGAATTTAAGTGATAAAAGTAATTATATAATTCGATAATACTTCCTCTCAGTAAAACATTTTAATAAGCCACTTAATTATCTTATTTAAAGCTCTCTACTAACTTTGAAGTGCAGATGTATGGAAAATTGAAGTTATAAGAGGTTATCAAAATTACCTAACATTAAGTAACTTAAAAGTCAAAGTAGAAACAGAAGTCATATCATTTGACACAGAAGTCCAGTGTTCCTCCTACTTCATTGTATGTAGAATGCCTTTAACATAATAGATAAGCAAGAAGAGCCAAGTGACGTTCAGTGTTATACAGGACAGGAAAACTCTTTCTGTAAATTGGTCCATCTTACTTTTAACTTGATGTCTTCCTATTTCTAATTTCCTAGATTCCCAGAGTTGGTTTTACATTGTTATTTAATGTAGTCCTTGACTCCCATATCTAATACTTTAACACATCATTAAATTTTACTATTTCTGCCATTTATTGGAATACACCCTTCATTAAAAGAATTATTTCTACATATTATATAGAAGAAACAAGAGAACTCTTTTATCTTTAAGGGTATATAATAAAGTATTCATCAAGGTCTGTCAATATAATAACAAGCAAATATAAGAAAATTTATAGAACCTTTTAATTTAATATGTAACTACTTCATTATGCTATTATATTTTCAAAGTCTTTGCCATTTTATCATTGTTTTATTTTAATAAATAATAGTATCAAATATACAGTGCTCTACTTGTTAAAAACTGATTTTATATATCATGTACAAGTATGTATATATATGTAATATATTCATATATCACATGCATATTTGTATATTAAGCATCTATGTATATGTCATGAGATATTAACAGTAAACCCGAGAGATTGAAAGGTCAAGTTTTATTATTTACATTTTGAGGTGAGGATTCTCCTGGTGTAAGATTCTGATGCTACTCTAATGAAATAAATTTAAAATTTATGTTCAATCTCTACAAGTGATTATCACTACAAAAATAAAAAGAACTTATAATTTAAGCATGCTCTGCTCAGAAAACAATGATTTTGGGGGGTGATTCAAATTTCAGCTTTATAGGAGCAGAGTTTTCATCTTTCTGGCAGTACTGTATCCCCAGAGCCTGGAACACTGCCCAGCATAGTATGAGTCCTCAACAAATATTTCTTGAAGAATGAGTAGATGAATGGATGGCTAATTATTTTAAGTAATTTTTATGTGGCTTTTCATTAAAACAGATGAACTTAGCAAATGTGTGAGAAAGATAATTCTAAAGATTTTAAAATACCAAGTAGTCAGATAAAATTGAGTGCCTTCCTTTAACTGCTTTGAAATATAGTAATCATCATATTCCCTCTTCTTGATTACAATTTTTCTTGCTAATGATTCACTCTTAAAATCTTACGGTAGTGCTTCTCCCTCATAGTTAGACCATTATACACAGAAAGCCTCAGACAATTATTGAAAGGGACTTTAGAAGTTATCTAGTACTCTGAACTAACATGACTCCTTCTATATCGTTTCCAAACCAAGCTCAAACAAATTATTAGGGGAGCTTTTCAAAAACCTAAGTTCTCTGCACTTGACATGAGGCTTATAGTCCAGTATATCTAGATGGGAGGATTACATATTTTAGTGTACATGAAATCAGTGAGATGTATCTAACCAGTATGTTAAGATATATACACGTAACTAACTCTTTGGTGCAATTCTTCAGATTTTTCATATAGCCTTTATGTTCCAACCCTAGATTGCTGATCTCAAATTATCTGTTTTTTTCAGTGCCATAAATTTCTCTCACCATAAAATCTTACTGAGGGCCACTATAAAATATTTAAGCAATTCACTGATTTTTTTTAAAAATCCACAGTTTTTAGTCTTTCTACCACAATGTAAGATGAGATAATGGAATAACAGCATATAAAATGATAAAACTAGCTACAAATAAAGAAAATCTCATTTCGTGATCTATTTTGTAGATATTTTCTGTTATGCAGCTTATTTATTATTAAAGATCTGAATTTGTCTGTTGCAAATAAATTTTTCTGATTTTAAAATTCCTAGTCTATGCCAAATTTCTACTGGAAAGCAATTTTCTTTTTCTCCAAGTGTGTTTAAAATATTCTGACTGTTATTTTTAAATTATTATTTACCTTTAAGACAAAACAAGACATACCTAAGAAAAATTCCACCTTTGCATTTTACATAGTGTTTATTTCACGAATAAGAGTTTGTCATGTTCCATTGATCTCTATACATTTATATGTGCATTTCACCTCCTATGTACAAATTGTTTCTTCATTTGAGGTTATTACACAATTTAATATTAAATATTTTCATCAAGCCTTCATGCTCCAACCCTAGATTGCTGATCTCAAATAATATGTTCATACATCTTGTATTGAAAGGTTGCAAATACTTCGAAGTAGTGAAAACTTAACATCTTAAGCACAATTTCAAAGCATGTTTGTAACAATAATATGAAAAAAATGCAAAAAAAGGAAGATGAAAGATAAAGAAAAGGACAAAGATATTGAAAGATTTAGTTAATTTATTTTCTTTAAGAAATATATAAATGTGCCATAAAGCATTCTTATTAATCTTTCACATAAAATCAATTCTAGTGATTAGTAGTATTTAAACTCTTTAGAAATTTGCTCATAAATGTTAAAGGCTGATATTCCTATTAGCCAAAGTAAGACTCTAGAACCAAATTCATTTTGAAAAATTTCACAATTCCATTTTTCTGAATTGATGGATTAGATATACACACCTTAATCATCAGCAGAGCTGCAGTGGAGAATGACAGACTAAAAACCCAATATTCCTACAATGCTTTTATTGTTCAACTTAATTTCTTTTCTAAATCATTAAAAATTTTCATTTATAAGAAAGTTAAAAGAAAACTAAGATATGATAGCTTTCTAAGCTTGTATTGGAGGAACTGCAAAATTTTAAGCTCTAATAGCTATGAGAACACCTGTGAGTCAGATTCCTTTATGAATTCAAAATAACTAGATGCATGGTCTCAGAATATTACTACATAATAGTTTATAATAATTATTCTGAAATGATAAGATGTAATAGTGCTCTGAAGCTAAGACTCTAAAGGTATTTAAATTTGCATTCAATTAGTATTAACTCTAAAATATAATGTTAAGATAATGGTGATTAAGTTATTCAGCTTTTAGCAAAATAAAAATTGCATAAGAATAACAGCTGCCTCTCATTTCTTTTTATTTCAGAAATAGTTGTCTATTCAAGAAGGTGTTTGTTCATTAAGTCAAGGATTAAGTTTTCTCAGCACTAGATTGACAATAACATACTTGATGTCTTTACTGAGTCACTAAATATTCCTGGTTCCAGTATTTGCATATGTACATTAAAATCACGTGCAAAGAAAAAATACTTTGGTGATCTTTTAGGTGGTTCAGTGAGAAGGAGGGTAGGATTTTTAACTTTATTAGAACAAAAGCTTAATTGTTCCTCCTAACAACATAGAAAAAGTTGCTAATTGTATGTGGTATTGATCAACTAGAAACAAACTAAATAGAATTGTTATTAACCATATTTTACCTCTGTGCTTTACCAGAAATAGGAAGTGACCATAGAAACTTCCTACATCAAGGTAACAGATTTCTTCTAAAGGCAACTCCCATGGAATTTTCTCCAGACTTAAGTTTAATTTCTATGACTCCTACAGTTACAGTGTTCTAATACTAATCTGGAGACTCTCAAACTCAGCCCTCAAGGGGCCAAGCAGGTAATATAAATGATGAAAATCAGGTTTAAAAACTAATATGTGTTGGAAGCTGGGGCAAAGTGAACATCACATGCTCCCCTTTAAAGGGGAAAGCTGCTGCTGGTCTTCAGCTAATCCTTGCCATTCAGGAATGCAGGCAGTGTTGCCAGATCTGATGTCTCAGGACACCAAAGCCTATAATGCTTATGTTGACTTTATAATGACCCTTAGTTCCAGAAGTTCCAAATGGCCAGAAAGGGAATCATCAAGTTCTTCATATCATTCATTCTAAGTCAGAAAACTGCTCGTATGTTGTGGTACATTCTTTAATACAAATAGATTAGTCAGAATATTGAATTTCTAAAGTATTCTTGTTACTGATTATCTAGATAGGTTAGAAGGCAGGTAGGTAGGTAGATAAATTGATAGAAACTCTGGATCAGCCTCATTTTCTCAGATAACAGGCAAAATAATAGGCTGTTATATGGAATTATGGTATAGAATACTATAAGAACCTTTTAGATGAAAAAGAAGTGCTGTGATGGTTTTTAACAGTCTAGGAGTGGAGCTAATTATAGAAATGCTAAGTAAGTATAAATAAATGATGGTGCTCATGTGGAAAACTTCTATATTTCACAATATGATTATGTAGATTAAGGGGAAATTAAATTAAGCTTTATTAGCATTGCTAGAAAATAATTAAGTTGGTTCTAAAAAATGGTTTTAATAAAAGCAACTCTTTAAAATGCAAAATTAAATAACTATTCTAGGATTCACATTGTATATAGTGAGTTGGATTGAATTTTATACTTTCAGCTGGTAGTTTTGGAATTTTGGAGATATTGTTTAGTTTACCATGAAAAAGGATGGTTTCAATTTTGTTTTTAACTATATGCAATGTGCATCTAAAACCAAAAAGCATGGCATTATTGTATTATAATTATCTTAATTATAATATAATGATTATTGCTATTTGTAAAGATAAGATTTCTTTAAAATAAAACACCTTCCATTATCAGTCTAACTTAAGTGTAAATGGTGGTCATAATATACTTCTCAGATTATTTTTTAAATGATAAAGAGCTTTTCTTATATCACTGGAAGTATATAAAGTATGTTGTGAATTTGAAATAATTCTATATGCAGTAAATAAGTCAATAACTATGCATTGGATATCTGCCCACAGCTTTGCCTTTTTTTTATGATCAAGTAACTCAAAAATTTATTTGTACAAGTTTAATTCAGCTTTGTTCAAAATTCATTACACTGTACACATTAATATTTAAATCATGTAAATGATATATGAGTATACAGCATGTATATTGGCATATATTCTGTATTTCACAGATATAATCTAATGTATTCAAATAGGCTTAATGTTTTCTGGTAGAGGAACTTTAAAATTTGTGTAGGGATATGTACATTTGAAAGAAAATTTATCTTTGAGAATTTCCAGATGTAATTTTGAGCAAAATAATCTTGACATTTTCTGTTGATTAGGTTAAATGGAGAATTATCTTCTTGTCTAATCAACAAAACCCATCTTCTATTTCTCTACAGCCATATCAAATTTCTGGTTGCCCTGAGGCTGCCCAATATCTGTATACAGTTAATATTTAAATACATAATTTAAGGGAATCCTTAAGCCAACAAACTGATCTCTTATTAGGGCATTTATATTGTGATTACAAAGATTGTTTAGAATTATATCAAGGATACAATAAATAGAAATGCACAGCAGTTCTGGACAGCATACTCTGTCCATTGCATTGGGTCCTGAAAATTTCAGCAGAGGAAATGAAGTAAAACTACTAAAAACCAAGAAAACCATCCCAATGAAAGAGGAGTTTCCTTTTCAAATGCTATTTTAGCTATTTATTTTGATAGATAAGAAGTATAAAAACATTAGAATTCTCTATGTAGTGTGGTACTTATTACTACAAAGAAAGAGCTGCATAAGAAAGGTGTTTATGAAAATTTCATAGGAAAACACCTGATAAAAAATATTCACTCTATTTCCAGTTGATGATTATAAATTCTTAGGTTACAGAACCAGAACTTTGTGTGTGATTATAGCACTTTAGGCATGCTATAAATCCAGATATAAATAGCAATTAAAGAAAAACACTTAGCAAAATCCACTTTGCCCATGCATTTGAAGAGTAACATTTTCAAGCACATTCAAAATGTCCCAGTATATACTTATTCATTAGAGTAAGACTGTCTAAATGTAAATTAAGGTGATTATTTTTAAGTTAAAAAATTATGTTTTTATTTTTGTTTACTTCTAATTTGATTTCTCAGTGTTCTTTCTGAAACAGAATTGACAATATCAAAAAAGCTATCAGTTCCTGTAGTCAACTTCTACCTGTTTTGGTGCCCATGGATCAAGTGCTCCCAGGTTGAAGCTGAATGAGGGCAATTTACCATGATGGCCTGTCATATTATTGCTGCAGCCTCATTCAAAACAAAATCCATGGTGACTGAAAAAGAACAGTATCCTAGAGCTTTCAAAAGAGATACACATCCTTATCCATTGCTTGAACAGCAAAAGCAAATGCATCAATGGACAGAAATTTTGATTGAGATTTACTCTGTCATGTTTAATAGGAGAATTTCAGAACTCTATTTTACTTAAGCATAGCAAGGCTTGTATTTTTAGATAAATGTAGAGCACATTGTGATAAGCAGTTAATGTCCAATAATTTCCCAAGCATATTTCCATATGTTGTAGTAGAAACAGCATTCAGTTGGATAGATTCGAAGCCATTTGGCTACAAGTACTCTGTGAGACCTACAGCAAGCAGTTTCATTTCCTCAATTTTCTCACTCATATAGAGAACAACCAGATGATCTTCAAGTCTCTTTCACTTACACAGTTAAGATTTAGATCATCATAATTTTAACACTGAAGTAACATTTCATGTAAACATTTAGCATTTAATCTAAACTTCAAAGAATAAGAGCATAATTTATAACTTTGAAAAATGAATTTTTTTTGGCTTTTTACCCAATAATATAAGGCATTTTTATATTACTATTTGAATGAGCCATTTAATTACTCAAGTTAGTTATTGACAATTTCTCAAAAAAGTATCTTGTAACCTTTTCACCCATGTTTTCTTCCTCTATTGGATAATTTTGAGATGTGTTTCTAGACTGTGATCTTCATGAGGCTGAAGACTACATGTTAGTCATTTCTGTATCCACCAACCAAAAATAGTAATTCATTCTCATTGAGAATTGTGTGTTGTCTTAGATTAAACAGATAACTCATTAGCTAAAAAAGTTAAAGGCTATTTTTATTCCCTGTTTTGGTTCATTTTATAACAGTGTAAACCAAATTAAGCAACAATGGTTTTTACTTAAAACTTTTTAAACAACTGTACTAGGAAAAGTATTGGACTATTGATCTTACAGTAGTATTAGTATTAGAATATTAATATTTATAATACTGTTATTACAGTATTATAAACCTAAAATACAAAATGAAGGAAGAAAAAAGAAAAAGAGGTTAAAGAAATCACATTTTTCAGTGTCAAGACATAATTAACTCCATTGCACTGTGGAGGAAATTGCACTGTATATAGGTGTGTAACAGATTCAATCCTTTCCCTTTAGTCACCACTGAAATACAGAAAGAAATGAGCATGCAGATTGATTAAGTGGCCTCTCTCCTTAGCAGTGTTTGACAGGTGAATTAAGTAATTAACTTCCTTCCTTGGGAGATAGCAGTTAAGTTCTGAGTCACAAATTCTCCTCTCTGATTCCACCATATTTCATTGTATGATACATCATCTCAGAGTGTTATTAACTCTTCCAATTACCTGAATATTAAGTCATTTCCATTTGCTTTTAGTAAATGCTGGACTAGAGAGAGAGCGAGAAGGGAAAAGAAAGGGGAAAATGCAAAAGTATTACAAAGAATGAGTCAATATGTTTTGATAACTGAATTATTTCATTCATTTATTCATCAAATATTATTGAGTGCTTATTAAGTGCCAGGCCCTATTCTATATACTTGGGATATAGCAATAAACTAACAGACAAAATTCCTTTCATCATGGAGTTTGTATTCTGTTGGAAGAAACTGACAAAGTAAAATATACTGGGTGTAAGATGATGAGTAGAGGGCAGTAGTGTGTGCCAGAGTCAAAGGAAGTGAAAACTGCCTCACTGACCAGAGAGCAGAGTGAGGTTTGGAATCCAGAAAGTAAATAGAGATTTAAGAATGCTGAGCTTCATGTGGTGACTAAAATTAACAGGATTAAAGGGACTAGATCATGAGACTGGTCCTGATGGTCTCAAAGCTGATAATGGAGTTGAGGCTGTGTTTGCTGGAGTTAGGGTTTCTTACCAGGAACACCCAGAGTTCTAGGGCCCACTTCCCTCAAGAATATGGTGGTGGAGAAGGTGATCTTACATGAAGCAATTGAAGCTTTGGGGTTCCCTCTTACCCTGAACGTAGGGAACAAAGGGAATGGAGGAGGTAGAAAACCTCAGTGTTCCTATTTTTGGTAACTGTGACTGTTGAAAGAAAAACTGGGAAGTTAAAGGGGTTAGGAATTTTGAGGTGATGAAAAGTTAAAGATTTTTTAAATTTAAAAAATTTAAAAGGCAAAAAATTCGCTGGAAACTAATTGGAGAGTGATCTGCATATTTCTATTTAGATTCATACTTATAATCTGCTGAAATGTAATAAGAACAACCCATGTTATTGTTACAGAAGTAGATGTTAACTCCATGTTTAACTTCAGTTTTTAAAACTGTGGTAATAAAAATAAGGCATTAATTATACCACATAGGGATTATTTTAAGTGATTTCTTTTGCAGATATTTAAATTTCCTATTACCCTATATACTTTCTGAATAGAGTACTTGACAGTCAACACATTACTTTTTTCCTTTCAGAATTCCAACAAACATAAACCTAAATAAAGTTTCTCTTATTGCTGAATAAATTCAAGGCAGAATTATATGATTTACCAAGTGACACTCTTGTTCTAGTATCTTAATTTTCAATTTGCTAAAACATTTCATTGTTGCCTGGAACATGTCCAAAAAAAAATTGCTCATGCTTATGTCCAAGAGATTTTTGCCTATGTTTTCTTCTAAGAGTTTTGTGGTTTCATATCTTACATTTAGGTCTTTGATCCATTTCTAGTTTACTTTTGTGTATGGAGTTAGACAGTAATCCAGTTTCATTCTCTTGCATATAGCTGTCCAGTTTTCCTAATGAATTATTTAAATGACTGTCTATTCCCCATTGTAAAATCTTGACTCCTTTATCATATATTAATTGATCTCATATGGTGTGAGTTGTATCTGTGCTTTCTGTTCTGTTCCATGGATCTGTGGGTCTGTTCTTTTGCCAGTACCATACTACTTTGATTACTGTAGCTTTGTAGTATAGTTTGAAGTCAGGTAGTATAATCCCCTGCTTTATTCTTCTTTCTCAGAATTGCTTTGGCTATTTGGGGTCTTTTGTGGTTCCATATGAATTTTAGGAATGTTTGTTCTCGTTCATTGAAAAATGCCATTGGTATTTTGATAGGGGTTGCACTGAATCTGTAAATTGCTTTGACAGTATGAATTTTTCCTATCCATTAGCATGGGATAGATTTCCATTTATTTGTATCTTTAATTTCTCTCATAAGTGTCTTACCGTTTTCAGAGTACAGGTCTCACTTCCTTGGTTAGCTTTATTCTTAGGTATTTTATTCTTTTTGATGCAATTGTTTTCCTAATTTCTCTTTCTGCTTGTTCATTGTTAGTATATAGGAATGCAACAGATTTCTATGTATTAATTTTGTATCCTACAACTTTGCTGAATCTAGTCATTAGTTCTAGTAGTTTTTTGGTGGAGTCTTTAGAGTTTTCTACAAACTAGTATCATGTCATATGCAAATAGTGACAGTTTTACTGCTTACTTACCAATTTGGATGTCTTTTATTTCTTTATCTTATCTGATTTCTGTGGCTAGGACTTCCAGTACTATGTTGAGTAAAGTGATGAGAGTGGACATCCTTTTCTTGTTCCTTATCTTTAGAGGAAAGCTTTCAGCTTTTCACCATTGAGTATGATGTTGGCTGTGAGTTTGTTGTATGTGGCCTTTAGTATGTTGAGATACATTCCCTCTATACCCATTTTGTTAAGAGTTCACTTATTGTGAATGGATGTTGAATTTTGTCAAATGCTTTCTCAGCATCTATTGAGATGATCATATGGTTTTTATCCTTCTTTTTGTTAATGTATCACATTGATTGATTAATGAATATTGTACCATCCTTGGATCCCTGGAATAAATCCCACTTGGTCATGATGGATGATCCTTTAGATGTATTTTTTGATTCAGTTTTCTAATATTTTGTTGAGGATTTTGTATCTATCTTCATCAGGAATATTGATCTATAATTTAATTTTTTTGTAGTGTCTTTGTCTGATTTTTTTGGTATTAGAGTGATGCTGTCCTCTTAGAATGAGTTTGGAATACCTCTTCTAGTTTTCAGAATACTTTAAGAAGGGTGGATACTAGCTCTTCTTTAAATGTTTGGTAGAATTCAGCTGTGAAGCTATCTTGTCCTGGAATTTTGTTTGTTGGGTATTTTTTGATTATCTGTTCAATTTTGTTACTGGTAATTGGTCTATTCAGATTTTCTGTTTCATCCTGGGTCAGTCTTGGAGAGATATTTTTTTCTAGGAATTTGTCCATTTCTTCTAGGTCATCCCATTTATTGGCATATAATTTTTCATAGAATTCTCTAATAATTTTTGCATTTCTGTAGTGTCAGTTGTAACTATTCCTTTTTTGTCTGATTTTGTTTATTTGTGTCCTCTCTCTTTTTTTCTTGACAAGCGAGTCTAGGAGTTTATCTAATTTGTTTATCTTCTCAAAGTACTCGCTCTTTGTTTCATTGATTTTTCTATTGTTTTATTCTTCTCAATTTTATTTATTTCTTCTCTGATCTTTACTATACTTTGGGTTGCATTTGTTCTTCCTTATCTAATGTCTTTAGTTGTGACTTTAGACTATTTATTTGGTATTGTTCTTGTTTTGTGAGGTTGGCCTGTATTGCTATTTACTTCCCTCTTAGGACTGTTTTATGGTATCCCATGAATTTTAAACTTTTGTATTTTTGTTTTCATTTGTCTCCATGTATTGCTTGATTTCTACTTTGATTTGTTCACTGATCCATTGATTATTTAGAAGTATGTTGTTTAGCCTCCATGGATTTATGGGGTTGTTTTCTTCATGTAGTTTATTTCGAGTTTCATACCATTGTAGTCCAAGAAGTTGATAGATACAATTTCAGTCTTTTTTAATTTATTGAGGCCCTTCTTGTGGCCTTTTATGTGATCTATTCTGGAGAACATTTCCATGTGCACTTGAGAAAAAAATATGTATCCTGCTGCTTTGGGGTAGCGTGTTCTGTAGATATCTGCTAAGTCCATCTGGTCCAGTGTGTTTGTTGTTCAGTGACTCTGTTTCCTTATTTATTTTCTGTTTGGCTGACCTGTCCATTGATTTAAGTGGTATGTTAAAGTCCCCTAATATGATTAAGTTAAGTTGCAGTCTATTTCTCACTTAAGTTCTGTTAGTATTTGTTTTACATATTTAAAACGTCTTGCTGCCTTTGCTCACCTTCCTGTTTTTCTTTGTGTTTATTGTTTCTCTTCTGAGAAGCAAGGTTACATGTTGACTAACTTAGGTATTTCTGTGCTCAAAATTAGGAGGTAAGATAGATGAAAGTAAAATTTATTTCAGTGCTGTAATACAAGTATTTTCCTAAAAACCAAATTCTGTATACTCCTAACCCTGAGAGCCAGAGGGTCCTTTTTCCCTGATAGGGAGGAATTGGAATTTTGCTCAAATTTTGCATCTTTTCCTTATGTGTTACTATGGCTGGAAAAAAACAAGTTCACTCCAACTTTATTTACTTATTGAAAAGTAATAGAAGTATGGAAGCTGATAAATTCTTGTCAAATGAAAAAGAAAAGGTTGGCCAAACCAAAATAAATAAATAAATATGCTAATGCATAAATGGAAAGTAATATTTTACAGGTTCTTCCACCTTTTTACAACTAAAGTGAAACATTACAAATTCATTTTAGCACATCAAAACTCTTCCACAGCTAGACAATAAATAATGCCAATGAAATCAAGTGATGCATACAATTTAAAAAATAACCTGTGGGGCAATGAAATATGTTGATGTTCTGTTGATGGGTATATTACACCAGCACTGTAGTACAGTAGTCATGCAAATAGTCTCTAGGACCAGGTAAACTTGGGTTTAAATCAAAACCACTCATCAGTGTGTGACCCTGAACAACTTACTCCCCAAATAATCTGTTTCTTTATTGGCAGAATAGGAAGAATTACCTACCTTAAAGATTGTTATGAACATGAAATGAAATAAAATATATGTGAGGTGCTTATCACAATAGCTAGCATAGAGTAAGCCATCAATGGGCATATGTTTGATAACTTCTTAAGTTACTGTTTTTGAAATAATGTGATAAAGAAATTTTGAATGGAACTGAAAACCCACATCACATTGATGGCATTAGTGAAAGTTATATTTTTTTAAAAGGCAAGAAATATCTTCTAATAACATGGTTTTGGTCTTTGATTTCCTCAGTAATTTTCAAGATAGTAAAACCATATAGCTACAGTAGCCTCCAGAGATAAGGGATCAAAAAGTGTGAGTTTTCAAAACAATTTTCATTATAGCCACTCTGAAACTAGTGCCCATTCAGTCCTAATTCCAAGTTACCTGAAACTCAGAATCATAAATGATATTTATAAGGATTATCCTAGTCATCAAGGAAAAGTTATATCAGTGACTTTTGTAAAAGGTAGGAAACTACATAATACTATATATATGTGTGTAGATATATATATATATTTTTTTAATTTTAGTCATGTTAACTCTAGAACATTTACTTATTCCACATTAATTTTTTCTATAAATGTATGCTGTTCTAAAATATTAACCTGACCCTAAGGTTGTACTTACTTTAATTCTAATGATAATTACTTAAGAAGTGACTTAAGGGTTCATAAAAGTATAGTAAATTAGAAGTAAAACCATTAATTCAACAATCGTCTTCTGAAAATCCCACCCCTCTGTGCCCAATGCCAATATTCAGCCCAGAGCTGGTGTAGATAGTAAGTGCCCATTTAATGTTAGAAAGGATGGGTGAATGAGTAAATGAAAGAAAGAGTAATGTGTGTAAATACAGCATTACGTTTAAGAGTGCAGTCTCTGGAAGCAGACAGTTGGTTTTAATCCTGGCTTTCCCACACTAGTGTGTGTGTGACCCTGAACAAATTACTTAGTCTCTTTAGGCCTAGTTTCTCATTAGATCATCTGAGGATTAAATACATTAAAATTAACAAAACATCTGTAAAAGTGAACACTGGTACATATTTGCTAAAATAAACACAATAAATAGGAAATAAGCTACAACTTTAAAGGCAAAACTTTTATGTGAAAACTTATTTGTTCATTCATATAACAAACTTATTGAATTCACTTATTCAATAAATTCTTTAGAGCTATTTAGGGCCATAAATCAGGTACTAGGATACTGAAATACACTGACAAAATGAACTATCCGTGTTCCATGAGAAAAGAGTAAACAATTTCAATAGAATTTCTATAATGGTGGTAAAACCCTAGGGGATCACTTTAATTGGCGTCCAGAATTTCATGATGTAAAATGTAATGTTACCATGTTGTTAAGTTCATGAAATGATCTGGGTAAACCTGTGCAGCTAACTGCCTTGCTACATGAATTTAAATGCCCAGATTCCAGTTGCTGTTTGGTACCACGTGGCGGCAGTTGTCTACTCCAGTGAAAATACCAAAAGTGAAGGTGATTTCCGAATCCTGTTGCTGTCTAAAACTTTTAGTATAGCAGCAGAGTCCAGGTATATCCTTGGTGGTTTTCCTACAATATGGTGGTTTGCTAAATGGCTGTGTGAAAGAAGGATGTTTCTGAGATAGAAGAAAAGTGGATGTCAAGGCATAGAAAACTGAAAGTATGTAGGAATTTCAAGTAATTACCTTAATGGTGTATTTCTAGAGCATAATGTTTGAGAGGAAGGGGGGAAGGGGATGAAGTTGGAATGTTAAACATGGGTCAGAGCATTACTTAATCCTTAGGATATGCAACAGAATTTCTGTCTTATTCTATGTAGGAAGAAGCCATTAAAGAAATTTTTGCATTAATTTTATTTGTAAAAGATCACTATAAAACTCAGTATTCTCATCTGAAAAGTAGAGATAATAACACTTCATAGGATGGTAGGAGTTAGAAAATAAGTGAAATATTTTGCATAGAGTTCAATGCAAAGCATTTGATTAGTAGCTATTAATGTTATATTCATATTATTGTAATTAGTGATTGGAAGGGGAAGGGCTAGAAGCTTGTAGGTAGCTATTTTCTAAATTAATAAACACATGTATTTTCTGTTTCAGTGACAAATCCATGTATACATTTAAATAATTTTGGAAGCTATTCCTTTTACTTTCCTATTTTGTACATTAATGTAATTAGAACTAAGCTAAATGCATTTTAACATATTTTTTTCTTAGATGGAATATTCATGTTCTAGGCTACTCTAAGCTTAGCCTTAATAAAAAATTCTGCCTTGTGAACTTTCTCTTTGGGTCATTTTAGAATTTCTGTCTTTTATAATAGAATTATATTACATTCTGTAAAATTCATTCCCTTAAGTTTATAATTGAGGAACTGAGTCCAGGGAGATGAAGTCATTTGTCTAAAGGCATATGCTTTCTAGTCTTAAAGTCAAAAATCCAGTCTCATGAGTGTAATTCTTACTTATTAACCTAATTTTGTTAAAATTTAAAAGCACAGAACTACCCTCTAATGGACAAAATACTTCAATTTCTACCCTAACTCATCTCAACCTACAATTATGGAAGACATGAAAGCAAAAAAGCTGACCAGGTAGGCAGATAAAACCAAAACCTCTGTGGGGATTGCAAACTCCCTGACTAAGGCATATAGGAGAATGGATAAGCACCGTGAACACATGTAGCGTAATGTCTATAAAGGGAAGTAAAATAGCAGCTTGTAGGTAGATAGTAAATGCAAGGCTGAAAGAACTGAACAGAACAAAAGGGGTGACCTGAATGTTTACCAGGCAGCAAATGAAGGCTTTCTCCCTTTTCACATGGGATACAGTGGTACTCTCAACCAGTGATTCGCAAAATATGGATGCAGGATCTGCAGCATCAGCCTCATCTGGGCACTTGTTAGAAATGCACATTTTCAGACATCAGACCTACTGAATCAAAAAGTCAAGGAATGGGGCAGAGTACTCCATGTTTTAACAAGCCCTCCAGATTGTTCTGATGCCGGCTAAAGTTTGGCCACTCCTTCTCTAAGCTAGTGGAATTCTTTTTCACCTTTTTGTGGTACTGGTAAAATGTGATGGCTAAGAGTATGAGTTCCCATCCATGAAGCTGGGTTCAAGCACCACCTTCACGACTTACTAGCAAAGAGACCTTGGACAAACTCATCACCTTCTGTACTTCACTTTCTTCTTCTGGGCTTATGGTAGATCCTATTTTATAAGGTTATTCTGAGGAGTATTTCAAGTGGGTACAATATCTGTGAAGGTGCTGAAGTGGAAAAGTGCTTAACATTTCAGGAATTTAAAAGAGGCTGCTGTAGCTGGAAAGTAGTTTATAAAGAAAATGAGATGAGGTGAAAGAGAAAGTCTTGGACCAGATCATGCAGTCTTGTAGGACTTTGGAGAAGACGGCGGGATCCTGAGCTCCAGTGAAGGCATTGGTATTTATAAGGAAGGGGGCTTTTTGTTGTTGTTATGGGAAGGAATACAGAGAATAGTGTATAGAAGCAATTAGGTTTAGAGACTGATAGTTGGAAGATAAAGGAACTTCTTCTGATAGCTTCTATATTATTGATTTTGGATTTTTCCTAACTACAGTGAGAAGACATTGAAGAAATTTAGCAGAAGAGTGAGATACTCTATTTGTATTTTATAATAAAATCAATCTGGCTGATCTGTGGAAAATGCAACATGAGCAGCTAGGTGCTACTGCAGTAGAGCAGACAAGAGTAGCATGGACTTGAGTGGTAATGTCAGGGTGGGGAGAAATGGAAGGATATGAGCATGTTTTAGAGGTAGAATCTGTTGGACCTGGTGATAGATTAGGTGTGGGGTGAAGGAAAGGGAGAAGTCAAGGGTGCTTCTTGGATCTCCATCCTAATCAAGGTATATTCTTTACTGAAATGGAAGACTGAAAGAGGAATATATTTGAGAAAAATGGTTAAATTCAGGTTGAGACACATCCAATTTGTGATATCCTGTGTGATATCTGAGTGTTTATTATAAGTATTGGGTAGACAGTTATGTAGTTCAGAAAAGAAACTTAGCTAACTTAAAGATGATAGGTGTATATGTGAGTGAGTGTGTGTATATTGATAAGATTGGCATATATCTATATTATTTTTATGACAAGATAATTTATTCTGACAGCTTCTGTATTCTTTGTGACATACAAGGAAGTTATCTTCTGAGAGGAAAGCAGAAAGTGGGAGGTTTGAGTAGTGTGAAGAAAGATTGCAGTGATTATTGTGGGAAGTGGGAGTGCATGTGCAGAGGCCAATGATGGGGAATTAGAGTAGAACCAATGTGTCCTACTGAATTTAAATTTTTTTATAACAATGCTCAAACATTAAGCAAGCATAGAAGAAGCATGTGATAGTAGTAGTTCTGACAGTTGGATACCATATATCATGAGGAATACTAAAAAGCCTGAGGGTATTTGGAAAAGAGTGGTTGAAATGAGAAGCATGGAATCTAAGTTAATTAAGCATAACCAAAGATGAGGGGGCTGATAGTTGGAGAAAAAGTGGGGAAATTGAAGTTCTCATAACAGTGAAGAGTAAAGATTACTGATTAAATGAACTAGGAAAAAAGGAGAAAGTCTTAGAGCAACTTTCTAGATAAGGTTGGGGTATTATTATCCTCATTTTACTTAACAGGGCAACTGAAGCACAAACAACTTTGGTTACTTAGTTACTGTATGAGTAATGAAGCTACATCTTGAATGTGAGTGAGTGGCAAATTCACTTGGCTTCCCTATAGGTAATTGTTTTTCTTACTAGATACACAAATCACAGATATTCTTTGTTTTAAGTTTAGGAAACAAGGTTCTTAACAGAATAGAAATATGTGTGTCCTAAATAAGCATTAAAGTAGAAAAATAGATTTTTCATTTTAGAGCCATGTTTCTGCCTTATCTTTTTAACATTTACTTGCTAAATATTCTTTTACTGCTTTATATTTTTGTTTTCAATGTATTTTATGTTTTATTTTGAGTGTCAATTGTATTTTAGTTATCTTTAGTTTCAAGCTTACTTAGTGTTTTGTCAATGATATTTGATTTTCTTTGTAAGGTTTTGTACTAGTCATTCTATTCAAAGAACAACACTCATTTCATAGTTCAAATCAAAGGAAAATGATAATTTACACAGGAAAATACATTTTCTATCAAATATTTTTCCTGGAATAAATCTATGCCATTTAAATCAATTATCTAGAGCAGCATTGTCCAATAAAAAATAAAATGTGAGCCAGAAGCACATGAAAAGTGCTCCAAATCACTAATCATCAGGGAAATGCAAATCAAAACCACAATAACATATTACCTCACATGAGTTAGAATGGCCACAATCCAAAAGACAAGAAATAACAAGTGTTGGTGAGGATGTGGAGAAAAGGAAACCTCCCTACACTGTTGGTGGGAACGTAAATTGTGCAGCCACTGTGGAAAGCAGTATGGAGGTTCCTCAAAAAACTAACAATAGAAATACCATGTGACCCAATAATCTCACTTCTAGGAATTTACCCAAAGAAAACAAAATCCCTGATTTGAAAAGATATATGCACCCCTATTGTTTATCGCCACATCATTTACAACAGCCAAGATATGGAAGCAACCAGTGTCTGTTAGATGAATGGACTAGGAAGATGTGGTACATATACAAAGTGGAGTATTATTCAGCCATGAAAAAATATCCTACCATTTGTGACAACATGGATGGATCCAGAGGGTATTATGGTAAATGAATAGGCCAGGTGGAGGAAGACAAAAAGCATATGATTTCACATATTTGTAAAATCAAAAACAAACAAAACAAAATGAACAAAATAACAGTAGACTCATAGACACTGAGAAGTGACTGGTGGCTACCATGGAGGAGGGGTTGGGGTGGGCCTGTGGGTGGGGATGATAAAGGGGATAAAAGGGCACAGAAATTTTCAATCATAGTATAAGTTGGTCGCAGAGATGGTAGTACAGCATGGAGATTATAGACAATGATTCTGTAGCATCTTTCAGAAAATGATTGTGTGTCAGCTACAGGTCCAGTGGATTTCCTAGTCTTGAAAGACTAGCATTATGCATTCTGAGACATCATCCCAGAGGAGAAAAAAATTCACAATCTTTGCAGGATGATGGACTTGGAATCTAAGAAGGAAAAAAACCAAAGTTCAGATTTTAACTGGCTAAAGGCCTTCCTTTAAATGGTTCCAAGGTAGATTCAGTATATGTGATCGAGGACATCTTGTCAAATGAAATAATAGCTTTCATTTTAATTATTGAAGGAGATTATGATCTTCCTTTTCATGGTGATTTCTGAGTGACATAAAACAAATTTGTACTTGCATAATGATGACTGGATCATTGTCTACATGTACAAATATAAGGTAAACAAATATTCTAAGTCCAATCAGGTATTTGCATGTTTTTACATGAAAGAATAATAACATTTCCTTTAGGGGCAAATAAAGGGATAATCTTGGAAATTTTAATACATTGGATTTATTAACACAAGATTTAGTCAAAGAGAAATTACTGGTGTTCATCTAATTAGGCAAGGAAAGTTTATTTTAACAAACAGTAATGGACTCCTGTGATAGAAAGCATTTTGCTTTCCACATGAAATGCCTAAATTCAACTAAAAAAAATGCAAGTTTAAGTCTTAACCTAGATACTGTGCTATACTTCACAAAGTAATTTATATATTCATGCTCCCTTGGAATTTTGCTTCATATCCTGCCTAATTTATCATTTTGTTTTTCTAAATTTATTAATTAGGGCTATAAACCATGGTCCTGCACAAGAAGTACAGTCATCTTATGTATATATACTTACATACTGCCTGTGTTCTGTGTGATGGTCAGTTACATATGGCTACAAGAGGAGACACAGGAGAGACTCAGGAAAACAAAGTTTATTATAATAACAGGATCTAGGAAATAGAGAAGCCAGGCTATGCCATCCAGGGCTACATGGGCAAGCAACAGTGTAGGTCAGGAAGCAGAAGGGATTGGAGTGCGGCAAAAGTCAAATCTAAGGGAAACAGCTAACCTCAATAAAAGCATCTTTGTTTCCAGAAATAAAGGAATAATAAATGTATGGGTAATATATATTTGGCCACTTGAAAAAAAATTCTAGAATGCGTTTTTGGTTTTTTTAATCCCATGGGATCCAGAACTCCTGACAGATTCTTCTATGCAAATTTGAAAGATTGATTTTAATTAGATATGGAAGCTGAATAGATAATATTTAGAGTTATTAATATATATGTTTAAAGCATGTTCTCAGTCTCTAAAATGATGCAATGTGACCACACAAAGTAGAGTTGTTTTTTTTACTTGGATTTGATTTATAGTCAAGTTTTCAAAAAAAAATTAGAGTATTATATTTCAAAATATGGGACTAATGTATTTTGTACTTATAATCTGAGGAATTACTATCCTTAATATATAGTCATTTATACATTTTATACACTTTGAAACACATCTAATGATTTTATATGGGTAAAAGCTACCATCAAGAATATCTTCCTATTATGGTTTGGCTTTCAGTATAATGTCTAGAGACCTAATGTGAATTTTTATTTAGTGTAATCACTTCAGTAGTGCAAAATATTCATCATATGTTAAATACTCTACAAACTTGATACCCTGATTATAGAGTTGGATGATTAGCAGGAATAAATAAAAGCTCTCAGTTTTATCTTCACAAAAACTTAACTGTTAATGTTCCTTTGATATTAGTAAGAATGTGAAAAATGTAAATCGATGTTTTAAGTTAAAGGCCAGTGAACATACCTTCTGATAATTTGTCATGGACCTTTTCATGTTATCAGAAGTACTATGTAATTATGTGGTAAAATCAGAAGACGCTAAAATGAAAATGAGTTCTAAGGAAGTTTATTCCTGACTAAAATACTTAAATATAGAAATAATCAGGTTTAGCTGAAAAGTACAGATGAAACAAAAAGTATAAGGGGATTTTGTACACATTGAATTGCTGGCTTAGAGTTTTGGAGTTTAATCTGGAAATCTGTAAAGGGAAAGATGTTATTGCTGAAAGATCATATACTGAGGAATATTGTGTAAAATGATACAAAAAGCTGAATTCAAAAGAAAGAGGAAAAGAGCCATGAAACCTGAAAGGAATCAGTTATTTAAAAAATTAGCAGAGGTAGGATAGTCATAGAAGTTCGAAGATTAAAAGTATCTTAACAATCATCTGTAACCTTATTTGCTAGGTTAGGAAAAGGAGTCCAATGAGTAAGAGAAATACAAAAGCTGAATGCTCTAAATCATACTCCGTTTGTCTTGAGTTCTTCAACTCACGTATTTCTCCATCTTGAAGGAAATTTTTTGTATCAATTCTTAGCTTTCTTCTTAATCATTCTCTCTCCTCAAGGCCTTTTGATTTTGCCTAAAAATAAATAATTATCCAGTAATCCTTATTTTAGTAACTTTTTTCTCCATTTTGATGCCCCCATGAGTTTACTATTTCTTTCTTAGTCTTCAATAGCAAATTTCTCCAAAATGTTATCTGTCTTCATAGCTTCTACTTCTTCCCATTAGATTCCCTTGTTGACTCCTGTCTTAAAGGTCAGTTGTGCCTTCAGGCCTCCTTCTGCAGCCCTACTTAAATATTACTGCTGATTAATTCTTTGCATCATTTTGACCACCTCAACATTCTTAAACTTTGTTCTTCTGTCTTCTGTGGAAATTATTTTCTTCTTTCGTTCTTCTGTTCCCTTCAGTCACTCCTCTTCTTCCTCCCCTTTAAATGTTAAGTATTCTTCAGAATACCTTCTCAACCCTTTTCATTCTTTCTCTTTATACTCTTGGCTTGCCTGCTTCAGCCACCTCCTAACTGTATCTATCCTCCCCTGTTCAACAAATATTTATTGACTCCGTCTTTTTAGCCCTGACCATTCCCTTGAACATGTGGCCTAAGTATCCAGCTTCCTCCTACTGAAACTCTCCATCAGGAAATTCCAGTGGTTCCAGTGTTGATTATTCCTAACCAGTGCTCTCTAAGGGCTTCGGTTTCCTCTTCTATAACAATTGTGAGGACAACAGGAATTAATTCATTTAAAGCACCTAGAATAGCATCTGGCATGTAGTAAATGCTTACTAATTTGAGCTAGTATTATTTCCTTATTGCCAGAACCAGCTACTAAGCTATATAGGTGGTTCCTTCCAAGTAACTTTTACATGAATCTTTGCTTTCTATTAGCTCCACATTTTAGGGAAGGAATAGTATTTAAGACAGAGAAAGATTTTAATCAGGGGAACTTTAGACAAAAGCAGAATCTGTTCTTCCCTTTCCCCCACCCAAGGAATATGCCAGAATTGAAGAAAATGGCACTTTAAAATCCAGACATCTGCCCAATCATTGGCAACTGGTGCAATCAGGTATGAGTTCTCAAAGTGAAAGGTATTCACTTTGCTCTTGGCACTTGCCTCTGGGAACACAACAGTGGGAGAGAAAAGGAATTAAGTCTTCCAAGGTGCCACAATTTTGGGAGTTTGGCCATGTCCCTGGGTTTTTCCTGCTCTACAATTATTACTATTGTCTTCTAACTTTAGAGCCTAGAGGCATTCTCTAGCACCACCTCCTATCTCAAGATTTTATACATCTTTCCACTCCTGGAATTATCTCTGTCTATGTCCTATCCTCAAGTGTCTTTTCTGTTCTCATGCGGCAATTCTCATTCTCCATTGTAGTACCTGCTGGAGCCTCTATATTTCTAGCCACAAAATTCTAAATCACCTTTGCCTCTAATTCTTTGAGTAAGTTCTCTCCTAACCACTTTTCTGGCTCTCAATAGGATGAAATATTAGTTTTGAAATGACTATATATTTTATTTACAGCATTACTCTTATGCCCATTGAAATATTTATCTGTAAACTGACTTATCGGTTCCAGTTAGTTTTTTATTGTATGCTGCTTGATTTTGGCCAAATTCTTTATAGTTTTTATATCCAGCCATGAAAATTAAAATGCAAATATCACAAGAACAATAAGCAATATTTTGTATATCTTTGATACATAGGTACCTTCATTGGTAGGTAATAGACTCGGTGACTCTTTTAGAAAAGTGTATGTTTAGGGTAAAAATTCCTATATAACAGGAGCATTAGATTACTGGGACTATGGAATATGTTATTATTTTCACAGCCTTAGTTTCAACCAAACTTTGACTTTTCTAGTCACACCTTTTCTGATGACAGCATACTATGAAAATCATATATTGCATTTCTGTGTTTATTTGTCCAGAATACATGCAATAAACGATATCTAGGGTAGCAAAGCATTTAATAAAGGGGACCCTAGATATGGCAGGTCAAAATGAGGACAAAAAAGTGTTTAGGAAGACTAAGAAATAGAATTAGAGATAAGAGCTCACCTTAATAGCTCAATTTTCTAATTCTCATCCTTTAAATGATGTATGTTTCTGCTATACCTTGGTTTTCATTGTTTTTCTTTATTTCTATAGTTATGTTATACACTGACATTATCAGACCAAATTAGAGCAGAAAATATGACTCTCTAACACTGAGTCAAAAAGTGACATGTAAATAAGTCTTCCCATTCTTGCAAAGCAGGCTTTTTTCTTCATACTCTTCAGAAGTTTATGGGGCCAGCTGGGTAGCTGGCTTCCAGATTCTTTAACCCCTACGCCAGTCATCACAGAGAGCCCAGCAGCCTTTCCTGAATTACTCCCATTGGCAGTGTTAGTCTAGTAGTAGATTGTCAATGAGCTCGTTTGCTTCATTGGCTCAGTGATGGCTTTCTGACCACATTGCTGAGAAAACTGATGATTTTTTTCTTTTACATGAATACAAGAGGGAATTTTTTCTTTATTTTTGGAACATAGACATATCAGGAAATATGAAATTATGTAAAGTGAAATAAATTATTTTTAATTCAAAGCTCATGAAAACATCAATCCCTGTTAGAAAATTTAACCATCATTAAATAAGCCTTATGAAGTTTTCCATAAAATGAGAAAACTTGTTTTAAAGGGCCACTCTTAGCAGTGGATGCTGTAATTTTTGCCATTTTTTGCAAAATTCCCCCACTCATCTAATTTCTTTTTGAAAATGATAGTAAGGCAAATTAGAGAAGAATGCTTTTGGAAACTTCTTCCTTATGTTGTATGGCTGCCTGAAAACATATTTTCACTGGCAAGGCAGCCTGTTCTCTTAAATGAGCCTACTAATCTTTTGTGAATTTCTTTTTCCATGTGGCTGTGCAAACCAGTACCTTCTTTGACAGCAGTAATGAAATCATAAGTCTGATTTTACATAGTTGTATTAGGTTGGCCCTGAATAGTAAAGCCCATTCAAGAGCATGGTATTGGACAATTTTTAAAACCTAAAAATGTGTCCCATAAATGATATAATTTATACTCCATATGTTTCATCTAAAGTACATTTTCTCTTTTCCTTTTTACTCGTGTCCTCACTTTTAATGATCCATCGGCCTACAGTGTCTTTACATCCAAAATGCAAAGCAGAGAAATGGGCATCTCAGGGAAGAACATGACTAAAAGCACCAGCATCAGTGGAGACATGTGCTCGCTGGAGAAGAATGACGGTAGCCAGTCTGACACTGCAGTGGGCACCTTGGCCACCGGCAGCAAAAAGCGGCGCTCTAGCATCGGGGCCAAAATGGTAGCTATTGTTGGACTCTCCCGGAAAAGTCGCAGCGCCTCGCAGCTCAGCCAAACGGGTAGGCATTTTTATGTTACTTTTAACTTCATAGTTGAGCTTTAATGAAAAGAAGTTTTACATTAACATTTAAGATAATTTAAAAATACATATTCTTTCCTTTTACTTATTTGATTGCAGTAATATGTGGAAGATGACATGTTCCAGAGGAAAGGGGCATCTTAAGCTAGTTACTTTTTCTGAAAATAAAACAGGTACTTTGTTTTCCAGAAGTGAATGAACCTGCTTCAAAGTGACCCTTGATTACTGTTTTTGAAATGCATGTATGTCTCCTCCTTAGGGAGGAGTTAAGCGATGGTACCCTGATTGCCAGTTACTGGTCCTTTGTAAGGTACTCTGATCTCTGAGATATTTGCTTTTCTTTAGGTTCCTCAAGTTGGATCAAGCCAAATTAATTTTCATTCCCAGCAAGTTACCAAGATGAAGATGACACCTCATATTTTGTGTGACTAATTTAGTTCTTTTATTGCTGACATCCTAACTTCTTTTTCAGTTTGTAAGCAGCATTTGCCAGTAGTATCAATTTACTCACTGAAGTTTTTATTTCCCTGTTAAAATCTCAAGCAGCAATATTCTTCAGCAGCAGGAACAGAGGAATTTTCTGCTGACAGTGAAGATATTCAAAGCTTTCCTACTTTAAAATTCAGTTTCTAAGTCACATCTGCAAAAATAAATTAGATACAGCACTCCCACTCAGAAAAGCCACTGTTAGCAATTAAGAAATTTGTGAGTCAAAGCAATGCTGCCTTTTCAAATGGGTGTTGATAATTAAACATTAAATCCTGGTATTTTGGAAATAATAGTAGATCTTCTACTTAACAAACAAAAGCTTGTAATATGGTGTTTCTTTTACAGCAAATAAATTATAGGCAAATGGATTAAATCTCATTGATGCTTGAATACTAGGGTTCTTGTACACAGAAATCAGGACACGAATCTACAACGTGAAAGAATTTAAGGATGCATTAATTCCTGGACCCGGCTAATCTTGATTTCATAAACTATGACAGTGATTTGGCAATTTGAGCCTTATGTACTAATATTATATGGAAATAATTACTTGGTGGTATTCTTTATACCTTGGTTGTAAGTCACTATAGTTAATATAACTATTGTCACAGGAATTTTTCATTTGGTGTCTAAAACTTTTGCATTTTAATATAGAAATAAAATTTTAATTTATGGACACATAGAGACCATAGTTAAATGATTTTTTTAATTGCTAATATTTGTATGTAATTAGCTGATTGAGATAATATGATAGATGCTGGGTTGAGGGTTTTTTAATATATCTCTAGCAGTTAGAATTTTATTTATTGCATTTTTCTCTTTAATAGTTGGAAGTATCTATAAACTAAACTGATGTAGAAATAAAGCCTATCAATTAAAAAAACTAAGAATGTAATCAGATATTAATAAGATTATCTTACTAATTCCTTAAAAAGTTAAGGAATATGTGGTGTTAAACTAAATAATTCCATTCATTTAGGGTTTTTTGCTAAATATTGAGTGCTAACTATGTACTATGCACATGGAGAATAAAGATGAGTAAGAAATCACTTATAATCTGATTTGCTTATAATCTAATAGAAAATAGAAACTTCTGTATGTTGATAAAACTAGAATTACTTAGAATGTGTGTTGGGGTGCTTAGAGGAAGACCAACTGGGATGAATACCTGATTTGAGGCTTGAAGTGATTGCTAACCAAGCAAAGGGCATTAGAAAGGTGTCCCAGACAGAAAGCATGATGAAAAAAGACATAGAAGCATCATATGTACAAGAATGATAGGCAATTAGGTATAATTTTAACATAAAATGTTGGACTGAATGTGGCTTGAGATCAGGCTGATAGATAAGTAGAGACCAAAGCATCAAGAATCCTGTAGATCATACTAATTTACAGGTGATAGGAAGTTTTAAAAGGTTTTCAGAAGAGGATTCATGTGGTCATATTTGCATAATGTATAATTTATAGGCAATTCAGGTCGCCATTTATTTATCTAACAAGTATTTTTTGAGCATCTACCATAAGCCAGGGACTACCCTAAAGAAAACATGAACAAGAGAGATACTGCTCTGGGCACTTAGACTCTTGTAGGACTGCAATACACAGTAAACTTAGATCAGCATCTGGTAAAGAGTATTTTAGGATGAACGTACAATGATTCAGACAAGTAGTACGATAATTCAGAACAAGAGATGTGATCCTGAATTAAGTCAGTTGTTCAGGGAATTTTATGAAACAGTTAGTAGTCACTCACCTGATTTAATGACTGGTTGGATATGCGGAGGTGAAGGAGAGAGGTTCCAAGAGAATTCCCGTGTTCCTGGCTTGCATCACTGGGTCGATGGCATAGTGCTGTTAATGGATATTGGAAGTCTGAAAGAAGGCGTAGGTAGGGGGAAGAGAGAGAGGATGTGTCCTTCAGTTTAGGACATTTCGAATTTGAGGTATCTATGGGACATTCTAGTAGAAATGCCTGGAACCTATTTAAATAAGCAACTTCTGAAGTTGGTATCAGAACCAGGGACATAAATCTGGGAGTTATTAAGTTTAGATGATGCGTAAAACCATAAACATGGCTGAGATTGCCCAAGGAGAACACAAGAGACAAAAGAGAAGTAGGCCAAGACAATACCCCGTGAAAGATTACCATTTTAGAATTGGGAGGAAGAAGAGTTTGCGAAGGAGGCTAAGAGAACATGAAGCAAGGACAGAAACTATGAGGAGTGTCACAGGCACTGAACTGAATGTGAAGGATCTCAGGAAGAGAATGCTCAGTATTTCTCAGTGGTCAAGTTCATATTTTTACAGTTTTGATATAAATATCCCATATATCTATTTTTTAAATAATATTCTAATTTAAAAATATAGGCCTATTGACCATACACTGAGATTCTGTAACAACTTTGATTTGGTTTTTATCTTCAAAAGCATTTTATGTTGGCAGACTTAAGAAATACAGTCTTGGTCCTTATTATATCATATAGCTCCTTTATATATAGATATATGGAAAAAATCAAGTATTCCCTTTTGCTGTTGTCTTCATTCAGTAACACTGTAATGGTCAAAATTTTTTTGTTCTTAAATGTGCAATTTTTCCACCTACCCACCAATAGTTTTGACTTAATGACAATAGAATTCAGAATATCTCTCATTTTAAAGCCCAAGTTTAGCTTTAAAATAGCCAACAGAGATTGTTTTCCATTACTGGACTCCAAAATTTAAATGGGTTTCTAAGTTACATATTTGTGTCTACACATATATGTGTTTCAAAGTAAGGACTTTGTTTTCTTAAGAAAAAAATGCCATCACAAGCTCCAACAGTATTTAAAACTAAAATCTTCAAATTTAATGTCTAAACTATTTGATCATATAACATTATGTAAAGTAATTATTTTTATGATATTGGATCTTACAATAGATCCTTTTTTTAGGCATAAGATGTGTTGCCTAACTACCCAAAACCAAGATATATAATTTCAACTAGAAAGTTTGCATTTTCAAAGATTCATTTAATATTGTCTTGATTTTCCTGGCCCCTATGGAAATCTGCATGTAATCAAGTTACAGAGTTACCATTTAATGAATGTATACCATAATGTTTTCAATTTTTTTAAGGTGATATTTATCATTATAAATATAAATATCATTTTACCTCTGTGGATTTCAAGATCAGACAAGACAATTTACTTGTCTTCTGAGGGTAGAAAACTCAACAAAATGGGATCTTTTAAGGAACAGTGAAATTATTCTGGATGACAATAATTGGCAAATGGGAACCGTTTTTGAAGGTATGTTGGCAGGTACACATGGCAGCTGAGTCATGTCTCTCTCCTGATGCTGGGCTTTTTGTATGCTCCTTCGCCTGTTCATTGGAAACCCACATTTCTAAAGATCCCAGCTCTGGGATACGCTAACATTTAGAAATCAGGAAAAGAATCCACAAAGGAGACTTAAAAAAGAGCTGTTGTTAAAAGAAAAGAAGGATATAGTATGGAGACCAAATAAAATATTTTAAGAAAGATGATCAGTTGTGTTAAGTGCTTCTCAAATGTCCGGTAAGATGAAAACTGACAATTGATCATTGGATTTGGCAAGATGGAGGAATTTGTTAAACCTTGACAAACCTTGCTGTGGTGGGCAAAGCCTGATTGGAGCAGGTTAAGAAAAATGGGTGGTGAAATAGAGTCAATGAGAATAATTTCAAGGACAAATATAAGAACACCTAATACTTAGCATTCTTCTATGCTAGGTACTATTCTAAGCACTTTACATGTCATTCATTTAAACTTCACAACAATGTTATGAAGCAGGAATTAATTACACTTTTCCTTGTTTTACAGATAAGGAAACTAAAGGAAGCAAAGGGGGAATATCTTCCCCAAGTTTACTCAATTAGTAAGAGTAGAAATTGGGATTTGAATCCGGGCAGTATAGTTTTGGAGACTTCACTCTTAATTAGACTTTTATAGTCTAGGTTAGCACTGTGCCTTCAGCAATGGTGGCAGTGTTGTCTACCTGTGCTATCCAAAACAATGTGATACCACTAGCCATGTGCAGGTGTTGAGCACTTGAAATGTGACTAGTGTGACTGTGTAATGGAATTTTTTATTTTTTTACATTTTAATTTAATTAAATGTAAATAGAAGCATGTGACAGTACAGATGAAAACGCCTCTTTCTAGGGTCTTCAATATAAAAGGAAATATAGACATCGGACCATAGGTTGAGGGAGATGGAGTCAAAAAGAGTTTGTTATTTTAATGAGAGAGGGAATACTTGTGGGAGCAACTGAATAGGTGAAAAAGCATTGGATTCAGAGCCCAAGTGGGTATCAACTGTTATAACCTGTAGTCACTCAGGAAATCTACGCCCTTTTCATCTTGTAATAATTTCTAAGCTCACATGGTATTTTATATTTACTCTGTTGATAACACTTAGGAGCTGTAGTCATTTATTTATCTGTCTATATCCAGACTAGCATGTTTTTCTTATAATATATATGTTTCTTGGTGTCTGGTATAGTTTCCAATATAGTGCTCTTCAGTGTAAGGCATATGTACTCCTTGGGGTGCATGATTAAGTTCTCCGAGGAATGGAAAGAAAATGGAGGAACTTATTTTCATTGCTTTAAAAGACAAAGAAGAAATTAAACATTACTAATATGTGATATGTGCTTTGCCCTTGTGTTCTCAGTTAGTCTGGATGTCAGGTGGTCTTGTGTTGCATGTCTTTCTGAGGGGTTAGTTAACTGTCATAAGATGGGCAAGTGGCTTAAGTAAATTCCTGCAGTGAAACTGTGGATGAACATAATACTAATGTTACAATTAAACAAAAAAAGAAGACCTGAATAGAGATTTATATCCACTGTTATTAACAGTGAACCTCACCTACCTTTATACTTTACATGGACTATAGGTATGTTTTTGTGAAGTTTCTTTTTCAACTATAACATCGTTTAACTAAGTATGAGAAATCTGAATTTGGAAGTGGATTTCAAATCGCTCTATTCATTAGCTAATATAATGCCAACTGCTCTAATATATAAACCTTGAAAACAATACAAAAGAAGTTTAATACCAAGTCAATACCAGTCCAACACAATTATTCCCAGTGGGTGATGGTCTTCTCTTGTGGGCATGCAGCATCTGAAGGCCCTTTTGATTTGTGACTTTACCCTCTTCCAGGGGCTTGGAGCACTCTCTGTTCAGCCAGCACACATGGGAAGTTTTTATGGGCAGGAAATGAAATGGTGGTCCCTTTTGCTTGTATTTCATTGGCTACAGCTGACTCTGGACAATAGGAGGTTGGGAAATGTAGTCTAGGAAGTACTCAGGGAAAAGAAGAAGCATGTTTGGGGAGCAAACCAGTATTTTTGAAAATAATGCACGTTACTTCAGACATTTTTTCTAAGAGCATGAAGTCTCATTTTACCATTATAAGTAATGATTTGCAAGTATTTATTGCATTTTAATCTTTTAAAATGTTTATGTATATTTTACCTATTGTTGAAGTATAATAGAATGTGTCATTTATAAGCAATTTTTTACTGAAATGGAGATATTTTAAAAGATTTAAAACAACTATGTAACATGTATATCTAGTATGTGATTCTAAAAGGCTTAAAACCACAGTTCTAATATTTAATAGTTCTAAGTAAATGTTTGCTGAATTCGCAGGTCTATTTAACAAAGAACTTTGTAATAATGAAGAATAATAGAGAAGTTAAATAGTAGTAGTGTCTTTTCCTGTCATAGATCTCAAGGTAGAACTACAGGATAAACAGGTTAAGTATTCTAAGAAAGAATATGCCTTTAACACTAGATTTAGGCGTATTTCTCATTTTTGAAATTATGTTTTAACACTAATAATGCTATCAACTGTTACTAATCAAAAGTTTTGATAATCATGCTGTTATTTGTCAAGTGGTTCTTACAGGTGAGGTAAAGTATTCCCTGTAAGTGAAAGGTGGTGTTAACACCTTATGAATTGTAATAAGAGTACTTCTGTGGCAAGCTCGGATCAGTAAGTAGCTGAGAAAGATAGTAATTTTATTGTTAATGGAAATCAATTTAGCATTTCTTAAATTTTATTGAATTTGTATTGTTTGTTCTTTAAAGAACCTTATTTTTTAAATTATGGCAAAATACACATAACATAAAATTTACTTATTAACCATTTTCAAGTGTACAGTTCAGTGGCATTAAGTACGTTCACATTATTGTACGAACATTATCACCCTCCATCTCCAGAACTCTTTCTTCTTGCAAAACTCAAACTCTGTGCCCATTAAACAATTCCCTGTTCCCCCTTTCCTCCGTCTTCTGGCAACCACCATTCATTTTCTGTCTCTGAATTTGACTACATTTGGTACTTCATATAAGTGGACCTATACAGTATCTGTCCTTTTGTGACTGGGTTTTATCATGTATCATAATGTCCTTAAGGTTCATCCATGTTGTGGCATTTGTCAGATTTTCTTTGCTTTTTAAGGTTGAATAATACTACATTTTGTATATGTGTGTGTGTGTTGTGTGTGTTTATACACACACTGCATTTTGTTTATCCATTCATCTATGAATGGACATTTTGGGTTGCTTCCACCTTTCAGCAGTTGTGAATAATTCTGCTATGAACTTGGATGTACAAATATCTAGAAACCCTGCTTTCATTTCTTTTGGGCATATACTCAGTGATATTACTTGATCATTCAGTAACTCTCTTTTTGATTTTCTGAGGAACTGCCATACTGTTTTCCATAGCAACTGCACCATTTTACATTCCCACCAGCAGTACACAAGGATTGAGGTGTTCCACATCTTTGCCAATACTTGTTCTTTTTTGATAATAGCCATAATAATGTAAGGTAGTATTACATTATAGTTTAGATTTGCATTTCCCTAATGATTAGTAATATTTAGCATCTTTTCATGTGCTTATTGACCATTTGTGTATCTTCTTTAGAAAAATGTCTGTGTGAGTCCTCTGGCCATTTTCTAATTGTGTTGTTTTTTTGTTGTTGAATTGAAAATTTTTTTATAATAGAAAAATATAAGCCTGTTTTCTGATTCTTAAGGGTTATTTGTATAGTAATAACATGTTGTATTATTATTATTTCTCTGAATCCCATTAGACTATAAATTCCTTGAAAGGAGGGACTATATCTCTTTCTTTTTGAGATCTCTGGTACCTAAAATAATAGTTGATATATTACCAAATACTCAGTATTTGTTAGAATGAATGGATGAAGAAATTCAATTCATCTTTGTTATAGAGAAGATAATTTAAAACTGTGTTCCTCAAGATATTAAACTGGTACACTAAAGTTTTAAAAGCTATAAATGATCACATAAATATATGTCAAATATTTTTTAACATCTCATATTCTAGTGTTCTGTTATTGTTATTTATAGAAATTATAAATAGAACTCTTGAAAACTATTGTTAAGGAAGTAGCCATTTATATCTATAAATGCAAATTATCTTGCATTATCCCTTCCCAAACATAATGATTATACTTATAATCAGGCCATTTAAGTTTTTCTAATGAATTCTTATGGTATTTTAATTACTTCCCTAAAGTATTTACATATTTATTCATCTCATTAAATAAACACCTTTTTTTTTAATCAATTACCCTATTTGCAAGAAAGGCATTTTGGAAGGTGCTGTGGAAGATAAAACTTGACAAAATATAGTCCCTACTCTTTCATAGCTTTTATACTCAAGGATCTTAATATCTATTACAAGAAATGAGTTTTAGACTTGAGTAAACATAAAACCAGGTTGAACATGATAAGGACAAGCAAGAACAAAGAATATTCTATAAAGAAGTGTTGCAGAATGGAAAAAACAGATTTTAGAGTTTTAGAGTTTAGATTACAACTCTGCTACATGATCGAGTTACTTAACCTCTCTAACCCTCCATGTGCTAAGCTGTAAAATTAATGGAGTCTACCTCCCTACCTCAAAAGGTCATTATGAGAATTTATGAAAGCACTTATAACATTGTCCAACATATACTAAGTTCTTAATAAATGGCAGTTGCTGTTGTTAATATTATTGTTAGCATTAGTTTAGCTGTTAGTAATATTATCATTATTACCAGTGTACCAGTAGAAATTATCATTTCCAACACTGATGCTAAGGTAACAGTTAATCTGAGCCTTGAATTATGGATAATGTTTAAACTGTGAAAATGCTGAGAATAAGCCTGGACATTTCAGACATGGACAGTATTAGACCCAGAGAACAGAAATGCCATTTATGTGTGAAGAGAGCAGAGAGTATTTGTACACAGTGGGAGATGAGAGTATCAATAGAGTTTGAGGTCATTGACAAATAATTTAATGTTATGCCAAAGAGTTAGAACCATCGAATTGGAAGTCGGGAGCTATTGCAGGGTTTGCAGCAGAGTCATGACAGAGCAAGAAAGATTTTATCAGTAAGAAAGAGATTAATAATGAGAGATCATTCTATTATTTGAGAGCAGAGATGATGAAGGCCTGATCGATCGATGGTGTATCAATTTTCTGCTGCTGCCATAATAAATGACCACAAACTTAGCAACTTAAAACAGTGTAAATCTACCATTCTGTCAGAAATCTGGGTGAACTCAGCTGGTTTCTCTACTCTGTGTTTCACAAGACCAAAATCAAAGTGTCATCAAAGCTGGGCCTTTTTCTGAAAGCTCAAGGGAATATTCCATTTCCATGTTCCGTCAAGCTGTTATCAGGATTCAATTCCTTGCCCTCATAGCACTGAGGTCCAGTTTTCTTTGACACATGGCCCCCTTCATCTTCAAGCTAACTATGGCACAGTTGAAATTTTCTGTGCTTCTCTCTCTCTGAGTACCCATTCTGTTGCATTTCTTCTGCCCTCCAGCTAGGGAAAGTTCTTTGCTTTTAAGGTTTCATGTAATTAGACTGGACCAGTTCAGATGATCCAGGATAATTTCCCTGTTAAGATCTTTTAACTTTATTTTAACATCTTCAGAGTGCATTTTGCCATGTAATATAATGTATTTTCAGATTCCAGAAAATAGTTCATGGACATCTTTGGGGTCCATTCTGCCTACCACAATGGAATAATAGTGGAAGGAGATAGAAAAGTGAGGAGATTTCAGAAATATTGGAGATACACTTTATAAAAGTTATTATTATTAATGTATTTATTATATGCTTTCTGGAACTCAGTGCAAAATGTAAATCTTATAGTCAGTCTTTACAATTTATACTATCTGGCAAACAACACATACCAGTTACTAAGATATAAGCTTTTTTTCTAATATAAAATTCAGGAAAGAATTGATCAGTCATTAAGAAACATATTTAGCAATAGCTTGAATTTGTTCATTTTAACTTTTACAACCTAGATGTATGCATAGCACTCCCATTTCACATGTCAGAAAACTGAGACTCAAGGTTCATGGTGGGCAGACACACTGCAAAGGTGATGCTGTTTATGTGACCCACTGTCGCTAGCAATACGCTTTTATAATTAGTTCTTTCCATATCATTAGAGGAGAAAAACTTCCTCTTCAACCTAAAAATTTCTCAGGGAACTACTTTTAATTTAATATAGATTTTTTCATTTAGTTCAATTGGATATAATTTTATCCAAAGGCATTTTATGTGCTAGTAACTCTAAGTAACTAAACCATCAAGAGTTTAATTGTGAGCTGAGAAATATATACTAAGGAAAAGTAATCTTTTGATTTCATTAAAATTAAATGCTTTAAGGTTTTTGAGATTCTGAGTGTATACAGAAATGTAATTTTAAGGTACAGTCCATTTGTAATAAAATTCCCCTACTGTCTAAATAGGTATATGGAGGTACTAGATGCTTTTTATTCAATTGAGTTCTATTCCTTTTATTTACTAGGAAGACTTCCAAAGAGACAGCTGCAGATATTTGTTGGAATTTTAATAAAGCCCTAGCTAAGCAGTGTAAACTACTAGGGGTGATGGTAGCTCATTCTTGCTGCATATGGGAAAATGCAGGAGTGTCGACTCATTGGCCTCTTGGGCTTTGAAAGCTGTTTGTAACTCAGACTTTATAGAATGAAAAACCCTAAGGCAGATTCCATCTTTCCTTTCTGATGCTGCTGTAAGTGGACAAATCCTCTGACTTTTTACTGTAAGATGAAGGCTTCTTGTTAAACTGACACTCTTATTCACTACCATGTAACTACCTAACATTAGATTGTTATTCAGTAAATAATTATTAAATTTCTACTTTGTGAGTGTATATCAGTCATACCTCAATAAAAAATAAAAAAAAAAAAATTCTACTCTGTGACAGACACCATGGTATGTTTTAGCCATGTATGACATGGTGTTTATATTCCTTGTATGGCATTTGTATTCCAGTGGGAGAGACAGGCCTTAACAAATACAAAGTAAGAATTACAAAGCTTGCCTTGGAAAGTACCAAGTGGCGTTGGAGTGTATCCCAGGAGATCCTAACCTAGTCTGGCTCATCTTTCTATCCATTAAATACTTTGCACATAGTAGGAGTTCAACAAATCCCTGTTCAATGGTATAAAATGTTGCACGTTGTATGCACTGCCCTTCTGTCTCTGTTTGGTTTGTTTGGTCATCTCTGCATTTATGAATATGGTCCACAAATCTCCTGTGGGGTCAGTGTGTGTGTTTGTATGTGTGTTTTCTGTTAAAGACAACTCTTCTTCTGCTAAATGGTCATCTGAAATTGGATTTAAATTCAACTGTGTTGGTTCTGAATATGTGTGTTTTGTATACCATGAGGGGAAGAAACAGTAGATTCTATTTTAACCTACAAATATGCTTCAAGTTAATATAGTGGGAAGTAGTCTAGTACGCTTTTCTTAGGCATTAAAGTTTGGTACTGACATAGAATGTAGTTTCTGTAGCTTTTAGTCCAAAGAGTGGTTTTGCTTTGTTTTTGTTTTTCTTCTGGTATCTGAGGAATTCATTGCTTTTTACTTGAAGCTTCATGATTGCTTAGAAATGAGAGCAGTGCAGAGCCAGTAGAGAAGTATGAGGTGAGATGGGGAAATATTCTGATGAGGAAATGATGGTGAGGCAATGTAATGCAGAAGTGTAGGAAAAAATTAAAAGGTGTTAAAGACAAAAAAATAATCTCAGAAAACCACAGAGAACCACCAGGGGGCTGTACTATTATAACAGGCATTTCAACACCTTTCAACCAAAATCTCCTTCCCAAAAAAGAAAGTAGCCAGAGGTAGAACAGTGGCCACCAGCCTCCTATCGTACCCCTTCTAATACCTTTGACATTTGAAGTGTCTCATTCCCTATCCCCTTTCATTCTCCTCCTCCTCTGCCAGCAGTCTTTTTATCCTGGAATCAGAGCTACTGTGGTTCCCTCTTATCCACAGGCATTATATTCCAGACCCCCAGTGGATGCCTGAAACACAGACAGTACTGAACACTATATATATACTGTGTTTTTCTTATACATGTATACCTATGATAAGGTCAGATTTACAAATTAGGCACAGTAAGAGATTAACAATAATAACTAGTAATAAGATAGAACAATTATAGCAATATAGTGTAATGAAAGTTGAGTGAATGTGGTGTCTCTGTCAAAATATCTTACTGTACTGCACTCACTCTTGTGATGCTGTGAGATGATTAAATACCTACATGATGAGATGAAGTGAGGTGAATGACACAGGCATTGTGATGTAGTGTGAGGCTAGTTATTGATATTCTGACAGTACTGAGGAGGATTACCTGCTTCCCGACCACACACAGTTAACTGCAGGTAACTGAAACCATGGAAAGCAAAATGTGGATAAGGAGGGAGTATTGTATCTGTGTCAAAGGGAAGGTGGATAACCAAGTTCTTCCAGTTGTGAAATTGTCTTACTGGAAGCAACAGAGTTCTGTTTCAGTATGTTAAGATAGATTTCTTAAAAAAAAAAAAAAAAAAAAAGGCTACTTAGAATCTGTTCATTTGACTTATTTCATTTGGAAAGTTTTCCAAAAAAATAAGGGCAATAAAAATTGTTTACAGAGATAAAAATACCTGTGTTTTAAAAACAACATAGTAGACGTAATGAACAATGAGAAAGACTTCATACCATATAACTAAATACACATAACTATATGTTTGAAAATCTATTTCCTATTTCTAACAAATGGAAAACTGATGTTTATTTCCTTCCTCAAGGAAGGAACTATCTCTTCCTTCCAAATCATACAGCACAGTGCACAGTTTTGAAGCTATACGGTGTCCTCTCTTTGAATTGTGTTCTAGAATTTAATCCCATTTACAGTCAATTTTTTTTGTTTTATATTTTATAGTAATGAAAAACAACTGATTCACATTCTTTATATATTTGAATAAGCTTTCCTATGTTAAGACATGAGTTAGCCTTCTTATTCTGGGTTATACAATCTCAGTACCAGTAAAATTTCCTCACAGATTTTGCATGCTGGATTATTCCTCTTTTTAATCCCATCAGTCATATTAATATTGTCTGGATGTGTATTTATTTTACATTTATCTTAATGTGTAGATACTTATTTTTTTCTGGCTTTTTCATGGAATATTAGGGAGAGTCTATAAAATCATATCAGTCTTTTTGCTTCACTTTTAATAAAAGAACTATCTTAAATTCATTTGGTTTTAATCTGCTTTATCATCTTGGTCTTTTGTGGTTGACACTTCTTTCTTTATCTATTCTTGATGTAAATTTCTTTTTGTTCTTAATAGTTCCACTGAGTTTCACTCAATTTCCAATGAGACATTTTAATCTACTAAGGTCAATTAAAACTCCTCTGCATTTAAACATTGCTTAAAATTTTAATAGACTATCCAGACTAGAACTAGACACTTTTTAAAACTATTATAAATTTAAAATATTTAATCAATATGATTAACTGTACTTAATTAAACAAAGGTGTTGTGCAGGCAATATGGAATACTTAAAAATTATACAAATCCCATACATATCATAGACCCATTCTCAAAAAGCTTAGGATCTATCGGGGCAGATATGTAAGGCAGAACATCAGTAGCACTCAATGCTGTACAGTTTCAGAGAGATTCTGACTGACGTGAGATTTTGTGTGGCTTTTTGTGAAGTTCTGGGAAACTTTATGATTCAAACTAGAATATGAAGATTAAGAAGCACTGCAATGAAATGATATGAGAAGCATGGGAAACTTTAGTAGTATAAGATCAGGAAAACAAAATATGAGTCAGAGAAAGATCAGTGATCTAATTTGACTAAAGAATTGGTTTCCAAACTTTTTTTCTAAGCAATTGGAACCCTTTTAATATTTGGAAAAGTCATGCTTGAGGAACTAAACTATATGATGTGTGCCTGAAGCATAGAGAAGAACAGGTAGAGTTGAGATATAAGGCTAGAGAGCTGGGCTGAGGAATATCTTAACCATCACATCAGGAATTTGGTGTTTATTTTTAAATTATTGATAGTTGTACCAAAGGGAGAAAGATTAGAGGCAGGCAGATGCAGCTAGAGAGCTTTGCAGTGATTTCTCAAGAAAGAGTAGTGGCCTGGACTATCAGGTAGTGATGAGGAGGGAGAGATACAGACAGGTCTGATAGACTCAGTAGGACTAATGGTAGGTTAGAGGTAAGGAGGAGAGGGGACTCAAAGCTTGTTTCTGAGAGTGCCTTGAGTGACTGGGTAGGCAAAAGTTTTGCTGTTTATTGAGATGGGGAACCAGACAAAGAGCCGTGAGAACCATGAAGTTACATATTTATTTTGAGGAATATAATATGTATTAGTGCTTACTACAATGCTAGATACCATGCTAAGTGTTTCATATGCATTTTCTTCAATGCATTATCTATTAAACATTTTTGATGTATTACCTAATTTAATTCTCAGTGAATATTAGCTTTTAAATGTGAAGGCAGCCAGATCATCAGGGCTTAAGGAAGAAATACGTGTTAAAAATTGGAGGTACCAGTCATAGAGAAGCAAAGGGGGAAAAGCTTTGGTGCAGGGCCTCGCAAAGGATGGAGCACAGGCCAAATTCAACATGCTGCTTCTTTTTCTTGATAATAATCTTTTTCTTTGATAAATTTTTATTGGAACACAGCCATGTTCATTTGTTTATTATTACCTTTATGCTTGTGAGTTTTTTTGTCTGTGGTCACTTTTGTCCTACACTGGCTCAGCTGGGTGGTCGCCAGAGGAAGCTGCAGGACCCACAGCCTACACTACTCACCACCGAGCTCTTTGGGGACAAAGCCTGCCAAGCCCTCTCCTAGTGTGAGGCAGGTGGGTGTCCGCACGTGGCTTTACCCTCCAAAATGAGAAAAATCCTTCTGTTTGAACATAAAGGGAAGAGAGTAACTGAAGATAAAAAGAAGAAATGACTAAGTGTGGAAAAACATCCAAATATTTTATTGGATATTTTTTAAATCTCAAAATATAAGAAAGGGCTTTAAATGTCACTTAGTCCAGCAAGCCTTTCATGTCATTTTTAATTGTTAGGACTTTCCAAACTCCAGAAGGAGTTCTCTACTCTAGCTAAGCTGCTAACACCAACATTATCCAGTCCAGAAGCTTTTCTCTTTTGTTGTGAGAGGTGGAGTTTCCACTATAATAGCCTTGAAGTCTTATCACTGTCCATACCTTGCTGTCTAGCACATTTCTTGTACTCTCTGCATCAAACTGCAGCTGTCCTGCCTGTTCAGCACCTCTGCTCTGGGATCACTAAACGATGCTTCCTCTCACTTTTGGTCTTATTTTGGTGTGTGTGTGTGTGTGTGTGTGTGTGTGTGTGTGTGTGTGTGTGTTTTGATTAGTATATCAAAAGTATTTAAGATTGGAAAACAAGTATAACAAACTTAATACTCATATGTTTAAAGAAAGAATATTTGCAATCAGTGTTCATTTTCATTTCTCCACTTTATCTAGAATGCTATTAAGAGAACCTTGATTCTTATCATGTAAACAAGAATTACTTTTTCTGGATTTCAGCAGTCTGAGAAAAAAGACATAATCATGGCACTTAGGCCATGATTCTTCCAGATAAATGCTGTTTGGAAAATGCTGTTCTTTGTGAATAACTGTAGGTTAACATTAACTGCTGTTGCTTATTTTAATGAGCATGAGATTATGTTAGTGGTGTAATATTCAATGCTTTTTATTATGGATTTGGTCATGAGAGTTTCTATAATGTTATTAGATGAAATTCTTTTACACAGAACAAAGAAAAAAGTACAACCTACTGTTTTCTTAAAATGTTATGGAATAGTGATATTGGGTAACATGAAAGGAACATTCTAGCCATGACTACAAAAGCTTGGGGAAAAGGAATAGAATAAATAAAGCTTAAGCCAGGCCCCTGAGCTAGTTGATAATAGGTGTCCTGAAATCTTTTTTTTGGAGATGAAGGTTAAATGACAAGTTGAAAGATTCTGGGCTTAAAAAAGCACATAGAGCTAAAAAAAAAAAAAAAAAGCTCAGGAGTCTTGCTAACATATTATCTTCTTGGTGTTTATTTATTGTCATATTCATTGAGGAAAAGTGCTTTTTTTTCTTGAACCCAATGAAATAGAGATAGGAGATGAGCAGGAGAATAATGGACCTTTCCTGGAGTACCAGCTGTGTTCTAAATTAATTCTTTTAATCCCCACATTTGCTCTTTGAAATAGAGATTGTGCTCCCCATTTGTCATTACAGCAAGCTGAAAGAAGCAATAGGAAGAAGAGTGATGGGGGGAGGAGGGAAACAGAAAATAATAAAGCTTTAGCAAGTCCTGCTCCAAATTGTGAAGCAGATAAATTTCCTCTGGTAGTCTCCGCCTTCTGCTCCCTGCTGGTGGGTTCCCTTCCTTCCTATAGCTGGTCCTCCTTAAGTTATTTGTAGTTTCTTTCACCATTTTCTTTTATCAGGAAATAATTGACTAACTCATTCCCGTTAAGATACAGAATAGTTGGAAATGCTTAAATACCCTCTAGAAGTATTTGTATTTTCAGAATTAGAAAGTCTTAGGCCAAAGGAGTGAAGCTATGAAGGTGGGATGACTGACATCAGCAAGTGGAGAGTAAGTAAAATCAGGGGAGGCAGAGTCCTCTTGTATCTCCAGAATCATCCCCATAGTGATTTTTTAATCTCCTTTCTTTTGCTATACCCAACTTTACCTTTGAAGAGCTGCTGTTTTTGTTAAGCCAAAATATGTGTCACCTGCTAAAACATTCTGGTCTTTGCAAAATGACTTTGAAATGACTTTAAAGTTGCACGATCGAACACAACATAGACTTCTCTGTTCACATTATAAGAAATTGAATCCCCCCCAAAATATATTGAAACTTATTATTCATAGAGATGGACTTTGAAGAGTAGATATACTAGGAGAAAGAACAAGCAGAGAAAACTGTACCCTCATTAATCATATAAAGCTTTCACACTGTGAAGTTCTTTCTGCATCTGAAGCCTCACTGAGCAGGCCCTACCAGGGCCTGTGTCTATTTCTGCGGAGCTGCGACATGGTCTCTAGAGATGGCCCATCACTAGTGTGACTTATTCCACTTTTCTTTTCCCCGAAGAGCAAAAAATCTGAGCAAAGCTGCATAGTCCTTTTTATCCCAGAATAGAAAAAAATCTGTAGCTATGCTTCAAAACCAGTCTGCCTTCTCAGGATGGCAAATTCATTCTCCGTGTGTGTGTCTCTCATATTGTTCTACATACAGTATCATCTCTGGCAGGAATTATATCAGTCTCAACAGTCCTTGGCCCCTTTGTTTCTTACCTATTATTCTAACCTGCTTGCATACATGCCACTGTGCATGGACCCCTGGCAACATGTGCTCCCTTACTTCTGGCTTCTTGGCTTATACTGATTCATGCCCTTATCCGTATCTCCAACCCCAACTCTTCTTTTCCTGTCTTCCACTCTAAACTCATCCAAAACACTAAAGTAATGAGTAGATTGACTAAGCATTTCTCTTCTGGTTGTAATCAGGAGCAATGCAAAAATTCTCTCTGAATCACCACCACTACTACCTCCGCCATCATCATCATTCTTGCCAATCTGTTCCTGCACACTAGTCCTGGCCTGGCTTTAGGTCATAGGTGGCATGGTTCCATTTTGTAGCCCTTGATTCCAATGCTTTAAGCTATTGGTTTATTTTTTTCTCTCCTCTTTGCTGTGAAATTATAGATAATGTTTCCATAGTAACAGTAATAGTATCTCCATAGCTATGGAGAGACAAGGTAAGCCTTTCCATAATGAAGAAAAGATAAATATATGATAGTTCTCTTTTTAAGTAAAGTTAAACAGAAATAATTGAATGACCATCATATTACTCCCACCAGGCTTCCTCAATATTTCTGTACTATATAGAAGTTATGTATGTTTTTCAGCTTATATCTAAAAAGGAGAAACAGCACATGGTTTTATGTATTACTCCTATTTTATCATTAGCAACCTTTACAAATATTTACTTACTATAATCAGTATGGTTATTACACATCAGTATGTGTAAAAAATGTGACAAAATCAAGTGAATTTATGTTGAAATATGGAAGGCTAATATGCACATATGCATAGACTAGTTCTATAATATATTAGTCAACTGTGTTTAAATATAATTTACTATAATTATGTTTAATAATATACTATATTTCATTTGCATCTAAAGGACATAACAATATATCTTAAAACTTGAATTACTTTTCTCAGTAGACTAAGACAGGTGGTAAGATTGTTTCATGGATGTGAAACAGAAGCAAAAATTGTTAAGTGGCTTCCTCAAGATCTTGTATAATAATAAAGCAAAGATAAAGCCTAGTTCATTGTTCAATAATATGATCAAGACTTTTTTGTACTAGGAAAATTTCTTTTTAAGTTCATAGCATATTCTATGTAGTAGCTATTTCTGTAAGCAGTACGTTAGGATGGCAAATTTTTATACCTTATGTGTAATATCTTTACTAAGCTGGCTCCTTGCTTAGTAAGAGCTCACAAATATATGCTCAACTTGTGGCTTTCATATGTCAAGCAAGATGAAGTGCTACTGAAAAATGTTCCTAACATAAGTGATTACAAAGGTAAAATAAATTTAAATGCTTAAAGGTGATCTCTTCAAATTAGTCATAGAGGCAAAGAAGAAAGAATCACATGTCATATGCATAGATATAAGGTAGTAACAGGCCAAGGGAAAGTGGTCCTTAGTAATAGTGACCCCCTAATGCACCTCTCTTTGAGCTTTGCTTTCTTTGTTCTGGCTCGAGGGAAGACATCAAAGGGGCATATAAGGACCTCTAATGTAGATAGCATCTGCCATGTGCAAGCAAGCGAGAAACGAGGGTGGGCTAGAGTTTGCAAGATTATATTGGTTTTCTATTGCTGCTTTAACAAATTGCCACAAATTTAGATGCTTAAAACACAAATTTATTATCTCATACTTTGTGTAGATAGAAGTCCAGGCACAGTATAGCTCAGCTGGTTCCCTGCTAAGAGTCTCACAGGCCAAAGTCAAGGTGTTGGCACGACTGGGTTTCTTTCCAGTGGGTCTGGGGATGAATCCTCCTCTAAGCCCATTCAGCTTGTTGGCAGAAGTTCATTCCACGCAGTCGTGGGACTGAAGCCCCATTTTTTTCGCCGAATGTCAGCCAGGGGCTCATTGTCAGCTTCTGGTGGCAACCTGCAGTCCTTGGTTTGTGGGCCGCCTTCTGCTTTCAAAGCCAGCAACAGCGGGTCAGATCCTCCTCACGCTTCCAGTCTCCCTGAACTCTCCTGCTTCGCGTCTCCTCTGCTGCAACTCCGACGGACTCTCTGCCTTCTTCTTCTTCTGCTTGTAAGAACTCAATTACACCGGGCCCACGTGGATAATCCAGAACAATCTCCTAGTTCTAACTTCAGTACCTAGATTAGTGTTTGAATAACCACAGGATAGGAATCTTGTGGGGACATTGTTCAGAATTCTGCCTCCCACAAAACCATAGAAACAGCCATATTTATAAACGAGCTTATCTAGTTTCATATTTAAATCTAGATTTTGTTGTTGATACACAAGCCTTGGTGAGGTCATATTTAACTGTTCCGATATTCCCTCTGCTATGCTTCAGGGAATTCAGAAAAAGGTTGTACACTCAACCATACATACTTAAAACAGGACTGGAGGAGGAGTGTACCAACGTGGTAGTGGCAATAGCAGTTAGCAGAAAAGTTCTTGGATAATAAGAGAAACTATATTTACATTGTCCTCCATGTGGAAATTCTTGCCAACTTGAAAATTGGGATTTTATGTTACTAAGGAGAATGAGTTTCTTTGCAGTTACTAAGGAATACCAAGCTAAGTAGTAATTCTTAGACATTTACCTGAATTGACATTGTCGATTGTTGAGCCGTAGTGCTGGTATGATCATAGCTGTTGGCTTTTATTTTTGCTGAGATGTCATTGGACATAGGGAGCCTAGGCATAACAATAAGAATAGCTCAGGTTAATCTAGAAAAAAACAAAACAGATGTCTCCTACTAAGAATAAGAATCTTCTTGGTTATTTTCTTATTACAAGAACAACAAACATGCATTTTAATAGTTTGGTGATACTGACTCTATGAAATACCAGTTCAATGAAGTGATTACATTTCAGTAATATAAACTTCTGGTAATCCCTAAATTCTTTATGCTCATGTTTTATTATTTTATCAAAGCAGATTCTAAGAAAAATGTTTTCTGGATTTATACTGAAAAAATTGACTTCTCCTTTGCTCTGTTATTGTCATTTACTAATGATGCACAGGAGAGTCTATTTTTACTTGATAAAATAAACTGTGGTATTTATGCATAATTTTATATAACTACTAACTACTAAAGAGAACTTGCTCCTTTAGAATTTGTATAGTATCTATTTTGTTGCTAAAAACAATCAGCCACTGAATTTAAGTGGTTTGACTAGGAAAATGTAATAAAATGATAGCAAATTACTTTAAATTGTAACTCTGGTGAATATACATCTGTTACCTAAATATAATCATTACCTGTCTTTCCACGAAATCATGTATTTGTGTTATTAACTTAAATCAATATCTGGTTTTCTTTTTTAAGAAACAAAATAATACAAACACATATGGTAGAAAATAAAAGTTGCTTCCTCACTTACCCACCTGCACCCTTTGATCTCTTCTCCCAGAGTTAACCACTGTTAATGTTTTGTTGCATAATCTAATCATCCAAACTTCCTACACATATCCAGTGTATGCTCTTCATATGTATTCTGCTGCAATTTGCTTTTTTGTTTTTCACTTAAAAACAAATTTTAGAATCTTTACATGTCTGTGTATATAAATCTATCTCATTTGTGAGGATTTCTGCTGAATACTTGTCAATCTCAGATTTAACATGATGCCCTATTGAAGGACATTGAGGCTTTTTCTATACAGTGCTACATGAACATGCTTATACTGATCCTAGTTTATGTATGACTAATCTGTAGGATATTTTCTACAAGTAGAATAACTAGTTAGCTAAAGGAGTTTGCACATATTTAATTTTGAAAATACTGCAAATTACCCTCTAAAAGCATTGCATCATTGATGGGCATTCTCTCCAATAGGGTGTGAGAGAGCTTGTCTTTACTCACTCTTGGCCATACTTGGGTTAATTTTTTTTCATCTTTCCAGTCTAGTTCAAATTTTCATTTTCACTTTATTCAGTACTCAACAAACACTAAATGCATTCTTTGATTATTGATTAGGTTAAGAATACTTCCATGTACTTACTGGTTTATTAACCATTTTTATTTCTTTTTCAGTGAAATACTTGTTCCTAATCTTTGTCCATATTCTTGGTTCTGTGTTATATTTAGTAAACCCTTTCCTCTCCAATACTATAAAAAATTATTATATTTTATTCTCAGATGTGTGTAAAGTTTTTATGAGTTTAGTTCTTTGATGCATCTGGAATATATTTTGTGAAAAAGTAGAGCTCTAGACTAATTTTTCCCAAGTAGATAGTTGAACCTAGGTAGTTCATTGAATAACCTAAGTTTTATTTATTTATGTAAAAATCCCCTTTTTGTGCATATATTGTCCTTATTTTTATTGTTACTGGATTTTCTGTTTTAGTCCATCAATTTTAGAAGTTTAAAGTATCAATATTTTAAGTACTAACCTAGCTTGATTTTACTAGCTTGTAGGTCAAGACTTCCTTTATTATTCATCTTCAAACTTCTCTTGGCTAAATGCTCATATTCCTTTTCTTAGTAAACTATACATTTAAAATTGCATTAAAATTTAGACTAATTTTTAAAGAATTGGCATCTTTGTAATATAATTCTTCAGATTCATAGTATGTCTCTCCATTGATTCGGGCCTTCTTTTTGATGTCTTTTAGTAACACTTGGTCATTTTCAACATTATCTTCTGGTTATAACTTGTTAATTTTATTCCTAGATATTTTGTAATTTGTATTACTATTATACATACCATATTCTTTTCTATTATGTTTTCTAACTGGTTATTTTTCATATTTACTTATTAAAGTTATTTATGTAAATAGTGTTTTGAATCTTGTATCAGGCCACCTTACTGAAGTATGATTAATTCTAATACTTTTTTCTCATTAATATTACTAGTTTTCCCTTTAGGTTTTCTAAACACAACCTCTGATCTTCTAAAAATAATAATTTTCTCTCTTCCTCCAAATGTACTTTCAAGGTGCCTCAGCTCAGATCTATCATAAATTAATTGGAGAAATGACTTGAGGTATGTTCAGAAATGATACCACATTTGTTCCTTGCTACTATAGAAAATGAATCACTATGACTTTCTGCTTTTAAAGAGAAGTAGTATTTGTTTCCTCCCCACCCCAGATCTGCATTATATAAGTCGTGTTGTCAAATAAGAAAGCAAAATTAAGTTTCATTTGTACTGTATCCTTTGGAGTTCTTCAAAGCATAAATTTTAATCTGTGAGTCATTGCTTTTAAAGGTCAGTGCACTATTTAATGTATTGATATGATACTGGGTCTTTTGCCAGTCTAAGATCTATTTCCAGTTATCAATATTTTTAAAAGCATGAAAAGATAAATTTTAAAAATGAATTATCAAAGTCACAGGAACAAGGGCAATAGTAATCAGAAGCAATATTAAGAGCTTCTATGCTTGTGGCATTCTAACTTTTCTCATTTAAGTGTGTTGTTAAAAATGGACAGTATCAAGCATCATGAAAATGGAACTTTTCACCTACAGTACCATATCCCAAAGTGTATCCCACAGACTAATAGGTCTTTGGATGCCAACAGATTTTAAGCAGAAAAATAAGGTTTCATGGTCAAATAAGTATAGAAAGTGTGAGTTAAACAGTTTCAATTTTTTTGAATTGCAGAACTTGGTAAAGTCCTTTGGTATGTTTATGCATTTTGTGACTTTTCAAAGAATATGTAGCTTGTCCCTGAATTCATGCAGACCAAGTAGTCCTTTGTATATGAGGCGTATCTTAGAATTAATATTCCTTATACTTTGGAAAACACCTAAACATCCTCAAATTTAAATTGTAGCATGTGCTTTAGGAAAAAACAGAGTTAGAAAAAGTAGACAAAAAAGTTTTCTCTGATTATCTAATTGATGTCTAGTTGCACATCTCTATTTGCATTTTCCTTGAATGGATTGATTTAAGGACTAAATTGACCTGTTTAGTTGTTGTTGTATCTTTCCATTCTTTCACTGAATCATGAAGACAGCATTCAGTACTTACTCAGTGGTAATAAGTGAGGTGAGAGATGTGGTAGGAAAAAATAAGGGGCAATGATAGAGCAAAGGAGCCAGGTGGAATTAAGGTGTGGTGATGTAGCCAGACATGAATTGGTCTAATCTAAAATGGTACTGAAGGCATTAATGGGACTTGTAGATTTGAAATACATTGTCACAATAAAATGTAGTATAAATACTGTGATCATTTTCAAATGTCCCTAATGTGTTTGGGGAGAACTGGGTGGGGGAGTGAATTAGACTGACATAGAGTGAGATTTATACCACAGTTGCAACCACCAAAGGCAACAGTTGAGAAAATTTTACAAAAAGGACCATTCATTTACAAAACAAAGTTACTGATATGCATATTAAGAATAAAGGATATTGGGAAAGAGTCAACAGGGCTCTGACATTTAGTCTAGACAAATACATGCAAAAGAAATAAAATGTGAGCCACATGGGTAAACATAAATTTTCTAACAACCCTATTAAAAAGTAAAGGGAAACAGGTGAAATTAATTTTAATAATATTTTGTATTTAACCCACTATATCCAAAATATTATTTCAATGTGTAATCAATAAAAATTACTGAGATATTTTACGTTCAATTTTTTTTACCAAATATTTGAAAACTGGTGTGCATTTTATATTTACAGCACATCTCAATTCAGACCAGCCACATCTCAAGTGCTAAATTGCCATGTGTGGCTTGTGCTTGCCTGTCAGACAGTACGGGTTTAGACTCTACCGCTTCGTAGGTGTGCATCCTCTTGAGTCTCAGCTTTCTCATTTGAACATGGAGATAACATCCATTTCAGTGGGTTAATATGAGAATCCAATTATAAAATATATGTGAGGGTACTTTGTAAATTGTTACAAACATTAATCATTATTTAATTATAAGTCATGGAACAGTTGCAACTATTCCAAAGAAGCAGCTGAAAGCACGTTCTTCCTTAAACCTCAAAAAAAATGAAATAAATGAAGGCATTAAAAATGAATCCATAATGATACAGAAGTAACTATAATTTTTATCACGTGAAAGTTATTTTGCTGCTCAGTATTCTGTTCTGTCTGATGGAACACAACTAAATAAAATAAATGCTTTATGTCTGAGCTTTCCAAAGAATTAAATTATCAGAAGAATTGCTTTCATATGGAAGAACTGATACACTTTTTTTGTCTATTTATTTACCTCTGTTACTGCTTTTGACTTGGGCTGCCAAGAAGTTTGGAGTTAAATTTGCAGTTCAATTATAACAATTAAGTAGGACTTTATATGTCTACTCATTTACATTCTTTTTCATTTTTTTCTACTTTATTTACCATTATTTTTTCCATTTATCCTTTTTAAGTAAACTAATATATTTGTAAAACTAGTAATGTAAATAAAGATAAACTAAAGTATAGGTATTTCACAAATTTGCAAGGGAAAATTTTCACAGATTTTTACAATTACAGATTGACATTCAAATTAGACCATTCTAAATACTAAAATGTCATTCACATCAGAATGCAAAAGTTCCAAAATATCATGAAAAAAAAAAGAACATTATTTTGACAATAAACTGACTTTTTTTAAAGAGAGGAATATCAGAGTTATCAAGGAATATAGAACTGAAATTGTTAGGAAATGCTACAGATATTCCTGTAAAAAAATTGAATTCTGGACAGCTCATCAGAATACAAGAGAATATGGTTTTGTTAAGTGTGAGATCCATAACTATTACTAGAATTAAATGAGGTTTAATAAAATTAAATCTGTAGTCTGTATTTGATAGTCTTATTAATTATATGTATTTTCACCATTAGAAGACTTTTGTGAAAGCAGTTATTAGTTGAAGTTTTACAGATACAGATATGTTGAAGTGTGATCTAGACTTAAAAACTATGGAAGCAATATATTTTTGGTAAAATTTCCTGTAACACTCAATGGCTCTTACATTATAGGAATGTACAAGGAGAAAAGCATTGTTTCTTTAGTTGGTACTGAAGTATCCTTTTGTTGATATTAAGATTATGAAAATGTGGAATGTGTCAAAAAAAAAAGAAACACTGTGCTTTGTATGTTAGAACTTATAATCTACCTCAGTTATGTAGGAAACATATATAATGTGATTTTTTATAAACAGGCCATCTATGCACCAAGGACAAACAAGATAAAATTTAGGTACACAATATTTCTTTCCTTTTCTTTTCTTTTTTTATTTGAAATATCTTATGTCAGTTTCAAGAATATAACACAGTGGTTCATCAGTTACCCATATTATTAAATCCTCACCCCACTAAAGGCACACAGTATTTCTGGGGCCCTGTGTTTTCTCAAGGTCATCATGTCTATACTCTCCTTAGATTGCTCATACTGTTAAGTTGCATGCTTCTCAAGGGCAAAGACTCTATCTTGTATATAAAATATTCTCAAAACGTCTTCACTTAACTTTGTATTTTTTATGTAATTTGACTTACTAGTTCTATATTTAGATTAAAAACTATTAGAAAACATTTAATATAACTCTTTTACCTATTTCATGATATCTAAAACTATTTTTATTGGATAATGTGAAAGGTATTTCTTGTTTGGTCATAAATCCTATTCCTGACATTATCAAGATGACAGCTGTCACTGACTATAGTCCTAAGTCTCTGTGATTCCTCTTCTGATATCTAGGTTTGGGACTGTTTCTAAGAAGATCAGTGATATTTTCAGTAGTTACTGTTGAATGACTTTTAATTTTATTTGGTTAATCCTAAAAGATTCCTACTTCTTAGAAATCCTTAGTAAATCAAAGATTTATTTACCAAAAAATTAAGAGCAAATCAATTGAGACTCATCTACCTCCTTTGAAAAGTACTGTGTTTAAGAAATCTTTTAGTATATATGTATATACATATGTATCATGGTTAAGAAGTTAGTTTCAAGCTAAAATTTATAATTAAGAAGAAACACAGGAAATTCATGATTGATGGGATAGTTTTTGTTTTAGTTTTATTATTGTGGGTATACCAATAGTACTTACTGGCTAGCATCTTTTCTGACTGATGAGTTACAAAATATTTTCTGTAGTTACCTGGCTTGCGTGAAGCATAATTGTCTTGATTATATCTTTTTATACATATGAGTAGGCAAAAATGTGTTTGAATTTCTCCAGTTACATTTACATTTCACACCAGGAACCTAATTTCAACTCAGTAACCTATGAGAATAAAACATAAAATCTTGCTTAAGCCAGCAATTAATTATATTTCATAGTAAACAAAAATGATTTCATTAAATTTTTATGTTTTTTCCTTACTGGTAATAGTGGGTTATGTATAAATTTTTAAGTATCCCTGATCTTTGTAACCATTCAAAGTTGTCATTTTAAGTCTTCATTTATTTTCTGATTAGAATGAAGAGCTATGCAACATGTCTAAAAAATGTATATAAGTGGTGTTCCAAAGGGCCAAAGGCCACTTCACCCTTTCTAGATTTGCCTGGATGGGTGTTATCTGTAGCCTGACAAAATGCACCAATGCAAATAGTAAGCATTATACCAAAAGAGAGCCTTAGGCTATGGAGATACAGATAGAAATTAAAGAGATTTATCATTAAAACTCCAAATGATGTAATCAACATCTAAAGGTTCAACATAAATTCATTGTTTTCTTCCTCACTAAGTATCTCTTTAGTTAACAATTATTTCTACCATTCTTCACTCACAGGGGTCTGACTTCTAGCATTGCCAGGGTGGAGAATAGAGGATGTAGAAAAAGTTAAGGAGAAATAATTCTCTTTGTCTACAGAGCTGACTACCCATGTTGCTCCGTTCTCAGAGTTCCAAGGTCTCTTACTGGCCCTTCATGTTGATCTTCAGGCCTGTGGCCTTCTCCGTTAATACCTTCCACCGCTACAACCTTTCGTTTAGGTCTCACCTACTCAGAGATGGACGAGTTGTGGTGCAGAAAGGTTCCCAATACAAGGCCAGATTGTTTTCCTTATTTATATTAGAGAATATTTGATATTCCATCTCCTTGGCCTTTTACCTACTCCAGCACCAAGTCAGGATCCAGACAGCCCTCGTAGCCTGAAATGCCCATACCCCTAGCATAATTCCAGTAGTCTGCTGGTGTTCCCAAAATGCAGGAAAGGATATTATTCAAACAGACTGAGAAACAGAACAAAGCCTTAATACTAAGCTTAAAGCTAAAGTTATGTGATTTTTATATGTTTTCTCTTAGAGGAAGTCAAATGGATACCTGTGGAGCAGAGTTATCTCTGCAAAAGTCTTTGTATGACTCTTACCTTTTCCTTCACAGGTTTCATAAGGCAAACTCTTAGAAGAAATCTAAGTGTGGAAAATATATGTTCTTGTAAATTCCAAAATAATTCAATATACCCCCTTAGTTCTTTTGTTTGTTTTTTGGGGATTAGTTCCTCTTCACTGTGAGAATTTCTTTTCATTGTTATAATATGAACAATATGCTGCTGATGATGTTAGTGTGTTTAAGAATAAATGTCAAGGATCATAGTGATGTGACAGGCAAATAGTTTCCTGCTGCTAATGAAATATCATTGCAGGGTTAAAATGGCCCTAGAAAATAAGTCTGTAGGTGAAATGGAAACATTTCAAAGCAGGAGCCTTTTATTCTATCACTATGTTCAGCCCTAGCATAGAAATGTAACTCCATTTTCATTTAGATATATTCCTACTTGAAAACTAAATCTCTTGCTTTCAACATTAAAAACAACACATATACTTTTTTACAGTTTTATTTGGAGGCTTGAAATCCATTTTGTTTGGCTAAAGTCTTTTGTTCCTATATTCTTATTGAATTACTTTAATTGATTTTATGGATAATTAAGGAAATAAAATATAATCATATTTTAGGTATATTATTTATTATTTAGAAATCATGAGAGTCTGAAGAAGTAAGATCAGCCAGACTTTTTAAGACTTCACTTTGATAAAAATTTATCAGGCTCAACACAAAATCTTTCCCTTTATAGTGAGTACCTTCCAACATCACACACACTTTTTTGTAGAACATCTTATTACTAGAGTTTGAAATGATACTGAAATATTTTTTTAACTTTTTAATTATGAAGTTAACAGGAAGTTGTAAAAATAACACAAAATGAATTCTGTATCCTTCATCCAACTTCCCCCAGGTAATATATTCTATAAATATAATATACTGTCAAAACCAGGAGATTCAGATGTGTACAATAATGTTGACTAGACTACAGACCTTGGGTGTCATGAATGAATGTGAGAGGAGCGTAGGAAGTTTCCCTTATTTGAGACTTACATGACTGATTTAGTAGTCGTCATAGTCTACTGGGCTGCCATAACAAAATCCCAGAGAGTGAGTGTCTTAAACCACATGATTTTATTTCTAGGTTTTGGAGCCTAGAAGTCCAATCAAGTTGCCTACCAATTTGGTTCTCTGGTGAGGGCTCTCTTCCTGGCTTGCAAACAGCTGCCTTCTTGCTGTGTCCTCTAATGCTTGAGGAAGAGAAAGGAATCAAGTTTTCTGGTGTCTCTTCTTATAAGGGCACTGATCCATCATGAGAGCCTCACTCTCATCTAAACTTAATTAGCTCCCAAAGGCCACATCTCTAAATACCAGCATCTTGGGGGCAAGTGCTTCTACATATGTATTTGGGGGAGAGGCACAATTTAGTCCATAGTTATGGTGGAAGCATTATCAAAATAGGGAGTGCAGGTGAGGAAAGAAATAACCATTGCCATCTTAGGAATGATGATTTTTGAAATGCCTGTGGTGATAGCTAGGAAGCAGCTGATGTACCAGTTTAAAGTTTAAGGGATTGGAGTAGGCTGTAGAAATAAAATTGGAGATCAAGGAATCATAAAAAATTAGAGTATTTATAAGATAAGAATTGATGAAACCTAACATATCTTTCCATATTCCTTTGCTTAGTGGTTGATAAAGTTACAGAAAGGAGACTTCAGCTTGGGTACTGCATTTGTCAGGAAAGGTATCCTTGAAGAAGTAGGACTTTGAGTGGTTTGTTTACAGTGGGTCTGTGCCTGTGTGTGTTTATAAAATCATCCAAGTATAGAGTTGATACTATCTAGATTTTTATCTAGAGCCATCCTGAGCTAAAAATTCCTCAAGATTCCTGGTCTCCATTTCAGAATTCTTCTTTTAATCAGTAGGTTAATTTTTATTGCTATATATCCAATTCACAAAGAGTAAATAATAGACATTTCTAGTGTCCATTATGTGCCAGGCATTATAGAAGCCCAAGATAGCCAAATATAAATAAGATTTATATATTTCCTATGCATGAAACACTCAAAATCTATTAAGTAAATCAGATAAAATGTGTGCCCAATCTGAGAGGTGTAAAATAGTTAACATTTTAGTAGGTATTGTGGAGAGATGTGGCACCAAATTGAAAGTTTGCTCTATATGCATGGGAAAAGGCTCACAATACATTAAGTTTAAAAAAAAGGAAAGATACAAAATTATAATAGAGTATGATTCAATTTTCATTCTATTTAATTACAGGTAGTACACACTCCAAAATACTCTCTTTCTGTTAGATAGTAGAAGTATGAGGATTTTAAAAATTAGGCTTTTCAGTATTTTTCAGGGTTTCTACAATAAACATATCATGCTTTTAAAATCACATATTTTTTTTGTATCCTTAAAGTAACAGTAGTTGTATGGACAGGGACCACTGGTGAGCATGACTAGACTTGTGAGTTACAGATAGTTCAGCCTTTCATAAGTATTCCTGCACTGGTGTGCCCATGTCTACAAATTGCTCGGTCTTCCTTCACTTGAATTGCTCCTTATAAATTAAATTATGTTTTTGTCTTTCAAAAAATAAACTGTGTATTATTGGCTTCTTAATAATTATTTATCTTAAGAACAGCAAACAGCCAGACTTTTCCATAAACTACCCTTACAGGATAGCTGTTTCTATGAGAATCTGAAAAAGAAAAAGAAGCTTTCAGTGAATTTTCAAAGAACAAATGAGAAGAAGGAAACAGTAAGCAGCATATTCTCTCTCCTTATTTAAAGCATTTGGCATTAGAGACACGCTGTAGCTCCCAAGTGCTTAGGTGTCTGACAGAGATGAATCATGAGGCTCTTGTCTCCGGGGCACTGGTCCGTCCTCCTGACCCAGGGACGTCCTCCTGACCCAGGGACGTCACGGCACTCGCCACTCCCATAGGTGCTTCCCTTTAGCTCCCATACCCTCTTACTGTTGAACTGAACCTGTTGTTTCTGTAGAGGTCCAAAAGAATGAACTCACCAGAAGATGCTAGCATAAAACTCTGGAAAGGCCTGATCAAATGTCCAATGAGAACAAAGAAGTGTATGTATATTACAAATATGTATGTATGTGTATATATATATATACAGATATATATGCAGATAGGTATATATCTATATTCCAAATGTATTCCAAATATATATTCCATGTATATGTATGTATGTATACACACATTTAAATGATATATATTCCCCAAAATTCTGAATAATGGCTACTAAATTATAATTTGAGGTAGTATCTATTTTTTTAATTATTAAATTACAAAACAAGCCAGTTTTTAATCTGAATCTCTGAAGACAAAGAAAAACTCATTAATCACTTTGCTTCGGAGAGCACAGAATACAAGAACTGGAGGGACCATCTGCTGCAACTATCCGTTTGTTTCTTGACTCTCCTCATGTTATCTTCCGTGGTCATTGCCCTGTGCTAAACCCCTGCAGTGACAGGGAATTCCCTACCTAAAGATAAGGATACTTGCTCCATCTTCCCAAGAGCTTTGATTCTGATTTGTATCTGCTCACTGTGATGTCCATCTTGGTGGACTTAAACTCTTTGAACTAACACAACCCTTATATGACAGTGTTTCGTATTTCTAAGAGAGTTCTGATGTCCTGCCTGAGTTTCTTTTTTAGTCTTTACTATCCAAGTCTCCAAATACTTTGATTCTTCTGCTCCTGCTTTGTTCAAGTTTGCCTGTCTTTCTGCTTAAGCTTAGCACTGAAACATGACGACAGAGTGTGCAGCGAATGGCCTCTCACCTCCTTTCCTATAGTTGAGAGTGTGCGTTATTTTGGCAGCCTACAAGCACGTTGACTTTTTGGGTCACTGCTTAATAATAGCCCTACTGTTTCACAGATAATTTCAAACCATCAAAAATAAGAGGATGCAGTTGCCAACTGTCAGGTTTTGAGTAGTCATAGGTTGCAACTATTTTAAAGGATCCTATTCCTCCAGTATCTCACTTTCTCAAATGTGTGAGAAATGTTACATTTAATCTTTTTCTTTTCTGTTTGTAACTTTGTTTTAATCTTTCCTTTACTAGGGTAGGAAACAGTAGGGAGAGGTGGTGGTAGTATGTAGGATAGAGCAAAGGTATGCAGTCATTTCTATATAAGGACCAGAGGAGATGGTGCTACATAAAATGTCCTGCTTTTTTGGAGTCTCTCTTTTAGCAGGATCTGATTTTTATTATTTGCTCCTAAAAAAAAAAGGTAATTTGTTAACTGAAACATACTCTCAGTTCTCAAGGGATTTATAGTGGGCTCTCACGACAGTTATAACCAAGCCTATCAATTCAAGTCTTATTTTTGTGAAGATGATGCCATAGCTTCTGCCTGTGAAATGAATAGACTGCTGCAAAAAAGATAGTTGTTAGTAAATTCCCATTTTTATTAATCAGCATACTCTTCCTAATAAGTATTTTTGTGGTGGAAATAATCTTCTAATTCGTATCTATTTCATATGTATCTCTCAAGACTCAGGTTCATCAGATCAGATTTAGTAAAGCAAGGCACTCTGCATTCTAGCGTGAATTCTATGCTTTTCCAAGAAACGAGCTTCAGAGCAAAAGATAAAGAGGTTTAGAAGTATATTGAAAGTAATACCTGACTTAAAAACCAGAAGAGGTCATTTAGAAACTTTAGAGTTCTAAATATTATCTAAGTGCAAATTATCTTGAATTAATCAGTCTTTTAAGTTTGTAATATTTGGCTATTTCTAATCTCTTAAGAATTAGCAATCAATTGGTACAGTGAAGATTTATTAGTTTAGAACTGATCAGCACAGCCCTTTGACAAAATTCTGTTGAAGTAAATTATCCTATGTCCTGGAAAATAAGTTCATTTCCCAAGAGGAGCAGTTATCCTAGAAAAAAATTTGTTTCCAGGAGAATTAAGCCTAATGAAAATTGTCACTATAATATGTATGAGCAGAAAAAAAATGTGGTTTTACTGTAAAAGAGAAGTTAGGCTGCTGATGCAGTTAAAAGATTCCTTTTGTGACAATTCCTTGGTAAGAGTTCTGTCCATTGCAGGCAGCAGTGAATGGGCATTTATGAATTCTGTTGGGGAAATCAAGGAACGGTATCTGCATTGAAAGGATAGGATCATTTGTTCAGTACAATATAATATCTCTCTGGCAGTACTTTATTTGGTGACAAGTGAAATATGTTGAAAATGCACAGTGTGAAACTGAGGTGAAGTGCTGGTCTGAATCATTTTGTAATGTTATGTTACAAACTGAAAGAAAATTCACTGGCAGCATTTGTGACTAAGACATTACAATACAAAGAACATAAAATTCCTATTTTGGAAGGAAAATTATAATACACCTACTTTAAATTTTGAAAGAAATTCACTTCTTGCTTTATGAGTAGTAGTATCTATCTGGTACTAAAAATGCTGAAGATAAAAATCTTTATTCTCTCCATTTTAAGTGTATTATCTAATACAGAAGTGGTTCAGTTAGTGCCACATATGAGTATCATTAAAAACAAAATTGCTGCTTTATCTGCTTCACTTAAGTGAAATATAAGAACTTATCTTTTTTGAGATGAAACCTGGAATTAATACTGAAAAGATCCCTGTGAAATTTTTTTCAAGATTTTAAGTTCAGCTTTTGGTTTTCTTTTACCATAAATCAGACCAATATGAAATTGTACATTCATTCATTCCTTCAACAAATATTCTTGGATTATCTACTGTGTACAAGCACACTACCAGGTTGTGAGGATATAGCAGGGAATAAAACTGGTATCCACTGTTACATGGATTATGACCTAGTTGTAGAGAAGTATAATCACACTCTCAAGGGGTTGAAATGAAGCAGCACAAGAAAACACCTAGACAAACGGGGTGGAGAGGGGTCACACGGGTCCACAATGGGAGAAGAGTTTCTCTCTTCTCTTTCACTCTCTCTCTCCTTACTTCATCCCCTTTAATCCCCATCTTTCTTCTTCCATCTATCAGAATGGTTATTTTAATATGTTTAATGTGTACTTTAAGTATGTGTGGGTGCTCTTGTAAAATATGCATTATTATTTTATATATACATACATGCATTTATATATGCATTTTTAATTTGCATTCTCTTTTTGCTTTTCCTATGGAGCATCATGGTTTTCAGAGCGTCTATGTGTACATTTAGTCCTAGTTTTCTGATTGCTGCATAGTACTACATGGTATGCATTTACCACATTTTTCCTCTCTTGTTCTTCAATGCTGAACATCCAGATACACTCCAACTCCTGCCACCACAAATATCACTGAGAGGAATATCCTCATATAGCTCTCCTTATGAGCCTGGGTGAGAATTTCTTTTACATGTATCTATATAGACCCAGAACAAGATTTATTGAGTTATTCAGTGTGTGTTTAATTAATTTGGCCAGGTTCTGCCTGCTTCTTCACTAGATTACCTGCTCTAGTCTACTTTCCCACCAGCAGTGCACAAAAGGTTCTCTACCTATATCCCCACATTCATGCCAACAATTAGCATTACTTCCTAATTTTTAATATCAGTATTTCTGATACTAGCATGAGTGATATTAGCAATGAGTGATTGCACATTGTTGTATCACTTTGAGTTTCTCTAATTTAACTCATGAGTTTGAAAATCTCTCCATACCCATCAACCTTTTTGTTTGCTCTTGTGCAAATTGCTTATGCCTAACTTTTGCTCATTTTTTTTGTCTGTATCCTTATCTTTTTTGGTTTTTACAAGTTTCTGACATTAGTTCCTTCTTTGGTTTGAGATATTATAAAAATCTTCTCTGTATCTGTCAGCCGAGGCCTTTTTTTCATTATGAATGTGCTGGGATAAAATCTGGAAGAATCCAAAACCCCTCAAAATAAGACTTAACCATTAAGCATAGTGCCTAGAGCTCTGAAGAGCTTCAAATGGTCTTTTTCACAGTGGCTGCATTGTTTTCCAGCCTGCTTAGAATAAATTCCCATAGAAAATATCAATATTATGAGAGGTTTTTTTTTCAAATTTTTAACCTACTCTTATAGTCTACTTTTGTATTTAAATCTTTCTTATATATGATTCCTCTGTAACCATCAAATATTGTGGCTCAAAAATTCATTTTCTGGAGCAAGCTTCTTGCAAATAGTTTACCAAATTATGAGCAGTTAATATTTTAGAGTTTATAAATATTATTATTATTTATACCATATGATCATATAACTTTTCAAAATCTTCATGGTGATTTGTAATCAATAATAATTTTTTTAAAGTCTTTATATTAAGGCTGAATATAAAAATAAAATTAAAAATGTTTTTGAGCTATTACTACATAGAAAATATTTTGTTAGACATATAGGGTGAGGACATGAATGTGAATGGAAATAAATTCAAATGAATAAACACAGTAGTGTTTCTCTTGAAGTTAATTCAGTTGGTTATATTCACTCATTAACAAAGGTCATTTATTGAACATTTGGTTACCTGGCACAAAAAATGTCTGGCCCATTATAGGTGTCCAAAAAATAGTTTATGTATCAACAAATGAATGAATGAATATAATATAGTTATAACACAGTTATAGTTTTTAATACTATGTGGTAGAGACAGACTCTAGATGATGTGGAATCTTAGAGAAGGGGCATCTACTCCAACCCGAGGCTAGGAATGTTCCCTGGGAGATACCTGAACATGTAAGTAGGAAATGTCTAGGTAAAGAGGGAGGAGGGAAGAGGGCATGCCAGGTACCCCCACCTTCACAAACACGTTGGAGGTAAGAGGTCACCTGGAATGTGCAGCGCAGCCCACACGATCGAGCATTGCTGGAGCTAGAAGACAGGAAGAAGGAAGAGATAAAGATGGGTCGTAGGAATACCTTTCAGTCCAAGGAAAGGGAAACCACTAAAAACTTTTTAAACAGTGATGGACTAATCACTTTTTAAATATGCCACCTGGCTTCATGAAGGACAGATTGGAAGGTACTTAGACTGAAAATAGAACAACAAATGAGGAATATTTTAAATAGCAGAAATAAGAGATTGTGAAGTCCTGAACTAGAGAGAAAATATCAATTTAATAGATATTTAGAAAGTATGAATTAGGGCTTGATGATTGATTAGATGTGGGTGGGGGCTTAAGAAGAGGGGGAGCAGTAAAAGATGACTCCTGGTTTTCTACCCTGGGTGACTCAGTGAATGAAGGGCGCTATGATGAGGGAATATGGTATTAGGAGCAAGTTTGTCAAGGAATGAGGCATTTTTTTGGTATTTTGAGGGTTTGATACCTCTGGAACTTTCAAGTAAAGATGTGCAGTAAGCAGTTGAATAAGAAGTTCAATAATAATGCAGGAAGACTATGGTAAGCCCCCAGAGAGAGAAGGAGATAAGGGAATTTCAAGTAGGGAGACATCACAATGGCCCAGGGAATTCAGAGAGCTGGTGGGATTAAACTGAACTTGAAGGATGGGCAGTGTATCAATAAACAAGATGCATGAGAGCATTCTGAGTTCAACACACACTAGTGTCTTTAACAGAATTGTATTTGCAAGCCTGCTGGGACCTGAATTCATATCCTGAGGGTTAGGAGGAAGGCAACTTGAACTGGGTGAGGCTAGGGTGCTATAGAGCTGGGCCTCTTCCTGAAGGTCCTGATTCACACTCTAAAATGTGCTATAAAGAGGGATGTGATGAAACTGGTCCTATTTGGTAAAAGGAAGTAGGAGGCGCATGACAAGAGAACTCGCTTAAAGATGGCAATACTCTGAGTCAGACTAGTAGCTATGATTCTAAGGGGACAGAGGCAGAGGCTATGAGGCATCAATAGCTTCCAGCCCTGCATGAGGGAGCAATTAGGGTAGCATTTAGCTCTGGCACAGCAGACAGGAGCTTTGGACAAGAAGATGCACTCCACACCCTACTAATGGGACCAAATGAAAGGAAATAAGGGATGAGAAGCAGAGGTGTGCTTGGGGGTCAGTGAATAGAGTAGCGAAGCTTGGTTTAAGCTGGATGTGTTTGAAAAGTGGGAATAAAATTGGGAAGGTTGGAAACCCTGAATTCCAAGATTAGTAGATAAGGTTTTGTCCTATGAACTCACTGAGTTTGTTGTTTTCCTTAGTAAGAGACTTGATTAGGAAAAAAAATCTATTCTAGGAAAATGAATCTGGCAAAAATGTCCAGGATGGATTAAAGAGAAGGACTGAAGGCAGGAATGCTAATGTGTGGGTTGTGAAGGAATCCAGACACCAAGAAAAGAGGGGTGGTCCAGACTGGAAATTGAAAAGACGTATTTGCCATTGTATTTTAATCTCTGAGTTGGTACCAGCATCAGTTGTAGTTTTTAATCTTAAAACTATACCAATGTGTACTGAAACAAAGTTTTAATCCTAGCATAAGAATTGACTTTTGAAATAATTTCAAGAACATAATTAGATATGTTTGCTTTGTCTTGTTTTAATATATAACATAGGTATAGGGTCATAAACACATGCTTAGATTTATAGGAAACTTAAATTGCTAGATAGATCAGGGTATCCCAACACCAAATCAGTAACAACATTTAGGGTCTCTATATTCCAGAACTATCAGAAAATTCTCAAAATAAACTAACTCTCTTCAACTTTATATATATTAGTGATGATGTCTAGGAGAAGGAGATGGTCATGAAAGCAAATGAGCAATAAAGGGATATAAAGAATTCAATATCACAGGTTTAAATGATGATATGGGGCTGAGATGTTTTAGAAATAGAAGATTTTACATTTCTGTTATATTAAGTACCTAGAAAGTGGAACAGTTAATTTTTAATGTATTCAGTGCTTAAAAAATTAACCAGTCTTCTTGTACTGAACACTGCAAATGACAAAAATGAGAAGCATAAGTTCGCTTTTGATTTGCTTCTTAATAAGTGGAGGTATAAAAGATGTATTCAGGGCACCCATTTACTTTGGTGAATTGGATAAGTTATAATTGCATTTTGTAGGACTTTTTAGATATCAAAAAATGTAATGTGTAAGTAATGATTTAGAATGTTAATGAAGAAAAATCAATTCCAAAAGCCACAATCCATAGTAATAGTAGTCAGGTGATTCATCCTCATTCACCACAGAAGCTGGTATTAACAGTTTTAATTTTAAAATCTTTTCCTTAAAAGAATAATGAAATGAGAAGTCAAGTATGCATATTGATAATGAACAGTTTCCTTTTTAGGATTTACTTAGATAAAACAGTATCCTTAGAAGCAAATCATTGAGCCAGGCCCTCATCATTGTTGTAGGCCTTTGGAATTAGAATAATACAATAAAATACAATTTCTGTTCTTAAGAAAGTTAAAGTTTTATGTGTATAAAAGTGTAGCAACAAGTGTATTTTTCAAGAGACTATATAAATAATCTACCTTTGTTTAAACTGGAAGCATAATATCCACTATTGGTTTGGAAACACTAATTTTCAGAACAGCAGAAGTAATTAGAAAATACCATTTGATTTATGGAAATTCACTTTACAGCTAAAACTTTATTATACAGAGATGTGTTCTTTAGGGACAGCAAAATAGTATAAGGTGTTAAAAAATTTAGAATAGATCTAAGTTGTGTTAAGGAAATTACTTAAATTTTTAGACAAGAAACTGGTGAAAGTTTTTGAAAGCACTATAAAGCTGAAGATTATAGAAGACTTAATTTATCTCAAAAACATTATGTTACGTTGCTAGGGCTGCCATAATAAAATACTATACACTGGGTGACTTAAACAGCAGACCTTGATTTTCTCATAGTTCTGGAGGCTAAAAGTCCTCTCCCCCTGACTTGTAGATGACCATCCTCTTACTGCCTGTTCACATGGTCTTTTCTCCATGCAAGTACATCCCTGGTGTCTCCCTATGACCCACATTTCTTAGAAGGACCCCACTCATATTGGATTAGGACCCTACCCAAGCAGCCTCAGCTCAACTTAACCACCTGTTTAAAGACCTTATCTCCAAATATAATTACATACTGAGGTACTAGGGTTTGGTACTTGAACATATGAATTTTGAGGCAACACAATTCAGCCAAAACACCTTGAAGTTTTTTTTTTTTTTTTATTAATAATTATTTTTTATTGAAGGGTAGTTGACACACACTATTACATTACATGAGTTTCAAGTGTACAACACAGTGGTAGAACATTTATATACATAATTCTAGGTTCCAGCTATCACCCTACCAGGCTGTTACAATATCTTGACTATATTCCTTATGCTATACCTTACATCCCGGTTACTAATGTATTTTACCATTGGAAGTCTGTCCTTTTATTTTTTTTTTTTTTTTTTTTTTTTTTTTTTTTGTGAGGGTATCTCTCATATTTATTGATCAAATGGTTGTTAACGACAATAAAATTCTGTATAGGGGAGTCAATGCTCAATGCACAATCATTATTCCACCCCAAGCCTAATTTTTGTCAGTCTCCAATCTTCTGAGGCATAACAAACAAGTTTTTACATGTAGAACAAATTCTTACATAATGAATAAGTTACATAGTGAACAGTACAAGGGCAGTCATCACAGAAACTTTCGGTTTTGCTCATGCATTATGAACTATAAACAGTCAGTTCAAATATGAATACTCATTTGGTTTTTATACTTGATTTATATGTGGATACCACATTTCTCTCTTTATTATTATTATTTTTAATAAAATGCTGAAGTGGTAGGTAGATACAAGATAAAGGTAGAAAACATAGTTTAGTGTTGTAAGAGAGCACATGTAGATGATCAGGTGTGTGCCTGTAGACTATGTGTTAATCCAAGCTAGACCAGGGCAATAAAACATCCACGTATGCAGAAGATTTCTCTCAGAACGGGGGGGTGAGGTTCTAAGCCTCACCTCTGTTGATCCCCAATTTCTCACCTGATGGCCCCCCTGCGACTGTGCCTGTCTTAGGTTGTTCCTCCCTTGAGGAATCTTACCCGTCTCTGGCTAACCAGTCATCTTCCGGGGCCATACAGGGAAATGTGAAGTTGGTAAGTGAGAGAGAAGCCTTATTGTTTGAAAAAGTTAACTTTTTACTTCTTTGCATATTTATGCCCTGTGGCTTCTATGCCCAGCATTTGTCTTGAGGTATCTTTACCACTTGGAAGAATTATGATACTCGGTAAATTTGATATGAGGCACGAATTCTATTTAAGGGTTGTAATTAGGAAGGAAGAAGAAAAGCTATAGAAGTAGCAGGCGGAAGAAAACATGGGAAGATTGATTATTTCTTTGATATATCTTCTTGTAGAGTAACTTCAGCATGTATAGGTTTTAAGCTACTACTTAAATTGCACACACACATTAACATAATAGGAGTATAGTTACATAACCAAAGCATATCTGTAATTACCAGCCATCTGCAGTGAAACCAAGAAAACCAGTTAGGCACCTTAGGCATTTGTGAAAACTTATCTATGATATGGTGGATATTGTCCAAATGAACTTGAACAGTCTGAGAGAAATCAGACAAATTAAAACAACCCATTCCTGGGGACTGTTCACATGCCATATGTTCTTTTAACAATAAATAGTTTGTAGTTGTAACACTTTGGAGCGCTACAATTTGCACTTCTCCAAATTCTTGGTTGAGTTCCAACAGTATAGATCCAGTCCAATTTTGTTGTTTTACTGTATGCACAGGCCAGCTTAGATATCTCCTTCCTCATTCCCATGGCAGGTCCAGGAACTGGTGGGATGAGTGCATCTACAGCTGTAGCAGTGCGTGGATCTTTGTTGGGGTTTTTTGATGATCATCTTCTGGCATGAGTCTTCCAGAGGGTGCAGATGTTGGAAGTTCTTTTTCATATCGTATCTTAGTTCATTTTCGGGGTAGCCCAATTAGGCTTTGATCCTCTGTATAAACACAAACAGACCCTTTGCCTACACTTTTATATGCCCTTTATACCCTTGTGTAGAACTCGTTGGAGGTTACCACACAGGAACTGCCCTTTTTTTTTTTTTTTTTGCTATCACTAATCTACACTTACATGACGAATATTATGTTTACTAGGCTCTCCCCTATACCAGGTCTCCCCTATAAACCCCTTTACAGTCACTGTCCATCAGCATAGCTAAATGTTGTAGAATCACTACTTGCCTTCTCTGTGTTGTACAGCCCTCCCTTTCCTCCTACCCCCCCATGCATGTTAATCTTAATACCCCCCTACTTCTCCCCCCCTTATCCCTCCCTACCCACCCATCCTCCCCAGTCCCTTTCCCTTTGGTACCTGTTAGTCCATTCTTGAGTTCTGTGATTCTGCTGCTGTTTTGTTCCTTCAGTTTTTCCTTTGTTCTTATATTCCACAGATAAGTGAAATCATTTGGTATTTCTCTTTCTCCGCTTGGCTTGTTTCACTGAGCATAATACCCTCCAGCTCCATCCATGTTGCTGCAAATGATTGGATTTGCCCTTTTCTTATAGCTGAGTAGTATTCCATTGTGTATATGTACCACATCTTCTTTATCCATTCATCTATTGATGGACATTTAGGTTGCTTCCAATTCTTGGCTATTGTAAATAGTGCTGCGATAAACATAGGGGTGCATCTGTCTTTCTCAAACTTGATTGCTGCATTCTTAGGGTAAATTCCTAGGAGTGCAATTCCTGGGTCAAATGGTAAGTCTGTTTTGAGCATTTTGATGTACCTCCATACTGCTTTCCACAATGGTTGAACTAACTTACATTCCCACCAGCAGTGTAGGAGGGTTCCCCTTTCTCCACAGCCTCGCCAACATTTGTTGTTGTTTGTCTTTTGGATGGCAGCCATCCTTACTGGTGTGAGGTGATACCTCATTGTAGTTTTAATTTGCATTTCTCTGATAATTAGCGATGTGGAGCATCTTTTCATGTGTCTGTTGGCCATCTGTATTTCTTTTTTGGAGAACTGTCTGTTCAGTTCCTCTGCCCATTTTTTAATTGGGTTATTTGTTTTTTGTTTGTTGAGGCGTGAGAGCTCCTTATATATTCTGGACGTCAAGCCTTTATCGGATGTGTCATTTTCAAATATATTCTCCCATACTGTAGGGATCCTTCTTGTTCTATTGATGGTGTCTTTTGCTGTACAGAAGCTTTTCAGCTTAATATAGTCCCACTTACTCATTTTTGCTGTTGTTTTCCTTGCCCGGGGAGATATGTTCAAGAAGAGGTCACTCATGTTTATGTCTAAGAGGTTTTCGCCTATGTTTTCTTCCAAGAGTTTAATGGTTTCATGGCTTACATTCAGGTCTTTGATCCATTTTGAGTTTACTTTTGTATATGGGGTTAGACAATGGTCCAGTTTCATTCTCCTACATGTAGCTGTCCAGTTTTGCCAGCACCACCTGTTGAAGAGACTGTCATTTCGCCATTGTATGTCCATGGCTCCTTTATCAAATATTAATTGACCATATATGTCTGGGTTAATGTCTGCATTCTCTAGTCTGTTCCATTGGTCTGTGGCTCTGCTCTTGTGCCAGTACCAAATTGTCTTGATTACTATGGCTTTATAGTAGAGCTTGAAGTTGGGGAGTGAGATCCCCCCTACTTTATTCTTCTTTCTCAGGATTGCTTTGGCTATTCGGGGTCTTTGGTGTTTCCATATGAATTTTTGAATTATTTGTTCCAGTTCATTGAAGAATGTTGCTGGTAGTTTCATAGGGATTGCATCAAATCTGTATATTGCTTTGGGCAGGATGGCCATTTTAACGATATTAATTCTTCCTAGCCACGAGCATGGGATGAGTTTCCATCTGTTAGTGTCCCCTTTAATTTCTCTTAAGAGTGACTTGTAGTTTTCAGAGTATAAGTCTTTCACTTCTTTGGTTAGGTTTATTCCTAGGTATTTTATTTTTTTTGATGCAATTGTGAATGGAGTTGTTTTCCTGATTTCTCTCTCTGTTGGTTCATTGTTAGTATATAGGAAAGCCACAGATTTCTGTGTGTTGATTTTGTATCCTGCAACTTTGCTGTATTCCGATATCAGTTCTAGTAGTTTTGGGGTGGAGTCTTTAGGGTTTTTTATGTACAGTATCATGTCATCTGCAAATAGTGACAGTTTAACTTCTTCTTTACCAATCTGGATTCCTTGTATTTCTTTATTTTGTCTGATTGCCGTGGCTAGGACCTCCAGTACTATGTTAAATAACAGTGGAGAGAGTGGGCATCCCTGTCTAGTTCCCGATCTCAGAGGAAATGCTTTCAGCTTCTCGCTGTTCAATATAATGTTGGCTGTGGGTTTATCATAGATGGCCTTTATTATGTTGAGGTACTTGCCCTCTATTCCCATTTTGCTGAGAGTTTTTAACATGAATGGATGTTGAACTTTGTCAAATGCTTTTTCAGCATCTATGGAGATGATCATGTGGTTTTTGTCTTTCTTTTTGTTGATGTGGTGGATGATGTTGATGGACTTTCGAATGTTGTACCATCCTTGCATCCCTGGAATGAATCCCACTTGGTCATGGTGTATGATCCTTTTGATGTATTTTTGAATTCGGTTTGCTAATATTTTGTTGAGTATTTTTGCATCTACGTTCATCAGGGATATTGGTCTGTAGTTTTCTTTTTTGGTGGGGTCTTTGCCTGGTTTTGGTATTAGGGTGATGTTAGCTTCATAGAATGAGTTTGGGAGTATCCCCTCCTCCTCTATTTTTTGGAAAACTCTAAGGAGAATGGGTATTATGTCTTCCCTGTATGTCTGATAAAATTCCGAGGTAAATCCATCTGGCCCGGGGGTTTTGTTCTTTGGTAGTTTTTTGATTACCTCTTCAATTTCGTTGCTGGTAATTGGTCTGTTTAGATTTTCTGTTTCTTCCTGGGTCAATCTTGGAAGGTTATATTTTTCTAGGAAGTTGTCCATTTCTCCTAGGTTTCCCAGCTTGTTAGCATATAGGTTTTCATAGTATTCTCCAATAATTCTTTGCATTTCCGTGGGGTCCGTCGTGATTTTTCCTTTCTCGTTTCTGATACTGTTTATTTGTGTTGACTCTCTTTTCTTCTTAATAAGTCTGGCTAGAGGCTTATCTATTTTGTTTATTTTCTCGAAGAACCAGCTCTTGGTTTCATTGATTTTTGCTATTGTTTTATTCTTCTCAATTTTATTTATTTCTTCTCTGATCTTTATTATGTCCCTCCTTCTGCTGACCTTAGGCCTCATCTGTTCTTCTTTTTCCAATTTCGATAATTGTGACATTAGACCATTCATTTGGGATTGCTCTTCCTTTTTTAAATATGCTTGGATTGCTATATACTTTCCTCTTAAGACTGCTTTTGCTGCGTCCCACAGAAGTTGGGGCTTAGTGTTGTTGTTGTCATTTGTTTCCATATATTGCTGGATCTCCATTTTGATTTGGTCATTGATCCATTGATTATTTAGGAGCGTGTTGTTAAGCCTCCATGTGTTCGTGAGCCTCTTTGCTTTCTTTGTACAGTTTATTTCTAGTTTTATGCCTTTGTGGTCTGAAAAGTTGGTTGGTAGGATTTCAATCTTTTGGAATTTTCTGAGGCTCTTTTTGTGGCCTAGTATGTGGTCTATTCTGGAGAATGTTCCATGTGCACTTGAGAAGAATGTATATCCCGCTGCTTTTGGATGTAGAGTTCTATAGATGTCTATTAGGTCCATCTGCTCTACTGTGTTGTTCAGTGCTTCCGTGTCCTTACTTATTTTCTGCCCAGTGGATCTATCCTTTGGGGTGAGTGGTGTGTTGAAGTCTCCTAGAATGAATGCATTGCAGTCTATATCCCCCTTTAGTTCTGTTAGTATTTGTTTCACATATGCTGGTGCTCCTGTGTTGGGTGCATATATATTTAGAATGGTTATATCCTCTTGTTTGACTGAGCCCTTTATCATTATGTAGTGTCCTTCTTTATCTCTTGTTACTTTCTTTGTTTTGAAGTCTATTTTGTCTGATATTAGTACTGCAACCCCTGCTTTCTTCTCACTGTTGTTTGCTTGAAATATGTTTTTCCATCCCTTGACTTTTAGTCTGTACATGTCTTTGGGTTTGAGGTGAGTTTCTTGTAAGCAGCATATAGATGGGTCTTGCTTTTTTATCCATTCTGTTACTCTGTGTCTTTTGATTGGTGCATTCAACCCATTAACATTTAGGGTGACTATTGAAAGATATGTACTTATTGCCATTGCAGGCTTTAAATTCGTGGTTACCAAAGGTTCAAGGTTAGCCTCTTTAGTATCTTACTGCCTAACTTAGCTCGCTTATTGAGCTGTCATATACACTGTCTGGAGATTCTTTTCTTCTCTCCCTTCTTGTTCCTCCTCCTCGATTCTTCATATGTTGGGTGTTTTGTGCTGTGCTCTTTCTAGGAGTGCTCCCATCTAGAGCAGTCCCTGTAAGATGTTCTGTAGAGGTGGTTTGTGGAAAGCAAATTCCCTCAGCTTTTGTTTGTCTGGGAATTGTTTAATCCCACCGTCATATTTGAATGATAGTCGTGCTGGATACAGTATCCTTGGTTCAAGGCCCTTCTGTTTCATTGTATTGAATATATCATGCCATTCTCTTCTGGCCTGTAGGGTTTCTGTTGAGAAATCTGACGTTAGCCTGATGGGTTTCCCTTTATAGGTGACCTTTTTCTCTCTAGCTGCCTTTAACACTCTTTCCTTGTCCTTGATCTTTGCCATTTTAATTATTATGTGTCTTGGTGTTGCCCTTCTTGGATCCTTTCTGTTGGGGGTTCTGTGTATTTCCGTGGTCTGTTTGATTACTTCCTCCCCCAGTGTGGGGAAGTTTTCAGCAATTATTTCTTCTAAGATACTTTCCATCTCTTTGCCTCTCTCTTCTTCTTCTGGGACCCCTATAATACGGATATTGCTCCTTTTAGATTGGTCACACAGTTCTCTTAACATTGTTTCATTCCTGGAGATCCTTTTGTCTCTCTCTATGTCAGCTTCTATGCGTTCCTGTTCTCTGATTTCAATTCCATCAATGGCCTCTTGCATTCTATCCATTCTGCTTATAAACCCTTCCAGAGTTTGTTTCATTTCTGCGATCTCCTTTCTGGCATCTGTGATCTCTTTCCGGACTTCATCCCATTTTTCTTGCGTATTTCTCTGCATCTCTGTCAGCATGTTTATGATTCTTATTTTGAATTCTTTGTCAGGAAGACTGGTTAGGTCTGTCTCCTTCTCTGGTGTTGTCTCTGTGATCTTTGTCTGCCTGTAGCTTTGCCTTTTCATGGTGATAGGAATAGTCTGCAGAACTGGGACGAGTGACGGCTGGAAGGACTTCCTTTCTTGTTGGTTTGTGGCCCTCCTCTCCTGGGAGAACAGCGGCCTCTAGTGGCTTGTGCTGCGCAGCTGCGCGCAGACAGGGTTTCTGCTTCCTGCCCGGCTGCTATGGAGTTAATCTCCGCTGTTGCTGTGGGCGTGGCCTGGCTCGGGCAGCTACTCCAAAATGGTGGAGTCGCGTTGGAGCAGGAGCTGCTCGGAGGCTATTTATCTCCGTAAGGGGCCTCCCTGCTCCCTGCAGCCCAGGGGTTAGGGTGCCCAGAGATCCCGGATTCCCTACCTCTGGATTAAGTGGCCCGCCCTGCCCCTTTAAGACTTCCAAAAAGCACCCGCCAAAACAAAACAACGACCACAAAAAAAACAAGAAAAAAAAATTTTTTAATAAAAAAAAAAAAAAAAAAATTTTTTTAATTAAAAAAAAAAAAGGTGGTCGTTCGTTTTTCTTTATTCTCCGGTGTCAGCCTCAGGCCTCTGCTCACCGGTCTTTCTGCCCTGTTTCCCTAATATTGGGGTCCCTGTCCCTTTAAGACTTCCAAAAAGCGCTCGCCAAAACAAAGCAGCAAAAAAGCAAAAAAAAAAAAAAAAAATGGTCGCGCGCTTTTCTTATGTCCTCTGTGGCCCAGCCTCCAGTGCCTGCTCACTGTTCTTGCTGCCCTGTTTTCCCAGTATTGAGGGCCCTGCACTCTGGCCCGGATGGCGGTGGCTGGGTGTTCGGCAGCCCTGGGCTCCGTCTCCCTCCCGCTCTGCCTGCTCTTCTCCCGCCGGGAGCTGGGGGGAGGGGCGCTCGGCTCCCGCGGGGCCGGGGCTTGTATCTTACCCCCTTCGCGAGGCGCTGGGTTCTCTCAGGTGTGGATGTGGTCTGGATATTGTCCTGTGTCCTCTGGTCTTTATTCTAGGAAGGGTTGTCTTTGTTATATTTTCATAGATATATGCTGTTTTGGGAGGAGATTTCCGCTGCTCTACTCACGCCGCCATCTTCCGCCCCCTCACCTTGAAGTTTTAGAAAAGGGATATTATATATGAGATATAACTCACAATAAATTTTCTTCAATTTACTAGGAATAACTGTGGACTAAGATATAAAGGATAGTAGTGTCTCCAGTTTAAAACTTCCATAACCCTGGAAGTACAAGAGATTGGGAAGCATCTTTCCCAATTATTTAGAAGAGAAATGTAGTTGATTGCCTTCATATAATGTTGTGCTTATAGAGATTATACCAGTACCTTCTAAAGACATTTTCAAATCTTCAAGATACTGTCATTCTTCCCCATCACCTAAATACAAAATGATTAATCAAGCCTAGAAACTAAAAAGCATGTATAATAGTAACACACTTAATAAAATTATCTGGTTCTTTTTCCAGAAATAAATAATTTGGGGGAATAGAAAATTATGTATAATTTTTAATACCACAAAATTTCATTACATAATATATGGCTATTATTTGAAAAAGAATTGCATTAGAAAAGATGTGAGCTTTTAAATAGAAAATTTCTCAAACTATTAGTTATATCTTATCTCATAATATATTAGGGCCCAGATGCAGAAACTTAATTTAAATGACCAGATGGACTCTGTCTAAATCAATAGAATTAGATAATTGAATTTTCAGCACAAGTTTTAGTTGAAAGTGATTGAATTCTCAACACAAGTTTTAAAAGAATTATTTTTCATGTAACTAGAATCCATACTTTTTTATTTTAATTACACTAAATGAAATAATTGAAGCAACTAACCATTAGAAACTACTTCTGAAATATTCAAACTTTGATTTTCTGCTTTGGGAACTTGTATAGAGAACTGCTATAGCTACTTCTCAGTTAAGTAAGGGAAGAGGCAGTCAATAGTTCAAATAGTTTAAATTGACACTTCCAATGTCTACAAAGCTGTTTCACAATTAATATGGCAGAGTAGTTGATGCAGAAACACTCTACCTCCCTTCAACTCACATGAAAATGTTAGATGAAATGGAAAACCATTTTGGGACATAAATTTATCCTGAGTCCATCTGGCCACTTGAATAAAATAAAAAACCTGTCAGCACTTACTCACATGTGGACTTACATTGAAATATATATAAATACGTCATACAGTATCCTATATTGTGAACTGTCTATATACAATGGTTAAGGGAGAATTCTGAAACTTTGTAATACGTGTTACATTTTAATAATCTTTGTGGTATTCACATTACAGTCATGAAGTACTGCAAACTAGGTGATAAACTTAAGTCCTAAAAGTGGAATGAATCACTTTGAGATGGCTGCTTTGTCAGCTTGATATTACTTAATTGAAAATTTGTCCAACCTGATACTGTTATATTAGTGTGCAGTATCTGTGTATGGTATTCCTGTCTGCCTCAGAGGAGTGTTGCACAGAGACTGGTGTTAAATTTCTATGCACAGTGTTAATGAGGTTTTAATATATTGAAAATATATGCACTGGTAGATCTCTAACGTACAAATGTCTTACTGAAAAACTGGCCTCAACTCCTCAATCTCCACCTCTAAAACACCTGATTAAAAAAAAAATTACTTGGCCTTTTTAGCAAATCCATGTTCAGTTTTAGAGGAATGAGAGTACAGGCATACCTCTGAGTTACTGCACAGTCAGTGACAGATCACCACCATAAAGCATGTGTCACAGTAAGGCAGGTCACATGGATTTTTTGGTATTCCAATGCATATAAAAGTTGTGTTTATTTTATTGTCTTTTATAAAGTGTACAAAACAATAGCATTATGTCTTAAGAAACAATATATATATATCTTAATTTAAAATCCTTTATGGCTTAAAAGTTCTAACCGTCACCTGAGCTTTCAGCAAGTTGAGATCTTTTTGCTATTAAAGGATCTTACCTCGATGTTAATGGCTGCTGACTATCAAGGTGGTAATTGCTGCAAGTTAGGGTGGCTGTGGACATTTCTTAAAATAAGACGACAATGACGTTTTCCACATCGGTTGTCTCTTCTGTTCATGAATGATGTCTTTATAGCAAAATTGGGGTCAATCCTCTCAAACCCTGCTGCTGCTTTATCAGCTAAGTTCATGTAATTCTAAAAACTTTCTTGTCATTTCAGCAGTCTTCCCAGCATCTTCACCAGGAGTAGATTCCATCTTAAGAAACCACTCTCTTTGCTCATCCGTAAGAAGCAATTCCCCATGCATTAAAGTTGTATCATGAGATTATAGTGATTCAGTCACATCTTCAGGCTCTGCTTCTTATTCTAGTTCCCTTGCCATTTCTACCACAGTTGCAGTTACTTCCTCCACTGAAGTCTTGAACCCTTCAAAGTCATCCATGAGGGTTGGAATCCTCTTCCAAAATCCTGTTAATGTTGGTATTTTGATCATTTCTCATGAAGCATTAATGTTCTTAAGGACATCTAGAATGGTGTATCCTTTCCAGAACGTATTTTATTTATTTTGCCCAGATCCATCAGAGGAATCACTATCTGTGACAGCTAAAGCCTTCAAAATGTATTTCTTCAAAATTAGCACTTGATTATGGATATTACTCCTTGATCCATGGGCTGCAGAATGGATATTGTGTTAGAAGCCATGAAAACAGCATTCGTCTCATTGTACATCTCCATCAGAGCTCTTGGGTGACCAAGTGCCTTGTCATGAAGCAGTAACATTTTGAAAGGAATCTTTTTTTTGCTGAGCAGTAGGTCTCACCAGTGGGCTACATACCCATTAAGTCATGTCAACAGATGTGTTGTCATCCAAGCTTTGTTGTTCTATTTAGAGAGCACAGGCAGAATAGATTTAGCATCATTCTTAAGAGCCATAGGATTTTTGGAATGGTAAATGAGCACCAGCTCCAATTTGAAGTCACCAGCTGTATTAGCCCCTAACAAGAGAGTTGGCCTGTTTTGAAACTTTGAAGCCAGGTTGACTTCTCTCAAGCAATAAAGTCCTAGATGACATCCTCTTCCAATAAAAGGCTGTTTGCTGTACACTGGAAATCTGTTGTTTAGTGTGGCCCCCTTCATGAATTCTCTTAGCTAGATCTCTGGATAACCTTCTGTGGCTTCTCCATCAGCACTTGCTGCTCACCTTGTGCTTTGATGTTGTGGAGAAGCTTCTTTCCTTAAACCTCCTGAACCACCTCTGCTAGCTTCCAACTTTTTCTCTGCATCTTCCTCACCTCTCTCAGCTCTCATAGAATTGAAGAGAGCTGGGGCCTTGCTCCCAATCAGACTTCAGCTTAAGGGAATGCTGTGGCTGGTTTGCTCTTCTATCCAGACCACTAAAACCTTCTCCATCTCAGCAATAAGGCCACTTCCCTTTCGTATCTTTTGTGTGTTCACTGGAGGAGCACTTTTAATTTCCTTCAAGAACTTTCCCTTTGCATTCACAACTTGGCTAACTGTTGGCACAAGAGACCTAGCTTTTGGCCTATCTCAGCTTTTCACATGCCTTCCTCACTGAGCTTAAATCATTTTTAGCTTTTGATTTAAAATAAGAAATGTGTGACTCTTCCTTTCATTTGAATACTCACAGGCCACTGTAGGGTTATTAGTTGGCCTAATTTCAATATTGTTGTGTCTCAGAGAATAGGGAGGCCCCAAAAGAGGGAGAGAGACAGGGGGACACCAGTCAGTGCAACAGTCAGAACACACACATTTATTAAGTTCTCCACCTTATACGGGCACAGTTCATGGCCCCCAAAACAATTAAAATAGTAACATCAAAGATCACTGATCACAGATCACCATAACAAACATAATAATGATGAAAAAGTTTGAAACATTGCGAGAATTGCCAGAATGTGACACAAAGACATGAAATGTCTTGGAACAGTGGTGTGGGGTTAACACAGGGTTGCCAAAAACCTTCAAATTGTAAAAACTTCAATGTCTGCAAAGCACAATAAAGTGAAGTGCAGTGAAACAAGGTACGCCTATAGCTGTACCAAAGCCAGAACTCTGGAGAACTGAGCCCAGAGAAGAATCTCAGGAGAGCCTTGTTTGTATGTGAGAAAAGTCACCCATTCCAAATTATAAACACTCCAAAAATTTGCCTGCATATTTTTAAAAACCACTTTTAACTCTCCCTGAAATTTCACTAATTAGTTAAGGATATTGTTTGAAAGTAAAAAGATTTCTGAAAGGTGAATTCATTCCCCCAGTTTATTTTCATCCTGAAACCAGCCTAAGATGAGCAATACTTCCGGAGCAGGAGTCTTAATTGCAGAATGGATGACAAGGAGTGATGGTTTGGCATTTCTGATCTTCATTTCACTCTGAAATGAGGCAATTCTCACAACAACCTGTAAGGTCATTACTATTATTAGCTGCCATTTACAAGTGAGAAAACTGAGATACAGAGAGTTTAATTCACCCAAGGTCGTACAGCTAGGAGGCAGAAGGGCGGGGATATATATTCAAGCCTGTCTAATTCAAGCTCACACCATTGATCACTGTATCTTCAGGTCTCCTAAGTAAGTTTGAGTAAACATCTGACCAGGCCATTTGGAGGGCACCGCAAGGAGTAATGAGGCCTAGCTTCCAGTTACATGTATTCCTGCCCCTTCACGGGGATGGAGAGTGGGGACTGTCAGCGCTGTATGGAGCAAAGCAGAAAGTTTAAAACTGCAAACTAGTAAAGCTGGAAGGGAGCTCAGTGACCTGTATAAACAGTATAGAAATGTTATGTGACCTCTTTTTAGGAAAGAAGTCAAGGGACTGAGAGATTAAATGACTTGCTAAAATCACACATCTGTTAAAGAGATACCTAGTTAGTCCCAGAATAAAAAAACAGACTTCTTTTGACACATAAGACTTGAAATGTCTACCAAAGACCAAAAAGAGGAGATGGAGGCTCTGTTTTGCATAGTCGCTTCTGTTTGAAGAGGAAGAGCTGGGCCTGTCTGACCATTTCTGCTAGACCCAGCTCATCCTTCCCTCATGGATAACCATTCTGTGTCCAGCTGCAGAGCTAGCCAATAGGAACTGGCATATTTTATTGAGCCAATAGGAACTGGCATATTTTATTGAGGCCAAATAAAATTTTTAATTACAAAATCCATTCTAATGTATCTCTAATGGCTATGTAGATGGAATCAAATAATAATATAATAATAGTATTATTAGATGGTTAAATAATGACAAGTAATATTTGGCTGCCTGTATTGTGGTCCTGAAGTTCTGGGCCTGCTCCCACTTTTTCATCTTGGGAATGACGTGCATTCCCATCAGTAAGAGCAGCTCACTGCGTAAATGAGTCACAGGTTCTTTAGCGAGGTAAGTGTTAGTTTTAAAGCCCTCTTCCAACAAGTGAATGTTGTGTTAAGTAATCACTGAATTATGATACTGCTATGAAGAATTCCTGGCCACAGATATAGTACATTTCATGAGATCTGGGGAAATATGTTTGGTGGGAATTGACTGACCTTTACATAGTTCTCTTTAAACTGAAATATGAGAAATAAGGAGAAAAAGATCTATTTTAAATAGAAGAATACTTTGTGTGGTGGGTATCAATATGACATAAGAAAAATCGCAATTGAGAAAGGTGCTCAGTGATTTGTTAGAGTAAATAACAGAAGCTGAATACCACAGGAGAAGTCCTATGGGGTAGTAAACAAGGAAAACCTGAAAAGGAAGGGGAGGCAGGGGCAAGAGGGACAAGTGAACTATCCCCAAGACTTTGCTCAAACTTAACACCATCTTGCTGAGCACCACTCTGAACTGTCCTCTCCCACCACTTGTGATTCCCCTCCTGAACTCCCTTACTGTCCTGTACTCTTTCCATAACACTGGCCATCTTTTAACTTCCTTCATAATGTACTCATTTCTTATGTTTGTTGTTTGCTGACTGTCTCCTCCTGCTAGAACTTGAACCTCAAGGGCACAACGACCTTTGATTTGTGTACTAATACATCTGAGGTACTTAGAGTTATAGGCATGTAAAAGTGTTTGTTAAATAAATGAAATATCTGAAAGGCTATCTCATAGAAGAAGAATTAAACTTTTTGCCTGAATACCTGAAAGGCACAAACTGAGAATATATTGAAATTATAATTATACTATTTTGGCTGAATAATTACACTTAAAGGAAGCAGAAGAGGCTTAAATATATAATGATGACAGTAGACTAAAAACTGACTTGATTCTAAGCTTTAAAAAGTGAGAGGGGAGAACAATAAGAAACCATTGTAGGCTAAGCGAGGAGCTTCTGATTACTACATATTTTAAAAGACCTAAGAATGGAGGAGAAGTAGAGGGAATACAAAGAAAGATGCTAATAAATTATAAAATGAAGTGGTGTAGACCTCCAAGTATAATACCAGAAAGACTAAAAGTCCAAATAACCCATACTTTTAATACAGGTAGAGGCACAAGGAACAAAAGAGAGAGGGGAAACAGAAAGTTGTGGAAGAAAGTATTATCTTTGTTTTATATATTCCAAGACTACCCTATGGAAGAGGACTTTTTCTGTACCATTACAGAAAGCACAAATAGAACTAATTTTGGAAGGCTGTTTTTGACATCATAGGAATAATTATTTAATAACTAACACTGCAATTCTCCATCATTGGAAGTCTTTGAGACTTCTGATAGAAATTCTGCACTGCATAGAATGTTAAACTGTACCTATCACTTCAACTGTATCATGGAATTTTACTGGGCTTGTGGTTGGTATGAAGGTCCTGAAGTTTGAGTTCTAGAAGAAAATTAAAGGAGATTCTTTTAAATTGAAAAAGACATTTATGCAAAGGATTTATTCCTCTCCTGCTCCCCACATATATGTACCTCTTATTTTCTTTAATGTCACTAGATTCCTCCCATAAAATTCAGAATGCTCATATTTGCCCATGGACTTTTGCATTATGGAGATGCAGCACACAGAGCCTTTCCATCTGGCCTTTCCAGAGTGGCAGGCTGCTTCCCCTTTCTTTTTCTACTCTAAGTTCTACTCCTTTCACTAAAATTGGCATTTCAAGGCCAGTGACAATTGGTACAACCTGAAGCAATATGTTCTGATATTTTACTAACATGAAAGAAGCGCAGTTCAATTAGGTATGGACAAAATGCAGCTCTGACATAGAGCTTCTTTGGATTAGGAGTAAATTGACTGACTTAGCAATCGCAGGTCTGTTGAAATAAAACTTCCATTATAGGCTTTAGGACTCAAGAAATGTTTCCTCTGGATGTTCAACATCACACAATATAAAATGAGGAACTAGATTTCAAGCTAGTTCAAAACTGGAAGCTCACAGTGAAATTCTATTTTATTACATTAACTCAACAAGATTACATGTCTCCTAAGCATTAGGCACTGAGTAGGGAAAGTGTGCATTAGTGAATAAAACAGATTTTTTTTTTTAACAGATGATCAGTTAAGTAGGGTTGGGGAGAGAATAAAATATAAACAAATAGATATACTTGGAAACAATATTATGAAGAAAAAGACAAGGATACCATGCTAGAGAATAAAAATGACCTCCTACTTTGGACTGGATGAGCAGAAAGGTCTTTTAGGCTGAGTCCTAAGAAATGAGAAGTCAGCTATGACAAAAGGCCATGAAGCAGAAAAGAATTTGGCCTGTTTGAGGGGTGGACCCATGTGGTCTTAGCCTGGTGATCAGTGGCAAGTGTGGCTTGTGATAAGGCAGGAGAGACATGCAGGTCCTTGTAAGCCATGCTGTATGTTTGTATTGTACTGTAATTGCAGTGAGAGGACATCAAAGGGCTTATGCAGTGTTATACTGCAGTTCAGAGTATTGATGACAGAATCAGAGGACCTGATTCACATTCTGGGTTGCTACTTGTTGCTACTTATGACACTGGACAAATTATAACATTGTATATCAGACAAATTATAACATTGTATATCAGGCTTAAATTTTGGTTTCTTGGTAACCTATGTGACCTTGGACTTACCCTCATTATTCCTCAGTTTTCTCATTTATAAAATGAGGATATTAATAATAATATCTCCCTCATAGGGTTGTGTGTTTATTAAATGAGTTGATGTGCTTGTTTGTAAAGTTCAGGAAAAGGCCTGGCATATAGTAAGAGGGACATGTGCTAGACTATTCCACCAGAGTATGAGCTCCATGAGATCTTTGTATATTTTTGTTCACTGCTGTAGCCTAGTGACTAGAATAGTCCCTGGCATGTGGTAGGTATTCAACGTATATTTACTGAATGAGTATGCCTCACTTTTATTGTCTGTAAAATGAGAATAATGAGAGTAGCTACTTTATAGAGGTTTTTTTTTTGAAGGCTAAATGAAGTAATGTATATGAAGAACATAACATTAGCTATTACCATCATATTATTATTAAATATAAGGGGTCATAATTAATATTAGACTCCAAATATTTGGTTTCTCCCTGTATTGCCTAGCTATTCTGCTTTTACAACTTATGACTTTGATCTTTAGTTTTTACCCTTCATTTCTCAATCAAATCAGCACTATTTTTTAGCCTAATCAATAAATTAATTTGCTTACTTCTGTGTACATTTTCTGTCATAACATAAAGACAAATTTATCATGAATCTCATTACAGAAATAATGAAAATGCTGATCATTTTAATCTTCCTTTTTCATCTTATCATATCCTAAACATTTTTTGACTTCTCTAACCTTTGTGCAGATTTTGCATTGACCAGCTGCTAAAGTGTAACATCTGCTATTTGCTTTCAAAATCTGCTGATCAAACACAAAAAAATACTTCTGAAAAGTGAAGTCACAAAAGCTTACAATTTATTTGTACCATATTGGCATTAAGCTGGGGATGGGAACAAATATTGTATTTTGGAGTTCATATTCAGGTCAAGAGTAATTGCCCAAAACTTTTAAATACTTTAAGCAATTTGAAGTCAGTGCAAAAATGTTGAGTACATGGATTTTATTTCCCATTACATAAATGCAAAGATATTTTGTTACAGAAATATATATATACTTTTTGTACTTGTAGATATATATACTTCCCAGAGTAACTTTTCTCCTCTTCCCTTCACTTTGTTAGTAGTTTGCATTCTTATCCTCCTAACCCACATCATCTTTAGCATAGAAAAGGGCCAGATACAACTGTGTTCCTGATTGAACTGATCTGAGGTCTAGCCACCATTTAAATACAACGTTTTTCTGTATCCACTTAAGTGACCAAGCCTCTATTTCAGGAATAAATTAATATACTTTAAAATTTTGGTGGTTTTTTCTTTTTGAGAAACTATTACCAAAACTGATATATAAATGACATGTAACTTTCCAGCCCTGTTAAGAATTGACCAGCTGAAAAGCATATATGGCTATGTAATAGTCTGACAAAAAAGGCAAATGCAGATTTACATCCATATATAATTTTTTTAAATTATGGCCTTAAAGATTTATTTTTAATATTTATTTAATTTTGAACCAAATAATTTACTGTACAGTAAATATTATATCTATCATCTGTTTTTGTGTAAGTATATATGATGTGACACACCTGTGATATAGTATACAGGGCACTGAACCTGAAATCAGACAATCTGAATTTGAGTCCTGCTCTGCCACTTTCTAATTAAGCAAGTAATTTAATACTACTGAGTCTTAACTCTTCTATGAAGAAGAAATAATGATGACACTCTCAGGATTGATATAAGAACTAAGTGACATAATTAGTATGATATGTTCCATATTCATCAAATAGAATGCTATGATAGTATATGCAAACTATCTATGTATCTTTTCTTCAAAAGATGATTTTCATATTAATTGGTAGAATCTATTTTCAAGGCCACATTTTGTTTTTACAAGGCAATTTATTGTGTTTATTTGTGACTCACCTTTTTTTGCTGGTTATTGGTGGATGAATAAGAAAGTTATAAATAATTCGAATACTGGATTATGCTGACTCTGAAATTATACTTAGTTTTATATAATGAAGCTGTAGAGGGACCCAAAGCTACATCCAAAGTCATTTGAATGTATATTCTGATACAGAGGAGTGACATTCCAATCTTTTACCAGTTGTTTATTTTTTAATGTAATTTTTAAAATTCTTTTGGGGGTGGTAGTACTTATATCAGAATGGAATAAGAACTAATAAGTCACCTTGTTAAAAATATATAAACCAGAAATATTACTTATATAATATTTATTATACATAGGAAATCCATTGAGCATAGGACAAAAAAAAGTGGAATTCTAAATTTTCTCAGTAAATTCAGTGTATGTCACAAGTTATCATTCAAGACTAGAGATTTCTGACCATTATTGTGGTTTGTCTCTCTGCTATCTATGTGCCAAAATTATTCTTTTCCCTTAAAGCTTTCTTCCCTGAAATAAGATAATTTTCTTCTTCTCTAGTTCTCCCAGCTCCTTCCCATGCCATTCTTCTATCACTTGTCTCTATCTCTAAGATCCTAACTATAGGCAAAAGTACCAAAAAGTTTCCCAGGACAACCTTTTCTGAAACTGCAAGAGAGAAATGATGCTCATCTAGAAATCCATGCATCTGGACTATTCCAGACCAACCTTTGCTTGGTGCATAAAGCCAGGTTATTGACACAGAGAAGGCAGGGCCCCAGCAAGCCAGACGTGACCCCTGATTCAGCTCTTAATTCCTATCCTCATGCAATCACTAGTAGAAACCCAAGAGAGTCCCTTTCCAAGGGACCATCATTGTGATGTCCTGAGATGCCAAAGTAAAGCTTTTCCACACCAGCCAATTTATTTTTCAAAGATTTCCACTTCTCTTGATACTTTACTCTTGAACATAGCTTAGTACAAACATGCACATATGTGCGTGCACACACGCATACATATTTATGAAACAATACTATAGTTGATGCAATAACTACGTGGGCTACACTCTGATATTTTATTTCATTTTTTTTAGAATGCTGATCAAAACCTAGTAAGTTGTTTTCATGACTCACCAAAAATTTGTGACCCACAGTTAAAAATAAATAGACGACTTTCAATAATCCTTTCGGTTTCTAAAAGTCTGTAATTCTCCTTATTCTTAGAATGAAAATTTCATTTAATAAAAACATTTCCATTCCCTGAAAAAAAAATATGGAATTTAAAGTGCTCATAAATTTTCTGGTTTTATCTATGTTCTATTGAAATGCTGATGTTTGAGGAAAGTGAATAATGAATAGGAAATTAAACTGAGAGAGTTGTAGGAACATTGAGAAAGAACAAAAAAAAGCCTATCAGAAAAAACGGAAGCAAGAAACCTGCATGATCCTAAGTCTAAGCAACTAAAAGTTGTTACTATGTGATGGCACTATTATTTGTACTGAAAGTTTCCTGGTGTTCAGAAAGATTTTAGAGGATCATTACTTGAATGCATTTTAAGTAATGTCCAATGGCCAGTGTCATTAACAAACCTAGAAGACCCGGTGTGATCTGCCCCCTTCTCTGCCTCTTATATCTCTGACCTCCTTACCTTCCCACCCAGTGCCTCCACTCCAGCTACCCTGCCCTCTTTGCTGTGCCATAGACACAGGAACCTTTGCACTGGAGGTTCTCTTTGTCTCAAGCTCTCTTCCTCACATATATGAATGGCTAACTTCCTCAGCTTCTTCAAACCTCTGTTCAAATGTCAAATGAGCCCCTTTTAAAAAAAAACTGCAGACTGTCCCATACCCCTTAATTTTTTTACACTTGCACATATCCCACTTGTAACATATCATTGGCTGATTTATTGTGTCTCTCTTCCCCGACTAGAACTGCATGCAGCATGAGAGCAGGGATTTTTATCTGCTTTGAGCGCGACTGTGTCCTAAGTGTTTACGAAGGTACCTGGCATATACTAGTAGCTCAATCGATATTAATTGAATGAGTGTGTGTGAATCACCCAGTACATCAAGCAAATACCTGTACAAATATACTACTCAGAAAATATTTATTGTATGAAAGAACAATCTTAGATTGTAATTTACATTTTATGAAACATTCTTGAAATCCCCTTTATATATACCCAACAATTGAGCTGTGATATGATTAGGACTGGAATCATTGTACTGTCCCTTCCCATCCCGCTGGATAGGAAACAGAGGTTGTGTACAAAAAGTGCAGTAGTCTTCCAACTGCTATTAAATCAGAATATGGTTGCTTTACATTCTGGGACAGAGATTTGCAGTTTGCAGAATGCGACATGTTACTTCACTTATAAGCTGTTTTGTTGCTGGTATGTCTGTGTTGCTTCTAAATTTATGTTGAAAGTGTTACCTTTCATTTAGATGTTAAAGCCTTACACTGCATTCTTAGCAACAGGTAGCAGATTATTTCATGTGGACAAAGAAAGCATTAAAAATTCCTGAAGTTAAAACGAAGTTGATAACAGCATAGTACTTTTTCAGTGTCGGTGCTTTTTCAGGCTCTCGATTTTTTTTAACCTTTTTTCTCCTCTGTTGACTTTTTATATTTTTAATTTAAAAAGGAGGTAAAAGAAAGCTTAATTTTAGACGTTCGTGGAACCTGTTAAAAATTAGGGAGTCTTTGTGTTATGATTTGGAGAAAATGTCATTATGTCCTGCTGTGCTAGAGGAGTGTTAACAAATTGTAAGTGAAACTGAGGAAAGGGAAAGTGACCTCCAAAAGTGTGCCTGACATGTCACCCACCTGCGCTGGCCTGCGTGTTGTATCTACTTAACCACCGTTCGCGGGCCTTGACCGCGCCGGGGAGAGGAGCAAAGAGCGCGACTCCTGGGGTCCGAGTCCCCCGACCTGCGGAGCGCGCTCGGGAGCCGCCAGCCCGCCGCCCCCCTCTGGCTGCTGATTGGCGGGGCGGCCGCCGCGGCAGCATCTCCAGCGAGCGGGGCGCGCCGCCCTCCGGCAGCCGCGGCCCCGGGATCCTCCGCTCCCTCCCGTCGACACCGCCGTCTTGCCCTGCGAGCCGCCGCGTCTCCGCCCGCCGCTGCCGTCCGGTCCTCGTGGCGGCTCCCCAGCAGAGGGGAGGTCCAGGCCGCCGGTGCCGAGCGGGGCAGGGAGGCAGGGGACCCGCGGCGCCATCCCGGCCCCCGAAACGCTGCGGTCGCCGCGCCCCAGCCGCCAAGACGCCTCGCATCTTGTACCGTGGGAAAAGCGGGTCTTCGTCCAAGATGGGCCGGCAGGGCCTGGGGGGCGCCGGCGCTGCGGGGCGCTCCATGCAGCGCTCTCAGAGCCGGAGCAGCCTCACCGCCTCCTTCGAGGCGCTGGCCGGCTACTTCCCCTGCATGAACTCCCTGGAGGAGGACGAAGGAGGTGAGCCTCTGGCTGGCGTTTCTGTTCACCCCTCGCGTCTCCGAGAAGTCCGTGGTTGAGGGTTGGCGCGGGGCGCGAGAACTCGGCGGGCAGCGGTGCCCCTACCCGCCTTTGCTCGCGGGACTGCTGGGGCGAGGGACCCCCAGAGCGCGCAGCCCAGCCAGAAGTTGGGTTCCCTGGTTCTTGGAGAGCTCCACATGCGCTGGCTTGGGGAGCGGCCTTCCTAGTGAGGTTGAATTACCAAGTGCTTGCAAGTTAAATGAGGCTGTAGGCTGGTGGGAGGCGAGGTAGCACCAGTGCACCCCGGTCGGTCCCGCGGTCTCAGTATTAGCATTTGGCATCGAGAACAGAAATACTCAAAAATTAATGGGAAAGGCCGCAGCACAACTTTGAAACAGGAATCTCAGCCTCTGAAATCCTAAGATCCGGACGAGGGGAAGGGTGATTCAGTGGACAGGTCAAAGGGTGACGGTACCAAAGGTGGGTTTGCGCTGAGGACACTTGGCCCTGTTCACAGGGCACAATACTGTGAATCTGACCGCCGGTCTTTGAGCGATAAATGATGATCATTCCAATTAAGCTGATGAGATAGACGGGGAAGGGGACTCACTATTGTTAACTTTTCAGCAAGTCATTTGAAGTTCTTCATAAAGTTTTGAATAATACAACATATATTTTCTTCATGAAGAACTCTCCTATAAGTTTGAACAAGTAACACTAAAAATGTAATTCGTAAGTCAAAGTAAGAATTGACAGCCAACAGCATCCCAACATTTGAAATATTAATTTTGAAATATTAATGTATTGATATGTTAGTTGCAAACTGTTCATCTTCATACATGTATCTGGTGTAGATCAATTAGCATCTCATGTTAACTTTGTTACTGTATATAATATTTATTTTGCTTTTATTCTGTGACAATCAGTGACCTCTTAGGAAATCTATAGTGAGCCCTGATCTAGAACAAAGAACCAGCTCTAAGAACAGGTGGAAATAATTTTCTCCCTACTTTTCCCAGGGAGGTAGAAGATGGAGGATGAATAGTGTCTGGAAAATGGTCTTCAAAGCAAAGTGGTCTTCACTAATTGAAGCTATCCGTATTTCTTCTAGCTTATTGGTGCAATATCAGTTTGCTATAGATTAATACAGGTTTAATACTTCCCTATATAAACATGACTTAATTTTCATATTAATCCTTTGCTGTTCTTGTTTGTACATTTACAATTCACTTGTTTTCTATTGTTTAAAGTCTCAGGAAATGTAAACAAGTCTAGAAACTGGAAAATCAAATTGTGTAAATGGATGATCATAATTAAAGCTAAAGCTTTCAGTATTTATTATTAATCAGATACTGTTTAAAGAACTTGGCACGTTTTTACACTTTTAGGCCCACAACAACCTTATGAGGTAGTGCTTTTATTATCCCCACTTCACGAATGAGGAAACTGAGGCAGAGAGAAGTTCAGAAACTTGCCCAAGATCACCCAGCTAGTGGATAATAGTTGGCATATGAACCCAGGCAGCCAGCAATACAACCTATACACTCAACTCCAGGCTATACTAGATTATTATTTGCATTATTATTAGCATTTGGCATCAAGAACAGAAATACTCAAAAATTAAAGGGAAAGGCAAGAGCAAAACTTTGAAACAGGAATCTCAGCCTGTGAAATCTTCAGATCCAGATGAAAGGAAGGGGTGATTCAATGGACAGGTTAATAATACACTTGGCCACAATCACATACCTAGTAAGTGGCCAAGCTAGAACTCATATCCTGGGGTGCCTGAAAATACACATTTAAATAAAACTCATGATTATACACTAATTTCTCAGCTTTTAATTTTTATACCAAGTCTTCAGTCTTAAGTTTGCTTCAGATAAATGATGATCATTCCTTCTCAAGTCATAACTAGAATTGTTGGATTTACAAAATACCATCCTAAAAGCCTTCCTGAAATAAGAAAAGCTTATATAAATATGAAAATTTTTCAAACTTTAAAGTACATTCACTTAACCTTGCCTCAATACAGACAAATCCCTAAGGAAATTCATACATCTACATATGGGAAATTGGGACAGATTTCTGTCCCATAATATGGCTTCTAGAGTTGCCAAGACAAAAAATATTCATAAGGAAGCCAGCGTTTTTAAAATGAAGAATAGTTCTCTACAAGTAACTAGGGAGTAGGCACTCCTTGTAAATGAAGGTCTTTCCACTGGGTTACAGTTGTTTTATAGCCAAGAGAAGAAATCATAATTTTTTCTTTGATTTTGCAATACTCCAACCACCCTTGAGTCCTGACATTTTTTAGGCTATTTCAGTATACTCTGCAGGGTTGTAAAAGTCAGAAATCACTGTCTGGAGCAGTGCCTCTCTGCAGTTGTTTTCTGATAGGACGCCCACACAGGACATGTGAAGTGCATGTTGGTAGCACATGCTCATGAGCTCACTCAGGAATATGTTATTATAGTCATAACTGTGAAATCCATTCTAATTTGTAAAGACAAGTAAATGCATTGCAAATGATGATTTCACACTGGTTGAGAACAACTTGTCTAAAGAGAACAGTAGTCTACTAATCAAGTGATTTGACTAAATTAACTGATCAGTTTCATAAGGCTGGCTGATTTTAAAGCTGTTTTTTATTTGTATTTTTTTTTGTCTCTTCAGAAATAATGCAATAGCTAGTAATCTCAAATGTACTCTGTCTTCCAGTTCCATGTCCTCATTTTATTCTTGTACAGCATACCCAGACATTACCATTCTACACAAGAAGTGCCAAAAAGTTTATTGAGAGGCCATATTCGTTTCATTTCTTTGTTCTTTCAAAATATTTACTGAGGCTATTGCATGTGTTAGTAGCTATGGCAGTCCCTGAATTAGACGGATATGCTTCTATCCTCTTAGAGCTTACAGTCTAATGGAGATCGATATTAATAAGAGTAGTTATGTAATTAAAGCTGTGACAGGTTTTAGGAAAGTGAAGTACAGAGTGCAATAATAGATTATAAGGAAAGCTAATTTAGGGATTAGACAAGGACGTCCTGAGAAAGTGAGGGTCAACCTGTATCTGGCGCCAGTGACAGCTCTCTGTTTCTCACACGCCTCCTGCACACCTCTGCAAACATTCTGCCTGGAGCCCACAGCTAGCGAGGCGTGGAGCCAGGATCTGAACCTCCAATCTGGCTCTGGAGTTTACGATCCTAAATCCTGTGTATATTGTTTCTTCATTATTACACAACAGTTTTTGTAATATGCTATGGTCTTGAAAACCAAACACAATAATAATAGCTACTGTTTATTGAGCACCTTCTATGTGCCACATCTCTTTCATGATAATTCTTCAAGGAAGTTACTATTCTCATCATTTTTCACAAGTGAAAACTGAGACTTAGAGAAGTTCAACAAGTTGGCCGTGGATTGTAAATCTCAATAGGGCTGCCTTCAGTGACAATGAAAGGGTCATTCCCATCAGCAAGATAAGATTGTTGGCTGGTCTTTGCAGCATCTTTTTGATATGCTTGCAGTTCTTTTTTATTTTATTTTGTTTTTTTTTGCCTCCTTGGATATATTTCATATCACTCTTCTCCAAATCTGAGTAGTTTTTTAAAGAAAAAGTAATAATAATAGTACCTTATATGTTATTTAACAGTTTAAAATAATGTTTATTGACCCCAATGAGATAAGTATTAGCTTCACTATACGGAGTGGTTGGCCCCAACATTGTGTTTCCCTCCCTCAGGTAGAGTATTACTGTATGTAGAATTTTTTAACATTGTAGATAATTCTAAGAAAGAAGGAACCACTTCAAGGAAAAGTTGCCATTTTTAGTAGGAGAAGCAACCCTGTAACTTCCCACCCATTGATCCCAGGGTAAATATTTATGGTCATATAACATAGAAAAATGGTACATTTCCTAATACTTGGTAGATCAGGCTTTCAGAGTACATCATAATGTCAGTGGTTCTGGGCTCGTGGTTTTGTTCAGTTATGCACATATAATATGCGATAAATTTGATTTGCTTGATTTTCATGGCCTGCCTTCTTTGGTTAAAATATGGCTTGGTAATCATACAGAAGAGATCCTATCAACTTAATGCTATCTAACTGAATAAATGAATTAATTTAACTTATTTTATATGCTACTAACTTGAAATTAAATTATAGAAACTGTCTAAGAAACAGGAATAGTTTAAAAATCACCAGAATAACTGAGAAAAGTTTCTTTGCATGTGATAGAGAAGCTATGAAGAATGAATATAAAGGAAACTAAAGAGATCATAATAGACCTATTTAATTCTCCCCCACTAGTCCATGGAATCCATAAGAAGAGTATAAAAGACATTATCTTGGTCTTATCTTTGTATATGGTACATAACACACTTAATTCTTAATAAGCAGTCCAGTTTGATGAAAATGGAGCTTAACACTCCATTGGAATAAAAAATTCTCCATGGACTTAAATGTAATCCTCCTAAGTACAGATATCATGCCTAGCACAGTAGGTATTCAGTAAGTATCAATAATGACAGTATATAGTTTTACAATTCTTTTCAAGCTGAATATCAGTATAACTGCTACCCATTTATCCTGTTTTTAAATTATAATATGTGATCTAGACTTTTTAAAATTCAGTGATCTTAGTTTTTGCACATCTTCACAATGCCAATATTGGGGGCAAGACATAGATAGTTATAGTCTAAATATCTATCTCTTGGAATATTATTTTTCCTAGATTATTGTTGATTATGTATAATAAATCATTTCATAAATAAGTCCATACCATATTCAATAATAGCACAATATTTTTATGTTAGATTTACATTCTAGGCAGATAAGATAAAATGAAAGATTTTAGAATTCCAAAAAATAAAGAACAGTTCTATTCAGAGTGCTCATCACATATTACCTTTTTAATCTGAGATTCAGAATCTTTCACTGTTAACTGTCCAAACCATACCCTTAAAGTAATTTAGAACTTTCATACAAAAGTCAAGTAAACCCCACTTTGTTTTCATCCTTCAGCAGATTCACTAAATTCAAAACTAGAAATGGGGATGAACTATTCCGTGGCGACATCTCGTACAGAATGATGCCCAAAGGAAACCCACTACAGAGCCGTAATGGTGGCATCCCGTTGCTGCCAAGGTCTCTGGTTTGCCGTAAATCTATGATGTTCCTAAGTGGGCCCTTATCATTGACCAGACAAGACCATTCTATATATGTATCTTATCTCATATTGTAATGGTGTTTGATAGGAGAGGAGGGGGATTTACCTAGTGCGATGTATATATAATTGAACAATTAAAGAAAAAGCTAACATAATAATGCTAGTATAAATTCTAGTTATGAAATAGTATTTCTTACAATTTAGATTTTGCCTAATGAGACTAAAATGAAAGGACCATGTATTTTAGCTATTTCAGCGATCAGTTGTTCCTTTATTATCCTTGTGAATCAGGGACCAGGAAGGTAACATAATCAGTGAAGCAGCCTAGATGTAAAACAAAAGGGTAAAGCAAGGACTCTGAAAAGCTGGAGAAAGCTTATCCATCCAAAAGTAATGGTAATACTCAGTTCTGGGCAGTTGATGCCAAATTGAATATCAGCCTAGAGCTGGCAAATTTACTCTTCTTTTTTTCCCTGAGAGAAAAGCTATAAATTTTACTTAAAACCTTTAAACTTTTAAATGTTGACACCTAAATGAGAAAGTGTAAACATTATTATTTGGGCCAAACAAAACATACCTATTGACCAAATGTGGCCCAAACACGTGCCACCAGTTGGCAACTTCTGCTGAGGAAATGCTTCCTTCCCAACTTTTCTGTTCTCTTTCCTCCTTTCCCTTCTCACTGGCACCACGTTAGCTCATCTTTGAAATCATCAGAGTCTCTCAACCTATTCTCTACTTCTCCCCACTCCAGTCCAACCTCATTGACCCTGTCTCATTTCTCTTAAACATCATCTTGATCTTGACACTACTCTTCCTCTAAAAACTTCTGTAAATTCCCATCTCCTAATAAATAAAGCCTTTAGCCTGACATTCAAAGTCTTTCACAATCTGGTTCTTACATACTGTTTAGCTTCCCTGCCTTCCAAGGCCCTTTAGGAACCAAGTAATTCAGTAAAACTAAGCCTCCTTCTTGCTCCTGGCCTCCAAATTTTTGTTCATACCCATTTTTCATCTACATACATCATGTCTAATTGCCCTTCAAAGTTCAGCTCATAACCCATCTATTCTATGAAGTCTTTAGAAGCTGTATAAACTTTTGTAGGCAGAGAAAAGGTGAATGGGCATAGAATTAGACCTGGGTTGCAGTATCAGCTCCACCTCTTCCTAGTTGTGCAAACTAAAAGCAAGATACTTAATTTCTTTGAACTTTGGTTTCCTCATTTTTTTGTGAATTGTATATAATGATGCTTATCTTGGAGACATGTTGGGAACTAGTGTTATTATGGTTATTATTCCCTTATAAACCCATTTCAAAATATTTTTACCTTTTTCTGCACCTCTAATTTTGTGCTGTCCAATATGGGAAGCACTGGTCATATGTATCTCTTTAATTATAAATAAAACTCTTTAATTATAAAAAAAAATTAAATTAAATTAAAAACCAGTTCCCCAGTCACATTAGCCACATTAAAAGTGCTTAGCAACTTCACATGGCTAGTGAGTACCCTATTGGACAGTGTAGAATTATAGAACATTTCCATCATTCACACAAAGTTCTATTGGAGCACAACTCTAGATACTTCATACCACTCATATAGCACTTAGAATATATTGCCTTGGATTGCCATTACTTCCTTACTACCTTAACCTCCCCTACTAAATTGTAAAATCATCAAGAATTATATAATCAAAAGTTACATACATTTATTATTTCCCATGGTGCCTTATACCAAGTAAGTACTTAGCAAATATGTAGTGAATAAATAAATGAATAAGTATCTGGCTGGTTTCTATGTTCATATCATGGAATAGAAAGAAGCTATCAGCACCAGAAGGGACCAGATTAATTAAATAACTATTTCCATTCTTGCGGGTATAAGAGTGCTTGAAAGGGATGTGTTCTTTGTGCTACACATAGAAATTGGGTATACTTAGCTCCATGTAAACTATAAATATATATATTTCTAATATAAATTGTAAATGAAACATTTGTATGCAATGTGTTTCATTTAGGGTACCTAGAAACAGATTTTAGCAATTTAAGAGGGTATTTGCTAAGGGGTATTGGCCACAGAATCTCTAGGAAGACTGGATATCCTGGGCTAGAGGTTAGGAAAGTTGCCCCAAACCATACTGGAGAGCTAGTCCTACCAAACTCCCACTGCTGCTTGGCACAGACACAGCCTGCGCTGCCATCAACATTTGACGCTGAATCTGCATATTACTGTAGGACACCTCCTGGAAGTTAGATACCATGGTTATCACCCTCACTAAAATGGGAACCTGTTCTGTCTTGGTTTCTTTGCTTCCATAGCTCCAGTCCCAAAATTTAGGGCACTGATGTCTGATCAGCAGAACCTCAGCCATTTGTTCATTGCCCTAATTGCCAGGTAGGCTGGAAAATGAGACCTGACAATTTTAGCTTCTACAATTGAAGGATGGATTGTTTTCATACCTGGGAAGAGGGTTCAAAATGCTGGTGAGACAAAAACATTAACAAATATCCACATAAAATAATTACCGGTGGGAAAAAAATATTTATTTCAGCCTAACTACCTATTTTTTAATTTTTAATAATACTAGTTTTCTATTTGGTTATTTTCTTCTTTGCTCAATGAGCATAAACACACAGGGAAGGAAAAAAAAATCTATGAAAGAAGCTTCGGGTAAAGAACACGGCTCTCTTAATTTTAACTTTTTCTGAAAATTGGCCACCTAAATATCTATACACCCTCTGATTTTGCATATAGAACATAGTTAATCCCTCCCCAGAAAGACAATCTTTAAATATCTACTTACTGCATGCAGGTTGAATACAGGATCTTTGAGAGGGGTATAGTCCTCTCCCTCATACCTAGATGTGGCCTGTCATGTCTTAAGGCCCTATAAACCTAAGGACAAGCTATCTTCCTCCAATATATCCAATTGAAATGGTACAGTAGCAAAAGGACTACCAAAATAAAAATTCTCATTTCAAGAGGACAGAATAAGAAACACAAAGCAGTCAGTCATCCATATGAATGATCAAATCCCACTCAGAAAGAATGGCTAAGATGGACAGTAGAATACATTTCTTGTTTTACTCATCTGGCAACCTTGGGTCTGTTTTCTGTAAAGTGTTTCTTTGCCCTTTGTTCCTCCTGGCCTCTAAGATCTGCCCTGAAGAGACTTCATAGCTTCTGTATTTTGCTTCTTGCTAGTGCAGGTTAGGAAACTTAGTAGTTACTTGAAGGGCTGAACAGACTTTTGTGTGGGGGCTATTTTTTCTCTATACAGGCCCTTTAGAAATACTGTAGGCTTACAGTCTGTTTGATTCCACTCAGTTTCAGGTATGAACAATCCCAACTGAATACTTCACTGGGTAAAAATTTAAGCTTCAAGATTCTGTGCTTTTAGTTTCTAGCTTCTGTGCCCTGCCCACTTCCTTTGCTCTCAACTTCATGGCAACCACCTAGATATCATCTGAAAACAGTGGGTTGGATGGGAAGGCAACTAGTCAATCCAGTTTGGCCAGCAGGCTCTCCCCCATGTATGGCAAAGCCCCACTTATTTATGCATAGTTTTCTTCCTGTAAGTTTAGGATTGTCTCAGTTATTCCAGTACTTTTTCAAATAGGATTTGTATAGCATATTACAGTTTTCAAAATTCTTTAACATAGATTGTTGTAGCTGATCCTTATTCATCACTGTTCATTAAATACCACAACATGTAATGTATCTTGTAACATGGGCTGAGTATGACCTCAAGTTTGCATGAAAGAACTCAAGTTACTACCTGCCCAGAGTTTACAAAAGGCCAAACGGGCATTTGAACTCATATAATCTGATTCTAAATTGGCATGCTGTTTCCACAAAATGCCATCTCAAAATGGCTAACTTGAGAGTTAAGAGGTTGGTGGCATTTCATGTCCATTCGTGAGAGAAAAGCAGGCACAGATATCAGTGGACTGATGCATAGCTCCATTTTTTAAAAAAAAAGCCAAAATTTGGGGGGAATCAATTTTCTGAATAATTTGACTTTGAATCAGGACTTGATTATTTTCTAGTAAGCTTTGACTTGATCAGCATTAGTGCCATTATAACAACATCTAGTAGGAACAAGAAAGTTGTCATAAAAATGACAAGTCCCAAAAGAATAAAAATAAGAGCTATAATTTCTTGTACTGAAATGTGTTAAGAATACCAAAATGATAAACCTTAACTTTTATTTTTTTAAAAATTGAATGATCTCACTGTGAAAGAGTCATAAACCTGGTTTTATTTCTTGTTAAAAATCAGGATTAACAATTATAGGCACTCACAGTGGGAACACAATGTTCTGATCTTGTGACGTGGCCCCTTTGTTTTGTGAGAAACCAGCAAACTGTCTTCCAGAGTAGCTGCACCAGTTTACATTCCCACCATCAATGAATGAAAGTTCCTATTGCTTCTCATTCTTGCTAGCATTTAGTGTTTACAGTGTTCTAGATTTTGGCCATTCTAATGTGTGGGTAGTGGCATTTCATTTTAGTTTGCATTTTCCTGATGACTTATGATGTGGGGCACCTTTTCATATGCCTATTTGAATTTGTATATTTTATTTAGTGAGGTGTGTGTTAGGGTGTTTGGACCATCTTTTAATCAGGTTATTTGTTCTTATTTGAGTTTCAAGAGTTCTTTGTATATTCTTTTGCAAATATTTTCTCCCAGTCTGTTGCTTGTCTTCTCATTCTCCTGACAGTGTTTTTTGAAGAGCAGAACTTTTTATTTTTAATGAAGTCCAGCTTTTCAATTCCTTCTTTCATGGGTCATACCATTGGTATGCAAAAAGTCATTACCATACCCAAGGTCATCTAGGTCTGCTCCACTGTTATCTTCCAGGAGTTTTATAATTTTGCATTTTACATTTATGTTTATGGTTCATTTTGAGTTAATTTTTGTGAAGGTTGTAATGTCTGTGTCTAGATTCATTTTTATGCACATGGCTCTCCAGTTGTTCCAGCACCATTTGCTGAGGAGACTATTTTTTGCTCCATTGTATTGCCTTTGTTTCTTTGTCAAATATCAGTTGATTTTATTTATGTAGATCTATTTCTGGGCCCTGTGCTCTGTTCCATTGATCTATTTGTCTATTCTTTCACCAATACTATTCTATCTTAATTACTGTAGCATTGTAAGTTTTGAGGCTGGGTAGTATCAGTCCTCCAGCTTTATTCTTCTCTTTAATATTGTGTTGGTTATTCTAGGTCTTTGGACTCTCCATATAAATTTTAGAATCAATTTCTCGATATCTACAAAATAACTTGCTGGCCTTTTGGTTAAGATTGCTTTGAATACATAGACCGACTTGGGAAGAACTGAAATCTCAAAAATATTAAGTCTTCCTATCCATGAACAGGAAAAATCCATTTATTTAGTTCTTTGATTTTACATACAAGTTTTGTAGTTTTCCTCATTGAGATCTCATACATATTTTGCTAGATTTATACCTAAGTATTTTATTTTTTGTATCCTAATGTAAATGGTGTTGTGTTTTGTTTTTTGTTTTTTTCCTCTTATAAATCACAATATTACAATGTTTATTATGTAGTTTTGGCTCTTTGGGGTCCCTTGAGAGAATGGTATTGTGTTTTTAATTTCAAATTCCATTTGTTCATTGCTGATTTAAGGGAAAGCAATAGATTTTTTGTATATTATACTTGTATACTGCAACCTGGATATAGTCATATATTAGTTCCAGGGATTTTTATGTCAGCTCTTTCAGATTTTCTACACATTTATGGCCTTTGTAAACAAAGACAGTTTTGTTTCTTCCGTCTCAATCTCTATGCCTTTTATTTCCTTTTCTTCTCTTATTGCATTAGCTAGAACTTCTAGTACAATGTTGAAAAGAGTGTGAGAAGAAACATTCTTGCTTTGTATCTGATCTTGGTAGGAAAGTTTCAAGTTTCTCATTATTAAGGATGATATTAGCTGTAAGTTTTTTAAGGAATTTTTAATCAATTGTGGAAGTTGTCTTCTATTCCTGATTTACTGAGAGGTTTTATCATGAGTAGGTGTTGGATTTTGTCAAGTGCTTTCTCTACCTCTGTTGATGCGATCATGTAATTTTTTTCTTTTCTATTCTGTTGATAGGATAGATACATTAGTTGATTTTCAGTGTTGAACCAGCATTGCGTAACTGGAATAAATCCCACTTCTTCATGGCATGTAATTCCTTTTATACATTGTTGGATTTTATTTGCTAATATTTTGTTGAGGATTTTGCATCTGTATTCATGGGAGATACTGATCTATAGTTTTCTGTCCTTATACAGATGAGGATCAGGACACAAAAGGGTCAAAGTCCTTTTCAAGTCCACATACTGGCAAATCCACAGTTTTTCACAATGTGTTTGGTACTATTTGACTGCTGTGGGCACCATTTGATGAAATCTCTACTTTTCAGTGTGGTTAGTTTCAAAGCGACATGCTAAAAGATAGAGGTACATAATGTATATACTAGTGACTAGCTGTTTTCATCACATTTATTTAAATTTTACAATAAAAATATGTTACTTTCATGTTCCTGAAGTCAGAATTTAGCAATGAAATGGACATTTTCCCATTTTTCATGAGAATAAGAGAGAACAAATGATCTGAATCTCAACAATGTCCAGAGAATAATTTATTTGAAGTTTCTTTGGACATGCAGAGAGAACAGGAGATGATTCCAAGTTACTAATTATTCTGGAATCAGAAATTACTGTCCAAGATACTAACTGAAGATGGAACAAGTCTAAGCTTTGACATTGCTAGGATTTGGGTTCAAGTCTCATCTACATCACTTGTCAGCTGTGTGAATTAGTCAGTATTCTCACACAGTAAGTGATGGCAATAGTGCCCACCATATAACACTGTTATGAGGACTAGAGACAGGGAGATTTATATCCAAAGTGTGTTCACATAGTGGTGAGTCAAGAAATAACAGCTCTTTCTTTCCTCCCTTTTGTTTTGAATTTAATAATTGAAAATTTCCCAACTTTTATTGTGACATATTTTAAACATAAGAAAAAGGAGTAGTACAATGAACATCCGCTGTATAGATTGACTAACTTTTAGTTGACTTTATCTTTCCTGTCTCTCTCCCCACTCCCTTCAAATGCACACATATGGTACATATTTTTGCTGAACATTTGAGAGTAAGGTAAGTTGCAGACATCATGTTACTTATGGGCAAAGTACTAAAGTATGCATCTCCTAATTTTAAAAAAACAATGCAAACAGTAAAACTAACAATCTCTATCATCTAATATTCCTTCCACATTCAGTTTCCTTCTGTTGTCCCACAAATGTTTTTATAGATTTTTTTGTGTCATTTTTCTCTGCAGTCCAGGATCTAGTTGACCCTCATTCACTGCATTTGATTGTTATGCTTAGTCTAAAATGGTACTTCTACTTTTTTTCATAATACTGACTTTTGAACAATCCAAAGTTGTATTGTAAAATGTCCAACATTCTGGGTTTGTCTGATCCTTTTCTCTATTCCCTGTGTTTCCTGTAAAATGGATATTAGGTCTTGTGTCATGATTAGATTCGGTATAAATGTCACAGATGATGTAAACCTCATGGACCCATCAGTAGACAAATCATGTCAAAATTTCTCACTCTTACACATGCAGTTTGATCACTTGTTGGGAGGTGACTGCCAGTTTCTCTCTATGGAAGAAATATATCTTTCCCTTTATATTTGCTAAGTAAATGCTGGGGTGAGGTGATACTTTATTACCATGTGAATAACCTGTTACCCATAAACTTCTTGTCCAATGATTTTAACATCCAGTGCTGATCCTTACCCGAATCTATTATTATACTGAAGTGGTGATTTTAATTTAATTTTTATCTGAAGTGTACCTAAACTTATTTTAATAAACTATTTAAAAATAGTATGTTAACTCTGAACATTTACATTATGCTGTGCCATATAAATTAGTTTCATATTGATAACTTATTTTCATACTTCAGAATTTTTCACTTATGACAAGTAATATTTTCTGTTTTTCTATAGATGAGTATTTTCAAGTTATGTATTGTTTTTACTGAAAAAAGTGGTTTCACACTATGGGTATATTTATACTACAGTGAATTATCATACTGCATGTTAATTTTACAAACAGAGCACAAACTGAAAGGAGTTACAAATATAAAAGAATGTCAGGAATTAGAGACATTAGAAATCTGTCTCTGAGAGAAGCCTAAAGAGATAAGATTACTAAATATAATGTGACATCATGGATAAGAAAAAAAAAAAAACTTAAGGGAAAAACTAAAGAAATCTAAACCACATATGGACTTTAGTCAATAGTCATGTATCACTATTAGTTCATTAATTGTAATAGATGTACCAGTTATCACCACTAGTTGTGACAAATGTAAAGTGTTAATAATAGGGGAAATTGAGTGTGGAGTACACTGGAATTTTCTGAACTATTTCATAATTTTCCTGTACATCTAAAATTATTCTAAAATTAAGTTTATTAAAATTATTTTAATGTATTTAAAATATGAATCTGGAATTTAAGAACAACAATTATAATGTCTTTAAGCAACTTGTAAGATAAAAGCCAAAGAAGGAGTTACAAAGTAGAATATTAAATGCAGAGTTTTTATAAACAGAGCTGTATTCGAAGTAGTCAATAGTTCAATGATATTAAAAAAAAGAAAAGTTACAAAAAGTGACAATCTCTTAGTCACAGGACAATGGAATACTGTCTTATGGCCATTGTATGTGTATCTGTCAGAACAGGTTAGGTTAGGTGGAAATAACAAGTGACTCAAAATTATTGGTAGCCTAACAAAAAATGGATATCTCACCCCTGCTGTGTGTCCACTGAGGGTCATCCTTGTGGCTGTAGGCAGACACCCAGGCTGGAGGCACCTGTTATCTGCCTCCCCATAGAAAAGGAGGGACACAGTGGGTCATGTATTGTTGAAGCTTTTACCGTCAAGTTAAATGGGCAGATTGCCTCACAGTTCACTGGCCAAGCAAACCACACTTAACTTCAGAAATGGGGGGGAAAGTGAAAAGTGAAACAGTCCTAATGTCTGCCTTAATTGTGACCTCTGCTTGTAGCTCACTGTGCTGTAGCTATTAATTACATAACTTTCAAAGTGTTGTGACAAAGCTGTTAGAATGAATGGATTTGTGTTAAACTGTGAAACAATTTTGGAAATCAACTGTTAATTTCTATTAGTTTCTATCTTATTTTAGTTGTTAATGCAGACCTGTTTTAGACCAAAAGAAATAATCAGGTATCCAGTAGTCTCCCCAGTCTCCATGGTGGCTACTGTGGACATAACTGAGATAGACTTTCAGAGGTTTGAACTGTATCCATTATAGTAAGAAGCCCTGACAAACATAAATGTCAGTGTGCGGATTTATATGCAGCTACAGTATTCTCTTCATGACTGTCCCTTATTGAGGTCTCATGGAACCAAACAGGTAAATAAGTCAGCCCTTTTCATGTCTTGATATAAAAATCCGCCAAGTTATGTCCACAGTAGTGACTGTGGACATTGGGGAGAGTACTGGAAGCTGTTCTGGTTTTTGTTTTTTGGAAGCAATTCTTACGCTTGAAGGTTTGAGGAATTAGAGGAGCAAGGTGGAAGAGATTTAAAGTACGTTTGAACTTACTACTGGTTTTTAAAGATGAAAATCTACTAAAGAGGAACTACTCAGTGTGGACCTCAACTATTCTCATCACTGCAATGTGGGAGTACATAAACTAGAAGTACATAAACTGGATCCCTAAGATTGCTTCTGAAATTCCATGAATCAGTAATTTTAGAAATTCTAACGTTTACTGCATTTTTAAAAATATTTGTAATGAAAATGGCTTCTCTAAATTATGCACACTCTGGAAAAATGGTAATTTTGAGTAAAATGCAAATACATAGTGCCTTAATAACTCAAAGCACATAAATTGTGGTCAAATTAAAAATTAAAGTCAGTTTTCAGAATCTATCAACTTGTTTTCAACTTGTTTCCATAAACCCTTCCCTTATCAACAATCAGAAAATCCTGACTCTAAAGTCTGTCCTCAATAGGAAATGAGACCTGGCAGGTGAGAGCAAGTAGGAGTGGGTTCCGCAGATTCAAGATTAGGATAGAGGCCACCATGACACTAGGCTTGGCATTTGACTGTGAGCCTCGTCTCAGGGTTTGGGGAAGTTTCCAGAACAGTAGCAGAGAAAACCTTTTGGTTTTTGTTGTCAAGTCACTCAAAGGGTTTTCTGATGCTGTAGGGGAAACTGACCTAACTAGTAGCTTGCTTTTCCTGCAGAGGGTGCCAAGGAAACGAGTCATTGGACTAAGCAGAGCAGAATAACAAGGACACTTCCTGTGTTCTGTTTTCTGCCTGTGATATTTTGCAATTCAAGAACTTGATTTTTACCTGAAGGCATCTTTTCCAAAGGCACTTTGGCTCGCAGCACCTAACCCCAGAGTGAGCGGTTTCAAGGCTCTACAACTGCATAATCTGGGCCTTAGTTCTGCAGCTTCGTTACCTGAGTATTTTTTAAAATCTCAGTTCACATGCATATTATACATGCATGTAGTATATACTATGTATATATGTATACATATATATACTTTAAAAAATGCACTTCTCTTAATCATGGCTGTTGAGTTCTTACACAGAATTTCAGTTGATTCACTCTTATGGTCACAATAGGTTATTTTTATAGATCTCCCCATTAAAAAATTATCTAAAAAATTACCTATTGCTCCTTAACAATTACCACAAATTTAGCAGCTTAAAACTACACCCATCTATTAGTTCACTGTTCTGTAGGTCACACATCTGGTACAGCATGGCATGGCTGGGTTTTCTGCTTAGAGTATCTCATGGCTAAAATCAAGGTGTTGGCTAGGCTGAATTCTTGTCCAGAGGCTCTGGGGTAAAATCCGTTGCTAGGATAATTCAGGCTGTTGGCCAAATCCAGGTCACTGCAGTTACAGGCCAGATTTTATTGCTGCCTATCAGCCAGCAGGTGCAGGCTGCCCTCAGGTCGCTTCCACACAGTCCCCTCCTTTTTGTGTTTCAGATTTCTCTAGTAGACTCTTCTGGAACCAGCCATAGAAACTACTCTGCTTCTAAAGGGTTCATGTGGTAGGTTAGGCCCACTCAGATAATCTCCCTATCTCTGAGTCAATGGACTGGTAACCTTAATTGCATCTACAAGATCCTTTTTGCCGTGTAACTTAATCATGGGGTCTAGCTTAGAATTCTGCCTACCACACTGCCCTTATATAGACATTTGCTGTTATATAGATTCCGTCTTAGGTTGAAAAACATGAGAAAGCATTTGGAACATTAAATGCGAGTCACCATAATGAATTATATTTAGGTTAAATTACTTATATTGTGAATGTGATGTAAAGGATTTGTGGTACAAGTACATTTAACAGACATATTTTAAAGAGCTATTATAAATGCTTAGGATATTCCCTAGAATTTCACTTCCTCAGATGACAATAAGTAGCATTATCTCAAGGGATGGTGTTAGGCATGCTCTTCATACACTAACCACACAAACTCATAGACTTTAGAACTAAGAGAGATCAGAGGTCATCTGTTTCCCTCCCCACTTCTCTGCCTTTTTCAAAAATGAGGAGCCAGAGACTCAGAGAAGGCCACAGAGCCAGCTAGTTAGTGGTACAGATGGACCTAGAATACATGTTTTCTAATTCCCTATCTGGTAGTAATAGTAACAGCACCACCATTAACTGAAGATTTTCTATGTATCAGCACTATCACAGGTACTTTAAACATATTATTTTCCTTAATCCTTACAAAAATCCTGTAAGGGAGGCATTACTATTTTCACTGCCATTTCACAGTTTGAGAAAACTGTCCCAGAGAGGGTAAGTAACTTGCTCATCATTACCCAGCTTGCACATGGTTGAGTGGGGATTCAAAGAGAAATAGAGCGACGCCAGGTCCTGACCTGTGCTCTGTGCTCTGCTCTTCCCACCCCACCGGCTGCTGCTAACAGGACCTTCCATAGGCCGCCACAGAGCTGGCTTGGCATGGTCTCCATAGACAGCTGTACAAGCTCCGCATTGGTTATATTCTGACAACGAATCAGTGAAGTGAATGAGAATTTGGAGTCAGGGAACTGTGTTTAAACTCTGGTTTTGTGACTTTCTAAGTGGCTTCAAGGAATTGTGTGACCCCCTGGGGCCCTTGGATGCTCCATTTATAAAATGCGGATTGTTAGACTTGCTCTGAAGAGGACGCATATAAAAAGCAGTCCATAAACAAAAGGATTACATTTTCATTGTACTGTTGTTCTTTGATAAATGGTGTCTCAGTCTTGTTACTCTGTAATAGCTTTTCCAAGTCACTTTTGCTGTGACAGTAAGACATTCAATAAAAAGCAGTCGATCTTTGACATTGCAGAGGCTATGTATATCCTGAGATCTTTAGGAATCTCATTTCCATTGAAAGTCCTATGTTTCCTGTATATATCCTCATTCCACATTTCAAACTTTACTGAAGTTGTCTCACTTGTTGATGAATTTTCACGCAGGTATTTGTCACAGTAAAGCTTCATGGAAAGGTCAGGACTCAGCCCTTGGCCTGGTTCCTGCACACCAGCCAGCACCTTCCATGATTCCAGTTCACACCTGGATAGAATTTTATTACTTTTTCATGTGGGCATTTGGGGATCACTGTCAAATGAAATCATATATATAAACTTATGAGGTCTATTCTTCATCCTGGTCCTTTTTTTTAGACATCTAATCCTCTTTATGTATTTGTATATACCATTTGAAAATAATTGCAGACAGTATAACATTTCAGATCTAAACCCTTTAGTGTGCATCTCCTAATGCTAAGGAGATTTTTTAATAATATATGCCAGTATCTACCTAGGAAAATTAATGATTTTCTTATTCCATTTAATAGCCAATCATATTCATCTTCCCTACTTGTCCTAAAATTACTTGAGTGTTTTGCTTTTAGGGTTTCTTCTTTTGCTTTCCCCAGCTAAGAAACAAATACACACACACACACACATATATATATTTATAGTCCTAGCATTTAACGGTTACATCTCTGATATTTTTTAATCTAGAACTTCCCCACTTGGTTAGTTTGTTTCATGATACCAGCATTTTTAAGAGACCAAGCCAATTTCTTGAACAAAGTCCCGTGTTTTTGGTTTGTCTGATTGTATGTGTGTCTCATTAATTTTGTTACTCTATACTCTATTTTTGAATACTGAAAGTTATTTCCAAAGACCTGATTTTAAATGCATTGTATCTTTTTTGTCCAGAACAACTTAGTAGTTGGTACTGTGTACATATGATTTCCCCACTATTAGTGTATAAAGTTTGGTCACTTCATTAAGATGGTAATAGCCAGGTCTCTAAGTGTTAAAAGTATATGTTTTTCTTTAATAAGTAGAACTAACTTGTGGAATGCTTCTTTTGATTCATATGATTATGCTTTCATGTAATTGTGTTAGCATCTATTGATGTACCTCATTTGAACTATTCCATTGGAGGTTACAAATTGGTAATTAAAAAATATCTTCATTCCTTTTACATGTATAAACTAACATTCCTTGGCAAAGAAGAGCTTTCCCTCATCGGTGGGGGGTGCTTTATATCATCTTATAGTTCATATCAGTACAACATGTTTACCAGCATCAACATTGTAAAATATCAGCCTTAGATTATGGGGCTGAGTTGTAGATCAGTCATAACTAATATTTATATATATATACTTTAAAAAATATTTTGATGGACATGAAAGTTGGAAGTGGAGAAAAGATGAAATTTAAAACAGTGTTTCAAAATGGTGAGCAAATACTGTAAGAGGCTTAGTGAAGGGGATCTCACCAAGTCTCCAGCAACATCAGCAAATATTTATTGATCTAAAATGAAATTATTAATGCCAGGAACTGAAAGAACTTACTGCATCCCTAAAAGTTAATGATAAGCATAGTCAGTGTGGATAAGTATTTAGGCCTGATGAGGAGTAAATTAATGCAAATATTTTGGACTATCACCTTATGCCCTAGCTTTTGTAGTCTCTCAATTCCACATTCCAACGTGCAAGGCCCTTTATAACTAGGGCTCAGTTTCTTGTCTGGCCCACCCTCGTCATTATTTGACCAGGTATTTGGGTTATTTCTACCATCCTTCAGCTGCACATGTTCAATCCTGTCTCCACACTGTGGTCCATGCTCTTTCCTTGCCAAAAACATTCTTTTCTTACCTCTTCTCAGGTCCCAGTCTGCCTATTTTCAAGCCCAGCTCAAGTCCTATACCCTCTTTGAAGCTCCTCTCTTGCTTCCTTCTCTAGATAGCATTTCTTACCTCTGTCACATCTGGGGTGCTTGACTCATTTTCCTCTTTGGTCTTCTAATTGGCTTCCGTAAGTAAACCTCATATCCAAACTATGGAAGATCTTTAAGGGCATGACTTTCTATGACCAAAACTGAAAAAAACTCTTTTTCACATGAGTTGGCTGGGTTTTTGCATTCCCTTTGAGAATCTCTCTGAAAGTTACCAACAGATGTGAAATGATTATCAAATAGGGCTATCTCCTTTTATAGCTTTCTTTGCTTTCAAATATTATCATGCTACAAAAGACAGGTTTTTGTGTGGAAGGTAGGGCTGGAATTGAGGATAGCTCACCACCTGTTCTTTGGAACTAATGTGGAAGGCCTAGTTACTGTACCATGATACAAAGAAAGGAAAAAAAAATCTTGCATTTAAGTTATTACAATGAAAATAAAGCTTATTATATTGTCCTTAGGTTGAACCTTTTTATTCCTTTTGTTACCGGTTTGAACACTGTTTTAAATGGAAATAAAACAATGGTATTTTGTGCTTCTTAAAGATTTTTAGGAAAATTTTCATCCCACTCAATAAGACATTGTTTGAAATACCTATTCTTTCTGTGTCCTTAATAAGAGCACTTTGTATTTATGCAGCTCTTTTCACCTGAGGATGTGGCTGACATTTTTTGTTACCAGATGGTGACAAAACCATCACCGCTGTGTTTTCTGTCTGTGCAGAAGCAGGGGGTAAAAAGCTCCGGAGCACCGTCCAGCGAAGCACAGAAACAGGACTGGCTGTGGAAATGCGGCACTGGATGACCCGGCAGGCAAGCCGAGAATCCACAGATGGCAGCATGAACAGCTACAGCTCAGAAGGAAAGTGAGTGAGGCCGTCTGTGCTGTGTGTCTCTTCCACCCTTGCCAGAGACCACCTTTTCATTCTCACTCTCTGCCACCAGAAATGGGATATATCTGGCTTTTTATACCAAGGGAAATAGGTTTGGGGATAAAGTGTTCTGCTTTAATGGCAAGATGCTAAAATGTAACTGTCAATACAGGCAAATAAAACTTTGTGATAGCGTGAAGTAATATAGAAAAGCACAGAAATAACAAGCACTTGTCCCAGACCACGTGAACAATGCTAATTTTTAAAATCATTGCTCTAAGAGTTATTACTAAAAAATATCGAATACTGATACATACTTAGTTCTATGCAGTAACAAACAGTTCAGATAAATGTAATAGCCAAAAAGAAATGCCACAGAATAAGTTGGTGAGCTTTTCCTTTATGTAGTTGTTACGTAGCTTTCTCTTGAACCACCTGTATCCAAGGTATTTTTCAATGGTGAAGATTGTGTAGCCCTGTCACCAACAAATTAACAATAATGAGCAACTACAGATTGGTAGATGGGTGCATAAAGGACATTAATAGAGGAAAGTGAGGTTTACTGACCTCACTCTGTCATCACCATGGAAGCATCAGATGTTTGGACAACATATATGTAGCCATTCACAGGTGTGAGGCCACAGGAGCTGGGCAGAGTACTGCTGATATGCCCTACAGATCATTTTTCTAGCACAGTCAAATAAATATAAGAGATGTATCTGGTTTCCACACATTTATAAGTAAGGCTTTGCGGGATACTTATGGAAACATTAAAATGTTTGGATTAACTGCATATTTGGGAATTAAGGTTGGGGGAAGAAATGTTTTTGATGTTAATCAAGGAAGTCCTAAAAGAGATGGAGAATCAAGTGAAAAATAAACGTGCACTGAGCACTGTTGTTGTGAAGTGCAGTGTTAGGTGCTGTTAGGGGTATAGAAATGTGTGAACTACGACCCTGCACTCCAGATGTTTATAGTCTTATTGGAGAAATGGGATGAATACTCAGGAATTCATTCAATAAATATTCCCATACCTTCTAGGCACTGAGCTATGAGTCAGGGGTATAAATCAAAGAAGACAGAATCAGTTGACAGTTAAGACCATGGGCTTTAGAATCATACAGGCTTCCAATCTCATCTGTTGTTCAGTTCTGTGGAAACATGAGCAAGTACTTAATTTTTCTGAGCTTTATTTTAATTAATTGATGGAGCTTAACAAGTGTTCATTGCTTAACAGTATTCCAGGCATGATTCTAGGTGCTGGAGATTTATCAGAGAACAAAACAGATGAAAAAACAAAAACCTAGCCTCAGCAAACGTACAGTTTAATTGATCAGATAAACACTAAACAAGAAAAGTTGTCAAAATGTATGTATAAGAAAAATAGTAAAAGACATAGTCGATTAGGTAGTGTAAGTGCTAAGGAGAAAATTAAGTAAGAGAGATGATAGAGGGTAAGAGGATAAGGGTAGGGTTTTATGTAGGATAAGATAAGAAGGACATATTTTAGTAAAGATCTGAAGTTAGGGAGCATATAGGTATTCGAGGGAAGAATATTCCAGGCTGAAGCAATGCTGGTCAGTAGTGAAAAGAGCAAGCAGTACTGTGGAGTAAGGACACACATAGGAACAAACTGGAAATGAATTAGGAGCAGAGGTGGACAGCTTCTGTTGTCCTTATACAGCATTGTAAGGACTTTGCTTTTACTCTGTCACAGATGAGAAACGAATGGAGGATTTTGAACAGAGGGCTGACATCATCTGTATTCAGCTTTAACAGACCACGCCAAGTGCTGTGGGGGTGGGGGGTAAAGGTGGCGGCAGGGAGACCATTCACAATTGCTCGGGGAATACAGGAGACAGATGATGGCTTGGGCCAGAATGGCAGCATTAGTGAGGTCGGATTCTGGTTGTAAAGCCAGTAGCATTTATCGAAGCATTTGATGTAATGAGAGAAAGAGAGTGATTAGTCTGCCTAGGCTGCCATAACCAAATACTACAAACTGGGTGGCTTAACAACAGAAATTAATTTTCTTAGAGTTCTGGAGGCTGAAAGTTCAAGATCAGGGTATCAGCGGGTTTGGTTTCTCCTGAGGCCTCAGCCCTGGCTTGCAGATGGCCGCCTTCTCACTCTGAGTATTTCCTCTGATCTTCCCATGAGTCTCCTTACATGGCCTTTCCTCCATGCATGCACAGCCCTGGTGTCTCCTCCTGTTCTTACAAGGACACCAGTCGTATTAGATTAGGGTCCCACCCTTAAGACCTCATTTAACCTTAATTATTTCTTTAAGGCCCTGTCTCCAAATACAGTCATACAGGGGGTTAAGGCTTCCACATACGAACTGGGGAGCAGGGGGAACATAATTCAGTCCATAACAGAGGAAAGAAAACTCCAAGGTTGAGCAGTTGAAAGAATGAAGTTGCCATTCTTCTGAAGGTGGGAATCCACAGAGCAGAACAGAGTTTGATTTTTTTTGTTTGTTTAGGGGTTGGAAGTCAGTTTGGGACAAGTTGAGTTTCAAATTCCTACTAGACTTCCAAGCAGATATGTAAACAAAGCAGTTGGAAGACAGGTCTGTGGCCCAGCGGAGAGGTGCAAACTGGAGATGTCAATCTAGACTATACCAACATAGACGGCATTTAAAGCCATGAGACTGGGTGGGATTACCAGGGGAGTTAGGACATAGAGAAAAGACAGGAAGTCGACAAATCAAGCTTCCAGTATTGAAGGGTAGAACAAGTGAAGGAGGCTAAGGTAGAATGGCTACAGGGGAAAACCAGGAGACTAGAACATCCCAGAAGCAAAGCAGAGAAAGTGTTCGAAGGAAGAAGGAAGAATCCATTGTGTCAAATGATGCTAAAGCTAAATTAGACAAGTATGAGTGTTAACAGATAGGTTACTCCTGTGGCTATTAGGTAACCTTGATCAGAGAAATCTTGGTATAGAGGAGAAAAATAAAGCAAGGAAAAACTGATCAGAGTTTCAAGAGCGGATGAGAGGGAAAAAAATTAAAGCTAGCACATGGACACAACTCTTTCAAGGGGTTTCAGGAGAGATGGGGACGTAGCTGGAGAAGGAAGTGGGGTTAGGAGAGGGACTCTTTTTTTAAGGTGGAAGAAATAGTAGTATGTTTGTGTGATGGTGGAAATGATCTGGAAGAATTTCTTTATCTATAGAATAGGTTAAATAAAAATCTATCTCAAAGTCCAGCTAAATGGATTAAGTGTGATAATTCCTGGAATTAAGTCTCAGTAAGTATTGAGTACTATTGATAGAAATCACAGTCCATGCCCTCCAGACAAAGAAGAGAGAGACACATAACCAGAAGCCTGCAATGCAGTGTGAAAGTGTTCCTGGCGATGTACATGGGCTGCTAGAGAAAAAGGAGGGATGGGCACAGGACGCGGAGTAGGGTGTTCGGGTCCAATTCATAGAAGTGACAGGATAGTGGTACCAACTGCTTCTGCCACAGGAAGGGGGAGAGAGGGAAACCTGAGCTGCTAAAAGTAAATAGGAGTTGAGGATTTAATCCCATGTGTTATTTTACTTTTAGTCTGATTTTCCCTGGTGTCCGCTTGGCCTCTGATAGCCAGTTCAGCGATTTTCTGGATGGCCTTGGCCCCGCCCAGCTAGTGGGGCGCCAGACTCTGGCTACACCTGCGATGGGTAAGAATTTCTGTCATGTGATTTCCTTGTTTTTCTTCTAGATCACTGAAAATTGCACTCTAATTTCATAGGATCCTTAGCAGTATTACCAGTTTAGACTTTAACAAAAAAAAAAATCTTTGATTAATTTTCTTCCATTTTAATTTATATGCTTTCTATAGTAAGATATCATTGATAGAAATTTTAAATATATTTGAATTTAGGAAAATATATGGGAAATTATGAAATTCAGACCATTGTGTTAAACCAAGGTCTTCAGCATAAGCATTTTTCTCAGTGCACTTGTCTATTAAGTCCTGTTTGTTTCTTCCTCACATTAGGTGACATTCAGGTAGGAATGATGGACAAAAAGGGACAGTTGGAGGTGGAAATCATCCGGGCCCGTGGCCTTGTTGTAAAACCAGGTTCCAAGACACTGCCAGGTAAAAACATGAAATTCTTCCCTTATTATTCATAATCCACACTTTTCAATTCAGAGACTTTGTTTTTGACTAGAGTTGAAAACATAATTTTTAGATAATCAGGGATATTAATAAATACATCACTTATCTGTAGTGGTTTGTTTGTTTTTCCAGAGTGAGCATCCCGTTGGGGGGATAATACAAGGTGTTAAGTAATATGTAGTGGAAACCACTGCAAAATAAAAACTAGTACAGTTAAATCATTCATTTTGTACAGCATGTACATGAGAAGTTCTTTTTCTGGTAAGCTGGTGTTTTGTGTTATTCTTCAGTTTATCTGGAGCTTTAAAATTCTCCTTGAGAATCCTTAGAGTTCTGGAATTAGCATAAAAATAGATGCAGTCCCCTAAAGTAACACAAGCCTATGTATGAAGTACATTCGAATTAGAAGACTTCTACTTCCTATAGTGCATCAAGAGAGGCCACATTGTAAGTTTTTATCATGATATCACATATTTTGTACTGAAATGCCATCTAAGGTGTGTGAAGTCACAGAAAATGCTACAGCCTCTAGCTACATTGTGCAGAGATGTATAGAACGTTGGGTCTGATATATAGAACAGTTACAGATGATTCCGAAACTTGATTTCTCACCACAGCACCTCCAGTGACTGAACTGTAATTTTGAATCTCTTAACTTGCCTATCTTTGCAGAAATTCTAAATTACACTATGTATTACCCATTGTACAACCTTGCAGTGGTAATTCAGACCTTTGTGTTTATAATGGTCTTGGAGCTAGTCAACCCGCTCTGCTATAAAGCGGTCATAATTTGTACATGCATAAAAATGCTTCTATGAAGAGTCTGTCAGATAAATTTCAAGCTATGGAATTCTAATTAATTGCCTCTTCTCAGCTAATTTGAACACAGTATACATCAAGCACTACCTATGATTTGTACCCATACCACCATCAATAAATAAACTCTTTTGAGTAATAAAAAAATGACTTGTGGGGATGGGTGAATAAGACAATATATTTAGTTCTAAGTGTTGATAAATGAAAGATGAAGACATCACTCTTGAATATTGTTCAGGACTGGAAGCATTTCACCTTATTAATGCAATGTTCAAATCTGTGTAACAAGTTGATCACAAAACAGTAATCAACTCAGAGGCTGTGTCAACATTGCCTAAAACTGTGTGAATGGCTAATAGTCACCTATTGCATATCTAATTGTTTTGACCTAATGTAGAAAAGCCAGTCACTTGATTGCTAGCTCCTTCCGCCTACGGCCAAGCTGCTGCTGCTGTCACCTGGGGTTGGGGGCTCCATCGCCACTGCTCCTCACTTCCCTCTCTTCTGCTTTCTGTCCCAAGCACCATATGTAAAGGTGTATCTATTAGATAATGGAGTCTGCATAGCCAAAAAGAAAACAAAAGTGGCAAGAAAAACGCTGGAACCCCTTTACCAGCAGCTATTGTCTTTCGAAGAAAGTCCCCAAGGAAAAGTTTTACAGGTATTTACCAAATTGTTTATCGCTTACCTGTGACTCTCTTGGAGTCAAAACTTGTATCCACCATCTTTGTTATCACATTCTTTTCTGTTCTTCACTGCTGAAATTCTCACGAAACTTCAAAGCTGTAGACACTGTAGTTGCCTTTAAAGTGAACTTGCAAACGCCATCACACATAAACCCCAGGCTCCCTGGACTGCTTATCATCTTAACACTCCAGTACAGTTTTTCTAGTGTGCTTGTGGATTCTAGTAGGTAAACACAACTATCCCAGTAATTAAATACAACTATTTAACTTAGTGTTTAATATTAGTCTACACATTAACTGAATGTATTTTAGTTTACAAATTTTCATGTACGTGATTATACTGACATTCATCCCCGTTTTATTTTACCAACAGATCATCGTCTGGGGAGATTATGGCCGCATGGATCACAAATCCTTCATGGGGGTGGCCCAGATACTTTTAGATGAACTGGAGCTATCCAATATGGTGATCGGATGGTTCAAACTTTTCCCCCCTTCCTCCCTAGTAGATCCAACCTTGGCCCCTCTGACAAGAAGAGCTTCCCAGTCATCTCTGGAAAGTTCAACTGGACCTTCCTACTCTCGTTCATAGCAGCTGTAAAACTGTTGTCATAGCAACCAGCGTTACAAAAAAAAAATCACAGGTCGCAAACCCTGGTAACACTGCATGCTTAATGTTGTGTCTTCTGAGCCTGTTTCTAGGGATACAAAGCGATCCTGTGTTCTCAGAGGAAGTTGCACACATTGTGCCCTAAAGAAGGCCCTCAGGTGAAAGAGCAGAGCTGTGAAGAACTATCAGGTTTGGAGTTCAATAACACTCGAGTTTTGGTCCAATCTGAAGCCATGGATTAATTGCAAAGCATCAGTCAGTTTCATGCAACAAAAACCCTTTTCAATGGCACCTTTATATTTTTATCGTTCCTTTTTCTTCCTTTCTCTGACCCCAAAGCCCTGTTAGGCCACAGAAATTGAGCTGTACAGCCATTAAACCATGTTATGAATCAAAGAATGAAGTGCTAGGAAGCATCAGGTGAAAAGCAAGAGACCAAAGAAGTGGGCCAGTACAAGACAGCAGCCCTCCTTTGGAGGGGGACCAGGAGCCGCCAGTCCGACAGGAACAGTGGCAGACTTCAGAGCTTCAGCAGGCACGCCGTTCACAAAGGCCAAGATGTGCTGGACTCTGAAACACAAAAATCTGTGGCTACACTGTACTGAATGAAATTAAAGAAACCTTTTTTGCATGGACACAGATTAAGCTGAATACTTAAATTATTTTCTTGGGGCTGCAACTTGCAAAAAATAAAAATCAGCCATTTTCAACAATTTATATTATTTTTAAAAATAAATTTCACTAGTGCATGGTTTTAAAAGGGGGAGAGAATGCAACAGGGTGGTACAAAGACACACCATGTTTATTCTTTAAACTAATCATAGTCTGTGTTTTGGCAGACATTACAAATAAAATACTTTCTAGAAGATACTTACAATTCTCTTTATGTGACAAATATGCGTAGTATATTCAAAATTTATTTCCACATTAAATATACAAATCTTACAAAGTTCACTATGTGCAAATTGTTCACATCTTTTCCTCCTTGTCTCTATCTCACTTTTCGTCTTTTCCCTCTTTTAATCTTTCATTTTCTTTCTCTCTACCAGAGTGAACATTATACGAAAAAGTTGCAAGTTTTTGACCTGATCCTCTCTTACATCCCAGGTTTGATTCAGAGCTATTGATGCTTCTGAATTTATTAATTTCTCAAGGGAAAAATAAACTAAGAGCTTTCTTTATTTCAAGCATGTTGAAAAGGATTTTGCAACATGACTTGGGAGTACATTAAAGTAAATCAGCATGTATTTGATAAAGAAGATATTTGAACTTTTGCAATTTATTGTACAGTGCATGGTAATTTTATTTTCACCTTCAAAGTTCAGTTTACAGGAAAATCCTAAAATCATGTGGCCATTGTAATGTCTAATAAATTTGTTTTTAGCACCAGCATTATTCATACAGGAGTTAGAGTATTATTTCTAGGAGGTCTTAGGTTTTGTTTTTTAATTAATCAAAGCAATTTCTTTAGCCAATTTCCATTTACTATGTGAATAGAAACACTGCTAAAAATCTGGAGTCCTGAAACACAGGGCTGTTTATTAATTCATTTTTCTGTGGTAAAGTTCAATTTTTCACAAATTATATTTCTAAAGAAATATAGTAAGCGTGAATTTGCAACAAATAATTTTAAAGCTCCAATTTTTAGGACAGTCAAACAAAGTCCGTCTGCCTATTAATAGTTCTTTGATGCCATCACCAAAGTCCACACCACACACCCCTGAAGTCAACCCCTGCCTTTGGTTTAACAGACAGCTATTACCATTGGGTGGTGCTGCAAGGTCAAATTTCTCTTAAGTTCCCCCGTTTAGAGGAAAAGGCACTGGTTAATGGAATAAACCACCCATACTTTCTGTTTCTTTATGCACACTTGGATAACACATCCCTACTGGTTGGTATTAATTTCTTAGAATAATTTTTGAAATCCACATACATGCCATTGGCTTCAGGCCATGCACAAAAACTGCTTTTTTTTTTTCTTTTTAAATTAAGTACTGACTATTAAAAACTGTCATGCTTGGTATGGTACAAAAGTTAAAATGAGTTGTCACTAAAAATGCCTTCTCTTTATGTAGTGCAATATGAAATACACTGAGACTGTGTCTTGACATTCTGAGATCTATGATGCACCCAGGTCAAGTTGTTAAAAGAATGAATAAAACCTTATGGAAATAATTTAGGCACTTGTGTACCAGCAACAATTGATTTAATAGACCTATAGTGTCTATACTTTCCCTTAGAATAAACATTTACCATTTTCCAGATACTAAGATGCAGTCACATAATCTTTTGTGCATATTCCTATATAAATTATTTCTAATTTTAATAAGAAGGACATGGCCGTATGGAATATTTGTACATACTTGTCATTATGCAGTATTTATTTAAAAGTTGGTGTATTCTTTTTTTTATTTTCACATGTCTGCACCTCGACTTGTGGTTTAGTCATGTAAATAGCACTATTCCAGTGACCATTGCTGCCCTGTACATAGTATGTTTTAAAGTCAAGGGAATTCCAGTTGGAAAAAAGAAAAAAAGGGGCAGATCAGTCCTGTAACGAACACCAACGATGTAAATCAAATTCATTCTGGTGATGGTATTTAACACTTTAAATAAAACATTTTCTTTACAGACGTTGTATGCATGACTTTCTCTGGCTTCTCTTCTCCTCACACATCCCGAAGCCTGCTGCAACCCATTCCCTAACCTCACACATCGTTTAAAGACAACAAAAAAATTTCTGCTACCTCTCCAAGGCAGAAACAGACTGCTGGTCTTTGCAGACAGCCCTCCATAGAGCATTTCTTTAAAATGCTGAAGAATTCCTGCTCATTGGCCTCATTACAAGTTGCTGTTTTTTAAAAAAGGTTGTTATTCTGCACTGAGTGCTTTCTGGTTAAATGACTCGCAGATTTTATGAGCAGGAATGAGTGAGATTGGTGTGTCAGTGTCACCCCGACTGGTGGCTGAGTCACAGAGAATCACACACGGGCTCTGCCGGTCCCCGGGTGGAGGCGGCGAGGGGGGCGGTTGGCTTTACACTGCGTGTTTCCACTGACGTGTCATTTCGGCTTTGGAGGGGTGGCGGCTGCATTTTCATTTTGGGAGACATATAATAACCTGACCTGTAACAAACCTGCCCAGAGACTGGCTTCGGTCGTGGGAGTAGGGTTTCTCCGTGTCGTAGGTCAGTTGCTCTAACGAAGAGCACCCCAGCGGCGCTTTGACGGGAGTCCTCCCCAGCCCTAAATTTAAGAGCTAGTTTGATTAATCAGAAATCCAGTTGAAATCCAAATCTAGTCCTCTCCCCATTCCTGGAAACAGCCATTTCTTCCATTGCCAAGGACTCAGTTCCAGCCCAGTCCCCCATACCTATCCCGTATTTTTCGTTTTTCAGTATGCACCCCATACTCGAGTGAGGTATTTCTTTGCTGTCCATACACTCCTATTATAAAAGTCCCCTTGCCTTTCTTATATGCCCTCTCTGGAAAAGCCCTCTACTTTCCCAGAAATGACCCATGTTAGACCCGTCCTTCAACTCCGTTTTCGGACTGAGTTCTTTAGTTCCTGGTGAAACCCTAACAACGTGGCTGCCACTGATGCCAACAGCTTCGCTGTCCCAGGAACTCCCGAGGCCAACGCTCCCAGGCAACAGTGGAGGACACAGTGTCACTCCCGTGGGGACTGAGAGAGAATTGTTCAAGAAATTACCAAAGCCTGTGCGGACTTAACCTTCAATGTTCTGTGCTTGTAAAAATGTTCTCTACTTGTTTGTCCCCACTCACTGAGCTCACAATGCCCTCAACATCCTGCTGGCATTCATGGACTGAACAAACAAAAAAAAGCTCACATGCCCGCCTTTGGTTTGTGAAATGTGTATTGAGAAGCAGTATGAAAGAGGAAATTAAAGAAGAACAGTAACACTCGTGCCATGCAAATTCTCCATGTGGCTGGACTCAAGTCTCTTAATCTCTAGCATTTATTCCTTCATCTGGGAAATAAGGAGTTTGAGTTACATACTCTTCTACCATCAAAAGCAGCACTTTGATCAACATGTAAGCTCCTTCAAGGCAAGGACCACGTCTACTTTTCTCCCCTGTTCTGTCATCAGGGCCAAGAACAATGCTTGACACATAGATGCTCAGTAAATATCTTCCAAATTAATGAATATTTAGTGCCTGCTATTTTGGGACACAGTTCTAGGAATCATAGTGAACCCAACAAGCATGGCCCTCTCCTCACAGGGCTTTCATTCTTCTAAAAACACACATTGGGTAAAAAAATGACAAGTATGGTAACTTTCCAAAAGGGAAACTCCCATGGTGTTATAGGAGCACACAGCAAAGTATTTTAACCCAGTTGAGAGAGTCAAGGAAGGCCGGTATCTAAACAAATGGATCAGAGTTACATGAAAGATGACAGCAGTGGGAGACGGGAGTGAGGCGAAGGGCACACAAGGCAGGGCAGCAGATAAGAAATTTGAGGGAAGAGAACTATGACTACAACTTTTACTACCTTATAGAGTGTCTAAAGTATGGGTGAGCACCTAAGTGCCTACTGGTGAATGAATAAACAAGTGAATACAGATTTCTGCAGCTTGGGCTATTTCTGAGCCTTTGAGAGTTTCTCTGAGAAGTTAGTTTTAATTTAAACTTGACATAAGATCTACTTGTAGGTGAGATAGTTGATAAGGGCTAATCCTACGTATAATTGTATTTTAAATGATTCTCAGATTGCTGCTTAGTCCTTAACCCCATTCAGTTGTTAGATCTTGGAACATAGGAACCAGGACCTGTAGTTCTTCTGTTCCCAGCATAGCACCTGCTCAGTGCTGAGCACATGATAGGTGTCAGACTTAACAACGAATATTCCATCAGTGATTCTCAGATTACTGTTATTGCCATGGAAGATTCCTGAGTTTAAAGTTTATGCTCATAGTTTGCATGTGGTTGAGTCAGAAAGCCTTTAAACATGTGGTGTTCTTGATGCTTTTTGAGTACCAATTTTCTGTCATTTTGCGGTGGGGTAAGGTGCTTTTCTGATCCATCCATCCTGTTCCCATGAAACCTGCCGTTTTCTAACTAATCCCATTCTCCTGGCCCCACTGATGGTGGTATAGGGGGTATAGACAATCTGTATCCTTAGTAGTGAAGATTTGTCATCTTTAGTTTCATTTTATTTTGCCTTGGTACCAGAGAAACAGTCCATCTCTTGTGACAGAAACTATTAGATGGAAAAAAAATGGTCAGGACTGCCAGTGGCTATGTTTTCTAATATATATATATGATGGAAATTGAATTACCGGAGGAGAAAGTCAACAAAGCCAAGTGAAGACAAGGATGGAAGACAGTCCTACAGGCTGCATGTTCCTGATCCCATTAGAATCGAGGATCCGCTGAGTCCTGGCTCTTCCAAGGAAGCCTGTCTATTCCAGCTGTAGCTAGTTGGATTCCTGCTACTTGAAGGCAGGAGTCCTAGTTAATACATTGTGCTCAGGAAAAGCCTAATGGAGCTGTGAATCTTGGAGGAGTCACTGAGGTTACCTAGGACACTGTCATAGCATTAAGAGGAGCCCTAAGAAGTGGCCATCAAGCCCTGCTTGGTAAGTGCCTGGAGAAATAAGCTCTGCGAAGCCCCCCATTCCATAGTCTTTACCAGTTCGACTCTTCTTCCTAACACGTGGCCTAATACTTATTGCCTACTATATACACTTAACGTTAGCAAATGACTCCATATCAGATGGGGGACCTTGCCCCACCCAAGAAGAGTACTATGCTGTGGCCTCTACTTCTATAAACACAACCTGTCATTCACTCTGTGGCCACCTTGCATAGTTCTTTAGGACGGGACTGGAGGTTGACAGTTCTCCCAGACCCTCCTTCATGTGAATGGCTTCTCTTTGTCCTTATGAATTTTGGTTTGGGCCAAGCACAGATGTAAAAGTTCATTCTTGGGAAATATTTTTCTCATTGGTTCTATCAAGTAGTCCAGGTTGCCAAAATCACTATGACCATCTTACCTCTAGCATAAACTGAGTCATCAAGATTGTCAAACGTACTCGCTTTCATTGCCAGCTCTGCGTCACCTGCAAATCTGATAAGGTTGTTTCCTCTATCTTCATCCATGTCTTTGGTAAAATGTCGACTAAAATAGGGTCAAGATCAAAGCTTCGTAATTCTCTACTGACAATATTAGTTTCAATCATAGTTATTTTAGTTATTGTCATGTAATACCTTATAGTTTACAAAATGACTTTAATATACATGATCTAAGTTAATCCTATGACTACCTTATGAGGTAAGTAGTCGTACTATCTTTATTTTGCAGATAAGGAAACTGTAGTTCAGAGAGTTTAGAAAATGGGAACAAGGTCCCCCATCTGATAGTGGCATGTTCAGATGCAAACCTAGGTCCTCGGGCAATAAATCGGGCTGTTCGATCAATTGTACAACCATTTTCCCCTACCATCAGCCACCGGACATTTCCTGGCTTTATCCTCACGGCGTTTATCAGGTCCTTTCTCAGATGACCTGCTGGAATACAGACCTACTGCCTTTACATTTCCCTCCTGCCATCTATGTGCTAACAAAGCATGGTGGCCCCAAAAGAACTAAAAGGGCCATTTTTATTACCTTAAGCATTTTTCTAGTCTCACTGTGTCCTACCCTTCAGCCTCCAGCCACTCCTATAGGCACAGGCCCTGAGTCCTCATTTTCTCATCAGAGCTCATCAGTGGAGCCTCTCCCAAATTAGACTATTTTTATTCATATACTTGTTTGATATATTTCTGTTTTGCCTGCCTTTCCCTTTTTTTCTTGTTGGAATATTAGAACTTTTTATTCCTAGATATTCCCATGCCTCTTTGGCCATTACCAATCCTGCTGGGGAATCATCCTAAATCCTCGGAATTGTTTAATACATCAGTTTAAAAACTCTAGGCCACGTGTATTGATAATGTCTGATAATGCCCAGTGTCTTCCTTCCTCACTGTCATGACTATAAAAGAAATGGTGACTTATGAGAGTGTAAATGAGTAACTTCTGTATCACAAACCAGTTTGGGTGGCAACTTATTTGTTTAGTTTGCTTTGGTTTTTGTTTTTAGAATCATACTCTACTGGCTGATATACTCTATTGCCACTTAGTGTTCAGCCTTGACAATGTAATTTATATTCTCTGAGTCTCACTACACACAGCTCCAAATGGGAATACTAAAATCACCCAGGTCACTGGGTTGTCTTGGGGATTAAATGAGGTAATGCATTTAGAACACATAGCCCTGCGAGTGGTATAAAATAAACGCTAGTAAATGCCAACTATTACAAGCCTAAGTAATTGATTAGAATGTCCTAAAGACCATTTCATTTTTTGCTGGTTTTGTCTCATCAAAGGCTACAAGTCCTCCTAAGGAAACACATAGTTCCCCTGAACATTCAGGGCCAAGCTGGGTTGTCAGCTGCTGGGTTTGGAGGTAGTTCTGCCGAGCTCCCTAAAGCAAGTCTTGTTGAATCTTCCCTGAGTGGATTCAGCAGTCCACTGTCTACATAAAATACAGACCCCAGCGAGGAATTGCAAGCACCTCGGGGCCTTCGCAGAGGGAGCAGCTGGACAGACAGCATTCTACAGTCATCCAAAAGATAGGCCCTTAAAGATACCCTGGGAGAGGTCACTGTGTGGGCTGGCCCAGTAATGGCTGCAGAGAGGAAGTCCTGGCTTCTGGAAGGTAACACTGCATGGGGACAGGCTGACCACACAAGGCTCATGGGCAGATCCATGAGTTTTTATCATGCAGCTTCTCTGGTTGTTTCCCAAGCAAAAAATAGGGCCTGTTCTTCTCCGGTTCTCACATCCAGAGGCTGGTCTCCCCTCTGTTGTAGGTCTAACGGTGGGCTGCCCAGTGGCTTCTTGGGTGGCCGTCCAAAGACAGCAGGACCCCTGTAGACTGCAATGGGGCCATAATGATGTGCTGGGGTACCAAACCCAGAACCGTGGATGACGTGGGCCCATCTAGGAGTGAAGGCAGCAAGAAACTGCCTTGTGAAAGAGAAAGTAGAGGGAGGAGGAGGGAGAGGAGAAGAAGATGATGGGAAAAGAGGGAACTTGGAGGGAAAGAAAACTCAAAAACCACTTAGCCCTGAGCTAGAATTCCATCTGTTTTCTTATCTAGGGTTTGGTCCCTGGTTCTCACACTGAGCTCAGAGTGAGGCAGGTGAGTGGGTACAGCATGAATGGTCTACAAATGTTAATTAGACCAAGTTGGTTGATATTGTTAAAATCTTCAGTTTCCTTACTGATGGCCTAGTGGTCCTGGCAGTTACCGAGCAAGGTAATGATAATCTGCAGCCATAGGTAGGTCTGCCCCCTGCTGCCTCCAGTCCTGTCCGCTGCTTCCCTTCCTATGCTCTCAACCTCAGTTACTACTTGCATAACATCTACGATCGTTATGTTTTCCTGATTAACCAAATCATCGCTATGCGGTACCCTTTTGCCACTGGTAATATTCCTGTCTGCGATTTTACTTTGTGCTGAAATGCTGCTTACACTTCACTCTTCCACCCTTTTAGGAAGGATGGGTGGGTCTTAGCCTCTCTGGGTCAGCTTATCTATGAACATGACAGGGTTTAAGAGTGCCATCGTGGAATTATTTCCAAATTATCTATCTGCTTGTGGTTATCTGTTCTTTCCCTGTCTTTTGGATGAATGCATTTTTTTAAATATCCCATTTTAATTACTCTATTTGCTTTACATTGATTTTTTTATTGTTGCTTTTGGAGAGATTACAAACAAATCCTTAACTTATTACTGTCAACTTACTGTCAATATTCTCTTAGTTCACATAAAATGTAGGAACCTTATAACAGTAAATTCTATTTACCTACCTATTGTTTTTGCTATTGTTATTATTTATTTTGTCTACAAAAGTAATAAAACACCATAATGCAATATATTATTTTGCTTTAAATAGTCAGTTGTCTTTTCAAAAAAATTAGGAGATGAAAAAGGGTCAATAATATTTACTGTTTGTGGTTCTTTCATTCTGTCCTGGAGATCCAAGTTTCTGTCCAGCATCATCTCTTTTTAGCTTAAAGAATTTTCCTTAGCATTTCTTATAATACAGGTCTGCTGTCAACAAATTCTCTAGGGTTTTGTTGTTCTGAAAATCTCTTTATGTCACTTTAATTTTTGTAGTATATTTTTGCTGGGTGAAGATTTCTGTACTGAGTTTTTTCCCCCCCTGCAGAACTCTGAAGGTGTTATTTCGTTGCCTTCTGGCCTCCATTATTTTTTATGAGAAGTCAGCCATCACCCATGCCCTTCTTTCCCCTTTTCAACTTTTTTAAAAGTATGGCTGATTTTAAAGTTTTCTCTTCATCTTTGCTTTGCAGTGATTGACGGCAGTGCACCCAGGCGTACTTCTCTCTGTAGTCACATTGCTATCAGGTCACAAGTGGGTTCTTAGGGTTCCGTCAGGCTTGTTTCATTCTTTGTTAAGGCCATTTCCGTTTTGAACTTAGTTTGAAGGCCTCGTATCTAGGCCACGGTCTTTCTGGAGTCATAACTGAATATATAAAGTACTCGAGGAGGAGTCTCTACTTTGGCTGGTCTAGAATCTCACCATCTCCCAGCATCATCTTTCCGCTAATATCCTCAAAATATTTGATCTCTGGAGTCTAGCCCTTTCACACATAGTCTGGCCTTTAGCCAAGGAACTGAGGTGAATTCTCTGCTGACTTCTGGGGTCACCTCTCTGTACAGCTCCCTTTTCTCACGTGCTCTAGCCCACAAATTTTAATTTATAACAGCCCAGAACCTATCTCCCTCACTTCTTAGCCCCGCAGGATGAAACTCTGCTTGGCTGTGCCTCCTTACGCTGAGCCAGCAGAGTGTCCCGTATGGAAGAGCAGAGCGTCCCTGGGCTCACCTCCTGAGCTTCCTCCGCAGGGTCACGGTCCTGACCCTGCATGGGGGTGAGGCAGCTGTCGGGGCAAGAGGAACAGCCAAGGAGACTCAAACACCTTTGTAAGGAAGGAACACGCACTGAATTTGACTTAGAGCTTGTATGTTAAGTATATTTATTGGTATTAGTTAAATACTTAGAAATAAAGCTTTCCGACATGTTCTCTTAAATATTAATGAGTGTCCTCTGTGTACTAGGCACTGTGCTGAGCTCTGTGGATGAACCAAAAAACCCCATAGTTACTGCCTACCTGGATCTTTTGCTGTACCCCAAGTCCCTTCTGAAGGGACAAACCTGCACAGCCATTCTCTCAGCCTAAGAAGCAGCAGGCAGCCCCGGTATGACTGTGCTGTGCAGCGGTGGGAAGTCGGTGTGCGCTTGGGTCGTCTGATGCCTTGTTCTCATTGGCCGCTTTCCCTTTCAAACTGGGTGATGTCTGTGCTGTGTGGGCTGCCAGATATTTAACTATCACCACAAATGACCGATAATGTAGACTGATTGTACTCTCTCAAGGGAAAAACCTTTAAAGAATGAGCTCTGCAACCCAAAATTGTAGGAGATCAGAAACATGGTTAGACATGGAAGAAGCTAATTGGTAGCAGAATTTTAAAAAACAGATGTTTAAGACTGCAATTTCATCACAGTCGTGGCCCAGTGGTAAAGCTCTGCCAACATGCTTTGACAAATCTTGAATTCAGAGCCATCCTTCAGCCACAGATCCTTCAGCCACAGACTGTGGAGGCCCCTCCCTGTCTCAGATCTCTTCTTAGCCACCCAAGGGATTCTCCTGATCACTTCATGTGATTCCCGACACTAAATCCCCCACCTTCCTTAAACTACCTTGAGTGGGTTTCTGTTTATTTAACCAAAGAGACAAGCTAAAACTGTAATATAATCTATTATAATTCAGGATATTTGTTAAGCCATAATGCCAGTCCTTTCTTTAAAGCTGAGTCCTGTGTCACTGCAGCTAGAAGCCTAATGTGTTATGAGCAGATGAGCAACAGGAAGCCCAGAGATATTTTCTGACCATCCTGGGTAGTGAAATCTACTCAGTTCTCATGACTTTATGTCTTAATAGATGATCTGGAGAAGTGGTATTCAAACATGAGTGTGCATCAGAATCACCAAGAAGAACTTGTTAAGATATAAGTGCCAGATTTCTGAGTTAGCAGGTCTAATGAAGTCCTCAAGAATTTGCTTTTCCAATAAGCATCCAGTTGCTCATGGTGCTACTACTGGTCTGGGGACCACATTTTATGAACCACTGATACAGAGAGTTCTCATAGCAAGTTCATGTTTATGTTTATGCGTTTTTGTTTCCCACCTTTTAGAAAGTCACCAGCTCCCTGGTCACTCATTACTGTACAACATTACGTCATCTGTATTCCCAGATGGGTAGGTTTGGAAGCTGATATCCTAGAGCAAGGAGAATATTTTAAGGATCCATTTCAGTAATAATGACTTTTTTTCCTGGAAGAAATAGCAGCAGGGAGATTTGAGGGTTTCCAGTTACTTCTCCAGTGTTTACTGTGCTATGGATAAACAATTGTAAGTATACAACTGGGGTCTAGCAGTATTTCTTTAATAGACTTTTCAGGGGGAAGCTAATGATGGTGAACTACAGATGTTTCTAATATTTAGGGGGTTATTATCACCAGCAGTACATCTCTAATTCATATAAAATGAAATTTCACAACCAAATCACGGCCCATCTTTTATTATTTACAAAACTAAAAAGCAACAATCATAACACTAATTACTGCCTAGGATTTATATAGTTCTGTTTTGTCAAAAGTTGAAATTCCCACATGAATTCCCTTCTTAGTCATACAACTTTTCTGTGAATCGAGGCCATGTCCTGGTGCTTCTCTACTCAACTAATGTTTATGACAAACCACTGACAGTGAAGAACTGTGCTCTGTGAGGAAGACAAGGATGTATAGGATGTGGCAAATGCACGGAGGAGAGCTTGCTGTCCAGTAGGAGAGATGCAATTTCTGCAGGAATTACTGTGACAGCAAGAAGCAGAGCTGAGCAGATGCCCTTGGGGTCAGAGGACAGTGGAGTTGCTTCTGGTTGAAGGGATCAGAGGCTCTATGAAGAAAGTGGCATCTCGGCAGGAATTTGGTAGTCCTATGTGGGAAGAAAAGCAAGGACAGGGAATTAATTCTGAGAGCAGGAGAGGCGCCCACTCAGGGAACATCCTATTTATAGTGAGGAAACTGGTTTAGTGCTCATGTAAGATCCATGCAAAGGAGCAGCAGGAGGGGAGATGAGAGGTAAAAGAAAAGAAATTCTTAAATTCCAGATCAAGGATTGAGGGTTTATTCAGTAGACAATGGGGACCCACTGAAGTTTTGGAGCAAAGGAATAATATGATCTAGATATTTATCTGTATCACATTCATGAATGGCCAATGACAAAGGAAGCATGGTTGGTCACAGAGTGAAGAGAATGGAGCAGAGAGATGACCAATAAGTGTGACAGTCCAGGAATAAAGGGACCAGGGCCACACCCAGGAGGCACCCCTGGGATCAGAGCAGGGACAAAATGTGGCAACTGGTTGTATAAAGTTTAGGTGTTTAGAAGAGTGTTGGTGCTATTAACCAAAATAGTAAAGTCTGGGCGGAAGTACACTTAAGGGTTGGAAAGGAGAATGATAAATATGGGTATACGTATGTTGGACTTATACTTAACTAAGCCTGATAGAAATCTTGAAGGAAGCTGGAGAAGTAGAGCTTGAGTTTGAACTTGAGAAAAAAATCTAATTGAGCCATTATATTAATCAGGGAAGGCCAGGTTATGCTACAGTAACAATCTGTACCTAAACCCCAGTGGCTGGTAACAATGGTGTCTATTTGTAACTCACACCCCATGGTCACTGCTGTTTAGCAAGAAGACTCTGTTTTTTTCTAGTTTCTCAGGGACTCAGTTTGATGGAGGCTCCATCTCAAAATATTCTCAGTGCTCACAGGGACTGGGAAAGGGAAACATGGGAAATAAAGTGCCAGCTCATTAAATTGCTGCCCTTAAGTGTCACATGACACTTTTTCTCACATTTCATTGGTAAAGCTAAGTCACATGATCATTCATGAGCTAAAGTGAATACATAAAAACAATCCTACCTGGGCCCAGGGCAAAAGGACTGCCATTTGTGACTTGCTGCCCTCAAGCCTGTGATTACATCCAGGTGACAGATGATGAAGACAGCACAGTAGATGAAATCTTTGATGTAAAAGAGGGAGGGAAAGCAAAGCTGTAAGGACAGAACCTCAAGAACACTCTTCCTGATGTAAGGCAGGATTAAAGATGGCAGTGTGAGAGGTGAGCCAGAGGCCTCCTCCTAAAATCATATATAATATGAAAATATAAGTAATACAACTAATCCTGAAAGAGCAACAGGAAAGAAGGCTGGTCAGACTGCATACACCTGGAGAAAAGAACAGACCTCACAGAACAGGATAAGGTACCAAAGCCCTGATCCAGCAGAACCCAAGCCCTTCCCCCACCCCAACTCACTGGCAGGAGGAAGAGAAACAGAGTGGGGAGTGAGGAGAGGCCTGGGACTGCTGAACACCTAGCGTTGGAGATCTGCTCAGGGAGCATGAACCTACATTACATGGTATTCTGGTGATTAGTGGGGGTTGGAATGCTAAGACAGGTGGAATACCCAGAGAAACTGAGATTCCAGCCACTTGTGGAAAACAAGGATCCATATTCAGCTGCTCTGGGACAAAAGAAAGGTGGCAGTCTGAGAAACCTCCTAATAGCAAAAGGGCTGCTAAAGAGGCAAGGATTGCATGAAGCTTATTGCTCAGGAGAAAGGACAGGTAGACAAAATTGTCCAGGCTTGCTCTGCCCAGCAGGTTGAGAACTTTCAGGAGGTTCAGGTGCTCCATCCCACTGGCTGGCTATGCAGTTACAAGGCCCCACAACATGATACACAGCCTGCTGCACTTTCCTCCCAGCCAGCCCACACCTGGCTTGCAAACCAGCAGCCCCTGTCCTGGAATTAGGCCAGCCAGAGGGAATCCCCACCTATGGCAGCTACAAACGCAAAGCATGGAGGCTTACACTTGTGTGTTTGGCCCACTGGCAGTGGAGACAGGCATAGCAGCCAGAAAGCAGGAAACAGCTCTTTACTCTCCCACCCCCAGGCACCAGCGCCACTCCCCTGTGACCCCCCAACATCTCTCTAGGGGCTGAGCAGCTCCAGAGAGTAGAGTTTCTGGGCACCAGAGGGTGCCACACACAAATATGAAATGTCAAAGGAACCTGGTTCAACCCAAAATGTCACAAACACCAGAAAAAGGGTCAAATAAAACTGAACTAATCAATCCTCCTGAAAGAGATTTCAAAATAAAAGTCATAAACATGCTGATGCAGGTACAGAAAAATATTCAAGAACTCAGAAATGAATTTAGGACAGAGATCCAATCATTACAGAATACAATGGAGGGTTTTAAAAGCAGATTATATACAGTGGAGGAGCGATAGCTAAAATAGAAATTAGAGAAGAGGAATACAAAGAAGCTGAGGCACAGAGAGAAAAAGGATCTCTAGGGATGAAAGAATATTGAGAGAACTGTGTGACCAATCCAAACAGAACAATATTCATATTATAGGGGTGCCAGAAGAAGAAGAGAGAGAAAAAGGGATGGAAAGTGTCTTTGAGGAGATAATTGCTGAAAACTTCCCCAATCTGGGGAAGGAGATAGTCTCTCAGGCCATGGAGGTTCACAGATCTCCCAGCAGAAGGGACCCAAGGAAGACAACACCAAGACATGTAATAATTAAAATGGCAAAGATCATGGATGACAGACTATTTAAAGCAGCCAGAGAGAGAAATAAGATCTCATACAAAGGAAAGCCCATTAAGCTATCATCAGACTTCTCAGCAGAAACCTTACAGGCCAGAAGGGAGGGATACACATGGTGGGGAGCTCACAGGGAAAACTGTGTAGCACAGAGAAGGCAAATAGTGACTCTGTGGCATCTTACTACACTGATGGACAGTGACTGCAATGGCATATGGTGGTGACTTGATATGGGTGAATGCAGTAACCACATTGGTTTTCATGTGAAACCTTCATAAGAGTATATATCAATAATACCTTAATAAAAATAATTACATTGTGAAAAAAAATGAACGCTCTTACTTATAGGGCAATAGTTAAAAGAAGCAAAATAAAAACACATAAAAAAGCAAAGGCCTCAGTTTAGTTCAGGGTCACATCCGTGAGAAGCATCTCAGGAAGATTCCTCACTGGCAAATCTGGAGAGAAGTCAAAGACGTTGAGGCCCAAGGAAGGCCACTGGGTCTGAGCTTGAAGGGGACATGGCTGACCTCGGAGGGAGCTGCTCCAGGGAGGCACACTCATATCCCCAGGCTGGATATGAAGCCAGACTGCAGAGGGAATGATTACAAGTGGAGACAGAACATTGGACTGTGGGGAAAAGGAAAGCAAATGAGATGGGCGGGTGAGGGAGCAGCAGAATCAAAGCTGCTTTGCTCATCGAATATGACAGCTTTTTATTCATTCATTCAGCAAGTATTTACTGAGTGTTTACTCTTGTCAAACATTGTTTTAGAAGCTGAAAAGAAAGCGAGCAAGATAAGTTTTCTGCTCCGTGGGCCTTTACCTTCTGGTGGAGTCTGACATACAATAAGCAGGTGAGCAAAGAAATGAATGAGAAAGATCATTTCCAGTTATAATATTCAGTTCTGATAAAATGAAATAAATTATATATAATTCTTCCTTTCCCTCTGAAAGGAAGTGCCTGGGTGGGTGAGGAGTAGGGCGTGAAGGGTAAATCCTAGACTAGTCAGCAGAGTTCTCTCAGGATGCCGTGACATATAAGCTGACTCCCAAAGGACAAGAAACATCAGCTACGCAACTACTTGGAGCCAGAGTGTTTCACAGTATGCAGAGGCTCTGATGGAAAGATCAAGTTCTCACATAGAAAATAGCGGCTAGAAGGAAAATTAAAGATGGCTGGGTGTGTGTGGGTTTGTGTGTGTGCGAGTGTTTGTGTGTAAATATCTACAGTAAATGAAGGTTCTGGAAGGCATTCACTTCTTGGTGCACAGGACTTACTAGTTTCAAAGCACCTGCCTTATCTTTCAGGTAACCCTGCACCAGAACCGCCCTCAATTGTTAGGGAAGGTTTGCTGCAGGGTAGAGATCTGCTGAGGTAGATTCTTTTCTCAGGGTTTTTACTGTGCAGACTGTTCGTTTTTAAAGTTTTTGAACCAGCCCTTCCTGGCTTACCAGGAAATAATGCTTTTTATACTCGCATTCTCCCTAGTTTCAGGTTCACAGACTGTAGTCAAATATTTGGATAAACCCGACCTTTTTCACATGTCATAGTGGACTTTGGGTACATTTTCCTGTGCCTGCTTTTCTACCATGTGGATTTTTAAAAGAGAAGTTAAACAAATCTCTGCAGAACTCTGGGACCAGGCCCTGTGGCCATACATGAGAGCAGTCATCATGGCATTACGCTCTGCCACTGGGGAAAAGGGCACACATTTTAAATTGGGGGTGTGCCAGTGTGGCGGGATAATCTGCTAAAAGATAAATTTGTGTTAACTTATTTCTATTTATTCAGACTAATTGTTTTTTGTCCTCACTGCCCTCCCCCCCTGCCATAAGCTCCATGAGGGCCGGAATATCTGTTTTGTGCACTTATGTATCCCCAGCTCCTAGAACAGTGCCCCACACAGGAAAACCTGTGCTCAGAGAAGCAGACTGGCCCCCCCAGAGGACCCAAGTGTGGGGAGGCCCCTTCCTTGAGTCGTTTGAGCACCAGAGATAGAGGCATGTCTCCCAGGAGGAGGGGGCCCTACCCATTCTGAGAAGAGAGCATAAAAGTGTATTATTCTGATTTATATAAATTTAAAAATTCCAAAAAACCTTAAAGGGCAAAATGGGAAACAAGGTCGGGATTGTGGCCACAGCCGACATGCACTTTTTTCGCCCAGGCTGTGTGGGATGAAGTGATTAGTGCTTTACAGTCATTTTGTCACCAAGGTCACCAAGCCACCCTGGAGGAGGGTAGGGTTGCAGATGGGTGGACTGCGGTTTAGAGGATGGTTTAATCTGGAGCTGCTGGTGGCTAGTGTGGCCTGGAGAACCTCTGCAGTCAAGGAACCGTGGAAGGCTGGGGAGCAGGATCTCAGAGCGGGGGAGACCCATCCCCAGGGACAGACAGGATCGCCTGCAGTGAGCAGTGGTGAGGCAGAGGATATGGCTTAGAGGAACAAGGCAAGGGGACAGGTGAACCTGTCATTGGCTGTGGATCTCCCACTTGGAATTTCACTCCTGAGGTTTTATTTTAATATGCTGGCAGTTTGGGGAACTCAGGCCAGAAGCACTGGGAAGGCAAATTCTGCTTTCTGTGTGTGTGTCAGGTGAGGGAAACGCTCTGAACAGAGCTCAGCACTGGGGCAGGAGGCCCTGTCGGGGAAAACCCTGATCCTATACAGACATTGCCTAGTTCACACCCCACGCTCGGTGGCACATTTCCAAAAAGAGGGAAGGACAAACAGAATAGGGTAACTGATTGTTAAAAGCCTCTCTGCTATCTAATTTAAAACCAAAAACATTAGGAGTGATCATTTGGAGAGCAGGCCCCTGCCTGCAGGGGCACTTCAAGAGAGGAGAGGTCCCTTTCCCCAGGCCCTCCGTGGAGCATCCTCTTGCCCCTGGGAGGTAAGGAGAGGCTCGGGTTTTCCACGTTTCTGCTCCAACAGGCTGGGCACGCGGTTCCCTCCAACAGAGAAGACGGAGCAGCCTGGTCGTGGGGCCTGTATCCTCCGGGGACACCAGTGCCAAGGCCACGTGCCCCCTCCTAGTGGCCCGACGCCCTGAGAAACGCACCAGGCGGTGAGGGGGCTCCGACTCAGGATGCACGCGGGGGTCCATTCTGTTTCCAGCATCTTGTCTTCGCCACCATCAGTGCTGCCTTGAAGGGCCAGCGTCTTCAGGGCCAGCTGTGTCACCCCTGTGCTGCGGCAGAGAACCTGAGGCTGTGGGGCGCCCGGCACCAGATGTGCTCGGGAGCAGAGGCCAGGCCCAGCCTGCGTGCAGCCTGCCGAGGGCCTTTTGTGCCTTCCGCGCTGTGAGCCCGGCGTGTGCTCAGCGCTGACGCCCTGTGACCCATGGAGTGTGGGCGCCGCGCCTCCCCTGGGCTCCCCGCTCCTGCAGAGGGAGCCTCAGCGGGGAAATCGCTCCCAGAGAATTTATCTCCGCGGGCCTGAGGAGCTGCGGGCTCTGGGCGCACTTGAAGACCCATGACGAAGAGAGATCAACATCGTGTTTGCAGCTTTTCACTGTCCTCCCAGACAGCCTGAACTAATGTGTGAGAACAGAGAAAAGTGGTTCCAAGGGGCAAAGTACTTGGGGGCAGACGAAACTGGCAGCCCCTCCCTCCGCGTTTCCGTCTCTCCACGGCCTCAGGGCCAGCACTGCGCCTCTGGGAGACATCCTCTGACCTTTACTACTATGAAGATTTCTCTCTTCTCTCAGATTATTTTCCAACTAACATTTACCAGTCCCCTACTTTATTCTAGGCAAACGAAAATGACAATGACACCATCCTACCCTCTTGGGGAGCTGGAGGGAAGCCAGGCCCTCACTAAAGCACTCATAGTGTGTTAATGCCTCAAGAGTGTGACCTCATCTGCCTGTGTATATATTTGTGTGGCAATTATATATACACATATGTAAGTGCATATGCATAAATGAATCAGTTTTCCATAAGATTATAAGCACTCTGAGTATAGGGCTGTATGTGTGGTAATTCCTATATAGTAATTCCTTTTGAAAGTGAAAGGAAATGAATTGGAGGTAGTAGGTGCGGTGGTCAGAGCATCTTCTGGAAGAAAAAAGCAAGGTGTTCATGTTTGTCACGACTAAGCATTCATTGTTGGTTTCACTGGCACTTTTTCCGCTTGAAAAAAAAAAACACCATTTATGCAGCTAGAACAGAACAGAATCCTACTGCTGATCTCAGGAATATGCTGTAGGCTGATAGTTCCCAGGCATATCTTTTCGAGGCCAAAATAGGCCAGTAAGAATCAGGGAGGGACAATCATAAAGGGAAACTATTTAAGTTGGATCCCTGTCTCCCACCGTACACAAAAACTAATTTCAGATGGATTAGAAATTGAAATGTAGAAAGAAAGCCTAGATAATTAAAGTTTGTCTTTGTAGTCTTCCAATAAGAAAGGCCTTCCTAAACAAGACAAATCAAAACAAAAAACCCAGAAAGCATTCATGAAAAAGACTGACAGCTTTGTGCATAAAAAAATTAAAAACTTCTCTAGTAAAGAAAAAATACTTTTTAAAAAGCCACCGTACTAGATAGTGATCAGTAAAAAAGGTGAATTTTTCCAAAAAGTTTATCTAACAGAAAAAAAGGATTTAAAAAAATGACATAAGCAGAAAATTTACAGAAGAATACAAATGGCCAATAAGGAGAACTTTAATTTTTGTCTCAAGATAATCTTGTGTTTTTGTTGCCATTAATTTGTTTTTGTCTCCATAGTGAAATTCATTTTGTTATGTGATTTCATAAAATAAGGCACAGTTCTCTGATTAAAATCTTTTAGAAAGGATTTTATCCTTTTGAGATATTTTACCTCTTTGCAACCATCTAGACTCTGAGTTTCCTCTTGCTGGCCTAGAAATGAGAGGAAAGGTCAGCAGGACCTCAGCTCTGAGAAGCCATCAGTGGAAGATGAAAGCCGCATGGCAGAGCCTCCTACTCATTGCCGATGGAGAAGCTGCTGTGATTATCACAGGATCCAGCGTTCTCTACAGCGATGAGACAAATCTGTGCTCCTTGGTGGCTGCGAGTAAACAGTTTATTTTAGTCCCTTGATGTTTCAGACCTTCCTCATTCAAAAGCAAGATGACTTATATCACACGTTTCCTGCACATAGAAAGATATGATGCCATTGTATCCCCAGGCATTAGGGGCCTGAACACTCACTTACCCATTAGCTTTCTCCTCACCTGACCCCCTTTGCAGGGCAGGGAGCTGCTCGCACAGCTGCATGCTGCACAGGTCACCTGCACACCCAGACCCAAGGGGGCAATCGGGAATATAAGTATATTTATGTATCTGTGGAAAAGGCTGGTAGGAGAGTGGGAAGACAGATTCTGAGACTCAGAGAGAGACTTTGAAAGGAACAGGAACAATGGTAACTCAAATAATTGGCTGTATAGGTAAAGTGTACCTTTTGTTAAGTGTGACTGGAAAGTTAAGAATTAGAGCTGGAAGTACCTGGGAATGTTTGTTAACCATGTGCCTGAGGTTGCTAATGGCATATTAATTAACTCCCTGTCCAGCTCAAGGGCCTACAGAGTCAGTAGCACAGGAAGCTGTCCCACCTTCCTCCCAGCACTTCTCTTCCCATCCTGGTGTGGAAACCACGGCATCCCCAAATTTATTGCTGGCACACTTGGAATTCTTAATGAAAAATTTCTCTTCTTAATTACCCTAACAAGGTATCAAATGCTAAAACAGGTATCCCACTCATACTCCTACCAAATTACTATAAATGTATTGGACAAATCACTGTCTTATTTTGCCTGCCTTATTAGTATGAATGAGCTTATCCTTCCTTCCTTCTTGTTCCATACCTTTTCAGCATATTTATTAATTAATTATAATTTTATCAATTATATAGATTATATAGGTTATGTAAATAGGTACATATATATTATTATGTATTTTCGGGCACATTTTGTAATACATATAAAATACATACATTATATATAGTTTATTAGAGAGCATTGTGAAGGTAGCCAGGTACAAAACAGCTACAGGAATCCAGGAAAGTATATCAGCACAGAACAGAAGCAGGTGAACCCTGGGGGTATTGTGGGCACCCCACGGGTCTAGAACATTAGTGCCCAGCAGGATGGGATCAAAGTGGGGAGGCAGATGAAAAGACCACCACAAACTTCTAGATTTCAGAAAGAGTTATACCCACAGAGAAAGGGGAAATTAGAAAAACAAAAACCAATGCAGCACCTGGAACCAGTCAACAGGAAAAGCTGTCAGTCTGGGAGTCAGTCCTCTCCCAATCCAAGCATTGTCATTTATGGTTGACTCTGGTCTGTGGTACCCTCATTTGTCAAGTAAACACTAGTCACCACTCAACTCTCAAGGACTTAAACAATTTCCATTGACAGATTTGCTGCAAATATGTGTTTACAAAGAAAAAAATTGCAAAACAGAAAATGAGACAATATTTCATTAATGAGAATCAGAATAAAAAATAATAGAACTGTAAAGACTTCTAATTATGAGATTATCAAATATAGAATACATATTTAAAGAAACAAAGTAGGAACTGAAAACACAGAAAGAGCAGAAGACTGCTGCTATCACCAAAGTGACAATATCCAAATTAAGTTAGAAAAATATCTAAACAGAACCTATAGAAATAAAAATTATAATAAATGAAGTGTAAAATATTAATCAATGGGTTAAACAGCAGTTTGAATCAGGCTAAAGAGACAATTGGTGAACTGGAAGATAGATCCAAATAAATTACATGGAAGGATAGGAATCAAAGGAAATATGAAGGAGGGGTTAGGAAACACTAAAGATAGAGTAAAAATGCTAGTATACATCTAATCAAAGTTACAGAAAAGGAAGACAGAGAGAATAGGCTAGAAGTAGAATTTTTAAAAGAATGAGAATGAAATATGCTAATAAAAAATATTAATAGAAGGGGAAATTGGGCATGAGACATATGTTCTACCTTCTATCTTTGCATTATCTTTGTGCTTCTGTAAATTTAACATTATTTTAAAATAAAAGGTTTTATTAACATACCTTTTACAACAACAACAAACAAAAGAGATACATTTTCCAAATACTATAAAAGACATAATCCTTGGATTCAGAAAGTCCTGTGACTTCAGAGCAGAATAAAAAAAAGAAGGTGGACAAAAGACACATTTTAGCAAAACTGTAGATGTCAGAGGCAGAGACATCTTTAAGACAGCCAGTGAGGAAGGGAAGGTAATGACAAATGAGTGACATTTAGAATGACAGCTGATTTAGCAGCAACAGCAGGAATCATAAAACAGTAAGAAAATATCTTCAAAATTCTGAGATAACTGTCAACTAAGCAATCTTGAGAAAATGAACAAAGCTAGAGGTATTATGCTCCCTGACTTCAAGCTACACTATAAAGCTACAGTAATCAAAACAGTATGGTCCTGGCCCAAGAACAGACCCACTGATCAAGGAAACAGAATCAAAAGCCCAGAAATAAACCCACACTTATATGATCAATTAATATATGATAAAGGAGCCGTGAATATATAATGGGGAAAAGGCAGTCTTCAATAAATAGTGTTGAGAAAACTAGACAGGTACATGGAAGAGAATGAAACTAGATTACTGTCTAACTCCATACACAAAAGTAAACTCAAAATGGATTTAGACCTAAATAAAAGACATAAAATCATAAGACTCTTAGAAGAAATCATGTCCCTGGGAGTAAGGGAAACAAAATTAAAAATGAACAAGTGTGACTACGTCACACTAAAAGGCTTCTGTCTGTACAGCAAAGGACACCATGAACAGAACAAAAAGGCAACATACAGTATGGGAGAATATATTTGTAAATCATTTATCCAATAAGGGATAAACATCCAGAATATACAAAGAACTCATACAATTCAACACCAAAAAAACAAATACCTGATTAAAAAATAGGCAGAGGACCTGAAGAGGTGGTACATTTACACGGTGGAATATTATTCAGCCATAAAAATGAAAGAAATCCTACCATTTGCGATAACCATGGATGGATCTAGAGGGTATTATGCTCAGTGAAATGAGCCAGGTGGAGAAAGACAAATACCATATGATTTCACTTACTTGTGGAATCTAAAAACAAACAAAATGAACAAAACAGCAATAGACTCATAACACTGAGAAATGACTGGTGTTTACCATCGGGGAGGAGTTGGGGTGGGTGGGTCAAATAGGTGAAGGAGATGAAGAGGCATAAAATCTAAATCATAAGATAAATTAGTTATGGGATGAAGGTATAGCATAGAGAATATAGTCAATAGTTGTAATTTTTTTATGTTGGTAGATAGTAACTACAGTAGTTGGAGTGAGGATGTAATAATGTATATAACTGTTGAATCATTATATTGTAGACTTGAAACCAATATAATATTGTATATCAGCTATACTTCAATTAAAAAAATAAATCAAAAAAGATAACTATCAACTTAGATTGAAATACTTAGCAGAACTACGTCTCAAGAACAAAGGCAAGCTAAAGACATTTTACCTGAGAAAGTTGACCTCCAAACTTCCACTAATGGAAATTATAGAGGTTGTAATATAAAGAGAAAAAGAAAAAGAAAAAATAGATTCCAGAAGATAGTTCTGAGATACAAGGAAGAAGGGTAAATAAATTTTTAAGGAATTCTAAATTTGCAAACATCTAACACTGATGCCATAAAAAATAATACCCAAATGGTGAGGTAAAAAAAAAAGAGCTAATATTCTCTCTGAAAACTATAGAGAATCCTTTCTGGCCTCTTCTTAGCTTCTGGTGGTTTTTTAACAATCTTTGGCATTCCCTGGCTCATAGATCCATCGTCCAGGCCTCTATGTCACCTCCATCTGTTTCCGAATTTCCCCTATTTATAAGGACACCAAATCAAATTTGATTAGGGCCTACCCTAATGACCTCATTTTGACTTGATTACCTCTGTGAAGACTATGTCCAAATAAGTGACATTCTGAGGTACTGGAGGGTTAGGATTTCAATATATCTTTTGGGAGGAAGGGAAGCGCCATTCAATCCATAACATAATCTCAATTCTAACTGATGATTTTAAACTCCAGACCTCACCCTTGATCCTAACTGCTACCGCATCTTTCTTTTGCACTCCCATCCTTTCAAACCCACAAAGATGATGGTTCTGTGTTCCATCCTCTTACATGGCTGGTTATGAGCTGAATTGTGAACCCCCAGGACTTCAAAATGTGACTGTATTTGGAGATTGGGACTTTAAAGAACTGTTTGAGTTAAAATGAGTCCATTAGGGCGAGCTAATTCAGTATGACTGGTGTCCTTACAGGATGTGGAAATCTAGACGCACAGAGAGACGCCAGGGATGCACATGCACAGATCAAAGGACCTGTGAGGACTCCTGAGGCAGGGTCCATCTGGAAACCAAGGCCTCTGGAGAAACCAAACCTGCCGGCACCTTGATCTTGGACTTCGAACCTCCAGAAGTGGGAGAAAATAACTTTCTGTTGTTTAAGCCACCAAGTCTGTGGCATTTTGTTATGGCAGCCTGAGCAGACTAATACTCTGCTCAAAGCTGCTGCCCACTACACTAGGCAATGCTTCTGAGCACTGTCCCCAGGCCTCACTCACTCCTCCCCAAAGTGGGCTTTCCCTGACTGATGTCCCTGGGAGTCACTGTGTGAAGCCCACATAGCCATCTTCTCAGATAAGGTAGGTAGGCCTGGGGGCCACCGAGAGTTTGTTATGCTCCCACCAGCTACCTAGGGCGGCCTGTGGAGGCCACTGCCCTTCTGGCTGTGATGAGGGGCTTTGGGAACAGAGGACGGATGGATTCCAGCAGTTTACTGGTCTGAGCTATACTCATAGGAGCGGAGAATGGAAAAGGGGATCATGTGAACATCGGGCAGGTCGCTGAAGGAGAAGCTTGACTGGACAGCTCAGCTGAGACTTGAAATTCTCGTTTATTTCTATAGGTCCAGAAATGGAGAAAGGAGAGTGCCATGCTTCCTTACCCTCTTTGCCCTTCACATTATCACTCTGCCTTTCTTTGACATTTCCCTCCTTGTATTTTTCTAGGAAACGGTTTTCTTTTCTTAGTGGATATCCAGTTGTTCCCCTACCCAGGGTGAATTCCTGCCTCATTTGGCTTTCCACATGTTTCCTGCCCTTTTCTACATAACAGGAGTTAACACTGCAAAGAGCCTTGGGTGTTGACCAACCCACTTTTCTGGGCTCTGTGGACACGGCTGTGGCAGATGGGATTGACTTCAGTTCATATTCTTGGGCTCTGGGGGCCAGAGATAAACAGAAAAACCACCAGAGAGCAATCTGCTGAGAATTCAAATGGGGAGGCAAGGCTGCAATTGATCAGGAGACGGCTTGAGACTGAGGGACTTTCGGTGCCACTCCTGGGAGTCAGGGAGCAATTGACAATCTATGATCTACAACACTGTTAAATATCGGGCTGCAAAAGCACCAGATACATGACAGAGTTCTGCTATTTGGGCTCTAAGTCACAATAAATAAATAAAATTTGCTTGTCTATATCAGACAGAGAGTATAGTCAGACCTGGTTAGAAAATAAATAGCAAGCGTGAGGTCCCACTTCCTTTGTCTGTTTAGAGGACTTTAAGCCATTACAAAACTTTCTCATCAGACCTTTGATAAGAAAACAAAAACCAGGAGACACACATTTAAGCTGCCCTGGTACTTTCCTCAAGTCCCAGCATGCCAGGACATTTGGAAGTGACTTGGGATCCTAGAGTCAGACACTGTCCCTCGGGCCCCAACAGGAAGCCCAGGGAAGCCCCCTTTAATATGGGGTACACCTTTGTCAGGGGCCAAGGGTTCTGGGGATACAGCACAAGGTCATGTCCTGTGGGGCTCCACAGCAGGACTTTGTGGGGGCCCAGAGGGGAGAGGGCTGGGGGGTATCTGAGGAGCAAAGGTGGTATCAGAAGCAACTGAAGCCTCAAGACCCCATACACACCCCAAATGGCAAGAGAGAAGGTTGGGGTCTTATCAGTGATGTTCATGCCAAGGCCAACACACTGACCTTCAGCTTAGGAAGTGACTTCTTGGTCAGTCGCTGCTTTTGAGAGGCCTGCCAGGATTTGAAATGAAGCAGCCGTTCTTATTCCTGCCATAAATCTAAATTATTTTTAACCCAAGTGAAATAGTGAGATAACTTGACATTTTGGGTGCTTAAATTTAGAACAGATTACAGAAATTGAATACCCACGTCATAAGCTGCTTCATTTAAGCACAAGACATATACCCAGACTGAGTTGCACGTGACTTGTATCTTAAGAGTGCTTCCCTTTTTGCCAAAAATTTTAAATCTTAAGGTGGCTAATGAATATCAGCCTGAGCATGAGGCCACCTGACCTCCAGTCCTGGCTCTCACTTGGCTAAGCAGAGGGGCCCCTCTGGGCCTCAGGGAAGCCCTCTCTGAGATTCCGCAGTGAACTGTGCGATGCCTGGCTCATAATCCTGACTGGCTTGGGATCCCAAAGCCAGACACTGTCCCTTAGGCCCCAGCATTAAGCCCAGGGGAGCCCCCTTTCATGTGGGGCACACCTTTGCCAGGGACTGAGGGTCAGGGGGATACAGCACCCCAGGTCTTGGGGGCATGCCCTATAGGGCTTTGTGGCAGGACTTTGTGAGGGGCTGCAGGGGAGGGGGTCAGCACACACATCTCAGTGTCTGGGATTGTGTGAGTAGGAAAATACATGAGATTACCTTGAAATCTGTGCTTAATAAAGGTTATTAACAGCAGGTACCATTTACCAAGTACTTCCCATGTGCTGGGCACTGTTAGAAGCCTGCTTTGCTTAATTCTTCTCATCCTCATTACAATCTTATGAAGTGTCACCATTTTACCAATGAAGAAACTGAAGCTCAGAGAGGTTAAATAACCTGCCCAAGTTCACACAGCTCTAAACAGGGACCCAGGATGTGAATCCATCTCAGCACACTCCTCCTGCCTTGCAGCCTCTGGATATGTACCCCCGAGCGCCTCCCGCCATCACCGACATGGAGAGATGAGTGATTCTGGCCCAAGATGGCTCCTTACGGGGTGAGGGGAGATGCAGGATTGTTTCTGGGGCTGGGGAGAGAATGACTTACCTGGAAGAAGGAGGGATGGATATAATATAAAACGGTTGACTCAATTTAGAAAAGAAAATGCCCCATTGCTGTGAGCAAGGTGCAATGTTTAAAGAAGTTTCCTTTCAAGAAAATTGCTATAGATCTTAGAAAAATGAATCTAATAGAAGAATGAAAGAAGGGTGAAGGGAACCCAGTGACTGGAGTATGAATATGCTCTAACGCGTCTTTTCCCATGTAAGTACCGCCTTTCATTCACCTTGGCGCAGAGTCCCGGCTGCTGAGGCTTGTCTCCACTCTCACTTCCGAGGCTGGCTGGGATGGTCAGGCAGGACCATCTGTGCTGGAATGAGGCTTCTTCCAAAGACCTGCTTCTGATTTTCTAAGAGCTATATGTGACAACATACACTTTTAAGAGGAACTTCTTCACTTAATTTTTTTTACCGAAGTATAGTTGATAAACAATATTATATCAGTTTCAAGTGTACAACATAGTGATTCAACATTATATACACCAGGAAGAGCCCCCAACAGTAAGTATAGTTACCACTGTCACCCTACAAAGTTATTACAGCATCATTGCCTATATTCCCTATGCTGTACTTTTCACCCCCGTGACTTATTTATAACTGAAGTTTGTGCCTCTTGATAGCCGTCGCCTGTTCCGTGCCCCCCCCACTCTCCCCTACAGTGGTCCCCAGTCTGTTCTGTGTGTTTATGAGATTATTTCCATTTTGTCTGTTTGTTTGCGGTGCCTGCCCCCAGTACTCTGCAAGCTGGACAGTGGGGAGGAGGGTTACTGGGTGGGCTGTCTCCTCTCCTAGGCCGCAGCCGCAGGACCCAGCAAGGGCAGAGTGCAGCCAGACCTGCTGGTTGGTTCTGCAGGAGGGCAAAGCATCCAGACCTGAGGGTCATGCCTAGTTAGAGCCACTGGGTCTAGTCTTCTAAATCTTTCCTCATTTTCTCTTCTCAAAGTTGTTAGAATGAATTCCCCTAGCTTTCTGTGGTTTGCTTGTGGATAACTTTGCTGACCACATTAACACACCTGTATGTTGTAGTTTCACCCTTTCTGTCACCTAATTTAAGTCCAAAGTGGGTGCTGTGGGGGTGAGGAAAGGGGAGAAGTTCAGCATCACAGAGAATTATGAGAGTTCCTGAACTCCAGGGGGAATTCAAATTAAGTAACCATCTAATCTTTAAATAGATCAGTTTAAATCAATACATACAGTACGAGACCGTGTAGGGGCCAAGGGCAGCCTGCCCTGTGATGTGACACTTTGGCCCAATGATTACCTTGAGTTAAAGTGACTGGAGACACAGCTGGTGCAGGAGGGACCCTCTGTCCCTCCTCTGCCCACCCCTGAGACCAGGGAGTAAATCTCCCTTGTGAAGGGTGCCCTCCCAGCACCAGGAGGCAGAGGGATGGCCTCATCACCAGAGGCAGAGAACACAGAGCTGAGAAGCCTGCACAACCAAATCTTGTTCCTTTTGTCTAATTTACTACCCAAATGCCATTTAGAATTCCTTACTACTTGAAGCTCCCAGATACAAATTTTCTTCATCCTATCACTGCCTCGCAGAGCTATTGATTCTTTGTTTTAGATATATAAACCCATCTCAGCACACTCCTCCTGCTTGGTCACTTCCTTGGGTCTCAGTTTCATTACTGGGCCCTGTGCACACACAATAAAACATTGTTTTCTTCTTCTGTTTATCTGTCTCACATCACTTTGATTCTTAGATCAGCTAGAAGAACCTTGAAGGGTAGAAGAAACTTTTATTTACCCAACAAGGGTGATCCCTCTTGTCAGAGCTGAACTATTCAATATTCTTATTAATAATATTAGTAATAACACCATTTACTGAGTATCTTTACTGTGCCTGGCAACAACGATGTTTGAGAGGTGCCACCCCTATTTTGTCATCAGTAGACTTTGTGAAGCCGTCCAAGCCACTACTACAGAGTGAGTAGTGAGCGGCAAAGCCACAGGTCTGGGTCCAGATGAGGAAACCAGCTTGCGGACTGGCAATCTGACTTGTCATGTGTGGGTACAGAACGTGCAAAATGGTGCAATAAAGGGAGTTGAGTCTGAGGACTGGGTTTGAGCCCTTTCTGAGATTTCCTACTTAGGACCTTAGGAACATTGTATAACTCTTCGTGCCCTAGTTTCTTCATTTTTCCAATTTTCATACTACCAACCAATTCCTGTGAGTGCTGAATGGGAAAATATGTATGGAAAGTCTTCATTAACTCCTCCTGGTTTGTGTAAGTACCACACAAACTAACAATGTCTATTTTAACTACTGGTGAAGCAAGGCCTGTTCAACTATTGGTGAATTGAGAAATAATGCTTCTAGGAGGTAACATAAAATAGCATCAGCTTTAACCTTTGTATCCTGCAAAGAAAGTATGCACCTCATTCCCTGGATCGGTGGCTGCTTGGCCCTCTGATGCCCTGTTCTGGCAGGGTGCAGAGCGATCCTATGAACTCCTCGCAGAAATCATTTTACACAGCCTCAGCAGTGAAGCTGCTGTTTCTGTCTGTGTGGAGCAAAGCTGTCTTCCACCATCAGGTTCCCTCTTAAATCACAGGGAACAGCAGTGAGATTTACCTGACCCATAGGCTGAAGTTCCTTTGTTTATGGAAGGAGGTTCACACGGAAATTGTAAGATATCTTGCTTGCTTGCCTCCCCTCACCGGCAAGGGCCCCAGTCCAATGGAGGATGATTCATAGAGTGGATTGCGGGTGCTTCAGAGCTGGTGTGGCTACCAGTGAACCCTGACATTCTCAGCACAGCTTCCCAGGCCAGTGAGGGTCCCCGAGGGCAGGCCTGGCACACCCGCCTATGTCCTTTCCTTTCTGCTTAACTGGCCCATGACCACGGCTGAGCTCCAGGGGTTGTGGTGTTGAAGCAGGCGCCCTGTCAAAGAATGCCAAAGAAATCTCCAAGCTGTCTTTCGGAAGAGGTATTAAGCGCCTCTGTGCCTAAAGCCACACTCGTCACAGCCTGGCAGCCCTGATTAATGTCCCGGAGGTAAGAGCCTCTACTGTGCACTGAGTACTTCCCCTGCACCTGGCTCTCTGCTTGGTGCTTTTCCAGGGCTCTCCTGCCCTCCCAGAGTCAGCAGGGAAGGCTCTGTCCTCATTGGACAGTGGATGAATTCAAGCCTAGAGCAGTCAAGGGCAGCCCAGCTGGACAGAGCCGGGATTTGAACCCAGGCCTACTCTTTCTGCTAAACTTAATTCCAGCTCAGCAAGGCTAAGCCTAGATTGATTGGTGCCCAAAAGTGGCCTTGCACTGGGGCCATCCAGTCCACATCAGCTGTTACCACAAAAGTAACAGCTGCCCTTCATCAAACTCTTGCTCTATGTCTGACCCTGTGTTTTACCATCAGTAGCGCATTACTTTTTTACAATCCTATGATATCATTACCAATGTTTTAGGAAGCAAGGGCTCTGGGAACTTCAGTTACTTATCCACAGGCCACAGCTGAACTGGGCTAAATCAAGTTCAAGCCCAGGGCTGTCTGACATGAGGCCCCACACACTCCAAGCCAGTGGGCTCCAGTGCCCTGTCCAGTGGTTGCTGACTTTCATCTTAAGAGTGCATCCTGCCTGGGCTGTTGCACATGGCAGGCAGTGGGTCCTGAAGACAGGCAGAGAAAGGGCATTGCATATGTGGAAGGCCAGCTTGGGTGTGAGCTCTGCCATCTGTCTCCATCTGGTTGGGATTCAGCTGGGTGTGCCAGGCACTGGGAGGACGCACTCACATTTATGACATTGCTTAACTCTCAGAATAACTTTGTTAAGTAGGAGTAATTATCTCCATTTTACAAAGCAGGTCAATTCTGGCTACCTAGGTGAAGTGACTCTCCTGCAGCCTCATAGCTAGTAAAAGGCAGAGCTTGGGTAGGAATCGTTGCTGGCTAGAAAGTGTTCGAAAAATGGGTCTTCTGACAGATACTAATTGTTGACTGACTTGCAGATAGTCCCACTGCCTTAACCTTGGCACCCCCCAACCCTTTATAAAGGGCAGCTGCTGCCTTTCTCAGGCCCTGGTATGGTCACATGACACAGTTCCAGCCAATGGGATATCAGTGAAAGTCGATTACAGGCTTATGGAAAGGTCCTTGCCCTTTCTGATGAAAGGGCTGATTCTGTTAACTCTACCTCTTCCTGCCTTCTGGTTGATTTAATGGGCTCGTGTGCCTTAAGGAACACCCACCATTGTGCAGCCTTGTAAGAAAGGCCAAGAGCGGCTGGCCCTGAGGCCACTGAGCCACTGGACCAACATGATCAGCTACTAACCAAAGATTTCTTGGGATGCAGCAAAGGTACCCTTTTGGTTTAAACCCCTGTGCATCTGGTTTTCTGTTGCTGGCAGCCCAGCACACTCCTGTCGGACACAGGGCCCTATAGGGGAGAATGGAGCAGTAGTGCACCTTCTGTTGCCCTAGTCCTGTTGCATCTATTGATTAGTAAGTGCTGAGGAATGAATTCATACTTTCTCCAGAAATAAAGATCTTGGATGTGATTGTGAAACTCTTGGCATAACTAGCCTTATGTAAAAGTGGTGCTTCATTTCCCCAGAGTAAAAACCATGAAAGACAGATCAATGGACAGGCACAGATGAGCTAAAATCAGTGGACTGTCAGGGAGCAAAGCTGTCAGGGGCTGCAGTTCCTCTCTGTGGCCAGTCCCTCGAGATCCTGTCAAACCCTGGTGGAAATCTGCCTGAGAAGGATGGAAAGGAGAGCAGTTAAGGAGGACAGAAGTCAACGCTGGAGACCCCAAGGGACATTTCCCAGAGAGTTCCAGGAAATGTGGGGATACTGGGGACTTTGCCTAGCAAGCTCCTTCCTCCTCCACTCTCTTGCCATCATTTGGGTGTATAATTGGTAATTTAATGCACGGCTAAGAGGGTAGGCTTCAGATTGCTTGGGTCACATCTCAGTTATGAATACAGTTCTAATCATGAAACTTACTCTCCGTATGACATTCGGCAAGTTACTTAGGTTCCATAAGCCTCTACTTTTTCAGCTACAAAATGGGCTAGATCATGAAGCTTAAATTGGATAAGCCAAGCTATGTGTGTAACTTGGGACTGGCACATGGCACATAGTTGATGATGTTAGTTATTGTTAGGGTCTTCAGGGAGAGCAGGTGGCTATTTGTCCACAGTGCTTTTCTTGACCTGTTCTCACATGGAGGAGGCCATCTTGCCTCTAAGTACTGCTCTCTGCTGGAGTCCTGCTGTGCCGGCCATTATTGTTTTATATTGTTAATTCCTCTTGAGGTCAGAGAAGCAGGTGGCTGGGATGGAAGGCAGTCAGATCAGGACCATGGCCAACATGCCAGCTGGAGGTCCTGGCCAGCAGCCTTGACCTCGCCAGTGCTAACCTTCTTACCCAACAGGACGCAGTGCCATGGGTTAGGTCAGGACACGAGCAGAGCTTTGAGGAGAGAGCCATCCCACGAGATCAGAATGGGAGTGGGCCAGATACCCTCTGGTGGCCTTGCAGCCTTATGATTTGGTATTGGCATAAAACTGAGTAATGTGATAAGTGTAACTGTAAGGGAGACAACATGGATCCTCTCCCCCCGACCCCCACACTGCTACCCCAATCTAAGTCTGGGAATCCTCCCTATCAGTCAAGAGAACAAGCCATAAATCCCTCTGGATGCAAGTGCTGAGCACACAATACACTCTGCTGTCTACCTTGTTTCGAGAAAGGGTTGATGGATCCTTCCACTCACATTTATTTCAGCCACTAACATGGCACAATAGAATTTCAACAAGACAGAAATAGAAGACAGAAAGGATGGTCCTGTCAAAAACTTTTAACATAATTACCAGAGTCCCACCTCCATATGCACCCCCATCCCTGCAATGATTAGGCTGCAAGATGCTGGGAACTGAACCGAGGTAGGGGAGGGAAGGGACGGCAGGCTGAGAACATTGTGGTCAGTGCAACGGCTGCTGCTTCTCTGCAGGAGGAAGCTGGGAAGCTGCAGCCCTGCCGGCTCCCTGGGAACTCTGCAGGTTCAGGAAAGCCCCAGTTAGAGCTTGGATCATCAGGAGCAATTAGAGATTTCAGTTGATGCCTTATAACTTTCCCCATTCCCCTGAGCTAGACCCTTTGATGAGCTCAGTTATGTAGCAATATACCCTCATCACCCCCCACACCCACAGTGTCTGCCAAAGGTGGCCAGGAATATCTAGGCCATGGCACCAGGCTTGAGGCGTGGCAGGAACTCAGAGTCAGCCCCAACCTAGAACATCCAGGCTACCAGGAGGAAAACACAGTCCCTCTTCCCTTGAACATTTGCTTTATGTTTAGTGTTTAATTTTCTCTTTGAAAGGCAATCTCTGGAATGAAAGAAAGCAGTCCCCAAAGTCCGTTCTAGCTGTCTCGTTTCCAACTTAATTTCCATCCTAATGTGTATGTAGCTTCCACCATCACTAGATATTATTATTCTAATTCTGTTGCTGTTGTCCCCAGGGTCTGCTGTTCTGTCAGGGCCTTGCACTGTTCCACTCCAGGGTTTGGGGGCAGAACTCAGAGCTCAGGTGGCAATGGTGGGGGCTCGGAGGGACCCGACGCCCTGGAAATGAGCTCCCCATGGCTTCATCCCTCCTGGCCCCAGAGGTAGGCCGCCCATTAGTTCTGCTGGCTGCCAGTGTCCCTTCTACACTGATGCCAAGTGACAGAGCCCTGTGCTTTGTACATGGAACAGACTCTCGTCCCCAACACCTGCTCTCCATTTTCCATGCCTGGCCTCTGCCAATGGCAGTCTGACCGTATCTTTAAGTTTAGCCTTGGAAAGCACAATCTACAGCTAAGTTGGGCTGCCTTGGGTTTGGATCTCAGAACTGCCACTTACCAGCTGGTGTGACCCTGGGCAAGTTCTTTAACTTCTCTGTGCCTCAGTTTTGTCATCTGTAAATTGGGTACCAACAGGACATTGTTAGCAACGTTAGGCTGTTGTTAGCATTAAAGGAGTTAATAGATATAAATTGCCTGGAAGAGTGCAAGAAACAGTCAGCATCAGAGAGGGTGGCTGCAATCACCGTTACCCTTACTAGTCCCTCCTGGGCTTGGCCTGGATGCAGAGACTGGAGCTGCAATGCCCAGCTTGCCCAGCAGGGTGTGCCCTGCGTCTCACCTGCCGCAAGGTGTGTGGAGGAGGCAGCCAGCACCGCCCTGTCCATGGATGCTAACTGCCTGGTACCCGCATATTGGGTTCCTTTGGACCAACGGGTGCTTCCCTCCCTTCACAGGCTCCTTCCTTAACCCTTCAACCCGCTTGTCCTGGTGATCCCTGGAATATGACTTGTCTGAGGAGGCCAGGCAGGCAGGGAGGAATCTGATTCTCATCTTCACAGGGGTTCAGTCACTAGGCCAAGGCCGCTGACTAGCAAGTGGCATTTCAGGTGTTCATATCCCCATTGGCTTTAGCAGGTGGCACTGAGGGGTTCACATCCCCATTGGCTTGGCTCCCAGGGGCACTCTTGCCAATGAGGCCCCTTGGGGTGATGGCCCTATTGCCAGGGGCTGCTCTGGGCCATTCCAGGCTATGGATTGGTGAGTGGCGTGGATGATCCCACCAACAAGCTCTGAAAGCAGAAATGAGGCTGTGTTATAACCTCCTAAGGTTGGAGATATTCCAGGAGAGAGAAGCTGGCCTACTTTACAAGTCTCAGAAAAGAAAGTTCCCAACCTTCTCCAGACACAGGGTGAGCCGCCACCCTCAGGCCAAGTGTGCGTGATAGGGCCTCTTCCTAAAGTTCTCCGGCGCCAGTCTGACCCTTGTAGGACCCAACACCTCACAAAACTCTGCTCCTGCCCACTGACAAGGAGCCCCATGATCAAGCTAGAGCCTGTGGCCTGCTGACTCCCTACGTGGCCCCACTTCAGGCCTCTGTGGATAAAGCCTCTGCCCCTGTCAAATCCAGTCCCCTGCCAGGAGGATGCACAGTTCTCTCTGTCAGCCACACCCCTGCATTTTCCTAGTTCTTTTGTATCACACTGTCTGTTGCCTCAGTTAGTGGCTGCCCAACAGTGTAGAAAAGCCAAGTGTCTGCAGCCACTCCAAGATTCCAGGCTGCACTTGGCCTCTGACAAGCTGGGCAGTGTGGGTGAATGCCAGCAGTGTAGGTTTCCTGACGGCTGGGCACGGGGTGTGGGGTGGACGGAGCTGCATGTCTGTAACCTGCCATCAAAGCCTCCCAGGGCCTTCCGTGCCCAGGACTTCCCACCAAAGAGGCCAGGCCCTTGCCCCTGATGATCTGTCTCTTCAGGCTCTGGTTACATCGCCTGAGGAGGGGCTGTGATAGGAAGAATTTCCCTAGATAAAGGCTACACCAGTGCTGGTCTTGGCAGGCAAGGCAGCCCCAGGTTGACTTTAGAAGCTGCCAGAGTCTTTGGTGTCAATCACTTTCAAGGAATCTGCCAATCTGCCTGCCTGGCAATCTCAGCAAATGTGAAGGATCTGGGATTCTACGTCATGCCGCTGCTATTCTGGAGCCTTCACTGCCTCTGTTTTAATCCATCTTCTGGAGGCCCCTACAGAAGTGGATGGAAGAGATGTTAAGCACAGAACCTGGCTTTGGGGCCAGATCTGAGCTTTAGACCTTGAGTGCTATGTGGTCCTGGGCAAGGGGTAGCTCTACTCTGCAGCACACTGCGCACAGAAGAGTAGCAGCTCTGCTGTCATTATGAGAGCAGGTGATAGCACAGCGGTCTGTGCACAGGACATTCCACACACTCTGAACTCCTTAGCTGCTTGCTAAACGATTTACCATTAAGCTCATTACCGCCCATCTACCATTAAGCATGGCCACTGGGCTGGGCATGAGGTCCTGCTGAAAGGAGGCTGGGTTCATTTGAGTTTGGGAGAAAAGGTAGGGCGTTACCTTGAGCCTAGGCTCTGCCTTAAAAGGATAGCAACAAAATCCATAGTTCCCCTGAGCAGAAGAGGGAGACACTGAAGGCATTTGGGAAAGAAAGAGAAGAGATGACAAGGGCAATGCAAATGACTGCCTGTTTAGCCATTTTGCCCGAGGATGAGCCATCCTCAGGTGAAGTCCAGATTCTGGAGGTCCCTGCCCACGCCCCCCTGCAGCCCACTCAGGTCCCATCGCTTCATTGCGTTGCTCTTGCAGAGGCAGCCGATTCCCTGAGAATGCAAACACTTGTCTGTGTCAGGGGGATGGTGGCAGAAAGATGTGGCCTGCACAAGCCATTAAGGAGGTTCTCAGGATGGAAATCCTATGTAAGAATGAGGGGCCGGGGAGGACTTGCTGCTAACAAGGTTCCTGGGCCACCTTGGAATCCCTCCCAGGCCTTGTGCTAGTACAGTTGACAGCCAGGAAAAACGTGAGAAGATGTACTGAGATGTGTATGACTGAAAGATCAGGCTCTTGGATACACGGATGCAGCCTCTTGGAGCTTGGAAGATCTGCTGGCTAGAAAGTAGTTTTGGTCCCACAGAAGAGCCTGGTCATCAAGTACCCATCTGGCTGTGTGGCCCATGCTGCCTCCCTCAGGGCCACCCACCTACAGAAGAAGGGAAGGGAGGGTCTCGAGGAACAAGAGGTGTGAGCAGGCAGGATGTGGGGCAGCTGGGCAGGGGCTGAGCTGGGGGCCCTGCCAGGTTCCCTGCCTGGCAGCCTCATAGGGAACCAGTACCCCCTACCCCAGTTCTGCCCCATGAGAGCATCACAAATAATCACAGAGAGGAGGCATGCATGCTGGTGCATTTTCAGTGTTACAGACACAAATCAGGCAATTTCCCTGATACCCACATGACGTTTGATTTAATTATTCATAAGCACCATCAGAAACTCCTGATCTTCAGGGCAATGAATGAAGCTGCCTGGGTTCGGTGGAAGAAGGGCAATGGGCATGTACGGCCCCAGCCAGAGATGCCGGGAGTTGTCAGGCGCCACTTCCCCCATTAGCACTCAAAGCACACGTCCCTTCCATCAGTCATTTCCGGCCTTATCTTATCGATCCTTTTAATAGCAGGCAGTAACAATTTATTAGCAATTTTCCAGAGCCTCTGCCTCCTGGCTAAATCTTTTTCCATCTTGAGAGCCGAAGTAATATTTCTTCTAAATCTGGCTCTTCAAGGCACTGAGCGAGGCCAGTCTGAGTGAGCCTGTGATGCCTACAGCAAAGGAACAATTAAATTTAGACATTTCCAATTTTCCCCTGCTTATTTGTAAAAAAAATAATTTCGTGATTTCAAGTGAACAACTGTGGTGGAGTTGGGGGAGGCAGCAGGGCTGGAGGGTCCCACGGATACCACATGAAAAACAAGAGTCGTTCATTTCAATCTTTTATTTTCTCTTACAAAAATCTGATTCTTAAAAGCAGGGACGGAGATGAAGGCGCCCGTGCACGTCGAGCGGGCGGGTGGGGGCTGGAGCCGGGCAGCGCAGCCGCCCCGCCCTGGGCTTCCGACCCAGGCTTTGCTGTCTCAGTTTTACCCACGAGCAGAACTAGGGGAAGAAGCCACTTCCCCGACTCAGGACCCACGAGCTGATTCCTGACCCGTCTTCTCCTTGAGAATGAAAAACTGCAGGCCAGGCGCCGAGGGGGCGCTAACCGCGCGCTGGCGGCGCCGCACGGCGGAGGGAGGAGAAATTCGGCGGCGGGGCCGGGGCCCAGGCAGCCCCCTGGCCTGACTTCTCAGCGGCAGGCCGAGCCGGGAGGCCGTTAGGGACTCGGCGTGGGCAGGTGTCTGTGGCCCTGTAAAGGCCAAGTGTTTATCCTGTTGGCCTAAAGGACAGAGGCCAAGATGAGGCCAGGGACTAAGAAAGCGCCAGATTGGGAAGAAGTTACAGCCGCCTCCTCCTTGGAAGCCAGAACTTCCCCAAAGGTGGAGTCATGCCCAGGGACGCTTTACTCCCCCAGGGGGGCCGTGCTCTGTCGCCATCTGGCGCCTGGCCTTCTGGACCCCAGGGAGCCGGTCCCAGAGCTGATACACCAGCCACCTGCTCCCTGCGCTGCGCCGGCCTCGCGGCACGCAATGCACCTGCCTCACATTTAATTTCCCCGACGGTCATAGATGTCATTGTGCTCGGAGCAAAACAGAGACTCAGGAAAGATGACTTGTCCAGGACCACACAGCTGGTAACTGGCTTCAAAGGCAGGTCCATCTGCTTTATGATTTACTTATTATTTTTCCAGTATTTATATTAGAGTAAGTTATTGGCTTATATATTTACATAAATATATTCATAAAATAAACATATGACTTTAATATATTTCTGTTATGTTTTTTTAAAATTATTGGTGGGGTTTTATGTTATATATCTTTTGAAAAGCAATAGTTATATGGTATTCAAAATTCACACTATACCAAAGGAATGCTGTGAAAAGTTGCCCTCCTCTGCCTTTGTCCTTCAGCCACCCAGGTCCTGTTCAGGGGCAACCACAGTTTATCAGGTTTTTTTGTGTATTCTTTCAGAAACAATGATGGAGGTTTAAAATAATACACCTAAATATTCTTTTCTACCCTTTTTTATATAAATAGTGCATGCAGTATATCTCATTCTGCTCTTTGTTTTTTTTCCAATCAGAATTTATTGGAGAATATTCCATTTTAGTGTATAAAGAGCCTCTTCATTTCTATTTATGGCTTCATGGTACGAAGATACTATGTTAAATTATGTATTAATTGCAAGAGGTAAATTCTCTGCCCCCTCCTGTTTTCAGCATTTATTTAAAAAGTTCATTCTTCTGTTGAATTTAACTTTCCACTTTGAACTCAGGTCTTCTAGTCTGGAGTGAATTTTTTGTGTGGGGCATGCAGTGGGGGACCCCAGGTCTGACCCTACATGACCTGCTCTTTGGCAGGGTCTCTGCGGGCCTCTGTCTGGCCCACTGCACAAACTGAAGTCCCTGCCTTCTGCAGGGCAGGCTCCTCAGCCATCCTCTGGGACCGGGTCATCGCTGCCTCCATCTGTGAGCAAGAAGCATTTCTGGGATTATCCTGCCATGTGCAGGGCCCATGTTCTCAGAAGTCAAGGAGGTTTGACACCATCTTATGGGTTTAAAGAGAAAATATTTGGAAATGCTGTAACTTTTGATGTCAGTGAGAGCTAAACATTCGATGAATTTTCAGTAATAGAGAATATGGTATAAATAGTAATTTTAAAAATAGGTTTTATTTCTTAGAGCAATTTCAGGCTCACAGCAAAATTAAATGGAAAGTACAGAGTTTCCTAAGTACCCCTGCCTCCACACATGCACAGCCTCCCCCACTATCAACATCCTGTACCAGGTAGAATACAATCAATGAGCCCATACTGATGCATCATAATCACCCAAAGTCCACAGTTCACATTGTGGTTCACTTGGGGGTTTTACATTCTGAGGGTTTGGACAAATGTATAATGACATGTATCCATCATTATAGCATCATACTGAGTAGTGTCACTGCCCTGAGGACCATCTATGCTCCATCTATCTGTACCCTCCTCCTCTCTAATCCTGGTAACTTTTTACTGTCTCCATAGTTTTGCCTTTTCAGCATATAATATTATTGGAATTACCAGATTAGTTTCTTTCACTTATTAATATGTATGCAAGTTTCCTTTATGTCTTTTCATGGTTGATACTCATTTCTTTTTAGCACAGTATAATATTCCATTGTCTGGATGTACCACAGTTTATTTATCCATCCACCTCTGAAGGACATCTCAATTGCTACCAGGTTTTATAAACATCTGTGTGCAGGAGTTTGTGTGGACGTAAGTTTTAAACTCCTTTGGGTAAGTACCAAGGAATACAATTGCTGGATTTTATGGCAAGTGTTCGTTTTGTAAGAAACTTCCAAACTGTCTTCCAAAGTGGCTGAATCACTTTACATTCCTAGCAGTGAATGATAATTGGTATAATAGAATTTAAAGCTAGAAATGACTCTAGAGGTCATTTGGGTGTACAGTGCCACATTGCAAATGAAAAACAGAAGCTCAGAGCAGTTGACTTCATTGAGAATGCAGTTTGACAGCCAGTGGCAGAGGTGTCTGTGATGTCCAGAGAAACACCTGTAGCATTTCCTACAGTGGCTGCTTGACTTCACGCCACCAGGCAGCTGATGTGGCTAAAGAAGCAAATGCCAGCAGCTTCTCAATGTGAGCTCAGGATATTTATAGCAATTTTACCAATGACTACTGTCTGATATTATCATTATAGTCAATGCTGGTAAGGGCACTTTGCAATCTTAACAGATTCTGCTCTTTGATAAAATAAAAAATATGGTGGTTCCTAATGAATGCTAACATAATGGAAGCATCAAGAAAGGTAAACAAGGATGTAACTCTGGTGAGTGAGCTAAAATATGCCTCTGTTAAAATAGTTATCTTTCTATGCTAAAATCCTTTTTTCATATTTGAGTTCTCCACCGGATTAGGAGTTCCTCAAAGTTAGAGATAGTGGCCTATTCCTTCTATAGCCCTAGTGAGTAGCTTGGTATTTGGTGCGTCATTTGTTCTCAATAAACATTTGTTAAGCTGAAACTGGGCAATGTTAAATATAGCTCTTCATTGTTCACAGACTATGAGGTGGCATTCTGTCATTGCACATATTATTCAGTTTGTTATTTTCACTTTGGTGTCCCTTAGCAGGTGGTACACTTAAACCATTTTGTCACTTGCATATTACACAGGTCACCCAGTCACCCAGGCTGGAGCCCAGTGGGCCTGCTAGGCATGGTATGCAAAGAGGCAAGAAGAGAGGCAGGAGAGAGCTGTGGAGGTCTCAGGAGTCATGAGGAGGAGTTTGAACTGTGACCTGTAGCAATGGGGACCAGGTGTGCATGTTAGAAAGTGTGTTCCTCATCAGAGGAACAAAATTGAAAATATGCATCTCATGAACTTCTCATATGTTGATTCTTGGAGTACTACTGAGCAATAAAAGGGAATGAACTACTGATACATGCAACAATATGGGTACATCTCAAAATAATTGCTCTGCATAAAAAGAACAACAACAAAAAGAAAACACATACTGTGTGGTTCCATCTGTAAAATTCTAGAAAATAAAAATTAATCTACAGTGGTAGAAAGCAGATCAGCAGTGGCCTGAAGATGGGATAGAAGGGGGTGGGGGAAAGGAAGGGGTCACAATTGTGTACCAGGAAACTTCTGGGGTAATGGGTATGTTCACTATCTTGACTGTGATGATGGTTTTGTGGGTATACGCATATGTCAAAATATCGAATTATACATTTTAACTATGTGCACTTTGTGGTATGTATACATTAATAAGTGGTGTTTAAAAGTGGCTTGACCTTAAGCTGATAATGGGAGAAACTTAAGTGCATATTACTAAGTGAAAGAAGCCAATCTGAGAAGGCTATGCTTTGTATGATTCCACCTCTATAACATTCTGGAAAAGACAAAACTATGCAAACGGTAAAAAGATTAGTGGTTGCAGTGGTCGGGGGGAGCGAGGGATCACAGGTGGGTTTTTGGGGCAGTGAAACTATTCAGTATGACTGAATATTCACTGTAAGGGCAGGCACAAGTCATTATACATTTGATAATACATTATACATTATACAATGATTTTACCGCACCAAGAGTTATTTGTAATATAAACTATGGCCTTTGGGTGATTATAATGTGTCAGCGTAGGCCATCCACTGTGACAAATTGCCCACTCTGCTGTGAGCTGCTGATGGCGGTGGGCTGTGCCTGTGTCCTGCAGGGTGTGTATGAGACATCTCTGTGTCTTCTGCTCAGTTTTGCTGTGAACCCAAAACCGCTCTAAAAAATGAAGTTTGTTTTTTAAAAGTGGCTCAAGCAACTGGGATATTTGGGGGGATATTTTGTCAGGGGTCTGGGGGCAGGAGAATGAAGGGTTTGTTCAGGGACTGCCTGCCATTGAGGACCCAGGTGCTTCCCATCGTTTGGCGCTGCCTCCCCTCGCTTTTCAGAAATGGTTGCGGCTCTTCTGGAGTCACGTGCAGGCACAACCACAGCTAGTAAGATGAACTTACTTCTTCCTGTGAGCGTCTTTTTAAGAGAGAGGGACGTTCTTCTACAAGCTCCTTGTAGACTCCCCTTGGGTCCCCCTGGCCAGGGCTGAGGTGCCCACAGTCTGATCGCAGGGAGGCCAGGGAAAAGGGGGGAGGGTGAGCTCACAGCAGGGCCGGACAGTGGCAGTCGTTGGGCTCTGTGGTTTGACTCGTGCTCCTCCCACGCGCCGCGTCTGGTGAACTCATCCTCACCCTCCTGTGCCCTCTCCCCTGTGGCTCTCCTTCACTCCACCCTCTACCCCCGAGACGGTCCAGGGATCCTCTCTGGGTTTCCATAGGCCTTTCTATGTACTTCTTCATTCCTTTGTCTAGACTTCCTCGCATGTGCGTCTGTTGTGACGGCCAGACCAAGCTCGTGGAATCAGGGGGCCTCGGCACCCAGCACGGGCCTGGTGCACAGTTACGCTTGAAACAGGAAAAGTAGCCGATGGAGCTAGAAAAATATCCTGGAGAGGACAAAAAAGGCGAAGTGGGACTCAGGGGATGTGGGTGCAGAACACCAGAAGACTTCAGTGTTGAAACAGCAGAAATGAACAAGATTTTTCATTGTAAAAGACATAACTTGACAATCTTAGAAAAATAGACATGGGAATATCGCTCCAAAAGTAAAAGGAGGGACTTTTAGAGTAGAGACGGTACACTGGATTCATGGGACAGAATTCTCTCATTGGTCATTCAACATATGAAATTTAGCACCTCTAAGAGGTAATTCAGGAAAGACTACAGCAATTTCTAAGGGGCTAAAAGCTACTAAATGGACAAAATGGCAACACTTGTCTATGCAAGGCCTTACAAAACAACTTCTCCTTATCTCAGTCCTCCAAAAGGATCCCTTGGTTGGATGAATCATGAGTCTTAAATGATCCTTGTTTCATCCATACTTCATGACTCATCAAATTGAAAATCCCTCTGTGGGACAGAGACGCCATGGCAGCTGCTCCTGGCCCTGGGCCCTTACAGTAATCTCAGCCCTGACTCATGCTGCCCGTCAGCCGCCTCAGGCAGAGCCCTAGAGGTGCCCTGGACCTCCGGCCCTGGTTTAGCTGGCTGGTGGCCACCAGGCCCTGGCACTGGGATCAGGATGAACCCTGTGTATCAGGCCTTCTAAACCATTTCTGCTCTGAAGCTATTCATCTGAGGCATACAGACACTCTCAAAGAGTCAGGCTCACTAATTTCAGACTTTCGAAATCATTAAGGAACATTTGAGCTGAATCAGGTTAAACTTCCCTGCTGAGCATAGCTTTCCCATTCTCTTAAGTTCCTGGGAAGCCCAGGAAAGGAATCTTGCAGCAATAGCAAAATCTCATCCTCTCGCCTCCAGCCCCTCGACCCTAAGCTGTACCCACTTTTCGGAGTCTCTAAGATCTAAACCCAGTTGGCTTTTTCTCCCACTCCAAAGCTTGGGCTCTGCTGGGGGCTCTCTAAACCATGCTCACTCTTCCCGTGATGGCCCCTAAGCCTGGGGGTCCGTTGCTTTCCTTCTCTAGCCCTGTGCTCCCTCTAGCTGCTGCTCTCCATGAGCCAGCACCCTCTGTCTCCCCTCTTTTAGCAGAAGCCCCCTCTCCTCCTTCCCCAGGAGGACTGAGACCATCCTCAGCAGCTTTCCTTCTTTACTCATCTTAGCCCTTATTTCATTCTCCTTTGCAAAGTTGATATACTAAGTTTTCTCCACTCTTCCTAAAACCCAAACCATTGTTTCTCTACTGCTGCCCTCTCCCTCTCCATTTTCCTCCCCAGCACTACTAGGAAGTGATGGTTGGCTTGCCCCTCCCCTCCTTGCCTCTGGACGGCTCCCAGCCCTCTACCGAAATGGCTCTTTCAAGGGCACTTAGTGACCCTACAACCAAAATCTGGGGCCATTTCCTGGGCCTCCTTCTCCTTTTCACCCTCATGTTCTCCAGCCTGCCTCTGGTTCTCCATTCCCCAACTCATCCCTTTCTTAGGGCTCCCAGTGTAGCTTCTAGATTACCCAATCAGGCATCCACACTGCGGTCTGGACTTTCTTATTCAAGTGAAAATATCTTGGTTCTACAGCTTGCTTCACCTTCAGGACTAAGTCAGCAGGCTGACATGAAGGGCTCTCAGGCATATGAACCTGGCAGGTGTGCCTGCATCATTTGTGACCACCTGGCCCTAGTCCCTTACCTTACATTTCAGTCACAACCAGACTTTTGCAGCTCTCACTGGTCTCCAGGCATTTGTATATGCTGTTTCCTCTGCCTGGAAGGCCTTCCTTCCTTCCCCCCATCACCCCTCCTGAGGCCAGGACAGGCCTCTTTGCCTTGCTGGAGGCAGACAGGCTTCTGAAGCACTCCCTGAAGGTATCTGTGAGAGCAGCCCTAGCCCTTTGAGGGCCAGGAAACTGCCCTGCAGCCCAGTACATGCTAGACCGAGATCCCCACTCTTTGCTCTTTTCTCTCCATGTTGTCCCCCTCTGAAAATCCATTTGGTTTCATAGTTTCAACTTACAACTCAATTCAACAGAAATGCTCTGGGTGCTATGTTATGGACACTGTCTGGCTAATTCTCATCTCTCTGTCTTTGTACCTCACATCTTCTCCTAAGGCCAGGCCCACATTCCTGGCTGTTTACAGCATCTTCCTAGGACTTGATTTCTCCAGCCACATTTCCTATGAACTACCACGTTCTTCTCAGCTCAGACAGAAAGTTCTGATCATCACTGATTCCTTTCCTTTCTTCCCTCAGCTACCAGTCTATCCATTCACTCTTCAGAGCCTAGACAAACATCTAATCTAGATGTTAATGGGAAGGTATATTTTCAATGAGATTAACATTTGTGTCAGTAGGCTTTGAGTAAAGCTGATTATCCTCTATAATGTGAGTGGGCCTCATCCAATCAGTTGAAGGCCTTGAGGGGAAAAAATCCAAGAAAGAGGGATTCTACCTGCGATCTATCTTTGGACTTGAGCTGCAATATCAACTCTTCCCTGGGTGTCCCGCCTGCCTGCCCACCCTGCAGATACTGAACTTGCCAGTCCCCACAATCACGTGAGTTAATTCCTTAAAAATAAATCTCTTTCTCTTTCTACACACACACACACACACACACCCTATTGATTCTACTAGTCCAGAGAACCCTGACGAATACACTGATCCTATCTCCTAACTCAGCTCCCTGTCCCTATACTCAGGCCCCTCCAACACACTCCAGTGATGGCCACTGACTTTTGTAATATAAATTTGCTCATAACATTCACTGGATCTCTACTATTTTTTGAAAGATAGTCATATGATATCCCACCATTTGTGTCTCTTCACCATGATGTTTGCTAAGAGTTTTCAGGGAGCCATCTATATAATTATTTATTTTGCACCTTTTTTTTTATATCAACCCTTCTCAGGAATGTTTGCATTTTGGCAGGAATCTCAGTCCAAAGGTGAACACCAATTTTGTAGAAGGGTTTTGAGGCTTTCCTATCCTTGTAAGATAGAGCAGGGAAATGGGAAAAGGGTCATGCCATTATAAAATCTATTTAACCTTCAAAAAAGGCCCAGTTTATTCTTTAATTTAATCTATATGCTGTTCTTTCTCTTCTTCCAGCCCCTTAATCAATAGTAATTTTGTAACCAGGACAAGAGACAGATCTCCAAGAGTGTAAATGAATCTACATGGGTGAGGAATTCCTAGAGCTGGATCAACACAGTCTCCTAAATAACCCTGTTCTTAAGACAAAACTTTGAAGGAATTATTAATCATCTGAATACATCATGCCTTATGCCAACACTATCCAAAAGACCCCATAAATCCCAAACCCTAAACCCTTCAGCCTGCCTCCTCTCTGAGGTCACCTGCACCCCCATCAGTGTCTACTGTCCAATGAAATCAACTTTATTGTTGCATAAGCCTATTACACTTGGTCTCTGAACTTTTTTCACAATAAAGACAAGAACTTGCTGACCTCCACCTCCAGTGATAAATGTCTGTTATTTTGCTATTTCATTCAGCCTTCTAGTCTTAACACAGTCCTTTTCCTCTCTCCCTGTTTTATTTCAGACCAGCAGGAGAGTGGAAGTTCTCAGAACACAATCTCACTCCATACAGTGCTCCGTGGCTTCCCCAAACTTTGGGGTGGTAGGTAAGTAATTTCCACACTGTGCAGATCAAGCAGACAGTGGATGCCAGATTCACAAGGGAGTTGCCCTATGCTGCTCAGTAGTTCAATGAACTTTCCTTTTCTCCCTCTGTTATTCCTTGCTCTCTACTACTTGCATGGCTGCTGACATTCACTTCTACTCTTGCTCTAAAGAATTCCTTCCTCGCTGGAAGATATTTGACCTGATTGAGAATTCTTTCCTGATCAGAATTAAGAGCCCTTCCCTCACAATGTTGAGGTCTCACCTAGTGCACAGGGAGAGAACTCCCCAGACACAGCTGCCCAGCAACATCTGGAACCACACAAGCTGCTCCTCTTGACTTGGAAGCTGAGTTTATAAGATGGAAAGTCCCTTGCAAGATTGAGAGTCCCTTGCACAGATCATGACACCTGTCTTGTGTCATCAGTGCAGAGGTGGCTCCTCCATGCAGTCTGCCTCTTCACCTGTGGATGGGAGTAAGGACGGTGCAGGTCTGTCATGGCCCTGCTGCAGGAGTAGGGTGTAGAAAACTGAGGGGAAAGGAAGAGAGAAAGAGACCATCCAGGCTTTCATGACTCACTGTCTTGTGTTTGAAAATGTCCTATTTCATTATTTTCTACAATTGATTTCTGTAGCATCTATTCTGAAGACAATACTAGAAAGAATATGCAATTCCTTTGCACGGATTTTGTCAATATTAAATGACTTAGTCACTTTGCAAGGGAAATAAAGAGGTTGATTCATGGCGATGTGATCCTCTTGTCACTTCTGGTTCCTTTTTTCCTGTTCTATATCAAGACTCAGAGCCCATGGGAAGTGCATTTTTGCAATCAAAGAAGAACCTGACAAGAACCCGTAAGTAAACCTTCAGAATACTCTTGTTCTTGCAATTACTCTTTTTTATGGAAAAATTTAGTAAATTGAAATAAACAATTGAGACCAGAGGATACTTTAAGCTCCCCCCTCCTCTACCCCTGGCAGTTTACCTCTGGACAGAAATAGCAGAAAATCTTTGTTAATGTTGGCCTGAGGGATATGAATACTCCCATCTCAGGGAAGACCATGGCATGAATATCCACCTCACAGAGCAGCTTGTGAAAACGCGCCATACCCCAGCTTTGGAAGGCTCAATCCCTGTCACCCAGCCTCCTGACGGAGGGGCAGAGCCGGGCTGCCCCTGTCCTGCCGCGGAAGAGCTGCCAGGCCTTGCTGACAACACCGCACGCAGTGATGGGCTGAATTGTCCTGTAATGCTCTTCTGTTTGCCCGGTAGCTTTCATTAACCTTCCCTTTCTTGTGTGAAGGCTGCTTTCACAGAGGAAGGCATTTGCTGGCTTTCCTAAGGCAAGAATGATCAAAACAAAGTTATGAGGAATTCATTCCGCCTCAAACAGAGGCCTTGGTGACTGCCTGAGCTATTTTGGCAGTCTGCAAGAACAGTTTGCTCCCGACCAGACTATAAGGTTGCAAGAGTTTAACAAGGAAGAAAGGAAAGGATGAGAAATCCTCTATTCTTTGGTCCCGCTTGCAGGTGCTGGGCTGCTGCAGAATGCCAGGGCCTGGAAACAGCTCACAGCCTCCTTTGCCTTTTATCTCAGACTATTGGGCTAGCAGGGACCTTAGCACTCAGCTAACCTGAGGGAGCTGCAGTCCTGAGAGGGGAAGTGACCTACCCAAGGTCTTACAGCCTGTTCCGGGTGGAGGCAGTCTGGGCCACACGTTTCCCATCTTCCTGCCCCTTGCTTTTTTCCTATTCCACTCTGCCCTTTGTCTCAGTCTCCTTTAAAATGCAATTCTTATCAAGTCCTGAAGACAGTGAGAGTGCCTGATGGGTTCAGACCATGTTCCCACAAGGGACTGGTTGGAGGAACACAGGAAGAATAGAGGGATCATCAGCCTGGGTTTATTTTTCCCCAGGGTGTCTACAGACCATATTTGGGATTGTTGAGCTTAAGCCACGGCTTCTGCATGAGGAGCAGGGGCTGAATGAGCTAATCTCACTTAATGGAATTTCTGGATGTCAGACAAGGTGGGTGATTTGCAAGTGGGGAAACGGGGGAGCAATAGGACAGCTCCCGAGGTCCTCATCATCAGATCCTGCCACAGGGAAGGTCAAATTGATCTCTCTCACACCTGCAAAAGCAGCAATCCTGTGGGTTTCTGTTGGGCAGCCCCGGAGTGGCGCTGGTGCTGTGCGTCTTCAGTGTCCCCATCTAGTAGGCTCGTGGGGTGGGCCATTGATTGGGAGGCTCTAGTTATTAGCTCATGGCTGCGTTTGTCCTGGCTGCTTAGCAGGCCTTCTGTCTGACCCAAGGATGCATTCTTGCACCTTGACAGCTGACCTGTGCTCAAAGAACGGTGTTCAAAAATGTTGTTCTCCTTGACTCCCAACAAAGCAGGCTAACAGGGCTCTGGGGGTGGGGCTGCAGCCGGGAGCCTATGCCCTCCATGCCAGGGATTCTACTGACATCCCCCAGGGAAAACAATGAGGCCGCCTTGTGTGTGCTTCACAGTCGGTGTTTATTAGCATGTGCAAGGGTGATGGAGAAGGCTGCTTCTGTTTCCCATGGCAGCAGCTCAGCGCTACATGAAAGCAGACAGTGGGGGCTCAGGCTGGACACACAGACCGCACAGACTGCATGGCTCCAGCTTGGACCAGGGGCTCCTCATCACCAGCCCTTGTTTCCTCCCACCCAGCCACCAAAATTGCTTTAACCCCATGGAAGAGATGGGGCCTTGATGGTACTCTCCTGTGGACTCCAGAAGTGGTTCCCTGGCCCCAGGGTGTAGTTTAAGGATAAAGGCAGGAAAGTGGTCATGACTCTCAGGATGTTGCTGTTGGTAAAAGCAAGAAGCTGGTGCTCTGTTCTGGGCAGACAAGGATGCTGAATCAGGCAATAGACATTACTGATAATGGAGGCAAAATAAAGAGAAATTGCAGGTTAAAGGGATCAGGTTAGCCTTTTGGAAGCTGCCAGAAGATGCCATTGAAAGAGGTAGGGAGGGGCTCCATCTAGCAGCATGAGAGGAGGGCATAAAATAGAGTGAGAGATCTTTGGGCAAAAATAAGTATTCCCAAGGCATAAGGAAAAGTCTTTTGCATGAGATTGGAAACTGACCTACAGCATGATTTGAAAATGCCCAGGGGATTAAAAAAGGGAAAGGTACTTCAGATGAGAGGAGAAGAGGGAGCATATGGTGAGCAGGGAGGCAGAGCAGAGGGCAAAGGAGGGCCAATGAGGATTCCCCAAAGACCAAGGGTTGCAGACTGGCAGCCAATGACCAAAACCAGCAGTCAGAGCATTTAAAAATAATTTGAGGCAACTTTTCTTATTTCTAATTAGGAGATGTCACCCAAAGAAATATAGATTCCTCACCTCTTTGAAAAAAATCAGGAAATCTAGCAACACTGGGTCTCTATATAGCCTTGAAGAAAATATGCTGGGCTAGGGCCTGCTACCCCTGTAATTTAAACTGGGGTCTAGGCTCTCTGGCCCCTGAGACCACGGCTCTCACCTCCAGGAAGCATCTGCAACTCCTGATTTACTTCACTCTGTACAGTGCTCGTCGGCATTTGAAATGTGAAGTGCTGCCGTCACTGCTCTGATTTGCCCAATCCTGACCCCCAACACAACAGAGAAGGTGGGATCACCACTTAATGCACTTCTTATCTCCCCGACCTAGAGCGATGGCTCAGTTGAGAAAGAGGGCCCTGCAGCAAGGACCTCAGACCAGGATGGGCCTGACACCAAGATGGGCCTGGTTTAAGGGATGCATAAGTGAAAGCCTAACGCTGGCTTGAGCAGCCTAGGTAGAACGTGGCAGCATGACACAGCTGAGCAAAAGTTGGCGCAGGGAAAGGAGATGCATGGTTGGCTCTGGAGGGTTCAGTATGGCTGTGCTGGCAGAGAACGTGGAGGACCCCAGGTGCAGGTGACAGCACAAGGAGAGCTTACACCAGTGTTACTGAATCCATTTCAGGATATGTGCGTGATGCTGGGAATATTTCAACCAAAATTAGAAGCTCCTCTTTGAAGACCATGTTAAAGAGGGTCTGAGAGGCTGCTCATCCTGAACCCTCAGTGTCACTTAAACATGGGTTAGAATCCTGGCTCTTCCACTTATTAGCTGTGTGACATTGGGCAAGTTATTTAACCTCTCTGAGCCTCAGTTTCCTCATCTAAAAGATGTATACATAATAATAAAGAGCTGCTATGAAGATTAGACCTAATGCATGTGAGATGCTAAAGCAGTGGCCAGGCACTTGGTTAACAAATTTATAACTATTATCTGTCATGGCTCTTTTTTTTCCAGGTCTCAGATAGAGGCACAGGCTATAGTCTTTATTTTGTGGAGCCTGAGGCAAGTTTGGTATGTGGGAAATTTAAACTCCATTATCCAGGAGTACTGGTAAGGACTTTAAAACAGGGTTCATGAGAGGTCAGAGATGAGACGGTGACCCTGTGTCACTGAGTAGTGGGAAACTGGGGTCCCACTGCCAGCTCTGCCTCCAATGCCAGGATGGCCCCAGTGAGTCCCTTTGCCATTTTGGATTTTCATTTCCTCATCTGTGGAAACCAGCCAGATAGGTGTCAATCGTCTAGAGCTGCACTATTCAACACCTAGACACCGGCCACCCATGACTATTTAAATTTAAATTAATTAAAATTAAATAAAGTTAAAAATTCAACTCCTTAGTCACACTGGCACTATTTCAAGTGCTCAATCACCATACAGCTAGTGCCGGTCGTGTAGGACAGCACAGATACAGAACATTTCCATCATCACAGAAAGGGCTGTCAGACAGTGTTGAGCTCTAGAACTTCCTATTCAGTGTCTGGCTCTCTGACTGAGCAGCCTCAGCCCCACCCGGGGAACTTGTTAGAAATGCAAAATCTCCAGTGTCTCTCTAGACCTTTGGAATTGAAACCTGCATTTTAATAAGTTTCCCTCAGTAATTACATACTCAGCTTTAAGAAACTCTGATCAGTAAGATTCTTTCTAGCTCTAAAAATAAAATTTAAGAATCAGATATCTACTTGACAAAGTCTTTGGGAAAGAAACAAGCAATCAGCTCATCCAAATTCTGACTCAGTGACTTGCTAATAGGGAAGAGGTGGGCTATGTGAAGAAAGATCAGCAGAACCGCTGCACCACTGCAGGCACCAGAGGAGAGCCTCAGCAGACAGCTGCAGGAGACGCATGAACACCAATGCTGAGCAGGCAGTCCAGCCCAGCTCCTAGCACGAAGCCTCCTGTCAACCTGGACATTCAGTCCCTGCCTAAAGGTCTTCAGAGAATGGAAGGGCTCAATGTTCTGTGGCCGCAAGGAAACAAGAAGAAATGGGCTGCATTTACTGGACACTTTCTCTCCAGGGCATCTTAAAGTGCTTGCCAAACCTCACCTGGTAAAGCTTACCTGGAAGGAGATCAAGCAGGTCTTATATTCAAGTAGGGACAATAAAGAGCAGAGAGGATGGAGAAGAAATGCAGGCCACACTCAAGAGTGACAGGAAGGGAGGAGTGGGACACCAGTCCCTGGGCTTGGAGCCCACAGTCCTGCTCTATGTGACTTGAACTATAAAGTAGGAGAGAATGCATTTGGTTCTCTTCCTGCAGAAAGTTCCTTGGGTGTCCTTGGGTGACGTGCTCTTTGTAGCACAAAAACAAGAAGGATAATACTAGATCTGTTGCGCATTAAGAAAACATATGCCTCTTGCAGGGCAAAATTGCAGTCATATATCTTATTTAATTGATATCGGATTTTATTGCTGAATGTTAAAGTTTTAATGTGTCCATAAATCTGTTCCTTACTTTCACAGAAATATCTGTATTAAGAACACACTGTACAAAATGAAGGCAAGACAAGGGAAAAATGAATCCAAAATATACATTATTAATTTTTTAGGAAGCAAGCAAAAGGATGCCTCATAAAGGATATTAGAAAAAATAAAATAGCTGGGATCTCTGAATATGCTGATTTGAGACATGTCTTTACAGGGCCAACTATAAAATGGAAAAAAAATGAGGGGATAGAAATGCATTCGTGATACATAGGCCTGCTCTTCAGCTGTCACTGGCAGAAAGTGTAATGTGTTTCCAGCAGAAAGACAGTGAATTGAGTGTCCTGTCACACAACCCAGAGTCATTCAATCTGGGCCTGGAGCAGGTGGCAGGGAGCTCACCCAGGAGTCAGGGAGATCAGGGCTGAATATCACCGTACCACCTACTCTCAGTGTGATGGCGGATACATTTCAATCAGCACTCTGAGCCTCACTTTCCACTGGATGAAATGCAGAGTGTTCCTCTCCAAAGGCTTCAGGGAGGATGTAGAGAGCCGCTTTATGTAAAGTGCCTAAAACATAAGAGGTCATTAATCCCTGCTAGTGTATCAATTAGTCAAACAATGGCTTGGAGTCAAATTTGAAGCTGAGACAATTGGGGATGCATCTGGGAGGAGCGGCAGCACTGCGCTGGCTCTGGGGCTCGGTGTCCTGCCTGCTACCCTCCTGCTCGCTGCTGACTGCTCAGGTCTTGCTGCCAGGCCTCGAGGTGGCTCTGACTCAGGCTGGCAATGCTGGGAAGGTTCAGGAGCACTGATGCCCTTTGGTGATTTCTGGGGGTCAGAGTGGAGTGGGGGGTTGGTGCATGGAGCACCACCAACCTTCAGAGCAGCCTCTGATTCCGAAAGGAAGCAAGCTTGCAGGAAAAAAGCTGCATCCTTTGTTAGGTTCTAATGGCCATTTCAATCCCCTTTTTTCATGAGAGAGTGAGAACACCCTTTTATGAAGGGTCTTGAATCTCTGATAAGGCCGGTCCCATATAGAAATGACCCTTCTTCAACACTTAATCTCTCCGCATATCTCTTTTCTGTGTGAGCATTTGCCTTCAGATCACGTGATAGGAGCTGCAAGCCCCCCTATATTATTGCAGGAGAAATTCCCACACGTTTGTTCCTAACCTGCCAATGTCTCCATCCCATTTCTGTCTGTCATGACCCTCATTCAGCCTCAACACAGAGAGAGAATTATTTCCTCACCTTGGGTTACTCAGTTCACACCCTCTAGGCAATGCCTAGATACCCCTCGTACACTCTCAGTGTAACGCATGGTTCCAACAGTACTAAGCTACTGCAAAAATCCAGCCCCATCATATTCAATGTGAGAAGGGATTTATTTGAGGATGTTAAAAAAACTGATCAATGTCTTTATTTAAGTCCCATATATATGGTATAATGCTTGCATATATATTATATGGTATACTCAACGCACATATATGGTATAATTAGATGCATGCATATATATGGTACAATAGGATATATCATGTCAATCAAGAGAGAAATGTCTCAAATTGATTTTATATCAGTCCAAATGAACACAAGGTTCTCTGAGTTCATCACAGACTCGGCATGACTGACAGGGCAGTAGCAGCCTCATAGAACCTTCATTTGAATTACGCCTGATCTGGGAGAAAAAATATGATTAACTCAGTGACAAAATATTCTTGTTTTCCTTGTAAGATTCTCCAGGGGCAACTGCCCTCAGAGGGGAGGGGCAGGGGGAGAGGGAGTGGAAGATGCAACGGTCACAGAGCAGACCCAGTGGCCTCAGGGCACCACCACACTGAAGTTCGGATGCCCTTGGTGTTTCTTTCTGGTCCTAAAACTGGAGCACAAGGAAATAGATGACTATCAAAAAGCAATCTTACATAATACAGTTAATTGACAGTTTAGCCTATCCATCAGCCCACCTCCATGAAATGTCCATGCCCTAATGCACCGAACCTGTGAATGTGTTACCTTACATGGCAAAAGGGACTCTATATGTGTGTGATTAAGTTAAGGATCTGTAGATGGGGAGATTATTCTGGATTATCTGGAGGGGTAGCCCAATATAATCACAGGGGTCCTTATAAAAAGGAAGCAGGAGGATCAGAGCCATAGAGAGAAGAGAGTAGACAGAGAGAAAAGAAGATGCAATGCTCCTGGCTTTGGCATGGAGCAGAGTCCCCGAGCCAAGGGAATGGGCAGCCTCTAGAGCTGGGAAAGGCAAGGAAATGGATTCTCCCCTGGAGCCTCCAGAACTGTAAGAGAGAAACATGTGTTTCCATAAGCCACTAAGCTTGTAACTTGCTATAGCCTCAGTAGGAGACTAATACACCTGGACTTGTTAAAAAGTTAGCAGCAGGGCTCTGAGAGTGAAGCAGGAGTGAATCATAGACTCAGGACGGGCCTGCAGCCACTTCCGCCATACTTGGCCATTCTATTGGCCAAAGACATCACAAGGCCATTCCAAATGCAAGGGTCAGAGAAATAGACTCACCTCTTGATGGACTCTGTTTCTCTCACTTCTTGATGGGAGAAGCTGTAAAGTCACCTTGAAGGCATATGGAGATAGACAGGGGTAAAGAATTACGGCCATTTTTGGCAATCAATCCACCACCAGGCCCTTTACAAAGTGACAGAGGACATTCAAAGGCAACAGTTGACCCTGGTTTCTTTCTCTTTCATTTCCAGGGATATAGGAAGCATGGGTGTCTGGAGCTCAGGCACTGATATCATCCTAAGTCTTTGGGGGACTTACGTGGCTCCCAGAAGCCGAGGATGGAGGGACCTCCTCCAGCATTTGGGAGTTTGCTGCTGTGTGGCTTTCACTTCCGTGGGCCTCCTCTCTGTGGCCTTCCATTGGCTTCTGTCCTCATTTGGGGTCCTCACCTCCTCCTGGATGATCACGTGCGCTCTGCTGTGCTGCTCCAGGCGCGCCCGGTGCTTCGTGCTCCTCTTCCTCCTCTCCTGCGGCTTGCGTGAAGGCCGGGGTGCTTTGATTGCAGCTGGCACAGGGATGGTCATCTTTGGACATGTGAAAAATATTTTTCACAACTTTAAAGTTCTCCTGGACAGTATGACTTGCAACCTAAGGGCAAAGAGCTTTTCCATATATTTTCCACTTTTGAAAAAATATATTGAAGCAATTCAGTGGATTTATGGCCTTGCCACGCACCTAAGTCTATTTGATGACCTTGTTTCTTGGAACCAGACTTTGGCGGTGTCTCTTTCCAGTCCCAGCCAGGCCCTGGAGGCACAGCTAAACGACACCAAAGGCAGAGTTCTGGGTGTCTTGTACAGGATGGTGACGGCAAGTGAGGTGTTGTCTTCCCTGGGCCAGCAGCTCCTTGCCCTCACGGGGCTTGTCCTGGCTCTACTTGGCACTGGCCTCTTCATGAAGCGATTTCTGGACCCTTGTGGTTGGAAGTTTGAAAACATCTACATCACCAGACAATTTGTTAGGTTCGATGAAAGGGAGAGGCATCGCCAGAGGCCCTGTGTCCTCCCACTGAACAGGACGGAAAGGAAGAAGTATGTCATCATCCCGTCGTTCTGGCTGACTCCTGGAGAAAGGAAGAACCTGGGGCTGTTTTTCCTCCCCATACTTATCCATCTCTACCTCTGGGTGCTGTTCGCAGCCATAGATTACCTGCTGTACTGGCTCATTTTCTCAGTGAGCAAACATTTCCAAAGCTTGCCAGGGCTTGAGGTTCACCTGACACTGCACAGAGAGGTAGGCCCTCACAGGGACTTCTCGCAGCGTCCGCCGGCTCGTTGGTGGTCTGTCTCGCAACAGATCACGATTCAAACAAGGTGGGCCAGTGTCTTGTTCACCTCAGGACCCCTGTGCTGGCACAGCACCGGGCATGCAGAAGGAACCCAATTGCTGGTTAAATCGAATCGAACTTCTGATGTTAGAAAATGATATCATTCTGGAAATCTTTGGTCACTGTTAGTTACCTGTGGCTGCTGTTACAAATTGTCACAAACTGGGTGATTTAAAACACAGAAATTTACTCTCTTATGGTTCTGGGGGCAACAATCCAAAATGAGTGTCACTGGGCTGAGATCAAGGTGGTGTTGGCAGAGCTCCCCCCCACTTTGGGGGGACCCCCTCTGCCTCTTCCAGCTTCCGGTGGCTGTTGACATTCCTGGGCTGCTGCTGCTGGCTGCTTCACTCTAACTTTGCTTGTCTTCACATCGCCTACTTCTTGGTGTGTGAAATCTTTCTGCCTTCCTCTTAAAGGATGCGTGAAATCGAATTAGGGCTCATGAGGATAATCCAGGGTAACTTTTCTATCTCAAGATCCTTAACGTAGTCACATCTGCAAAGTTCCTTTTTTCCAAATAAAGTAATACAGATTTCAGGGATTAGGACGTTACATCTTCAGACAGGCATTTTTTGGCTGCCTACAGTGAGCAAATACTGAAACGTGGAATAGGTGTCTCTGATATGGAACGTAAAGTTGATTCTTAAGTGGAATATCTAACATTAGCCTAAGAGGTAAGTTAGTGCCTGACTTCTTCCTTCCCTCCAACTTGTGCAGGTGGCCTTTGAGCACCTCCTCTGAATAAGAACTTCTTTTCTTTGCTTCCTGAGTCCTTATTAAGCCTGGAAGGCTCCCAATGCATCAGTGTAGTGATAGGTCATTGATAAAGGGCTGCAATAAAATGGCTGGTGCTATTAACATCCACTACAAAAACGGAAAGAGCTACTCTGTCTTTTTAGGACAGTAGCTCTCAACTGTCAATATGTGTTGACAATTTCCTGGAGTGGATGCAGAATCTCAGGCCTCAATTTACAGAAACTCTGTTGTAAGCAGGAGAGCACTTACAATAAGCACTCTGTGTGATTTCAAAGTAGGTGGCTCGTAGTATTCTTTGGGAAACTGGCCCGTGTGCTGGAGATCAAGGGCCTTCTAACCAGTGGTCCTTGACCAGGGCTGCCCAGCTTCGGCACTGAGCTAACGTGCAAACAAACCTGATACTCTGCTCTGGCCACACAGGGATTCACATTTAATTGGCCTGGGGTGAGGCCCAGGGGAACAATTAAAAAAAAGACTCCAGGTAATTCTAATGTGCAGCCAGGATTGAGAACCACTGTTGTAAACCCGCCACCTAAACAATGGAGCCAAAGTTTAACCTCTTAAAGGCCACAGGAGGGATCTATGAAAATCTTAATGAGCCATAACGGTGTGTTCCTCTGAGCTGGCGCCCTCTGAGTCTAAGGCAATCTGCCTTCCCTTGTCCGTTCTTGCTCTTTTGGGCAGCTGTGTCCCAACTGAGAAAACTGTAGGTTTTGCACATTCCATCTTTTCTCTTTTCCTTTTTCCTCTGTGGAAATTTGTGATTATGTGGCCAGTTGAGTGGATCTGGATATAGTCAGGTATAGTCTTATTTTTTCTAAATCCAGAGATTGTGAATCTGAGCTAGGTGGGATGTGCACGTGTGTGTGTGTTTGTGTGTGCGCTGTGTGTCATGCATGCACTGTTGGTGGGATGCACTAGCCCAGGCTGGTGAAAACACTAACAGCTGTTGGCACACGTCTGATTGTTCTTCCTTTTTATGGGGCTACAATACGTTATGCCGGCTGCTGGAGGAATCTCAGAGGGAAAATGGCAGAAGGAGTGCCTGTAGACCCTCCTTTGAAGGCCCACTTTCCATTTTGTCTCTCCGGGCCTGGGATCCTCCTGCTACACCAGCACTTTCCCTCCCATTTTCTTCTGGGTCAGCAGGTACCTCCTGGCTCCCTCCCCTCCTAATCCTGGGCTGCTTCTCAGAGTTGATTACTCTGAGCACTCTGCTTCCCCTGAAGAATTCAGCTAAGTACAAGAACCCTGTTGCTCTATATATCTGCGGCAGGGCAGATAATGGAAGCCTAACAAGGTTTTCAGACGTGCTTGTACCTGGGGGGCAGTGGGCTGATAAAAGGGCCTCTCTTCCCGCATCCCATTCTTCTCCTTATCCTCTTTTTTGGTCTTCCTTTCTCAGTTCCTCCTTTCCTTTCTCCGTTTGTGTCTCTCTCATTTTTTTCTCTGTCAGCCAACACCCATGCCTGTTTTGGTGAATTCTCACTGTTTTAGACAGAAGGCAAAAAAGCCAAGTTCTGCTTTCCAGAAAAAGCACAGAAGTGTTCCAATGACAATGTCCTGACAAATACCTTTTGGGGAATTGCTGGGTAGGAATGCAAAGATGTCTAGGGCATGCGGGCTGCCACGGAGGCTCACGTCCTGGTTGGGGAGGTTGCCAGGCACCCTCATGGCAGCAGGGCGGTGGGCTCCAGAGCAGATGTGAGTGTGAGACTGCCCTGGGAGGCCCTCTCAGACTCTCCCCTGCTGGCCTGGGGGACTGCCAGCAGCTGGCTTCCACATGCCCGGCACTGCCCACCCTTATCCCCCGATGCCCCTGGAGGCTCCTGGTCTGTCTGTCGCGGCAGATTTGCCAAGGAGAAGTCAAGCAGGATGAGGAACATCAGCTCAAGGATTTGCCAGCATTTCTCTCCCACTTTCATAGGATTTTAAATAAATGTTTTACGTAAAGAAGAAAGGAGAATGACCCAAATCAAGCGACCTGGATGGGTGGGCATTGTAAATAAAAATAGCCATAGTTGTTACTTACTGAGCACAGCACTGTCTGCATTAACTTTTCAGGACTGATACCAGAGCGGGCCCTCCACCCATTCTTTAATGCTGTCCTAGCAAATTGTTTACTTAAGAGAGGTAAACACATTTTAAAACATCAGGGTACCATTTAGGATATTGCTCAGCATTTTGAGAGAGTTCATTTGTCTTTCACATTACCCTTCACCAACCCCATACAAAAATGTTGATTCAACCTTTATGAGGCCCTAACTCCCAACAGCAGAATCCCTAGTTAGATTCCTAGACTAAATAATTTCTCCCCAGACCGAACACCCGCTGCTTTCTTATTGCAGGATTTCTCATCACTGACTCAGTCGATGTGTTTGTTTCTTTAATAGTATTAAAAAAGAGTGAATGCCTTTGCTCTGGGGACCCAAATCTCTCTAATTGTAGGTGAACTGTCTTTTTAATAGGAGAGAAGGAGAGGCAACACAAATGCTTTTCATTGCTTAGGCACAGTGCTGGGGAAATTATAGATTTGTCTTGATATCTGTGTAGAGGTCCCAGGTTTGGGGTTTCCAGACTCTTCACAGGTGCTGGGGTAGATCCCAGGTGCATGAGGTGCTCTGGGTGTGGCTGGGTTCTTTCCGAGAAGTCATTCACCTCCTCCTGGCCCCAGGGCTCTGGGGTGCTGGGGCGATAATAACTTACTAAGTACTCCAGTCTGTAAGGTTAATGTTCCATCCCCAAGGTGCTTCATTTACACTGGGAGTAGTTTATTCATGGGCATGATCTGGCCCATTAATTCCTGTTTTACCAAATTAGAAAACAAATCCACCAAGAGATTAAAATGACTTTCTCAGGTCAGGGAAAAGAAAGAGCTGAGTCAGCACACACTTCTTTTGCTGGTGGCTTGGCTCGGTGGTTCAGCGTGTCAGTCTCGGGGGGCAGCTGGCTTGTTCTCTGCCTCCCAGCAGGAAGGACTGTGCTCCTCTCGAGCATACAAGAGAGGAGAAAGTGTCCTATTTTGAGACCTCTATAAATAAGACTTTACAGCCACCTTCAGTAAATACTAACTAGTAAACTATTATTTATATTAAAATATAAATTACTCGCTGAGAGTAATCCCCAGATCCCAAACTCTATAAAGTTGACTTAGAACATAATTTAGCGCTCTGCATCCTTGTGACCATACATATGTCTAGATGGAGAGGCCCTGACTGGGTCTTAAGGGGCTTTGCTCCGAAAAATCTCCCCCAGTGGAGCTAAAGCCATCTTTCATTATTCCCACATACCCTAAGGTGTAGAAACACAGGTTGTTTTTGACATTTTATTTACATTTTTTTCAAAATGAGAGGCTAAAATATAAAACAATTAATGTGTCTTTATTTCTTCCTCATTCTGGAACTTTAGAGGTAATAGAATCAGTATTCAAGGATCTTTTTTCTCCCTCCTAGGTACTTTGAGTATAAGGGGAATTGGACCTCATTCTATGTAGTATATACTGAGCAGAGGAGCAAGGGGCCTCAGATGTGCATTTATGGAGAACTGCTGGCTGGAGTTAGAGGCTTCAACAGTGACTCTTCAAAGAAGGGCATCATGATTCTCCAAAGAAGGGACAGAGCAGACAAGCTTTTTTGATGCCTTTCTCTCAAGGACATCTCTATTTCTACAAAATCACTTGGGATGACACTGCAATAGCTACAAATAGGACTTAGCCCTTCTCCTTTCACAAAGTGGAGCTCCTTCAGCAAAGCTCCCTACATATTTTAAGATAACTGGTACATGTTGCAGGGGAGTATTGAGAAAGATGAGGACTGAGTATGAAAATGGCATGGATATTGATGGTTTTATTCTTTAATTTTAGGAGCAAGGAACTCAGGACATCATTCATGATTCTTCCTTTAATATATCTCTGTTTGAACCCAACTGCATCCCTAAACCAAAGCTGCTTCTGTCTAAGATCTGGATTCCCCTCAGTATTATTCTTGTGATCCTAGTCTTGCTAGGACTGTTGGCCTCCATCCTGACGCAACTTAAAATCCTGGTGTCAGCATCCTTCTACCCTAGCGTGCAGAGCAAGCGTATCCAATACTTACATGCAAAGCTACTGAAGAAAAGATCGAAGCAGCCAGTGGGAGAAGTAAAAAGGAAACTGAGTCTGTACTTTACAAAGGTAAGGCCAGATGGTGGTATAACTGGTAATTAAGGAAATTTTGTGTTTGAAGGACATGTGGAATTTCAAAGTTCTTCACCTTCACATTAGGGCTTATATCCCAGCAACAGATGGGACACAGGAGGAAAAAAATCAACAGATTTACATGGCTAAGACTCTTAGCTTTGTGATTTTGCATGCTGGTTCAGAGAATTCTACAAGATATCCTTCAAAACACTGATTTCAAGTGAGTCTATTCAGTCACATCATAGAGAGGATACCTGGGAAGATGCTCTGTAATGGCCACTAAAGGGCAGGGCCCAATAAGAGTGACTTTACCAGGTCAAGACTAAATAAGTAACAAAGAGGGAAATATCTACTGCAACTTAGAATTTCCTCATTCTCCACCATTTATATATATAAATGTATACCATATATATATATATATATACACTTATACATATATATGGTAATGATGACTTCCACACACATATAAAATGAACACTTGTTAAAGATTTTATTTAACTTATTAAAGACAGAACAGTAAGAAGTTTCAAACAGTTCAAAGCACACACATATATAGGCCAAGGGGAATACCAAAATGAATTTGCTTAATAGATGTAAGACTAACTTCTCCCACATGGGTGGATGGGAGGATCAATTATACTCTATAAAGTGAAAATCATTTGTATGTCTGTTACTGAGAATCATTTGCATTGTTGCTATGAGCTATCTACAACTTACAGAATTGGAAAATAGCTCAAAGACAATGAAAACCCAAGATAACCCACAGGGATAAGCCATCTCAAAGGCTTTTGCATTTTTCCTGACACCAGTAACCCACAGTGAGAAGGTTATGCCAGAGGCATTTGAAATTACTTGAATGCTTTTTCATCTACCTTTTTTTTTCTCTCCAGATTGATTTCTGGTTTCCGGTCCTGAAAATGGTGCGGAAGAAACAAAGGGGCTTTGCAGGCGAAGGGGATCCTTGAAGGAGCCCGAGTCGCCCCTCGGCTGCCCTGCCCCAGCAGCCCGCCTCGGGTCCACTCGGGGGCCTCTATCCCCGCCCAGCAACGGAGGATGTAGTGCACGGACGTGTGGGATTTGAGCCTGCAGAGCCAAACCGTTTTTCTTCATAAGGCCACAGATCTACCTGTGTCAGTGGTAAATGGTTATGTTGTCTGTCTTCTGAACAAGGCGCATGCTCGGGACCGTGTCACAGTGTAACAGGATTATAAACAGGCCCTTTGAGGACGAGTCACAGCATAGACTGCTACTCAAAGTAGGAAAAACAGGAAAAAATATATATAAAAAAATCAAAACCTTATTGCAGACTCACAAGAAAATGGCAAAAAGAACATATATGCATAATGCCAGCAAAATATCTTTAAACTCCCTGTCCCTTCTCTGCCCTTCCTAAAATATCCATAGCGACTCCCTACTCCTCACAACTGTCTCTCTTCCTCTGCCCCTTAATTCAAAAGCCAAGAACTCTTTCTGAAACCCACCACCAGCAGCTCCTAACTTCCTCTCACCACCCCCTCTGCTCCTACCCTTTACTTTCCTGGATTGTTTCTGCTTTTTCCTCTTCTACCAAATCCTCTATCTGGTAGTTAGGACGAGGTTACCTAGGAACCACATGTGTCCAATCATATGAATGCTTGTTTAAAAGCACATCTTGGGCCCCTTTTCCCTCTGCTCAGTATATACTATACAGTACAGGAGCCTATTTTCCCTATACTCCAAGTACCTAGGAGGGAGAAAAACCTCCTTGAATATTGATTCTATTATCTCTCAAGTCCCAGAAGGAGAAAGAAATAGACACATTAAGTTTTTTATATTTTAGCTTTTCATTTTGAAAATTTTTCGGACTTACAAAAAAGTTGCAAAATAGTACAGAGTTCCATTTACTCTCATCCATCATCCCCAAATATTACCATGCTATATAACCATAGCACAATTATTAAAACCAGGTAAAAAAAAAACAGTGAAAAATGCATGATCTACAGAGTTTATTGACTCTTTGTCAATTGTCCCACTAATATCCCTTTTCCAGTACTTAGTTCAATCTAGGCTCACACACTGCTTTTAGTTTTCATAGTTCTTCAGTCCCATCCAGTCAGGGACAGCTCTGCAGTCTTCTTTCATGACCTTGACTCTTTTAAAGAGTCCCGGTCAGTTACTGTGTAAAATGTCCTTTGATTTGGGTTTGTCTCATGTTTCCTGGTAAGTAAACCCAGATAATGTACATTTGCAGGAATACTACAGAATGTGCTCTGCTCAGTGTCCCCTTGGATCGTGACGCTGAGGTCCCTCATTACTGGTGAGGCTGCCTTACATCACTGGGTTAAGATGGGGTCTGTCATGGTCTTTCACAGGAAACTTACTAAGTTTCCCTTTGCAATTAACTAGTTTATTGTGGAGAAATACTCTGAGACAACGCAAACATCTTGTTCGCCATTATTCATTTACCCTCTAATTTTAGCATCCATGGGTGCAAAACTGGGGAGGCCAAATAGTGATTTTCTATTTTCATAATATTTTCTCTATTTCTGAATTGGAAATCTACACTATCCCCAGAAAGAAACATTTTTTTTCGAAGAGTAGGTATTTTACATGCATGATCGCATTTGTGTTTTACAGCAACCCTGTTGGGGGTAGGTCTTATTACCACTTTATAGATCAGAAAACTCACCCTCATAGACATTGATGTAGCTGGCCTGGGATGAGGCTTGGGCACTGGCCTGTTTAAAGCTCCCTGGTGATTCTAATGGGCAGCCAGGATAGAGAACCGCCACTCCAAGAAGTTTTACAGAATTGCAGGTCTTGCATTTCAGGTCTTGGATGGTGAAGCTTCTCTAACAGAAGGAGCCTACAATAGAAAACTGTCTGATTTAGCAATTTCCCAAAGTGTGTTCCTCAGATCCCTTGTCCCTTAATTGTTCCATAAAGAATTACATGATGCTAGTGAATCCATCCTACCTGCCTTCCAACCTTGAAGATTCAGAAACCATGTTGGCATAATTCAAAAACTTGAGAAACTCTGTAATAAAGAAATCTCTCTTAACTTTGTTTCACCTGGAATTTCCCTAAATTATTAAACCATGGAATAATTGTACCTATAATAACTATTAACATGCAGGACCAGTTCTACAGCCTATATTCAGGAAAATGGTAATATAAATGGCATGACTTTCAACCAAAAAATGATCGGAGAAAGTAAAGATGCCTTTGTGGTTCTGGCCTATTTAAATATTCTGATGATTTTACACATTGTTGCATTTTCTAAATAAACAAGTGTTTATAAATATATTAATAAATGGATACAATGTGTGAACTTCTACTCTCATTTTCCATGTATTGCTCCTATACAGAAGGTATATGCTCCATATTAACTATGGCAAAGAATGAACTGCTCAACTTTTAGAGGGAATTGGATGCTCTTGCACTTCTAAATTCTATTCATTAACTAACTTATCTACCTAACAACATCATCAACATCTACAGCAAACATTTGAACAGACTCAAAGAAGGTGCTGGTAATGTCAAGATAGTTCGCCTTGGTCCCTGCCTTTGGGATGCTCCCAGTTTAGTTGGGAAGTCAGTGTTTAGTGCTTAGATGATAATTAACATTATGTAGTAGCATTTAGTGCTACTATACTATATATAATATAGTAAGTGCCAAGGCACAGGGGAGGCAGTCCCTTTAGGGACCCACGGCCAGGTTCTCTCCCTCAGTTTACCCTTCTTCTCAATGAGAAGGGCATTAGAGAGATTGGTAAAGGGATCTTAATTTCCTTCAAATCGAAACTACCTATCCTAAGTAGCATAATCTCCATTGTTTCCAACAGACTGGGACTTTGAACAGTTCACCAGACTTCTGGGAAGTATCTTGCTGTCTTCACCTGTTAGGCATGCTTGCCCTTACTCTGAAGTACTTGTCCCTGTTGGAAGGACTGTCTGGCAAGGAGATGCTGTCACAAAAGACAATTTTGATTCTGAAAACATGATTTAGGCTTGTCTATTAGAGCCAGTTTAACTTGGGACATAAAATACTTATTTAACTGCAGCTTATTCATGTTAGATTTAAAGGAATGGTTAGTTAAATTTCTTAAGACATCTCTTGTGAAATGTGCTGTTAATCTTGTAGAAGCCAAAAGATACTGCCCACGGTAATTTAATAGAGCTTCCTCGTTCACCTCTAATTTTAATTGCTTATAAAAGTGTACTGCATTTTAACCGGAGTCACTGTTTCTCATCTCATGAACCCCACCGTGGTGGCTATACTGGGTGGGGGTCTTCCAAGTGTCATTCTGATGTCCTCACTGACTCCAAGTTTGTGGTCAGCCATATTTCACTCTGGCAATAAGATACAATAATTCGAAACACTTTCATAGTAATAGAATTATTTTATTGTTCTACGTGCAATGTTAAACATTGTCTTCCCTCTTTGTAGATTATATATCTGCAGCTTTCTCTGTTAGGACTTAATCAATCCTAATTATAATATGGAATATGTTGAAATCTTCACACATCATATATTTTTGTGTTACTCACCTGAGAGAAACAAGCATATCTAATCCTAAATGAGTAAGAACTAGCTTTCTCATCCACTCAATAACACTGGCAAAGACCATTGACAGCAATTATTTCATTTAACTTATACTATGGAAAAGAGAGAAACTTGTTAAAAAATTAATGTGGGTTAAGTGTGGTTATATACCTATACATAAAAGCCTGTTGTATCAGGCTGATATAACCCCCATGCAGTGGAGAGGACAGATTTAAGTTAATGGGTGACTGAGACTACCAAACGTTCAGGGTCTGAAGTCCCTTTTGGTTTTAATCCTTAATGGTTGCAGTGACATTTTTTAAAAGTGGGAGAGGAAAAGGAGATGAATAACAGGGTACACAGGATAATAGCCTTTTGTCATCTAAATTCTGGGTATCCATAAACCTGAGTTTTATAGTCAGGTTGCAGAAGAAATCAGAGTTTGATCTGTCATTTGAGGTGTCCTTTGATGAATGTTCACAAATGCAAATGGAAAGCAGAAAGGCCATGATAGAAATGAAAGCATAAGTAGCCACAGTAATTACAATGGAGGCAGAACGTGTTTGCACTGCTTTACCGGATGCTGAGAAATACATGGTGTGGTGCCCTGGTCCCCAGCCTCATCCAGCCAAGACAAAGAACAATGTGCCCACCGTCCCCAGCCTGGGGTTCAGGAAGAGGATAGGCTTAGAGGGAGGAGGGGAGGGCCAGCAGGGCTGCAACAGAGATACAGGTGTCCCTCAGCTCACTTCCCACAGCAGTGGTTCCTCAGGCTAGCTGACCATCAGAGTCTCTTCCAGAGGTTAACAAATGAAATAACATTACAGATTCCCAAACCTAAACCCAGGTATACTGACTAGACAGCGGGGGAGGATCCTGGGAGTCCATGTGTTAAGGGACTTCACTGGTGATTCAGACGACTAGGCATATTTGGTACCCATTGCTTTAGAAAATTTTAGCAAGTCTTGGAGAGGAGGGATTACTGATCACATAAAAACACATCAACATGGTGCCTACGTAATTAGTTGTGTAGACATACACATGGGATTCCCATTCCGCCTGTTGCTGAAGGGATCATTAATCCATCAAGTTTCTTCAAATATGCAAAATGCTAATTGTTAAAAAATGCTCTGTTCTAAATTTCTGCAGTCCAACTCTCTCACTTGTGTGATTGACCACTCAAACACAATACTGATTACAGCATCATGGATTAGACCATTTTCACCCATCGCTAAGTACTTATCAAATAATCTGGTAACCAGCATTATTTTTTAATTAAACTATTTCAATTTAGGCAATGGTGTATCAAGTGTTTTTAAACACAGAAAGTAACCTTGACTCTGAGAATCATGTGGTATACTAGATAGAGATTTTTAGAATGGGGAAGGCTGGATTCAAATCCTAGTTCTGCTAATAGTGACATCAAATTTAGGCAACTTAGCTCTTATCTCCGTGAGCCTCAGCTTTCTTATTTATATAATGGGGCTAAAAACAGCAATCTGTCAGCATCTTCCTGAGAATAAAATGAGATGACACATACGAAGTCTCCCCAAATTGGATAAAGAAATGGTAGCTCTTTCTTTTTTCTCCTTTTCCATTATTCCCTGCCCAACCCGCTTTCTTCAACTTTTGACAGTAGGGTCTGATACAAAAAGAATAAAAGCAAAAAGGATTTCAGCTAAGCTTGGTACACAGCAGGGTGTGGCAGACTTCTCCTTGTAGGGACAGACAGTCAATATTTTAGGCTTTGTAGCCAGGGGCTTTCTGGTGCAGCTGCTCTGCCTCTGTAGAGAGGATATAAGTAAATGAAGGAGCGTGACTGTGCTTCAATAAAACTCATTTGCCAAAACAAGCAGCAAACTGGATTTGCTGTGCTTAACAAGGCAAGAAGACTTCTTAGGATTCCATGAGTTGTTGCAGGACATGATGCAATGGGAACTCAAAGTCAGAAAAAAATGGGTTCAAAATCCCTTTTCACCCACCAACTAGCTTGGTGACTTTGCAGAAGTCACTTCACCCTCCTGAGCTTAATTTTCCCATCTACACGATGAAGGCGGTGGGCTACAGAGTCTCTGAGGAAGTGGCCATCTCTTCAAGTCCTGACTCTCTGGGAGCCCGCAGTCTCTGGGAGAGGGCCACCCACATGCTGACATCCACGTTTCCGCTTTTGGGTGTTTTGTTCTTTCATGGTTGATCAGTGAATCATAAAGAACAACAGAAGCTCTTGGATCGTAAGTATGATTTATTTGATGAAAAAAGGAAAAAGATAACATTTGGTCAAAATAATGTTTTTTTCTCCACAGACACAAAGAAGCTACCAGACTAGTTATTAAATTCTAAATGTCATGTGTAATTTCATACAGCTCGAAGTCAGGCTTCGATGTCAGTGGCTGAAGACCTGAAAATGGGAAGTCTCGCTTTTCAAAGCAAGCAGTGCACTCACTCTAAATGCGATATGTTAATGAGGGAGTGAAAGAAATCAATCAGCATGGTTTTTCCCGAAGGAAGCCATTGCTGAAGTATGTTTGTACTGAAACAATACTGGTGCTATGTCTTGCAAGTGCAAATGCTAGCACATTCAATAAAATAAATAATACCCTGCTTAAAAACATTATGCAATGAAAGAAAAAGAATATTGAATTAGAAATTAGAAGAACTGACTTCTAATTCTAGCTCTAGCTTAGCCAAAGCCCTTCCCTCTCTTGGCTCAATTCAGTCCTTCAGAGAAAACATCATAATAGCCATTATTTATTGAGCCCTTACTAGGTACCAGATACTTTTTATGGTGTCTTATTTCCGTTAGTGCTCACCAAAATCTCCTGAAGGAAGTTCTCATGCTATTGCTATTGAATAGATGGGGACACTGAGGCACAGAGAGGCTAAGAAACTTGTCCACAGTGTGTTCTGAAGCAGTATTTGGACATAGTTACTCTCTGTCACGCTGCCTCCTAAAGCATGGTTTTTATGTGTCATTTCCCAGCTCAGAGATCTGGATCCACATGTCCTGGTGAGCTGACCTTCCCCCCACCAGGCCTTCCGGCTCTCCTCCGGCTTGACCCCGCCTATTTCCCCACCTCATGCCTCACTCTCCCTTGGTCTGAACCCTCCCTTTAGTGACAAGCTCTTTCCATCTACCCCCCCCTGCAGAGCCACCTTCAGATCCTTCACACTTGGGCCCTCCTGGATCTCCCCGGTTCCTCCCCCAGTCACTGCCCGCCTCCTGCAAGGCCGTCCCCAAGTCCCGCCTCCTCAGGAAGCAAGCCCAGGGGGAAGGACGCGGGTGGGAGTTACGTGACTGGGGGCTTGTCCTGGCTCTGTCATCAACTCCACATGGGAACCGCCAAATGTCATTGACCCTCTCTGGGCCTCAATCTCTTGGATCAATTAAGTGTTGGACTCCATTTGAAATTTTCAAACTTAAGTTTTAAACAGCAGATTCTTCCTCTGATTCACTCTTTCAAGCACAGATTCCCAACTGAGTGAAGACACATTTGCCCTGCTTGAAATAGAGGCGAGTGGCCTACAGCCAGCCTTCTGTCCTCTTGTGCTCCTTGGCCATTGCTACAACACCCGAGGGATCTGCAAAATGGGGCAGGAGGACACCGGACTAACTGTGGTCATCCATGCAGGCCCTCTGCAATTTTTTATCATATTGACAGAGGCCATGCTCTCTCATGTACTTAAATGTTCTTTCAGTCAACTCAGAATTTTTGCTTAAATAAGTCCATTCTAAGAGGAAACCTTATAACATAATTGTAAATGGAAAAATGGTATCACCTTCCATAAATAGAAAGTAATGTGTGTGTGTATACATCATATATACTTTATTATATACAAATATTATACGTACATTATACACATAGTACGTACACTTTATATATGAATACATAAAGTGACAACTTGCACACACAAACAATGAAAACAAAACATTTTTACAGCATTAACTTCTAGTGAGTTCTTTCCCTACCAAAGCCAGCATCCTAGTCTCTGTGTTAAATGGCTTGTAGGACCCGTGCATAGAGGTTATCTCTCCGAGGGGTGCAGGACTGGGGTATCTATACACCAACTCCTGCCAGTTGCTGGCTGTGGGCTGTTGTCGCTTCTGGGTGTTATTCATTCCCTGGATAGCTGACTCTCCTTGGTTATGAAAAAGCCCCCAGGCAAAGCACAGCAGAGCCGGGCAGCTGGAAATCACTGGAGCACACTGAAGTGGTGTGGCCCCGGGGTGGAACTAGGCCCCCACAGCATCTGCTAAGGCTCCATTTCCTACTAGTGAGCTGGGGAGGGGCTGCGTTCCACGGCGGCTGAGGTCTCATTCAAGTCCCACTGGCGTCATGGTGTAGTTCTCACAAAGCATTGAGAATCCTTTGCTCTTGCTCCTGATTCCTTTTCTCCAATAAATGCTTAGCCCTGGATTAGGGATATTTATACACCTAGAAAATAATTTTGCTGAAAAATCAGCATAATTCTCCCTGTTATCTACTGAAAAAGTTGTCACTAGAGAGTGCAAAAAAAGACACAGTATCATTAATTCAGCTTAAATAAGTGATTGATTTCTTTTTGAATGTCTGCACCATTCAACCATGAAATCCTGGACAATTTCCAGAAAACTGTGGCCAATCACAATCAGAACACTGTAAGAACACCCTGGGTGAAGAAGTCTTTACTGCCTTTTTTTCCCTTCTCAAATGGTCTCAACTTTTGTAGATGGCATTTATGAATCTATCAGAGAAAGGCCCCTCAACAGGATGAGTCAGCAGCGAGCCCTCTGATGCAGCTTCTCTGATCTAGTTAAAAATAGGAAGTAGGATGTTTTGCATAAGTCATCACCAATGTGCAGTATCAGAGAACTGATCACTTTTTTTGGTTTCCACATCCTGTTACTTTATCTAAAAATAGTTGAAAACTCTGTCCCTGAATTTTTGGACAAGATGTGACCTAGGCTCTCTGGTTTTTCTTGTCTCCCAGCTCCTTTGCTAGCTTCCCTTCACCCTCCGCCATTTCTAATCCTAATTGTTAGCCTTGGGCTCAGGGCATCTGTCCTTCTTGCCCGGCTCCCAGGGGCTGCAAACTCCAGGGCCTGCGGGGGACGAGTTGTGAAGCCAGCCAGGTGGTGGGGCAAACCAGCCTGGACCCATCTGAGAGGAGGGCAGCTCTTTCTGAGTTTCTCACACATTAGCTGACTTTTCCCAGAGCAGCCAGCAGCCCAGAGTTTTACGAAAACTCACTGAATCTTTCAATGTTAAGAATGAAGCTAAATATAATTTAAAAATATAAAGTAGAGGTCAAACCATGAGTTTGTGGTCTGTGGCCTCTGCTCCATATATTCTCCCTTGGGAAACGTGTGTTACCAGCTACAAAGTGGGGTTCTACAAAATTTACATCCATGCGTCTAAACCCTCCCACTTTTTCAGTGCTTGATTTCTAATTTGGATTATGACGGGAGTCCTGGACTCTGATATTGGTTCTGCCCTTTGCTAGACATGGAGCTCTAGTTGAGTAGCTTTCCTTCTCTGGACCTCGGTTCCCTTGTCTGTAAAATGCCACTTGGAGTCGATGAGTTTGAGGACTCTGCTAAGCTCTGGTAGCCCGGGAATCTGATGGATCATCATCTTCATTCCCTCTTACTTGCCCTCCTTGATCTCAGAGATCAATTCCCCACCATAGTCAGTGACCCAGATATTTTCTAGAATTCTTTCTCCAAAGACAAAATAAAAAATAATTTAAAAAGCACTTTGTTTGGAGATTTTCCTTGGAAGAGAATTTACAGTGGTCATTATAATCCCCATTACTTATCACATGTGACCCCCAGGTTGCCTGCTGTCCTTGCAGGTGGTTAATGAGTCATCTCAGGCAGCCACCATGTTTAGTGCACTAGCTGGGCAGGAGGGAAGGTTCCAGTGGTATGCGGCACAGCCAGGAGCCGCTCCCCAGTAGCCTTTCATCACGGTATCAGTCAGGCATTTCTACTCCCTCAGGGGGAACTATAAATATTTAGGTAGAATCTCAAATGAATTACGCATTATGGGTAATAATGTTACCAATATCAGGGGACAAGGAAATCTGAATTTTTTTTTCTTCCAAAAGTACAAAAAATAATATCACCCAAAAAACAAACTGGGCAAATTGCCATTTATCCTTGGGGAAGCTGAACACTGGAGGTGGGATAAAATTCAAGAGATTCAAACTTCTCACCTTTATCTAGTTTTCTGGTTGGGGAATAGATATTAGCTGCCTAGGGCTGCTATAACAAATTACCACAAACGGGGGGCTTGAAACAACAGAAATGTATATTCTCACAGGTCTGGAGGTTAGAAGCTGAATAAAGTCTCCAGGAAAGACTCCTTCCTGTCACCTCTACCTGCTGGCAGGTGCTAGAAATCCTTTGCATTCCTTGGCCTATGGCAGCATAACTCCCAATTTCTGCCTCTGTCTGCACCTGGCCACCTTCCTTCTGTGTATAATGGTCTCTCTTATCATTAAGAACAGCAGTTGATGGATTAAGGCCCACCCTAATCCAATATGCCCTCATCTTCATTTGGTTACATCTTTGAAGACCCTACTTCTAATAAAGTCAAATTCAGGGATACTGGGAATTAGGACATACTTGAACATATTTTTATGGGGGACACAATTCAACCCAGTACAGTGAGCAAGCAGCAAAGACTTTCCCCTACAAGAATTACTCCATGTGCAGTATGCACAACCAGCCCTTTAGAAAAATCTCTCTTACAAGTTGCAGTTCACATGAACTTTATATATCCCCTTTAGCTCTAAGTGCAGGCATAGAAAGAGCAGGAGAAATCAAAATTGGATTTTTGATGCTTACTCAGAGGGAAGTTGTTCTAAGGAACTTGGAATTATACCTTAGCCACAATAAATGGTCTGCTATGTAGAGGCCCATTGAGCATTGAAGGAAGGATAAAGATGGAAGACTTCTGTAATACATTGAGCTGAGCCTTGAGAGGTCTTTTAAGTGAGAGATACCAAATGTGGGAATCAATATGGTGCTTTATGGGAAGGTAGGGAATGGCTGGCAAGGACCCCAAGTGAAGAACAAGACTAGCTGCTGGGCCAACGACAAGCCTATCCACACTGGCTACAAGTGACCACTGTTGTGGCAGACAGTTCTGCCAACAGATGTAAAAATCCACCTTGAAAATATCCTGAACTGGCAGTAGTGGGCCTCATCTGAGTGCTTCTTAAGTCTTAGACGTTTACAACTGAGAAAGTGGCGTGGGCAAGTCACTCAGAGTCTCTGAGTGGAGCCAAACAGATTCTAAGAATGGGCTAGATAGATCCTTCTTCATTATAGCACTGAAAACCATGTTGGGAACCTTAAAAATACAAATGGTCTGGTGTAATAAGAATGACAGAGTAAAATAAAATTAAATGTGCACTGTGACTCTTGCTCCTACATTTCTTGAGACACTGTTCAGTCTCCTTCAGTATTGAGGGTGAGACTGCTGATTATGACAGTGACCAATGCTGGGGTTGAGTTCCCAGATATAGGTGGAAGTTTGAGAACCAGACATTATTTGGGGAGCCAGATGCTTCTCCTGGATTCTCTTTCCAGGGCTCACGTACATTATGTGTGGGAAAAACAGTTTTGAGAGAGTCACTGAAAAGGGCTGACAAGGAAACTTGGTTTGCAATGAAGTTATGGAGAAGTTTTCTATTTCTAGTTGAAAAAAAAATCATGTCCTAAATGCATTTAAGTGCATCTTAAAAATTAATTTCTAAGAAGATGATGTTTCCTTAATGTAAGACATTCTGTATCGGGAAAGGATATAAATGCAGCTGGGGACTGAATAAGGTACAACAATGCCTGGTATCTAGAGACAGGTTGGGTTTGGCATAATGAAGGAGCAAGATGCCATGGAAACAAGCCACTAAGTGGACTGTGACTATTTTGAGCGCATCTACCATATAAAGAGAAGGGAAGGAGACCAGAGATGAGCTAGATGGCCAGGAGTTCTCAGGAGGCACAGTGTGGATGGTCTTGGGATTAGCTATCTGGCACTAAGAAGAAAGCCAAAGGCTGTCAAAAGTCACCAAAATGGGGAATAAAATTCAAAGCTTATTGGGTATTTTGAATTTGGCCTTATTCATGTGTTGGTTCATTCCAGTGAACACTGACTGAATGCCTTCTGCATGCTTGGCAATGTGCAAGGCAGAAAGGCTAGAGAGGAATGAGACACTGCACCAGGTCTCAAGGAGCCCGCTGTCCCTAATTGCCCTCTGGAGGAGCATGACCTAAACACAGGTGTCTCACTGCTGGGAATCAAGCCTCCCTTTGCCCTGCAGCCCTGGCTCTGTCCCAGGGAGCCTTCTAGGTTTCCTTCTTGCCCAGTGGCATTCTTTCCACCCTGCCTAGCATTCTACCTCCTTCAGAACTGGTCTTGGCCTCCAATCCCATCCCTGTGGCAGGTCTTTACACCTGTTAGCTCACATGTCTGTATGCTTTTCATCTCCCCTGATGGCCTCCTGCTGGGCTTTCCCAGAACTTGCCTGCAGCACCCACTGAGTGCAGCATCCTGGCCCTCCCAGCCAGCCAGCTTCTCCCTGGTTCTTGAGCAGTCCTAAAGGCATGCCTATTCCTGGCTCTGGCTTTTGTATGGGACCCTCAGTATGAACAGTGCTGTGACTCACAGAATCATAAGCTCACATCACAAGCTGTCACCACCCACTCAACACCTCTGCCTGGGGTGAACAAACCCCCAGCCTCCGCCAGCGGGACCCGGCCACACCTCCTCCTTCCCTGCTGCTATCGCTGAACTCCCTGTGGGCCCCACTGCTCTCTCCCTTCCTTGGCACTCTTCCTTCTGTTATTACTGGCACCTCAAAAGTGCCCTTCCATTATTACTGTCATCTCACCAATTTATTTTTAAATCCCCATGGCCTTTATAATCTCTCCTGGTCTGAAACATTTTCAGTAGAAACCACTTTCCCAGAGTAACTGGCTTTTTGCTCATGACATTGAATTGTAATGATATTCCACTCATTACACCTATATTGTTTATTGTCCAAAACCTTCACTTCATTTGTTGCTTTTGACAGTGCAGGAAAGCAGGCAGGGCAGGTATTATCATTTCCATTTCATGAATCAAGAAATTGAGGTTCAGAGAGGTTTTGTGACTTTCCCCAGGTCACCCACTGAGAAGCAATGAAAGCTGTCGTCTCCCTCCAAGCTGTGGGCTCCTGGTCCGCGTTGCGTGTCCTTTTGTGTAAGAGGCACTGACTTTTGGGGCTGAGTCCTGGCCCACACCAGGCCCCACTCTTTATTCTAAGGGTGCTTTTTAATTCTCAGTGTTAAGCCACTGTCTGCCAAAGGATTTCAATAAAGAGAAACGCCAGCTCACTCCTACGTTTAACCCTTTCCCATTAGATCCCGTGGTAATTCTAGGATCTTGCAACTCAGGTTCAGGAAGCTCCATCTTCCATTTTTTGACTACCAACAAGAAAAAAAGAGAAAGCAACACCTAACAAAGAAACACAAGAAGAAAATCCTTTTTTTCAGGAACTCTTGAAATCCCAGCACTGCCTGCATAGTATCCATACACTCCAAGAAGCCTAGTAATTTTTGGACTCCTGGTAACGTTTTTATGATGAGCTCCCCCAGGGCTGCGTCTCCAACCTCCCAACGTGCTGCAGGCTCTCCCCCGCTCAGCAGACCCAGGCAGGGCCAGGGACTGTCAGTCCGCGGGCCGGGGCGGGGCGCGCTCCTTCAGACGGGGTGGTGGGGGGAGCAAGCCGTTTCATTCTAGAATTCCCAAGACAAGAAAATTATTTACAGTGCGACTGGCCCGAAGGTTGTAAGACCAGCCCGAGTACTGTAAACCATTAGAGAAGAGAGCCCCGACCTTGCGGGAGGTGGGGGAGTGGGGAGCAAAGCCCCAAGACGACGGTCCGCAGCGCCCGCGAGAGCTGCAGAGCTGCGGACGCGGAGGAGGAGGCGCCCACCCGGCTGGGCCTCGGACAGCGCAGTCGGATTCCCGCTGAGCGGGACAGGCGCCATCACGGGGTGTGCGGGAGGCTGCGCTGCCTGCCTCTCTTCCCTCAGTCCCTTTCGGGGGCCCGCAGTGACTAAGGCAAATGGCCCTGGCTGGGAAAGTTGCGGTCGCCCTCCTTTACCTGCTGCTCGCCCCCATCCAGCTCCGTGCTGGTTGCTTGTGGGCACCGTCTCCTCTGGACCTCACAGAAAATTCTGACAAGCGCGCTCGTGCCGCATTTACAGAATAAGAACCCGAGGTTCCCTGAGAGGTTAAGTCTCTTGTCCACGATGCCCCAGCTGCTGAACGCTGGCTTTTTGACTCCAAAACCTGTGCCCCGAGCCCACTCTGAAAATGAGCCCTTACAGGACATCTGATAGGCAGCAATTTCACAGACTTGATCTTTGTGTGCCTCACAACAACCCTGTGACCCAGGCTGGGTCAATCTTATCACTTCCCCGTGGATATTGAAGCTCAGAGAGATTGAGTGGCTTGCCTCAGGCCACACAGCTAGAGAGAGGCAGAGGAAGGCAGAGAGCTTAGGCCTGTAGATACTGATGTTAGGAGCCTGCTGCTGCCAAATCTTACTCCGTGGTGGTCACGTCTTGTGACTATAAGCAAAGTCACTTTTTGGAAGTCCCCACAGGTTTCAGCCTGGGGAGTGGGCGGAGGGCACAGGTCCATGACCCCAGAGGCAGTAAGGATGGAGCAAGCAGGGTACAATACCTGGCCCAGATGGGCAATCCAGAGGTTCTTGTTGAACTAACAAAGGAATCTGACCAGGAAGAATGCTGTTATAGCAACTTCAGCATCACAAATCGTCTCCACACCCAGCCCAGGACCTAAGGGGGTTTGCACAGTGCCTACTGCTACATCTAGCTCTCTGACCACTCATTTCCCATCTCTCTCTCTCATATCACCTGGAAGGACTTGGTTTTTCAGCCCTGGAGGACCACTGAGGGGGTTGCAGCTAAGCCCCTTAATGTGTGTGATATCATTAGGAGGCTCACTATTCTTTCCCCCTCCATCTGTCCTTCAGACATTCCAATCACCTAAACTCCTAAACCCCTCACTTAAGTCTTACTTTTAAAATGGTTGCGTGCTTTTCTTTTTTAGTTTTTATTGTGGTTAAATACATACAACAGAACACTTATCATTGCAACCATTTTTCAAGTGTACAATTCGGTGGCTTTCCATACATTCATGATACTGTGTAACAATCACCACTCTCTAATTTCAGAACATTTTTATCAGCCCCCAAAGAAAGCCCATACATACCCTTGAAGCAGTCACTGCCCATTTCTCCCTTCCTTTAGCCCCTGGCAACCACCGAACTGTTTTCTGCCTCTGTGGACTTGCATATTCTGGGTATTTCATATAAATGGAATCATACAATATTTTCTGGCTTCTTTTACTTATCTTTACAAGGTTCATCTGTGTTGTAGTATGTGTCAGTACTTAAATTATTTTTATAGCTGAATAATATTCCATTGTATGGATATACCACATTTTGTTTATGCATTCAACAGCTGATGGATGTTTAAGTTTCCACCTTTTGGCTATTATGCATAATGCTGCTATAAACATTAGTGTACAAATTTTTGTTTGAACACCTCTTGTCAATTATTTGGAGTATATACGTAGGAGGGGAAGTGTTAGGTCATATGATAATTGTTTAATCTATTGAGGAATTGCCAGCTGCCTTCCACAGCTGTACCTATTTTTGGCCTGGCTTCATTGCTAGGCATTGGAAATGCAAAGATGAGTAAGCTGTGGTCTTTGTCTGGAGGAATTCATAGCCCAGTTAGAAGAATGGCACATGGTTGGGGAAAAAACAGGAGTGTGTAACTGGACTTGGTTTACTCAAACTCAACCCTTTCAGAGACTGCCAAGGTGAGGACTCTGGGGGGGACAGTGAACTGGGTGGGCTATTAGAACTCCAAACTCTTCTAGAATGTTCATGGCTGATGGTTGTCAAAATTGTATATGTCGTGCCTTACGAGAGCTCAGAGAACAGACTGTGCGAGTCAGGAATTGCTTTGAGCTTGGACTAGACACAAAAACAGGAAAAAGGTAACAGCTACCATTGATTTATTGCCCCCCCCACAACACCTTTCCACCTCAAAGGCACAGTAAGACGTAAAAGGACCCACAATCTGAGAGAGAGAAGGGTTGATTCAACCCTTACGTGGCCCCAAACCTGTTAATTACACCAGTTTTGTTTTGTTATGGTTAACTGTCAATATGTGTTTATTCAACGAGCTTAGCTTTTTGACTTCCTACTATATGCCAGGGATTGTGTTAGATGCTTGGGAATGGTGATGAATTTACCCATCAAGGTACAGGTTATGATGAGGAATAAAAAGAAAGCAAAAGATCTGGCTCTTGGTGATGAGGAAATCCTATTGAGAAGACAGCCCCAGCATGTGCAAAATAATTGCCGTGACAAATAACAGTGCTCTTTCTGGGGGTGAGGCCAACCATAACTGCAATGTGGCATTAAGAGTTAAGGGAACTAGAGAAGCTTCAGGAGAGAGGACAGAGGCAGTGAGATGGGCAAAGAAGGTTGAGAAGGGGTTGCTGGAGATACAAGGGGGATCTTTGATTGACATCCTCCCTCTCTGCTCCCAAAGCCCCCTGCCACTGCCCCAGTCCTTACCATACTGTACTGGAAACACTGCTTTCTTGGTCTGTCCAGTCTCCAGGACTCTGAGCTGGCCCTTCATTGTTATATTCTGGCATCTAGTTCAGGTGTCTGGCGCACCAAACAAAAGACACCAGAACTCTGCAGCAAAAGGACTGAACACACCCTCTCCTATTTTATAGCTCAGACCACAGAGAGGGGCTTTGGACCATGAGCCCAGAGGCTGGGGGCCCAGTCCACCCTTCCTGCCACTGTAGAGTTGGACCTTGATTTCTTCTCCATTCTCTGCTCATTTTCCCTACTTGAATATAAGACCTGCCAGAGTTCCTTCCTGGTGAAGTTTAACAAAGGGAACCATAGCAACTATCTTAAAGTCCCCTGCTTGTTAAATTAATTAAGAAATCAATCAGCACAGTGTCAATGAAGTCAAATGAAATGTGAGTTTCAACAAGAGATTTTATGTGACTAACAGGGAAGGTGAGGAGACAGTCATCGTGCGTGGTGACTGGTGAACTTAAGGGGAGGGAGAAGTCTTAGTCCAGTAGTTGTATGTAGGTCCCAAAATGCAAAGTTTTGAGGAATGAATACAGACTCCTCAAAATGGGTGGGAAGGAAAGACAGACTGCGGCTTGAATCGAAAATAGGGTTGAGGAATTCCTTTAGGATGGGAAAAACCTAAGGAAAAGAGAAGGCACTAAAAACAGTAATTGCTAGGCTAACACTGAAAGTTTATTATGTGCTAGACACTGATCAAAATACAATCAATTTAAGCTTCTTGACAATTCAGGGAGGGAGACAAAATACGATCAGCATTTTAGAGTTGACGACGTCAGGAGCAGGGGCTCGGTGACTTGCCCAGAGTCACAGGTTGGGATTGTGAGTTGCTGGAAGAAACTGCACCAGATGAGTGGGGAGAAAGGGAGCAGAGAGGAGAGAAGAAAATGGGTGTGGTTGGTGAGAAGAGTCAATTTATGTAATCAGATTCAGTGTTTCAATTATTATCCTAGACTGGACTGTCATTTTGTCATCACTAGCCTGGAGTTGATTTTCTAATGCCAGAAGAAGGCTCCTATTACTTGGTATCTAAGCAGACTCATCAGAGCTATGGCATCTGCTCAAAATTTAACCCAACGGAGGAGAGAGATTAAAGTTACTTTTTGACTGCACCCTTCCAAGGCCAGCTCATCCATAAAGGGGTGATTTCCTATTTCCTGAACCCAGCACATTACCTGAAAAAAAGTGTGTTAGATGCTACTGCTCAGAAACTGGGCTTTCTGGTCCACAAGAATTAGCCTTTATGTCTTGTTATTTCAGTTAAGTTAAGAGGCTGCTACAGTTGAGCTGTTTAATCTTCCTTCCTTTCTGGTCTGCAGTTTCCATTCTGCTGCCCTCCAAGCCAATCCACCCTTTGTACTAGAGCTCCAATGATCCTTACCAAATGCAAATCTGATCAGGTGATCAGGCCATGCTTCTGCTGAAGATCCTTCAAAGGCTTCCCATTGCTCTTAGGATGAAGAAACACTGCCCTGGCTCCTGCCTGCCTCTCCAGTGCTTCTCTCTCTCTTTGCCACCAGATTCTTCAGCCTTCATTCCCTTACTCATAATACCAGGTCCTGGCCTCCCCATCTCCAGCCTCATAGAATGTTCTCTGCCCTGCTCTTCCTGGCTATCTCCTGCTTATTCTTTAGGTCTCAGCTCATACATCACCTTCTCTGGGAAGCTCTTCCTGACCATTCTCCAAATCATCAGCTCTCTCCCAGGTTCTTGTTTCATTGTATACCTCTTCTTTGCAGCCCTTGGAACCATTATAAATGTAGGCTGGTTTGTGATTATTTGATCAACATTTGCTTTTCCCAGAATGGCAGGGACCATATCTGCTTCTGTTTATAATGTTATATCTGGTGCCAATATCTGGCACATAATAAACAATAAATATTAGCTGTCCAAGAGCAGAGCTAGCAGTGAATAGTGGAGCCAGGAGGGAGTGGAACTGAGGGCAGGATAGCCATGGGGCCGCATTGCTTCCTCTCTCTTATGTGAGGCTGAAAGGTCTTTCTAGCCTTTTATCTCTGTGACTCTTTCATTTCCTGCCTGAATGAAGTTTAAGTCTGATCCACGTTTGAATGCTTCCAACAAACAAATGGTTTTTCCTCTCTCTTCCCATTCTAGTATGGGTTCTGATGCATGAACTCCTAGCGTTCAAGTTTGGTTTATGTGAAAATAAAATTTCAAAACATTTATTACTTTGGAAGAACTAACTGCAGAAATGGTTTAATTCCATTTATTGTTAACATCTCATTCCCTAATAATTAACTCAAATAATATATTTTATGAGACTGACAGACTTATGTTTAGTTGCTTGTGAGAAAATCTGATACACAGTGAGTTTCATTTCTCATGTAGTTTCATAAATTACTGGGGCAAGAAGATGGGCTTGCCCACACCTTACTTTTAAGTCAGAGAGGAAACAGAAGGAAATGGGAAGATCATAGTCAATCTCTATGGAACCTCTTCCACAGAGAGATCTGCTTTGTGCTTTAGTTCTCATTTTGTAACTGTACTACTGAGCAACAATGGCCATAAACCATGACTCAGAGGAGATGGAAATTTCCTAAGGTGGCATTAGATGGCCTTGTTCTGTCTCAACATAGAATAAACAAAAAAGCATTCAAGCTCAAAGAAATAACAGTAGCTGATGTGGATTGAGGTCTTTGCTCAGCACCATGTTCAGCATTTATGCCTTATCTCATTGAATTCTCCCACAAACCCTAGAGGCAACTAACCTTTGCAAAGGAGGTATTAATTGTTCCCACCTTACCAGTGAAGAGACTGAGGTCCAGGAGATCAAGTATGTTGATCAATTGGTTCAAATCTAGCCTTTGCGGCTTTAAAGCCTGTGACAGGCCGATGATCTTTCCCCTACAGGATGCTGCCTCCTGGACAGTGGGCAGGCAGAGGGAGGAGAAACAACTGGGAGAGACATCCCAGCTGTAGCTGGAGATGTTGAGCTGGGGACCTGCTGGACCTGCAGGTGGCATTTGAGAGCCAGCTCCACCCATCCCACCCATGCCCCTGCTCAGACTGCTTGTGTGGTGCCAGGCCTAGGGCCACTGACCTCAGAGCCCTCTCCAGACCCACACTACGCTCCTGCCCTATGCCTGCTCTCATTCTGCCCTTCTAGTTTTGGCGTCCATGTGTTCGGAGCTGCCAAAGAAGCTGGCACTACCAAGCTGGTGAGCTTCCCCATAGGAAGAGAAGAGTTAAGACTTTGGCAGTCTCTGAGTATCACATTGTTATTGTTTTGTCATAGGCTATTAGCATTATAATCCTAACTGGCATGTGCACCATATAGTTTGGGCTTCATAACCCCCACAGCAACCTATTATTCTTATTTTATAAATGGAGAAACTGAGCACAGTAAGTTTAATTAAACTGCACAATGACAAGGAGCTCAACCTTATTTGGACTCAGGAAAATGCAAATCACACCTCCAGTAAGATACGTTTTCCACAAATCAGAGTAGCGAAATTAAGAAATTGGACAATATCCAATGTTGGTGAGAATGTGGAGTAACAGAAAGACCTACCCTCTGCTACTGAAGGAAGGACTGCACTTGGGAGGACAGTCTGCCAGGACCTAAGAAAGGGGAGGCCATGTTCACCTTAGGAGCCTCCACACTGAAGGCATGTCCCCTAGAGAACCTCCCACAGTGTGCAGAGGGAAATCTCTATAAAAATGCTTATAGCAGCCTGTGTTTTGATAGCAAAATGATGGAAACAACCTAAATGCCTATCAACTGGAAAATGAGTAAATTCATGGTGATGTGGTTACACAATGAAATACTACACAGCAATAAAATGGATAACAAGAGCTAGACCTGTCAAAGCAAGTAAATCTTGAACAACTTGACTGTAAAAAAGCAGGGATCAAACAATACATTCTAAAACCTAGCAAGAAACCAATACATATTATGTAATGTTTTTATAAGGCTTAACCACCTACTGTTAGTGCTTAGAAATATGTACCTGTAGAGGAAAGGTATCAGTGATGTGCAGGGGAAAAAACACCAGATTCAGGACCCTTGTTACCTTCGGGAAGTGTGGGTAAATAGAAGTTTTCAACCAGAATTCCTGCCTGGCCTTGATAGTGATATGCATCTGTTTTGCACATCAATGTGATGTTTACCATGGCAGGGTGGTGGTGGTGGTGGTGGGGTGTCTGTCAGGGGATTGCAGGTCCTGGGTAAGGGGTGGGGAGCAGCAACCATTCTCTCCTCCCCTCCTTTCTTGATATGTATTTGGTCAGCTGCCTGCCAGTCACTAGGGACCCGCCCACAGAGTTCCTGTCAGTAAGTTGGGGCCGGCATGAAGCAGAGCGTGGCATGGCTGGAGAGGGAGCGCATGGTAGAGAGCCGAGGGAGGTGGGGCAGAGTGCAGGGAGAGAGAGAGTGGGGCAGCTGGGGCTCAGAGCACAGTGCCATGCAGAAGTGAGACTGAGCCATGACAAACAAACCTATAACCTCCAACCTACCCTTTCCCTTGTCTTCCTTCACCAGATTCATAGAAAATTTGCCCTGGGCAGGGAACCCCCTTCCTCCCAGAACTACAGGGAGGAAGGGGAAATGGAAAGGGAGAGGAACACAGGACCCTGCAGCTTTCTTGGTGAAGTTGTATTTCTTAAATGGGGTGATAGGTAACAGGTGTGATTATGGTCACTTTTTGCTTTTTGTGTGTTTTAATACACTCATATTTTAATGTTAAAAATTACTCAAGGCCTAACAGCTAATAAATAGAAGTTCAGAGCTCACAATTTTTTGGCTTTCCAGTACCTCATATTGCTCAGTAGGGAGTAGGTGGTGGCACATAAATGTGAGGAAGGAATACTACTAGTTCCACCTATTTGTATAGACCTTAACACTGCACTGTGAGAAGGGGATCTTACTTTACCAGAAGTGATCTGGAAAAACATTCTATTAAATATTAATAGCTTGCATCATGTTTTCCTATTGACTTATACTATTTACAACTGTTTCTACAAAAATATTCTCAACAAAGCCTAATAAAAGCAACAAGGGATCCCCACCTTCATTTTGAATGACCTTGTTAATGCCGAACTCTAGAGCCATTTCATTCCCCCAAAAAGCTCTATCCATAGATAATGTAGTCTTCATTTAAAGCACACTTACACTAAAGTACTCCACAAAATTTGTATCTATTTTGTGAAGAGTCCTCACTAAGTTCATCGACATCACTTTAGGGACTTAACAGGAGCTCTTTTACATCCTCCTTTATTTAAAAATTAATAAATATCCATCAGATGACCATCAATTGCCAGGCACTCTGCGATATGCTGGGAGCATAGTGGTGAACCAGACAGGCCCTGCCCTGAATGAGCTTTCAGTTTCCTGGAGAAGACAGACCAGAAAGCCAGTGGTTATAATGCAATGCGACAGGGTGCTGCAGTGGTGGACGTGGTCAGCCCTGCAATGGGGGAGCAGGACAGAAACCTGTTATGCCCATCTGGGAAAGCCTCTGAGAAGGGTTGACATTTAAGCTGAATTCTAAAGGATGAGTGGGAATTGGCTTCTATATAAGAAAGCAGTTTAATTATTCCTCTTCAGAGGATTCAGTCTTCTTAATGTGGAGTTTCTATTGTCAACCAAAGAGGAGGAGAAAATATTTTAATGTATCTCTTACTTGAGAAAAAAGACCTGTGAATCTTCTGTAGCTGTTGTTTACCACCCTTTTTTCTGCGTGTTCAAAACAAATCCCAGTTGAATAAACCGGCTTCCTACCACTTTTTTTCAAGGGTTTGAATACACCCCTGATCTTAGTGAGCTAGTCAGGGGCAGATGTATCTGCAATGAGAGTATAATTGCCCTGATTTTACCCAATGTTTTTAAAAGCCCTCTTGACCTAGTTGCCCAGGCGAAGAAACAAAAGCCCAGCTTCCCTGCACACACAGAGGAGTTACAGTGCAGACCAGGAAGGCCACGGGGGGGAGGGGATCTCTGCATCTTTCAGCCGTGCTGATGCCACTGAGTTCCCTCAAATCCTGCTCTCATCGGTGTGATGGGATAATTTGCTTGGAGTAATTCTGAGGTACAGTATCTAGTTTGATTACCTGGGGGTTGCTGAGGGACCTGATTCCAGGAGTTGCTGAAGCAGATGTCACCCAGGAAATTATGCTTTTGAATCAAACCCAACCTCCCAGAGTCCCAATCCTACTAGTTAGAAGAAGACACACGTAAGTCAGATAACAGAACATAAACTAAAGATCTAAATGTTTATTAGTTACAATGAAGATCCAAATGTGTATCAATTATAATAGAACGTAAAACCACAGAGTTTGCTATTTTTGAGCAAATGGAGCCATTAAAAAAACCTGAAACAAGAAAGTAATAAAAAAAAATTCATGGTAGGAAATCTAGCACAAGCAAGGTGACATTTTAAAGTGTCATCAGTGAATTTGCACACAGACTTTCCATCACAATAATATTCATTTATATCTTCAATCTTACACAGCAACAAAGTCACAGTGAGGAAGACAGAATTGCTTCTGAAAGGGAATCAAAGAGACCTAGAGCCATTATTTTTTCAAAAGGATCTTGGGGAGTTGAAATAAGGCCTGCTTCCCCATGGGCTGACAACATTTAACTGTGATGGGAAGAGCAGCATCCTTCTCTCTGATTTTACCTTTGAAGAGAATAAAAGGAACTCAGTGTAATATTCTCCCTCACAAAGAGATGCAGAACTCAAGCCTAACCCCCAAGAAATGCTATAATCAAAGTAAACACCCATCCTGCTCCTACAAATGCTGTTAATAGCATATTAGAGCAAGCCACAGACATTTTTTCTCTTGCTAATCTTCCTCTGAATTTTTAACACAATCTTCCTAGATTGTAAGAATAATTCCAATAGTCAAGAAATGACAAAAAAGCTGACACTTTTGGCTATACAACATTGTTGAAGACTCACAATATTATTTATTGGGAGTACAGGGCCTCATTCAAGTCAGAGAGTTTATGTAGGGAAGTACAGGTTATTGTAATGTGGAAATGTACCAAAGCTAACTGGGTATGTATAAAACTAGTCCAAACAGTGTCACAAATTAACACAAAATCTATCCCCATCCATCATGCCTCTTGTGTTGATTTTTTGCAGATTGCTGTGTTGAAACATCTGAAAACATATCATAAATTCAAAAAAACTTAAGAGTTGAGTCAAACTGCAATAGCAAAACACATAGATTACATGAAGACAGTGGACGTGATGTTGGAGAATCACAGCAAAGCTTCTCCCAAATAGAAGTTTGTGCTTGAATCACAGCAAAGCTTCTCCCAAATAGGCATCTGGCAAAGCAGAATCAGAAAACAACTGCAGAATAAGAAAACTGACAAGGATGAGGATAACAGGAGCTTCCAAAGAGAAACATCTCAATATCAAAAGTCTTAGAGAAAACTGATGCAGCACTCAAATGTTTTTTTCCAAAATGACTCTATAATATTATTCTAAAAATTAAGTGTAAAATAAAGTACCTCAAACACTATCAATTTTCCTGAAAAATTATATCCCCAAAAGCAACATTTGGTTCATTTTTCATTCAAAGTTCTAGAACATAGTTGCTTCATCAATGTGAAGATGTTTTACCAGATAAAGTCCTAATCAAATACTTTATATATTCTGACCATGAAATTCTACTCTCTGTTTTAAGTAGTGCCAGATTTCCTCAATAACAGGTCCCTCTCTATGTTACCAGCCTACATGCCTCTTGCTCCTGTTTGATTCTTCAAGGCTACACCGCATGTTTCCTGACATCTCCGAGAATAAATCTTGAGTTAGCCCAAGGCCTTGTTCAGTCTGGAGGCTGATCTAAGTGTTCTGTGTCAAGAGGCCTTTTAGCAATCTTCCCTTGGCTAAACTGTCCTTACGTCACTTTAAAGGCTTTGACCTTGACCTTGGACTTTTTAAATTGAAGAGATGCTAATTTTATGTGCCATCTTGCAGGAAGGCTTTGCCCACTGTCTCTTACCAAAAGCATCCGGCTCAGGGGCGAGCCTGTTTCCCGGGCCCGGCTGTGGCGTCTCCTTTTGTCCCTCCAGGCTTCACTGTGATGACTTCTCCCGTATAGGGCTCACGCTTCACAGGGGTGGGTGTGCAAGTCTGAAACAGAGCATTTCATTTTCCTCTTGAAGCTTACTGACTTCAAGAATTCAAAGCTAACTGCAGCTCCCTTAATGAACTGTGAGAGGAAAAATGAATCTTGTAGATTTTTTACATGCTTCCCACCTCTTGTCTTCTCCTAGAAATTCCTCGCAACCTCGGGTACCTGTGTTGCCTCAGTCTCTGCTGGTGTTAATCTGCGTCAGACGAAGGGCCAAGGGACACTTCTAAGGGTAATTCTTTCCACTGCAACTTGTAGTGGGGCCTCTGCCATATCCTCACACCTTGCTGAGTTCTATTAGGAGCCTTCAGTTCTCTCAACATTCTCCCTTTTCTTTTCATTTCAGTCCTGGATGCCTGTTGTCCTAGAGTGCTTCGTTGTACCTCTTCTAAGACTCTCAGCATATTTCCTCAGATCCCAGTAACTTCTGTGTATTTTTCTCTTTTTCCCAACTGCCTATGTGTAACAGGCCTAAATCTCACATCTCTAACTACATCTCTTGGGTGGCCCCCTGGGCAGCAGAATCCGTGACTGGATTCCGCTGCAGTCAAGGCAGCGCTTGAACAGAGTTTAGAAATCTGGACTTTATAAACAAAAGAATTAACCCAAAGTAACTAAATCATAACTGTTTGTAAACACAGACACAAATTCACTGGCAGGTCGAGAGGCAGTAAACCACAGTGATCAAGGGCAGAGGTGCAGGAACCAATTTGGCTGGGCAGGTTACTTAGCACAGCGCTTCAGATTCCTCGGTTGTAAACTGGGACTAATAACAGCACCTACTTTATAGGGTGGTAGTGAGGATTAAATGTTAAGAAGATTAAATATGAGCAAAACCTTTAGAATAAGGCCTACCATACAAGAAGTCCTTAACAAATAAATAAATATGTGTATGTAAACACACACTCACACACACACACAAATAATAACATTTGTCTTATTTGGACCAGCAAAATTAATATATTTAGTGATCAACAGTGTGGGCTTTAGAGTAAAACAGATCTAAGTTTGGGTTCTAGCTTTGCCATTCACTAGCTGCCGCAAACTGGCAGGCTTATAAACCTCTTTGAGCCTCATCATCGATGAAATGGAGAGATTAAAAGCCATCTCTCCCAGATACATGAGATTTCCCAGGTATAAACCATTTCCTTCATTCATTCAATAGGTATTTATTGAGCACAAGCAGCCCCAGATATTCTGCCAGGCACAGAGGATAAAGCAAAGAACAAGACAGAGGCCATCCCCACAGCTGCGGCATCTGAAGCATAGAGCACGCAGTGGAAGGCAGGACCCCTGCCCTTCGCTCCCCAGTCTGAGCCGCAGTCCACTTTCTGCGTCTGGGTAGGCGCTCTGCTGGATTTCCAGGTGGGCTCCTTCATGCCTGCACCGCCACCTCAGAAACAAACGAGCCTCTCTGGGCAGGCTCTTCTCTCCCACACTTCACAGTCTCCTTTGATAGACAAGTTGACAGGAACCAAAGACAATTTAAGTTCTGGTCTCAAGCCTCCCAGTACTTTTAACCTTTAACTATTTTCTTATCCTTAGAGATGGATTACATAAACTCTTTAATGCCAGACTCACATCGTGTTCATCTTTGTACTGTCTGTTGCCCCTGGCATTGTGCTCTACATATATTTTAGAACCTCAGTAAATGTTCACTGTGACTAAATGGAAAGGTGACGGCACTCCTTCTGTAGAATCATAAGCCATCACTGTGTTATTTAGAGGTTCAGGGGCACATTTGTTTTCTAAGTAGACCTAAGCTACAACTCTTAGGAGAAGTAGTCTTGCGACTTCTGTGGGTGACCACGACAAAGGTCTGTCTGAAGTGTGAAGGGCTGAGCAAGGCCCTGGGCGTGTGGTGGGACCATTGCAGAATGACCATGGGTTATACTCGCTGTTGGGTCCAAAATAGAGTGGGCTCCTTTCTGCCGCATGCCAGATGAGTAGGGTGATGACATGGACTCTGTCCTGAGTCTCCCAGCTCAACACGTACCTACGTTTTAGAGGCCAGTTCTGCAGCATGACATACACAGAAAGAGCAGGATGGAGGATCTGAGGGGTCTTTTTCCTACTTCATGTCTCAGCTTTTTCAGGCTCCTCTGCCGGGTCCTCTTCCCCTCCACTTCTGAAGGTCAGCAGCTCCAGGGATCCTTTCTTCTCTGCCTCCACAGTCTCCCTAGTGGCCTCAGACTTACGGTTGTCAATGTCTGTGCCATGATACCCAAATTTTATGTCCAGCCCTGATTTTCCCAATCTCTAGACTCCCCTATCCAAGTGGCGAACTGAGAACATCACAGGGAGGTGTGAGCAACTCAAACAGAATGAGAACATCAGCACCACAAACTGTAGCTGAATCAGAAGGCAAATTTCAGCCCTGAGATCAGGGACCGCTGACCTTTTATACCTGTATCCCCAGTGCCTAGAATAGTGCTTGGTGCTCAAGAGATGTTTGTTAAACAAAGGAAGGTTTCTGACTGTAGGATTCCTCAGAACTTTCTACGTGACATTGGTCAATAGAATCATCTGAGAGCAGCACCATCTACAATTCTTTGTCAGCTTTCCCAAGTTGCACCTCAAGACCCAAGAGCCCCAAGAACACACCGCTGCAGGGCTCATCTGGGTTGGGGCATCTTTTCCCCCCAGGAAATCACAATTAGATGCACTCACCCCACCAGCAGGTCTTCCCATCTTGATGATGTGATGATGTCACAAGTAAAATGGCTTGAGGGTAAAAACACGAGTCTATCGTCAGTGATGTGTGACTTAGAGAGACAGCACCTTACCAACTAGGGTGCTGGTGGTTTACTTTGGTAGGTGAGAGTTCATTTTAAGTTCACAGTGTTTTAATGATGACTGTCATTGTGATGAGATAATAGGAAGACAAAAATGAGAATTATAACACAATATATGCAGTGCTGTGAACAAATTTAATTGTAATAGTCTTCACACTTGTATAATTGCAGAAATGCTCTTTGGTTAGCTGATCAGGGGAAAGAGGAAGCTTTAAGTTGATAGAAAATTTAACTGTGTTGTCTGCAGAGAGTGGGGTACTGGGATGCTAGATTTTCTGAGACTAGCAAGACCCACAGAGAAGAATCCTAGACCCCGAAGGAGATACCGATTATAGTTACCATGCTGCCCAGGGAGGCTAAGATACTAAAATACCAACGAAGACAACAGATGTCTCTAACACCAAACAGCAGACACTGGCCCAGCACTAAGCAGTCCACATGAACAGCAACTCCCTGAGAATGAAATCCACGGGTGGCTGGTGAACAGAGGCACTGAGCTCACACTGAGCTAGGCTCCCCAGGGACAGTGAGTCACTAGGACGCGAGGACTAGGTTCAGTAGAGGCGATCTGTAACAGTGAAAACCTGCATTTCAATAATGTTTTATTTTAAAGTTCACCAAATATTTCCATTTAATCCTCCAAATACCCTGTAAGCTGTTTCTTATGGACACTGGGGCAAAGATGGGCCCTCTCATTTCAGGGCTGGCTCCTCTGGTAAGTCTGCCAGTCTGGAGGAACTGAACTCCATGTGCAGGAGGGGAACTGGAGTGGCAGTGTCTGGAGGATGGGGGGGGGGTGGCTATGTGTTTGAGTAGGAATTAAACTGTAATTAATATACTGCAGAGGTAGAATGAAAGGGATTGGCTTTGCAGGTAGAAAAATCAGGGTTTGAACTCTGGTGCTTCTACTTAGTAACTATGTAACCTCCATAAGCCTCAATCTCTTACTTTATAAAATAGGAATACCACTACTTATCTCAGAGGGTTGTTGTAAGGCTTAAACTATGCCTGGTACATAATTGGTCATCAATAAATATTTGCTGAATGAATGCTGAATGGTCAGACATAAAGCAAGAACAGTGAGTATCTAGAAAGCCCCTGTGTACTGTGGTGTGTGGCAAATGTTGACAGCCAGCCCTACCTCCCCTTCTCCCTCCATCCCAGAAGCCCTGATCTGCAGCATGTGCCTATTTCTGTGGTGTAAATACTTCCACCCTGAGTGATATCAAGCTATCTGAGTGACATCATTGAATGAGGAGCTTGGAAGAGATAATACAAGTTTCTGTCATGAGCCAAAATGAGTTGATTCCAACATACATATCACCTTTTATAATTGTTAACAATCAATGCGAGAAAATTAGGATTATATGGCAGTTAAAGACATGTCTTATTTTTTTTTGAACTACCACATTGACAAAAACATTGGCAAGCTATTATTTCAGAAATGGAGAACACCCATTTCAGAGACCAGCTAAGCCATCCACTCAATTTTACTTTATCTGAAGGGCAAATTATGCTTATAGTTGCAAAGTTACAACCTACTTAAAAAGCTTTGGAAGCAGTATTCTGAAACTGTGTATTACTCCATGATGCTATTCCTGTTTCTCTTTTATAAAATGCAATGTTTATTTTCCAGAATACATTGGGTGGTTTATAAATGAAAAAAAAAAAAAAAAAGAAAAGATGACTCAAAGAATGTCTGTACTTACAATTTTGGGTGAAAATTTTAACACTCAAAACACACAAAATTTCTAGAATAATCCATTTGAGTTTAAAAAGCTATAGTTTTTGGTTAAGAATTGACACTATGTAATTTCACTTTGTTCTTCCAGGATGCTCTTGAACATCTAAGTTGCTATTACTTTTTTTCTTCTTTTATTTCTCATTCCTGCATCCCTTATAACTCTTCCTTATATAAAATTAAAATCCCCTTATAGCTCTTCTTTATATAAAATCTTCCTTATATAGCTCTTCTTTATATATAAAACTAGAATATGTATTTTATTATGTTATATTTATCAAATAAAGTTTGATGTCTTATTTTCTGATTTAATTTTTTTTCCTTAAGGATCAGCTGCTTAAATGTTAAAATGAATAAAGTAACAATTTCCCAAAGCTATCCAATTGCATTAAAATGTCATTTCTTTCCTTTGAATTTCCTCACAATATACAGTAACAATGATAGCTTCCTGGCATGATACTGGTAAGCTTTATTAAGTAATAAAATCAAGGACAAGAATCAAGCCCATAGATAACCCCACTATTGGAATGAGTCGGGGATAATCTTCTGGGTAAATTGATGTAAATTTCCTTCTAGGCTCTGCAACTATAGTTTTTGTTCCTTCCATTTTCAACTAATTCATTTATTAAATACCTACTATGTACCAAGCCCTGGGCATGAAAATATAAGATGCTGTCCTCCAGGAACTATAACATTCCAGCCAGGAGACCAGCCGAGTTCTGGAGCTGGCAAAGGCTGATAGTCTCTATAATCTGTGCTTCAGGAGCCAATAATGGTAAAGGATTAATTTTCTTGCAAAGGATGAGAGGTGAGCAGGAGAAATGGTATTGGTCATTCTTACTTGCTTTCAAACTCTTACCCTCACTCACAAAAAAGTCTGAATATTTTAAATGAAAACCAAAGCAAGAGCCCTAATAACCTCATGTGAATTTAAATCAAGGATTCCTAAAACTCTTTTCTTAACCCTAAATTGATAGTTTTCTTCTATAAAATTATCTTTGCCTAATGGAAAATAAAAACATTTGAAATGCCTCCAGATGATCCTCACACCTCATTTTCCCCATTTTATTTGGTACTTTTTTCACATCAACTTTTCTTAAGTAATGAACTTCCCCTTGCTTTGAATTTCACAATCATTTTCTGCTCCTTTCTTGCCCTGCAGAGCTCCCATGATACCGGGGGAATCAGAAAGGCCTTGTCACAAATCTTGGCTCTTACTGTTTTGTCTTGTTAGTGGGTTTCAGCCTTGGGCAAGTTCACTCTTAGTTTGGTGAGACCGAAAAATGACAATGGAACGCTCTTGGGTTGAAAGAGTTATACCCAACTTTATTCCCACAGTGGCAGGTCAAGTGCTAGAATCCCGCCCACTCAGAGCAAGTCTGCATGCAGCAAGCCGGTCTGCCTCTTGGCCTCTCCACCCCTGCAGGGTGGAGTCTCTCTCTCTGTTTCAGTCTGTTTCCGTGGAGCTGCCACTACTCCAGTCTCTGCTCTCCTGCAGCTGTGCAGCACAGAACACTGGGCAGAGCTCTTTATACAGAGTCAATAATAACGTATTGCCCACATGTGTGCAGTGAGCTAGCTGACCAGGGTTAGGGGGTAATCCTGGCCACAGGAACTTCCATTTTCTCTACATATGTTTACTTACTGCTCAGCCCTAGGCAAATTATTAATCTTGCTGAGATTCAGCTTTCTGTTCTGTAAATAGGGGATGATAATATCTACCACATGGCCTGTTGTGCAGATTAAAAAGAAATAATAAGTATAAACCACCTAGCACAGTGCCTGGCAGAGAGTAAGTGCTCACAACAACATATGGTAATAATGATAACTATTACTTATTGTTGTTTCAAGAGCAATAATGCACTGGAATGCCTACAAAATTGACAATATCAGAAGAAATTCTATGAAACTAAACTCATGAAATTGACAGTGAACTCTTAAAAAAGGAAGTCGACATTAATTTTGCCAGCAAACATAATATGATAATTTAAACAGGAGAGTTGATGAAGCCAGTCACTTGGCGGTCTCCGCTGCTTCAAACATCCCTACAAGAGGAAGACTTATTCTACCCGGTGTTCCCAGTTAGTCTGGCGACACTGCTGGTGAGCAACTGGGACTGATCACCCAGCCCACTGCTGACTCTGTCCACTGATGGCCTAAGACTGCCCCTTGCTGTTCATCCCTTAGATTACTCCTATTGCTTCATGGGTGAACCAGTTGCCATCAGCGCCTCCAATCCTGAGTAGTTTTTTTGAGAGACTATTATTTTCCAAACCTAGTGCTGAGTAATTTGTCTCCCATTAACTCACTTAATGCAATCTTTATGATTTACAGCATTGTTTAGTTTTTGGAGTCAGATCACCAGAGTTGATGTTTCGGCCCTGCCCTATACTAGCTGTGTGACTTGGATAAGTTTATTTTTTGAAGCTTCTGAATCTTTCAAATGGAGGAAATAATACTTCCTTCCCTCAGAGGGGTGTTGTTACAGTGACAGAACCTTCACACCATGCCTTGCATTCAGGAAGCATCAGGAAATGTCAGTATTACCCTTGTCTATAGCATCAGTACGCAGAAACACATAGGATTCTTATAGTTACTGCCTACCTGTCATCTGTCAGTGTCAGCATCTACAAATTAGTCCCCAGCAAAATGAATCATACCCTTGGACATTTTGACTGAAATACAATATATAAAGAATTGTAGCATCGTGAGAGTTTAAAGCGTGCTAGAGCATTCACTTACTTAAAGCATTAGGAAGTATTTTTTTTTTAAATGGATGAATCTTGGGTATGAATCTCTGGTAATTCACAAGTAAAATTTTTTCACAAGATGTTAGAAGAGAAATCAAACAGATTACAAGACCCAAATAAAATGAATCAAAAAACAGCCAGAGAACTTTGGAAAAGAAAAGCATATTTTAAAATGGAAAGAAGAGAGAGAAGCCTTAGAACTAACTCAGGGGTTGCACACTTGAATGTCTACGTGGCAGGGAAGGAGCATTAATGAGCGAAGCCTGCCGGTGAGAATCAGCAAGGCGGCCACTGCAGGGCCTGTCCATCCAGCTCTGGCCTATTCTCCCCATGGAGCACTGAGGGCACGGGTCTGTGCCCTCCCAAGTCCAGCAATTTAGATGATTTTAATATAAAATTTTCTGACATGTTAGTGTATTTAATGAAGTGAAATTTAAAATTGTTTTAATTTTCAGTTTTGTGAAAATTAAATTTCACAAGCCTAAGATACATTGAGAAAATATCCGTTTTATAATAACAGAGCTGTTACAAAGACTAAGGGGAACTTTATTATAGATTTGATCATCAAAAGAGGAAAGCAAAGAGGCAAAACAAGCACTTATTCACCTCCTACTATGTTTTTTATATTTTAAACTCTCATCGGAGCCTTACCATGTGCTAAGGAGGAAATGCTGCTGACATTTTCTAGATGAGGTAATTGAGCTCACGGGGGAGAGAGAAACTTGCTTTTGACCACAGAGCTAGGAAATGGGAGGGCAAGGTAGAATTCATATTTAGATCTGCCTGACCCCAAAACTCCACCATTGCTCTGGTGGTCATTAGAATACACCTTCAGACATTCAACTAAAGGGCACATAATTTTCCAAGGGGCCACTTCTGACTTCTGAACTCTATCCTCACGTTTGCATGGAGGCCAGCCTCCCATGGCTGCTCCCAGGCAATGACAGCCCACCCATGTCACTGGCTGACAGAAGACTTGGCTCGAGGGCTGCCCAAAGGCCTCGCTCAGCCCACCTTAGACTGTAGGTAGACCAGGATGCTTCCACCCCTTTTTCTCTCTCTCTCTCTCCTTCACTGGGGTCAGACATGAATTTCAGTCTGAGGGCTCTCCCAGCCTTTCCTGGCTTCCTCCCATTTTCTCTCATAGGTGTTGCCCCTAATAAATGCATCACAACTTTATCCCTCTTGGAGTCTGCTTCTCAGAGAACCCCTACTAATGCAATTGTCAGCCTGCTCCCAGAAGCCTTGAATTTGCAGGAGAAAACCTGACTTGGTCCATCAGGAAACCCTGAAGACACCAATAGGCAAGGGAAAATGCATCCATCCAGTGAATCTTTCTTTGAAAACTGGCATTTGTCTGGAACCTTTCCTATCAATGTTGACATTCCAGGAATGTACTAAACTGACTGTATGTGACAAGAACACCAACAATGTCCAGGAGCCATTGAAGGGTCCAGCTGGTGGTACCAGCCCATGTTGGCACAACTCACCTGGTCCCGCTGCTTGATCCGCTTGTAAATATATTCAGCGAATGGTTTACGAGGAATAAACTTCCCATCTCCTGCTGAGACATTGAAAACTCCAGCTTCGTACACCACTTTGCCTCTGGAAATAGTCACAAGCGGCACCCCATGGCAAACCATGCCCTCAAAGATGTTGAAGTTGACAGCCTGATGATGAGTTTTTGCTGAAATAGTCCTGTTTGTAAAAACAAAGAAGCTCCAGCTCATCACAAGCTCATCTGACAAAGATAAAATATTCAAAGAATGACTTAGAAGAAAATTTAGAAACTCTATTAAGCCATAGCTTCATCTCTGGAACAAATGACTTTACAAATAGAATATAGCATTAACATTTCATTACGAAGTAATTACATTTTCTGACAGAAAAACCTAACAGATCACTCTTTATGGTGATTAATGAGGACAGAGCACAGGGAAAGATGGCATTGTCTCTCACGCATACATTTTTTAACTGTTTTTATTTATGTGTTTAAAGAACAAATATTAATTGTAGAGCATTTCCCACAGAGATGAGTCTCATGTATACACTGACCCAATCCCCAGCTCTGCAGAATTTTACTGTTTTTGCAGATGCAGGTGAGAATCCCTCAGTTCCCACCCCCAATTCCATTCCTGTCCCTCCCTTCCCACATGCAATCGCTAGTTAGTAGTTATCCAATAGAATTTGGTAGTTTTCAAGGAAAATTGTATCTTGAATTTCTTTCCCTTGTTGGTGGCAAAAGTGGAAATTTGAGGATAATAAATATAATAAAATACGTTAGCATATAATCTCTTAGCATATTCTATGTCATGCATTTGCATACTCATCATCACTCAGTAGTTGATTAATGCTTTCTGTCTTCCAGAACATGACTGATGACTTCCAGGCTGGATATTTGGAAATGTTGGATGTCTCCTTTCCCTATATCTCATTAAGTGGAAAAGGGGGTGGAGGGACTCTGGCATCAGTGAATAATATGAGCATAATCTGAATTCTCATAGAAGTTTCTACAAACCCTCTCAGGAAAGGATTGAAGAGAAGTACTTTGCTAAAAACCCCTAGACTGTTTCAAAGGAAGAGTAAGCAAAGCTCCCCCAACCCTCATCTGGAAGGGCAGAGTTGGGAGACACCGCTTTGGGAACTGCCATCCTGGCAGTGAATGAGATGATGCTGGCCTGGTCCTTGGCCCCAGAATCCTACACCCAACTACTCCTACTTGATTTTTACTTCTAACATATATCTAAACAGAATTCATGATTTTCAGTGGCTACCACAAACCACTCACTCAAGTTTGCTCCACCCTGAGTTTCTCATCTGGGCAAACGATACCACCATTGGCCTTTCCGCACCCCTCAAGCCATTATCAAGCCTATTAATTCTGCCTCCAAAACTATAAGCCCTAAATCTGCCCACTTCTCTCCCTCTCCATTGCTCCCACCCAAGTAGGTCTCTCATCTGGATGACCTAAGGCCTCTTGCTGGCGTCTTTGTCTCCACTCTTACCCTCCCCCACAACCCTCACCACTCTCCACAAAGCTGCGCCAGTGGTTTTCGAAAAATGAAAATCAGATCATGTCAGTTTCCTACTTGAAATTCCCAATAGCTCCAGTCAGCTCCCCAAGAGCCAAGTAACTGTGTAAAGAAGCACAAGGGATAAGAAGAATCTGTTCCTTGTAAGAAATATCACCATGGAAAAGATGAAGAGGGGCCTCCTGTATGTCAGGCAGATACCTTAAACATCTTACTTCACCTTTATAACACCTCTTCAAGGCACAGTATTGTCTACACTATATAGGCAAACAAATTGGAATTTAAAAAGGTTAAATAATTTGTCAAAGACATATGAATAGTTTGAGGAAACTGGGATCTTTTTATATTTTTAAAATTAATATCAATAAAAAATTACCTTTTTGGTGTATGGTTCTATGAATTTGACACATATGCAAAGTTTGTTATCCTCACAACAACTGGGACACAAACAGTTCCATCAGCCCCCAAACTCCTCCTATCCCTTCATAGCCACACTCTCTTCCCACCCAATAGATTCTGGAAACCTGTGATCTATTCTCTATCACTGGATCTTTCTCTTTCCAAGAATGTCATATAAATGGAATCCTACAGTATGTAATCTTTTGAGACTGACTTCTTCCCTTCAAGGTAACTATTTTGAGATTTATCCAAGTTGTGTTTATCAGTAGTTCACTCCATTTTAATTATTGAGTGATATTCCATTGTAGACATACACCACAGAGTGGAGTGTGTATCCATTCACCTAGTCATCTACTGAAGGACATTTGGGTTGTTTCCAGTTTTTGATGATAATGAACAGAGCTGTTATAAACTTTCATGTACTTGTTTTGTGTGATTGCATCTGCACTGTAAATATCCAGGAGTGGAATCAATGGGTCAGATGGCCAGTGTATGCTACAATGAAAAAAGCTTTCAGTCGCTTTAGGATCCAACTTGCTGATATAAGGACAAGTTTAAAAGATCACTAATGGGTAGGAAGTAGGTATAAGTATTGTACACATAATTTCAAACACTAAGGAGGAGAGAGGGATGCTGATCAAATAGTAAGTAATGTCTTCAAAGTAGGAAAATGAATAAAATATTTAAAGGGTTACTAAGCACAGAAATGAGTTATGATAAGTTATGAGTGGGGGATGAAAGACACAAACTCAAAGAAATCTAGAGAATAATACAGAGGTGCCTCATGTTAAAGTGACTTTTTATGACCATCTGATCTCTCTGTGGTACTTCCAGACTCTGGGCTGCTGCTTGCCTATATATCACAATTATACTGATGGCAGATACTCTTGAACTTACATTGTAAAATATTACATAAGCATGTCTGGACTAATGCATTAGTAAGGCTGCTATACAGAGAAAGTAAAATGCATAAAAATTCATGCTGAAATGGTTACTGAAGTACAAGAATGGGAGAGAGAATGGGAAAGCCCTAAATCATAAAACTTCATTTTTCTTAATGAGAAGTTAAGAATTACTGATGCTCCTAGGAAAATAATAACAGAAGAAATATACTCTATATACAAAGATTGTCATTATGGTATTGCCTGAACTGTTGAAAAACTGAAACATAACAATTTTCTAATGACTGTTCCATGGAATATTGGGCACTATAAAAGACTGGAATTAAGACTACATTGGGGAAACAAAGAAAACAATAATTATATAGTATTAAATGGAAAAAAGTTATAGAAAATATGTACACTATATCTACAAAGAAAATACATATGCATGTGGGCAAATATAAAAGGAAATATACAAAGTAAAGTGTTTTTGTGTGCTAAGAAAGAAGGAATATGCAAAAAAATTATGAAAGCAAAATGGCTATGACAGCAAAATATCAAATCAGGTTTCTCTATCTCAGCCAAACAAAGGTCATTACCTGGACATTTCTCAGCCTTGGGGTTAGCAAGAGAAAGAAGACAATTAGGCAACATCTGAGTGATTCTTTATAATAAGGCATTATGTAAATGAGGTCAGATTAACTCAAAATGTAAATTCTAGGCATTATCACCAGCCACAAAAAGAATGTGCTTCTGCTTTCACATTGGAAGGTGTCTGACAGGGTGTCATTCCTCACCCGACTTTTTCCTTCCAGTCGGAGCTGCAATTCTCCAAGTCTTTAGCAGCTTTCTCACTTCTGAATCTTCACACGCATGATTCCCTTTACCCAGAATGCCCTCCTCATGCACAAATCTGCCCCTCTCCCTTCCCTAACTAAGGTTCTGCTGGAGAATCTTGTCCCGTGTCAATTACATCTCGATAAAGCTGGAAGAAAAAAGAAAAAAAAGGTACCCTGGTCCCTAGAAGCCGACCCTGATGACCCAGGGCAAAGCCTAGGCAAAACTGAGCATCTTTTCTCCGTGGCCTTACCATTATCTGAATTGTGATTGTAATCATCGTGTGGTAAGTCCCTCTTTTCCTACTTGGTACTCACTTTAACACAGAGACCAACCCCAAAGTTCGGTTGTGTAATTAACAGTTCTGGTGAGCTGTAGAAGTTCCTTAGTAATAAATAAATAAAATAAAATTGTTATGATTATCATTCTTAGTTACAGCTTATCAAGTTATATGAAATGCTTATTCATCAATACCTAGCAATATTTAGCAATACCAATATTACCAGCACTAATAAGTACTCAACTAAGCAGTATTATTAGGTAGAAAGATACACATGAACAGTCGGGAAAGGAGAAGATAAGGTTCAAGGAGAAAAGTGCCCAGTTAAGGAGTCCCACCTGAAGACAACAAAGGCTTTGCCTATCGGGACAGGCCAAACAGGTCCCAACCAGATCACAATGCAGGAGCAATCGAACAAAACTAAGAACTGCCCAAACCACCCCTCATCATAATCTCCTTAAAACTGTGGTCTTACCAGTCCCACAACAACTGCCAACTACTCTCCACGCTTTTCTGTGTGCATTTTGAGAAAAGACAGGCACACCAAAAGGAATGGGAATATAACTAGAACTGCCAATCAAATGACCTCACCCTGTCAATCAAGGAGGCACCTCCTGGCTAGGACTTGATTAATAGACCCTCCCCTAAAAGTTTGGGGCCTTTGTCTACCTTGACTCTGATTCACTTTTCCCTTGGAGTGTATGAAAATGAAACTTTCACTGTTTTGCTATTGTGTCTCTGCCTTTCAATTATTTGTTTTGGTGGGGTTAAGAATGGAGGAGAACAAACATGATCTTAACATATTTGATGCCATGACTTGGATTGCTACTCCTGCCATTAGGTGTGCTAAATAAAGCCTCCTGCAGCTTTAGGTCTCAACAGGGTCTCTTGACTGAATTCCTACCTTCAAGAAGACAGGAATTCCACAATCCACTGCCCAGTAACAGTATTATCCCATGTCCCTGACAAGGCTGAAATAGAGCTAAGTATAAATTTGCCCTAGAATCACAAAGTTTGATATTGAACGAGCCTCTGAGAGGCTGGAATCACTTCCAGTTTTTGAGAATATGTAGTTTATCTGTAACCCTGCCAAGAGTTTTAAAATGTGTGCATTTTCAATATTTGATTGCTTTAAACAAATACAGAATGCAATACTATCATAAGATTAATAAAATTATTACACAATGTACTTAAAATCTACTCATTACTAATGCAGTATGGAAGATTTGGTCCATTAATGGAATGAACACAAGCTCAAACAACTGCCTTTATAAGGACACCTGCTGTTCCTTTGAAAATGCTTCCTCCAGGGTAGAGGGCTTCTGTTTGAAGGCAGAAGCCAGGAATATGCCTTCCCAGCCTCTTTTGCAACTGGGGCCCAGTCATGGGACCTGGCCTCCTCCAAAATGGTGCCCTGGCAACAGACTTTACATGGCAAGCTAATGACTCCAGGAGCAGGTACAAGAATCCATGTTGGTGAGGAGGGAGATGGATAAATCTTGCTTTTAGTGCCACCTGTGACAGAGGTGTGCAGTACGGTCCAAGTTTCACCTCAGTGAAGCAGTCCATGGTAACTGTTCCCAGGGCAGCACAGGAGCTGTTTCCTGTGGAAGGCCTGGAGCACTGGTCCTGGCTGCAGAGCCTCTCAGCCTGGTCCTCTGGCCCTCCTGGAGACTCTCTGAGCTACCCAGTGACCTTTAATACACTCCCCTTTTGTTAAGTACCTAGGGTAGATTTCCCTTGGTTGCAGCTAAGAATCCTGCCTGATACATCTTTTTCTTTTAATAATTGCAGTGTATTTCTGAGACTTTTAGAAAAATATCCTTTTGCAATAATCCCAAAAGTATACATTTGAGGCACTTCTTGAGCATGCAGACTGAGCTCAGCTGCCATCCAGTTCTCATCCCTATGATAGGCTCTGGACAGAGATGAGCATTAAGCACTTCCCATCCAAGACCATGCAGGATACACGAGCAGACCCATCCTTCTCAGAACTTTATGGAAAATATTGAAACATCCCATAGGTTTTCACACATTGCTCAAAGGGGCTCCCTTGGATACAGCACAAGTCCAGGTGTGAAGGCCAAAGTCAGGCTCACATAATGTCTCCATGCAGAGCTGGTGGGTTTCATGTCATCGGTGAGCTGGCAGTGCTTTGATACCTGGAGACCACCTTAGAAGAAAGCTAGTACACACATGCCCAGGCTCTGACTAAAAGGGAGATCCAGTCAATGGACTAACATGTCATCACAAGCTTCAGAGACACTGTGAGATAAACTGGAGCAGGTGTCATGGAGCTTGCAGTGTATTACAGACCTTAAGGGGGTTGCATACACGAGCCCATCCTGAGAAATGCAGGGTACAAGCACTGGGATTTTATCCCTTAACACCCACTCTCCCTTCCTCTGGTGTTGGCACTCTAATTCTTCTTTTGGAAACTTCATTCCCCTATTGGAGATAATTTGGCAAGATGATTAGGCATGGTGCCCTGTTCTTCCTAACCAAGAGATGGGCAATTGCATTCTGTTTTTCAGGAATTTGAGTCTGGTAGAGTGCAAAGATATTAAAAGAGATTGGAGGGTGCATCCCTCAACATAGAGCAGCTCCTGTGCCATGCTACTGAGAGCCGGCCTGGGCTGTGCCCTCGCAAAGCCTGGCGCATTGACTGTCATTTGGTCTGTGAGCTCCCCATGGCCTTCCCGCAGTGTGTCTGTGCTTAAGTGAAGGCGAGGTCTTTACTATGGTTTGCAGCCAAAGACCCTGACTGATAAAGACCTTACCTTCGCAGAGTAATTCCCTCAGTGAAGAGTCCATGGATGTCTCTGAGGCAGGGTTCAAAAAGGTTCTGACTGAAAAAGAACTTAGCAGCTGTTTTCACCCAGACCTGTCTGCAGAACAGTTGCAAATATGGGGACATGCTCTGATTCCATTTGTAAGCAAAACCTAGGGGCAAGGTACATCATAAAATGTTTTTCAAATTTAACAATATGCACATCAGCTCAGGAGAGCAGCAGTTATGAGAAATACTTTCTCTCTAATTACTGATTGAATGTCTAGGCTATTGGCCTGTCCCTGCGGTGACAGGAAGGAGAGGAATAATTAATGCCTCGTCTGGTAAGTGAGGCCAGGGCTTCCCAGCCATTAACTCTTCATTAGCAGACTCACAGGAAGGGCATTCTCAGTGGTCATTCTGCCCCAACGGAAAAGCTGCTCTTTGTCAAGCTGCCTTTAATCCTTTATCCCACTGCATGCCTCTCTGCAGAGGGGTGTCAAGGTTGTCTTATTGAATCCCAATTATACACATCTCCAAGGCTCAAGCTGACAGGGAAGCAAGAGCCCTAAAGATAACATTAAGCTATTTTCCAACTTAGTCAGTAACTTTGATATCACTCACATCACAGCTGCAGAAAAACATTCAGTCCCTTTGCAAATAGCTTTCTATGCAAGAGCCTGAGCTCTTATAGATGGGAAAATCACGGAAGCAAAGCCTGCAGGAGTCTGCACCACCCCCCGTGTGCATTCAGAGAGAACACTGTGGCAAGGAAGGGAATTTCTCAGAGCACCTGTGGGTCTTTCTGACCCCAGAGAAATGACTTGTTTAGGTATTTTGTTATATTTTCCCCAACTCAGTCACTTTGTCTGTGGTGCAGATGGATACTTACCATGTTGCCATGAGAACAAAAAAAGAGTTAAAAGGATCAAGCCAGGTCTATTAATGGCTTCTTTAAATCTATACCTCATCATATCTCTGCATTGTATTATATAATATCGTGTGTCTGCACCAAGAATAATCATCATTAAATCTTCCCAATAGTGCTATGAGGTAGGCACTATTTTTACTCCTATGCAAAAGATGAGGATGATGAGACACAAAAAGGCTAATAACTCACCCCATGTTGCATAGCTAATATGTTCATGCAGCTCAGATGAGATCAGAATGTGGGCTCGTAACAAGTACAGTATTGCCCCTTGAAAGCTCAGAACAGTAAAGCCCCTTGAAGCTACCTGGAAAGCATTCTATCAATAGAAAGAGCCTTCATCCACCAGAAAACAAATGGGAAGTGGGTCATTCCATACATCCTGATGTTTCTTGGTCTGTTTTCTGTTTAGCAGCAAGGAATTTAGGATACTATTAAAACTTCCTGTAACTGAAATTGCCTGGTCATTCTCAGTGTGATCATGATGGAAGATATTTTTTTGACATGTGTTCCAAACATCTATTTCAAACTACCTCTTCTGTCAATTTCTTGGACATGAGGAGGTATAAAATGGGGAGAAAAGCAGCCTCATCTCTGAAAACACTAAATGGTGCAACTTCATGTACATCGTCATTATTAAGCCAAGTTGCTGCTCACTGCACCCATCAATCTCCCGCCCTCTGCTCAGACTTCTACACCCGCCTCCCACAGAAGAGAAAATGGGAATTGCTTCAGCCACGTTATGAAATTTAAATTGGACAATAACTTGGAGCTCTATTGGTGCTCTACGGATGCCAACATATTTAATGCAGGTTCATAAAAATGCTGCCCAAACATTGATTTAAGAAAAGAAACTGACCAGGTAACACTCTATTTTGTCCTTGTAGTTACATCACGTAGGTCACAGATGGTGGTGTAGATCATGGTGAGACAAGCTGGATTTGGACCCTGGAAAGCTGATCTTGTGAGTAGGCACCACATCCCTCACCCCATGTCTTGCAAGGCATTGACCAAAGAGAGGCATTTTTATTAATATTTGTTTATCTGAAAACTAGTTATTAGCAAATTTATACATTACTACCCTATATAAATATCTCATGTTCTATATACTAGTTTTCAGAAAGAAGAACTAAAAATAATTTAGTGTCTTGAAGGAACAGGAACTGAATGTGAATCAGCAATGCAAGCATGGTACTGGGATGTATGTCCTATGAATATTAAACAGGTAAGTGCTTATAGTGAGGGATGATCATTGGCTTTCCAAAGGCCAGGCTGCTGGCCTAACATATTGGTAAGAGTTAGAAATAACTTCCCCAGGGTGGTGTGTGGACTTGATCCTGTAATCACATTGTTACAATTCTTAATGAAGCTGCCCTGCCCTTGGCCAGATGACGTTGTTTGACAGCCAATCTATGGGCACAACGTGGGCAGAAAAGGATGTCAGTTTTTCACATAGGAATATACTAGGTAAAATTCACAATACCCTTCCTGAAAATTCCAAGTAGGCCAGGTACTTATTATTATGCTTAGCTCTAACTCCATATTTTCGGAAGGAAATGAAATGACTGCAGTATAAAGGGAACAGTGATGGTCTCTACTAAAGGGATGGAAAAGAGGAAGTCGGATAACAGAAATGGCTGGGGTCTTCTAAACTTTACTCTTTTTTTGAAAGGAAGAAGATGACCTGTTTTCTCTCCATCCCTACAGAGGACCATGAAAAGAGGTAGAAAGTATAAATGCTGGCATACGAAATGCAGTGTGACCTGGTACATGACTTGTTGGCGACTGGGAGTGTGGTGTGTTAGTGAAGGAGAAAAGCAAAGTCTGTAGCCAGGTGAGGGAACCGTGGGTGCAGACTGCCAAAGAATTGGTGGACTCCACAATGGGCTGCAGTATGTCATCAAAAGTCAGAGAATTTCTAGCTCTGCAATCCTAAGAACAGAGGCCTGGCCTTGGCATTCCTGAGGGGGTGATGAGGCAGACGTAATGGCACATGATTCTTTTCCTGAGTACTTTAATTAGGGACTTCAGAAACTCCACAATCATCAAAAACATTTTCTTAAAATAACCGTAACAAATATTTATGGACTGTTTACTGTGTGATAGGCACGAAAAGCATTATCTCCTCTAATCCTCACAGTAAGCCTATGATATTCATCTATTATTACTACCCCTATTTTATGGATGAGAAAACTGAGGCTGTAAGGGATCAAATTGCCTAGGACACAGCTAGCATGTGGCAAAGCTAGATGTTGAACTTAAAAGACTTGCTTTAATGATGAAGAGCAGCTCATTTTAAGCAGACTGCAAGGTGTATAAGTTTTTTCAGAAGTGGCCTGAGACAATCAGTGGATAACTATGCAAAGGGTGTGGTGCCAGCACTATGCTTACATAGTTCTGCCATGGCCAGCAAGTTTTACCTAATGCCCACTGCTCAAAAACCATCAGTCAGTTTTAAATGAATGGAGCCACTTACGATCCAAACGGACTCTCTCTTGAATCTTTCAGACTTGAATGGTATTCAGTTGTGAATAACAAGGTAACTCTTTCCAACCATTTCTTGATTCACTGTCTAAAGACTGTACTGTGGAAAAATTCAGACCAAGAGCCCTTGAGGTATGAAAGCCTTCCTTGGTGTCATGGAATGAACTGGAGAACCAGGATGTCTATCAGGCCCCTGACTTTGGATGTTCAATGAGAGGAACCTGTAATCTCCAAAACTCTAAATCAGGAATTGGAACACTAAAGCTTGCAAGTCAAATCAGGCCCATGGCCTATACTTTTTAGTAATGTTTTATTGGAATACAGTCATGTTCATTCATTTATGTATTGTCTGGGGCTGCTTTTGCACTACAGTGGCAGAACTGAATAGCAGCAACAGAGACCCTGCGGCCCATGAAGTCTATATACTTACTATCCGGCCCTACAAAAGGAGTCTGCTAACTCCTGCTCAACATGCTTCCACTGGTGAGAAATACAAGGACCCTGAGAAGATGGCAAGACCTAAAACCTTGACAAGAGAGAAAGAGCCACAAAGAGGAAACTAAAAGTGCCACAAAGAGAGAGAGAAAAGGAGGAGGGATAAGGAAAAACAATTAATAAAAAGAGTGCAAAGGAGGACAAGGAAAGTGACCACAATGTTGTGAGGCAGAGGCATGCCAGAGACCATCCCTGCAGGTTCCAGGTATCATCACTGCCCATTAAACATCTGCTGAAATCTGGTGCTTCCCTTTTCTCCTAAGCAGTAGTCTTAATGGTGGGCCTAAAATATTCAGTAAACATATTGTAAACAGATGGGCTGTCATCCAGACTTTGCTGTTCCATTTAGAGAGCACAGGTAAAGTAGATCTAGCATCATTCTTAAGGGCCCTAGGGTTTTTCAGAATGGTAACTAAGCATTAGCTTCAACTTAAAGTCACCAGCAGCATTAGCCCCTAACAAGAAGTTGGCCTGTCCTTGGAAGTTTTAAAGTCAGGCATTGACTTCTCCTCTCAAGCAATCAAGTCCGAGATGGTATCTTCTTCCACTATAAGGCTGTTTGCTCTACTCTGGAAATCTGTTGTTTAGCATAGCCCCCTTCATGCGTTCTTCTCTGCCAGATCTTCTGGATAACTTGCTGCAGCTTCTCCATCAGCACTTGCTGCTCACCTTGTGCTCTGACGTTGTGGAGAAGCTTCTTTCCTTAAACCTCCTGAACCACCCTCTGCTAACTTCCAACCTTTCCTCTGCAGCTTCCTCACCTCTCTCAGCCATCATAGGATTGAAGAAAGTTGGGGCCTTGCTCTGGATGAGGCTTTGGCTTCAGGGAGTGTTACGGCTGGTTTGATCTTCTACCCAGGCCACTAAAACCTTCTCCGTCTCAGCAATAAGGCTATTTCCCTTTCTCAGCTTTTGTGTGTTCACTGAAGGAGCGCTTTTAATTTCCTTCAAGGGTTTTTCCTTTGCATTCACAGCTTGGTTAACCATTGGCACAAGGCGCCTAGATTTTGGCCCATCTCAGCTTTTGATGTACCTTCCTCACTGAACTTAATCATTTCTAGCTTTTGATTTATAGTGAGAGATGTGTGACTCTTTCACCTGGACACTTAGAATTCCACTGTAGGCTTATGAATTGGCCTAATTTAAATATTGTTGCATCTCAGGAATAGGGAGCCCAGAGGAGAGGGAAAGAGAGGAACAGGCAGTCAGTGGGGCAGTCAGAACACACACACTTACCAGGCTTACCATCATGCATGAGCAGTTTGTGGCGATTCCCATAGTAACATCAAAGTGCACTGGTCACAGATCACCATAACAAATATAGTAACAAAAGCTTGAAATAATTGCGAGAATTATCAAAATGTGACACAGAGACAGGAAGTGAGCAAATGCTGTTGGAAAAATGGTGCCAGTAGACTTGCTGGACACTGGGTTACCCACAAACCTTCAATTCATGAAAACTCAATATCTGCAAAGTGCAACAAAGCAAAGCCCAATAAAACAAGGTGAGCTTGTACCTTGCTAGAGTCTCCAGTAAGTGACAGGGCCAGAAATGACACACAGGCAGGCTGACTGCCCCTTCCACTCTCCTTCCACCATATCCAGCCGCCAGGGACCATTCTCCTGTTGAAAGGACGAAATCACTACCTTCTTCACTCATTAGAAAGGTTACCAGAATGCTTGCAATAGAGTTATCTGCTTTCCATCTGGGCAAGAATTTGGTACATTCTAGTGTTTCATCGACTCCCCTTAAAAAAGAGCAGTTTGGAGGCTCTGAGGTAGAAGCATGGCCCCAGAGAACCAACTGGCAACAAGGCCGTACAGCTCAAACTTGACCCCACCCAAAAGGCACCCTCCTCTGCGAAGCACTGAGACAGGGACCCTGGGCTCAGGCAGAGCAGGGTGAGGGCCTCTGGAAAAAGACAAAGCAAGATAACCATTGTGAGATTTGCTTTGACCTGCTGGGGGGCCCAGCTTATTTTTCTAACTTTACCCAAGTGCTGCTTTCCTTCCTCCAGTCCTAAACAAATGATTTGTTGGAACTTGGGCAATGTAGCAAGCAAGCCCAAAACTACTACAAACCAAGAATAACATAGTAAAAAACAGGAAGGATTCCACCTTGAAACCCAAATAGTTAAAAAGTAAGACAATAACTCAGCCCACCTTGGGAGCAAAGCAGGCAGCCTTGAGTGATATGATCCCAGACCAGGAAGCTGCTATCCTGGGAGGAAATCAGAGCAGCAAAATTCTTGTAAATAACCAGGAAGACTAATAAGAAACTTAGTGTTTCTTCAAAGTATTTGAGACCACTTAGCAGGTATACATGCCTAGCCCTTTGTCTCTCAACTGCCTGTAAAACCCCTAGACAACACACCACCCAGGGACTCTCTTGTCCCCTCCTGGCCTGAGGCAGGAGCTCTGTCTTTTTGCCTTCTCTCTAAATAAAAGCCTCCGCCTTGCTCTCCTACCTTGACTGTTCATGAAGTTTATTCTTTGTCTCCGTAAACAAGAACCCCAGCATCAGCACCATCAGGTCATTCGAACTGATGTAGTCACTGAAATGCCACCTCTGACTGCCTCTAGCAGGGCAGGTGGCCCAGAATCCAAGCAGTGATGCTGAGAAGGTACAGAAATGCAGCCAATGAAACTGGCTCAGCCACACCCCAGAGCACACCTAAGGGCAGAACTGGCCAAAAACGAGGTAGGGGAGGGGATATACACCCAGGGGGTGCTTAGGGGAATGCTGCGGTCAGCTCTCTAACACTGCGGACACCCGCTGCCTTGAGCAAACTGGAGTGGTAACTGCCAACATTCATGGGGTAATTAAAGCCCTGGGCACTGTTGCAAAGAACTCACATAAGTAATGCCCTGACTCTACTGTGCAGCCTTTGAGATGGGTATCATAACCCTGCTCCTTTGACAGAGGAGGAAATTGAAGCGAACCCAGGTGAAGGGATTTGCCCGTACACTGTCAGGTAGCCGACATGCCAGATGACAAAGCCAGGACGTCGGACTCCAGAGACCAAGTCTTAGCCTCTGTGCTGCGGTGCCCCTGCCTTCCCTGCCCTTCTGGGAGGCTACCTTTGCAGTGTGTAGTGTTTAAGAAATTTGACACGTCAGCCAGGCCTGCTCTGAATCTCAGCTCTGCCCTTTCCAGCTGTGTGATCTGGGGCAAATGACTACCCCTCTGAGCCTCAGTGTCATCTTAAAATGGATACCCACAATGCTGATGGCATCTATGCCTCAGAAGGTGGAGGGAGAAGTGAAGCAGCAACCACTTTGCAGCCCAAATTCTCGGCTGGCTCATCTCCTGGCGTGAGGAGCCACCCGAGCTGCACCTGCTCCCCCTTCCCCTGGATCCTCCCCCAGCTGCTCTGACTCCTGGGCAGGTGTGAGCGGGGGCCCCATGACCGGAAGCAGAGACCCACCCACACCACCGAGGGCAGAGGTGGCCAGAACCAGCACAGCTTCCACTCCGTCCCCTGGGGCTCCGGCTTGTGCTTGGGGTCCCACCTGTCCTTGTTCTTCCCACTTTACCTCTGTCTTTCCTTCCAGGCTGCTTGCTCTCTGAACTTCAAGTTCTAGCTTCAGATGCAAAGATAGCCTTACAGACACTGCTTAACCTTCCCCTACAATTATGGAAGGTCAAATCTATAAACATATATGTATGTGCACATGCACGTGTGTGTGTATGTATATGTATGTATATACACATGTGCATATGTATATAATGTGTGCATATATATCAATACCTATATCTATATTAATACCTGTATCTATGTCAATACCTATACCCATATCGAGATCTATCTATCTATACCTATGTATCTATATCTAGATCTAGCTCTACTTCTCTGTTTAAACCCTGACTAATAAATTCTGGATGGGTGGTTTACATGACATGTCTGGCATAGTTCTTGCAGGGATCTCTCTTTCCTTGCCTTTTGCTATCCAAAAGCATTCACCTTTGACATTTTTACCTGCTTTTCTTACATTGACTAATAGCAGTCAGTGGCTAGGAGTCATGGCCAAATCATTAATGATGAATCTGATAATGATAAATAATAATATCCAGTTGCAGCCTCCATTTACTGTATGTTTATTATATGTTAAATCCTATTTGAGCATCTTTTCATACATTATTTTATTAAATCCTCCTTATAACTGAATGGTAGCAGGGATTTTTAAAAGTACCTGTTGTATAAATGAAGAGATTGAGGCCCAGGGAAGCTGAGTAACTCACTTAAGATCATAAGAATCTGTGACTCAAATACTAAGTGCTTAACCACTATGTATTGCCTCCCACTACAAATGATCAATCCAGAACACAAACTTGGAGTGAAATGCGTATTTATGTGAAATTTTACCCCATCTTCTTCCAGAAATACTAAAAGGAAAATGTAATGCAAGGGAGGATAAGTGGGGATAAAATCAGAACATAAAAAGTTTAGGAAACAAGACGGTACCAGGCACCTGTGGGTAGTATTTTAGGTCTATACAGGAGATTATACTTATTGCATAAATTTAAATGTAAAACCTTTCTCCAAAAAAAAAAGCTGCCAAAGAATGAATCAAATTCAAGGCATGCGGTCATGATTCCTTTTAGACCTGTGTACAATTTATTCTCATAGGTGCCAGAAAACAATAAATTGAGCATAAGAGGACTAGGAGGTTTGCCATTTGTTTAGGAATTAAAAATGCTCTTACATTAAAAACAAAACAACTTGGGTCTTTTATCATATTGCTAAAAGCCATGCTGGGGCATTAAACTCTTCTTGTCTTTGGTTTGTCATTAAATAAACGGGGTAGAAGTACTAATCAGGCTTACAGGGGTGCCGTAAATACAGCTAGGTTCTAAGAAAGGCATTTCATAAACCCAGGTTGTACGACACTGTTTCACAGCCCCACGCAACTCTCTTCACTTCTGGCTAGAGGCAAAAAAGAAAATGAAATGAAGTCATCTTGGTGGAACACTGTAGAAAATCCCTATCCACCTGTGTGTTTATCTTTTTCTTTTTTTTAGATAATTATTTTTTATTGAAGGGTAGTTGACACACAGTATTACATTACATTAGTTTCAGGTGTACAACACAGTGATTCAACATTTATATACATGATAATTCTAGGTACCAGCTATCACCATATCGAGTTGTTACAATATTTTGACTATATTCATTACATCCCAGTTACTTATTTATTTTACAATTGGAAGTGTGTACTTTTCTGTTGTTGTTGTTGTGAGGGCATCTCTCATATTTATTGATCAAATGGTTGTGAACAACAATAAAATTCTGTATAGGGGAGTCAGTGCTCAATGCACAATCATTAATCCACCCCAAGCCTAATTTTCGTCGGTCTCCAATCTTCTGAAGCATAATGAACAAGTTCTTACATGGAGAACAAATTCTTACATAGTGAATAAGTTACATGGTGAACAGCACAAGGGCAGTCATCACAGAAACTTTAGGTTTTGCTCATGCATTATGAACTATAAACAGTTCAAATATGAATATTCATTTGATTTTTATACTTGATTTATATGTGGATACCACTTATTATTTTTAATAAAATGCTGAAGTGGTAGGTAGATACAAGATAAAGGCAGAAAACATAGTTTAGTGTTGTAAGAGAGCAAATGTAGATGATCAGGTGTGTGCCTGTAGCCTATGTGTTAATCCACGCTAGACAAGGGCAATAAAACATCCACGTATGCAGAAGATTTCTCTCAGAACAGGGGGGGTGAGGTTCTAAGCCTCACTTCTGTTGATCCCCAATTTCTCACCTGATGGCCCCCCTGCGACTGTGCCTGTCTTAGGTTGTTCCTCCCTTAAGGAATCTTACCCGTCTCTGGCTAACCAGTCATCTTCCGGGGCCATACAGGGAAATGTGAAGTTGGTAAGTGAGAGAGAAGCCTTATTGTTTGAAAAGGTTAGCTTTTTACTTCTTTGCATATTTATGCCCTGTGGCTTCTATGCCCAGTATTTGTCTTGAGGTATCTTTACCACTTGGAAGAATTATGATACTTGGTAAATTCGATATATGGCACAAATTCTATTTAAGGGTTGTAATTAGGAAGGAAGAAGAAAAGCTATAGAAGTAGCAGGCGGAAGAAAACCTGGGGAGATTGATTATTTCTTTGACATATCTTCTTGTAGAGTAACTTCAGCATGGATAGGTTTTAAACTACTAAGTAAATTGTGCACACACATTAACATAATAGGAGTACAGTTACGTAACCAAAGCATACCTGTAATTACCAGCCATCTCCAGTGAAACCAAGAAAACCAGTTAGGCACCTTAGGCATTTGTGAAAACTTATCTATGATATGGTGGATAATGTCCAACTGAACTTGAACAGTCTGAGAGAATTCAGATAAATTAAAACAACCCATTCCTGGGGACTGTTCACATCCCATATGTTCTTTTAACAGTAAATAGTCTGTAGTTGTAAGATTTTGGAGTGCTACAATTTGCACTTCTCCTAATTCTTGGTTGAGTTCCAACCGTATAGATCCAGTCAAATTTGTTGTTTCACTGCATGCACAGGCCAGCTTAGATATCTTCTTCTTCATTCCCATGGCAAGTCCAGGAATTGGTGGGATGAATGCATCTACACCTGTAGCAGTGCATGGATCTTTGTTGGGGTTTTTTTGATGATCATCTTCTGGCATGAGTCCTCCCGACAGTGCTGATGTTGAAAGTTCTTTTTCATATTGTATCTTAGTTCATTTTCGGGGTAGCAAAATTAGGCTTTGATCCTCTGTATAAACACAAACAGACCCTTTGCCTACACTTTTATATGCCCTTTATATCATTGTGTAGAGCTCATTGGAGGTCACCACACAGGAACTGCTTTTTTTTTTTTTAACATTAATCTACACTTACATGACGAATACTTTATTTACTAGGCTCACCCCTATACCAGGTCCCCCCTATGTACCCCTTTACAGTCACTGTCCATCAGCGTAGCAAAATGTTGTAGAATCACTACTTGCCTTCTCTGTGTTGTACAGCCCTCCCCTTTCTCCCACCCCGCTATGGATGCTAATCTTAATACCCCCCTTTTTCTCCCCCTCCTTATCCCTCCCTACCCACCCATCCTCCCCAGTCCCTTTCCCTTTGGTACCTGTTAGTCCATTCTTGAGTTCTGTGATTCTGCTGCTGTTTTGTTCCTTCAGTTTTTCCTTTGTAGTTATATTCCACAGATGAGTGAAATCATTTGGTATTTCTCTTTCTCCGCTTGGCTTGTTTCACTGAGCATAATACCCTCCAGCTCCATCCATGTTGCTGCAAATGGTAGGATTTGCCTTTTCTTATGGCTGAGTAGTATTCCTTTGTGTATATGTACCACATCTTCTTTATCCATTCATCTATCGATGGACATTTAGGTTGCTTCCAATTCTTGGCTATTTTGTAAATAGTGCTGCGATAAACATAGGGGTGCACTGATCTTTCTCATACTTGATTGCTGCATTCTTAGGGTAAATTCCTAGGAGTGGAATTCCTGGGTCAAATGGTAAGTCTGTTTTGAGCATTTTGATGTACCTCCATACTGCTTTCCACAATGGTTGAACTAACTTACATTCCCACCAGCAGTGTAGGAGGGTTCCCCTTTTTCCACAGCCTTGCCAACATTTGTTGTTGTTTGTCTTTTGGATGGCAGCCATCCTTACTGGTGTGAGGTGATACCTCATTGTAGTTTTAATTTGCATTTCTCTGATAATTAGCGATGTGGAGCATCTTTTCATGTGTCTGTTGGCCATCTGTATTTCTTTTTTGGAGAACCGTCTGTTCAGTTCCTCTGCCCATTTTTTAATTGGGTTATTTGTTTTTTGTTTGTTGAGGCGTGTGAGCTCTTTATATATTCTGGATGTCAAGCCTTTATCGGATGTGTCATTTTCAAATATATTCTCCCATACTGTAGGGTTCCTTTTTGTTCTATTGATGGTGTCTTTTGCTGTACAGAAGCTTTTCAGCTTAATATAGTCCCACTTGTTCATTTTTGCTGTTGTTTTCCTTGCCCGGGGAGATATGTTCAAGAAGAGGTCACTCATGTTTATGTCTAAGAGGTTTTTGCCTATGTTTTCTTCCAAGAGTTTAATGGTTTCATGACTTACATTCAGGTCTTTGATCCATTTTGAGTTTACTTTTGTATATGGGGTTAGACAATGGTCCAGTTTCATTCTCCTACATGTAGCTGTCCAGTTTTGCCAGCACCATCTGTTGAAGAGACTGTCATTTTGCCATTGTATGTCCATGGCTCCTTTGTCAAATATTAATTGACCATATATGTCTGGGTTAATATCTGGATTGTCTAGTCTGTTCCATTGGTCTGTGGCTCTGTTCTTGTGCCAGTACCAAATTGTCTTGATTACTATGGCTTTATAATAGAACTTGAAGTTGGGGAGTGAGATCCCCCCTACTTTATTCTTCTTTCTCTGGATTGCTTTGGCTATTCAGGGTCTTTGGTGGTTCCATATGAATTTTTGAATTATTTGTTCCAGTTCATTGAAGAATGTTGCTGGTAGTTCCATAGGGATTGCATCAAATCTGTATATTGCTTTGGGCAGGATGGCCATTTTAATGATATTAATTCTTCCTAGCCATGAGCATGGGATGCATTTCCATCTGTTAGTATCCCCTTTAATTTCTCTTAAGAGTGACTTGTAGTTTTCAGAGTATAAGTCTTTCACTTCTTTGGTTAGGTTTATTCCTAGGTATTTTATTTTTTTTGATGCAATTGTGAATGGAGCTGTTTTCCTGATTTCTCTTTCTGTTGGTTCATTGTTAGTATATAGGAAAGCCACAGATTTTTGTGTGTTGATTTTGTATCCTGCAACTTTGCTGTATTCCGATATCAGTTCTAGTAGTTTTGGGGTGGAGTCTTTAGGGTTTTTTATGTACAGTATCATGTCATCTGCAAATAGTGACAGTTTAACTTTTCTTCTTTACCGATCTGGATTCCTTGTATTTTTTTGTTTTGTCTGATTGCCGTGGCTAGGACCTCCAGTAGTAGGTTAAATAACAGTGGGGAGAGTGGGCATCCCTGTCTAGTTCCCGATCTCAGAGGAAAAGCTTTCAGCTTCTCGCTGTTCAATGTAATGTTGGCTGTGGGTTGTTCATAGATGGCCTTTATTATGTTGAGGTACTTGCCCTCTATTCCCATTTTGCTGAGAGTTTTTATCATGAATGGATGTTGAACTTTGTCAAATGCTTTTTCAGCATCTATGGAGATGATCATGTGGTTTTTGTCTTTGTTTTTGTTGATGTGGTGGATGATGTTGATGGACTTCCGAATGTTGTGCCATCCTTGCATCCCTGGGATGAATCCCACTTGGTCATGGTGTATGATCCTTTTGATGTATTTTTGAATTCGGTTTGCTAATATTTTGTTGAGTATTTTTGCATCTACATTCATCAGGGATACTGGTCTGTAGTTTTCTTTTTTGGTGGGGTCTTTGCCTGGTTTTGGTATTAGGGTGATGTTAGCTTCATAGAATGAGTTTGGGAGTATCCCCTCCTCTTCTATTTTTTGGAAAACTTTAAGGAGAATGGGTATTATGTCTTCCCTGTATGTCTGATAAAATTCCGAGGTAAATCCATCTGGCCCGGGGGTTTTGTTCTTTGGTAGTTTTTTGATTACCGCTTCAATTTCGTTGCCGGTAATTGGTCTGTTTAGATTTTCTGTTTCTTTCTGGGTCAGTCTTGGAAGGTTGTATTTTTCTAGGAAGTTGTCCATTTCTCCTAGGTTTCCCAGCTTGTTAGCATAAAGGTTTTCATAGTACTCTCTAATAATTTTTGTATTTCTGTGGGGTCCGTCGTGATTTTTCCTTTCTCGTTTCTGATACTGTTGATTTGTGTTGACTCTCTTTTCCTCTTAATAAGTCTGGCTAGAGGCTTATCTATTTTGTTTATTTTCTTGAAGAACCAGCTCTTGGTTTCATTGATTTTTGCTATTGTTTTATTCTTCTCAATTTTGTTTATTTCTTCTCTGATCTTTATTATGTCGCTCCTTCTTCTGACCTTAGGCCTCATTTGTTCTTCTTTTTCCAATTTCAATAATTGTGACATTAGACCATTCATTTGGGCTTGTTCTTCCTTTTTTAAATATGCTTGGATTGCTATATACTTTCCTCTTAAGACTGCTTTTGCTGTGTCCCACAGAAGTTGGGGCTTAGTGTTGTTGTTGTCGTTTGTATCCATATATTGCTGGATCTCCATTTTGATTTGGTCATTGATCCATTGATTATTTAGGAGCATGTTGTTTAGCCTCCATGTGTTTGTGAGTCTTTTTGCTTTCTTTGTACAGTTTATTTCTAATTTTATGCCTTTGTGGTCTGAAAAGTTGGTTGGTAGGGATTCAATCTTTTGGAATTTACTGAGGCTCTTTTTGTGTCCTAGTATGTGGTCTATTCTGGAGAATGTTCCATGTGCACTTGAGAAGAATGTGTATCCTGTTGCTTTTGGATGTAGAGTTCTATAGATGTCTATTAGGTCCATCTGTTCTAGTGTGTTGTTTAGTGCCTCTGTGTCCTTACTTATTTTCTGTCTGGTGGATCTGTCCTTTGGAGTGACTGGTGTGTTGAAGTCTCCTAGAATGAATGCATTGCTTTCTATTTCCTCCTTTAGTTCTGTTAATATTTGTTTCACATACGTTGGTGCTCCTGTATTGGGTGCATATATATTTATAATGGTTACATCCTCTTGAAGGACTGAGCCCTTTATCATAATGGAATGTCCTTCTTTGTCTTTTGTTACTTTCTTTATTTTGAAGTCTGTTTTGTCTGATACCAGAATTGCAACACCTGCTTTCTTCTCTTTGTTGTTTGCCTGAAATATCTTTTTCCATCCCTTGACTTTAAGTCTGTGCATGTCTTTGGGTTTGAGGTGAGTCTCTTGTAAGCAGCATATGGATGGATCTTGCTTTTTTATCCATTCTATTTCTCTGTGTCTTTTGATTGGTGCATTCAGTCCATTTACATTTAGGGTGATTATTGAAAGGTATGAATTTATTGCCATTGCAGGCTTTAAGTTTGTGGTTACCAAAGGTTCAGGGTTAGCTTCTTTACTATCTTACTGTCTAACTTAACTCACTTGTTGAGCTATTATAAACGCGGTCTAATGATTCTTTATTTCTCTCCCTTCTTATTCCTCCTCCTCCCTTCTTCATATGTTGGGTGTTTTGTTCTGTGCTCTTTCTAGGAGTGCTCCCATCTAGAGCAGTCCCTGTAGGATGCCCTGTAGAGGTGGTTTGTGGGAGGCAAATTCCTTCAATTTTTGTTTGTCTGGGAATTGTTTAATCCCTCCTTCATATTTAAATGACATTCGTGCTGGATACAGTAGTCTTGGTTCAAGGCCCTTCTGTTTCATTGCATTAAGTATATCATGCCATTCTTTTCTGGCCTGTAGGGTTTCTGTTGAGAAGTCTGATGATAGCCTGATGGGTTTTCCTTTGTAGGTGACCTTTTTTTTCTCTCCGGCTGCCTTTAATATTTTTTCCTTGTCTTTGATCTTTGCCATTTTAATTATTATGTGTTTTGCTGTTGCCCTCCTTGGATCCCTTGTCATGGGAGTTCTGTGTACCTCTGTGTTCTGAGAGGCCATTTCTTCCCCTAGTTTGGGGAAGTTTTCAGCAATTATTTCTTCAAAGACATTTTCTATCCCCTTTTCTCTCTCTACTTCTTCTGGAATACCTATAATTCTTATATTGTTCCTTTTCGTTTGGTCACTCAGCTCTCTTAAAATTCTTTCATTCCTGGAGATCCTTTTATCTCTCTCTGCATCAGCTTCTCTGCGTTCCTGTTCTCTGTTTTCTAGTCCATTAATGGTCTCTTGCATCTCGTCCATTCTCTTTTGAAGTCCTTCCAAAGCTTGTTTTATTTCTGTATTCTCCTTCCTTAGTTATTGCATATTTCTCTGCAAGTCCATCAGCATGGTTATGACTTTTGTTTTGAGTTCTTTTTCAGGAAGACTGGCTAAATCTATCTCTCCAGGTTCCTTCTCAGGGGAAGATGTAGCAGATGCCGAAGCTGTCTGGGTTAGTCTTGTCTGGATCATATTTTTTTGCCTTTTCATGTTGACAGGTGCTATTGACTGTCAGCTGGGAGGGCCAAACTTTTCACTTGCTACTGGCCTTTCTTTACTGGGACAACTTCGACCTCTAGTGGCTTGTGTTGGGTAATTGCGAGTAGGCTGGGTCTTTGCGTCTTGCCCGGTGGATATGGATGGATCTCCCTTTCTTTGGGCGGGGTTTGCCTTAGGCTGTTTCTCTGCTTTCGCAGCGCCCAGAGGGGTAATGGACCCGGGGGTGGGGTGGGGGGCTGTTTGGCTGTTTACCTCCGTGAGGGGTCTCAGAGCTGTTGCCCAGCGGGTTAGTGCACCCGGTTTTCCCTGTAATTTCCAGCCACTGGGCTGTGACCTATGCTGTTTCCGTCCAGCTGTTAAATCCCTGTCCCTTTAAGACTTTCAAAAAGCCTCCGCTTTTCTTTGTCACAGGGGCATCAGCTTCGTCACCCGCTCAGAGGTCTTGCTGCCCTATTTCATTAGTTACCAGCCCTCCACGCATGCACTGTGTCTGCGCTCTGGTGCGGATGGCTGGGGCTGGGTGTTCGGCAGTCCTGGGCTCCCTCTCCCTCCCGCTCTGCCTACTCTTCTCCCGCCGGGAGCTGGGGGGATGGGCGCTCGGGTCCCGCAGGGCCGGGGCTTGTATCTTACCCCTTTCACCAGGCGCTGGGTTCTCGCTGGTGTAGTTGTATTCTGTCTGTTGTCCTGTGTCTTCTGGTCTCTCTTTTAGGATTAGTTGTATTTGTTGTATTTTCAAAAATATATATGTTTTTGGGAGGAGATTCCCACTGTCCTACTCATGCCGCCATGTTGGCTCTGCCCCCCTGTGTGTTTATCTTTACTCACTCATGTAATGTGTATTTCTTGATCACCTACTTAATGCCATACATTGTCCTAGGCACTAGGAATGCAGCAGTTAATAGAACAGACAAAAATTCCTTCTGAATGAAGCTCACACTCTAGCCATGACTATTTCTGCATTTGCAAGGACCTCTTTGTTATAAACATGATTCTAACATATGAACAAGGTCAATTTTTCAACATTAATAACATGTATACAGTGCTTTACAGTTTATGCAAAACACTTTCATGTCACTGTAGCATTTATTCCTCAAAAGGACCTTTGGAGAATTTGCAAGAAATATAACAGACCATTTAAATAGAGTGATAAATAATATTATGCTGTCAAAAGGAAAAGGAACAAAGGGGATGAACAGATATTTCTTTAAAAGGAAAAAAATGAAAAAGTATTCAGCTTCTTCAAGTGCTCAAAAATATGTAATTTATAGTGGAAAGATAACAATTTTTACCTGTAAAAGTAATAAAAATGAAGAGAAAAGATTGTGCACAGGGCTGGTAAGGAATCAGGAGGTGGTGACCTTGGTGCATTTACGCATGGTAAGCCCTTCAATGCATGTGCCCTTTAACACAGTAATTTTGCTTTCAGTTATCCACCCAACAGAAATAATCAGAGATTTGGGTTTAAAATAGCAAAACGATTTTAAAACTGCAAATGTTATCCAAGTTACATGAAACCTAGATGAAGCACCTAATGCAAATAAATCGTACCACAAGCCTTCCCTGGAAGGAGATCACTGCCACACACTGTCAGACGTGCAGACTGTGCCGCAGCCCTGCGTGGAGTGGCCAAGGGGCACTGTGCCAAAACTGAAGGCCAACTGTGCCCCACTGACACGCCAACTACAAACTGAATGTGTGGAAGAGGATATGTATAATCGGGGATGAAACTACGATTGACAAAACAAGCTGTAATTCTGAGACTATTGTTGATTTATCCCAGTTTTTATTCCTCTAGCATCTCAGATTACAAACCATTTACTTTGACACCTCCCTGCTAGTGTGTAAATAGCTCACATCATCATTCTGTACATGATCATGAGAATAATGATATTAATGTTTCTTAAAGATTTATAATATGTCATGTTCTATGTTGAAGGCGTTATCTCCTTCCAGAGGTTGGTACTATTATTAGCATATCTACATTTTGCTGGGAAGAAACTGAGCCTCAGAGACATGAGTAACGTGTCCAAAATCAAGCAGCCAGTGTTGGCAGTGATCCAGTCCTGCTCTAAATCCCAGGTTCCTTGACCAGTGAGCCACACACGCCCTGATCTTTGACCTTATAATAATAGTTACTTGGATTTTTTTAAATCTATTGAATTAGGCCCTAAATTATACTAGGGGAATACATTTCTTACTCAACTTAGAGTAAAATGTATTATACCCAGTTGACAAAAAATGCTTGAGTCATAAATAAATAAAGCTGTACTTGTTTTGAAGTCACTTCTGAATCTTCTACCTTATTCAAATTTAAATCTTTAAGTTGTTTTGTTGGGGAGCTTTTCCTTCCAGTGGAGAGTATCTAAATCAATACCTTTTTTTCCCATTTTTGGTGACATCATCTTGTCTGAGACTCTATCTCCTCACCCAGGCCCCACCAATAGCCTCCTGACCAATCTTCTAGACTCCAACCCATCCATCACGTTCATCACCTCAAAATACCATTTAAGCAAAAGGCTTCCCATCTGGTGAGCCGAGATGCAAGCCCCAAACTCCCAGGTCTCTGGGCGACCGAGCGTGGGCAGAGCTCCCAGGCGCCAGGGATCCTGGTAGAGGCTTACACTGAAGGGGTCGTCTGGACGTGGCACTTTCAGGGCTAAACCAGGGAAGCTGGTTATGCTACATTCTTTTCCCAGTCTCCAAATCCTCTTCTCTTAACTGCTATGTATTCTGCAAATATCATCAGTTTCTACTTGTGCCATGGAAAAATTGGGAAGCGCAGATTTACAACAATTCAAACTCCCTTTCAATAGCTCATGCTGCCTAACAGAAAATCCTCTATTCTTAAAGTAACATGCAAAGCCCTTGGCAGTCTGGCCAGGACTAACCTTCAACCATCTGCCCATCCTGACCCCACTGCCCAATCTCTCCAGTCTCCTGATTACCCCTTGAATGTAGCTTTTCCATTTTCCCTCATTTACTCAGAGCCACCCCCAAGGATTCAGTTGGCTGAAAGCCACTTCTGAAGCCCAAGCTCGTCTTCCGCAAGGTCTTGAGGACCTCACCTTAGGACAATCCTTCGGGCCGCCCCTTGGTCAAGGAGCCAGGCACATGGGAGCCTCCCAGTTCTTGAACTTGAACTGCTGTGTTGAGCTATTACTGTTCCTCTTCCAAGAGTTATTTATCCTTCCCCATGTTTATATTTTGTCTGTCCAGCCAGAATGTAGTCTCTTTGGTAGCAGCTGTGATGCCTTATATTTATGTCCCCCACAGTACTCAGCAATGCCATTTCTTATACAGAATTGGCATGCAATAAATACATGTTTATAGATAACTGATTAATACTTTCTCCAAACTGGCCATGTGAGGAATTCAGTAAACCTTCCACACAAATAAAGCCTCCAATATTTTTTCGGGTGGGTAAATTGCCTTGTCATTATTCTGACTCCAGAATCTTAGCTTTCCTTAAATGCCTGGTAGAAGATAGAACCGAGAACCAAGGATGAACACTTCCCTCCCTGGGTGACAGGAAAAGGGCAGCATCACAGTGGGGGTGGAGAGGGACAGGAAGAAATATTAGAACGACAGGAAGAAAATATTAGAAATGTAAAGAAACCACTTTGAAGAACTTTTGGAGAGGCAGAGAGCCTTCCAAATATAGAAAAAAAAAACAGAGGAAAGGTAGGATAAAAAGGGCTTCACAGTACAGAAAAAAGTAAAATGAAGCTGTCTGTATTAGAGTGTGGCCAGGGGAACATGTGCAAAAAGGCCAGCACAGATGCCAGTCTCTGCCTAGAGAGGGGCAGCCTGCTTGACCCCTCCAGAAGGGCGCCTTCAGTGCACTCTGTGCAGATGGCAGACCTCATATGCATGTCTGGGGAGGCCCCTCATTGCCCACGCAGCACAGAACCCCAATTACAGGACTGAAGGCAGGCACAATGAACCGATGGAAAATTTCCTTCAGGCAACATGATCTCAGCATAAAAAACAATATTGATCCATTTGCCTCCTGGCCAATGAGAAATCAAGTTAGATAAAGGAAATTAGGCAATAGCTTTAATGTGACTCCAACTGCAGCTGCAAAATAAACCTAATGTACCCTGACTTTCCTGCCCAAGCTCTCTCTGGTTTGCACAGGCCACTCTCCTGGGAGGGCACTGAGTAGCTGTTTCATAGGCACATGGAATCTTTTAGAAAAACAACTCAACTGCCCTCTGGTGTCCAAGGAATCCCACTGCCAGGATGTGCTGGGAAGTGATGTCCAGGAGCTGGCAGATTTGCAGGGACCCATGCCACCCTCTGGCCAAGAGCACACTTGTCACTGAGGATAGAGCGTGCAATCTGCTGCCCTGCAGTGCAGTGAGGAAACTCTGACCTTGAATTCACTGGCAGCCTGCTCAGCAGCCCCAGCTCACTGCTCCGCATGAGCCTATATATATATATATATATATGTATATTCCTTAACCTCAGTTCATACATGATAAAAGTGGGGCAATCAGGGCCCTCTTGCACAATTGTGCAAAATCCATGTGGCTCTAAGCGGAGACCCTGATTGAGAGGAAAGAGTTCTATGTCTGTGTGCACGTGTCTTGGGTGAGTGCCCATATTCTCTATTTTAAGAGGTAGGTATGCAGTTAGAACAACAAAATACAGAGGCCAGCTCTAAAGTGAATACTTGCTGGGTCACCTCAGGGTGTAGCAGGGGTCATGAACCCAATTCGTCCAACTGTATTTCCTCCAACCCCACATCCCAGTACCACAGCCCATCTCACTCTGCAGTGAGACCTAATAGCTAGACCACCAGACTCACACTTCAAGACACAACAACTGCAGCAAAAAGTAAAGCCACCACCTGTCTACTTGCCCTGCCCCTGCAGCCCTGGGTAAAGGGTGGCATTATGCCATATTCACTTTTGTCTTCAGCAAGCTATCATGGTCTCTGGCACATATCAGGGGCACAATATATGGCTTTTAATTACTGAACAAACAGATGTGGGCCAAGATAAAATATAATAGAGACAAATGGAAAGTCTTTCATTTAGTTACAAGAATCCAGCAATTTTATATTTCTACTGGCAAGAATTTGGCAGCATTTGATCTAAAATCAGGGGCTAGATGGATGTCCTAGAGAAACTCTCACACATGTACACAAGGATGTACATAGTGAAACAGTGAAAGACTGGAAACAACCAAAATGTCTATTGGCTGAAGAATATATAATCAATTATGCTATAGTCATAAAATCGAATGCTATACAGCAGTGAAAAGGGACGGAATAACTTACACATTTCAACAACCTACACAATAAGGCCCACCAACATAATACTGAGAAAGTTATACAATAATACCTGAAGTACAATACAATTCATACAAAGTTAAAAATACACAAAATATAAAGCTAAAAATATATATGCATATATATACACATATATATAATGGCTTTGCAATGTATCTATATATAGTACCACAGAAAGAAATGCACGGGAATAATAAACATCAAAGCCAAGATCCAAAGCAGTTGTTGGGGAGAGGAAAGGAGATGGACTTGAGACGGTTAATATGCAAGTGTTAACTGAACTATTCTTTGTACCTTTTGTTTTTATTAAATATTGCACCTTTTTAAAATTATGGACATTGTAAATTACTGTCTGCTCAAATGAATTAAAAGTGCAATATGGAAAAGCAATCATTTACTATAATCCCAGTCATCTTAACATAAACATCAGAGAAGAAGACCCAATACAAATTTTAAAATTGCTGACTGAACAAATATGATATTAGAACTTCATGCAACAGCTCACGTTTCACTGTTTTTAACCTTCAAACAGCAATTTCATAAGATGTATCCTGGAAAATTTAATAAAGGAAATTAAAAGTTCTACATTGGAGTTGTAAAACTAACAGTCTCACATGTTCTTGCTCTGGTAGTATTACAGGCAGAATTCTGTCCAGTTCTGGGACTCCCATCTTCATAGGACATGGACAAGTGTGTGTCAAGAGAAGCCAAGAAGAGTGGTCAGGACATTGGGATTCTGCTAATCATAGACCTAATGATCCACTGGGGGATCTGAGAATGCTTACCTGGTCATGAGAAAGTTTATTTGGGTCAATGACTTCCTTCAAATATTTGAATGAATGAATGAGTGAATGAATGAATAGACTGTCCCATGAGAGCTCAGATATATTCTGCATAGGTCTAGAGGCCAAACATGTTAGGAAATGGAAGTAGGTAATTTTAATGCAACCAAGGGACGCTCCTAACAATTACAGCCATCTCAAAAAGGACTGAACACTTTGGTTAGATGGTAAGTTCCCTAAAACTAGTAGTAATCAAGCAAGGCTATGAGGAACTCTGGGGAGCTAACTGGACTTTATGAGTTCCAAATCTGGGTGCACATCAGAATCCCTGGAGGACTCTTTAAAACACAGAAGGCTGGGCTCCACCCACCACGTTTCTGAGCCAGCAGCTCCGGGCTCACACCTGAGAATCTGCATTTAGAAGAGTGATTCCCAGATGATGCTGATGATGCTGATCCAGGGACCATACTTGGAGAAATCTTGATTTATAAAAAAAAAAAGACAAATCAGCTTTAAGTAAGTTTTCTGGAGTTTTGTTCAGGCTATTAAAAAGACTGCCCTTCCCTAAATTACTGCCTCCAAAGAGACTTCCACTGTGATCCTCTCCTGAAGGAAAGGGTGCATTTTTACTGATACTTTCTCCAAAGTTCTTTATAGGAAGCCATGGCTCTTTGCTATGTTTAAGAATACAAGGACCTTGGGATTTTCTTTTCAGGTAGTGATATTAAATTTCCTTTGATCCATTTCACTTCATCTTCTGTTTCCTCCATAACCAAGGGTCCACGTTTTTAAGATAGCTGGTCAGAATTAGGAGTGTGTCTGAGATAGAAAAAATAGAGTTGTTCGGCCCACAAAAGATCCAACCAGGCTTAGGCCACATTCATGGCCAGGCCAGCAGTGCCACTGGCCACTGACTCTGGAATGCACCTTTGTCATGCACTGCATTGGGGAAGGAGAAGGCAGAAGTACCAAGAATTCTTTTTTCTTTTAACTCAAAGGGAAAAAATGTAAAACCTGGATCTTGAACCAGTTCCAGGAACAGATAAATAAAGCCCAACCAAAATTTTTAAATCACACATCTGTTCACTGATCCAAGATTATTAGTATCTGGTTTACTCACTCAACAAATAATTATTGCACTCTTATGTATGCCTGGCACTGTTTTGGTACCTACAGATACAGCTTGCAACTAAGACAATAAAATGTCAAAGACAGAAACATATATAACATATATCAGGTATGGAAAAAAATACAACACGTGTTTAGTCAGAAAAGCCTATGCCTTTCACACAAACACCCCCTCCCTTGGTGCTTATTTTTTGCCCAAATCCTAATGCTTAAAATAAACTGTGCTTACTCTGGCAAAGGCAAATGATCAATGATAGAATGGGTTGCTGTGATCTGTTCCTAAGCTGTTTTTCTTGTATGATTTGCAAAAAAAAAAAAAATGCAGCTATTAGTAGCAAAGTCCCTGGAAATCATTTCTAGATCACTTGAAAGGTACAGTTGCATAAGAACATGTTTAAATAAACAACCTGGAATAAACAGTGGTTAAAAATGTACTCGTATGTAATCAGCAAAGCTAGCATTTTTTTATGCATAGTCCAAAACGCTCTTTAAAGCAAATGTCTTTCTGAAGGCCACAAAATGGATCTTAGGTAGTTAGAACAGTTCCACTAAAAATAATTTTTCAAAGGACTTAGCTCTGGGGGCACTTAAGAGTTCTGGTTTAATCAGGTTATCTTAGCCAAATGAATCCATCGAAGCTTCTTACTGTTAGTCATTCTTGATGCAAATTGGAGATGTGCATGAAATACAAGAGGTGAAGCTTTCCTATGAAATATGATTCTAGTACCTTTTGGTCATGTCTGCAGTAAGGCATTACTGTACAGACTTTTGAATCACAACTATAGCTAGTAACAGCTCCCCTTATTTGATAAATTGATCATCTAATACTTCTGAGCCCTACTGCATGCCAAGCACCACTGAACACTATGTGCCAAGCATTTTAGTTATTTTGTTTTTTATTTATTATATCAAGCATTTTATGTGCCCTATCTTAAACTCTCACAACAACACTATGAAATAAGTATCATTGGCAGCATCCCTACTTTACAAATAAACTGAAGTGCAGAAAAATTAAATAACATTCCTAAGGTCACATCCAGTTTGGAAGTGGCAGAGTAGGAATTTAACTCCAAAGACTTTCTCTTTACAGGCTCTGTTTCTGTCCCCTGTAGCCGGGATGAAGGGCTGGACATTAGGTGGGTTAGCAAAATACACTTATTCCTCAAGATTCTTCGCTATCAAAAGCCAGAAAATTGTTGTGATTACTATAGAAATCTGCAGTAACTACTGTGTGAAGAGTGTCCTGCAGCTGTGCAAAAGTACAACCCAGGTAACCTAACCCGATGGCCTGTTGCTTCCATGAACATATACAGAACAACACAGTGAAAATGATGCCACAAACCATCTTCACTTCCACTCATGCATCTGGTACAAGGCCTCCGCACTCTCTGCACCCCTCCCCCCCACCAATGTGCTCTGCAGTGGTGGGGACTTGAGGCCAGGCCAGGGGGAGGGAGGAGTTAGTTCTAAACACACTTGGAAACAGCTGGGTCTTTGGCTGACCAATTTGTATGAGCAGCAAGGCAGGTGCTGTGTTTACGGGCACATGTGAGTGTGTGCCAGCATGTGTACCTACACTTCCTTTGAGGAGAAGGAAGATGGTGCACAAATTGGTCAATGATACACACACCTTTGTGCAGTGTCAAGGTAAAATGCCCAGTAGCTTCTGTGAAACACCTAGAATAATACACCATAAGCACCACTCTGCCAAAGGGCACCTTGCACACTGTTTCTTATTTACCCCCACACCCCACAATCCCAAGGATCAAACAGGCGCTCTCCCCTTGCTTTCTTTCACACACAACACCCCCTCTAGAATCCAGAGGGGCACTTTCATGAGCTGCAAGTCATTACACCTCACAGAATATAAAGTTAAATTCATTTATCTCTACCGTCAATGAGAAAGGGAAGGAAATTAAGCAGGAAAGGCTGCACAATGCCTCCAAGAATGGTGTATTCAAGGTCAAAGCCTGCTATAATCGAGTTACAAAAATAATAAATGAAAATAACTATGAACAAACTATGCCTGCTCTGCAGATACAGCCCAGCTACAAGTCTTCATTAAATGTTCCAGCACACACAACGTGTTAGTTGTGTGCTTGTGTGCTTGAGATTCTATGAGATACCCTGTAGCTCATAAATACTGAAAAGGGACAGTTGCCATAGAAACTAAGTGCTCTTTAATGAATACCGAAGAACTGAGGCTCACAGGATAGTCTTAAATTGACAGAACATGAGTTACTGCTGCTGCTATGGGCTTGCAAGTAATTTGCAGACCATCTTCTCTAATAAGACCTTTAAGAAGTTGGCCAATATGACCAGCCTCTGTCTTGACCACATGACACCACAAAATTCTGTCGTGATACCACATAAAAATCATACCCCTGGCTTCTTCCCCTGGACTCTAAGGACACAAGATATTCTGCAGAAACAGGGCAAACATTTAGATTGGGACTGTGTCCTTAAATTCGAAGCTTTGACCCAAGTAGTGGGGCGTGAGGACACATACCTCTGTCACAAGCAATAGACACGGACTCAATGAGCTGTCAAGCTGAATACAGCGGACTCGTTTTACTTCTGGAAAGGGAGGTGCTCTGGATGCACCAGATGTAGTTTGTTTTTATTGTGCAATGACACAGAAGAGCTACTGCAGTTGATTTTTGCAGCAACTTTTTACAGGCTAGTAACGTCTTAGATAATCTTTCATCAGGATGTCCAGACTTTCTCTACTGACTCCCACGCCCAGTTCTCTCTCACCGTCCATCCCACATGTCAGATCCCTCACTCTGAATCATCTGGGCTCTTTTACAGATTTAAAAGAAAGAAAGCATGGCTGCACTGCTTTTCTTTCCCCTGGTCTCCCTCAGTAACTTAAATGCAGTCCATGTTTAAGGTTACAGATTATGTTGCAAACATACTTAACATTACACGCCATTAATAAGTAACGAGAATTTTTTTTAAAGGAAAGAAAGAAAAATATCTGTGTACCGTGAAGCCAAAAATCATCAGCAAATGCATCCGTTCTTCCTGAGGCTGGCCAGTTCTTGCATAACCGGCCCCCTGGTGGGGCCTGCTTGGGGCCCGAGCTCAGTGTGGGCTGTGGGTGCCCCCTTCAGGGCCTGGAGTGAAATGCATGTTGCTCTCACTTGATACTAACTTGTCAGGGGGCCATTGTTTTTGCTTAGATCTTTCAGGAAATTTCAAAGGAAAATTTTGACAAATCTCTACTGGACCTCAGACAGTAAGCCTTCACACTGCCAGATTTCAGCTAATATTAAAATCAAGTAGGTAAAATTTAATATTAAAAAGGAGCATCTTGCAAGGAAAATACCCCTTTAGGTGTATCCATTTATTCATTTGATTAAACAGTATTTTTCCACTCAAGGAGTTCTGCTTAAAATTGTAATAAACAAAATGAAAACTGGAGAGAGCAGCCTAAGACCTCCTCACCTTCCCACTCCCTTGCACAGCTTGAAACTGTCTCTGTTTCATGGAATGTCTGGCTTTCACTGCTTCCTCCCAGGCCTCCCATCAGTGCCTCAGTTTATCTCGCCTGTTTAGTCTTGACTCTCAGGGCGGGAGGTGCCATTGACTCTCCTCTTTGGTGTGACTGCACTAATGTCAGCTGTCTTCAGTGCCATTTTGTTTTTGCCTCTCATGTCATATTCTTAACACGTTCCTTCTGAGACTGAGAGTACCTGACTTTATATCTCCTCTCCTCTCCCTAGACTATTGGCTTCCTAAGGGCAGGACCCGGCTCTCACACGATCTTGACCTCACGTCTGGCTGAGTGAACCTGTGAGTGAAAGAACACAAGCTCCTATTCACTTTATTTTTTTGGCAGTAAGAGCTGCTTGACCAGTTAATAGCTCCCAAACCTCAAAAATGAAGAGGACACAAAAAAATACAACCAGTGAAGCAGTTCTTTCTTCTCTCTTTGGAAAATCCTTTCCACTGACAGTCATCTTTATTCATTCATTCTTGCAACAATCGTTTACTGATAACTTGCAATAAGTTAAAAACATGAAGTGAAGAAGTACAACTTTTACTTTTCCTCTAACCATAACTGTTGCTGAATAAAATCTTTCCAATTTTCTTTTATATCATTTCTTTATTTTTCCCAGCTTTACTGAGATATAATTGACATAAAACACTGTGTAAGTTCAAGGTGTATAACATGTTGGTTTGTTATACTTACATATTGCAAAATGATCACCACCATAGCATTAGCTAACACCTTCATCATGTCACATAATTACCATTTCTTCTTTGTGGTGAGAACATTTAAGATCTACTCTCTTAGCAACTTTCAAGTATATAATGCAGTTTATGCCACTTTTGAATCACAGCAATCTTCCATGCATGTGGAAAGCTGTGTTCTTCTCACTCACCTGTTCAACATTTACTGTGCTTCTACTCTGTGCTGAAGTGAGCCAGGCCCTGGGGATGCAGGATCTACTAAAACATAATTCCCCACTCCTTAAGTGTGAGCTGTGCACAGTGATTTCCTTCAAAAGGTACAATATGGAAAAGGAGGAAGTAAGTAACTGTACAGTGGAAAACATGACAGTCTACCTGGGCTGGCTGATCCAGTGCAACATCAGCAGGGAGGGATTATGTTGACAGAATGTACCCTTGAAAGGATATAATGAAAATGGTACTTTACTTGTATGGTCTTTCCCCAAAAACCCACAACCCCAGGCCAATAATGAGAAAAAACATCAGAAAAATCATGAGAGAGACATTCTGCAAAATACCTGACCACTATTCCTCAAAACTGTTAAAGTCATCAAAAGCAAAGAAAGCCAGAGAAACTCATAGACCACAGGAGCCCAAGTAAATATGAGGAGTAAATGCCCTGTGGTGTCCCGGGTGGGATCTTGGACCAGAGAATAGTAGGCAAAAACTAAGGAAATCTCAGTAAAATATGGTATCTAATTAATAACAGCACATCAGCATCGGTTCATGAATTATAACAAATGTACCATAGGAATGTACTATAATAATAATGGAACCTGAGTGTGGGGGTATACAGGAACTCTGTACTGTCTTTGCAATTTCTCTGCAAATCTGAAACTATTCTGAAATAAACCAGTTATTTTACAAAATGGAATTAGGCTTCAAGAATGTTAATGAGGGAGGAAAACAGTGAATGAAAACTGTGGTACAGAATTGCAAGTGGGCGCGCAGCGGTCCCCAGGACTCGGTCTGCTCGGGGACAAGAGGCAGGCGTGACGGTGGTGAGGTAGTGGCTGAAGGCAGTAGGAAGCTGTGGGTGATGCATGGACAGTGAGAGAAGGCTAAAAATATTGTGGTGCATCAGAAAGGTCCTCACTGAGGTCATCAGCATAAATTTTGGTCAGGAACAGTCAGCCCAGATAAGCAACTTTCTCATAACAACCAGGCTAAGAATAGAGAAAGCTGGTGCTGTGGTCAGTCTAGATAAGGAATCAGCATACGGTTTCCACAAATTGAAATGAACCATGATAAATGCATTCTCTTCCTGTTCAAAGATCTACATTCTTCCATATCCACTATTCTATGAAGCCTCTTCTTCAACTGCCCCTTCTCTCCTGCCTCCCACATACTCTGCAGGTTTCACATTGAAAAAGATGAATAATGACACTGCAAAATATTCTGATGGTGGCTTAGAGAGAATTCCTAAGATAAAGGGTTGGAGAAACAAACGACATGTAGAAAGAGTCAAATAAATTCAAAGGGGACTATATCGTTTCAATACATCCTGCCAAGAAAGGATAATATTCCTACATTTTTCAAAAGGACAGTAAAAAAAAGAAGCATAAAACAAAGGTCTCCAGTTTTTAAAGATAATCTGAGGGTCAGAGAAATAGAACCCTATGGTTCATCTGCCTCCCTGGCTGCCACAGGCAAATAGCCAACGATACCTAAAAATGAAAACATACTGTAAAGAATGACACCAGCCAAACTAGATAAATAGAAAATTACCATAGTAATATATATTTGGATTTGTGAAACAATTTCTTGGTTTACAAAGCATTTTCACATATATTATCTCATGTGATTTTTAACAAGAACTTTATGAGGTAGACATAACTATTATTAATAGTCTCATCTTATACATGAGAAGAGACTAGATAGTCAGAGACCTTAAATGACCTGCCCCGGTCCCCTAGCTGGACCAGAACCTACATATCAGGCCTGCAGACAGTCGCTGCTGGCCTTCATCATGCCCGGCACCTAGGGGTGGACAATAAGCAGACGGAGATGAAGAAGACTTAGAAAAAGACACATATACAAAAATGTAAACACTGAATTTTCTGTTGCCATTAGGGTTATAAAGTGAAGGACAGGTATTACAAAGAAATATTAAAGAACTGATAAGAGGAAGAGAAAGAAAGGAACTTACAAGCACCAAAGCTTTTTAGTTTGACCTTAAGTTAGTTATTCTTAACTGGAAAGGAAGGAAATAAGGCAGGTAATATATAGATCTTAAAAAACAAGAACTGAACATCTGGATCATTCTTTGCTCTTCTGAAACAACTGAATAGGATGGGAAGGACAAAGCAATGTTACAGAAATCAGTAGCTAAAACTTGCAAGAAAGTGGTCTAAATTTATATATTCTAAAAACATGACTCAAAGGGACACAATCACAGCCTATAAATATCCTCCAAGCAATAATATATGTGGAAAATAAAGTAAGTGAATTATTCACACCCTTAGGTTGAGGTCATTTCTCTTTGTCCAGTTGTCTACGGAAGACAATGCTTTGCTCCTGAGCTGGTATCACCCTCACAAATTAAAACTGCCGAGGAGACTCTTACGGTGGATACTGCTGGCAACACCCATATGTAAGGTGAAAAAGAAGAGCCACGGGGAACTGCCTCCCTCGGCCCTTGACATTATCAGAAATGAGACTGGATGGTCACAGCACATGATAGAGTGTTTTCATGTCTCCCACACCTTTGAAGAGGAATGATAGAGCTCTGGTTACTGGCCTACTTGATTGGAAGACAGAATGGAACATAAAAAATCCAGTACAATACAGTGTTCTGCTTTGATATCAGGAGATACCTTGGTACTGAAGCTCATGAAAAGCATACCACGAGTTTGCCAAATCAAAGACCCTGTATCAGAGTTCTTGTATCAAACCTGTTACACCAGAAGGTCCTTTGGGCTATAGATTTCTCATCACCCTAAGGTGGTCATATTGTCTTTCTTGTAAGTTACATTTTAAATACCCAAAGCACTTTTAAAAACTAATGAGAGCTGTGCAAATGCAAATTATTACTAATTATTATCATTATTATGACTTTCTCAGATGCTATTTTTCAAAAATGCCATTTCCCACAGATATTTCTTCCACATGAGAGCTTTTACCCTTTTTGAATTTCTCAGTTTTCTGTATTAAGTCTCATGATCTCCTTACCACAGGTTATTTCAAACGACCTATCTGGTCCCAGCACTTGGAGAAGCCTAAACTGTTTGAACTGCCACAGAAACATACCTGGGCATCCCCTGCTGAGCATACAACAACCCTCATAGAGTCATTTAAGATATCAGGAGCTCTCTAAACACAGCATGCTCAATTCATCCACAGACCAATCCAAATCCAAGCCATCTTTTTCTCCATTATCTTTCCAAGGACAATTTTTCTAGCCCGGTAGATATGCTGCCTGCATTTGGTTTTACTTGTCTTCATCTCTTATGCAGGGGGAGAAGTCTAGACCATTTAAAAGGCAGATATTTAGTTCTTAAATGGGCAATAGTTCCTTGTTAATATCATAACAATGATCCTGAGCTGTGCCTTGCTGATATCTTAGGACAGTTACATAAATAAAATGTCTATACCACCATTTGCTGCATTGCATGGATTATAAGTCAGTAACAAAGTGACAGCCGTTCACTAGAGGCTACTTGCAATGACCATGAGCAGCCAGTTATGTATGTCAGCTGGTGCTCGAGTTGGGATAATGGGTGTCCAGAGGAGAATGTTAAGCTCAGAAAGACAGGTGTCATCTAAGGAAATATCTGGGGCTCATAGCAATGGTGGCCTAGTGCTTCTTTGAAGGTCTTCTTTTCCCCAGAGGGTACCCCAGAAATGCATCAACGGAAACTGGGTCTCTGTGATGACATCACCCCCCAAAGAACTATAGATTTTGCTTACTGTAATAAAAAAACCTAATAAACTTTGAATAAATACCTATTCAATGAAGGTAGAAGTTCCTATGTGTTCCTGTTTACACACATGTGAGGGTACACACACACACATACTCAAAATGTGTGTGGGATTTTCTCTATTGCAACTGCAAAGCTTATGAAAAACACAAATCAGGATGCAGGTGTTATCAGTGCTAACATCTTATAAGGAGAAATTACCAGAGCTTCAGGCTCTATTGAATGCTTTCCTGAGTTGGTGGAATTTGCCAAAGCTGCAGTATTAACATAGAATTATAGAGATTGGAAACAAAAAACTGGAGTCTACTGGGAATGATAAGTTCAAGATGAACTCAACTGGAAAATTTGGCTGACTAAAAGTGATATCCTTTGCACTGGAATTTTTCTATCTGAAAGTTTTAAAAAGGCTGTAATTATTTCGAGTTTTCAATTGAGTCCTTTTCAAACTAAGCCTTTTATTTTCTTCATTGCTCTGTTCATTTCCTCCATATGAACTCAGGTGTTTGCCAAGCGCTGGAGTGGTAAATTCATATTGGTTTTAAACATATATCCATTTCCATGGAATGCCAAGCAACACAACTTTTGCATCCTCTATGCCAAGGAAAACAAAGGAATATTTGTATATCAATACCATTATTTTGTGCACAATCTCAAAATACCTGAGCATGGCTAAATACATCGCCTGGTAAGAAGTGGCTGATTAGGGCCAATTTCTTTGCAGGTTAAGTGCTTTTTCTTCATGGGGAAACCAAGGAATACAAGAACTGAGTCTTACCTTGTGGCTTTTGGGTCCCAAATCACAATGTCAGCATCTGACCCCACAGCTATTCTTCCTTTTCTTGGATAGAGATTAAAAATTTTAGCTGCATTTGTGCTGGTAACTGCCACAAATCGGTTTTCATCCATTTTACCACTATGCTGTAAAACAATCCAAGAAAGAAAATGCATTTGCTCTAATGGTCAAATACAAAAACATCTCCTATTGATAGAAGTATAAGACTTATATCTCTTAAAATCAAATAGAACTGCACCTAACTTTTTATATTGTGAAACCAAACACATCTGTTGGTGCTGATAAATCTTAAGTAGTCATATTGATAATGAGCGGAATGATGTGGTAACATATGGAAGCCTGAAGATAACTTTTTACAAACCTACTAGCTTAAAAAAACACCCACTCTAACTTTTCCTGTCCTTCCCAGAATCACACCAACAACAGTTAAATGTTGGCAGTGGTATTTTCTATCCTTATTTCAAGTTTACTACCACCACCTACTACATTATGATCTGCAGACTTAAGATTTATGAGATGATCATGTAGATGAAATATTATAGAGTTAAAATAAAATTGACCTTTAAATCAGTTGACAATGCTTTCAGAAAGAGGAAAAATCAACTCAAAAGGTTCGATTTTGTGCTATTGAAATTTACATGAACTAACAATGATAGGTAGTCATTGCAAGAGATTTTAACACGGATAAACTTTGGATGGATGTGATCACTGTAAAATGATTTTTTTTAAATGTTGAGTTTATCCCCATGTACATTTATATTGCTAAGAGCATCCTTAAGGTTTATTTAATTATCAAAGGGTCCCTGTCTCAAAAAAAGGGCCATGTTCTGAAAATAATAAGCTCATAAGTCATCTTAATGTTTCCAGAAAAAAATATAGCTTTCTATATGTTATTAAGAAATATCTGATTACTTTAAAGCCATTTACACACTTTATGATGAAAATGTATAGTAATGAAGATACTCATTGTAACAACACAAGGTCAAAAAAAATGACTGAACTGTTATCAAGAAAATCTAAGCAAAAATGAGGAGAAGAGAAACCCTCTGGGATGATAAGAGTTAGGGTAGAGGTAAAAGGGGGTGAAGAGGAAAATTAGCAGAGGATAGAGCTTTATTTTCGAGATGTTTTTGGAGACCCTAACATGTAAATTAATTCCTCAAATATCATCCTATAAGTAATGGAGAAAATTTAAGGATTTTAGAGAGGAAAGTAGCATGAGCAGACCTTCATTTCTGAATGGCAACTCTGGTACTGGAATACAGAACAGATTGCAGCAAGTGAGAGACTAGAGGCAAAGGCACTGGCTGTGAGACTACTGCAATGGTCCAAACAAGAGATGGGCCTGGAACTTGAACAGTAGACATGAAGATGGAAATAAGGAGGCATATGGGAAATAAAACTGACAAGACTGGTAAACAATTAGAGTTAAGTGTGTGGTACATGTAGGTGTTCTGAGGTGTGAGATATGAGTAGTGCATTACCCAAGGGAGGCTTTCTGAGGGACGGGTGAGCATGACATGACAATGCTGACCGCAGAAATAACCAGGCAAGTCTCCCCTGATGGTCTTCACAACTACCCATCACCTGACTGGAGAGGTTAATGTATGAACATACAGCCTTTTGATTCTTCTCCATCCTCAGGGAGAAATTTTTTAATTATGGAAATCTTACAAAAATCTCTTTTTCTAGACTTTGGATTATTACTTATGGGACCTCATGTAGCAGTTTTTAAAATATGATACTCAAAGTTTCTTAAAAGGTTTATCTACAAAGATTTTGTGAAAAGGGGATATGAACATGTTAAGATACTTCATATATTTTTAATCATTCCAAGTATTTATACCACTGATACATGAGGAACTTGGATTTTAAAAAAATGAGAAATCAAGTAGAAGAACTCTAGCATTTCAAAGAGTTCAAGAATAACCCTCTTTGTACCCAATCTAAATCTATTCTCTAATGTCTCTGACGTGGTGCAATGCATCTTCTTAACTAAACTATTCAGAAAAGAAAGTTATTCTTATTATTGTCCTGGGGGATGAGGTGGTGTCCCATTTCCAGTCTCCACTCTAGTAAAAACAGCCAAAAAGCTTCCATGTGAAGGCCTGTGGCACTCTGGTCCTACAATGGGCCAGATTCTGACTGAAGAAGTCAGCAAAGCAGGCTGGATCCGGCGAAACTCACCACGCCTTTTTCCCAAATCACTGACATCCGGTCCTCCAGGCCATTCACCCCATTGGGAATCTTAGTAAAATCATCCTTCCCCAGAGCTTTCTGGCAGGTGTTGAAAGTGCAGTTGTCAGTCCCTGTGGTGGTGAGATCATCACTGTAAAAGAAAACACACAAGACAGATGAGCGTGAGCAGGTAGAATACGTCAGGAGGAATCTACCATAATCTTTCCTGATTTCCTGATGCAGCTGAAAGTCAGGGAGCTGCCATGGAGAGTGAACAGCTTTTCTGAGTATGCACATTGCTCCACACCATCTCTATTATAGGAAGCACTCTTACAAGAAGCGTGATGCAGGATCACACTTAGATCAGAAAAACTGGGTTCTGGGCTCCATCACTTACTGGCTCTGGAATTATGAGTTTGTCCAATGTTTGGTTTCTCATCTAGAAATTGATAATTATATGTACAGGATAGCAATTATTTCAGGGTCCCTGGCAATAATGTAAGTGAAAATTCCTTGTGAATGGAGAACTACACAAAGATGACCTATGGTGGTCCACGGGAACAGGGGCAGCCCCTGGCCAAACAGCAGTGCTGTGATGAGCAGAGGTGGCACACTGGCTGAGGGTGCTGGCATCACCAGCGACAGGAATCCTGCTCTGACTTGTGTGTCATCTCTGGGGTGCAGCAATACGAAGGAGGAAGACTGACAGGAAAGAGAAAGTGTACTCCTGCACAGTCTGTTGTGAAAAGCTCTTTGTTAATTTGGAACTGTATATTTGTGAACCATGTGTATCCAGATACCCATGGATGGTGTTATTTATCAAGAAAAATGATCATAAGATCCCAGAAAGGTGCATCTTTGAAAACAGTTTGGGTGGCCTTTCAGGGGACTAACCTACTTGAGAGCAGGATTTTGCATCTTACCCTTATGGTGGCTCCGCCCCGGATCATGACCTGCTGTACCTATACAACAGGCACATCTGGTTCCTAGGTTTTCTTAGCTCAGAAAAATATTCAAGAATATTCTGAAGGATAACAACAAGACCTAATGAAAAGGCCTGGCACTAAGCAACAAGAGATAGAAGAGACAAGGAAGAAATCAGAAAAGAGTAATATTTCAGTCAAAATTATCTGATTTCTCTTTGTCCAGGAGAGATTTTTGTCACCATATTATAAGTAAACCAGAGTTTTTTGACTTCCAGGTGAGGGACTCCCAAAGGCCTGACAGGCCAAGTAGAACAGAATAGTGGGAGGTGAATGGAAGGTCCAGATGGCAGGACAAGGCCTCCTACATTTAACCTGAGACTCACAGAACACCCTATTTTGGAAAAACACTTCACAGTCATCTGCTAAATGATTACTTAGCCAAGAGATTCATGAGGAAGTCTGGCGTTGATGGGTCTGGTCGCAGGGGTGGGCTCATAACATAGTGGGCTGCGTGATGCCACTCTTTATTCCAGTAGTGAGTACCGTCCGTGCCGAGACATGCTGCAGTGGGCTCTCCATACACCACCTTCCCTGGAAATGTCAAAGGAAGCATTCAGCGCCATAACTGGCTCTTTAGAGAACCATCTGCCAAACACATAATATTAGTGTTCTGTGTCTTAGCAAAGGATAACAGTAGTCCCAAAGTATAACTTACCTTTTGTAGAAAGGATTTAAAAATAACAACTGTTCACTGAGTATTTCCTATGTTCCAGTCAATGTATATATTGTGTGTCATGGTAGAAGGTTGTACCCACTCACTGACATGAGGCCTGGCCATATGGCTTACTTTAGTCAATTAAATATGAATGGAAGTGACATGTGCTGCCTCCAGGTAGGAAGTATTAAAGCCCCACTGAGTTTTCCTTCTGTCATGAGACCAGCAGAGGCTGCTTCGCCAGTTCGGTCTCAGAATGAAGAGACTATGGAATAGAGTAGCTGAGTTAGCTCCTGAGGAACATGAGTATGAGTGAGAAATAAATCTCTGTGGTTGTAAGTCACTGATATTTTAGATTCATTTTTTTTATTGCTTTTTAACCTAGCAAAAGCTGGCTTTTGTAAGTACCATTCTAATGGAACGTCCTCCAAAACCCTATCTAGAAAATGCTATTATTATCTCCATTAAAAGATGAGGATAAAGCTTATGGGGTTAAATAACCTCTACAGTTACATTACATGCACTTGACATTGGTGGAGGGGTGGAGGTAGGATTTGGATCTAGGCATTTTGACTCCGACTTCTATGCTATATACTATATTGATGATTATCATATGGTCATACGGAGTTCAACCACAGTATACCTCTGTTGCAAATAGATTGATAGTCTTTTCACACCCTAAGGGGAAAAAGAAATCTCCTCTAAAAGCTTAAATAAAAGAACATTCAGATAATAAAATTGTAGCCAGAAGTGGATATTTTAAAAATCATGCAAATGAGACTATCAAAAAGCACACGTTAGAATAAGTTAATTGTGTGTAGTGAATTTGACTTTAAAATCAGAATCCTATCTCTGATTAGCATTTGTCAGAATAATAGATTCACTGGCATCCACCTGATCATATCTAGCAGTCATAAAGGAGTGTGCATAGTAAAGAAATACTAGCATACCAAATTAGTTCACTCTGGTTTATCACATGCCAGATTTTAGTTAAAATCCTGATACATAACTGAAATTAACTGATTTGCTCAGAGAGTACTGACAGTGGAAGGCCACCAGCTGCCTGAGTCATATTAAATTGGAATGTAGCACCCTATTAGCTCACAGATCTTTTCTCCCCCAAAACAGCCACCTCCCTCTAGCTCGTCTGGGAATCTGAAAAACCATGAAAGCAAGACTTACAGATGACTAACAAAGTGCTTTCTTAGTAACCAAGTATTTAACCAGGTCTATACAAGTTGTCCCCCTGAACTCAGCCACTGTTCTGATCCTTTGTTTTCATGATGCTCACACATACTAGGGGAATCTCATTCCCCTCCTGTTTCTTGCTGTCCTACTCCGAGAAAAGAGGAGATACCATTAGTGTTCTGGAGTGTTGGACAAAAAGCAATTATTCTTAATGTGAACTAAGAGGTAATGTACTATTTACTGCAGAGATAATAGGATGGACACGGTATTTTATTTGCAGGTATGAAGAGACCCGCAAGAGAACTTCTTACAGATGCTTGACCAGTGAGAAACTCAAGAGACTTGATCTGCAATCAGTTCACAAGTTGCCAGCTCAGGGTTTTCTGCAGTGCTTCATCAGAGAGGAAAGATACTTATCACATGTTCTATTCAATCATTTGGCCCATCAAGGTGATATGGGAATATAATTCCAAAAGTTCTACAATTTTAATAGCTCTCAGGAAAAATTAAAAGTGTCAGCATCTACCAGGAGTCTGCCAGGACTGTTTTAAAACCAGAAGACAGGTAATTTCCTTGGAAGGACCTTGGCACCTTTACCATGTGACAGGCCACTTTTTTGGTATATACAAGCTCTTTGTTAACTCGGCTATTTTCAACTGTCTCGCTATTAAGCACCTGTAAATATATTTTTAAAAATTAATGAAAAAGTAAAAATTCGTAACTACTCTTTCCCCTATTTTGCAATAGTTTTAGGACATTTTTAAAGGACTAAACAGCAAACAGGAAGTATAAAGGGAAAGGAAAACGAGGAGCTTAGGTAATTCGTAAATTACAGAATCAGACTGGATAATTCAGCATAATTGTGGATTCTGTTAGATTTGGGTAAAAAATAATATAATAATGAAAATAGCTAACATATGTATGGCACTGTATAGTTTGCAAATATAGGATGAAGGTCATATATCTCATTTGACCTTCAACGTAAACCTCATGCTGGTTTGATGGATAAAGAGACTGACATCTAATGAAACTAATTTGCCCGAGACACACAGGTAGTGAGTGGTACACTAAAATTAGAATCCTGGTATATGACATATTGCACACATGCACTATGTTACTAGAAGTTTCATTTTCATTTGGTAAAGAGCATGTATTTTTAAATGTTTAAGTCAACCACAAGCTACCTGTGGATGTGGCTGAGCACTTTACCAATTTCACTTCCCGGTTTCATTTGCTATGATTACGAGGTAATGAAAACCATTGTATCTGTCCTAGTCTGTTACTCTCCTGATTACACCTGAGGCCAGATGGTTTCACCAACTCTGGGAGATAGCACATCTTCCCTCATTAATCTCCCACTGTCTCAGCAAGTGTCACATTAGATAGTTCCCTGTCTACACACATGGGTGCTCTCCTTTCTCCATCCTTCGGCACAAAACCAAGAGAGACTCTGCACTTAGGAGGCAAATCTCCCACTTAAGGGAGTTTTGCCCTCTGAGAGATTCTAAAGATTTTCAAATAAGGAAACACGTCAAACCAACCCAAACATCCCCCTGACCGGACAACCCACTGATTAGATGAAAGCACTAGGGCAGATGCTAACACCCTGCCTGGACTTGGCAGCAACACTTAAGTCCCGAGACCCGGTCGAGCAGGTTGAAAGATGCACGGAGGGTGGCACACTTGCCCAGGACTGGAAGCATGGCTGCCAAACAGAAAGCTGCACACATTTATAAAAATAAATTTTCCTGGCTAGAAGGATAGAGTAGAACCTTCCTGAGCTCTGCTTTGATTCAAAACATTATTTACAAAGGAAGAAAGTAATTGAGAAGGATACTACATAGAAGCAGCATAACGGGTAGATCACACAGATTAACGTTCAAATCCTGATTTTGCTACTTTTTAATTGGTGACCTTGCACAACACGCGTCATTGCACTTAGTCTTTTCTCCTCATCTATGAAATGGGACCACAGTGTCCCTCTAGTGTGACAATTCTGAGGGATCAAATACTTTAATGTATATGAAAGTAAATAGCACCTTCTTGGGACCCAGGTGTCACTTCATGTTATGGATTGAGTTGTGTCCCTTGCCAACATTTGAATGTTGAAGTCCTAACCCCTAGTATTTCAGAATGTCACTGTATTTGGAGATGGGGTAACTAAGCTCATTACCATTGAGAGGTAATTATGTTAAATGAGGTAATTTGGCTAGGCCCTACTGCAGTATGACTAAGGAAATTTGGACACATGCACACATACAGAGGGAGAAACAATGTGAAGGGAGAAGACAATCACCCACAAGCCAAGGGGAGAAACACATCCTCCTGCACAGCCTCAGCAAGAACAACCCTGCCAACCGTTTGCTCTTGGACTTTTAGACTCCAGGACAGTAAGAAAATTAATTTCTGTCCTGTAGGCCACCCTGTCTGTGGGTCTTTGTTACAGCAGCAAACAAATACATTTCACAAATGTTAACTTCCTCATGGTTACACAATTTTTTTTTTTTTTAAGTTTTAAAATGGCCAGTCTCCAACTGCTTTGCAGTTGGACATCAGGTCAATTATCTTGTTCTAAATTTAAAGGACAAGGGATGTTCGGATGTTCATATACAAGAAAGAAAAAGAAAGTCTGAGATTCAAATCCCCCTTGACTCAGCTACACTTTAATCTTTCCTTAGGAACAGCAGTAGTTACTGAACACCATTCATCCTGTGTGTGAACTTCACTCTTGTTCAGCTCTAACCATCGATGGGTCAACGTGACCACATGGGGAGAGAGTGGCCTCTTGGACGGACCTTTCTCCTCATCTTTTAAAACACAAGAGGAATATATGAGAGGCAGAGTTTAAATAAAATGGAAAATAAGACATCTAAAGCCTCTCTGTAAGAGAAGTTTATATTTTACAGTATTCAGCCTGGAAAACAAAGCTTTCTACAATGAAGATAACCAAAACAAACCAAGTCAAACAAACAAAAAAACCCAATCACAATGTAGCCAAATTCTTAGCTGCTTGGAAAATTCTTTGTCTTTGACTTTTGACGATTATAATGTGTCCCAGGGTAGCCCTATTTGGATTCAATTTTGGGGGGTCCTTCAATCCCCATGGATCTGCATGTCCATTTCTCTTCCCAGGTTAGGGACGTTTTCAGCCACTATTGTTTAACAAAACACTTCATTTCCCTTTCTCTTCTTCTGAAATTCCCATAATGGGAATATTGTGTCTTTTCATTGTGTGCCATAATTCCTGCAGGCTTTCTTCACTCTTTCTCATTTATTTTTCCCCTTTGCTCCTCTCCCACACGGTCAAGTCTACTTTCCAAACTCTCTAATGAATTCTCCCATTCAGTTATCGCATTTTCAACTCCAGGATTTCTACTTTTTTTCTTTTTTTTTTTTTTTTGATAGGATTGCTACTTCATTGTCAAACTTCTCGTTTTGTTTATGCATTGTTTTCCTAATTTCATTTAGTTGTCAATCTGTGTTTTCTTGTACTTCACTAAACTTCCTTAAACTGAATTCTTTGACAGTTCAAAGATTTCCATTTTTTTAGGGTCAGTTATTGGAACTTTATTGGTTTCCTCTGGTGGTGCCCTGTTCACCTGATTCTTTGTGACACTTGACCCCTTATGCTGGCATCTGCACCTGTGAGTGACTGGGCAGGTCCTCCTCTAGGCTTCACAGGCTTGCTTTGGCAGGCCGTTCTTCACCAGACAGCTTTGGGTGTGCCTGCTGGTAATGCCTTTGGGCAGGTGGGGCCTGCAACTATGATCTGTTCAAGCTCTGAGCATGGGGTGAGGAGGGGGTGCTGCTGGCTGGGAACAGTTGGCTAGGACTGCTGGCTTAGTCCCTTACCTGTGTGAGGCTGTGGAATGGGCTCCATGGCTGCATGGACTCTCTGTTCAGGCTTACTAGATGGTCAGGACTGGGTACTCTATTCAGTAATAGATGAATTAAATTCCCTGTCCTGGCAGGGCACCAGAACAGGACCCAAGTCTGATACAGCACTTTTTGTGGGAGACCTGGATCAGGCCATCAAATTCCCTGGTCAGGTGAGGCCACTGGTTTTGAGCTGCACACAGGGAACACACACCCTCTGCTCTCTGCTCAAGTGCTATGTATGCACTCTGTTGAATGCGCCATGCAGCTTCCTGCGTGTTCTGGTTAGGTTCCTGATCACATAGGCTGGAGGTGGTATTCAGTTGTAAGCAGGGCTGCAAATTAGATTCCTTGCCTGGGTGCAGCAGGAGAAGCAGTTTCAAAGCTGGTAAAGCTCTTTTTTGCTATCACAGCTCAAGCAGACCCATACCGCAAGTTCCTTAGCTGAAGAGGGTCCCTGGCTTTGCTCTGCAAACTATCGGTTCTGTCAGCCGTTTCTCTTGGCTAGAGTGCTGTCGGCCACGCAGCTTTTAGATGTTCTTGCTAGACCTTCTGGTCAGATGGGGCAGGAAAGACACTCCCCACAGTGGGTGAGGCTGTGTCTCAGCCCCATGACAGGGTGGGATGGGGAGTGGGAGGCTCTGGGAGCTCTGCTCAGCCTTGGCTGTAAATTAATCCCCCTGCCAGCGCTCCTGGCCCAGGAATGTGACTCCGATGATACTGGCTTTGCTTTGGGGGCGATCAGCACTGCTGGGCCACCGCCTCTCAGCTCAGGCACTGCACCGCTTCCAGGAGTGCTCACCAGCCCTTCTCAAGTGGTCAGATGAAGGCACTCTCCTCGGCGGATGGAGCTGTGACTCAGAACCTTGCCTGGTGTGGGAAAACTGGGCTCCAGGGTAAGCAAAACTCCTTGTTTGCAGACTCAAACCAGGCAGATCTGCACCTGCCTGAGTTCCGTGGTCAGAGTGAGCCCCTAACTGGGTTCTGCAGATGGAGAAAGCCTCTGGTTGGGATTACTACTTGGGCACTGCGGGTATGAACTTGTTCTGCCAAGATCCACGTGCAGGTTTTTGCAAGCCCCTCCCTCCGTCACAGTTTCCTAGTGGTTGGGTCCCACAGATTCCTCTGCGATGTCTGTGGTGCCAGGCCAGAGTAGGCGCTCCTAGAAGTGACCCTCATGCTGGATGGGGTCGGTTGGCCCTCCTGGGTTCTCTCTTCCCACTGGAAGAACCCGAGGCTCAAGAGAGACCTTGTCTCAGGCACCGCACTGGCCTGGGGGAGCGGCACTGCTGTGCGTGGAGCGCTCTCCTGTGCCGTCCTGCAGCTCCCCCGCTCTCTGTGCTGCAGGGCGTCTCAGCCTCACACTGTCTTCTAGGATTCTCTCAGTGGCATCTTGTTCTTGAAGAGTTGTTAGCTGCTCTTTTTGTGAGGGAGAGTGAAGTCAGGAACAACCTATGTCACCACCTCGGGGACATGACTCCTACCATGTTTTTTTCTTTTAATAATGACAATAAAATATAACAAAATGATGATACTGTTTTAAATAAATTTTTAAATGTAAATCCAAAAACCAAAACCAATTAAATGTAAACTTGAAAGCCATGTTTCCCAACTCTGTAAGCCAATTTCTTCCTGAACAGAGTGGAGAATAATGAAAAAAATTTGAGCTTTGGGATCGGGCTTGAATTCTAGGTTTAGCACTTACTAGTAAGTGGTCTTAAGCTTAATTTACCAAACTTTTCCAAGCCTCAGTTTCATCAGCCAAAAACAGTGATAAACTTTAGCTTAAAGCATTGTTATGACAATTTAAAAAGACAGCACATATTAAAATGCAATAATAATATAATAAAACCTGAAATAAGATAAGATACACTAAAATATGTGTCAGGCCTATTTAAGCATTCAACAAATAATGTTGGTTGTTATATAATCATTAACCTTCACTGTTTCTCTCTTCTGGGCATATAGTTGGCAATTCCACAATAAAATCAAACGTAACAACTTTGTATTTCTAGGCTACTTTAATAGAGAAAATAATTGGATACTTTTTGTGTCTCCTAGAACGCTGATTCTCAAACATTAATATGCATATGAACCACCTGGGGTGCACATTGTGACTCAGTGGGTTTGGGATGGGGTCCAAGGTTCTACATTTCTAAGGAGCTCTCAGTGGATGCCAGTGCTGCATTCTAGGGACTATATATGCTCTGGACGGTGAGGCCCTAGATGGTGGCATGGGTTGGCAAAGGCATTTATAGACAGGAAATGTTTATACTATAAATCCAAAAGGCTGAATTGTTTCTTATTTAGACAATTGCTCTTTTATATTCACAAATTATTTTGGACAATAAATGAATGCAGAGTAGGTGAATCTTCTATATGGTCCACCGCCTCTTTTTCCTGTGTACTCCCCAGGGATCTGCCCTTGGCTTGGCTGATGCAGTCACTGTGTGAACGAACGATCTGGCACTGCTTATGCCCAACCCTTCCCCTGCTCTCTTGGGGTTCCTGCTCCATCATATGCAAGAGGTCCTGTACTGTGGTGGGAAACCTCATGCTAATTTACTCTGGCCCACTACTGCTCCTGACAGTTGTGCATTAGGTATTTTTCACAACTGCTATTAAAGTGTGACTCAACTAAAACATCTTGGTTGATATTTACTGTATTTCATATTTACAACCCTTTTGGGGGAGGATTTAACAATATTCGAAAAGCACATAAACATGAACCAGTACTCCCACTCTTAGCGGGGACTAGCAGAGCAAACACAGCAGCATACTCTGCACCTTTAAAGGGAATGAGGAAACGCTTTGCACCTAATAGAAGCTGACCTTTAGGATGTGTTTTCAAGCGGGAAGAAAAGCAAGATCCAGAACATTATGTACAGATTTTTACCTTTCATGTAGGAAAGAAGCAGAAATATGAATATACATATATTGCTTTTTGGTAAAGAGAACCACTATAAAGATAGGCCAAAAATAAGTTAATAAAAATAATTACAGGGTGTAGGATGAAGGAGCTTGGGAAGGAATAAGACTTTTCTGAGAATAAGTTTTTAATACATATTTTTGACTTTTGAATTATGTAAATGTGTTACATATTCAAAAAATAAAATGAAAATGAAAATTTTTAAAGTCCATATTTAATTTTAATAGGCTTCTGCCTATGATTCATTTCAAAATCTTCCCTAGACTTTTACTCTGCTCCTAATGGAATTCTATTCCAGTACAGAACAGATAACCAAGATTAAAAAGTGTTTCCTGACAGAACTGTCAAAATCGTAGCTTGCTGGTAGGTTCAAATTGACCATTTCTGCTGATTTTACTATTTCTTAAATCATATTCTGACATTATGAACCTGACTGGCAGTCGATAGGGCATAGCATACGATTTACAATCAAATACTTATGCAACTAATTCTAGGAAGCTGGCCACAGAGCCATCTGGTGGCAGAAACCAAGTACTATCCCTTTAAAATGGCAGTATTTTCTTTGTAAAGTCCTGAGCTCTTTTACACTGAAATTATATTACATGGGGGGAGAAAGCGTTGGTAGTAAGACCTTATTAGTTCCTTTGTGAAAATGACTTTACTCTAAATACACATACTGATTACATTTTTAAAATGCCTTAGGCTTGCACAAAATCCTTATTGAAACCTCATGCAATAGGAAGCAATTTTGATTAAATTTATTTTAGTGTCAATGATAGAGGTGTCAAGCCTATTTTCATAGTTTTATAATCCATATTATTAAAATGCAGTCAGTTTCAGTGTAAACAAACTGCCAGGATGATTTATAAGACTATTTCTAATTCTCCTGGTTCCTAAAAGTGAGATGTCAGAAGCTGCTAGCACATCCCAAGGCAGGGTCTATTATATAGAGGGGGAAATTTTTTTTTTCATTTTGGTATCATTAATATACAATTACATGAGCAACACAGTGGCTACTAGAGTCCCCCCATCACCAAGTCCCCACCACATACCCCATTACAGTCACTGTCCATCAGCATAGTAAGATGCTATAGAATCACTACTTGTCTCCTCTGTGCTATATTGCCTTCCCTGTGCCCCCTTCTACATTATGTGCTAATTTAATGCCCCTTATTCCGCTTATACCTCCCTTCCCACCTATCTTGCCCAGTCCCTTTCCCTTTAGTAACTGTTAGTCAATTCTTGGATTCTGTGATTCTGCTGCTGTTTTGTTCCTTCCGTTTTTTTCTTTGTTCTGATACTCCACAGATGAGTGAAATCATTTGATACTTGTCTTTCTCTGCCTGGCTTATTTCACTGAGCATAATACCCTCTAGCTCCATCCATGTTGTTGCAAATGGTAGGATTTGTTTTCTTCTTATGGCTAAATAATATTCCATTGTGTATATGTACCACCTCTTGTTTATCCATTCACCTACTGATGGACACTTAGGTTGCTTCCATATCTTGGCTATGGTAAATAGTGCTGTGATAAACATAGGGGTGCATATGTCTTTTTCAAACTAGGCTCCTGCATTCGTAGGGTAAATTTCTAGGAGTGGAATTCCTGGGTTAAATGGTATTTCTATTTTGAGTTTTTTGAGGAACCTCCATACTGCTTTCCACATGGTTGAACTAGTTTACATTCCCACCAGCAGTGTAGGAGGGTTCCCCTTTCTCCACAACCTCGCCAACATTTGTTGTTGTTTGTCTTTTGCATGGTGGCCATCCTAACTGGTGTGAGGTGATATCTCATTGTGGTTTTAATTTGCATTTCTCTGATGATTAGCGATTTGGAGCATCTTTTCATGTGTCTGTTGGCCATCTGAATTTCTTCTTGGAGAAGTGTCTGTTCAGATCCTCTGCCCATTTTTTAATTGGATTATTTGCTTTTTGTTTGTTGAGATGCATGAGCTCTTTGTATATTTTGGATGTCAACCCCTTACCGGATATGCCATTTACAAATATATTCTCCCATACTGTAGGATGCCATTTTGTCCTACTGATGTTGTCCTTTGTTGTACAGAAACTTTTTAGTTTGATAAAGTCCACTTGTTCATTTTTGTTTTTGTTTCCCTTGCCTGTGGAGATATGTTCACGAAGAAGTTGCTCATGTTTATATTCAAGAGAGTTTTGCCTATGTTTTCTTCTAAAAGTTTTATGGTTTCATGAATTATATTCATGTCTTTGATCCATTTCGAGTTCACTTTACTTTTGTGTATGGAGTTAGAGAGTGATCCAGTTTTATTCTCTTACATGTAGCTGTCCAGTTTTGCCAACACCAGCTGTTGAAGAGGCTGTCATTTCCCCATTGTATGTCCAAAGCTCCTTTATCATATATTAATTGACCATATATGCTTGAGTTAATATCTGGACTCTCTATTCTGTTCCACTGGTCTATGGGTCTGTTCTTGTGCCAGTACCAAATTGCCTTGATTACTGTGGCTTTGTAGTAGACCTTGAAGTTTGGGAGCATAATCCTCCAGCTTTATTCTTCCTTCTCAGGATTGCTTTTGCTATTCGGTGTCTTTTGTGGTTCCATATGAATTTTAGAACTATATGTTCCAGTTCGTTGAAGAATGCTGTTGGTATTTCGATAGGGATTGCATTGAATCTGTAGATTGCTTTAGGCAGGATGGCCATTTTGACAATGTTAATTCTTCCTAGCCAAGAGCATGGGATTAATTTCCATTTATAAGTGTCCTCTAAAATTTCTTTTAAGAGTATCTTGTAGTTTTCAGGGTATAGGTCTTTCACTTTTTTGGTTAGGTTTATTCCTAGGTATTTTATTCTTTGTGAAGAAATTGTGAATGGAATTGTTTTCCTGATTTCTCTTTCTGCTAGTTCATCGTTAGTGTATAGGAAAGCAACAGATTTCTGTGTATTAATTATGTATCCTGCAACTTTGCTGAATTCAGATATTAGTTCTAGTAGTTTTGGAGTGGATTCTTTAGTGTTTTTTATGTACAATATCATGTCATCTGCAAATAGTGACAGTTTTGACTTCTTCCTTACTAATCTGGATGCCTTTTATTTCTTTGTGTTGTCTGATTGCCATGGCTAGGACCTCCAGTACTATGTTGAATAAAAGCAGGGAGAGTGCGCATCTTTGTCTTGTTCCCAATCTTAGAGGAAAAGCTTTCAGCTTCTCGCTGTTAAGTATGATGTTGGCTGTGGGTTTGTCATATATGGCCTTTATTATGTTGAGGTAGTTGCCCTCTATACCCATTGTGTTGAGAGTTTCTGTCATAATGGAAGTTGAATTTTGTCGAATGCTTTTTCAGCATCTATGGAGATGATCATGTGGTCTTTGTCCTTTTTGTTGATGTGGTGGATGATGTTGATGGATTTTCGAATGTTGTACCATCCTTGCATCCCTGGGATGAATCCCACTTGATCATGATGGATGATCTTTCTGACGTATTTTTGAATTCGGTTTGCTAATATTTTGTTGAGTATTTTTGCATCTATGTTCATCAGGGATATTGGTCTGTAGTTTTATTTTTTTTGTGGGGTCTTTGCCTGGTTTTGGTAATAGAGTGATGTTGTCCTCATAGAATGAGTTTGGAAGTATTCCCTCCTCTTCTTTTTTTTGGAAAACTTTAAGGAGAATGGATATTACCTCTTCTCTAAATGTCTGATAAAGTTCAGCGGTGAATCCATCTGGTCTGGGATTTTTGTTCTTGGTTAGTTTTTTGATTACTGATTCAATTTAATTGCTGATAATTTGTCTGTTTAGATTTTTCTGTTCTTCTTGGGTCAGTCGTGGAAGGTTGTATTTTTCTAGAAAGTTGTCCAATTCTTCTAGGTTATCCAGTTTGTTAGCATATAGTTTTTCATTGTATTCTCTAATAATTGTTTGTCTTTCTGTGGTGTCCATAGTGATGTTTCCTTTCTTATTTCTGATTCTGTTTATGTGTGTAGATTCTTTTTTTCTTAATAAGTCTGGCTACGGGTTTACCTATTTTGTTTATTTTCTCAAAGAACCAGCTCTTGGTTTCATTAATTTTTTCTATTGTTTTATTCTTCTTAATTTTTTTTTTTTGAGAGGGCATATCTTATATTTATTGATCAAATGGTTGTTAACAACAATAAAATTTTGTATAGGGGACTCAATGCACAATCATTAATCAACCCCAAGCCTAATTCTCAACAGTCTCCAATCTTCTAAAGTATAATGAACAAGTTCTTACATGGTGAACAAATTCTTACATAGTGAATAAGTTCTTACATGGTGAACAGTGCAAGGGCAGTCATCACAGAAACTTTCGGTTTTGATCACGCATTATGAACTATAAACAATCAGGTCAAATATGAATATTTGTTTGGTTTTTATACTTGATTTATATGTGGATCCCACATTTCTCCTTTTATTATTATTATTATTTTTTTAAATAAAATGCTGAAGTGGTAGGTAGATGTAAGATAAAGGTAGAAAATTTAGTTTAGTGTTGTAAGAGAGTAAATGTAGATGATCAGGTGTGTGCCTGTAGACTATGTGTTAATCCAAGCTGGACAGGGGCAATAAAACATCCACGGATGCAGAAGATTTCTCTCAAAACAGGGGAGGAGAGGTTCTAGGCCTCACTTCTGTTGATCACCAATTTCTCACCTGATGGCCCCCCTGCGACTGTGCCTGTCTTAGGTTGTTCCTCTCTTGAGGAATCTTACCCGTTTCTGGCTAACCAGTCATCTTCCGGGGCCATACAGGGAGATGTAAAGTATGTAAGTGAGAGAGAAGCCTTATTGTTTGAAAAGGTTAGCTTTTACTTCTTTGCATATTTATGCCCTGTGGCTTCTATGCCCAGCATTTGTCTTGAGGTATCTTTAGCACTTGGAGGAATTATGATACTCGGTAAATTCGATATGAGGCACGAATTCTATTTAAGGGTTGTAATTAGGGAGGAAGAAGAAAAGCTATAGAGGTAACAGACAGAAGAAAACATGGGAAGACTGATTATTTCTTTGACATATCTTCTTGTAGAGTAATTTAAGCATGTATAGATTTTAAACTACTAATTAAATTGCACACACACATTAACATAATAGGAATACAGTTACATAACCAGTGCAGATCTATAAATACCAGCCATCTCCAGTGAGGCCAACAAAACCAGTTAGGCACCCTAGGCATTTGTGAAAATTTATCTATGATATGATGGATATTGTCCAACTGCACTTGAACAATCTGAGAGAAATCAGACAAATTAAACCAGTCCATTCCTGGGAACTGTTCACATCCCATATGTTCTTTTAACAGTAAATAGTCTGTAGTTGTAAGATTTTGCAGTGCTACAACTTGTACTTCTCCTAATTCTTGGTTGAGTTCCAACAGTGTAGATCCAGTCAAATTTGTTGTTTTACTGTATGCACAGGCCAGCTTAGATATCTCCTTCTTCATTCCCATGGCAAGTCCAGGAATTGGTGGGATGAATGCATCTACACCTGTAGCAGTGCGTGGATCTTTGTTGGGGTTTTTTTGATGATCATCTTCTGGCATGAGTCCTCCCGAGAGTGCTGATGTTGAAAGTTCTTTTTCATATTGTATCTTAGTTCATTTTCGGGGTAGCAAAATTAGGCTTTGATCCTCTGTATAAACACAAACAGACCCTTTGCCTACACTTTTATATGCCCTTTATATCATTGTGTAGAGCTCATTGGAGGTCACCACACAGGAACTGCTTTTTTTTTTTTTAACATTAATCTACACTTACATGACGAATACTTTATTTACTAGGCTCACCCCTATACCAGGTCCCCCCTATGTACCCCTTTACAGTCACTGTCCATCAGCGTAGCAAAATGTTGTAGAATCACTACTCGCCTTCTCTGTGTTGTACAGCCCTCCCCTTTCTCCCACCCCGCTATGGATGCTAATCTTAATACCCCCCTTTTTCTCCCCCCCCTTATTCCTCCCTACCCACCCATCCTCCCCAGTCCCTTTCCCTTTGGTACCTGTTAGTCCATTCTTGGTTTCTGTGATTCCACTGCTGTTTTGTTCCTTCAGTTTTTCCTTTGTTCTTATACTCCACAGATGAGTGAAATCATTTGGTATTTCTCTTTCTCCGCTTGGCTTATTTCACTGAGCATAATACCCTCCAGCTCCATCCATGTTGCTGCAAATGGTAGGATTTGCCCTCTTCTTATGGCTGAGTAGTATTCCATTGTGTATATGTACCACATCTTCTTTATCCATTCATCTACTGATGGACATTTAGGTTGTTTCCAATACTTGGCTATTGTAAATAGTGCTGTGATAAACATAGGGGTGCATTGGTCTTTCTCAAACTTGATTGCTGCGTTCTTAGGGTAAATTCCTAGGAGTGGAATTCCTGGGTCAAATGGTAAGTCTGTTTTGAGCATTTTGATGAACCTCCATACTGCTTTCCACAATGGTTGAACTAGTTTACATTCCCACCAGCAGTGTAGGAGGGTTCCCCTTTCTCCACAGCCTCGCCAACATTTGTTGTTGTTTGTCTTTTGGATGGCAGCCTTCCTTACTGGTGTGAGGTGATACCTCACTGTAGTTTTAATTTGCATTTCTCTGATAATTAGCGATGTGGAGCATCTTTTCATGTGTCTGTTGGCCATCTGTATTTCTTTTTTGGAGAACTGTCTGTTCAGTTCCTCTGCCCATTTTTTAATTGGATTATTTGATTTTTGTTTGTTGAGGCGTGTGAGCTCTTTATATATTTTGGACGTCAAGCCTTTATCGGATCTGTCATTTACAAATATATTCTCCCATACTGTAGGGTTCCTTTTTGTTCTATTGATGGTGTCTTTTGCTGTACAGAAGCTTTTCAGCTTAATATAGTCCCACTTATTCATTTTTGCTGTTGTTTTCCTTGCCCAGGGAGATATGTTCAAGAAGAGGTAACTCATGTTTATGTCTAGGAGATTTTTTCCTATGTTTTCTTCCACGAGTTTAATGGTTTCATGGCTTACATTCAGGTCTTTGAATTTACTTTTGTATATGGGGTTAGACAATGGTCCAGTTTCGTTCTCCTGCATGTAGCTGTCCAGTTTTGCCAGCACCATATGTTGAAGAGACTGTCATTTCGTCACTGTATGTCCATGGCTCCTTTATCAAATATTAATTGACCATATATGTTTGGGTTACTTTCTGGATTCTCTAGTCTGTTCCACTGATCTGTGGCTCTGTTCTTGTGCCAGTACCAAATTGTCTTGATTACTATGGCTTTATAGTAGAGCTTGAAATTGGGGAGTGAGATCCCCCCTACTTTATTCTTCTTTCTCAGGATTGCTTTGGCTATTCGGAGTCTTTGGTGTTTCCATATGAATTTTTGAATTATTTGTTCTAGTTCATTGAAGAATATTGCTGGTAATTTGATAGGGATTGCATCAAATCTGTATATTGCTTTGGGCAGGATGGCCATTTTGATGATATTAATTTTTCCTAGCCACGAGCAATGGATGAGTTTCCATTTGTTAGTGTCCCCTTTAATTTCTCTTAAGAGTGACTTGTAGTTTTCAGAGTATAGGTCATTCACTTCTTTGGTTAGATTTATTCCTAGGTATTTTATTCTTTTTGATGCAATTGTGAATGGAGCTGTTTTCCTGATTTCTCTTTCTGTTGGTTCATTGTTAGTGTATAGGAAAGCCACAGATTTCTGTGTGTTGATTTTGTATCCTGCAACTTTGCTGTATTCCGATATCAGTTCTAGTAGTTTTGGGGTGGAGTCTTTAGGGTTTTTTATGTACAGTATCATGTCATCTGCAAATAGTGACAGTTTAACTTTTCTTCTTTACCGATCTGGATTCCTTGTATTTTTTTGTTTTGTCTGATTGCCGTGGCTAGGACCTCCAGTACTATGTTAAATAACAGTGGAGAGAGTGGGCAACCCTGTCTAGTTCCCGATCTCAGAGGAAAAGCTTTCAGCTTCTCGCTGTTCAGTATAATGTTGGCTGTGGGTTTATGATATATGGCCTTTATTATGTTGAGGAACTTGCCCTCTATTCTCATTTTGCTGAGAGTTTTTATCATGAATGGATGTTGAATTTTGTCAAATGCTTTTTCAGCATCTATGGAGATGATCATGTGGTTTTTGTCTTTCTTTTTGTTGATGTGGTGGATGATGTTGATGGATTTTCGAGTGTTGTACCATCCTTGCATCCCTGGGATGAATCTCACTTGGTCATGGTGTATGACCCTTTTGATTTATTTTTGAATTCGGTTTGCTAATATTTTATTGAGTATTTTTGCATCTACATTCATCAGGGATATTGGTCTGTAATTTCCTTCTTTGGCGGGGTCTTTGCCTGGTTTTGGTATTAGTGTGATGTTGGCTTCATAGAATGTGTTTGGGAGTATTCCCTCCTCTTCTATTTTTTGGAAAATTTTAAGGAGAATGGGTATTATGTCTTCTCTGTGTGTCTGATAAAATTCCGAGGTAAATCCATCCGGCCCGGGTGTTTTGTTCTTGGGTAGTTTTTTGATTACTGTTTCAGTTTCTTTGCTCATAATTGGTTTGTTTAGATTTTGTGTTTCTTCCTTGGTCAGTCTTGGAAGGTTGTATTTTTCTAGGAAGTTGTCCATTTCTTCTAGGTTTTCCAGCTTGTTGGCATATAGGTTTTCATAGTAGTCTTTAATAATTCTTTGTATTTCTGTGGAGTCTGTAGTGATTTTTCCGTTCTCATTTGTGATTCTGTTGATTTGTGTTGATTCTCTTTTTCTCTTAATAAGTTTGGCAAGAGGCTTATCTATTTTGTTTATTTTCTCAAAGAACTAGCTCTTGGTTTCATTGATTTTTGCTATTGTTTTATTCTTCTCAATTTGTTTATTTCTTCTCTGATCTTTATTATGTCCCTCCTTCTCCTGACTTTAGGCCTCATTTGTTCTTCTTTTTCCAATTTTGATAAATGTGATGTTAGACTATTCATTTGGATTGTTCTTGCTTCTTCAAGTGTGCCTGGATCGCTATATACTTTCCTCTTAAGACTGCTTTCGCTGCATCCCTCAGAAGTTGGGGCTTTGTGTTATTGTTGTCATTTGTTTCTATATATTCCTTGTTCTCTATTTTAATTTGTTCGTTGATCCATTGATTATTTAGGAGCATGTTGTTAAGCCTCCATGTGTTTGTGAGCCTTTTGGTGTTCTTTGTAGAATTTATTTCTAGTTTTATACCTTTGTGGTCTGAAAAGTTGGTTGGTAGAATTTCAATATTTTGGATTTTGCTGAGGCTCTTTTTGTGGGCTAGTATGTGGTCTATTCTGGAGAATGTTCCATGTGCACTTGAGAAGAATGTGTATCCTGTTGCTTTTGGATGTAGAGTTCTATAGATGTCTATTAGGTCCATCTGCTCTACTGTGTTGTTCAGTGCTTCCGTGTCCTTACTTATTTTCTGCCCGGTGGATCTATCCTTTGGGGTGAGTGGCGTGTTGAAGTCTCCTAGAATGAATGCATTGTAGTCTATTTCCCCCTTTAGTTCTGTTAGTATTTGTTTCACATATGCTGGTGCTCCTGTGTTGGGTGCATATATAATTAGAATGGTTATATCCTCATATTGGACTGAGCCCTTTATCATTATGTAGTGTCTTTCTTTATCTCTTGTTACTTTCTTTGTTTTGAAGTCTATTTTGTCTGATATTAGTACTGCAACCCCTGCTTTCTTCTGTTGTTTGCCTGAAATATATTTTTCCATCCCTTGACTTTCAGTCTGTACATGTCTTTGGGTTTGAGGTGAGTCTCTTGTAGCAGCACATAGATGGGTCTTGTTTTTTTATTCATTCTATTACTCTGTGTCTTTTGATTGGTGCATTCAGTCCATTAACATTAAGGGTGACTATTGAAAGATATGTACTTATTGCCATTGCAGGCTTTAAATTCGTGGCTACCAAAGGTTCAAGGTTAGCCTCTTTAGTATCTTACTGCCTAACTTAGCTCGCTTATTGAGCTGTTATATACACGATCTGGAGATTCTTTTCTTCTCTCCCTTCTTATTCCTCCTCCTCCTTTCTTCATATGTTGGGTGTTTTGTGCTGTGCTCTTTCTAGGAGTGCTCCCATCTAGAGCAGTCCCTGTAAGATGTCCTGTAGAGGTGGTTTGTGGGAAGCAAATTCCCTCAGGTTTTGCTTGTCTGGGAATTGTTTAATCCCACCATCATATTGAAATGATAGTCGTGCTGGATACAGTATCTTTGGTTCAAGGCCCTTCTGTTTCATTGCATTAAATATATTATGCCATTCTCTTCTGGCCTGTATGGTTTCTGTCGAGAAGTCTGATGTTAGCCTGATGGGTTTTCCTTTATAGGTGACCTTTTTCTCTCTAGCGGCCTTTAAAACTCTTTTGCTTGTCCTTGATCTTTGCCATTTTAATTATTATGTGTCTTGGTGTTGTCCTACTTAGATCCTTTCTGTTGGGGGTTCTGTGTATTTCCGTGGTCTGTTCGATTATTTCCTCCCCCAGTTTGGCGAAGTTTTCAGCAATTATTTCTTCCAAGATACTTTCCATCCCTTTTCCTCTCTCTTCTTCTTCTGGTACCCCTATAATACAGATATTGTTCCTTTTGGATTGGTCACACTGTTCTCTTAACATTGTTTCATTCCTGGAGATCCTTTTATCTCTCTCCATGTCAGCTTCAATGCGTTCCTGTTCTCTGGTTTCAATTCCATCAATGGCCTCTTGCATCCTATCCATTCTTCTTATAAACCCTTCCAGAGTTTGTTTCATTTCTGTGATCTCCTTTCTGGCATCTGTGATCTCCCTCCAGACTTCATCCCATTTCTCTTGTGTATTTCTCTGCATCTCTGTCAGCATGTTTATGATTTTTATTTTGAATTCTTTGTCAGGAAGACTGGTTAGGTCTGTCTCCTTCTCTGGAGTCTCTGTTATCTTGGTTTGCCTGTAATTTTTTCTTTTCATGGTGATAGGAATAGTTTGCAGAGCTGGGACGAGTGATGTCTGGAAGAACTTCCTTTCTTGTTGGTTTGTGGCCCTCCTCTCCTGGGAGAACAGCGACCACTAGTGGCTTGTACTGGGTAGCTGCGCGCAGACAGGGCTTCTGCTTTCTGCCCGGCTGCTATGGAGTTTGTCTCCGCTGTTGCTGTGGGTGTGGCCTGGCTCATTCTGCTGCTCCAAAGTGGTGGAGTCGCGTTGGAGGGGGAGTGGCTGGGAGGCTATTTATCTCCGTAATGGGCCTCCGTGCTCCCTGCAGCCCAGGGGTTTAGGGTGCCCAGAGATCCCCTGATTCCCTACCTCTGGATTAAGTGTCCTGCCCTGCCCCTTTAAGTCTTCCAAAAAGCACCTGCCAAGACAAAACAACGACCACAAAAAAAAGTAATAATAAATTAAAAATAAATAAATTAATTAATTAAAAATGGCCGCTCGTTTTTCTTTATTCTCCGGCGCCAGCCTCAGGCATCTGCTCACCGGTCTTGCTGCCCTTTGTCCCTAGTATTGAGGTCCCTATCCCTTTAAGACTTCCAAAAAGCGCTCGCCAAAACAAAACAACAACAACAAAAAATGGCCGCTCACTTTTCTTATGTCCTCCGGTGCCAGGCCTCCCGTACCCTCTCACCGTTCTTGCTGTCCTGTTTCCCTAGTATCCAGGGCCCTGTGCACGTACTGTGTCTGCACTCTGGTCTGGATGGCTGGGGCTGGGTGTTCAGCAGTCCCGGGCTCCCTCTCCCTCCTGCTCTGCCTACTCTTCTCCCGCTGGGAGCTGAGGGGAGGGGCGCTCAGGTCCCACCTGGCTGTAGCTTGTATCTTACCCCCTTCGGGAGGTGCTGATTTCTCACAGGTGTGGATGTGGTCTGGGTGTTGTCCTGTGTCCTCCGGTCTTTATTCTAGGAAGAGATGTCTTTGTTATATTTTCATAGATATATGCGGTTTTGGGAGGAGATTTCCACTGCTCTACTCACGTCGCCATCTTGGCTCCGCCCCCTATTCTTCTTAATTTTATTTATTTCTTCTCTGATCTTATTATGTCCCTCCTTCTGCTGACTTTGGGCCTCATTTGTTCTTCTTTTTCCAATTTCAAAAATTGTGAATTTAGACTGTGCATTTGGGATTGTTCTTCCTTCTTTAAATATGCCTGGATTGCTATATACTTTCCTCTTAGAACTGCCTTCACTGCATCCCACAGAAGTTGGGGCTTTGTGATGTTGTTTTCATTTGTCTCCATATATTACTTGATCTCTGTTTTAATTTGGTCATTGATCTATTGATTATTTAGGAGCATGTTGTTAAGCCTCTATGTGTTTGTGAGCCTTTTGTTTTCTTTGTACAATTTATTTCTAGTTTTATACCTTGTGATCTGAGAAGTTGTTTGGTACAATTTCAATCTTTTTTAATTTACTGAGGCTCTTTTTGTGGCCTAGTATGTGGTCTATTCTGGGAAATATTCCATGTGCACTTGAGAAGAATGTGTATCCTGCTGCTTTTGGGTGGAATGTTCTATAGATGTCTTAGGCCCATCTGTTCTAGTGTGTTGTTCAGTGCCTCTGTGTCCTTACTTATTTTCTGTCTGGTGGATCTGTCCTTTGGAGTGAGTGGCATGTTGAAGTCTCCTACAGTGAATGCATTGCATTCTATTTCCTCCTTTAATTCTGTTAGTATTTGTTTCACATATGTAGGTGCTCCTGTGTTGGATGAATATATTTATAATGGTTATATCCTCTTGTTGGACTGACCCCTTTATCATTATGTAATGTCCCTCTTTGTCTCTTGTTTCTTTCTTTTTGTTGAAGTCTGTTTTGTCTGATAATAGTACTGCAACACCTGCTTTTTTCTCCCTGTTTGTTTGCATGAAATATCTTTTCCCATTCCTTCACTTTTAGTTTGTGTATGTCTTTGGGTTTGAAGTGAGTCTCTTGTAGGCAGCATATAGATGGGTCTTGTTTTTTTATCCATTCTGTTACTCTGTGTCTTTTGATTGGTGCATTCAGTCCATTTACATTTAGAGTGATTATTGATAGATATGTAATTATTGCCACTGCAGGCTTTGGATTTGTGGTTACCAAAGTTTCAAGGGTAGCTTCTTTACTATCTAACCATCTAACTTTAACTCTTTTATTACGCTATTATAAACACAGTTTGATGATTCTTCATTTCTCTCTCTTCTTTTTCTTCCTCCTCCACTCTTTATGTTAGGTATTTTATTCTGTACTCTTTGTGTTTCCCTTGACTGATTTTGTGGATAGCTGGTTTTATTTTGCATTTAGTTAGTGTTTGGTTAGTCTACTTTTTTTGCTGTGGTTTTATTTTCTCTGGTGACAGCTATTTAGCCTTAGGCATACTTCCATCTAGAGCTGTCCCTTTAAAATGCATTGTAGAAATGGTATGTGGGAGGTAAATTTCCTCAACTTTTGCTTATCTGGGAATTGTTTAATCCCTTCCTTCAAATTTAAGTGATAGTCTTGCTGGGTACACTATTTCTGGTTCAAGGCCCTTCTGTTTCATTGCATTCAATATATCATGCCACCCCCTTCTGGCCTGTAAGGTTTCTGCTGAGAAGTCTGATGATAGCCTGATGGATTTTCCTTTGTGTGTGAACTTTTTCCTCTCTCTGGCTGCTTTTAATACTCTGTCCTTATCTTTGATCTTTGCCATTTTAATTATATGTCTTGGTGTTGCCCTCCTTGGGAACCTTGTGTTGGGAGATCTGTGGACTACCATGGTCTTAGAGACCATTTCCTTCCCCAGATTGGGGAAGTTTTCAGCAATTATTTCTTTGAAGACACTTTCTATCCCTTTTTCTCCCTCTTCTTCTTCTGGTACCCTTATAATGTGAATAATGTTTCATTTGGATTGGTCACACAGTTTTCTTAATATTCTTTCATTCCTAGAGATCTTTTTCTCTCTCTCTGTCTCAGATTCTCTGTTCTCTGATTTCTATTCCATTAACAGTATCTTCCACCTCATCCAGTCTGCTCTTAACTCTTCCATTGTTTGTTTCATTTCTGTTATCCCCTTCCTGAATTCATCCCTTGGGTCTTGAATATTTCTCTGTAGCTCCATCAGCATGCTTATGACTTTCAGTTCAAATTCTTTTTCAGGAAGATTGGTGATTTCAGTCTCACCAAGCCCTCTCTCTGGTGTTTGAGAGGTTTTGTACTGAACAAGGTTCTTCTGCCTTTTCATGGAGATAGGAGTGGTCACTGGTGAGTGGCGTGTATGTCAGCTGGGAGAACAAAGTCCCTTCCTGCTTACCGGTTGCCTTGCCTGTCTCTGCTGTCTGTGCTGTTTAACTGCATATAGGGAGCAGCCTGTGGGTTAATCCTCTAAGCTGCCATGGGTGGGACGGCCCTCAGGATGACCTAGGATGCTGGCAGGGATCGCAGATGAGCAGCGTGTATTCTGCTGTGAGAATTATTTTAAGATTTTACGATTTAAGAATTCGTGCATCCCAGACTCTGCCGCCATCTCCTCTGTCTGTCCTGGTCAACCGTGCAAAGGGAGCAGCCTCTGGGTTAATCCCCTATGCTGCCATGGGTGGGTGGCCTTTGGGATGGCCGGGGGTGCTTGCAGGGGTTGCAGGCGAGCAGCACATGTTCTGCCATGAGAACAGGGCCCCTTCATGTCTCCCAGACTCTGCGCCATCTCCTCTGTCTGTGCTGGTCAACCGCATGCAGGGAGCAGCCTCTGGGTCTAGGCTGGTTAGCCGAGCACAGGGAGAAGCCACTTTGTTAAACTGTGTGGTTGCTGTAGGCGAGGCTGCCCCCCGGCTGGTCTGCAGTAATGGCAGGTCAGCCAGTTTGCTTGCAGTGATGGCAGGGGGGAAGGAACGGCAGGCTGCTTATTGCTGTGAGGGGCCTTGGAGCTGCATTGCCAACCAAGGGATCAGGGCACCTGAAGTTCCTTAAAGTTCCCAGCCTGCTGGGCTGAATGTGCCAGGACGATTTTGTCCGCCTGTTAAATCCTTGTTCCTTTAAGACTGTTAAAGCACCTGCTTTTCTTTTGTCCCAGGGCAGCCGGCTGTGGGAACCTGTTCGCAGTCTTAGTCTTGGATTTTGCTTTTCTGCTCCTCTAATATTCAGAGCACCATGCAATGTGTGGCTGTGCTTCTGGGGAAGATCACTAGGCTGGTTATTTAGCAGTCTTGTGCTTCCACTTCCTCCCCACTCTGATTCTTTTCCTCCCACCAGTGAGCTGGGGTGGGGTGGGTCACAGCTTTGCATCTTACCCTTTTCCGTGAGATACTGGGTTCTTGCAGATGTAGCCTGGCTGGTGTACTGTATCTTCTGGTCACTCTTTTAAGAATAGTTGTATTTGCCATAATTTCAAAATATATATGGTTTTGGGAGGAGATTTCTGTCACCCTACTCAAAACGCCATCTTTTCCTCCTCCAGTTTTAAAATCTTAAAATAATTGTCATAAAAATACTACTTGGATAATTGCTTCAATCTCTCCAATATCCAAGGTGCTACTAGACAAACCAATTCAATATAAAAGAAATGTGTTGCACACCTAGCAAGTACCCGGCACCATCCTGATTCAGGTACTGGGGGTAGTGGAGATGCCTAAAAACAGGGAATCTTAAAGTGAACTGGAGAGCTTGCATTTAGCCAGCAGATTAAAAAGTGGGCTGCTAGTGGCTTCAAGGATAGGGACTGTGGCTGAAAGAAATGTCCTGAGGTTCCAAGGATGGCAAAAAATAACTGAAGGAAAAGAAACAGTAATGAAGATGAGCAAAAAGGAGGATGAAAAGAGTCATGTGCAAGGAGGATAGAAACCAGAAAGGACGCCTCATAAAGTGAGGAGGAAACATTGTGGAAATCCATGTGCAACTCTCTCATAAGCAAAGCAGAGGCTGCCACTATTTTACTTTACTCTTTAGCTAGCACAGAGACAGAGTCACAAGGAAGGCTCTGGTTCGGGCATTACCTTCTCTCCTTGCATCCGCTATCACCTTTGCTGCCGACTTGCTCATCACGTGCACGATGTAGAGAGGGCAGTTGATGGCGCTGGCTATGGTGATGGCCCGCAGCGTGGCCTCTGCCTCCACTGCTTCGGGGCGGCACAGCTCATGGCCCTCGGGACCTGTTATGCCCAATGCCAACATCTTCTTTGCCCCCTAAAAAGACAGCAGAGGCATACATACATACATGCCAGGTTTATTACTGAGAAATACCAATAATTTATTGGAAATTAAATAGACTACTTTGAGATCTGATAGAGGGGTGTGTGTATGTATGGGAATATGTGTGTGTGTACTGTGTATTTGGTAATAATAATTTTTATACCCTGAAATTAGGTGTTAATTTTTCATATGCATGGTTCATGATTAAATTATTTTCATTGAAAAGCTGCAAAAGATATGAGGTGAATTCTAATTACATTCTTATTATTGGTTTAGAACAAAACATACTAACTCCCAGTATTAGATCATGTTCAAGTCACTCATATTATATCATGTATTTAGTTGTACTTTTTCCCAAATTATTGTCTTTATGCCTTCCCCTACCCACTGAGTGATACTGGACCAGTTATTTTCCCTCTCCAAAATGTTATTTCTTCTTTTCAGAAGAGGCAGGATGTCAAGACTTTGTGTGGTAAAATGACTGGCCCGGTGTCACACAGCTCGGAAGAGGAAGAGTTCAATTTAAACCCTGTCTGAGTCTATAGCTCATACTCTTGCTTCTCATTCTCCCCCACTGCCTCCTGGCACTAAGCCTCACTCTTACTGACTTTAATGGGAACTGGGCCTAGGAAGAGAAAAACCAGCTAATACAAAGGGTAAGCGATAGCTCTGTAAATCTTGAAGATAGTATACCCTTTAGGCATTAATAATGGAACTAATGTGAGAAATAAATATCATCTAGATTCCTCCAGAGTACATTTTTAATTTAATTTAATTTAATTTTTTATTTTTATTTATTTTGGTATCATTAATCTACAATTACATGAAGACATGTTTACTAGGCTCCCCCCTTCACCAAGTCCCCCCCACATCCCCGTTCACTGTCACTGTCCATCAACATAGTAAGATGCTGTAGAATCACTACTTGTCTTCCTCCAGAGTACATTTTAATACCCAGTTGCTGAAAAGGGTTGGGCTTTAAACAGCTACCTAATATGACTGCCCTGATATCCATTGATTGGCATTCTAAGCCAGTAGCCTGAGTTCCTAAAATTAAAAAAAAGTGCTGAGATACACAAAGCAAAACATTTGTGCTTTTATCATAAAACATATCTGATATCTAATAGCTGAACTGTAAAATGGAAACCCTCATTTGAGTAAATATACCATACCACCTGAATAAAACTCAGAATATGGACTCAAGTAAACCAAGTCAAGTGTTTCCAGGCCACAGAAAATTATTTTCTGGATTTTTGCTTTTCCAGCGCATTAAATGAGTTTACTCACTTGGGGCCAATCATCCTCACCTTAAATTATGGCCATTTTCATTGCTGTAGAAGCTCTGGTATGCAAAATGCTTACCTCTGCAATTAGGTCTCCATTTTCTGCATGGACCTGAGCAATTGCTCCAATTTCTTTGCACCAAGAGAAGGCCGCGTACAACTCCACATCTCTCACCATGTACAGATCTTTATAGGCCATAAACATCTTGAAAGAGTTCACACCTTTATCTTGGGTAAGGATTTTCATCTCTTCTTTGACCTAAAAGGGAATTAACAACCACAACATATGTCACTCTTTAATTTAAATGATGATTTCAACATTCTCTTCAACATCAAAAATGTTACTTTTTGAAGAGATTAAGTAAATTAAGTAAAATAAGGACAACAGTTTAATTTCAGAAAAAATGCAATGAAGGTCTAGATCTTTCCCCCAGGTTGGACCCCTTTTCATCTGATGAATTGCTGCTATGATACTTTTAAATTATGAAAGAGTTCATGGTTTTCCTCAAACTACTTCATTTCTATACTTGGACATAAAATTGTGAGCATCTATCTCCTGATGTGAGGAAATTATTCTAGAAAATGAAAGCAAAGTTGTTTGGCAGCAAAAGAAGCAATCTTGTCTCCAGAAGGAATCGAAGCTAATGTGAGGTAGTTTGAGTTCGAATATGAAACCCACGGGATGAGTTCTTAGAGGAAGTAGATGTGCATTGGCCCACTGGAAGCTCTGAGGAGGTGAGAGATCCTGGACCAGTCAGAATTCTCAGGAGCCTTCTGGTTTGTACGGAACATGCTAAGATCAAAACAAGCTTAGTAACTGTAGATTCAATTAAAGTCTCTATAAGAAATAAAAACCTCAAAGGAACAATCAGGAGATTTGACCAAATAAACCTGTTTAAACTTCTCTATGTTAAAACACACATGCACACAGATATAGTAGGCATGGGATTATTGCTCTTAGTTGATATTTTACCACCTTGATAAGAAAACTAACATCCCAGGTGAAAAATGTAACCAACAATTCAAACAGTAAATGCAAACATCTAATAAACATGAAAAAAGTTAACCTTTCTGATTAAAAAGTGCAAAATAAAGAAATGCAATTTTTTCCATTGAATCAGGGAAGTTTATAATTGACAATATTACGTGTTAAGTTCCTCACTTCCATCACTATTTATTTCTTACTAATTGTCCTTACTTCTTTCTATGGTACTTTATCACGGCATATTTTATATCTGCTTAGTAATGGCCTGCCTTTCCCTCTAGAATTTCAACCCCATGAGAGCAGGGGCTTTTTAGTTTGTCCACTGTCATATCCTAGAACACTGCCTGATGCATAGTGGCCAGTCAATAACCATGTGTTAAATGAATGAGTGAATGAATACATATATAGTGTGTGTGTGTGTGTGTGTAAATATACATAACATGGAAAATAGACCAAAATGTTGAGGATGGTCATAACCGAAGCAACAGCCTGGGTTCCAAGATATGTTAAGTGACAACAGCAAGGGACAGAACATGATATAGTATGCCTCATTTTAATTTTTTACTTTTCCATAGTTTCAATTTTTCTACCATGACTATACTATTTTTATAGTAAAAAATTATATATATATATATATATATGTTTTAAACATTGTTAGCATACTGTCTTGCCATGGGTTTCGGCACCCGGCAAGTTCACTATGGATTCAGTGTGACCAAAGAAATGACAGGAGAATGTTCTTGGGGTGAAAGGGTTATACCCAACTTTATTTCCACGGTGGCAGGTCAGTCACTAAAATCCCAGCCACTCAGAGTGAGTCTGCATGCAGCAAGCCAGTCTCTGCCTCTGGGCCTGTCTGCCCGCACAACCATCCAATTCTCTGTTGTTGGTGCTGCCCCCACTCTAGCCTCTGCTCTGCTCTCCTGCAGCCTTGCAGCCGTGCCACTGTGTCACCCAAATCACTGGGCACAGCTCTTTATATAGAATCAGTAACAACATCTTGCCCACACATGTGCAGTGAGCTAGCCAACCAGGAGCAGATGAGAATTCTGGCCACAGGAACCTTCACTTTATCCACACTCCACCCCTCCAGGATTCTTGCCTCTCAATCTGTATGCCCTCAGTCCTCTGCAATGGTCCCTGTGCAAGGAAGCTGGAACATTGTAACCAAATTCCATAATCTATGACAATATATCAATAGCAAAAATTACAACAAATTATAATAACCCTCAAGCCTGAGGTGATCCATTGCCACCACGTGGTCATCCTGGCTGTATTCAAACCAGTTCTACTCAAATGAGTTAACCTAAAGGACCGTGTGGGCCTTGGCAATACCCACCTTCTCTAGCCTCTCCAGCAAAAAGTCTTGCAGACACACAGGCTGATCTTGTTGCTTTATCTCTGCCTCTGCTTCATCCTCAGCAGCTGGAACCACACCACTCTGGTCTCAATTGCTGCCATAGCTCCAGTCATCCAATTTCTTTCTGCCTGCTTCTGCCTTTTCAAACCAACCCACATCTGGGTCCTTGTGACCCTCATGGAGCCCTTTAAATTCTTCCTTCAAGAAGCAGACTGTATTTCCTTTTGTGCTTGTGCCTAAGGACAGCAGCAGAGCATGGAGTGCTCCACAGCCTGAGGAGGGGGTTGCACCTCTCCTGGAAGAACCTGTGGTTGCCAAGTCCTTCTGGCTTTCCACCAGCTTTCAACCAGGTGCGGTCTCAACTGAGGAGGGGCTGATACCTCCGGCCCAGGCAGGGCCTCCATGCCTACCTGTTCATCAAACCTCCACTCCTCCATTTCTGGGGTTGATGGCTCTACTACATCCTCCACCGGCCCCACAGCACCTGGCACCCTGCAGGCTCCCCCCACTGCTGCTTCTCGGGCCTCTTCCTTTCCCTGCCCCACGGCACCTGGCAGCCTGCACACCCACACTGCTGCTTCTCGGGCTGCTGCTCCTTCTCCTGCTGCTTCCTCTTGGGCCACAGCACTTCATAGTGACACCATTTCAGTCAGCTTTCTCTTGGGGTGAACCCCAGTCCTCCACCCCATCACAGTACCACATGTCCACAGGGGACACTTGAAGGTCCCCCTGTCCATAGGTGCAGCCTGCTGAAACACTCCTTCCAGGAGGGTAACCTGTTCTTTTTCCTTGGTCACCAATGAACCCTGACTACTGTACCAATTGTCTTGCCAATGGGTTTCAGCCCCCGGCAAGTTCACTATGGATTCATTGTGACCAAAGAAATAACAGTAGAACGTTCTTGGGGTGAAAGGGTTATACCCAACTTTATTCCCATGGTGGCAGGTCAATCACTAGAATCCGGTCCACTCAGAGCAAATCTGTATGCAGCAAGCAGGTCTCTGCCTCTGGGCCTCTGTCCTCAGCGCTGCCACCACTCTAGCTTCTGCTCTGCTCTCCTGCAGCCTTGCAGCTGTGCCACTATGTCTCCCAGAGCACTGGGCAGAGCCCTTTATATAGAGTCAATAGCAATGTATTGTCCACACATGTGCTGTGAGCCAGCCGACCATGGCCAGGTGAGACTCCTGGCCACGTAACCTTCACTTTATCCACACATACTTACATGGTGGGATTCCAGAGTGGATTATGTTCAGATGAAATACCTATTTCTCTCTGAGTGGAAGAGCCTTTCTGAAGGCAGCCTCATTAATCACCCTCAGCCGTGGGTAAACTACTTGTGCACATTAGCTTAAGCCTTGCTTCTCCAAAAGTGTGGTACCTGAACCAGCAGTGTCCACACCACCTAGGAGCCTGTCTGAAATGCAAAACCTAATGCCCCGCCTGCCCCAGACCTACCGGTATGGGTTCACTGGTGTGCCCCCAAAATTCATATGTCGCTGTCCCAACCCCCAGTATCTCAGAATGTGCCCTTATTTGAAAATAGAAGTATTGCAGATGTGATAAGTTAAGATGAGGTCATTAGGGTGGGCCCTAAAATATGAATGGTAACTTTAAAAAAGGGGAAATTCCAACACGGACGTGCGTGTAGGAAGAACGCCATGTGAAGATGAAGGCAGGGATAGAGTGGTGCTTCTACAAATGAGGGAACCAGCAAACCAGCAGAAGTTCGGGGAGAGCCACATTCTCCCACCTGGGCCCCAGAAAGAACCAACCCTGTCCACACCTTTATCTCAGATTTCTAGCCTCCAGATCTGTGATAAAATAAATTTCTGTTGTTCAATTTACCTAGTCTGTGGTAGTTTGTTACAGCAGTTTGTTACAGTGTAATACACTTACTGAACATATCTGTATTTTAACAATACTTACCAGTTAACCATTTGCATATTAAAACTGTGATAAACACTGGTAAGGGCAAACATCTTCAACTTTGCTCTATCTTATAAAATAAAGAGAGGGAGGAAAGAAAGAAGGAAGGAAGAAAGGGAAGGAGGGAGGGAAGAAGGCAGGTGAAAAAAAAGCAAAAAGGAGATCAGATGCATCCCTTAGAATGACATTTGTGGAGAAAAATTAACTTTGCTGTGTACTATAAACCTTCCTAATTTGTTTCCTCAATTATCTATTAAAGATTAATTACTTGTTTTATATTAACTTGATCTAAAACCCAACTTTTAGGGGGAGCAGAGGATATCAGTTGCATGGTAATCTCAAAATAAAGTCACCCTTTTGAACCCTTTCTGGTAAAATGATTTTACAATTCAGCTCAGTATAGAAAAACATGTTGATTTAAATCACAAAAATTTCTCCTAAAGTACACATACCCTTTTCTATGGGGGAAAATAAACATATTTTAACATCTCTCAAAACTGTATTTTTTATCTAAATCATGTTATCATTTCAACCATGGGCTAATTGTCAGAGATGGAAGCTGGGTTTTAAGCTATATTGCAACCTGACCTGACCAGGTGTTGACATCAGCAGAGTTTCCAGATGAAAATAAATGCAGCTGGGAAAAGGCCCTGGAATCATTCCTGACCGTCTCTTCCTTGGATTTTCTCCAGATACTATGTATTTCTAATTGAAGTTATAATCTGCAGAAAACTACTGCTTAAAAGAGTCTGTAGCTGTTGAAGTTGAAAAGTTCAGTACTTTTTAAAATTAAAGTACTTACATTCATGAATGAAATTTTAGGAAAGGTTATTGTGAATGATTATGTAAGATTTATCCTATCACCTCTATATGCTTTTAAAAAAGTTTTAGTTCTTTAACTGATAATGCTTCACAGGATTCAAAATTCACAATTCAAAAGAATATGCAAAAGACAGTATTTCTTCCAGTTCTGACTTCCAGTCATCCAGGAAGCAACTAACCTCGCCAGTGTCTTACATTTTGATATTATCAGTTTCTTGAGCTTGTACAGAGCAAGGACTAGGGTACTTAATGGAAGAAACTGGACCCCTAGGGGGTTCACCTGGTCACTCCACCATGTCACTCCCACATGAAGGCTGTAGTCACAGCAGACTCTGGGATCAGCCCAGCTTCGCCAGGTCTCGAAGGCCTCGATGAGGGAGCTGCCTTTGTGAGGAATGGCAAAATCAATGATTGTGGTGGTGCCTCCTGCCAGGGCAGCCTGAAATCACAAGAGAATTTCAACAGGTTAGCCATCAATTTTCTAGTTAAGTTATATGCGCTGCCGAAGTGAGCACAAGTAATTTATCTTTTTAAACAATATGCATTTGCAAGCATTTGAGCAAACTTGATGTGTCCAGGAAATTGCACAAAGATGTTGCCTATTTAAAAGACCCAGAGGGACATGAATAGACTTTCCATAAATTAAAGCTTGAAGAGTTAAAACTGCTGGAATGGTTTCTGTTAAAAGAATGACATACCTGACGAAAAGAAAATGGCTTTGATGCAAAGAAAACAGAGTGACAACTAAGAAAAACCCCAAGTGGAAAAATGGAGAAGATTCAAAAATTTTCCTTCTCAAGAAAACTTTATTCATTATTGTAAAATTCCATTCCATTAGACTCAGTCTTGGCAAGTTCTAGCTCCAAATACCCTGTGCTCCAGGCAGAACCCTGGGAGACTCACATGATTCCTGCCTCAGCTGCAATCCCCACAACCAACTGGTAACCCTGCCGCCTCTCCCTCACTCCCAGCCATCCCCTTGAGTCCATCCCCATTGTTCTGGCCTTAGTTCAGGCTCCTCTTATCCCCCATCTTTCTGTCCCCAGTTTTGCTCCCATTCCCTCCAGTATAAACCCTCATTACAACCAGAGGCATGTCCCAAAGCACACATGTGACTGTTTAAACCTGAATGCTTCTCACTGCCTCTGTAATAAAGTCTATTGTTCTTACATGGTCTGCAAGACCCCACGTGACCTCTGCCTCAACGCATACATTCTCCTCGGCCTATTGTATTAGATTATGACTAACTTAAAAATCAAGTTGCTTAATCAAGTGTCTTTGACCAGTTACTGAAGATGATATTATTTAAACTAAAATCAGGAGGTGACTAATGTACTTTTAACTATTGTTATCAAACAATGCAGGTGAAGGCAGCATTGGCTCAGAAGTGCTGACCAAGGAGGCTTCTGGGCACAAGGCTTGGCTTCAGCGCTCACCAGCCATGGGACCCTGAGCAGTTCACCATTTCTTCCTCCCTCCCTCCCTCCCTCCCCTTCTCTTTTTACGTGTCTCTCCCTCCCTCCCTCCATTCCTTTATAATTTAAGAATTTCCAGTTTTCCTGAGAGCAGAAGAAAAGAATTGCTCCCCCCCAGCATCACTGACATACAATTGACATATCACATAGTGTAAGTGTAAGGTGTACAGTATGTTGCTTTGCTACAATTATATAATGTGAATGATTACCACAGAGAGTTAGCTAACATCCTCCATTATCTCACATAATTACCATTTGTTTTCTGTGGTGAGAACATTCAAGATCTACTCAGCAATTTTCAAGTATAAAACACAGCATTATTAACTAGTCATCATGCTGTACATTAGAACCCTGGAACTTAACTAATCTTCTAACTGGAATACCCTATGACCAACATCTCCCAATTTCCCCCACCCTCCTGCCCCTGGCAACTACGACTTAACCCTCTGTTTCTCTGAGTTTGGCTTTTTTAGATTCCACATTGTAAATGATATCATATGGTATTTGTCTTTCTCTGTCTGACTTATTTCACTTAGCATGAGGCCTGTGAGGTCCATCCGTGTTGTCACAAATGGCAAGATTTCCTTTTTTATGGCTGAACAATATTCCACTGTATATACCACATCTTGATCCAGCCACCTATAGACACTTTGTTTCCATATCGTGGCTACTGTGCACAATGTTGCAGTTGATATGGGGGTGCAGGTACCAGTAATTTCTTAACCTCTGTGTGTCTTTGATTCCTTATCTATAAAGTGAGGACAGTAATTGTACCTAAACCAAAGGGTTGTTAGGAGGATTAAATTGAGGTGATATGTCTAAAGTATTTGATACAATGCTAGACTCATGGTAAGTGCTTTACCAGCTTCAGCCCATAATGTGCATGAACCTTTGCACCACTGCCTTAGAATTAGGCATGTTTCACATTTTCATACATCTCTTCTTCTCACTACCGGAAATGTAGTTATGTGATAAAACAGAAAAGGGTGCCACCAGCCTCTCTCCCAGGTCCCTCCAACTGCACCCCTCCACCCTCCCCCAAAGCCCCCCAACATACCAAGAGTGGTTCCACATCCCACCTGGCCCACTAGCTCTATTCTACCTCCTTTTTCTTGCTTACTTCAATAGATTGCTATTTTTCCTAAGTTCCCTGGCCCCACTCCAATTCTTTTTGCTGTCAAAAATCTCACTGTCTGTACAAGGTCCTATACTATGTTTCTACCTTTAAATAACATTGCCTTATTCATGGCAAACAAAACACATTTATATTTCTTAAGAAATTCCAAATGGTGTAATGACAAAACTAGAAAAAATTCCCCAGGCTCTGTATTTTTATTTGAATGCAGATTAATCTTCTCACCTTTTTCCTTCTTAAAGTGCCTTCCCAATATGATACAGACATCCCTTGAGGATGAAGGGCATTTTTCTAACAGAAAGTGCTTTTAATTACAGTGTTAGAAGAAAGTACTTTTTTAGTCTCTACTGAAATATAAAATCAAGCTTAAAGAACTATTGTTTCCATATTAAAAGTCTACCACATGTAGGATGTGGGGAGACTAAATACACTACTGGTGGAAATGTAAATAAGATGGTGCAGCACTTTGGAAAACAGTTTGGCAGTTCCTCAGAAAGTTAAACATAGGGTTACTATATGCTCAGCAATTCTCCTCCTAGGTATATATCCAAGAAAAATGAAAACATGTCCATGCAAAAACCTGTACACAGCATATCCACAGTAGCCAAAAAGTAGAAACAACCTAAATACTCATCAACTGGTGAATAGGTAAACAAAATGTGATATATTATTACAGATATTAAAAACAGTGTATTACTGGGCCATAAAAAGAATGCTGACACATGCTACAGTGTGGACAAACCTTGCAAACATTAAGTGGAAGGAGCCAGTCACAAAAGATCACGTGTTATATGATTCCATTTATAGGAAATGTGCAGAACATGCAAATCCATAGAGACAGTGAGTAGAATAGTGCTTGTCTGGGGCCGGAGGGACTGGGGATAGTCAGGGCGACAGCTAAAGGGCACAGAGTTTCTTTCTTGGGGTGATCAAAATGTTCTAAAATTGATCGTGGTGGTGGTTGCACAATTCTGTGAATATACTAAAAACCATTGAACTGTACATCTTAAATGGCTGAGTTGAATTGTGTATGAATTTTATCTTAGTAACATGGTTACCCGAAAAAAAGTCTACCACATGCTCATTGTATGAAGTGAGGGTCGTGGGGGAAGGGAGTATACAAATCATCCAAGATTCTGCCCTTGGGTATTGACAGTCTGGAGGGGAAGATGGAAATATGAATAGATAATCATAATAAAATATTCAGATTGTCACAACAAGTAGCAAGTATACTTCTATAATAAACAGTAGTATAGAAATTGCTAAAGAGAGGTAAAAATTGCTAAGCTCCTGAGACTAGATCCAAGGAGAAGACTACTAGGTTTTCAGAGGAAGAAAAGATAGACTCGGAGATCAGAAGAAGCTTGGACTTATACTGGCATTAGGACCTCCATGTGACGTTGCCGGTAGGATAATAATACCTAACTTGCAGTGAGCGCTTGTGAGGTGCCAGGAGCTATGCTGACGTTCTAGATGGTTTAACTGTTGTAATCATCTCACCAGCTCCATGGCAGGTAATACTGTCAACCCCTCCTGACAGCCAAGGAAACTGAGCACAGCTCCAGTCACATGCCCAAAGCCTCACAGCCACGAGTGACAAAGGCAGAGTTGGAACCAGGTCATCAGGCTCCAGAGCTGTGCTTTTAGGGACAGCCCACAGCACAGGAGCTCTGAGGAAGGGGCCCATGACGAAGAGCCGTCCAGCAGCAGGTGGTGAAGAGTGGCAGAATTAAAATGACTCTGGACGGTGCAAGGCGGTTGTTCTCAGAGGAGGGAGGCTGGGGCAGTGGCTGCATGCAGGCGTGATGGGAATCCAAGAGCCCGTTTTGACTGGGATGACTGAGAGGGTGGCGGAGCAGGGGACAGAGGGGCGGAGGAGATCTGGCATTTAGAGCGAGCATGAGTTCCAAGCGGAATCCTGAGCATGAGGTGCTCTGTGTATTTGCAGATGGAAAGAAAGGTAGGCGTGATGCATAAGAGCAATCAGGGGCAGGAGAAAGATGCAGCAGTGCCCTGGGCATGGATCCTGAGGGTCCAAAATGGCCAGGGAGAGAGAAGCGAGACATATGAGCCACAGCACATGCTCCAGAACATGCCAACATGCAGCACAAAAACAAAATGGTACTGAGCCAAGACAAAATATTTACAGTGCCTGTTTCTGGGAGGCATGGTTACTGGTTGTTTTAACTTTCCTCTAGTTAAATTTCATTTTCAATATTTGCTAAATTTTAACTTTTATTTAAAAAAAAGATTTTACAGATATAACTACATGTATACGCTGTATAAATCACACAGACTGTTGATGGCCTTCGTAGTAGACTGTACATGTGACGGTCAAAGGGCCATTTTCTAAAACTACAGCTGATGGAAATTCCTGGGACTATAATTTGAAAGAAAGTTCCTAAGTAAGGATTTATTCACCTCCCTAATTCACCAGGAATATGAAAGGAGCAACCATTTATTTTTTTATTTAGTTTTTTTTTTTTTACTTTTATTCACCATTTTTTTTTTTACTTTTTTATTTTACTTTGTTCTGTTTCTGCTCTTCACTCTACCTCCCTCTCCTCACCTTCAAAATGCAAAGAAATTTAGAGAAGCTGTACTGAATGAGGCAGAAAGCATGGACAAACATGGGAAAGACAGAATCTGTCTTTGCTAAACCACTTGGGTACCTGTCACTTGCTGCAGGATCCCTGCTGCTATCTTGGGTTCTGGCGAGCGGCCGCCAGGCTCTGCCTGTGCCCCAGCCTTCTTTGAACTTCTACCTTCTGCCTTTTCTCATTTCTCTGGCTACCTAGGGTCCCTTCACTGCCCAAAGTTATCTCAAATCCCTGAACATTATTTTAGGAACTGACATGTTCCCTTCTTTCCACTGGATCCAGGGAGCCACACGCCAGAGGTGCAGACCTGTTATCCCAATCAGAGCGGCCCCGCAGAGGGTGTGAGGGTGACTTGCTCCTTGCAGGAGTTATTTGCCTCCAGAAGAGGAGCTTGTTCAAATGCCCAGTCCTGGGCTAAGCTTCTCATACACATTAGGCCATTTATTAAGCCTGGCTTTGGTTCAGAGAGGTAGGGATTGTTTCTCTAATTTTACAGTTGAGGATACTGAGGCACAGAGATGTCAGACGACTCTCCAAGGACACACGGCTGGTAAACTCTCATTGGTAACGTGGAGGAAGATCCAACTTTGAGCAATAAATCTTATATTCAGCCCACTCTGGGTGTCAACACTAGGCAGGCCATTTCCCTTTATCCATCTTCTGTTTATTGTGATCTGATTTCTGACTGGTTGCTCCAGGTCCTCAGTGAATCATTACAGAAATGCATAGGTTGGTGAAATGAATCGAGTACTTAGGAAACTAAAAGCCATACAAAATGAAAGAAAAAAATCCCATCAAACTACAAATTGTAAATCCACAAATGAAACACAATTTTATTAAGCTCATTTGATGTTCATCCCTGGGATAATTGCTATTGAAATAATGTGTCCCTAAAAGATTTATAAGGAAGGGCCCTATACTAGTGCTTCTTCACCTTCACACACCTACTATCCTTGGGATAATCTCCTTTATCCAGCAAACCAGCTGGTGAGAACATCATATTCTTGGTGCACCTTAGATATTCTCCAGATTCACTTAATTGCTTTTAGGATCAGATGCTTTTAGACTCACTTCGTGAATGTTCATCAGGACTTACCTAACATTTGAAGAGAATGAAGAGAGGTTAAGTAGGGGAGGAAGAGCCATACAGGGTGGATTTCTTTCATATTTCCGTACAAAACCTAATTGTTTCCTTTGTTTTCAGTGCTGACTGACTTAGCTCCACTTTTATTTGTCAGAGCCAAACATGGTGCCTGCACCTTATCTCATCTTGGCTCATAAATCAATTCTTTCAGCTCCTAATTACTTTGGCTGTTCTCTCCTGAATACCTTCCAATTTATCTAAAACCTCTTGCAGGGAGGAGAGCATGTGTTGTCTCAGGTGCAAATGTGATAGAACATAAATTGAGATAAACTCTAACCAACAGTGGGGTCACAGTAACACAAGATTTTATGTAAGACTGTATTAGGTTATAGATCATGCTGAAAGCATCCCAAGCATGTTCTTCCTTTCATTGGTGCCACTGAACTGTCATTTCTAAGCTCATCCTGGAACAAGTGACTTTGTTTCACTAAAATCAATCACAGGACCTTCTCAATCCAAGTAAGGCAAAAAGAAATCCAACTGTACATCTGAGTCTTAGGGAGAAAAACACTTGGCTGAATTCTCAGCTTTCAAATAGCCACTAAGACTTAAGAAAACAAACGTCATGACCCCAGTTTACATTCCACCTCCAGAAGCACATTTGACTTTGTAAGGATGACCTCCACATTGCCTCTCCCTGCTTATCACCTTGTCTCCTCAAATTTGGAATATTAATCATGCCATCATCCATTCAATCGTGCAAACCAGACTTCAGAGTCACACTTGACTTTAACCTCTCTTCTTTCCTACATCCCCAAAATCCGAGCCACCAGCAAACCCCACCCCAACAGATTCCATGAGTCTCCTTGCTGTCGGCATCTTCCCCTCCACTGCCTACAACTACCTTCATCTTCTGACTGGACTAAAACAGTAGCCTTTGCATTGTCACCTCATCACCAGCCTGCTTGCCACTTCTAATCTTTCACTGACTTCCTGTTGGTCTTAGAATGAAGACAAGTATTACACTTCCATAAGGCCCTGCCTGACTTTCTATTGAATCGCCCCCCTCCCAGTTCACTCACCCAACTCCAGTGACACTGTTCCTCCTGTCCTTGGAGATCTTTGAACTCCTTTGTACCTCAAAGAGAAACATCACTCCTGCTCCTGCCTCCCAGCCCCTCTATTTGGTCCAGTGACTCTAAGCCTGGAGGCACAGTAGCATTGCCCAGAAAAATGTATCCCATCCCCCCAAAATTCTGATTCAATTGCTACAGTTTCATCTCTGCATGCCCGGTGCCCATTACAGTACCTGGTACATACATATTCTTTAAATGTTTAAGAGAGAAAGGAAGGGAGGGACCAATGTATTTCCCCCAAGAGTTATCAGCTGGAATAATGATGATGGTTCATTTTTCCAACAGCAAGATGGGAAAGCAATATAAGTTGCATGTTAATGTGGAATTTCATCTTTCAAAAATACTACTAGCCCTGGCCATGTGGTTTTCTGGATCCTTCTGTGAAAATATTAACATGGAATCTAGACTCTGGACACATTTGAAAGCTGAATGCTCAGTTTTGTCCAAAGCTTAGTACCTTATCTGTATTAACTAGGACTTCTACTATAACAGAATTATAGTCTATTTCTATATCTATGCCTCAAATAATTCCTTGTTTTAAAAAAAGATTACAGTTAGCTTTATTTTAAGCTAATTTTTTGGGTCTTTGTTTTCATGTGTGAGCAGATCCCCAGGAACTCCTGACTACCGCCTAACATGCAATTTTTCCACTGGATGCAATGAAACATAACTGAAACACTGGCATGTCCTCTCTCAATTTCTTACTTGACATGTGATAAGAAGAGCACAAAGTGGTCTGGAGTTGACTCTGGGCAGTTGCCAAAACTACTTATTGGCCAAGTAAACTGCTCATAAACACAGCTTGGTGGTGCAAGCTATTATGATTGGCAACTTTGCAAAAAGGAAAATGCCAGACATCAAGTATTCACTTGAAAAAGTCACAAAGTTAAGTCTACAAAAGTCTATTGTATATAATTTATTATTAAGACCAACATAAATTAGAGCCCCATCTACCTCTAGTCTGTCTGCCATAGAGAACAAAAATCATGGTGTTCATCTCTTTTAACTCCAATCACGATGCTTGGCATTTAATGGGTTCCCAGGAAATACTCCTTGACTGAATTAATAGAATTTAACCATAAACTTGAAAAACCCTTAGTTTAGGGTTAACCTGAATTTAATAGCAGTGACATGGTCCAGAATATGCCACTGTGGCATAAAAATCATTTTGAGCTGAAGGAATTTGAAAATAGGCCCTTTTTTCCTGAATACCCTTATCTGCCTAAAAAGCAAAGCTTCCCAAGGTATCCAATTTTCATAAATCCTCTTCCAGGAACTTTCAGCACCAGGGAAGACTGACTCATCACCTGAAACTAGAAACCTATACCACACCTTAACAGCCCTCTTCAGAAAAGTATCATATTGCCCACCTATTACCCTAAGCCCATTTGTCTTTCCCAGAAGTCATGTGTTTTCCCATAAGTGCCCTTCCTGTTACCGCCTTCTTAGTAGGAAGTCATTTATTTTCCCATATATGCCCTTCTTCTCCTCTCCTTCCCTTGTCAAGGTTGTATATAAGCCCCAAATTCTAAATGCCTCGAGTCACATTTTTCTGTGAACTACATATTCCTGAATTTTAAAATCTGTCTTTTCTCTTGTTAATCTTTTGTCAGTTTAACTTGCATGCCCCAAGAACTAAACATAAGAGTTTACAGTAAAAGTTTTCATGGAAACCTTGATCTCAATACTACCTCTGTTAGATGTCGAAAACAACCAGTCCAGGCTAATAAGGGAGGAAGCAAGTGCTGGAACAAAAGCAGGGAGAAGTCAAGTGCTAAGGCCTGAGAAAAGGCAAGTCCCAGATTCTGTTAAGTTCAGTGAAAGGATTCCTAATAGACAACATCCTCAATTGGTGTATTTAACACTGTTGGGAAGAATTTTCTTATACCCTTCAAGGTTCTCCTAACTGACAAGAGACAGATTAACAGGGGAAAAAAAACTAAAGTTTAATTAAGTATGTATGGAGAACCCAAAGATGTGAGATCCCAAAGATAATGAGGAACAATGAAGTATATATGTTATCCTGAACTAAGAAGAAATTGGGGGTCTGGGACTTCAAAAGCAAAGGGAAGCAATTCACAGGAATATGAAAGAGTAAATGTTTGATATACAAACGTTCATTGAAACAATGGGACAGTGTGGGTAAAACTGTAGTATTTCCAGAATCTCTTGCCTGGCCTTAGTGCATCTCCATATCAACAGGTGTTTCCAAGGGATGGAGAGAAGTAGTCCATCTTCACAATCAGAGGTAATTACAAGGGTGAGGGGAGCAAGGGTATATCTGGACAGGAGAGGTTCTATGGGGCCCCTTTTGCACAGCTGGGTGGTGAGAGACACTGGCGAGCAGAAGTGGATGACTGCTTGTAACCAATAAACGGATTTCTCCCACTTTATTTCTCCCTTTGACTGATTTCGGTTTCAAAGGTAATTTGCCCCAGGCTGGGAGAAAGACTTTCCTTTCTGGAGTTACAGACAGAAAGGAATTTAACAGACTGCCACATTCTTCCCTGTCTACCTGGTTCATATCAAAATATACTTACCTACAGTGATAGCTCTCATTCTATCTAAATCCTGTTTATGCAGTTAAGGGGAAGGTCAAGGTTTCTTTCCAAGTCTTTTGTGCCTTGATTGTTTTCAGCTCTGACAAAATTTACATGCTAAAGTGGCAAATCTTGGGGTGGCCTGCTCTTAGCCCCCTACACCACCAAATGGTCTCAAATTAATCTTTGAGTTTTTTTTTCTTCCTCTAATTAGTGCAAAGATTAACTTTGTTATCAGTAAAGAGCCACTCAAAGAAATCATGGAATTATAAACTCTTAGAGCTGGTACATGCAAGCTATTAGCACAGAATATTCAAAGTTCAGTCTCACCAGCAATTAAAGAAATGCTCATTTAAAAAGATTAAGAAATTCTATGTTTTTCCTACTAACTTGGCATTGATTTTTTTTCAAGTCAATATCCACAATTAGCTAGGATGCTGTGAAATAAGAATTCTAATCAATTTCTCATAGAAGCCTGAATTGAAGAGCAATCTGAATGTATAAACTCCTTAAGTCACGTCTAGTACTCACTGGCCCAGTCATTTCTCCTGAGGGGTGATTTCAAGTCAATCACCAAGAATCCAAGTGGTGATTCACATCATGGCACCATTATACACAAGCAAAAAACCACCCAAATGTCCAACACTGAGAAGATGAGAACACAGTGGTTAACAGTTTTGGAAACAGGATGGAAAATAGAGTGGGCACTTGGAGGGAAGGATAAATTTGGTTTGGAACATGCTGAGTTTGAGGCACCTGTGGGGCATCTAATAAGGCAGGGCAGGGACATGGGACAAGCATCGTGATAACTTTTCCTGCCTATGATGAAAAATGCTGAGACATAAACAGTATAGTAAGGGTAGGAGGGACCCTATCTTAAGGCTAAGATTCCATTTTAAAAAGCAGAGAGTTGAGAAGTAGGATTCCAAACACATTCTTTAGTAATCAGACAGTAACCCACCCAATCTTAAGGCAGGAAAGCAGTCTTAACTGATGTGTCCCCACTGCTGAGGGGACTGTTAATGAACTCCTTTCTTACCTACACTCTTTCTATCTTGGAGAAGAACAGAAATAAACCCCTTGTGCTGAGTTTATCTTACTGAATCACCTAGAGGCCTGACTGTGGTGAGGACATAGTGTCCTTCACCAGAGAGAGACATCATGAGACCACAGGTCAAGTCTATGCCCAACAACACCCCCTCCGCCCTCTGCCCCTTCTAGAGAGCCTTAAAAAGACAGAATCCCCAGTTTTTCATACTGCCTCCTCTCTGAGGAGGCCCGCGTTTTCCTTTCTTTAAATGCATACTTTTAAATAAAGCTTTCTCACTGCTCAACTTACTGCGTTCTGTCTTTTTGCTATTTCATTCTATTTCCAGGTCTCCATTTTACCCCTGATAAGTAGGAGGGGCTGCTGAGAGCTCAGATTTGGGCCTGCAAGTTCCCCTCACCTGGGTGGCCCAGCAGAACTGCAGTTGCAGGAGCGTGCATGAAAATCCCTCTTCTTTGGGAAGTTCTCAGAACATAATCTCACTCCATCCCATGCTCTGCAGCTCCCCAAATCCTGGGGTGGTAGAGGCTTAGTCCCCACACCGCACCGATCCAACTGGACACAGGACACCAGGCGACCCCGGCTTTAAGAGTTGGCAAGGGAATCTGCCCTAGGCTGAGAACTTTCCCTGTTTCCCTCTGCACTTTGCTGTCTTCTGCTGCCTGCAAGGCAGCTGCCATTTCCTACTGCTCTTGCTTTAATGAACTCCTTCCTTACCTACACTCGTCTGACCTGCTTGAGAATTCTTGCTTGTTCAGAGTCAAGAACTGCCCCCACCCATCCAGGTTGAGGTTGCACCTAGTGTGCAGGGAGAGCCCTTCCCAGACGCAGCTGCCCCGCAACACTATCTTGTGGTGTCTTCAGACAGACAGAAATGGAAGCCTGATGCATAAGAAATACCAAGACCAGAGAGAAAGCTCTGAGACCCAGCCTCAGAGGAGATGATGCTGCCATGGAAATCACATTCTCCTAGGATAGTTAAGGTCATGGGGAAATGTTTAATGAACAAGGCTGACTTCAAAGAGTACACACAATTTGGCAGAAGGAGAAAGGTTTATGTGCCCCCATAGAAAAACCTGGAAGGACAGGAAGCAAAGTGTTTAAAATAAAGGTGATTTAAGTATTATTTTCCTTTATACTCGTTTCAATTTTCCTTTTATAAAAAAAGTTTAATTCAACTACTACATATTGAGCTATAATGCGCTAGCATTTTCCTGAAGGCTGGATAATGAATATGTTACCATCACTTCTAAAAATATTTTTGTAATTGACGTTGTTCTTCCAATCAGTGCCTCATTTTACAGATGATGAAATGTTCACAAGCTGAGAGGAAGTGACGTGTTTAAGGTCACACAGTCAGCCCACACATCCTTTCAAGCCCAGAGTGGACTTTGGGCAAGCAACAGAAAAGGGTCTTGGTTTGTAATCAAGTTTTCTGAAGCACAGCTCTTCTACAAGGTGTGGAAGCACTATAAATACAACCATAAATGTGTGCTTAATCACAGACCTTCCACTGCTTTATTCTAAGTAATCATTTTGATGGCATTTTTACCAAAAAGTTCCAGAGCAAAGTACAACTTCCTTTCTCAGTACTTTTGAGAACTTTTTGTCCTTTACCAAAAAGTGTTCTGCATGTTTTTCCCATTAAGAAAAAGATCCTTCCACCACTTACTGCTGCTGCCAGGTTTTTACTGCAAGTCCACCCACTCCAAGATGCATATATGTCTGAATATAAATATATGTATTTGAAAATTGGCTGAGCTCTTGTAATTCACTCTCTTATCACAGCATGTAGTAAAAGCAAGGTCATAATTCCTCCAAGTTTATCTAATTTACCATATTCGTTTGAATAAAAAATCCCATTGTCTTTCCTCAAGGATACTGAATTATTGGAGACCTCTATAGACAAACAACATGAAATATGATTTCTTTAAAGCAGAACATTAATTCCATTAGTTACACCAGAGAGAAAGCTTTTACCTATAATTATGTAAATCAATTATAGGCTTTAAGCCAACCTCTGGTATGAAATAGATTTATAAAATATAACCTTTCGTTGACCTATATTTCATTGTTTAAATTGGGCCCCATACAATCTAGTAATCAATAAATAGAATACCACAAATAATATCCTTCTATTTGTCAGGTATTACAAATGATCGGCCTGGTGGATACAGAAAGCAAATACCTATTGGTCTAACATTTTGGGGCCCATCTTCTGAAAGCATGATGCATCATTTTTTCTTTTTTTCTGTACTTAAGGTACACATTTCTGCACCCCCACAGATAATGTGGTATGAATGCATGTACAAATGCCTCCAAAACCTAATGTCTGAGATGTGCATTTAAGTTGATAACCTTACCTGCCTCTAGTATTGAGGTGAAGGGCCACTGTATTTCTTAAGGATGACTCTGCCCTATTTTTGAGAAAAGCAATTTCACATTTGTATGCAGCTTATACAGCTTTTTCTCCCATCAGTTGTTACTCTGAAAAATAAAACATTAGATGTTTTTCAACAGTCCTTCCGAAAGGAAGAGAACAGAGCAGGTAGGTAAGTGCTTTAGCGATGGCAGGCAGCACTGATTTTGAAAAGTCACTTGGAAAACAAGTTCTCAGATTCAAAAAGACATAGGCAACCCTATGTTTATTGCAGCACTATTTACAATAGCCAAGATATGGCAGCAACCTAAGTGTCCATCAGTAGATGAATGGATAAAGAAGATGTGGTACATATACACAATGGAATACTCTTCGGCCATAAGAAAGAAACAAATCCTACCATTTGCAACCACATGGATGTAGGGTATTATGCTCAGTGAAATAAGTCAGGCAGAGAAAGACAAATACCAAATGATTTCCCTCATTTGTGGAGTATAAAAACAAAGCAAAACTGAAGGAATAAAACAGCATCAGAATCACAGACTCCAAGAAGGGATAGAAGTTACCAAAGGGGATGGTGGGTGGGGGAGGGAGAAGGGGATTGAGGGGTATTATGATTAGTACACATGGTGTGGGGGGGATCATGGAGATGACAGTGTAACACAGAGAAGACAAGTAGTGACTTTGTGACATCTTACACTGATGGACAATGACTGCAATGGGGCATGGGGCGGTACTCAATAATATGGGTGAATGTAGTAATCACATTGTTTTTTATGTGAAACCTTCATAAGAGTGTATATCAATGATATCTTAACAAAAAAAAGTCACTTGGTCACTTAATAGGTATGTGACCTTATGTGTGATATAAGATTCAGTTTCCTCAATTGTAAAAAGTAGATAAGGGCCCATGGGATTGTTGGAAAATGCACAGCTTAGCACAGTACCTCGTACGTTGGAAGTGTTTAATAAAATAACAGTATTAATAAAATGTTTTTCAAGGTTAACATATAATATGACCAGCATTTATAAAAGACTTCTTTGCCCCTCTTTCCCAAAAGCAGAAAGTCCACCAACATTGCCTTGAGAATTACTGCGAAGACTCTGGAGAAGAGGACAAAGTGATGCCATGATGCCCTCCTTTCAGAACTCAGGCAGTGCTTTCTGGCTCCGTTTTATCTTTATTTACCCATCTTGCTCTCTTAAGGACTCTCATCTGTTTCTGGGCCCGGAGCCATTATCTCCTGGGATCCAACCAATTTTGAAGCAGACTTTTGCAACTTAAGCCCTTTGTGAGTAATGTTTAATATTTAACATGAGTTTAGCCTTTGCTGAGTTTTTTACCTTAATCTCTCTGACCATATTGTTTTCTGCTTAGATCCTTAAGCTCATGAAGAACATGTTTTTATTTAATGTTTTAACAACCTTTTTGTATAGAAGTGCCTAGAGAATGTGCTGGTGGATAAATTCTTTCAGATGTTGACAACAGACTGTCAAATGCTACAAAGATCTGCCTTCTCAGTATGAAACTGTAAATCTCTCCAACCTAGGAATCCCAGAATGGCCGAATAACAGAAAGATAACTAAGAACCACTTCCCAGGACCTTGGAGCAAGCACAGATAACCTTGAGAGAGGGAGGGAATGTCCCTCCCCCACAGCATTCCACCCCCACCCCCCCTTCTTGACTGCTTCCTCTGGAACCCTGATGAAAGAAAGGGAGATGGAGGGAAGAAATGATGCTGGGGGGTCTGGCAACTAACTGATGGTCAAAAATAGTGGCTCCTCACCTGGAAAACGGAGGTATTAGTGCAAGGCTTGGCATGAGCCAAGTGCTTTGTTAACAATGCCCCTGTGATAATAGTGTGTGTACTGTAACTGAAAGCAGTAGGTTGCAAACTCCTATGTACAGATACACACACATACACACATGCACAAAACAATCTCAATTATGTCAAATAAAGCACATTAAAGAGCATAAAGAGAAAACACCAAAACATTGGTTGTCATCAAGTGTTAAATTACAGATAGTATTTTTCTTGGTTCTATTTTCCTATATTTTCCCAATTTTATATAATCTTGTATTGCCCTGATATCTGAGAAATGTATTTAAATCGTAAAAATAAGTTCATTAAAACTTAGCAAATTTCACTTTTTAGCAAAAGGGAAAAATGAAGTCAATTTTCAAAACAGATAATGATCTCTCCTACAACAGACTTTGACCCTTGCTCTGATGGTGAAGGTTGATAATTAGTGAATAGGAGGAAACTTTCCAAATATTGATGTGAGCAGCCTGCCCCAGACCCTTCTCTCTGGGTGGAGTCGTTTTTTTTTTTCTATTAAACATTCAGGTCAATCATAGATGATTGGGGATGAGGGGGGAGATGTAAGGACAGTAAACTGTTAAAAAGGAGTACAGTAAATGAACGATTGCCCAGGCTAAACCTGCACCTGCCGCACAGCCTGGGCTCCATAGCCTGGGTTGTTTCATGCACATCAAGGCATGGCCCTGGGGTAAATACAGGCACAACATTGAGTTTAGGCCTTAGGGAGTCAGTACTTCCATTTTGGAAGGGTCCAAAACGCAAGTCTCAAGGAGTGTGTGGGTTTGGCTTTTAGCTGAAGTGTTCAGTGGGGTTTCAACTTTACAGTCCTGTGAGGCAGCCCTGTTCATCTCCTGTCCTTGTTTTCAGAAGCTTTGGAGAAACGCTTGAGGTTCTTTTCATTGACCTGAGCCTCTAGGCTTCTGTGTCTAGAGAAACCCAAGCCTCCCTCACCTGGGCACCAGTGATCTGATCCTTCCACACCATCAGCAAAGCTGCAGGTGCTCAAGCAGCAAGAATCAGGGTCTCTAGTTGATGTTCCCAGGGCAAACAGGTGGAGAAGATGTGGACCAGGTTGCCTTGGTGCAAGGGTGAGGGCTGGGAGACCATTCCTGTAATATTTCTCCTCCAAACCCTTGTCAGGGGCTGTGTTTTTTCTACTGGAGGGCGGAGGCAAGGGCTGTGGGCACGATGGACTTCAGCCTGCCCGGACTTACCATCACCCAGCACACATGGCTGACTTTGAGTCAGGCAGAAGCTATTAGATGAATGGGTTTTTTCAATTGGTTTTGGCTGGGGATGGAGGATGGGGAGAAATATCTGGGAGTGGCCACTAAACAGAAAGATTCTATATAGAAATTTTGAAAGATTTGTGGATGTACATAAAATACCTATGAAAATTGTTGGGGGTTGCAGAGTATACTATTTAAAGAAACGAGGGTTTGGGTTTCTTTAAACATGCCAAATCACTTAGGTTAATAACCTTACCCTCCTTAAGGAGGAGTCGGGGGAGTCTGGCTTGGCCGAAGCCCAGCTGATGCCACGGAGAAAGGGCGCCTAGAAGGGAGCTCAGCGCGGGGACCCTTAACCCCAGGCCTGCGCCCGCTCGGTGGCTCCTGCCCGCTCGTCCCTCCGCGCTGCGGCCCTGGGCCGCCGGACAGGGCGCCGCGGGGCGTCCTGGGGTGCGGGCGCGGCGGCGCGTACCTTGGTGCCCTGGTGGAAGTCGTCGATGGACCGCGAGCCCATGAAAGGGAACTGCAGGTGCGTGTGCGTGTCGATGCCTCCGGGCAGGACGAGCTTGCCGGCGGCGTCGAGGACCCGCAGCCCGGAGGGGGCGGCCCCCGGCGGCAGCAGGTCGCGCCCGAGCGCGCGCACCACGCCGTCCTCCACCAGCACGTCGGCCGCCTGCGAGAAGTCGTCGTTGACCACGCGGCCCCCGCGGATCAGGAGCCGCGACGGCGCCGCCATGGCGAGGGGCGCACGGGCTGCACGCGGGGCCGTCCTCCTTCACGGCCCCCGAGGACAGTCGCGACCCTCCTGCCCCGGCTGCAGAGCGCGGGCAAGTCCGGGGCGGCGGCGCGCGGGCGGGCTTTTGGGCCGGCGGGGCGGGCTCCACCCCCGGGGCGGGCCGGGTGCTGTTGGGAGCCGGGGCAGAACGGAGGAGCCCGGGCCAGACCCCAGGTGCTGGTTCCCTGACCGTGAGAAGAGGTGCTTTGGGAAGACAAAACCCACCTCGTAGCTTCCCTTGATGAGGGGCGTTTGTTTGTGCCAGATACACACACACACGCACACACACACTCTCTCTCACTGGCTGGGGGACCACTACCACCAGCAGCAGCAATGAAAATACCCTCTTCACAAAGAACCACTTGGTCTGGATTTCCTTTGAAACATTCTTTAACTACAACCAGAAGCAAATCATTACATAATTCCAGTAACTGGCAGAGTATGAAAGTTCAGGGTGAAATAGTTCATTGTTTGAAACTAAAACTATTTGGTATGAACTATTCTCCAGGTTTTAATGATACAATGTATACCAGCAAGTTTTTCCTTGGAAAATAGTAGGTAATATAACTCTAAAGATCTAGGTTTTTCACTCCCAGATTTTCTTTAGCTCAGAGGTCTTTAGGGAAATCTGTCCTCTTGATTCCTCAGTTTTCTCATTTACAAAACTGAAAGAATGCATGTTCTTCCGTTCCAGATTTGTTTTGAGACGCACATACGGTGATGGATATGAGTGGACCTTAATAAAATGGGAAATGCCACACAAATGTATTTAACGAATGCTAGCTTTGTTAGGACTGATGGTGGAAGGGGGTTGGATAGGAGGTAAGTGATAAAGATGAACGATATTCCTGCCCTCAAGGAGCTAAGAGCAAACCATGACACACAAACATATTTCATTATTTAACAGACTGTATTAAAAGAAGTTCTGCCTTTGAGAGAGGATAATGATAAGAGTTTAGAGGAAAGAGAGAGTTAATTTCTGCCTTGAAGAAAATTAGATATGGAAGATTCACAAAGAGGTATTTGAACCAGGCTGTAGAGATCGTGAACATACAGAGCAAAGGGGCAGAAAGAGGCATGGTATGCTAGAATGTAGGTAAAGGCACAGAGGAGGTGATGGAAGCTGAGTCTGAACTCCAGGTGGCTAGGGGGATAGGGCTAGACAAGTGTGGACCACCCCTTTCTTCACAGGGGAGGAGGAGGAAGAGGAGACGGAGGAGGAGCAGAGATAAGGGAGACCCGGGAGCCCAGGGCGAGGGAGGGCAGCGGTACAGAGTTTCAAGTGGGGCCCCAGGACTGGATGAAGCTGGAAGCTGGGGAGTGTGGTGGCTCTCTGCTGTTGGGCATCTCTTCTCTTCCTCATCATGGGAACAGTCCCTGCATTCTCAGGAGCCTTGCCTAGGTGAGCTGCTGGGCCCCTGGGCTCTGCCAATCACAGCGGGATGTCCTCGCAGCTGCAGGGATGGGCCTGCTCCCAAGAAGACTGACTGTGCTCAGTGAGAGCGATTCCAAGACGTCATCAGGTGGGCAGATGAGAAGCCTGTTCTTCCCTGCTGGACTTGAATCCAGGAAGATATGAACGACAGGCTTCTGGGAGCCATCTAGACAACACAGTGAAACAGTCCTGTGAACAAAGCCAACAAGAGGACAGGATGGGGAGAGGGCAAGAGACTAGGTTCTCATGGCCTTGTTGGAGCTTGAAACAGGCCGTGCCTGCACCCCCCTCCTCGAGACTTCCTGCTGGTGGCTGACGCTTGTTTACTCTGGGGCTTTTGTCATTTTCAGCTGTCAACCAACAGCAACCAGGAAGATATCATCGAATTTGAAGACTGCGTGGTCACACATGACCTCAGAGATGGCTTTTGCAATAGTGAAATGCAAGATGTTATTATTTCCAGATTTCCTCAATCCTCAGATGATATAAGCCTCAAAATGATTAAAAATTAGAAAGCTTACATAATTTCAAGTTCCAGATTGGGCTGTCAAGCCAGAAACAAGAAACTCAGGAAGTTATGCAATTATTGTCAAAAGACTATTGTGTACAGGTGAAAGGAGTCATTATAAATATAATGAAACTCCTACAAGCTATACAAATACCACCACCCTAGAATGTAAGATTGGGTGTCAGGACGGTTATGACATCCTTTCTGAAACTGTCCAGATGAGTGATTTCAAAGTTTTCTTCATCTTTGATACTTTATGCCATGACATGCCCTGCAACACAGCACAAAACAAACTTCCCACCTTTAATTAACCCCAACTTTTATCAGAAAAGGGAGTTTGTAGAATGTCACTGAAGCAGGAGGGAATGGCTCATTGAGAGTCACTGACAGCAGCAGAAGAGAGAGGTGGGGGAGTTTAAGTAGAAATGTTAGCTTACCAAAGTCACCCCCCTTTCTGACCATCAGTGTCCCAGCCAGCTTGCCAGGCAGGACGAGCCTGGGCACATGTGCTCATGGAGGAAGCTTGTCCTCAGACCACTGCCACCTGCCTTTTCCTCGCCCTACTCAGCCACCTCCCTACTTGGACCCTTGCGGCCTCAGTGGGCAGTAAAGAAGTGCCATGGAGACAGACGCTATGTGGGCACTGGGAGGAAGGTGGAAAGCGAGACTCTGCTGTTTTGCATTCTTCTTGCTGGCGTAGGAATCTGAACCTGTTTGATTAACTAACAAAGTGTATCTCTGAACACATTACTCTTCAGAGCATTAATTTTAAAGGAGGACTAGAACGATTAATGCTCAACCACAGAAGTCTATCCACTTTGGAGTATAGGTGAGAGCAAGTCATCAGGAAGGCCTCCCAGCCCTGACTGATGGTTGAAAGGGACAGCGAGGTGACTTCCTTCACTCAGTGGATGCAAACCTGCCAGGCCCAGTGCTTTTTAAGTTCCCAGCAATCCTGGAGCCACTGAGTTTGTTTTCCCTCCCCTCCCCACTCCCACTTAGGCCCCTGTGGCCCTGAGAGGGTGTCAGGCTATTGTCCCTGTGGCAGAGTAAGCTCTGGGAACAGTGTGAGCAAGAACAGAGCAGGACAGAGCTGGGTGTCTCCAGACAGCATGCCCAAGCTGGGGTCTGTGCAAAGCCTCTGTCTGCTGGGCCACACTTGGACTGAAGTCCCTGGCAGGGTTATGGGGCTACCCCTGCATCAGCAGCAGTAGAAGAGGGAGTGTAGGAAACATGGAAGTGTTGAAAGAAAAGAAAAGTGGAAAGGAATTAGAATTAGCAGTTTACTCTTGGCTCTGATGCCAACTTCTGGTGTGAGCTTGAACACATCACTTACTTTCACTGAAAACTAAGGAGCTAGGTGGACAAGAGCTTGCAAAACCACCCTTTGCACTTCTAGAGTGTTGTCATTCTGCGAACAAGGACAGAAGCCTATCCAGAGAGGGCCCAGCATAGTTCTAGGGTTGAACTCTTCTTGGGTCAAGATCAGTGAACTGGAGGCCAAATAGGACTTGGCTTCTCTTCAGGACTATTTTATTTCTGGTTGCTCCACTGAGGCAGATGAGATCTGCTTGGAGAGGGTGCCTTGTACAGAGTATAAAACCTGCAGTCATTGGGAAGCTGCTTGGTGGGACTGATCCTGAAGTCTTTGTGGAGATGCGCAGGGACAACATTTTTATCACTGCTTGACAAAGAAATGCATGACAGGGAATGGCCCCCTGACTCTGGAAGGCCAGGGAGAGAGAGCTGGCCACTGCACAGCTCCAGAGGATGCCCTTTGCTGAAGCACCACTCCTGGGCAGCAGAGAAGCAGCCGCCCTGAAGAACACCACCAGCAGCAGCAGCTAACATGTGCTGTGCACTCACATCAAGTCAGTATTGGGTTAGATTCTACATGTGCATTGAACTGCTTCATTCTCATTACTCTGGCCTAAGTACTATTTGTGCCTATAATAGATGAGCCTTCTGAGGTACAGTGATTTGCCCACAGTCACAGAGCAGTAATGCTGGAGGTCATTGTGGGACCTATAATTTACCCATTATGTGACTCCAAATTCTAAAACCAGGTTCAAATCAACTTGGGCCTCAGGTTACGTCAGTGGACAAATGATGATGTGAGAATGAAATCCTACACCCCTGACACTTACCTCTGCCTCCCTGGCACTGCCTCAAAGTTGCTTCTGTGGTTACCTAGCTTGGGATGACAATATTATTCAGCCACTCTATGTTTTTAGTCAAATAACTAATGTCATGAGATCTGAAAAAATTATAAAGGGATCTTTCCTATAATAAATGAACAATTTTGGTGTGACCAGATCCAACTCCCTAACACTGATGTGCCTGGAGAGGGGTCGGGGGGCAGGGGGCGGGAATCTGTCAGGAAATACTGTTGCGTAACACCAAGAAAATCAGGGAAATGCTTTTTAGTAAGTTCTTATCTTCTGTACAGTCTGGTGGTATTACATGGTTTTTGTTTGTTTGCTTGCTTGTTTTGTTTGTTGAAGATACTCTGGCGCTCAGCTAGCGTTCCAAGCACGTCCTGGAGCCGTTGGCTCTGGCAGTGAAAGTTCATGCCCCACAGCGGCTCTAACAAAGGCCCAGGAAACACGCTTGAGAGGAACACAAATTTCTTGTAGTTAGAGAGCCAGGAGTCTGAAGTCAGTGTCACTGGGCTGAAGTCAAAGATGTTGGCAGCAGCGATTCCTTCGAGGGTTCTGGGGGGGAATTTTGTTCCTTGCCTCTTCCAGCTTCTGGTGGGCGCTGGCGCCCACAGGGCTGCGGCCTCTTGCGCCAGTCTTTGCCTCTGCAGTGACACTGCCTTCTCCTCCATGTCAAATCTCCCTCCACCTCCTTCTTGTAAAGACTCTTGTGATTACAGCTGGGCCCACCTAGATAATCCAGGGTACTATCCCCATTTCCAAACCTTAACTTCATATCTGCACAGTCCCTTTTGCTCTATTAAGGCAACATTCACAGGTTCCAGGCACTTTCTAGAAAGACATCTAGATAGCTTTGGGCCCATTTTTCTCCCTGGCACAGCACCTGTCATTGTTCCCCTTGAACAGAGATGCCGCCTTCTCAAGTGATGGTGTTAGGAACAACAGGCTGGGCTCAGAGGGTTCATTCTGCCAGCAGCACTAACCTGTGCTTCCAGAAACTCTCCTGGTCCTTCAACTTACAGTGTGCCGTGGCTTCCAACTTATTTTGAGCTTTCTTAGCAAAACATATTCCAGCAATATAATAATACTTAAGGAAATAGCAATGTGCTCCCTTTGTTAGAAAGAGTATAAGAGAGTAAAATAAATAAGTCTGCACTTTGGAGCCAAGAAAGTAAAATAAAGAAATAAGTCTGCACTTTGGAGCCAAACTGATGTGGGTTTGAGTTAAGGATTATTACCTATCCTCTGTGGATTCTTGGCTAAGTTTCTTAACCATTCTAAACAAAAGCAAATTATTTGAAAAAAATACTATTTGGACTTTTACTACACAGACCAAATAGGGTTTGGATGTTAATTTTTATTTATTTTTAAACTTTTTAAATAACAATAGAGTAGAATGCATAGAGAAAATTCATCTTTTTAAGCATACAGTATTATGAATTCTGACAAAGGCATGCAGTCTTTTGTCAGTAACTACCACCACATTCAGGATAACAAATATTCCCAAGCCCCCAACAAGTTACCTTGTGTCCCTGTGCAGTCAACCCCTCCGCCACCCCCTCCCCCTGCTGCCCCTGGCCCCTGACAACCGGGTCTCCTTTCTGTCCTTTGAATTTTGTTGACTTTAGACTTGGTTACAAAGTGAGCTGCAGGGTATCTGCTGGCAAGTTTACCTACTTTAGTTCTAAAAGTCATCTGCAACTTTGTAGCAGTCTCTCTGTGCCCTACATCTAAAGCAAAATCCCCTGATGCTGTCAAGATCTAAAGGAAAAGGTATTCAAGGCAGACCTTCAGGGGATTTACCCCAAGGCCCCTGGGCCACACCACAGCTGGGGCGGAGCAGGGTCAGCAGGCACTATTCTGGAGCCCTCACAACACTGAAGTTATGTAGACGTGACAGAGTTGAGACTCAGATGCCCCAGATGTAGGAGGAACCACTGTTAAAGGAACAGCACCAGGCAGAGAAAGCCAGCAGTCAGGTGTGGCCCCTGTACTGTCCCACCTGGCCTCACTCCCTCTGACTTGAACCTTTCTACTTCTGCACTGTCTATGACATCAAATTTTACATTTTCATTTCTCTAATACAATGTATTTTTCCTCCTTCATTAAAAATGTTGCTCATCTTACATACTTCTTGGGGTAAAATTACTCTTTTGCTGTAAGAGGTATTTATTACTAGACCCAGTAAAAATGTTATGGATGAAGGATAATAACTAACTACTCATCTGTTACAGATCTGTGTACTTACAGGCACTAATCTGTGAACTTCTGGAAGATGAAAACTGCATCATATATATCTTTGCATTCAAAGACTTATTGGTGGCACATAAGTGCTAACTTCATTTTCACCTTGTCACATCACAGTAGGAGATGCTATGGAGTCTCACTTTTTTTTTTTTTAGCATTGGGTCTGCATTAATAAGAACACAATTAAGTCTCTTTCAGACTTCTTTGGAGCTCCAAATTCAGTTTCAGCCTTGTTTAATTTTCAGTTCACACTTTCGCCTTCAAAGAAGTTCATTTGAGTGTTATGATAAGTATTCAACTAATTGTATTGCAAAAAAAAATAACTGAAATGTTGTAATAAACCCACTAGATGGCTTCTTAAACAACCAACTGCCTTTGGTCTGTTCAGCAATTTGCTATAAATAAAAGGTCAGCCACTCCTGGTACCCTTAGATAGCTGATACATAGTTGTTTCCTTTCTTTAAAGTTGGAAAGGAAAATAGATTGTTTCTTTGTTCCCTTAAATATGATTAATGCATCATTTTGTGGATATCTGTAATGTAAAAATATAATTTCATATTTTAAAATTATGACTTTCTAGGTTTTTGAAATATATTCCACACATTAAACAAATGTTCACATTATGATTAAAAGAACATATAGATTGAGCCTGATTATTGAGCATATAGTAATCCCTCTACAAGTATTTATGGAAAAATTAGTTGTTGAATTTAAATGCATTACACATGGGGCTAAGGCCCTTATATATGTTATCTCATTTCTACAAGAACTCCATGAAGTAGGAAGTATTACTTCCATTTTACAGATGTAAAAACTATTGCTCAGAGACATTGTCAAAGTAATATAGTTGATCAGATTTCAAGGCCAATGGTACCCGCAACTACATTATACTGCTCAGAAGATGAAGATACATTTTCTGTCTTTAATTTGATGAAACAACTACTTTTATCCTACAGAATAAGCAAGATTATTTGTAGAGGAATTGTTTAGACCCAATTCTAAAAGGAAACAAAAAAAGTATTTGTGCTTTTGTTCTGTAATCTTTAACAGCTTTATTGATAAAATTTATCACAAAGTTCACCGATTTGAAGTGTTCAGTGGTTTTTAATGTTTACAAAGTTTTGCAACATTCACCTATCCAATTTCAGAATATTTTTATCAACCTCCAAACACACTGTACTCACTAGAAGTCACCAAAGCTAACCACCTCCATCCTCATCCCCTTTTCCCTAGCCTCAGGCAATCAATAATCTATTTTCTGTCTCTGTAGATTTCAGGGCATTTCATGTAAATAGGATTATACAATTTGTGGTCTTTGTGACTGGCTTCTTTCACTTAGCATGAGATTTTCAAAGTTCATTCATGCTGTAGTATGTTTTAGCACTTCATTATTGCCAAATATTTCACTCTATGAATTTATCATTCTTTATCCATTAATCAAATATGTTTGGGTTGTTTCTTTTTGGCTATTATGAATAATGCTACTTTAAACATATGTACAGGTTTTTGTGTGGTCATATGTTTACATTTCTTTTGGGTATATATCAAGGAGTGGAATTGCTGGGTTATATAGGTAACTCTTGTTTGACTCTTGCAGCTCTGCCAAATTGCTTTCCAAAGAGGCTGCACCATTTACATCCCAACAGCAATGGATGAGGGTTCCAATTTCTCCACATCCCTGTCTGTCCTTGTTTATCCCCTATTTGATTATAGCCATCCTAGTGATTCTGAAGTGGTTTTCTAATCTTATGTTACTTTTTTTTAATGAAGCAAATGATTCCAAAATAAAACAGAAATCTTTACTATATGGCTATAATAAAATCTTAAATATAAAATTACATCTCCTCATTATTCTTAATGTAAAAATCTAATAAAGAATTAATTCAAGTTTTAGAAGTTATACCACTTCCAGTATCAATGACAACAGACTTACTGATGCTTTAGCTGATGTTTGAGAGGACAAAACTTACTACAGATTTGTCCTGAGAATAAGACATGAAGTACATTAGGCATCTAGTGCTGCAGTTGGTACTCAGGGAGCCATCAACATGTGGATGCTTATTTTCATTTCAAATCAAGAAAATGATTACAAAGAATTGCTTTGCACACTTGGCTAACAACTCTAATGGACACTCATGAGTTAGAGAAATGGAAATTGTGTTGTATGGTAAAACTGCTATAAAAAAATGGCAATAAAGCAAACCCAGTCCAACCAAAGGAAACTAATGGAACATGATGAAATTAAAATTCACCTGATGCACAATAAGAAAGGCAAATTTTTAAGTCAAACTTTGGAAAACTAAATCTAAAAGTCAGATTAGATATGCAATTTCTATGTTCCTTGAAACCAGAGCTCAGTAGATAAGATAGAAATATATATATTCAGGTAAAACCTGATCCTATTGTAAAATTGGGAAAAATTTTTGAATATTATCTATATGCTTTTTATCATAATTTCTGAATAAAAGTAATTCCCTGCAGTTCTGTTATTTATACTTAATACATGTTACAAAGTCCATAGCATGTAGCCATGTCTTTCATATTTTGGGGCTGTATGGAATTTCTTCATTTTGAACTTTTTATGATAAAAAAAAATCTGTGTCATTCTATCTTTGTTTAATGAGTCTATTTTTTCATTGAGATACAGCCGCAAGTTGCTCCATAATCAGGAAAACTGCTATGAGAAATCTCTTTCAGAAAGCTCCACTAATATACAAAATGCATTAACACACAGTGGAGGGGAGATCCAAAAAAGTTTTAATTTTGAAAATGAATCTATAATATTGACAATTAACATCTCTAAGGTTTTAGGACAGGCTTCTGCAGAAAGTGTTTTTTTTTTCTTTTGTTTAGTCCTTACATACAGTAACCCTTAAGGGTTTGTGTTTTCCTACTTTCCAGATGAGACAAGGCTTAGAGAGGTCAAGTGATTTATTCACAGCTATAAAACTCTTTTAAGTAGCAGAGCCAGGATTCAGCTGTGACATGTCCGACTCCAAAGCCCATGCTTTTCCTTCTCAGTCTTTCTCCTCAATAAAACTTCCATGTCACTTTTTGGAGGATATAAAGCTTTGGACTTGAGCCTCCCTCAGCACATAGGAAAATCCATGTCAACTGACATCTCAGTATCTTTACTTGAAATCACTCAGTAAGTTCTATATACAAAATATATTTCATTATCAATAAGCCATGTGTGCCCTAGGTTAGCATATTGTGAGCAGTCCTGTAATGTTCTAGCACTGGTTTCCAACTTTTATTAATCCTGAAAATGCTTAGTTCAAGTGAAATCTTTTAGGAAAGTCCAAGATACAAAGTTGTTGGAAGAGAACAGGGTGAGCAGACAATTGATAACCTATCAACCAGTTACTCTTACTGAACATTTACACTGTTCCTAACTGACACTATTCTAACTGGCTTACTTACATTGGCTCAGTCTTCCAAATCAGTTATTCTTCCCAATTCAGGAACCAGTCAATGAGGTAGTGATGTATTCTGTGGGTAACTAAAGAGCCTACTGCAGTTGCTTCATGTAACCAGCAGTCAAGGTAGTCAAGCCAAGGCTGGTACAGGTGCTCAGAGATACCAGGTTTTTTCTCCTTTTCCCAAACTCTTAACATGAGGCTTCTCTCATAGTAGATATTGGGTATGCAACTAGCAGTGTTTGCTACAATGAGAGAACTAAGTGTTCTGAAAATCATTAGGTTCTAGGATTGCCATAAAGAACTCTCTCCAGATCCAGTCACTAAGGTAATTTCCTCAGCCCCGAACTCAGCAGGATCCTGTCTCCTCATTCTTGGAATTCCTTTCAGCTCAGCACAGTAGGCTCCTATAATTTCTTCTTCCTTTTCTTGGTCCCATTTTGACTTGTACTCTGGGTTGCAGTTCACTTCCATGGTCCCAAGGGAAATAACTGCACCCAGAAGCACCTGGGCAGTTTCATGATCTTCAGAAACCATGACTCTCTTAGGCATTTTCACATACAGTATCTCATTTAATTGAGGCATGACCAACATTCTCTGTTTAACATTCAGATGAAGACTGTAACAGCAAACACACAACTCTTATTATGAACCAGACCATGCTCCAAGAGCCTCGCATATGTTAATTAATTTAATCCTCCAACAGTAAGGGTATCTCCACTGTCTTGCCAATGGGTTTCAGCCCTGGGCAAGTTCACTATGGATTCAATGTGACCAAAGAAATTGACAGTAAAACGTTCTTGGGGTGAAAGGGTTATACCCAACTTTATTTCCAGGAGGCAGGTCAGTCACTAGAATCCTGTTCACTCAGAGCAAGTCTGCATGCAGCAAGATGGTCTCTGCCTCTGAGTTCCTCTGTCTGCAAAGCCGTCCTCTGGGCCCCTCTTTCCCCACAGCTGTTCTCTGGGCCTCTCTGCTTGCACAGCCGTCCCACATAGTCATCCCACACAGCCATCCTCCAGGCCCCTGTCTTCAGCACTGCCATGACTCCAACCTCTGCTCTCCTGCAGCCTAGCAGCCCTGTCACCATGTCACGCCCAGAGCACTGGGCAGAGCTCTTTATATAGAGTCAAATTGCCCACAGGTGTCAACCAGGGCCAGGTGAGAATCCTGGCCACAGGAACTCTCATTTTATCCACACCACTCACAGATGAAGGACTGAAGTAGAGTGATTAAGGGACTTGCTGAAAATCACATGCTAATGAGGAGCAGGACAATTAAAATTCAGGCGATCTGGCTCCAGATTTTTACCTACTCTGTTGCCTTTAATAAACTTAAAAATAAAGATTTTACAGACATCTCATGATAAAATACAATTTATTTTAAATGTAGTTGAAAACTAATTAACATTTACAATTGCCTAAATGTTTATTTAAACTGGCATCAGTGCTATTTCTGACTCAGATTATATGATGCGGCAAATTGTTTTACCCTTGTATTTGTAACAAAAATATGTAAAATTAATGTACTTGACCTATGACAGAGGATCTGAGTTAATATATTTTAGCAAATGAACTTCCTACTGGGACTGTAACACTGTTTTTCTGCTTAAAATATCAACTCTGGCGATTTAGTGTTTCTTATGTATGTGGTACTGTGCTGTGGTAGATTACAGATGTCACAAATTCTGTTATTTCTAGTATTGAGAGTGGAGTCGATTTCTCTATTGAGTCTGAACTGGCCTTAGTGATTTGTTTGACCAACAGAATATGGCAGAAGTGATGTTTGAGGACTTGAGAAGCATTGCAGCTTTTGCAGAGGTGTCTTGGATCCCAGCTTCATGCTGTAAGGAAACCCAAGCAGGCCCCTGGAGGGCACCCAAGGTTCTTGGCTGCTGGCCCAGGCTGAGCTCCCCTACTGACAGCCACATAGACCTGCCAAATGCACAGGTGAGCTCTTCCCAAAATACTGATTTGTGAGCAACTGAATGACTGTGGTTGATTTCAACAAAAAGTTTGGGAGAAGTCTGTTACACAGCAACAGACATCCAGCCCATTTGCTAAGGCCTTTACAAATGTTCTCTTAATTCGTTCCTCACAATAATCTTCGGAGGTGGCTAGTAGGATCCTTATTTTAAGATGAGGAGGCTGAGGCTAGTGAGTTTGTGTAATCATCCAGGTCCGTCGGCTTCAGTTTGAAGGTGGGTATTTCTGATTGATAATATTTCACTTCATAATCCATCTCATTCACAACACAACTGCTGAGTCAGCCAAGACTAAGGTCAATTCTTAGTTCTGCCCTACTGGTAAATAGAAGATGTGGTTCATATTTTGTAGGACTGTGAAGAATCCAGAGTTACATATAAAGGACTTGGCAGGTGGTAGGTACTCAACAATGGATGAACATCTGCTTTGAGAATTCTCTACTATGATGAAAAAGTAGCTGGTGGTACAAGATTCTCAGAAATGGCCTTTGATAGTATGAACACAGGATATACTCAAATTTAGGATCAAGTATGTGTCAAATATGTCAAAACAACGACCTGCTTTTAAAGAAAAAATCTGTAACATAACATAATGGTTAAATCATATATGGCTTATGTTATATAGTATATAGAAAAATACAGATTTCTTTGGAGTTGAGAACACTGGTCATTCACCAGTTACTTCATTTTAAAGACTCCTCACAACTCTAAAATTCTGTGATTTTAGTTTGCCTCATTCTGTCACCTTGAATGTTGAGTACCTTAGAAGAAAATGCAATTAGCCATCTTTCAACCCTCAACCGTATCTACATGCAATTTGTTAATTTGTGTGCTATTCCTGAACAAGTGATCAGATATTCTGGGAACCTACCTTCCTCTCTATTGCCTCGTTCTATCAGTTTTTAAACAGTGACCCACTTGAGTAAGACAGGTCCTATCAAGTTGCTGTCATCCTCTCCCTTGGAATTCAGGAGAAAGGGTAAGAGAGAATGACCAAGCACCTGAATGGACAGCAGTAAGGCAACCTGTTGTCAGCATCACCGAGTCGGTGGTAGGTACTCAGTTCTGGACGATTGCATGTAGTCTTCACCTTTACCCTTTCAGCCTGACTTACCCATTTAGTTCCAGTTTAACAGTGGACGATGATGGTAAGCAGTAAAACATCTTGCTGAAGACTCCCCTTCTTCCTGTGCTTTTGTTCCCAGTCCTAACTTATGACATGAGCTAAGGCAGGGGCTGCTGGCCCACAGAACCCTTCTAACACAGCCCCTTTTGTTTCTATTCTCTTCCAAACGAATTGTGGAGTTCTAACAGACTGATAAGACAAAATACTGTGGAAAAATCTAAATGTCATGTAATAAATCTGAGTAATAGCTACTAAATCTGTATCCTGTAAACAGAATGCACTTTTTGAAAGTGCTCCTGGAACATTTAAAAAATTGAGAAGACAATGAACTCCCTAGAGCTTAAACTGTTCCAGATATAACACACGTAACATTTTCTGATCTTGATGCTATAAAAAATGAAAATAAAAGAATCAGAAAACAAAATTACTACCCACACTCCAAATCCCATTGTCTAGAAATGAACAGCCAAGAAAAAGAAGGGGAAAAAACCTCCTCTTATATACAACTTTTGGGTTACAGAGGAAATAAAAACTTAAACTTCAGAACACCTAGAATATAAAGGTAATGACAACACTAATATATCTAAATGATTCAGCTTAAGCTAGTGCTCAGGATTAAGCCTACACCTTAAATCTCCTATCAATAACTAAGAAAAAATAAAAATGAATGAAGTGCTAACAACTCAAGGAGTCAGGGAAAAAAAAACAAAATAAGGAAAGGAAAAAGGAAATTTATTAAAACAGAAATCAATTAACTGGAAAACAGAAAGAGAAATTCAAAGCATATCACTTTGAGGAAACAAAAGAACAATAACAAAACAGGTCTACTTTTAGCAATCTTAATTAAGAAAATAAGGGAGCAAGCATAATATACAGTAAGGGGGAAAGAGCCATATGCACAGAGAGAAGGAGGTAACTTGGCTCAATTCTAGGCAAATAAATCTGAAAACCTGGATGAAATGGTTTATGATCTCAACTAAGATATAAAAACTACACAGACAAATTACCATAGAAGATACCAAAAAATTTGTCAGAGTCACTTGCCAAACAGCCACCAGACCTAGATAATTTCAATGAACAGAAAATTCCAATGCTACTTAAACTCTTCCAGACCATAGGAAAAGGTGGGGAATTTCTAAGTTCACTAGCACAAAATTAATAACAGAATTCTTAAAGAGCACACCCATACATAAAAACTATATAGACTAATCTCACTGATCAATAAAGATGCAAATATCCTAAACAAACATAATATAGCAATATATTAAAGTAATAACACACATGGCCAAGTAGAGTTTATTTCAAGAATGGAGGATGGTTCAAAATTATAAAATATATTAATAAAATTCATATTAAAAGATCAAAGGAGAAAAAATCATATGATCATCTCCATAGTGAAAAGGCATGTGATAAAATCAATATGCAATCTTGATTAAAATTTTCTTAATAGGGATCAATGCATATTCCTTGACATGATTAAATGTCTCTATCTCAATACAATTCATTATAGCCAACATATTTAACATTATTCTCGATGTACCAGACAATGATGTAAAGAGGTATGCAAATTGGAAGACATAACTGTGTCAGTGGAAAACACAAAAGACTGAACGGAAATAATATTAAAAACCAGGGATCAGGAGTCTGGTAGCTGAGTAGAAAATTAACATAGAAAGATCGTTAGGCTTCATACATACTATAATTAAACTAAGTTATAAACAGAAAGGACTTCCTAATAATGGTAACAAAACAATCAAATTCCTAAGAATAAACTTTTGTAAAATGTACAAGATCTCTGTGAGCAAAATGTGAAATATATGAAGGAAACAGCAATAAAAGAAAGACTTGAACAAATGGGCACCATTTCATGATTATGTCAAATTAATCTATAAAATTAAAACTTAAAAAAAAAGTTGGATTTGTTTTGTGGTCGATTCTTAAGTTCAAGTGGAAAAGTAAAAACATTTGAAATATTTAAAAATCACAGTTATTGAAATAGTTTAGGACTGGTACAAAAAAGAAATGTCGATCAATTGAATAGGTCTTAGAATCTAGAACCATATCCAAGTAACATGGAAATTTACTATATAATAAAAAGGTCATTTCAAACAGTAAGGAAAGGTTGGATTATTTAATAAACAGCTTCAGGATAAAGTTACCTGAGAGAAAAAAGTGGAGCCTTCAACTTAAATGATTTAAACGTGAAAAAACAAAAAACAGAAATGCCCAACTTTACTTTTAATAGTCAAACTAATACTTTTTTCCCTTTAAAAAAAGGTGCAGAAAAAGTATGCATAGTATAATTTGCATTACAATATTTGGCATTTATGCATATGGATAGATTCATGGAGGGGCATACAAAGATCTGATATTAGTATCTGTCTCTTTGAAAGGGAACTAAAAAATGAGTGCCAGGGATAGGACAGAGCTTACTTTTTGCTGTTTCACCCAGGAAGACGTTAATTTAAAAAAGAAATAAAAACATATGCCAGAAACAAAACCGAAATACCTATATACTGCAGTATATTATTAGGAGGACCTAAGCAAGGTTAATTTGGTTAACACAAATTCTGCCCAGTAAAGGGGTCTGAAACTTATCTGAAAATAATATAAAAAGAGAATTGATTAAGCTACTGCAATTTATAAGGTACATCAATTAAGAGGCAGTTTTCTCAAAGGCAAAATAATATTCAGGTCCTTAGCGATTTTTACCCTCAAGTACTGGTATAAGTTACTACTTTACTACAAAGTAGTTAATAATAGCTCCCCTTTAATTTTTCTTCTACACAGATTACATATCTTATGGCCTAAATTTGTATATGTACCAAAATACAAAAAAAACAAGAGCAACTCTGATTTAAGGAGTACCTCAAGGCAATACAAAAAAAGTCATTTTAATTCTGATACATATTAAAACATTTGTCAGTTCTTCCTGACAGCATAACAGGACAAATACACAAGACCTCAAACATGCTTTAAAATGACATTCAGCAAAATATTTAAAATTTAATAAATAGCGATAATCACACACAAATACATTTTTCATACTCAATCATTAAGCTAATAAAACAGTTAAAGAATAAATAAATAGGAATTGACAATTAAAAAAATATGTGGGGTTTTGCAATTCACTCTACTTAAAAAGGGGGGGTGATCCGAATGATTTCTTAATTTGCTTTTCAACATGTAGCATGATCCCCCCATTAGTAAAATATATATTGAAAAAAACACATCCTTACAATAATGCAGTCTTTAAATACAACAAATAAATATGAAACTAGCAAAGCAATTTCAAGTTGTAATAAAAATGCCCCCAACCCCAAAAGAAAGCTATGGAAATATATAGTCATTGTGATAGCAAATAATTGTATTGAAAGTGATAGTGCTTGTGCACTAAACTCATCTGAGACCTTGATATGATTTTAGTGCAAATCCCTAGGGTCCAATACAAGCATAACCCTATATCAGGGAAAGACATTACCAGTTGGAACTTATCTTGTACAATTTTTGTACATATTTTATAAAGTTCAAGATTTAATGCATAGTAGAATATCTTCATCTGTTTAATTCTGTCCCTAAATAGAGATGAAAAAAGAAATGACTTGGGATTTTACCATTTGGTTGGTAGCATATTAGAGTATTAAAGTCAACATTAGAAAATCTATAAAAGAGTTCTGTTTTTGCCATTAATTTATCTAACTCTAAATTTCATACCACTGAAGGTTGAACATAAGAGAAAAATTTTTAGACAAAGGTTTTTCCCTTTGACAAGCTCATATTATGATGAAATCCAGTAATAAGTAGACAAATGTTATACACAAATAAAAACATGGGAGGAATATAAGGGGCTTTTTTTTTGTATACTAACAACCTTAACATCTAATATATCAAGTTACAAGATGTACTGACAAAAACATAAACAGGTCAATTAAAAGCAGATATGATTTTGTACAGACAAATGTAACATAGGGAAGATATATGGACCGTCAAATGAGTTTCAGCAGCCACACTTCTACTGTGAACTACAGTACTAGGATAAAAACAATTAGAAATGAATGGAAGAACATTGATGAACAATATGAATACATAATGCATTTCCAGCTGCGAAAACAGTAAACTCTAAAGTTCGTAGAGTTACAAGTTGTTTAATTTAACCATGCAGGCTGACATATAATAATAAGAAATCACCCTGCATCTGTTTTGTTTTTAAATTAAATATAGTGTAATTATAAAGTAACAAAACAATGAATGAATATTGCTCCAACTTGTACACAACCTCCCTTATGTGATTCGTACCTAACAGAGTAACAAAGCCTCATCATCGCTTGTTTCATTTTTCAGTGTTGCTTCTAAGCAAGTGTCCGGAATCTGGGCAGTGTGGACAATCCCACAGCGCTCACAGGGGCCGTCTCGGTTACTCGGCCTTACGCCAGGGTTTGTTGCGCTGTGCGGCTGTCTGAACTCTTGTCCTTGATCTGAGGCAAGATCAAGAAGAGGTCTGGAGCAGTCATTCACATCAAAGTCTGAAGCTCCATCAGAAACTGGAATTAACATTTCCACATCATCATCTTCTTCTCTACCACTTACCCCATTATCAAGCTGTCTCAAAGGACTCTGGTTCTGGTTTACAGAGCTTGACCGCCCTAATGTAAAACGTACCCAACGCAGCCCCTGAGTCACGCGACTTAGTGCACTTGTGAGCTGGTGACGTGCTGGGCTCACACTTGGGGGCTCCACACTTGTCGCATCCCTTCCATGATCTGTGTGACCACCTCGGGTACTCTGAGTCGAGGAACTTCCACTTGCTCCCACTGTGGCTTCTACTGCCATTGTGGGAGGGACTTTTTGGGGCAAAGGAGCTGCAACCCCACCAGATGCTCCTGCTGTATCTCTCCTCTCATTTTCTGTGTCTGTGTCATCGGACTCCACGGAAAAAAAGCTTCTGTGAGTGTGACTTCTTTCAGGATCTCTGCTGGTACTCTGACTAGGGACAACCTCATCTCCATCTGCTGAGACCAAAGCCAGTGACCCTGAATGACGTGATCTTGCAAAATTAAAAATCCGATTCCAAATGTTGCTAGATCTGCCTGCCATAGGAAGCCTGATTGAAGTAAATCCAAGCTGAGATCTTACAGCCAGCCTCAGGTTTTCCAAAACAGAAGCCTAGAGAAATAAGAAAAGATCTTAAGATAGCTACTGAAGAGGTGTTAAGATAGAAAACACCCCTCTAATAAGAATGCATTGTGGCTAAACATTTTATTACTCATTGTTAGGGTCTATGAAAGATGAATTAAATTCTCTCACCTATACAGGTTCACTCTATTACACAATCTAATTTATAATCTGAACCATTGTTCACTGTTTAAGATTTTCTTCTTTTAAATTGTAGTTGATATATGAAATATACAATGTCATACAGTTTCAAGTATACAACAAAGTGATTCATGTTATATACATTAAATCCTCATCCCAACTAGTGCAGTTACTATGTGTCAACACAGAAAGATGTTACAGAACTATGGACTATATACTCTGTTGTACTTTTCATCCCCATGACTAATTTATATTATGACTGAGATTTTGTGCCTCTTTTTTCCCCTCACCTACTGCAACCTCCCACCCAAATCCCTCCCCCATGGTAACCACCAGTCATTTCTTAGTGTCTATGAGTCTACTGCTGTTTTGTTCATTTTGTTTTTAGATTCTATATGTAAGTGAAATCATATGGTATTTGTCTTTTGCCTGGATTATTTCACTTAGCATAATACCCTCTAGGTCCACCTATGTTGTCACAAGCAGTAGGATTTCCTTCCTTTTTTATGGCTGAATAATATTCCATGGTGTGCATGTACTACATTTTTAAGATTTTCTTGATACTTCAAGTGATAATTAGTGTCAATTTTAACAATTATTTTATTTCAAAACTTCACATAGTAATCCAACCCTAAAAGTGTACCAAAGCTGAAAAATAAAAGTATTTGATACTTCTTTAGCTAGGAAGGAAGAAGAATCTCCACCATAATCATCCAATGACCTACAGCAGTGTCAAAACTACACCCTTTATCTGTTTTTCTTCTTTTTAAAACACAGAATAAGTTAGACTTCATTTACAAGGCTGAAACTTTCTAAAACATGTGAAGATTGTATTTCACAGTTGGTTCTCAAGGATTTCTTGAATGAATGGATACTAAGGATTTATTTATCATAAGTAAATAATTTAATTTGTAATACAGCAAAGGAAACAAAAAAAGCTAAAGAAATTAATTTGCTTATAGCACCACACAATGGTATTTGATTCCTTCTCAATCTTTAAAGATTTTAAGTTTTATTTTCTTCAGCATAGTGTTAAGCATAAATTATCATATCCTTATTCTTTGAAATCTGGTGATTTTTAATTAGTGCAGATTCACACAGACACACACAGAGAGAGAAAGAGAGAGACACACACACAACACACACACACACATTTTTTCCGAGAGAGAGAGACAGACAGACAGACAGACACACACACACACACACACACACACACACACACACACACACACACACACACACACACACACACACACACACTATATGTAAGTCTTTAAGCTCCATCTAGTGGTTATAAAAGAGTATTAAACCTTGGAGCACATAGTTTCACCCATCTGGCATTTAGTGTTTAAAATACAGTTTTTCCAGGAAACAATGGTGAGTTGATACACTCCCTTTCAAATGATGATATAGTTTCCTTCTGCCAAAATGAATGGCTCTTGCCTATCCACTCACAGAAAACAAGAGCATAAAAAATTAGAGGAGAGCCCCTATGTTCATCTCTCTTCATGACTGGTATTGAATTTCTTTGTGATTTCCATACAGGCCTTTCAAACATAATCCCAAGAATGTAATTCCTAGAAAGCTAAGAGGCTACTATCATAGGAATATTTCACAGTTTAGTCCTAATAAAGCACAGATCATCAATAAGAAAGGTGGATATCAGCACATATAGATATGTTATACAAGAAAGATTTTTCACCAATTAAGAAGTACCTGATTATACATTAAAAATTAAAAAATGGTTCACATCCCTAGGGAACATCTCCATAGATTTGGTCCTTACTATTAGACATTCAAGTTCTAAGGCTCTGTGTGAGCACTATGTTATTATATGTAGCCATGAACAATTTTCTCCAGATATGCTTCCTTTTCATGCAGCTACATCAAGATCAATAATGCTACCTTAACATTACAGTCTGTGATACTTATTACTTTACTTTAAAGTCTGTTTTAATTAAAAGACTGTCAATTTAACATTAGATTCTATGAGGTGGTCTCATGAATGTTCTAGGAATTTTATATTCTTCAATTTACAAAGCAGAAAAAACCTTCAGAAAGCATTTCTACTTTGAATGAGATGGTAATTTAGAAGATTAGTTTTTTCTTTAAAAACTGCTATGGAAATTTGATAATGTTACCAAAAGCTTAAAACTTAAAGAGTTTAATCTCATCAATTCAATAAAATCTGGTTACCATTCAAAAACATTATTTTATCTTAAAACTTTGTTGAAGGAGAATTTCTTCCCAAGAGTAAATTATAACCCTAGAGAACAGAATGGTGTAGCATGTTGTAAAGAATTAAACCTTACCCAGAGTGCGGTCTGATCTTTGCTCTCTGCTTCTGGCCCTTACAATGTCATCTCTGATAGGATTATCATTGCGTGGAGCCTTGGGCCGGCCAAACAGTTAACACTATGCTTTAGGCGGAGGCTCTGAGCCACACCAACAATTGGGTGTAGGGTGGGAGCTTTGGGTCAGCTGTATCAGTCAGTCTCCAGCAGGGCTAGAGACTGAGACTGGCCACATGTACACCTAACCATACCTAGGTGATGGAGCCCCAGTAAAACTCTGGACGCCAAGGCTTGGGTGAGCCTCCCTAGTTGACAGTATTCCAGCATACCATCTGTGGATAAAATGAAGGTTCCTGTGGCCAGGATTCTCACATGGCCCTGGTTGGCTAGCTCACTACACATGTGTGGGCAATATGTTGTTATTGACTATATAAAGAGCTCCACCCAGGGCTCTGGGTGACAGACTGGCATGGCTGCAAGGCTGCAGGAGAGCAGAGCAGAGGCTGGAGCAGTGGCAGCGCCAAGGACAAGAGGCCCAGAGGACAGTTGTGCGGGCCGAGAGGCGCAGAGGACAGCCGTGCGGGCAGAGAGGCCCGAAGGCAGAGACCACCTTGCTGCATGCACTCACTCTGAGTGAACGGGATTTTAGTGATTGACCTGCCACCATGGAAATAAAGTTGGGTATAACCTTTCACCCCAAGAATGTTCTACTGTCATTTCTTTGGTCTCCCGGAATCCATAGTGAACTTGCCCCGGGGCAGAAACCCATTGGCAGGAAACCATCATACATTTGTGTTGAGAGAGTAGCACTGTCCTGACTTTGCAGGGAGAGGACACGGGAAGTTCTGTGTTTGGCACCCTCCTGAACCCTGTCCTATGTTTCTCCCTTTGGCTGATTTAATCTGGGTCTTTTCTCTGTAATAAATCATAACCATATGAGTGACAGCTTTCAATGGGTCTGAGTCCATCTAGTGAACTATCAAACATGAGGATGGTTTGGGTATCCCCTGAACTTGCAATTGGTATGAGAAGTGAGGGCTGTCCTGTGTGGACTGTGCTCCCTCTCCCTCCTACTTCACAGTTGGCTGACCTCTTGAAGGTGGCCTCAGGATACAGGGGTGGTGGGTGGTAGACGGTGAGTAGGTGGATGGAATTAACTATCATCTGAATTCCTATCTAAAAAGAAACCTTTACTATGTATGACAGGACCAACAACATATAGAAACTACAATTTATCTTTTTCCTACTTGTGCAGGAAATGCTACACCAGTGGAACTTCTGAATAATTTGTTTAGCAAATTACATCCACAGAAATGTTTTTAAAACTACAAATTCTCACCAAAGATCTAAAAGACTCAAATAAGGTAACAGACTATAATCAGAAATCTTATTTACTGAAAAGGAAAGGGTCTTTCATTTTGCATAACTGGCATTACAATGTTTACCAATTATCTTAATTCTAATATTGGAAACAATTTTTATGTTTCTGGATAAATTTACATCTTAAATGTAAATTTAAATATATTTTAAATGCATATACCCTTATATTCTTATGGACCGTGGTACAATTTTAAGGACTGAAAAAGTAATTATAAAAAATTACAAACAGAAATTTAAAGAATTCAGAAACAATAATAATGAATTACTACTTAAAGAAAATGATATAAATTCTTAAACACTATAAAATCCAGCTGTGAGGAAGTTTTCTCTCTAGTCAGGTGGAAATGTTAAGCTAATCTCAATTACTTTTACTTGTAAATGGTCAATCTAGCATGTTACTTATGTGTTACTAGCATATTACTTTGAATATTCATTCATCTTCTAAACATTCAGTTTAAGTAGAAAATAGTTCACCAAACTTTACTTTTGAATTTTAATGCACTAAATTATCCTAAACAATAAAATGCTTAAGAATCATATAACCAAATCAGAAGAATTAAAAGTATACTTTTGTATTTTGTAAGATTTGTGAAAATACAATGAAATAAATTATAATTTCAAATTCTCTATATATTTAATCATTGACTTGCTTGTAAAAATTCTGACACAGTAAAGTATAGATTTCATTTAAGGGGTACTGAAGAGTAATCGTAAATTGCAATATACCTGATTAGGTGAACAAACAGGAAAATCTTCAACTGGTGGAATTAAACCCTGAGCAATCAATTGTCCGTAAGAAGGGGGAGCTTCTCTTCTTAACAATTCTGCTTCCACCCTTGACAACTGCGTTTCAAATGATCTTTGAGAGGAAACAGGAAGATAGAAAGGGTTAAAAGAAGGCAAGCAAAAGCATTAATTTTTTAAATCAACAATTAAAACAATCTGAACCTTAATATATTTGATCTTGAAGCTTAGTCAACCAACATTTACTGGTTTTCTATGCTGCTGCTTCACTGAGGACACAAAGATGAAGCAGACAGTCTATCCTCATGGGGCTTCACACTGTGAGTCTGGATCACTAAATTTTAATAAATGAGAAATTGCAGTGAAAGGTAAAGATATTAGATCTTTAATATCCTAAGAACATAAGGGGTTTGGGACTTTAGTAGTTATTCATCAAATCTAACATTTATTTTCAGATAAGGAAAAGAGTGAAATGAGTCACCAATAAGTTTCTTGAAATAGCTAAGCTTGTTCCTGAACCAAAACCTCTGTTTCTTCATTGTGCTTTTATGTTGCAATGTAGTGAAAAGTTTTCTGGCCATTTATACTCACCCAAAGAAAAGATGCAGCATGATTACTGTGATACTGTGCATCTGTGTGCATCTATTATCTTAAGTGTCTGGTAAGTGAAGTTCTTTTTTGAATCTATTATTCCCAACTCTCCTGAGACTGATGGTCACTGTCTCCATAAAGGCCTCCTAGGCGACCTCTCTCTGCTATGAGATTCTCCCAGGTCCAATCCGTCTTGCACCACACAGAAGACAACTGTCTGTCAAGGCCACCCTCTGGTGCTTAAGCATTTCTTATTTAACTGAAATGATGGCCCTCGCTGAGCTCTACAACATGACACTAGCCTTGTATTCCAAGCCTTACCTTTTAGTCCTTCGTATGTATTTTAGGCTCCAGACAAACTGAACTATGTCCTGACTATCCAAGCAATGCTGGGTCTTCCTACTTCTGTATACTTTCCCAGGCTGTTCCTCAATCACAACACCTTTTCCCTATCTACATCTCCTAGGAGATTTCAAATGGCACTTCTTTAATGGAAGCCATTCCACATCCCCCACCAACAGATTAGGCCATCTTTTATGTCACTTTGTTTTATAGCTTTTACAGCACTTATATTTTTGTCATCTTATTCCACCCACTAAGTCCTTCCTACTAACTATAAAGGGCCTGTGAGATTATGACTTATTCATTTTTCTATTTGTATAGTGCTTTGAACACAGTAGGTCCTCACATATCTGGAATTGTTGAATAATATTTGTAGAAACACAGGTTAAAAAATACAACTGAGAGTTGCATGTTGCAAAATTCCTATAAAACAAATGAATCTGAAAACAGGAACTGGTAAACATGGGTTGCCTTTTCTCACCTCATGACTCTAAGCTACTTACTTTTAAATGGGCTTAGGCTTTTGAGTCTAAGTCTCTTCACACTAATCTTATAAATCATAAAAAGACATTTATTTATAAATTAATGTAAAACAAAAATATATTGCTAGTCACACTAAAATACCTGCTGCAAATAATTGTGCATGTTTTTACTGTAGAGGGCACAACCCTATAGCTTTGTCTTGATACCGACCTTCGTTCAAACATTCTCAGAGAATAAAGCTTGCAGGTACATCCCAGCGCAATGACCAGTAACAGGCCACAGATCAGGCTCCCTATGACAGCTGCAGTTATGACTCTGGTGGGCACAATTACTGGGCAATTCTCTTCATCGCTGCCATCACCGCAGTCATCCTGGGAATCACACACCCAGCTTTCAAACACACAACGATTATTCTTACAGTGAAAATTTCCTGGCTGGCAAAAAAAGCAGTTTTTTTCATCTGAGCCATTTGGGCAATGATTCTGATAGTTGCAGCGATCAGAACGGGGATAACAGACACCATTTCGGGAACACGGAAATTCTTCCTTTTGACACATGGTACAGTTGATTTCATCCCTTCCATTTGGACAATGCCAGTACCCATCGCAACGCTGTTGCTCAGTATAGCACCCCCAGTTTCCTCCACAGGGTATTTCCCATGGCAAACAGAAGCCATCTACTTGGTAAGTAGCATTAAATCCCCTTGCAGCGTTCACTTTATCGGCACAAAAATGTACCCTAATCTGTCCAGAAGAGGAAACAACTGTAAGAGGAGCATGAGAATCAAAAGCAGTTAATACACGCAGAAGCTTGTGTGGGTTCTCCTCTAAGCCATCATATATTTTGACATAATCACCATAACCAGTACCATCAAGTTTGAAATCAGTGAAGCGTAAAATGACTTTACGGTGATCACCAGTGTCTATTAACCAGGTGCAATTACTTCCAGGAGGATAGAAGTCTGGATAATTGGGAGAATTAAAAGTACCATAGAAATATTTTAACCACTGCCCACAGGTTGGCACATCACAGTCTATCTCATCTCCTAGGTCGAGGCAGTCAATGTTACCATCACATTTTAAAGATTCAGGGAGGCAAGTGTATACTTTGGTAAACCGAGACAGACACTGGAACTGGTTGTAAGCACACGGTTGAAAAGCAGCAGATGTTGGAGGATTGGCTTCTTGGGCACAGATCTCTTCATCAGAACCATCCCCACACTCATCCATGCTATTACACTTCCAGGTTTCTGGTATACACTTCCCATTACCACAACGGAACTGATCACAGGCACAGCTTGGCTGCTCCGATTTCCCTGGGAGGACATAGGGAGGAGGGAGACGGAGAGGAAAGGAGGAAAAACGTATTTTGAGAAGATAAAAAACAGCAAGTGATAATTTTATAATAAATATTGATTAAGCCCAAGTGACAGGGGTTTAAAGATGCTTGTTTGAAAAGATCACTTAGTAAAGTAATATAAGATACATAAGCCAACAGAATATACTGCCCAAGAATTTTAAATAACCTCCTGTATAAACATCATGAAAATGAGACATTTTGACATAAAGATAACTTCATGCACAATAATCACCTTTTCAATCAATCCTTTATATTCTTTCCTAGTTCTTGTTGACACATATACAGTATTTACTATGTATATTATAGTGTATTTTGCTATCCCCTTATTTAGACCCAAATTTTTGCTTAGATTATTGTAAGATTTTATACATTTGATCATGTTTCACATAATAATACAATACTTTCATTTTATAATTCTATTGTATTAACACAGCTGCAAAATCCTATCTGAGTCTGAGTACAGGCACAAATTTAGTCATCAAAATATCAGGGGTAAGGACAAAGAAAAAATGGAAATGCTTTTAGAATTCTAATTATTTTAGTGTACCACCCTAAAGATGTAACAATAATGAGGTAGGGAAAGAAAACCAAACATCAGATCCCTATAGTCCCAAACTGATAATGTTAGAACAATACATACTTCTCCATTAACAACTTACATATTGTTAAACAGGTGAGAGAAAATTTATTGGTACATAGGTGCTTCAGAAGCTAGATAAATCTGACAAAGATTGTTAAGAAAAAAGGAGAAAAAAGGTATTTGCTAAGGGAGACCATGTACTTACAGAAGAAGTAAAATGATTTTCAGCAAGAAATATACATAACCCTAATGCTCTGAGTTATTTAAATTTGTATATCTAGTCACCCTTTTTGGACAAAGTTTACGAGTAGCAAAAGAAGACTTCTGATACTACAAACTATGACGGTAAAACTGAGTATGTCTTTTCTTTGAAGGTATAAAGACAATGGTAATTCATACACAGAGAAATAATTCTGAAGTAACTTTCAGTATATGGATAAACAGTTGAGGGAGAAAAAAGTTACTTTAAAAATAAATGTATTTAACATATTTAAAAAGAAAATTGACCTCAGTTTATAAAATTCATCATTTTATTAGTATTATACTTTGAGACCCAGCTTTAGGGCATCTGAATATTTAGCTTCTATTCTTCAGTCTCAACTACCTTGAAGACAGTCACAATTAAATGGACAATGTTTAGGAGACTAGCCCCAAAGTGACTGGGCACTTAATACTACAGAATTCTGTTTAATATCTTTCTTCTTACTTAAAACACACCTGAAAAATATGCCAGTCTGAAACCCTTTCTGGAGATACTGTCATCAGAATGGAACCTGATCCAGATGTGGTCTTGTGAAGAAATATATGGTGGTGGAATTGTGGAACCGCAAGCTCTGTAACTTTCAATATTCTTGTATGTTTCTATTGTCAACCAGTCCAAACTGCATCTTCTGGATCCTTGAATATCAAAATCCTGAAAACTACAAATGCAAAGTTAGAAAGACTTTAAGAAGGCTAATTTCAGAAAAAAACTTCATGATAATATAATGTAACTAAGGACTTCATTATAAGCCTCCATATATTCCATAAGTAATACCAGATTTTTTTAAAAGGCTAAAAAACAGGTGGTAGATGGCACCTTTTTTCTTTTTCTTCTTTCTTTGTGTGTTTAGGAAAGAGCACTTCTAATTCAGAATATCCTAAATTGTTCTGTTTGAGCCAGAAACACCACTCTATAATCTAACTGAAGCACACACAGGGAAAGACAGCCTTCTCTTAGATTAGACTGGCTCATTTCCTTACTCAATGGAAAGTTTACAGCTTAAATTTTTTAAGGAAGCAAATAACACAAATCTGAATAAAGAAATTAAAAATGAACAAACAAAAAATCTTTTTCAGTGAAAAGTCCCTGAGTTTGGGAATACTTTTTTTTTTTTAACATAAATTACCTCATAGCCAGACATTATCATATATAAATTATGGGTATGACTACAAAGTGCAAAAATACAAAAGTAGCGACTGCTATGAAGAAAGAGAAATGAAGGTATCATTTTCCAATAATACGTCTCACTAAAAAATGAAGATATTTCTGTCCTTGCTTCTGCCTTAAACTAAGTGATAATGAGCTTACTTATCCAAGGATTACTATACCAGGATATTTCCTCTTTAAATATTCTGAATTACCATAATGAAGACTGATAATTTGATTGTTTCCAGTTTTTCATTATTATGAACAACACATTAAAGAATTCTTATACATGTATCTCTTTGTATACATATGAGCAAATATTTCTTCAGGACAAATTTTTCTAGAAGTAGAAATGCTAGGTTGAAAGACGTAATTCCACTTTAAATTTGCTAAGAAACTGAAATCCTTATTCCATCTCACAATTCCATTGAGTGTGTATGAAGTACCTCATATCTCACAGCTCTGAAAAAATGAGATTTTCAATTTGAAAAAACAATTGTTGCCAGTTAGGTGAACAAAAATGATTTGGTAAAACTATCTGGGTGTAGAATCTTATTTTGAATGTTCACTGAAGACATCCTTTATGGCTACTGACTTACTTAGTCAGCTTTCTGATTCTTCAGTCCACTTCGGTAATACGCATTTTACAGAAAAGGGTCCAAATTCAACCAACTGTATAAAACTATTAGCATAACCATTCATAATTTTCCCTTATGACTTTTAAAATCTTTTATTGTATTTATAATTATAGACACTTTTGCTCTTTTTAATTTTTACCTTTTCTCTCTTTTCTTCAGTCTTGCCTTGAGATTTGTCTATTTTCCCCAGTTTTCCAGAAAGCCAGTTTTCTGTTTTATTATATATTTTTCTATTTAATTATTTGCTGAATTTATTTATTTTTTCTACTTGAGATTTACCCTGTAGCTTTTCCTTGTTTTAAACCCTTTATAAATGGTGAGCTTATAGTTTCCCATCTTACTAATTTTTATCAATTCTTGAAAGCTGTAAATTTTTCTCTAGGTACTCTTTCAATGTTTTCAAATAGTTTTAATATGTAATACTTTCATCATGGTTATTTAAAAAGTATTTTATTAGTTCTACTGTGATATCCAGCATAATGCAGGAGTTATTCAGGAATATGTTCCCAAACATATTGGTTTTGTTGTTATTTTTTTCTTCAGTTTTTTTAGGGTTTCTAATTTCATTGCACTGTGGTCAGAGAACACAATCTGAATGATGCAAAGTCTTGGCAATGCATTCAGAATTCCATTGTGATTAATACATAATCAGTTTTTCTAAGTGTTCCACATGTCTTTGAAAAGAATGTGAATTTTCTATTTGTTGAAATAGGTATAAACATTACACACATATATAATACATGCTCCTACTGGAGCCTGTTACTTTTAACAAGCTTGTTAATACTATTTATCAAATCTTCTAACTTTACTAATTCCTTTTGTTTTTAATCTACTAAGTTCTGATTGAAGATATGTATATCTATATCTCTATATAGTTATAACTGTGAATTAGTAAATTCGCCTGGTAATGCCCCACATTTTTCTTTATACATATTTTAGACTGTGTTATTAGGTACATAAAGTTTGCCATGATTATATATTCCTAGTGGATTAACCCATTTGTTACTAATATTTTGTGTCTTAAACCCAATTATATCTAATGTTAATCTTATACTAGCTTTCTCTTGATCAGTATTTCCAAAGCTTAACTTTTTCTATCCCATTTTTTTTACACTTTGGGTTAGTTTTTGTTTTAGGTATCTTCCTATAAGCCCTTAATAGGAGGATCATCCAATCAACAAACCAATAAACTGATCAGCTAGTCTATCTTTTAAAGGTTAAATAAGTTTTTTATTGAATACCTTTCTATTTGGGGGAGAGTTCTCATTTACCAGCTTTTCTGTATTAATAGGTTTTTGGGGTTTTTTTTAGCTTCTTTTTCTTTACCAGATACTCAAGATTGCTATTTCTATTTTTTTCAGTAATCTTTAGATGTTGCAATTGAAATACTAAAACTTTTATTCAAATGAAGTCTGAGTAAGAGTAGCTAGTGTTTCTATGTCCTCCTCAAATTCTCAAATTTGGTGGAAAATTTACTTTATTTTTATTAATCTCTAACTGAAATTTGACATTTCATTCACTTATAAACAACAAACCATAATAGTATTTCCAGTACTTGTCATGTGTCACCAACAGAAATCACAGATAATTTCACATTACATTTCAGTTTTAAATGGTATCTAGGCTATTTATACTCAAAACTACTCTGATTTATAGTTGTTAGAATCATCACTTGCTAATATATAAATAAGCTTAATAAATAAGTTATTACTATATTACAAATTTGTAAAAATTTCTGATTAAGTTATTCCAATATAATTGGTTTCCTTTGTAATGCTATGTATTTTTTTAATGAATTAAAAAACATTATTCTAGGAAAGGATCTATAGGTTTCACCAAACTACCAAAGTGTTCATGCCATAAAAAGGTTAAGAAAAAAACCCCAATGTAATAAAATGTGTAAGGTCTGCAGTAAATTTGTGTTCCAACTTGATTCTGTTGACTGTTTTTATATCATTAAATTTTTCCTTACATTCTGGAAATTTGGATTGCAGGCTAATTTTGAGGAAGATTTTCTGGTTCTCTCTCTTTTTTTAATCCTCTCTTCCTTTGTGTTCCCATTACATGTTTTGTAACTACCTCCTGGGTCTTCATTCTAGAACCAGTGTTAACACGGTGGTTCAGAGTATTGTAGATCCTGTCACGGAGTCAGTGGGTGGACTGGGTAAATTCCCATTTGTTAGGGTGTGTCTTCCCACCTCTGTAAACTCTCAGCCCTATACAAGCTCAGGCAGTGGTTAGTGGAAGTTTTTTTTCAGCCTCTTTTCTTAAGCAAATATTCTGACCTTAGCCCTTGTCATTAAGCAGATAACTAGAATCCATTCCTCTATCTCCTGTGGAAAAAGGTGGCCTGTGTTGATGTTGGTAGGTTTCAGGGGAAAGTAGTAAAGACAGTAAAAATATCTTTACATCATCATCTTTAATCAGTTTTATATGGAGATCTCTAAGTATTCTTTGTTTCTAGTCCATCATTTTAGTTTCCCTCTGTTATCATGATTTTAATTTTATTTTCGACTTAGGAATGGATGTTGATTTTCTTTTTGCCAAAATGCTTTATAATATCTATCTTCTAGATAATCATATGCTTTTTCTTTGACTTGTTAGTATCATAAATTAATTGAAAAATTCCTAATACTGAGTAATTTGCATATCCAAATGAGTTGCATTTGATTATGATTTAAATATCTTTTGACTAATTTATTAAGAATACACCAACACAGGTAACTCTTGACTGTCTTTTTGTATACGTGAATCATCTTTTTAAACTTTAGAATTATTATGATAATGACATCAGTAGGAACTAGGAGAGTCACTAAAGTCACTTTCTGATTTTATTAGTCTGTATAAATCCAAAGCCATTAACTGATTGCAGAATTTAGGAAATTTTCCTTGAGATGTAGTGCTCACCTCTGTTTATGTTCTGTATTTCAGAACTGTGCTTGCTTTTAGCATATCTTACTTTGTGAAATCCCAAGGATCCAATGCATGATCAGAACCAGATGGCAGTATTCCACGTAGTGTCCTCTATGTTGGCAAGAATTTCTAAGTTTTATGTAACTGAACTGGTAGGCCACAAATTTAATTTTGGGGTTGGATATTTTTAGGTTAAAGATTAAAATCTCCAAAATTTCTAGTTTTATGTTGAAAGAAACCCAACACTTGAGAACACTTGGAATTCCTATGGTAAAAATGCTATTTTGTAAAAACATTTACACTTAACCATATATAAGTAACAGAAACTAGGCATATTGTTCAGATACCAATACTGGTACTGTTGCAGAAGGATAACCTTAATGACACATCCTACCAATTCATTAGGCAAGTCAATCACTTCTCACAGAGGAGTAGAATTGCTTTTATACAAGCTTAGCTCCAGTGCTCCAGGATATGTGGCCTTAGGCAGAGGGGACCAAAGGAAAACAAACCATAATGGCCCCTGTTTTATGGCTCCCACAGAAAAAGGGGGAGAGATTATAGTTGTGTTAGTTGTGTTTCTTAAGAGAGACTGATTCTCCCATTAATTAATGGATATAGAGAAGGAAGATGGAAAAGATTCAAAAGTAGGCTACATTTACAATCTCATTTTTGAAAAACGTAAAATGAAGGGATTTGAGCCTAAGAGCTGCCAAGTCTCTTCTAAATCTAAAATTGCATGATTCTTACCTATAAAAAATGTTATTAATGAAAGAATGTTGGAGATGCCTTTGTGCTGTTGCAGAATACTGTGTCTGTGATGGAAGGGCATCCTCGTTTGTGTTTCAGCTCTAATTACAATTCCTGGTTTAGGTACACTGCTTTCCCCACACTCCCTTCAGGCAAGTTTTTTTTTTCCAAATAACCTTGATATAATTTCCTTAAGCAAACATTATCTAGTTCCACTGACTACTTCCTCCTTTATATCTTATTCCCACAGTTTTATCTGCAATTTTAAACGTTTTTAAAAATGAATCTTTGCCTTCCTTATTTATATATTTATTCTTAGAACCTTAAATGTATGATTATTGCCCCTGGGAATATCTTTCACTTCATATTTTTAACAAATTTTTTGGTTTCAAAGTTATGAAAAAAGAGATTTTCCTAGATGCAGTATTACCCATTATCAGCTTGTTTCAAGTTTTATACATATATGCATATACAAAGACATACCCTAAAATCACACTTTAACTCTTTAAGAAAAAGGACCCTACTAATGAAACCAAAGATCTCCAAGTAAAGTAGTGAGGTTTTTTTTTCTATTTGTCCCATGGCCAAAAATTACACTCCTGATCCTATTATTTTGAAATCTGTACCTTTTGTTAACAAATGACCTAGAAGAATACAATGGCTCAGTATAAATCTATTATCATCATTAGAAAATATTCAAAACAGATGCATTACCAGTAGGGAAGGACAGACCATTATTCCTACCCTTAAGATGGTACTGAGAACTGTAATTTAGTACATTTCTGAAATTGTCTTTTCATGTAACTGCATGATGAGTGATGATATGTAGAAACTGAGTTTAAACTTTGTAATAAAATATATATTGATTTAGAAAGGTATTAGAATTACCTTATAGTTATGATTTCCCCTGGGTTTGCCCTTATGAACCAGCTACAGTTGATTTTGGCAGGATATTCAGAAGGCCAGCCTGGGCTCGTGATTACACCACTTGGTGCTCGAATCTGTTCTGGAGTCTCTCCACAAGCTGGAAGATAGCCAAAGCAATCTTAGCTAATTATTATACTTTAAAACAAAGCATTAAGGAAATCAGTGTTTATTAAAAACAACACTTAAAAGACAGCAAATCATAAACAATAAAATACGGTATTATCAACCTTAAAAAGCTTTTGTTATTCTAATGATATTTTATTTTTCTTCCATTTAGTCAAAGTATCTCACTCTATGCAGTACACATTTGGGAGAGACATGCAAGTTTTCAAACTGGATCTTTGAATAACAACTTGAGTCAGGACTGTTAGCTTTCACTGTGGAGATCTACTAATTAACCCATATAGCCATCGACCCATCCTTTCCCCTTAATTTTCTTATTGTAAACTACCTAAAGCTCAATATTGAAAGAACTACTGTGTTAGATCCTTAGGAGTACCATTTTGGTTTTTAGACACTTCAAATGACATTACTTCAAAATTACTCCAAACCAGTTCGTCAATGTATTCTACTTATACTTCCAAATTTTATTGCAAGGTCATGAATGATTCTTAGCTTATTTTAGAAACAGAGGCTTGAAATAGGGATTAAAATATCATTATGCGATTAAATATCTGAATATCATAGAAAAATACAGAGTAAGTTCAAACTATCAACACTTCCTTGGGTTATTCTCCTTGTATTATCTTGAATTCCAGCAATAATACAGTCAACATCCAACTTCCCCAGAATTCAGCTGACAATCTGACAATTTATTTTCCCTCAATTCAAAAAATGGCCACTGGGCTATAAAAAAAATATGTGAAGAATGTTTAAACCTTCAGTAGAATGTAAAATCCTAGAATCTTTAATCTGATACAGTTTCAACAAATTTTATTGTCTGCTTTTGAAAATAATAGTGATTAGAAGCAGCAAGTTAGAAGTGAGGAAAGTAGTTACCAGGAAAGTAGGTGTTCAGTTTAGGTTAGAATGTTAGGAAGTAAACATACTATGTAATTTAAGAAAGTTTTTATTCATACTGATCAAAATAAAGCAAGTATATTACTCAAAGAGTCACTCTTTATTTCTATGGAGTAACTCATTTTCTGAAGAAAACATGTGATCAAGGTTTTAATATACACTTTACTGCAGAAAAAATGTTTATGCCTCAAATGGGTCTACCCTGGAATTAGGGTACATTGTGCCAAAGGACCTTGTTTTCAATCACTTTTAGAACAGAGTTTCACAGCAGAGAATAGAAGGATATAGTATATAGAGGCCTAGCATACATCTTATTGCCTACCCATAATGAAAGCTTCCAATTTTTTTTTGTTAAATTTCATTAAGAGTAAAATCTCCCTTTAATTTTTTTAAAATTTAATGAATACTTTAGAAAAAGATTAAATCCATCAAAATATAATTCTATTTTAAGAGCTCAGCAGATCAAGTGCAAGAGCTTTGCTTCTAAATCTGCTCTAATGAGTTATTATCACAATAATTAATGAAAAGATAACCTAAATCACGTTTAAGAACTTCTTCTACATTATCTCTTGGCAAAGGATTTGGGAGTAGCATACTGAAGGAGTTCTTAAGTTCATGAAAACTAACATAGAAATGAATAGCAAAACAGTCATCACCCCACCCTCCAGAATATAGAAAATTATTCAATTTCATTAAAAGATTTATCTACATTAAAGAGAATAATTTTGAGTTCAATTACATTTAACTTAGAATAATAAAACATATCTAAGTACTCAAATACTAACTGATTTAATAGCAGTAGGATACATTCTAAAACTAGGTGGGAATGATTTATGACAAAGCAGACAATTGTTAACCTTTAAATAAGTAGATAGACTAGTTATAGGGAAAAACTAGAAAGAACTTTATTGGGTTTTTGTTTTATTAGGTTTTGTTTAAAATTTTTTTCCCCAAATACCCAAGAAACCCATAGGTGGTGCTCTTTTGCCAAAAACTAAAGAAATGTTCTGGTATAGATGCTTAGAAATACTGTTGTGAACATTTTATTTTCATACAACTGCACAAGGATAAAACACACCACCCATAAATAAGAATGATTATTTTAAGATTCAGTATTTTACATTTCTAATTCAGTAAGTACTTTAAAAACAAAACTACAGTGTAATTTCCCCTTTAACTGGTTATGAATACATATTTTAATTTTACACATTTGCAACATGACTGAGCTTGGCTTTTTGTTTCAGATCCAGCTAATGGCTTTTTATCAACCCATTTTTACATGTGCAATACACTTGAGCACGTAGATATATAGTCTAGTATAACTCTTATTTCCTTCTATGTCTGACAAGGAATAAATTCAAATGCCAAAAAGGTAAGATTAACAGACAACATTTAAAAAAGTTTCTCTCTCTTCTGGGTTAAAAGTTTGCATATAAATATATATACTGGTAGATTTGGAAACAAAAGTCCTCGATGCTGTCTGTTCTACCTGCCATTTACTGGCTTTGCCATAGTGCAAGCTACTAAAATGTTTTGGGTCTTGGTTTCTTCATGTGTTAAAATAAGGAGTTGCTATCTGAGTATCTCTAATGTCTACTTCAGCCCTAAATCATACTTCCTCCCCCCATCACCATTATGTAGTTCCACTATATTTCTGATAGCTCATCAGGATGCACTGATAAATTTTGGTATGCTTATATTAAAGGTTCATTCCCAAGCTTTCTGCTGTTCTCACTCGTTATTGATGATCTCACTCACTCCTACAGTTTCAACTAGTATTTATAATTAATGCATTTAAAATCTTTAACCGATATTCTGCATAGCCAACTGCCCACTGGACATTCCAACCTGAAATCCAACATGATCAGACTGTCTGTTTCTCAAGTCCTTCTTTTTATCCTATATTCTGAATCTTTACTGTCTTAGGCATCATTAGCTAATAGAATAGTTACTTCACCTAACTCAAATAAAATAGAAATTTACTTTTAAGAATACCACAGGTAATTTTAAGGATTTTGAAGCACAGGAAATAAACAAAGCCAGGCCTCATAATGACTAAAAGTAGACATTTCAAAGTCAGAAACTGAAGCGTCCTTCACTACCTCCATCTCTTAGGGAATCAAGGCCTATTTTATCTCCTAACATTTGCTCCAATCTTCCAACTGGCTTCCTCTGAGTCTTCTATTTTTTTATTATCTCAGAGTTCTAATTTCTCATTAGAGAAATTTCTCATTCTTAGCTCATCACAACTCTTTAGCTCATATGTAGTCAGCAACTATAATTTCACTTTTTTCTTTGTTATATTTATACTAATGTTATTTATCTTATTTTATACCTTTCTACATATAAGATTTGGGGTGATTTACAATGCAATCAATTTGATAATATTTTAAACCTTCATTTCCTCACTTGTGAATGGGGGTTAAAATACCACCTACCACAAAGAGTGTTACAAAGATTAAATACAATATTCTAGTAAAGGACTTAGTACACTGTTGGGATTACAGTAAATTGTCAATAAATAATACATGATACACCAAATTATTATTCCAGATAATAATGCCTGAAATGCTATGTTGAGATGGCTACTAAACGTGGAAAGAGGGCAGTGATTGCTAATTTAATATGTACTGGGCACTGCTCTGCTCTGGAAGAATGAGAAGCTATGCCACGAATAACAGGTTATTTGGCAGGTTGAAGCTAGGATAAAGACGAGGCTGGGATATATATTCACAAAACATTGTTACAGGAAATTCATTTTTTTGTTTTAAGTCAAAGTGGTTATGTGACTCTGCTAGTTTAAAAATTATCTTTCTAGATTTTGACTATGCTCCCAATTTAGGATATACCAAACCCAACATTCTTTAACCTATGTTTGTTTTACCCATTCCTCCTCTATTGCTTATCGAGAAGCAATTTTAGCCACAGTCTGATTAATTCTGCAATAAGATTTTGTATGTAATTGGCAAATAGAGGAATATTGTCAGCATAATATAAAGTCATGAAAAAATGTTTTTCCAGCACGTTAGTGATTTGAAATAACAAGAGGCAGGAGTTTTCACAATTTCGGGAAAAAAAAAACAAACCCTGTTGAATAGCCTTCTTTTATTGCAAAGTGGTTACTTGACTGGCCCAAAGAACTGCTTGACTTTCCTCTATATTAAGCTATTTTGAGAGGCTGCAAGTATAGATGGAGATGTGGAAACATTTCCCTCACATAAAAACAAAACAAAACAAAACACCTTAATTGATCAAAGATATCTCTGAACAATATTTTTAATTTTGATTAAACTAGTCTCTATTAGAAGCAAATGTCTTCAAGCAGGAGGTGGGAACCCCAGAGTATACAGCTGCAAAGTATGGACTGATCCTTAGAAATGTCAGAGGATATCTGACTGTGCTAGTATCTGGACTGGTATTATATTTGTTAGGGCTATACTTAGAAAGTTACATCACTGTAAGTGATCTATACCAATAATTTTCTCCTAAGTTCTGTTAGTCTAGTGTTTGATTTTACAGAATGAGATTTTCCAGAACACATACATAGCATTATGGAAGCAATGACTGTATTTTGGTCTTTGTTCATTTTGCTCCTTTAATATATCATATCTTTTAATAACCAGCATCAAATTTCATTCTTGAAATACAAACGTCTATAAAAAACTTATCTATTAATTTACTTTGGTCAGTATCTTTAGATATAAACAAACATTCAAGTATTTTGGGTAATGATGAGACATACCTCAACTTTTGATAAATTTTCCATAACTCCAGAAATGCCCAAATTAAAGGAGTTCCAAATGTTCATTCAACAGATAGCACCTTTCAACTTGGGCAGCATCTTCTTCATAGGATTATGTACTGATTAGGTTATCTGCTTATTTCCCCCCAAAGTCAACTTAATTGGTAGTGGTTCTAGTGCACAGGACATCTGGAGTGGAAAATAAACTGGCACTATTACAACACACTAAAAGGCTAAACTAAATACATACAAGTTTGCTTTAAAATAATTTTTTAATCAAATGTTCATCACAGTGGTTCAACAGTCCCTACCCTCATGCTCCCCCACCACAGTCCCAGCCTATTCTTCTCTCTCTTGGTAACCACTAGTCATTTCTCAGTGTCTATGAGTCTAATGCTGTTTTGTTCCTTCTGTTTTGCTTTGTTTTGTATTCCACAAATAAGTGAAATCATATGGTGTTTGTCTTTCCCCACCTGGCTTATTTCACTGAGCATAATTCCCTCTAGATCCATCTATGTTGTTGCAAATGACAGGATTTCTTTTCTTTTTATGGCTGAATAATATTCCATTGTCTACATGTACCACATCTTCTTTATCCACTCACCTACTGATGGACACTTAAGTTGCTTCCATTATCTTGGCTATTGCAAAACAGTGTGACGATAAACAATACATACAGTTTTTAATTTACCCTGTGTTTTGTCAGTTAAGAAAGGGAGAATTAACTGAATAATGACTAGGTAGAGATTCTCTGATGGAGTCTTAATAAGATTTTGATATTAGTTTCCAGTTTTAAAACACAAAGATTTCAATGTACAGTTTAGAAAATGGCAAAACTGAGCAATACTTAAGACTTCTTCACGTTTATTCTGACACTATTTCAATAATCTTAAAGAAAAGCAAAGAACAATGGTTTTAATTAGATTAATACACTTTATTATTTTTAAAGAAATCATTTAAAAAGTAGAAAGTATTCAAACAACCTCTATTTTAGAGGGCACATGGGAGAGGAAAGGATGATTTCAAAATAATGTCAAAGTGTCCTTCAATTTGAGATTTCATGGTTTTAAAACCTGAAAAAAAGAGACAGGCAAGGAAATTTATGATTATAGCTAAACTATTTGTACAAGAAAAAGAAAGTACAACTTCCTGCTCTACAGATGAAGAACTGGGTTTCTTTTCAAAATTGACACTTTATGACTACAAGTAGTTGAGACTAAAAATGGCATGCAATCTTTGTGCCTTCGATTTTAATAAATCACAAAATGGAAATGCAAGTAAAAATAAACTATCCTATTGACCACCTAAGTACACAAGACACATATGAAAAGCACAAAAGAGAATTCGTGTTCTTATGGAAATGGTAGTTTTGTAATAATGAGATATTATTAGCTTAATCCAAGAAACAATTATGAGAGCATACAAAACAATATACTCCTAAATGATATAATGCATAAAGTACTTTTAAACAATGTATCATATGGGCATGTGGTATTACTAAACAGAAACAAAGCCCCCTCTCCCCCTACAATCCTCTGCATTATTGAACTATATTACAGGAGGGTTTACTTGATAATTAACATACAATTTTTTTTCATAGAACAAAATTAGATAGAACCAGAGGAAGGATCACATTCCAAATGAGAAGAATTTAATTACTCAATCCCACAGACACTAGTCAAGCCAAGGCAGGCTACTATGAAAAAAAGCAGTATGATACAAATATATTGTGATGATTACTTTCAGTGTAACCTCTGGGAAAGGAAACTGGTGTGATATAGAGATCAGCTAAAAAGCAAATACAGAAGATTCTTTACTTGTAAAAATTTTACTTTATGAAATTCACTACGTAACAAAAGCATTCTTACCCTGTTTATAAGCAAAGGACTGTATTCATAGTCAAAGGTGGTCACTATCATTTGGTTTTCTTGTTTTTCAGAGTATAGAGTGCATTATAAAACTAATTCCATTATGACTGAAGAATAAAAAAGCAATTCCAAATGCTGAAAACACTAGTAAGAAGGGTTTGATTCCAATGGAAATAAATGTACTTAAAAAAATACCATTTCCAAAATAAAAAATTAGTAAGCAAATGGTGACTGTTGAATGACCACATGGAATAAGAATGATTCTGAGATTAACAAGTGAATCACGCAATACATGGAAAATACTGCACCAATGAAAACAATAAAAGGCACTGAGACATGGAAAAATTAGGATATGCAGATAGATGATTAGCATGAAAACCAGATTCCTACTGGCCCACTGTGAATTTAGAAGGGTAGCAGTTTGAAAACATAAAAGCTAAGTACAGCATACAGCGCTAAAGATGAGATTTCTGTTGCAAGTTAGAAGTTTATGGTTCATAAGTTTGAGGCCTGTGAATATAATCAAAATGAGGAGTGTGTGGCCAGGCCTGTGGATTCTGTGGCTGAGGATAATGTTACTACTTGTCACTACTTCCTTTTCACATGTCCTTTCTCATTTAATTCTTAGTGTTATTATCCCTATTTAACAGATGACGAAAAAATGGAGGTACAGAGAAACTAAGTAATTTTCTAAGATCACCAAAAAGCTATTAAGTGGCAGAACTGGGATTGGAACCCAGGAAACAGCCTTCAGAAGCTGCCTTCCTAACCCAGTAAGAAACACTACTGCCCACTAGGGTGCTCCCTAGGGTGCTAGAGATAATGATCAGGGAGGAGGAGAGGAACTGACGCTCAGAATTTCAATAAAGATAAAAGTGGTCTATTTTGGAAAAAAGTAAATCTCTTGGTTCTATATTAGGAGAAAAATATAGAATTTATGATAACGTAGAGAAGAGCATATACTTAATTTTAAAGTTGCTAAAGACTGAGTCTTATCTGCTACCAATCTGTGTAGGAACTGCAGGCAGGCCTAAACTGTTTCTTAGTCTCTTTGGAATTAAGCAAGGCTTTGTAAACAGCATTTCAGAACCTACCTTTAATAATAAGGAAAATGTACAGGTATATATGAATTACAGATGATCAGAGCATGGGGTAGAATAGTAGCAAAAGGGGGATGCAGTGGAGGCTGAGGGAGATATTTGAAAGGAAAGAGGAACAGAGAAGGGGAAAAGTAGGGAAGGCTGGGTGACTAATGAAAGGAGGTAGAATTTTTTTAAATGGTTACTGTTGGACTGATCGTTTAGAAAGAAAGTTGAGTATGAAGTCTATAAGCTTTTGAGAACACAGGGCAAATATGAAGTGTGTGCCAGAATCTACAAGATGCAGTACCAGAGTTGCCCTTGGTCAGACTACCCCATACGACATAGCTAAGCCCTGCAACCTCAACGGGAAATACAAGAAGGCCGTGGTTAGGAAGAAACGGCTTCAGTTTAAGTTGTCTTCTTCCAACTTGACTGGGTTGTTGCCCGTACCTTGTGTCTTCATTTCTTTGACCCTGTGTTGCCCAGAGTACCTGGTACGTGAGCTGAGCTCCAACATAATGGAAATGTTAGAACAGTCAACATACTGAGGATGGACAGAGCTGGAAGGAGACAGAGATTGGACATGAGTAGTAATTAGAATTACTACAAATTTCATTCTAATTTTTTCAAGGAGTCAGAAAACTGAACTTCTCCTTTTATAGAAACAATTACCAGCACTTGAACAGCAGTATTTACTAGGCTGAGATGGGAAAGTTTTTGTCATATAAAAGGTAAGAATCAGTGCAAGCAGAAAACTTTAAATTAACTTATCACTCAACATGTAGAACTTGCTCTCATTACTCATAGTCCTCTTACCAGAAATTGCACATTTCTATGGCAAGCAGGAGGTCCTACATCCAGCTGCTTATAATTAAATGAATATTCTTCTGCATTTAGCACAGATACTTAAGAATGAGTGAAGCAGTATCTTTATTCTTATTATTCTAAGTGATGTTTTTTTAAGGACCAAAATATTTCACTTGATCATTAGTTCTAATGAAGGCAAGTGATTAATTCCTTGGTTTCTTGAAGGTCACTAATGTCCAAAATAAACAAATAATAATTAAGGGCTAGATGGCAGTACAATAAAATGCATTTAAAAGGAAAACCTGAGACACAAAATATGGAAAAAGAAGGAAAAATAGAAAAAATATACAGTTTTACTAGTTCCAATAGGGTCATAGAATAATAAGAATAAGATGAGGAGAGTACCCTTAATGGAGCTATCAAACCAGCTTTACCCTAAAATTTCTAAGTGTAAGAATAGTTCTGAATTTTGCTAGCAAAGCATAAGATAAAAATTGAATAGGGAAGATTCAATCTTGCACACCTTTTTTTGAAGGGCATAAAGAGCAATTTTTTCTTGTAATGGCATAAAAATGACTGGTTTTTATTTTCTAATTTTAAGAACTACAGAAGATTAAAATGCTAAACAAGCTACAACTATTTCCTGAGTGGCAAAAAATTAATTCTTGAAATTTATTGTTTTTCTTGCTAGAACTGTAGAAGAGGACAGCAGAAGTCAGCAGCTGGGCCAACGGGATTGGAGCTAAGGATTTTCTAAGCCATCTCTATCAGCTTGACATAGCTGTTAGCACAGTACACTCACACCTTCTGGGAGTGTTCCAGTCTTAGTGTCTTTTGTCAAAGGTGATGCCCAGAAATAAATATAATACTCTGAATGTATTTCAGGGAGGAGCAAGAAACAACTATCGTCTACTTTGCCTTGATACTGTTATTTCTATTACTGCAGGTTAAGATCAAATCAACCCCTAACTTATACTGGGCTATTAGTCAACTGAAATCCAAAGCCTAATTTGCTCCCCTGCTAAGTGTCTGTCTTTTGCACTACAGTTGTATAGTACATCCAACTCAAATTCATGCCTTAGCAAAACTACAAATAATTAACAGGCTATCACACTTTGAAGAATTGTACTCAAAGTGGAAAAATAATTATTCTCCAAGTTACAGAGTGGAAAGGAAAATGTTAAATGTTTGAATGCAACTTGTTTTTATCCCTTCACTGGATCTGGTGCACTCGAGTGGATGACCTTCACTTCTACCATCTAAGCATCGCATACTTCTGGCATATTACAACCTATTCTGTCTATGGTCCTGGTACTCATTTACTGTTCTACTTAGTCTATTCATTGTTTATTATAATAATATAATAGAAAATTACACTAAATAATAATCTTGCTATAACTACATAATTATTCAATAGTCTTGATAATACATGAAATGTTATGATTATGTAATATAGAAATGTGCCTCTCTTAAAATATTATTGTATAATAAAACATTATAAATAAGACTTAATTACAGTGTATAATATTGTATATAAAAGTATAATATATAAAATTTTAACAACACTACCATTGCTTTCTTTTCTAAGATTTATAGGTAGTGCTCTACTCCAAAAGCTTAAGTGCCTCATAAATAAGTTCTCTGAAGACTGACAATGCTTTAAAAAATTAATAGTATCCTAAAGTAATGTGTGTGTTCTTCCTCAAAAAATGTAGTCTTGTACTCTCCACTCACTCTATTCATTTGAAGGATAGTTTCTGGGTTCACATTAAGTACTGTTTTTATATTCTGAAATCCTAAAAACCTTTATGGATTTATTCTTGCCTAAAATATAAGCTTTTTTCCCCTTCTTTATTTGAAACATGGATAAAAGACACACCATATAATATAGGCCAAAGGAACTGGTGAAATTCATTTTAGTAAGTTTAGCAAGAGGTCAAGGTATTTGAATGAATAACTGAAAATATTAAAATCACATAGGCATGATGATACAAAGAACCATATGTACCTGCTGCTTTATTCATATAAATTTTATGTATTTAAAAATAATTGTAAACTGATATCAAATAATTATAGTTAAAGCTTTATATCCTTCCAGATTCTTTATTTGGAAGACCTGAAAATTTGTGAATAATAAAAGTGTTATAAGACTAGCAGTTCTTCAAGGGAGATGTCAAAATACCATGTTATATAGTATTTAAGCCTGAAATTGTGGTTAAAAACAAAAGTCATCTTACTACAATACTCTACACTAACATAAAAATGTTGCTAATTTGTAAGTAAATTAATTACAATTTAGAAAATACATCCTAATTTAAAAGGCTATAACTAAGTTATTAGCTTTACAAGGCTTAAGATTAGCAGTGTGCTAGGCCTTTTGAGTCTCAGAATAAGGAATTATAAAATGCAAACACACCAAAGTAAGAAAAGGTGATAATGTTGATAGAAGAAAAATTCTGACATAGTAAAGGGAGAACAATGCTAAAATTACTTGAAGTCTATTTTATAGACTCTAATTCAGTTAATATTAACACAAATTAAGAAAAAAGCCTAAGAAGGTATTGTCTTTCTCAGCTCTCAGAAATGTTGTTTTGCCTGACAAAAGATTCCAAGTTGAATGTATAGTAGGCTCAAGATGAAGCTAACCTACTAGCACCCTCAGTTGCAGAGGTTATGAAATAGAAACATTTTTAGAAGCTGTATCAAATTGGGAATAAGCTGTTAATCCTCATATGTAAAAGCTTTCTACTTGAGAAAGCATCAAGCCCCAACATCTGTTCCTACAGCCACCAGTAAATCTTTGTAAAGTTTCAGGGTAGTTTTTGCCTAATTACTAGGGAAGTCAATTTAACTCTTATTCTTTGTAATGTCAGAACTCTAGGACATGAATCAAAAGGAGAAGTAAACAGTTACATTTCTCGACAGTTTGGGGAAAAGAAAAGGTTGGGACTTTAATAGAAACATGGTAAGAAAAAAGTTAAATGGGAAAAACATGATCATGCCCAAGGTAAGTGCTCCTTTCTTTTTATTGACTATGTTCCCTATGCTGTACTTTTTACCCCTATGACTTATTTTATAATTGAAGTTTGTCCCTCTCTATCCCTTTCACCTATTTTGCATATCCCCCCTCAACCTTTCCTGGTGGCAACCACCAGGTTGTTCACACGGTTGTTCTCCATGCTTGTGATTCTATTTGTCTTGTTTGTTTACTTTTTAGATCCACATGTAAGTGAAATCATATGGTATTTGTTTAACTCTGTCTGATTTGTTCCACTTACTTTATTCACTAGGTCCATCCACATTGTTGCAAATGGTAAGATTTCATACCTTTTTTCTTTTACAGCTGAGTAATATTCCATTGTATGTATATATGTACCACATCTTCTTACTCAATCATCTACCAATGAACACTTAGGTTGCTTCCATTCCTTGGCTATTGTAAATAATGCTGCAATAAATATAGGGGTGCATATCACTTTCTGAATTAGTGGCTTTGGTTTTTTTTAGGTAAATTTTCAGAAGTGAAATTACTGGCTCATGTGGTATTTTAATTTTTAATATCTTGAGGAACCTCCATATTGTTTTCCATAGTGGCTGTACCAATTTATATTCCCACCAACAGGGCACAAGCATTCCCTTTTCTCCACATCCTCACCAACACTTCTTATTTCTTGTCTTATCAATATTAACCATTCTGACTGGTGTTAGGTGATATAACATTGTGGTTTTGATTTTCATTTTCCTGATGATTACTTATGTGGAACATCTTTTCATGTGTCTGTTGGCCATCTTTATATCTCTTTGGAAAAATGTCTACTTAGGTCTTCTGCCCATTTTTAAATTGGATTATTCTTTTGGTGTTGAGTTCTTTATATATAATTTTGCATATTAGACCATTATTGGATATATCATTTACAAACATATTTTCCCATTCAGTAGACTGCCTTTTCCTTTTCTTGATGTTTCCCTCTGCTGTGGAGAAGCTTTTTAGTTTGATGTAGTCCCACTTGTTTACTTTTGCTTTTGTTTCACTTGCTTGGAAAGTTTCACTTTCTGGGAACATATCCAGAAAAAAACTACTAATGCTGATGTTCAGGAGTTCACTGCTTGTATTTTCCTTCAGGAGTTTCATGGTTTCAGAACTTATATTTACATCTTAAATCTATTTTGAGTTTATTTTTACATAGAGTTTCATTCTCTCGCATGTGCTCTCTAGTTTTCCCAACACTATCTGTGGAAGAGACTGCCTTTTCCCCATTGTATATTCTTGCCCCCTTTGTTATATATTAATTGACCATATAAGGGTTTATTTCTGGACTTTTCATTTTATTCCACTTACCTATGTGCCTATTTATATACCAGTGCCATACTGTTTTGATTACTATAGCTTTGTAGTATAGTCCAAAAGCAGAGCATATGATGCCAACCTTGTTCTTCTTTTTCAAGACTGTTTTGGGTATTTGGGGCCTTTTGTGGTAACATACAAATTTTAGGATTATTAGCTCTGGTTCTGTGAAAAATGCCATTGGTATTTTGATAGGGATTTCACTAAATCTGTATATTGCTCTGGGTAGTAGGTAAGTGCTCTCATACACTGCAGATTGCTGTATAAATTGCTACAATTCTTTTTTTTTTTTTTTTGTAGGAGAGCAAGTTACAGGCTTTAGAGATAAAGTAAAAGGACAGAGCTCCCAGCTCACGCCAGGAGCGGACAAGAGAGTCCGTAGTGATGCATTGTCTAGGGAGTTTTATAGGCAGTTGAGGATTTTTTAAGTGACTTACGCGATAAAAAGTACAGCATTTAGTTAGGACCGGATCTTATTTAGAGATAAAGTAAAAGGACAGAGCTCCCAGCTCACGCCAGGAGGGGACAAGAGAGTCGCAAATTGCTACACTTCTTTTTGAAATTAATCTGTCAAAAGGCTTCTAGAGTCATTAAATTGTGACCTTTGGTACAATAATTTCACTCTAGAAATCTATGCTAAAGAAACAGTCTTAGAAATAAAAAAGGGCTAGATATATATTAATATGTCCCTTGCAAAATGACCCAGACTAGGGAGAAATTGGAAATTATCCACTGATACATTTAGGAACATTACTATATAGCTGCTGGATGGAAATTTTATACAGGTATTAAAATAATGGTTATAAAAAAAGTATTCTATTAAATATTAAATAGGGCAGGAGATAAATTAGTTATAATTCAAATGCATACACAATTATTTTTAAGGTTTTCACAGAAAAAGAACAAATGAAACAAAATACTATTATTAATTACACTAAGAATGAAGGGTTAATGGGTGATTTTCTTAGTCTTTTGGGTTTTTTTTTCTAAATGTTTAATGAAACTTGTATAATGAATAAATACAATTGTGAAGACAAGTAAAAAAACTTGATTTGGAAGTAATTAAGAATAAGGAGGGCATCATCAAATTATTTCTAGAATTATTCTGATTAAATAAATATCTTAGGTCACAGAGTAATAAAATTCAGTTTAAAGTAGATTTAAAAAATCATATATTTTTGTTTAATGCAGACAAAGGTCTTGTTATAAAATCAATTAGACCTGAAGAATGTTTTGTTCTCTGTAGCAGAGGAGCAGTAATTTAGCTGTTTTAAAAACTTAGATATTTAAAAGGAATATGAAACATTTAATTTAGACATTAAAAAAAGAACACTAAAATAGCCTTCCAGTCTCTGATATATACACTTAAATTACTTGGCAGTTTCCATGACATATAGGCAAACCTCATTTGATTACACTTTGCTTTAATGTCCTTCACAAATACTGTTTTTTTTTTTTAACAGATTGAAGGTTTGTGGCAACCTTGTGTGGAGCAAGTCTATTGGCACCATTTTTCCAACAACACTTACTCACTTCCTGTCTCTATCATATTTTGGTAATTCTCCCAATATTTCAAACTTTTTCATTCTTCTTATATTTGTTACAGTGATCTCTGATCAGTGATTATACTCACTGAAAGCTCAGATGATGGTTAGCATTTTTTAACAGTAAGTGTTTTTGATTCAAGTAGGTACTTTTAAGACATAATGCTACTGCATGCACACTTACAGACTACAGTACAATGTAAACATAAATTTTTATATGCACTGGGAAAGCAAAAATTTATTTTTGACTCACTTTGTTGCAGTATTTGCTTTACTGCACCAGTCTGGAATCAAATTTGCAATATCTCTGAGGTATGCCTGTGACTTCATAATGATTTTCATATTTATTAAATTTACAAGAATACCATTTGTCTTTTCTCTCTTTTATACATGAAAGCAGATTTAAAATTCCAGATCATAAAAAGTTTTAAAATAAAGAAAATAATGTATAAAAATGAGATTTTATCCAATAAGTCTTTCCCATTATATAATCTCCAGGTAAATACATCTTTTACATTTTCTTATGTCAACTAATACCTGCAGCATAAGACCCAACAAAAGGACGAAGACTTACTCTCTTGGCAAAGATTTGAGGAGAAGGAAGATAAAAATGCACAGAATATTAGAAATAGAAACAAATTATCATGAGTATAGGAACCAATAATATACTATCAATCAGAATAATTCCCATAAAATCATATGAATAATTAAAACTAAGCATTTAGTGCTGTTCACAATAAATAAGAAAAATTAACATGGTAATTTATCACTAGACATTATAATGAGGGTTTTTATAAATTATCTAACAATATACTTATTATTCATCACAGGATTTACTACATTAAGACCACATTACAGTATTTTGCACATGTCTATTCCCTCCATAAAATGGTAAGTTCCTTGAGAGAAGAATGTTTCTTCATTGCTTACACCCACCCTTTTTGGCACAAGGTCCCTACCAGGAGCTTCATAATTGCTAAATGAATTAACTCATTACAGACAGGGTGGCTGTGCATCTTGAACTGCCTCGGACAGCCCCAGATCTATCTGTGGTGACAGAACAATTAATAGTGTACCCTTTCACTTTCAAAGTGTCCTGATTTGGATAATAAAATACCTGGAAACACTAATTGCAGACAAGTTAAAATTCTTTCTAAAGTTGCCAGTAAAATTTCCAAAATGCAAGGAATGACTGGACGAAGGCATTGAGCACCATCAAATGGAGTACTATCCGTGAAAGGGGCAGGCGAGGAGCAGAAACAGCTTCCTCACCACTTCTGCTGTTTGCTAGTCTCAAGGAAAAGCAAGTCCTCCATTTAGTGATTCTTCCAAAGGCTAGGGTTCCATTTAGACCAGCACTGAGAGGGCTGCCATTTCAAGATGGGATGCAAGGAATTCAGAAGGCTTATACTAGAACATTACATCTTACAGTTCCATATGGACCAAAGCAAAACTGTGATGCATCCAAAAGCACATTTTGAGAGAGCATCCATTTATTTTTTAATGGTAAAATTGGAATAGATTTTGTATTAATCCTTCTCTTTTCACATAAGAAAGATTTTATAAGATCAACCTTCGGGAAAAACAATACAACATTAATAAGTTTTCCCTGACCTCTGAGATTAAGCATTTTATTGATGCATAAATACACTTAATTAAAACATACACTTTGTTACAAGCCCTTTAAGGAGGTAAAGGGTTAAAAGAGGTCCTAAAGATGGAGCTGTAAAGCCACAAAATTGGTGTGCTTATAAGAAGATGAAGAGTCACCAGAGACCTCTTTCTCTCTGAGGGCACAGAAGAAAGTCCATGTGAGGACACAGCAAGAAGACAGCCATCTGCAAGCCAGAAAAAGATGCCTCACCAAAAACCAACCCAGCCAGTAACCAGCCTCCAGAACTGTGAGAAAATAAAACCTGTTATTTAAGCCACTCAATCTATGGTATTTTGTTAAGGCAGCCCCAAGAGATTACTATAATCCTCAATATTTTTAGAAGCTTAACGGGGGTCCTGAGACCAAAACTTTTGAAAATCAGTGAATTAGCCAAAACCCTGTGGTTGTGTAAATTAACAAGTTTGTACACAATCTTCTTACTTTAGTTAGAACTTGGGAAAGTAATTATAATTCTCATTAGCTATTTAAAATAGGAAGAAAATGTGAGAAAATTAAGATCATTTTAAAAATAACCAATTTTTATTTGATGTATATAATTATGTACCATTGGAAAAGATATGAGAATCGTGAGACAATTGTGAAGGATTAACGCAGGCTACTAAGGCACTTGCTTTTCACTTTCAGAAAACCAGGCTTGTTGGTGAGTCAGGCTATGCAAACTCACTGTTAGAGTATTTTGTTAAGTCTACTAACTTTCTGAATATAAAACCAGACATAAAACAAAGGAGGAAAATTGCAGTCCTTCATGTGAGGAAAAATAATCAAATTACAAGATGACATAAAGAAATCAAGCAGTAGATTGATAAATGCATAAAGTATACTTTTCTTAACAATACAAAACTTATCAATAATATAGGGAAACAATGAAATAACAGTAAGAAACTCTATTTCAGTAATTGCAAAAATAAAAGATTTGCTTTCCTAGTAATTGTAGTTGATATAGCAAAAACGGTAATAAAACTGTGGAAGTCACATTAAGAAAGAAAAATTTAATAGTCTAGGCCTTAAAGTAATTAAGTTATAAAAGCTTTGATGACTTGAAAAAAATGCATTTACCTCAATGAGTTTCTGGGTTATATGGACACTAATATGTTGTTGGGTTGCTTTTTAATAGCAGATAAATTGTGTATTGAAGTACAACAGTTTAATGTATAGTAACTCTCTAAAAATCAAGCAAAATGCTTAATTCCTAAGGTTCTAATACTGGAAATAGCATTCAAAATTACATTTTAATAAATTTCATCTCATCTAGCTTTGTGTGAAAAGAAAATACTCATTCAACTTGAGCTAACTTTTCTCTTGATTCAATGTTTGTATGAAAAAATAATTATGCTGTCTGTTAGGAGAAGTATAATCAATCCATGGGCATGGTAGTATCAGTTTTATCTTATAAGAATTTCTCCATGTTTCAGTTATTTCATTCCTTATTACATGCTGCAAAAAGCAGTAATCGTTTTTATAGCCAAATATCACTTCGTAAGATACCAGGTGGCTTTCAATATTTACCATATAAGTCATGCATGAAATTTAAACATTACAAAAAATGACTTACCAGTTGACACTCCTGAAATATGCACATTTTCAGAACGTTCTGCAAGAGCACCATTTCCTAAAATTAAACATAATGAATAAACTAATTTCCAAGATAAAATTTATAAAAAAGCTTTCACATTCTCCCTTTAAAGGACAACTACATAGAGCTACTTGTGATATTCAGAAACTGAATTAAAGTCTCATGATAATCTTCCAAACAATCACAGGAAGCCCAACATTATGGTAGTAAGGATAAAGAAACATTTTGGAAATCACAACAATGGAGTATAATATATAAAGATCAAATATATAGATCTGATTAATACCATAAGGAATTTTCTATCAAAAGAGAACTCAACACTATTTCTGGAAAAGAGAGAATCATATAATTTTTAAAAACAGCATTCCTCTATGAGCATGCTCAACCAGTCCACAACATGCTGCTGCTAGGGTCACACATGGCAGTGCTTTTTAAAAAAGAGTGTCCTTCATTATCTTCTAATAAATCTTTCAACCTTGTCTAACCAACAACTCTAATAGTTTTAAGGGTAGGGACAACATTATATCCTATTTTGGTCACCCTTGATTTTCTATACCTCTTACCACAAAGTTGGCCCATGGAAGCATTCTAGTAATTCACTGAAATGAGTTACTGAGTGTTACCTAAAAAAATACAAGTGGTGTTTTAAAAAGACTCCCATTTAAAGTACTGAGGATATTTACTTCTTCAAATTAATGTGAATATTGTCCCTTCAGGCATTACTTTTATTAAGTTTTATTATAAATTATTTCTATCTACTTCTGTTCTTTCTTTTCTTTTACATATGTTCATCATTACTTCTAAAATTTTCTCTCTTTCTACTCTTGGTTGAACTGGCATCACAAGAGCTCAGGAATCCAGCTGACAGAGAAAGAATTCATGGAGTGGGCAGGGGAGAAAGCAAGGTGGGAGAAGCATAGAGACCAAAGTCGACCTCTCTTAGACAGTTTAAGAGCACAGACAACTGCTTGATTCTTCTCTGATTGCCTGACTGTTGTACAGCATTCCCCCAATGCCCTAAGCTCTCGAGGAGCAGAATCCACACTTACTTGGCTCACCACTGTATGCACAGTTCCTAGAACAGAGCAGTGCTCAGAGAGCTGATGAACGAGTAAACGAGGGAAGGAAGTCACAATGATTAAATGAAATCAAGTCAGTGAAGCCCTTGATACTTGATATGGTACCTGGCACATAACAGTGAACAGGTATTCACTTTTGTAACTATTGAAACATATAATACAATTATTACTACGACTAAAGAATAAAATAATAGTGATAAAACAGACTTCTTAGTTCAACTACAACTACAGACTTCAAAATGAAAATAAGTGTTTCTCTCCATTGAGAATGATACAATGGAAATAGTGATATAGATGTGTAAGTCCTATTTATTTAGTACATAAAAAAATCTGATTACTGTTATTTAAGTACTCAACGTTAATACTACAGAAGCCATGATTTATTTTTCCCAGCAATATTAAAAGCTACAGACATAGAATTGAAAGTACTAGAAAGCCCTCACCTCTTTATTGCACACAACTTATAAAAATTGGTAGCATAAAAAACTGATTCAATAAAACAACTAACAAGATTTGCCAAAGCTCAGTATATGTAAATTGCCTAAACCTTTGCTATTCACTAATAAATCAGGAGCACTGGCATCTTTGGGATTACCAGAAATGCAGAGTCTCATGCCCTATCCCAGATTACTGAATCAAAATCTACATTTTAACAATATCACCCCTCCAAGTGATTTGTATACACATTACCATTTGAGAAGCACCAGTTTAAACCTTCTACTGCTATATTAGATACAACTACAAATTACAGCTGTGCAATTTGTGACCCTAAGAATTTGAATATCTTTAAGTGTAGCATATTAAATTATCCTCAGGAGAGTTTTAATATTAGATAAGATTTTACACATTACATTTCCCCCCCAATTTAGTAAACAGTAAATACAGGCAGATGCAAAAGAGTATCATAATGTAGTATTTAAAAACTGTGGATTGTGGTCTAGACCACCAGGATTCTAATTCCAGCTCTACAACTCACTGCAATTTAGGACAAGTAACTTAACCTCTTTGTGTCTCAATTTCATCTCTAAAAGGAAGATAATACGTATCTTACAGGACTTAGTGGAGTCCTTTACAATAGAAAATAATAGAATTTAATCTAAATCTCCATTAGCATGCCCATGAATAAATATAGCCTTATAATAAAATATTCAATAAACTGAATTAAGTAATTTTATATGTACTGACTTGGAAAGATGTGCACATTTAGCTAAATGTATTTCAGAATAACATTAGAATATGATCTAATTTTAACTTAAAAGTGATGTATGCACAGTTAACATGCATACATTTACATAAGCATCTGACATTTACATAGATATACATTTACATATATACATTATACATAGAGAGATATAAATAGAAGAATCTAAGGATTTACACAAATATTGGAAGAAAACCTCTGGAACTGGAATTAAGAGAGGAAGGCCAGTATTACTACATCATTGACCAAATTTGTTACAGTAGGTACAGATTTCTTTCAAAACTTATTACCAAGAAAAAAAAGGAATAGGTGAAGAGAATGTAGCTCATTTCCCATCATTCTGAATAAGTAGATGTCTGATAAATACTGAGAAAGATTATAAAATATTTTAATTTCATGACAGTATCACTGATTTTTAAAACTGATAAGCAATATTTTAAAACATAAAGCATGATACTGCTAATTCCTCATACATTAACTAAAAAATAACCCAATTTCAAAGTTAAAAAATCAATGATAATTTCTGTTAATATCAAATAATTAAGACCTTTTTTGGTTATATTAGATATTTCTTACTCTAAGTGTCATTTGAAGTAAGTGGGCTACTTAGGTGTCCTGCCATTCTAAAAAGTATTTTTACAAAGCTGCCACTTATATAACACAACTATTAGCATGTCCTAAGCTGACAGCCCCTGCTCCAAACTGCTTTGCTGATACAAATCTAAGTATATTCTCTCTAATGCCCTCACTTAATCCCAGAACTCCATACATTTGAGGATGTATACACACCATCTCCTTACTGTAACTACAGTGTCCAAATACACCCATGTTAGATGTTCTTGCAGAAGTCACCCTTTAGCATATACTGGACAAATATACAGTCTGATCAAACATTATTTCTTTAACTATACATTAGTCACTAAGTAGTTAATTAACTAGAACTCCTAAAAACTTTACTTTTTCAAGTAAGAATAGATTCATTAACACCTAAATCAGGAAATGATTTTTTTAACTTAATATTTTTTAAGTCCACCTAACTAAATACCAAGGGTGATCAATCATCCTCCTTTATTATTATTATTATTGCCAAGTTGAAACTTGGTTTTGTAATTTTTGAATGCAATACGAGAAAGAATCTTCCAAAGGAGATGCTGTTTTAGGAAAAGAGGCCACAGGGTGGTGGGTTTGAGCTCTGCAACCAGAACCTGGAACCAAACCCCAGCTCTAGTATTTATTTAGTCATGAACCTTAATTAAACTACTTCTAAGATTTGGTTTACACACCTGAATAATTAGGATGTCATCATTAAGAAAATGTCTAAAATTAGGGTCTCTGTGTCCCTGATGCTTTGTACCTTTCTATTTCTGTTCTTTCTTTTTAAGAACTAAGGTTCTCCAAGAATAGCTAAAAAATACAGGTAATATTTGATAGAATGTGCCATCCAAATCCTTAGTGCCTTACAAGGCTTCCCTTCATCTTTAGAACAACTCATTTAACAGGTGAGATCAATGCTTCTAACAACTTAGTCATTTTTTTATAAACAGAAATAGGATGGAATGAGAATTCAAATCTATAGTCATTATGGAGTTTATGTTCCTTATTTTAAAAGAATTCAGACATGAGTATGTTTTTTGCTTATAAAAGAAACAGTACTTAGCTTTTGGAGTTAAAACCTACCTGCCACAGCTATTCCAATCTGTATGGGGGAAAATCATTAGTTTCAAAGTTAATGAGCAGCAGTTACAAGTAACTTATATGCTCAGCATCCTTATTTTCAATGGTGTGAGGACAGTTATCAAAAATAAATATGTACATACATATATACACCGCAAAAGCAAACATCATTCCTATTCTACTATAATTAAGGAAAATGTCCAAAATCACAACAGGGTTTACCAAACTCTCCAGTCTGGTTCTTCTAACTACTTCAAAAGCTTCATCTTTTGTGATCCACTTTTACATTCAATTTCTTCTCTCCAGAAATACTAGATTTCTTTTAGGAAAGTGTCAGCTCTCTCTCTTGCCTCTGGACTTCAATATTTCTTTAGAGAGGCACCTCCTGATTCCATCTCGGTTAGGTCATTCTGTTATAGGCTCCTTTACTATCCAATACTGTCACTTTTTGAAAGTTTATCATATTTGTGTTATCTGTGTAATGTCTGTATTTCCCACCAGATCTTAATCTGATGGGAATGTGAGTGTGATGTGGTGATGAGACAGCTGGGTTGGTTTGTTTTGTTTTGACAACTAGCACAGAATATAACACATACTAGGAGATACATAGTCCACATCTGCTGGTATGAATGACTGGTAGGTCAAGTCATACATAAGACGCATAGTCCCTGCCCCAAAGAGTTGACAATCTATTGAGAAATAATAAAAAATATATGAAACAGAAACAAAAAATACCAAAACAAAACTAGCAAGCTTCTTACTCAAGTGTCCCATAGAAGCTTTTCCACTAAAAAAGGGACTGGAAGACAGCAGTACCCACTATAGTTATTGATATGAACCAATGCAATTAGCCAAGAAAAATAATTGCAGACATTAAGAATTGGAAAAGAAGAGGCAAAATAAAGAAGTTAAAAAAAATCTGTAGCTTACATGATTGTTTACCTATTAGAAAACCCAAGACAATCAATAGAAAAACAATTATAAACAATATGAAAATTTAGTAAAGTAGCAGGACATAAAATAAGCATACAGAAGCTTTTGTAAATACAAACAATAGCAAGTCAGAAGATACATCAGAAAACTCCATTATTAGTAGCAACATGGAAAGATTTTTAGAAACTCAGACACAGAACTCCTTCTGGTGGTCATGATGGAGTAATTGGTAATGGGCCAGCAATTCTGTTATGAACAATTTAAAAAGTTGGTAAAAATATGTGAAAAAAATTCAGACACTTGACAGCTGGCAGTATAAGAACGTGATCTCTGAGAAAAGGGAAACAAGTTAAGATGAACTGTATTACTGTACTGGCTTTCTGCCTGGAGATTTTCTAGACCCTGGCACATTGAGAGAGAAACTAAGTTCCTGATAAACTGAAGAAACAGAGATTGGAGTTCAGAGATGCTGAGGCAGCTGAAATATTCAGAGTGCCAGGGAGGGAGGAACCTTATTAAAAAAAAAACTCTAAAAATCTGTATCAGGGCTCTAAATTTAGGCTGAATGCTAAGTGAGACTTCACAAGGATAGGCAAAGAACAACTACTGGAAGCTGGAAGGTTAATAACTTTCATCCCACAGGATTTGGAAGATCCTGATGTTCTGATGAGCAAGAAGAGAAAGAAATCCAAAGTGAATTTACTACTGCCATTCTGTTAATTATTTTCTAGCCATTTTTATAATTCCTTTGTTCCTTCTTGTTCTCTTCCTTTGTCTTAGTTGATTATTTTCTGTAGTAGTATAATTAGATTTTTTTCTTGTTATCTTTCCTGTATCTACTACAGATTTTATCTTTGTGGTTTTGACAAAACGTTAAGTCTATTTTAAGCTAGTAACAACTTAACTTCAGATGCACAATAAATGCATACCCTCATCTTTATTCTCCCCCCGATTTTATATTTTTCATGACAGTTTTACCTTTTAACCTTGTGTATCCATAACAAATTATTGTAGTTATATATCTTTAATACTTCTTTTAACCTTCACACTAGAGTTGTAAGTAATTTACCCACCACAGTTACAACAATTAGAGTGTTCTGAATTTATCTATACATTTACTTTTACCAGTGAGATTCATACTTTAGGTTTTCTAGTTACTAATTAGTGCCCTTTTCAACTTTACAAAATCCCTTTAACACTTCTTACAATGCCAGTGTAGTGGAGATAAATTCTAAACTATTCTCGGTTAGCAGGTCTTTTTTTCTTTTGGCACTCTGAATACTTATGGATTTTCAAATCTATTCCCTTCATCTACAATGCTTATCTTTATGCTAGTACCACACACTCTTGATTACTGTAGCTTGATAGTTCTGAAATTGAGAAGTATGAGTACTTCAATTTTGTTGTATTTTGAGATTGTTTTGGTTATTCTGAATCACTTGAATTTCCATACAAATTTTAGGATAGCTTGTTAATATCTGCAAAGACAGTTAAGATTTTGATAGGGATAGTGTTGAACCTGTGGATCAACTTGCAGAGTATTAAAAATACTAATTTTTAATCTTAATTCTTCAGATACATAAATAATATTGGATGCCTTTCTACTTACTGAAGATTTCCTTAATTTCTTTCCATAAATACAGTTTCAGAGTTTAAGTTTTGTACTTCATTTAATTTATGTCTAAGTATTTTATTCTTTTTCATGCTATTGTTAATGGAATTGCTTTCTTAACTTGATTTTCAGTTTTCATTGTTAATGTACAGGAATGTATTTTTTCTTCTATCCTGCAAACTTGCTGAACTTGTTTGTTAGCTCTAATGGGCTTTTTGCGAATTCTTCAGAATTTTTTTTATATATGAGCATGTAACATCTATTAAAACAGAAATAGTTTTACTTCTTCCCTTCCAATTAAGATGCCCCTTTTCTTGTCTAATTTCCCTGCATAGAACCCCCAATGCAATACTTAATAGAAGGAGCAAGAATGGATATCCTTGTCTTGTTCCTGATCACAGAGAGAAAGCTTTCAGTCTTTTGCTATTAAATATGATGTTAGCTTGGGTTTTTTATAGATGGTCTTTATCAGACTGATGAAGTTCCCTTCTATTCCTACCTCGTTGAGTGTTTTTATTAAAATGTTCTCATACATGAGATTCAATAATGAGAAGACTAAAGCGTGGCTGCAACTTTCCTTTTCTTCCCGACATCATTAATAACCATGGTGTTAATGCAGCAGCTAAAGCAAATAGAAATGTTGCCTTTTGTAATAACAACAAAGATAAATGTTTTTAAAATATTAGACTGCAGGAAAATAACTTTTTAGAGGTAGAATTATAAGGAATTTAGAAATCAGTAAAATTCTAAATTTTAAAGTATACTTATGATATTTAAAAGGAATTACCAAATTGTTTAAATCAGCCTATACCATTTATAGATTTAAGTTTTTCTTGACATTAACCACGTTTTCTTTTTTTGAATCAGATATCCACATTTATTTTCTTTTTCCTACCTTTATTATTTACAAAAGATGAGACAGTAAGTAAGTGTTTTTACTTGTGGTAATATTTGTGACTACAGAACATGGCATTATGAACGGTTAAGTATTCGATTGACAGGAAAGGCTGTTCTTAAGATTACCGGGGACTCCATCATGGGAGCCAAGGACACCCAGTCTAGAGTCACTCTGAATCCTGCAGTCATTCATTACTCTCCCTCTCCTTCCCCTTCAGATCTTTCCTCTTCTAGTTCCTTTGTCTCCCCTTGACATCTTTCTCCTCCATAAAAAAAAAAACCCTCTGTCTTGCCGGTGTATCGCCCATTTCTGCTTTCCTATCTTCTTCTCTTGGCCTTCCCTTTCTCAAACTTTTTGAAGGAAGAACCTACACTCACTAATGGAAATTCCTTACCTATCACTTGCTCCTCAATCTGCTTCAGTCTACCCTTTACCCCTAGTACATTTCCAAAACGCATGTAGCAAGATTACCAATGACCTATCAAACACCTTTTCCTCAAAAATACCAACTCTGAATCCAGTTTTCTGATATTTGAGAAAATCCTAAGAGTGTCACTATGAATTCATGGTTTTTAATTCATCTACATACTCAGTGCTGAAGTATAATGTTTTAATAAAGCCTCATTCAATTGTGTCTCTAATTTCCTCAAAAGTGACGTTAGTCCTTCATTATTCTCTTTGAGGCTCCAAAAAACTTCCTAGACCAATACTCTTAGTAAATGATCTCCCTTGCCAACCATTCAGAGATCTTTTGGCATATTATCCTCTCCCTTTCCAGAAATTCTTTCTTTTCAGCATATGTTTAAAGGTTCCAATCTTCCATGTTGATACCTCTTAAATTTCTACCCCTAATCAGATCTTTCTCCTGAGGTGCAAATATTTACTTGACATGTCCCTACCCCCAACATTCATTGTACATTTGCCTTGTGCCTGTCACCGTGGTTGGTGCCTTTCACGCATTATTACTAATCCTTATAGTAGCCCTGTAAAATAATACTATCTTCATTGTACATGCAGAGAAACGAGACTCAAAAGGGTTAAGAGACTTGCTCAAGGCCACACAACTAGTAAGTGGCATTGCCAGAACTTATGCAGATTTGTCTAGTTCAAAGCCCAGATTCTTGAAATAACAAGAGCAAACTAGTGAGTATGTACTATGTAAGAGATGATGGCCTAAGCAATTTACAAGTTTCAGTACATTTAATCTTCAAAATCACCTTATGAAGGATCTGCTATTATCATATTCATCCTAAGCTGTATTTTAAACTTCCTAATGGATAGGAATCTGCATTACCTTAATGTCAACTAGGTATCTCAAACTCATTATGTCTAAGACTGAACACCTTTTATCTACCCTTACTCTGTAATTTCTCTTGTACTCTTTACCTTGGTGAATGATACCAACATTCTTCAGTTGTCCACGCAGAAACCAAGAAGTCATTCTAGATTTCTTCTTTACCATCCCTTTCTTCCCCTCATGCACTGTATATTAGGCCCTCCTGATACTTTTCAGACCTGCTGCTATTCCCTTCCTTCATGTCATTGATTATTTCTTTCCAGTGTTACTGTATTGATATGTTTCCCAAGGACAGAAGTGTAGACGAGTGCCTGGCCTATATTAGATACGTGGTAAATATCTACTGAATATGTGCATAAGTGCATTTGCTTTCAAGCTTCTTTCTTTTGGTCTTACAGTTCTCTGATCCACTCTTCACAATGCACTAGAGATCTTTTTAAATGCATACTGATATTCACCTTCAACTTATTAAACTGTAACTGGTTCAACTCCTTATATGCATGAAGAGCCTCTAAAAGGCTCCCCATAATCTGGCTCATCTCCATTTTTTTTACTCTTGACTCTTACTGCTCCTTGTCTGCTTTTACTTTTTACATATATACTGGTTTCAGCACTGATAAAGTATATAGAGTTTCTGAAGTTGTGATATCTCTGAGCACGATGTTCTCTCTGCCTGAACAGTCTAATGCACAGCCACCAGTTAGCCACCTAACTCCTTCAGCTTAGCTCAGGAACGAGATCTCCATCCATCTCAGGCAAGTTAGGAGTTTTCCTTGATGTTCCCATAGTACATCATACTGGTACTGGATTATGAGCCTATTATGATGACAGTCTTTATCATTTTACTTTGGGTTATTAATTTAAGTGCCCATCTTCCATACCAAATTTTGAGTGTTCTAAGAGCAAAGGAAGTCTTTCTTTCCTTTTCTTGTCTCTTCTCTTTCTTTTTCAATCTTTCTCCCTGCCTTCCTATTTCCCGGCAACTATCTCCCAGTTTCTGATACAGACTGAGAGCTCAATGAAGGTTTGTTGATTTATAGGATCAAAAGTATCCGATTTTAAAATTAAGCATGAGATATTCTCTGTATTATTAACATTTTGGCTTCATGTTATAGTTTGCTCAGACATAAGAGAAAAGAAGGAAAAGGATAGAGAAATATGAGAAGGAAGACAGGCATTCTTTTACTAGTGAATGAAGTTTTAGAAAGCCACAAGAGGAAAGAGAAATTTCTGATCCAATTGTTCACTTGGATTATAAGCTTTAGCAAGCTATTTGTTATCATTGTTCTTCAAAATGTAAAATATTTCTCAAATGACTGTTAGAAGTTCTTGAGCAAATTTATTGTAAGGACTCTATTCTGTATTAGCTTTAGCAACTTGCTGTGGGGGAGTAAAGGACACCAAGCCAAAGGCGTGATGCTTCCATCATTTTTGACCTTCTTGAGTTCTTAATAGCTTATAGAAGAAAAACAGCCCATCAGTACAATAAATATATTTGAATAATTTTTTTCCTTGGGGCAAATGATAAGTTTTCACTTACCTCTATTGAAGCTCATCTTCTATCTTATCTATAATTTCATTTTAAACTAGTAATAGACTTTTAAAATAGTATCTTGCAGTTTATCTTGCAATAGATATTTTAAAATAGACTTTTAAAATAGTATCTTGCAGTTTATCTTGTCAACTTGGCATTCCTATATAAGTATCATATATGAAGTTGAGGGTATCCTTTTCATATAACTGTAAAAAATTACCCAATGAAAATATATCTATCCCTGCTATTTAGGTATATTTCCTCAAGTGAATAGAGATAAAATATTTATTTACTCAGTATGTATTTATTGCTACACTATGTACCTTCAGATTTTAATTTATATATCAGATTTTAATTTAATCATCATAATTAATATTTCAGGTAGGTATTGTCTCCAGTTTACAATGCAGAAACTGAATTTTAGAAACAGTAAATAACTTGCTCAGGGTGACATGGCTAAGAAATAGTATCCAAACCTAGGTCTGTCTTATCACAAAGTTCCTGCATTTAATTCCATCACTATACTTTCCAAAACATAAATGAGTCATTTTTTGGAGAGTAATTTCATCAAGTACATACAAAACATTTTCCTAATACATATTCTTTAGTTTTAAAACAATCCCAGGAATAACTGATATTCCCATTTTATGTTGGGACTCAGCAATTAAATTGACAGGACTAACTCTCATAGCTATTGAGGAGTAGAATTAAGAATGGAATACCAGGCTCTTCTGCTGCTAAGACCAGAGATGTACATCCATCCTTGATAGATGCCCCTCTGATAATAATGTCTACATATAGTGGATTAGGAGAAAATCAAGGGTATGCTTAGACTGACAAAGATTCTAAGAGATGACAGAATTTTAGAAAGATGGGTCAGTAATTATTAGAAGCAAGCCAGAAGGCAATACTAAAATCTACTATAGATAGTATAGTATGACAGGATGACACAGTGGAACTCGCTGAGTCTTACATCAAAGAGTCTTAAGTTTGGCTCATGCCTTTGCTACTTACTTTCTTTTTCTTGTGAAGTAATTAAAGCATATGCCACATATTATTTCACTTCTATATATCTCAATATGCATCTCTAAAAATATAGACTTCTTACCTAACTATAATGTTATTAACAAAATTAATAATAATTCTTGAAAATATTAATATAGTCCAGGCCATATCAGATTTTCTTCATAGTTTCATAAATGTGTTTTTACAGTTGGCTTATTTGAAGCAAGATCCAAACAAAGTCTCGATGTTTCATTTGGTTGGTGTGTTTACGTCTTTCTTAACCAACAGTGATACTCCCTTATTTTCCACAGCACTGACTGGTTACAGACACCAGATCGGTTGTCCTGTAAGAGGCCCATGTTCTATGGTGTCATTTCCTTTTGGGGTCACTTAACTATGTTCATCTAGCTCATGGGTCAGCAAACTTCTGTAAAATGGCCAGACAATAATACTTTAGGCTTTGTGGGCCATTACAGTCTCTGCAACTACTCAGCTCTGACACTGTAGCATGAAATTAGCCAAAGACAATACTTAGACCAAAGTGGCTGTGTTTTAATAAAACATTATGAAAAACACAAAACAAAGCAAAAAACAGGCAGCAGGCTGGATTTGCCTCAAAGGCCATAGTTCCCAACCCTTGTTGCAGAAGTTTGATCTGACACAGGGTCAACATTTTCAGCTAGGATACTTCAGAGCTGGTACTATATGCTTTGTAGGGAGCACAGGAGGACACACATACCATCTGCTTGTCCTAATCAATAGGTTCAGGTAGGGTAATCTGATCCCTTCATTGTAAAATTCCCCCACAACCATCTGTCTAATAGTTTTAGCTACTAATGGTTAGATTTTGACCAAATTATTTCATTAGGGATTGCAAAATGATTTTCTAACGCTGCCATTCTTTATACATTTATTAACTGAAATTCTGCAAAAACTTCCCCTCGACAGATGTTATTTGCTTACCTTGAAACATAGTTCATACAGAAAAAGAGAGGATAAATGCTTAATTCTTTCTTTAGAATTGCTTATTTTCAGAATATGGAGTTACTGCCCTATTTGTTACCACTAGTCTCTAGTCACTTGTAGTGGTATGTGTGTTTGTGTTTCTTATTGTAAGTCTTGTCATTATTATGAAGCATGGAGTTTTCCTATATTCAGTGAATTTCAACCAACTCTCCTCATTACTCTTTGTGATAGTTCAGCTTTCTCACCTTCAGCCAATGAGAGCCCATTTATATTGACTCTACAGTGTGAGTCCTTTTGGCATGAACCACTAGTCTTTGAGAGCTTCCTTGTTTTCTGATACAACAGAATGTCCTAGGCTCATCCTTTGCCCCAGTGAATAAGCCATTTACCTACGACATTAAGATCCTTTCAGTGAAGGATGGTAGTTAGAGACAATAATGAGGATTCTAGCTGTGTTTATTAATATTATGCTATTATTTCAATATTTCACTAATGAGGGTATAAAAAGGTATGTAATTTATAATTTTATGGGCAGAAGCTTAAAGTAGTAAATTCTTTCTGGAAAACAAATCATGCTTGTAATTGTATGAGCTTAAGTACATATTTAATCCCTCTGTTTTTTGCACAATGGAGTTAAAACAGGGCCTATCTCATAGTTTTGATATAAAGATTTAAATGAGCATATATGGCATTTAAAGCAATGCCTAGCACATGGTAAGCACTCAAAATCAGGTTTTATTCTTATTTTTCTGTACTGACATGTATGAAATACTCCAACTTTTGGCTCAGTAATTCTACTTTTATGACATAAACACAACAAAAAAAGACAAAAATTAATAAAGCAAGTCAATTATAGGGTTTATAAATATGAACAAAACTGTAAATAATCTAGTTTTCAACCTTAGGGAAAGTTTATGGAGAAAAAGTAATACGGAAAAATACCCAGGATACACGTCAAGAAATACAAATAAACCCATCAGCCAAAGATTACCATTTCTATTAGTCAAGTATGAATGCTCATTTCATTGCACTCTAATCACAATTTTGATATTTTACATCTTTTAAAAAATATTTTGAACACTTAACAGAACAGTTTGGTTTTTACAAATTTATTATATTAGTATGTGGCATTAATTTGCATTTCTTTATAAAGTTAATTTTTGCCTCTAATTTTATTAGTCATCTAATTACTATTCCTATAAATTATCTTTTGTCCATCTACTGAGGAAGAAAATGAACATTTCATGTAGAAAGTATTTGCATGAGTTACTTAACAGCCTCACAACAAATTGAGGGTAAGTAGAATAAAACCCAATTATCCAGCATTGTGCCATTTAGAAATCTCAATTAATAGCAAATCAGATTAATTCAGAAAACACTAACGATCTGGCATCTGTGGCTCATATATCAGTACCACAAGCAGATGAGTTCTAGTAATGAATTAAAAAAGAGCAAATGTTATCAGGAATTAATCCGTTTGCATATAAGCTGCATTGAGTTTAAGGACATCTCTAAAGAAAACTACAAAGAAGCAATATAGTGGAATGGTTAAGAGCAGACTCCAGAGCCATGCTACCTGGGTTCAAATCCTAGCTCTTCTTACTAATTATGTGACCTTAACTAAAATACTAACTTCTTTGTGTCTCAGGTTCCTTCTCTGTAAAATGGAAATAATAATGATATCTAGGCTAATAGAGTTGTTTTGAGAAGAAAATGAGAATGTGTACATACTCACATACACACACACATATATATATACACAGTGATTAATAGCAACTGCTATATGTTTGCTATTGATACAAAAATGAGTTTATAAATAAGTCCCTCTGTCTCCTGAAACTGAATGTAGCATAGCTTGCCATTCAAATACTGTGTACTTTACAAATATTTCTACTTTAATTACCCTTGAAATATCTGTGATATCAACGTATGATTTAAAAAATATATACTCCTGATGATCTGCCAGATATAATACCTAAAAAACACAACAATCAATGTAGATCACATACACCACAACCTCCTACAGCAGCACTTCTCAAGCTTGAATATAAAGAGAATCACCTGGAGATCCTGTTAAAATAGAGATTAGAATTCAGTATCTGAGGCAGGGACTTGAGATTCTGTGTTTCTAACAAGCTCTCAGGTAGTACCACTGCAATTCATTCAAAAATAGCACATTAGGGATCATGAATAAGCTTTAGGGAGTTCTAGAATCACACCATATCATATGAAAAATTTTCTGTGAATGTGCATAGATGGATTATTTTCTCCAGAAAGCACGGAGAGTTCTTGCCATATTCTTGGGGGTGTGGGTGCAAGTGGAGGAAAGGACAGGTAAGAGAATTTGCAGGAGAGGTGAGAAAGACCAATTGGTTCCATAGTTAAACGAAAACAACAAAACTGTCATTATAAAAAAGGAAAACTATTTGTTAAGACAAATTTATATTTATATTTGTACAACATTAAAATTTAGAAGACTAAACTGAAGAATCATAGATAATTCTATACTATAGACAATTACAACAAACTAAACTGAAGAATCTTTAAATTCTAGAATAAAATGACAAGAATACAAAATTCTAAGCAACAAAAGAAATAAAGCCAAGATATATCATACTCACTTAATAGAAGTTTTAAAAGTACAGAATTTTCAGGAAAGAGGGAGTCAAAACACAAGTGTATATTGACACATATGTACATGTATGTATTTTAGAAAAATATTTTTAGAGCATACATATAGACACATTCAGATAAAATGCCCACCAAATGCCAAATAGTAATAGTGACTAAAGATACATACAAAAACACACTGGTGAAAACTGTGAGCTCCAAAGATAAATGGAATTATAAGCTTCAAAAGGAACAAAGGTATGAGAACCAAAATGGCAACATATAGTTACATGATGATAAAGTAACATACACAAAATTCTGAACAGAAAATATGAGAACCTGGAATTCTATACCCAACTAAACCATTATTCAAGTGACATGGCAAAATAAAAAAGCCATTTTCAGCTGTACACACCTAAGAATATATACAACCAGTACATATTTCTTAGAGAGAAAACACAATTCATGAGTGTATTTCAACAAAATTTAAAAAATCAATTTAATTATGACTTCAAGAAAAATGACATGGAACAAAGAAAATGGTAAGGGAGGAGAAGAAACCTTAAGAAATCAAAATAATTGTTGAGAATGGGGAAGGAAATTTTAATGTAATTTATTTTGACAAGTATTTTAACATGCTTTTCGGGCTTTATTATGTGAATCTGAAAATATGCACAAAGTAGAGAAGTATTTAAGTTCTCATACATCACTCTCCCAGCTTCAGAAACAATACCATGTTTTACTATAATTGTTTTAAAGGTGATTATAAATAAATATAAGGATGCCTCCCTCTTGCCACTTCTATTCAACACTATACTGGAGATTCTAGCAGGGGCAATTAAGACAAGAAAAAAATAATAATATGCAGGAAAAGTGGTTCTAAGAGGGAAGTACATAGCAATATAGGACTACCTCAAGAAACATGAACACACCCAAATAAACAATCTAACCTCAAAACTAAAGGAACCAGAAAAAGAACAAACAAAGCCCAAAGTCAGTAGAAGGAAGGATACAATAAAGATCAGAGCAGAAATAAAGTAAAGAATAAGAAAACAACAGAAAAAAATCCATGAAACCAAGAGCTGGTTCTTCAAGAAGATAAACAAAACAGACAAACCCCTAGCTAGAATTATCAAGAGAAAAGAGAGAGGACACAAAACAAAATCAGAAATGAAAGAGGAGAAATTACAGTTGACACCACAGAAATTCAAAGAATTATATGAGAATTCTACAAAAAATTGTCAATAAATTGGACAGCCTAGAAGAAATGAATAAATTCCTAGAAATGTATAATCTTCCAGAGCTGACCCAGGAAGATCAAAAAATCTGGACAGACCTATTATCAGTAACAAAATTGAAATGGCAATCAAAAAACTCACAACAAATAAAATTTCAGGAACATATGGCTTCACAGCTGAATTCTACCAAACATTTAAAGAAAAGCTAATGAGGAGGGAATACTTACAAACTCATTCTATAAGGCCAGTATCACTCTAATACCAAAACCAGACAAAAACACTACAAAAAAAGAAAATTACAGATCACTATCCCTGATGAACATAGATGTAAAATCCTCTCCAAAATATTAGCAAACTGAATTCAAAATACATCAAAAGTATCATTCATCATGAATATGTGGGATTTATTCCAGGGATGCAAGGAGAGTACAATTAATAAATCAATTAATGTGATACACTACTTTAACAAAAGGGAAGATAAAAACCATGTAATCATCTCAATAGATGATGAAAAAGCATTTGACAAAATTCAATATCCATTCATGATAAAAACTTTCAACATTTAAAAATGGGTATAGAGGGAACATACCTCAACATAATAAAGGCCATATATGACAAACCCACAGCTAACATCATACTTGGTGATGAAAACCTTTTCCTCTAAGATCAGGAACAAGATAAGGATATCTACTCTCACCATTTATATTTAACATAGCACTAAAATTTCTAGTCACAGCAATCAGACAAGAACAGAAGAAGGACATCCATATTGGTAAGAAAGAAGTAAAACTCTCAATATTTGCAGATGACATGATACTATAAATAGAAAACTCTAAAGACTCCACCAAAAAACTATCAGAATAACTGGACTCAGCAATCACAGGATACAAAATCTGTTGCATTACTATATACTAACAAAGAACCATCAGAAAGAGAAATCAAGAAAATGATTCCATTTACAATTGCATCAAAAAGAAAAAAAGAGCTAGGAATAAACCTAACTAAGGTGGTGAAAGACCTGTACTCTGAAAACTGTAAGACACTGATGAAAGAAATGGAAGAAGACACAAATAAGTGGAAATCTATCTCATGTTCATGGATAGGAAGAATTAATATTGTCAAAATGGCCATACCACCCAAAGCAATGTACCGATTTTATGCACTCCGTATCAAAAAACCAGTGGCATTTTTCAATGCACTAGAGCAAATAACCCTAAAATTCATATGGAACCATAAAAGACTGAATGACAAGGCAAACTTGAGACAGAAAGACAGAGTGGGGAGTAACATACTTCCTGACTTTGAGCTATACCTCAAAGCTACAGTAATCAAAACAGTATGGTATGGGTATAAGCACAGACCTAGCTCAATGGAACAGAGTAGAGCCCAGAAATAAATCACACATATATGGTCAATTATGTGACCACACAATTGCTTCAAAGGAAGCAAGAATATACAATGGGGAAAGGACAGTCTCTTCAATAAATAGTGTTGGGAAAACTGGACAGCTACATGCAAGAGAATGAAACTGGATTACTCCCTAAAACCATACACAAAAGTAAACTCAAAATGTATTAAAGACCTAAATATAAGACATGAAACCATAAAATTCTTAGAAGAAAACACAGGCAAAAATCTCTTGGACATAAGCATGAGTAATTTTTTTCTGGATACATCTTCCTGGGCAAGGGAAACAAGGCAAAAATAAACAAGTGGGACTATATCAAACTAAAAAGTTTCTGTTCAGCAAAGGACATTATCAACAAAACATAAAGGCAACATATAACATGGGAGAATAAATGATATATCCAATAAGGGGTTAACATCCAAAATACATAAAGAACTCACATGACTCAACACCAAAAATAACAAATAACCCAGTTAAAAAATGGGTAAAGGACGTGAATAGACATTTTTCCAAAGAAGACATACAGATGTCTAACAGACACATATAGACACTCCACATCACTAATCATCAGGGAAATGAAAATCAAAACCACAAAGTGTTATCACCTCACACTTGTCAGGATGGCCACTATTCAAAAGGCAGGATATAACAAGTGGTGAGGATATGGGGAAAAACATTCCAACACTGTGGGAATGTAAATTGGTACAGCCACTATGAAAAGCAATATGGAAGTTCCTCAAAAAACTAAAAATAGAAATACCTTATGATCAAGTAATTTCACTCCCAGGAATTTACCTGAAGAAAACCAAGTATCTGATTTGAAAAGATATATACACTCCTGTTTATTGCTGCATTATTTACAACAGCCAAGATATGGGAGCAACCAAAGTGTTCATCAACAGAAAAATGGATAAAGAAGATGTGGTACATATATACAATGGAATATTATTAAGTGATAAAAAAGAAAGAAATTCTGCTACTTGTGACAACATGGATGGATCTAGAGGGTATTATGCTAAGTCAAATAAGACAGGTGGAGAAAGACAAATACCATATGATTTCATATTTGTGGAAACTAAAAACAAAACAAAATTAACAAACTCACAGACACTAAGAAGTGACTAGTGGTTACAATGGGGGAGAAGTTGAGGGGGGTGGGTGAAAAGAAAAGAATATCTGTAGCTTAAAGGAAGAACTAAAACCATGTCTGTGTGCAAATATGCTATGAACTTAGAACTTCAGAAAATTCTAAGGAATTCACACACACAAACAAGACTTAGAACTAATAAATAACTTCAGTATTACTGCAGAATACAAGAAAAATTATATTTGACACTCTAGCAATGAACAATCTAAAATTCAAGTTAGGAAAACAATTACAATAACAGCAAAAAATAGAAATAAATTTAACAAAAGAAGTATAAAACTTTTACTCTGAAATATAAAACAATGTTGAAAAAAGTTAAAGAAGGCCTACATAACTGGAAAGGCATCTCATATTCATGGGCAATATAGACAGCACTCATATGCAATATAGACAGCACTACTGCCTATATTGACCTACAGATTCAATGCAAGCCCTATCAAAATCCTACCTATCTTCCCCCTCCCTCAGAAATTCACACAAAAATTCAGAGAATCCAGAATAACAAAAACAATCCTGATAAAGAACAAAGTTGGAGATTCACATTTCTTGATTTCAAAACATACTACAAAGCTATAGTAATAAGAGCTATAAGTAAGCTTATATAGTAATATGATCCTGGCATAGGAATAGACAGACATAATCAACGGAATAGAACTGAGAGGTCAAAAATAAACCCCTACACTTATATTCAATTGATTTTCTACAAGAGTGCCATGATTACTCAATGGGAAAAGAATAATCTTTTCATCAAATTTGATGAGACAACTGATTATTCACATGCAAAAGAATGAAATTTGACCCCTATCTCATACTGTACACAACAATTAACTCAAAATGGGTCAGAGACCTAAATATAAGTGATAAAACTAGAAAAGTCTGAGAAGAAAACATAGGAGTACATCTTTGTGACCTTGGTTAGGAAATAGATTCTTAGAAATGACACCACAGCACAACAAAAGAAAAAATAAGTAAACTGGATCATCTCAAAGCAAAAAACACTGTGCTTCAAAGGATACCATCAAGAAAGTAAAAACATCAAATTACAGAAGGGGTGAAAAATTTTCAAATCACATATCTAACAAGGAGTTAATATACACAATATATAAAGAACTCTTACAACTCAATATCAAAAAAAGGACAAATAATTCCACCAAATAAGAAATGGGCAAAAAATTTGAATAGACATTTCCGCAAAGAACATACAGAAATGGCCATTAACACATGAAAAGAGCTCACTACTCATTAGGGATATGCAAACAAAAAGATGGACAATAACAAGTGTTGACAAGTATGTAGAAAAATTAGAACCTTTATACATTGCATGTGGGAATGCAAATTGTACAACCATTTGGAAAATAGTTTGGCATTTACTTAGAAAAGCAAACATTGAGCTATCAAAAGACCCAGCAATTCCACTCTATGCACTTACTCAAGAGAACTGAAAACATGTTCACACAAAAACTTATAAATAAATATAACAGTGTTACTCACAAAAAGTGGAAATAACCCAAATGTCTGTCAACTAATGAGAGGATACAAAATGAGGTCTACCCATACACTAGAATACTATTTGGCCATGAAAAGTAATGAAGTACTGGTTCATGATACAACGTGTTTGAACCATGAAAACATGCTAGGTTAAAGAAGCCAGACACATAAGATCACATATTATATGATTCCATTTACATGAAATATCTAGAACAGGTAAATCTATAGTGGTTTATCCTGAGAATGAAAGGCTAATTAAATATTTGAAAAATCAATGTAATTTACTATATAATTTGGAAAGCAAAAGGATGCAGAAAAGCATTTTTCAAAATACAACAGCCACTTAAGATAAAATTTTCAGCACACTAGAAATAGAGAGGAACTTCCTCAACTTAATAACAGGATTCTACAAAAACTCTGCAGCTAATGTACTTAACAGTGGAAAGTGAATACTTTCCATTATATGATGGGAAATAAGGCAAATATTCTTACCACTCCTGTTAAGTATATACCGGAAGTCTTAGCCAATGCAATAAAGCAAAAAGGAAAATAAAAGGCATGTGTTTGGAAAGACAAAATGGAAACTTTCCAAATTCACAGATGCCATGGTAATTATTTAGAAAATTCCAGCAAAATCTACACAAATACTACTAGAATAAGTGGGTTTAGTTACATTGCAGGACACAGGGTCAACACACATCAATCACGTATCATATACACATGCAAAGAACAAATGGAAACAAACAACTTTTAAATACCACTTTAAACATCTTCAAAAAATGAAATATATATAAACCTTACAAAACTTATATAAGATCTGTATGCTGATAACTACAAAACACTAATGAAAGAAATCAAAGACCTAAATAAATAGAGAGATCCCATATTCATGGATTAGAAAATGCAACACAGTAAAGATGTCAATTCTTCTTGAAGTGATCTATAAATTCAACACAATGCTAATCAAAATCACAGCAGGAAATTTTGTGGATTGAAACAAATTTATAGTGGAAGGGCAAAGGAATTAGAGTAGTTAAGATGATTTGAAACGGAATAAAGTTGGAGGAATCACACTACCCAATTTTAAGACTAACTATAAAAACTATGGAAATCAAGACTGTGTGGTAATGGTAAAGTGATAACACACAGATCAATGGTACTGAATAGAGTCCAGAAATAGAACCATCCACATATGACCACTTACTTGATTACTGACAAAGGTACAAAAGCAACTTAATGGAGAATGGATATTCTTTTCAACTGATGGTGTTGGAACTGGTTATTCATATGCAAAAATGAAGCCTCTTCTTAAAGTTTACATCTTATAAAAGAATTAAAAAGTGTAACATAAAACTCTAAAGCTTTTAGAAAAAAATAAGAAAATGCTCATAATCTGGAATTACGTGAAGAGTTTTTACAAGTGACAACAAAAACACAATTCATAAAATAAAGGTTGGTAAATTGAATTTCATCAATTGAAAAACGTTTGCTTTGCCAATAGCATACACACCACACACATACACACATACACATAGTGTCTCATGAACAACACAGGTTTGAACTGTGCAGGTCCACTCACATGCATATTTTTTCAGTAAATACAGTACAGTACTGCAGTACAGTACTGTAAATGTATTCTCTCTTCCTCATGGTTTTAACTCTTTTCTCTAGCTTTATTGTAGGAATACAGTATATAATACATATACAGTATATGTGTTAATCAATGGTTTATGTCATCAGTAATTCTTCTGGTCAACAACAGACTATTAGAAGTTAAGTTTTTGGGGACTCAAAACTTACACCTGGATTTTCAACTGCATGGTAGGTCAGCATCCTTAACCCCTGTGCTGTTCAAGGGTCAACTGCATATTGGTATCTATATAGATATAAAACTTTCAAAATTCAACAGTCAGAAAGCAACCAACCAAACTAAAAATGGGTAATGAACTTAAAGAAACAGTTCACCCAAGATGATATAAAGATGGCAAAAAAGTATATGAAAATTCAGATTTTGAACACGATTAGTCATTAAATAAAATACAAATCACATGAAGCACTACTACATATCTATTAGCTTGACAAAAATTAAAATATTGACAATATGAAGGGCTAGCAAGGATGCAAAGCAACTGGAATTCTCACACATTGCTAATCAGAATGCAAACTGGTACAACCACTCTAGAAAATGATTTTGCATTTTCTTATAAAATTAAGCATATATGTGTAATTTTTGGTGCAGTAATTCCACTCTTAAGTATTTACCCCAGAGAAATAAAGTATGTCCACATAAAAATCTGGACATAAATGTTTTATTTATAATGATAAATAAATAATCAGCTTTATTTATGATAGCCAAAAACTGAAAACAACTCAAATGTCCTTCACCAGGTGAACTGGCAAACTGTGGTACATCTATGTAGCACATCTGTGTGGTACAATGGCATACTGATCAGCAATACTAAACTACTGATCCATGCAACAATGTGGATGATCTCAAAGACATTATGTGAGTGAAAAAAAAAACAAAACCCAGTCCCAAAGGTTACATACTGTGCAATTTCATTTACATGACATTCTCTTTTTTTATTTTTTATTTTTTTCATTATGGTATCATTGATATACAATCACATGAGCAACATTGTGGTTACTAGATTCTTCCCATTATCAACTCCCCACCACATACCCCATTACAGTCACTGTCCATCAGCATAGTAAGATGCTATAGAATCACTACTTGTCTTCTCTGTGCTATACTTCCTTTCCCGTGCCCCCCTACTACATTATGTGTGCTAATCATAATGCCCTTTAATCCCCTTATCCCTACCTTCCCCCCAACCATCTCCAGTTCCTTTCCCTTTGGTAATTGTTAGTCCATTCTTGGGTTCTGTGATTCTGCTGCTGTTTTGTTCTTTCAGTTTTTTCTTTGTTCTGATATTCCAGATGAGTGAAATAATTTGGTACTTGTCTTTCCTGCCTGGCTTATTTCATTGAGCATAATACCCTCGAGCTCCATCCAGTTGTTGCAAATGGAAGGATTTATTTTCTTCTTATGGCTGAATAATATTTCATTATGTATATGTACCACCTCTTCTTTATTTATTCATCTACTGATGGACACTTAGGTTGCTTCCATATCTTGGCTATTGTAAATAGTGCTGCAATAAACATAGGGGTGCATATGTTTTTTTTGAATCTAGGATCCTGCATTCTTAGGATAAATTCCTAGGAGTGGAATTTCTGGGTCAAATGGTATGTCTATTTTGAGTTTTTTGAGGAACCGCCATACTGCTTTCCATAGTGGTTGAACTAATTTACATTCCCACCAGCAGTGTAGGAGGGTTCCCCTTTCTCCACATCCTCGCCAGCATTTGTTGTTGTTTGTCTTTTGGATGTTGGTCATCCTAACTGGTGTGAGGTGATATCTCATTGTGGTTTTAATTTGCTATCTCTGATGATTAACGATGTGAAGCATCTTTTCATGTGCCTGTTGGCCATCTGATTTTCTTTTCTGGAGAAGTATCTGTTCAGATCCTGTGCCCATTTTTTAATTGGATTACTTGCTTTTTGTTTGTTGAGGCATGTGAGCTGTTTATATATTTTGGATGTCAACCCCTTATTGGATATGTCATTTATGAATATAATCTCCCATACTGTCAGATGGCTTTTTGTTCTACAGATGGTGTCCTTTGCTGTACAGAAGCTTTTTAGTTTGATATAGTCCCACTTGTTCATTTCTGCTTTTGCTTCCCATGCCCATGGAGATATGTTCATGAAAAAGTTGCTCATGTTTATATTCAAGAGAGTTTTGCCTATGTTTTCTTCTAAGAGTTTTATGGTTTCATGACTTACATGCATGTTACATGACATTCTTAAGAAGATAAAACTGTAGTGATGAAAAACAGATGAATGGTTACCAGAGATTATGGATGGGGAAAGTGTGATTATAAAAGAATAGCAGGAGGGAGTTTTTATAGGTGATGTATGCTGATTTGGGTGGTAGATACACAAATCCATACGTATTTGTTAACATTCACAGAACTGTATACCAGCTCTGAGAAGGAAAAAGTCAATTTTACTGTATCATAACTTTAAAAATAAAAATTAAAAAAGCAAACTGAACAATCGTCTTAAAGCTACAAAAATAAAATAAAATAAAGAATTAAATTAAAACAAGGGATGAATAAAATAGAACACAGGAAATCAGCAGACTATAAAACCAAGAGCTGCTTCTCTGAGGAAACCTAAAATAGAGAAGCCTGTGATATAAGTATATCCTCAAAAAGAATGACAGATAGGTATTAGGAATGACAATGGCATATAATCACACATGTAGAAAATTATTTTTGAGAGCACATTACTTATAACTTTAATGCAATTATGGAAATGCAGATGAAATTACAATATTCTAGGAAAATATAACACTATGCTAGCAAAACTGACTCAAAGAGGTAGAAACTGAAAAGATAAAAGTTATTCCACAAAAGCACCATGTTCTTATAGTTTTAAGGTACAGATGTAACAAACCTTTAAGAAATGTAATTTCTATTATTTTAAATTTTATTGTAGCTAGCCTCCTCCTTACGCCAGGGAATAAAGCAAACAAACAAACAATAAATAAACAAAATGCAAGGCTAAATAATGTATCTTAATACAAATTCTCTGCAACACATACATCAATCAGATCACTCAGTCCCTCATTGCATTGCAGTGCAAAAAAGTAATATGGAATTGAATCCAAGTCAGAATTCATTTTATGCAGTTTTACTATACTCACTCATTTTTTTCATGTGGTCCCTAAATACAACCATTTTATGTGGTGCTCAAAATTCTGTACCAATGCTAGAGAGAAAACTGGATGTTTTCTTAATGAAAGTGCACTATCCACTGAATATACAAAACATGTATACTGTACATGAATATGAGTAGGTTCCCCCTTAATCTCCCACCCTTTGTACCAGAGTGAATACTCTTATGTACAAGTCATCATACTAGGCCATGGCTTAGACAGCACTGGGGCCACATTTTGGTTAACTCTCTTGTTAACTGCTACCTTTTGAACAGGTAAGTTTAGCCTTAAAGTATCATCCCCAGCAGATGACAGATGCACAATTGCAGTCCTATCCGCTTGATTTGAGCTTAATCCACATCTAGCATCTCCATTTTACCCCACATAGATTCTTTCTTCAGATATGAATTCTGCTTTTCATGGGACCAATCCGTCTCTACTAAAGTATCTTACTGGCTTATTCAGTTCTAAGGCCCATTCATAAGAAAGGATCTACTTCTTACAGGCTCATCCCTATTATCCTGTTTAGTGAAACAAAGTTTAACCACACTAGAAATGAAAACATTTCTCCTGTCAGTAGGACAAAGCTGTGAATTTTTGCTTTCCTATCACACAGTTTCCTATTACACAGTTCATAAGCATTCTTTTCCTAATCTTAAAAGGCAAAATTACACAGTTCATAAGCACTTACTCTTTTTTCCTAATCTTAAAAGGCAAAATAATCACAACTGGAACACTAAAATCTTTTACACTGTTCCTAACCACTGACATCAACAATAAAAGGTTACATATGTATCTAAAAGAATGGATTTACAACTATGAAAATTAGGCAGCAGGAGAGGCTAGGTTAATTTACAGAGTGAGACTGTCAAGAAAAGAAGAAAGCTAGAACTGACTACATACAGCCTTATTTCATAAATATGAACAGTCTTAAAAAAATTAATAACTGTACTCTAGCAGATTAAAGGACAGTATATCATTACCAATTTGTTACAGCCGATTTCTTAAGTGCAAAAATAGTTCAACATTAGGAATCACATGAATATAATTTACTCCATTCATGGATAAACAAGTACTGTCCAGCATTATGCTAGGTATGCATCACATACAACTCTGGCCCTCATAAACACCTTATGATCATCTTGGAAATGAAAAAATTTATGTGACAAAATTAAATACCTATTCTCAAAAACTTATTAATATAGGAATTTAAGGAATATCTCCAATTTGATTAAGAATACCAGAAACTTATAGCAAATACCACACTTTAAAAAAAGGAAGAAAGTAAGAAAGAAAACAGGCATAGGGAACCATTAAATTAAAGACTTAACAGATAATCAACAACTGCAGAGCATGGACTTTATGGGATCCTGATCCAAACACTTTCTGAAAGTTCATGTTTATATATGACAAACAGGAACATGGTGGGTATTTGACGATAACTAAAAATCTTTAATTTTTTAAGTGTGATAATGGTATTGGGCTGAAGTTTGTTTATTTCTTTTTTTTTTAAGCCTGCACATCTTAGAGATACATACTGAAAGATGACTGAGTTAGACTTCTGGGATTTGCTTCAAAATCATCTGTGTTTAAGGAGTGGGTGAAAGTCTAGATAAAACAAGGCTGGCCATATGATGATCATTTGTTGAAACTGGATGTTGGTTAATTATACTAGTTATTCTACCTTTGAATGTTTGAAATTTTCCTAAGTACAAAGTTTTAAAATTGTTTTTAATTATCATACACAAAGGAAAAAAATCCAAAGAACAAAAGCAAAAGGCAAAACACTAGATAATCCAAATGAACAGAAAACCTTCTGTTACTATCATTGAACATTGTTCTACTTAAAAAAATTTTACTACTTAGCTTTGAATTGAAATATACATACAAAAACACACAAATTGAAAGTTTACAGTTCTGCAAGTTATCACCAAAAAGACTGTATCTGTGTAAAGTACCACTTAGGTAAAAAAACAGATACGACCAGCAACTCAAAGCTATCCTGTAACCCTCCCACTTACCTACCCCACCACAGGTAACTATCCTCCTGTATTCTGAATTCTTAAGATTGTAATCATGCAGGACCTATAATTTTGTGTCTGACTTCCTTTGATTAACATGTGAAGTTCACCGCTGCTCCCTGTACCAGTAGTTTGTTCATTTACATTACTATATGGCAAGTTATTCTAAAAGTGTGGTCACCGGACTCCTGGGAATCTCCAAAGCCCTTCCAGAGTTTAACAGAAAACTGAAAGTTCACTGACATGGTTTCAGATTCCATGTTGCAACTGAACTTTAAAATAAACGACTACTTTTAAAGTTCTGGCGTAGCACCAAAGAATATTCACATTTATCAGAAAAGGCTATTAAAATACTTCTCCCTTTACTATTACATATCTAGGTAAAGCAAGATTTTCTTCCTATACCTCAACTAAGACATGTCACAACAGACTGATTACAGAAACAGATATAAGAAATCAGTTATCTTCTATTAAGCCAGACATAATAATTTGCAAAAATGTATACCGATGCCACTCTTCTCACTAAACATTTCTTTGTTTTGGAAAATATAGTTGTCATTTTACATATTTTTATCTAAAGTATGCTATTACGGTCACATGTAATGGGTTTCTATTGTCATTTTAAATGGGTTAATACTTATTTTAACAATTTCTCAACTTTAATTTCTATTATTATTTAAGAATACATACCTCCCATATGAAAAAATATTCCCTGGATTCCTCAATGACCGTGGACTTCTGAGACCCAAAATTTGAGAACTGTACAGCTTTCCCTTATGCTAATATACCAGAATTAATTCATCCATTCTATTGCTGATGGGCATACAGGCTGTTTCTAGTCTGGGACTGTAACAAATACGGATGTATGAATATTCTTTACATGTTTTTGCTGCACATTCCCCACTTCTGCTGAGTTTATACCTAGGAGTGGAATTGGTAGATTACAGGGCATGTTCACATTCAGCTTTATCAGACAGTGATTGTTTTCCAAAGTGGCTATTAAGCACTTGAAATTGTGGTTGGTCTAATTAAGATGGGCTATTAAGTATAAAATTTACACTGAATAGATTTAATATGAAAAATATTAATGCAGAATATCTCAGTAATTATTTTCTATTGATTACATGTCAAAGTTATAATATTTTAGATACACTGGCTTAAATATATTATTAACATGAATGCCACCTATTTCATTTTCTTTAATGTGGCTAGTAGAAAATGTAAAACTATGCATATGACTTGCAATATTTATCTGTTGAACAGTCCTGTTCTAGGGGGAAACAGAGAAGTTAAGCAGGCCAATAACACTGCACATAAGAGTAGTCTGAGGTGCTTACGAGAAGGGTGCTGATTTTGAGGAGCCAGGAAAGACTTACCAAAAGAGGTAACATCAAAAGGAAAGACGAAGAACAGGCAGGAGTTAGTCGAGTGGTGAAAAGGAGCAGCAAGAAACAAGAAAGGTCAAAATGAGCCAGATCATGAAGGGCCTATGTTCATATTTAATAGGGAAGGACTACTGTTTGGTTTTAAGCAAGAAAGTTACATAATCTTAACTGTACTTTAGAAAAGTCACTCTGGTAGCTGCTATGTGTGACATGAATGAATCAGGGCAAGACTAGAGTCAGGAGTGGCTGGGGACTGCTATAATAATACAGATAAAAAATAATTGGCTTGTACAGAAAGAGAACAGCAGTACAGATATGAACCTCAGGAAAATCATTACTCTCAGAACTTCAGTTTCTTCTAATACCTACCTCACAGAATGATTTAAGCAAGGCATTTTTTTTGTAAAAGTGTTCTGTATCTAACTCTTGATAAAAGTTTTTGGTATTACTAAAACAGGCAGTAAAAATTTCAAGAAACTGAATTTTATTTCAGAATATACTATTTACAAAGATTCATATTTTCTTCAAAGTACTAACTTAAAATCTAAAAGATGCTTTAACATCAATGAAGTTACGTCATGTAAGAAAAGTTTATTGTTCAATTATTAAACATTGTATTGTGCTCCATTTAACCTCAATATTAAAAGACTGGCACCATTTTGCATTTTTCTAAAAACTTAACTGTAAGTGAATTAAAGGTAGATATCAAGTTATTCTCATTCAATGGTATGAACATCAGTGTAAAACAATTTCACTTCTTCACCAAACTGATACTAGCAGGGCAGTGAGTTATCAAATATTTAAGGGAAAACTAGAAAACTGTTCTTTCAGCTTCACTTATTTTAAAGTTTCAGGACCTTCTAAAGTTTAATCTTCTGTAAAAACAAAACTATACAATCCAGGGATAAAGATAAAAGGTCACTTTATTTTTCCAAAAATTTCTGAAATTCTCTATTCTACAATACATTCTTGACTGTTCTACGACAAAGAGCAGTATTTAACTGATATTTAGTATAACACATTTAACTTTGGCAAAAAGGTCCTTGAAATCTAACTTTTGTCCCACTCTCTGTTTCTTGTCTGAAATACTCTTTAAAACACTGTAGGAAGTTATGTTCTGTACTTATTTCATTGACAAAAATGATAGAACTGAATTCTCCAGAGAACCCTTCTTAAGCCTCTCCCCTTAAAACAGGTCCTCATCCCTTCTTGTCATGCGTTCCTCAACTATTCGCCACAATATCCCTTCTTGCACTGAATGTTCTTAACCTTCTCATGTCAAAATTAAGTAACAGAAACTTAACTTCACAAGGGTCTAAAGGGCTCTACTGAACTGTGTAGAAACAGCAATTACCCTCAGCCTCTCAGGCCTCTTCTTCACTCTCATCTGATGATCTCATGTCATACTGCTTTGAGAAATCTCCATTTTCCCACCCCAAAACCTACAGACCTAAGTACACTTGCACCAATATGATCGTGCTTCCCGCTAGTGACAAGAGAGGAAGCGCCCTTTCCTTCCTAACAAAAAAGCAATCCCTATTCTTCCTATCTCCACTATTACCACCTTGATCCAAGCTCCTGTCTCTTACCTGGATTATATCCAAAACCTCATCACCCCATCTGTGTGTGTGCTTTTGCCTACTTCACAACAATCCTCCACACAGTGGCAAAAGTGACTGTTTTCAAAACATAAATTACACTGTGTCCACTTTAACCTCTTCAATGGTTAGTTATATTTAAAATAAACCCAAACTCTACCATGGTTTCCAAACTCCTGAGCTCCCACCTAAGATTCTAACCTCACCTTGTTACTCTCCCTAATGACCACTGCGCTTCAGCTACACTTAATTTTATTAATTTATCTTCAACACATCAGCTCTTTCCTGATTCCCATGTTGTTCCCATGGCTCTCTTAGCCTAAGCATAACATGGTTAGCTATCCTTTAGGTCTTATAAATGTCTCTTTGACAAAGAAGCCTTTCCTTAATCACCCTTGTCTGTTATTCACTATCCCTGCTCCTTGTTTCTGTTAGAGCACTTATTAGAACTTCCTTACTAGAGTGTAAGCCTCATGTAAGCAGAAACTATGCCTATGAGGCCGTTGTGTCCTACATAGCACCAGACATTAGCAAGTGCTCAAAGAATATTTTCTAAATAAATGAATGAATAAGGAGAGAGCAGTATGTTGCAACCCCAGTTCTACTGCTTCCTCGTGGTTTGATCTTAGGTTAAGTCACAACTTCTCTGAGCTTCAATTTTCTCTTCTATAAAAAAGGGATAAATACCTTATAGGATTGTTCAACAAAATCTAACAAAGATCTGGCTATGAATAAAAACCAAGCACAGTTAATTTAATAAATTAATAAACTTAATTTAATCAATGTTAGTTTCCTTCCCTTCCTCCTATAGCTTAAGACAGTGAGAACTCTAAGTCAAATCAGCATTGAAACTAAAAACAGAGAAAGAGTGAGAGAGAGAGATCTATATACACATCTACTGTTGCATATACTTAAAAAGACTGATGACTTGAATCTAAACAGATCGGTAACTTCTATTTGCAGGATCTAATCCTATACCTTAGAAAATGGGAGTAAGTAGTATACATCTATGACTTACCCCTTCCGAAAACGGTGGAGGGTAAGGGTGAGGAGAAGAGGAGAAACAGGAGGAAAAGGTAACCTTAGAAATTAGAGATCATTAGTTCAACTTCAATTCCCAAGTTTAGAAACAACCTTCATTTACCTATAAAGACTAACTGTAAGAACAGGGTTAATATTCATTTTAAAATTCTGAAATAAAAACATTTTCTATTTGCTTAAGTCTATATAAATCTCATCTATATTAAATGTGTTTACCTCCTTTTTACCTTTCATTCTTTTAACTCTAATATTATTGATAAAATAAGAAAAAAAAAAAACATACAAAAGACTCCAACCACAAATACACCTCAGATCAGAAACACAAAAAGGAATCACTGTTCCCTTAATTTCTTGATAAGTTTTAAATTTTCTAATTATGGAAGTCAGTCTTTTCTTCCCAAACATTTCCTTTAACTGCTGCTCATTTTCCAGCCTGACATCACTTTTCTATTTTCTTCAGATATTTTACTTTCTAAGAACCTTCTAAATCATTTACTATACATCATTCAAATCTCCTCCATACTCGTCTTGGAACACAGCCATCCCTCTGAAAGTGCTCACTTAATATTGCTGCCTGATAACCACCTCAAATTTTGTGAGATGTGTCGCATACCTTCACATTCTTCCTAGGATATGTACATAATTTTGAGTCTAAACTCAAGGAAGGGTTTATGTTAAGCAATTAATTTAGTTTTATTCAACATATTTTACGTAATCAAGTTTTAACTTTTTGAGAAGTAACTGAAATCTGTTCTAGATTTTTTTCTCATGAGTCAGTTATTTCTACAACCTTTCTAATATTGGAACTTCTCGTCTATCCTTAAACTGGAAATGTATAAAATGTTGCTGAATGTTCCATAAAATTCATGGGAAAAGATTTACCCATTAGATATGATATGCAAGAGGAAAAGAATATTTTATGATACCACAACATCAGAACAGTGCTGTGTACAGCAAAAACATCAAACTATAAGATGCTGAAACCAGTGTGAAGAAGAATTTTATCGTAGGTCAGTCAGTATATGCCAGGAAGGACTGTTACTGCTACCGAATGGTCTGGCAGTAAGTAACTGAAAACTAACCACCTTCAACTCTTCAAGGCTACTGTAAAATGATAAACAAATACAACAAGCACCTTAAATTACATTTTAAGGCTTCACCTAGGGTGGTATTTTTCAAAATAAGGATTGCAATCTATTATTGGGTCCAAAATTAATTTAATGAGTCCCAACCAGCAGACAACAAAAGGAAGGGTGAGAGCAGGGAGGAAGAATAAACTATAAAATGTCGAAGTGTACAGCAGGTAGTGAGGGTAAGGATTATTTCATCGACTTTGTTTTGTTCTGTACACTGGGAGTAACATAAATTGTACTTTAAGAATGTATTTTTTTAAGTTTTTAAAAAAAGTTAGAAAACAATGATCTAGGAAACAAACAGAAGTGATAAAGGATAAAGCAATGGAACTGTTAACAATTACCGAATTATGGCTTGGGAGGTGAGCAAGACTAACAGCTTCTACCGACTGGGAGACAGTTTTGGAAACCTCCACACATTTGTAAAAGCCAGACACCCCAATGTGAGAGATGAAGATGCACTTCTTTTACAGTGGGCCTAAAACATTGTCCAGGAAAGCTCACAGTTGTCCCCAATAATGTTTTTAGCCCTTCAAATTGCAGAGGTCAACCTTGACTTTCTACTCACTCTCAAGAACATTCAGTTAAGATACAGCAGCTCCTGAAAGATAATTATTGGTTGCTCAAACAACTTTTTTTAGAAAATATTAACTGTATTCCATATCACAATTTAGAGTTTCAAATAAAGCGTTAGCATTCAGAAAAATAACTTGGAGTATAATAGTCAACATTATTCCACTAAAATGGCTGCACTTAATGGTGACATAGTCGGCTAAAATGGCCAGGTAAAGAGAATAAACACCAAAATAAACACAGAATTTTTTAAAAGATACATGACATATGTCAAAGATTCAAGCTGTATCTTGCAGCCATTAAAATCTATGATGAGTTAGTTTAGGAACTGCCTAAATATATTGGCCCATTGACCAGCTTTTCTTCACTGGGTGTAGATCAAGACTTACTCTGAACACTCAGTTGTTTTACAGGGCTTTCTAATTATCAGAAAAAACACTTTTTGATGTACAAGGAACAGTTTGATAAATTACAGCTAGTATCTATTCTAAAGGCTCAAGGCGATGGGTATTTCTCAGGATGCAACCACTACTCATCACAACTAGGGCATATTCAAGTTAAACCTCACTGTTGTTATGGAAACACCCCCACCCCCTAATACTATTGTTATAGCTGTGTCTTCTAATACAAAACCATAGATGTTTGGGGAGAAAGAAAGAGGACAAAAAGTGCAGCTATAAAGAGAATACCCCCAGTTGCAGGGTGAAGGGTTCCTTTAATCTCTGCTCACACAGTTTAATGTTCTGCCTAGGCTCACTACCTTCTTTTTCCTTATGCTTTGAAACTTGCTGTGCTTCAGACAACCCTTGATATAATCACTTGCTAGTTTTATAATTTGGTCCCACACTATTGGAAAAAGGAGTGTCAGTCGTTGCCTAACAATTCCTCACTCAACACAAATTCCAAAAAGACAAATCTTTGATAAACACCTACCAGAGAGTAATTTTGTATACAAGTACAAAAGAATACACCAGAACAAATTACAGAGTTCAGAGCTCTTAATCCCTACAAGCAAGAAGACTTTTAAACACTAATGACGTAGGTTTTAATGAAAGAAGAACTCAAAGAACCTGTTTATCCATTCTGATCCAAGGAGATTCAACTCTGATTATAGTAGAGGACTCCTAACCACCCTAGATTAAAGATGCCTCTCACTTTATTCTCTCTCTTGGGCCATTAAACCAAACCTACAGCAGAACTATACCCATCTTCAGGCTAGAAGAAACAAGATAATAGCTTATTGATCTCTGGTATAGACCCAAACCCACAAGTCATCAGGCAAGTAGGAATCACAGCCACTTGATACAACTAACAATCAAAAGTCATGCACTGGGTTTTCTGGGCACACACAAGCATACCACTGACAATTATCACATCAAATGTGGACCAACCTTCCCCTACCCCAAACAAAAATAGTAATATATTAATCAGGTTAGGGATCAATACATTCTGAACTACACCGAATAACTACTATTTCTTGACATCAATAAATGTCAATTTAAGTTCATTAAATTCTTCATTTAGTGTAATGTCTCAGGTAACTTTTAAAGGTTACCATCACATTCAAATCCACAGGTAAGTGCTTTCTAAAGAGGTAATACTTGCTCATAAATTACACTGACAACTCCATCACTACCACCATCATTAGTGGAATTAGTGTTTGCGGCAAATGACTTAGACTTTTTAGAAGTAAAATTTATCAAAGAATAGTAACTTCTAATTATTTTCTTTAGAAATCAAAGCATCCCTCCACCTCCACCCCACCAAAAGTAAAGGTTAACTGTGCTCTCTGAAACACCTATTCCATATGCTTGATAAACTAAGAACGGTGAGGTCTAAGGTGGAACTCAAGTCTCTCAAGCAATGTATGTTCTTCCCAATTAATTCCATTTAGCCCTTGGGACCCTAATATAATACAAAGTATAGTCCTCACACATAGACTTCAGCCTTCCCTTAACCTCAAAGGAATACACGTAACGCAATTCACAGAGTGGAATAAAGCACGGTGACATTAGCGGGCAATGATGGATGACATGACAAATGAACTCGAGTCAAGTCAGATTTGTACGCCCTAAGAAGGAGAGACTGAGGTGGAGCTGGAAACTATTTTCTGGCCTTCTCCCCGCGTGCTGCCCCTGGGGAAGGAACAGGATCCTGCAAGCCCGGGATCAACAGAGCCTTGGACGCCCGAGGTGCAGGGATGGGAAGAGAGCAGTGGGCTGCTTTTTCAAGGTATGGGAGAGATGCGGGTTTGGTGTGGTGGGATTTCACCGGGGAGAGAACTTCCTGACCCCTGAAGAGGGGTCGAGGGTGGCAGGACCGTCCCGGCAGCAGCGGGGACGACCTCCGCTTCTTTCTCACAGTCCTACATCTTTGTGTGTGGAATGTGCAAGGGGCCCTCCAGCCCAGATCAGGAAGTCCGCCCGCCACCCCCTCGCTCCACCCGGGCTCCCCAGGGCCGGGACGCCCAAGCCCCTCTCCAGCACGCCGAGGACCCGGAGGTGAGCGCGGGGACCAAAGCATCTTCGTACGGTCACCGCCTCCGCTGCATCCGCCCCTCGCCAGGTCTTTGTCCCGCCGGAGCCCGGGGTCTCTCCCCGATTCTCCAGTGGAACCCCCGTCCTGGAGGCCTCGGGGCCGAGTCGCCCCGGCTTTTTCGGTCAGCGGCGCGCTGGGACTCGGACACTTACCGTACACCCCGACGAGGAAAAGGCAGACCAACGCAGACCTCCACCGCGGGGACTCTTTTGTGCTCCAGCAACGGGCCATAACCACGGCAGATGCAGGGAGCGAGATGGAGGAGCAGGAGGAGGAGCTGGGGCCAGACGCCGCCGCCGAGCCCCCGGCGGCTCCCTGCGCTCTCCGCGGCGGCGGCGTGGGGGGGACGGGGGCACGGGAGGGGCCGCCGCCGCCCGCGCGCCCTCCCTGCGGCCCGCCCTCGGCAGCTCGCTAGCTCCCACCCGGGGCGCTCTCCCGGGGCAGCGCAGGCCACGCGCGTGCGGGCGCGAGGCGAGGGGGCGGCGGAAGCGGACTCGGGCCCCGCGCCGCACCAGCCCCCCGGCGCCACCAGCCGCCAGACAGCGCGCGAGCCGGCACGGCGCTCATCCGTGCGATCGGCAGTCCCCTGGTCCGCCTGCCTTGGTTCCCGCCCCGCGCTCCGCCGGACCTGCCGAGTTTCGGGGCCGGGCTCCCCGCGACGGGAGCCGGGGAGCAAGGCAGCGCCAATCGATGCGCGAGCGCGCGAACGGCACCCGCTGGATTCCCCTGCGGGCCGGGTGGGGGCGGGTCGGAATGCTGGGGGTGGCGGTGGGTGCTCCGAGTGGGTGGTCTGAGGCCGGGAGCGTGGAGTTCTTCTCCCCTACCCCTACCTGCGTCCGCTTAATCCCGGCGCGGAATTCGGGGTGAGTGGGCGCCGGTTCGAGCGGCCGAGGTGGCGCGGGTCAGCGGGGCGAGTGCCGGGGCTCCGGCTCGCTCCAGGTGCCCGGGCCGGGCGGAGTGCTGGGCTCCTCCTGTCCGGGTGGGAGCCGCGGGAAGCGGCCTGACAGCGCGCGGGGCTGCAGCGAGTGGCCGTACCCGGCCGGAGCCGACCATAGGGGTCGAGAAGTGGAGTGTGCGAGGGGTGAGGGCGGGTGGCGGTTCCTTCAGCACTCCCGAATTTCCCTAAACGCCTTCCCGCATCCCAGCTAGTGTGACCCATCCTTCTTTCCCTTGGATACCCGTAGCACCTTTTAAACACGTTTGTAGTGGCACTGGTGTGTCAGATCTTCCGCGTTTATTTTTAGTGTTTGTCTACAAGTCTTTTCTTCCCTGCTGGGCTTACCATTGGCCTTTACACTCTCTCCCGGTTATTCATTGAAGACCTTTTAATACCCTATGCTGTCCTATTGACATAGGTTATCGCTGTTAAATCCCTAACAACTGTATGAGGTAAAGATTATCCACATTTTATAATAAGAAAATGACACTCAGGTTAAATTACCCCAAGTGATAAGTAAATAGTTTTAAACAATTTTTCTCATTCCAAATTCAAGGCTGCTTCCTCTATAACACAGCATATTCAGTAGCACAATGCTTAGCGCATAGCAGGTAAATAATAAATTTTAAGAAATACTTTTATGAAGGTACATTTAGGCTTTCCCTCTGTTCCCTACAGATTTGTCCCCTTTAAGATTTTTTTTTTCAGGAAATGATATTCCAAAAAGACTTTTTTTAATTGGAAAAAAATAATCAGAAACTCCAAAAATATTTTTCACTCTCGTTGAAAAAAAAGCAGCTTCGTTGTTTTTCCTAGTTTTAGGATTCTAATCTCTACTTATTTGTTTCTTAAGATGTTGTCCTAGAAATTGTGGTGCCATGATGGCTGTGTTTAAGACACGCCACAAACAATGAAGAGGCACTGTGGATTGCATCTTCCCCTCTCCGCTTTTTGTTAATTCAAGGAACCTTATCCCCAAGAGAAGACAGTGTCCTCATCAGTCTCTTGACAGATGTATTTATCCTCTCCCACTCCAGCACTTCCTCATCCGCCCACAGCTGTCTTCTGGGGCTTACCAAGTTCTCAAATTCTTTGTTCTCAATGTCCCTTTAAATACACTTAAAACTCAGTGAGGACTCCAAAGAGCTCTGGTTTATGTGGATCATGTGTATTGATATTTACCATTTAGAAATAAGATAAAAATTTTAAATATTTGTAAATTCATTTAAAATTAAAAATTCATTACAAGATAACTGTTTACCAATAATAATAATAATAGAAGTGTGACATTGTTTCCATCTTTGTAAATCTCCTTAATGTCTGGCTTAGTAGAAGACAGCTGGATTCTTTTTTTTTTTTTCAATTTTGTTATCATTAACATATAATTACATGAGCAACATTGTGGTTACTAGATTCCCCCCATTATCAAGTCCCCCCCGACATACCCCATTATAGTCACTGTCCATCAGCGTAGTAAGAAGCTATAGAATCACTACTTGTCTTCTCTGTATATACTGCCTTCCCTGTGCCACCTCCCCCCATTATGTGTGCTAATCATAATGCCCCTTTTTCCCCTTATCCCTCCTTTCCCACCCATCCTCCCCAGTCCCTTTCCCTTTGATAACTGTTAGTCCATTCTTGGGTTCTGTGAGTCTGCTGCTGTTTTGTTCTTTCAGTTTTTTCTTTGTTCTGATACTCCACAGATGAGTGAAATCATTTGGTACTTGTCTTTCCCGCCTGGCTTATTTCACTGAGTATAATACCCTCGAGCTCCATCCAGTTGTTGCAAATGGTAGGATTTGTTTTCTTCTTATGGCTGAATAATACTCCATTGTGTATATGTACCACATCTTCTTTATCCATTCATCTGATGGATAAAGGTTGCTTTATGGACACTTAGGTTGCTTCCATTTCTTGGCTATTGTAAATAGTGGACAGCTGGATTCTTATATCTGCTTCTTTATCCAATCTTTTACAATATGTTGTTTTTGTCAAAGTATATGAAGACAATCCAGCCTCACACAGATGTATAATTGGCAAAGGGAGGGCCTCATATACCTCCCCAAAGTCCTCAGATAAAACTTTGAGAACTGTTGATCTAGGTGTCTGTCTTACTGGTTCATGTGTATTGAACCAGTACAAACCTTAGGTTTAAAACTTAAGTGTTTTGTTTCTAGTTGGAAGAATCTAATAAATATTCATTCTAAGTTATTAGCAGCTGAATGTGTCAATGCTCACCAGCCAAGAATGTTTATGTTTCATGAGGGAACAGTTGTATTTGTATAAAATATAATTCTAATAAAATATCAAACATTGATAAGCAGCATGACACAGAATAGGTATTCAATATTACCCTTTTTTTTAAACCTATTTACCTGGGCACCTAGATGTCTACTTCTGGGCTAATATATCAAATAACTCATATATGAGAAAGCACTTAGAAATCTATAAAAACTGTATAAAGCGGTTAGTTTTGCTAACAGTTGTACTGCTAATTTAAGTTGACCAGTGTTCTGATCTGCACCCTATAAAGCATAAAGCATGCTCCTGAGACTAGAATGGTAAAATTAATCTGGGTTCCTGAATCCATAGATAGGTTTCAAGGAGTCTCATAAATCTTCTGAAATTATAGGAAAATTTTGTGTTCAAGTGTTTCTTTAGGCAGAAGTTTTATTTTCAGCAGATTCTTGAAGAGCTGTGTCAATAATTTTAAAAAAACGTTTAAGAAAAATTGAATGAGATGACTATTTGAGTTGCTTCCTTTTCCAAATGGTTCCTAAACTCCTCAAATACATACATTTGGGAGTGGAGAAATACATGAACTGTTTCTTTTTCCCTCAACAAATTCAGAAAAGGGCGACAATTCTTTTCTTCACGGAGACATGCCCATAAATAGTCCTTTTGTTTTTATTTTATACTTCCTTTTCCTCCTCATTTCATTATTACCATATATAATGGTTTAATTTTTTACTCTTGTCACCAATAAAAATTCATTTCTTCCTGGTGCAGACTCTGTTCTACTTAGTAGCACTTGAGAATCTCATCAACACTATGAGGTTAAACTGGAAATTTAAAGCCACTCTGAGCATCCTATTTTATTAGAGAACTGATGATAGTGTGTTTTTATGTGTCATACTGAGAAGCAAAGCTAAATCTTTTAGCTCCCCCTCAAAGGAATATTATGTTTAAAAAGAAAAACAAACTTGATAAGCTCATACAAATAACTAAAAGGGAAAGAAAAAAATTTTTTTTAATTGAAATTAAATGAGTTTTTACAAGCAAATTGTAATTTCCATTGGAGTTGAATAATACAGGGTAGCAAATGAGATCTAGCAATATAGGCAACTTCTATACCCATTCTCTAGTACATTTATTATAGTTATTATTTATTATGCTTTGTGCTCTGACAGCATACCCAGCATTGTACCAAACAGAGAAGTAATTCTAGCTCTAAATTAAATAGCCCCAATCCACATAGATTTAGTTTGGCCCTCATAAACTCAGCTTCTTAATTGCAAAACCCATCCACAAAGCTTGCATGGATTTAAAGTGCTAATAACATCTATGTCTTATAGACATATGAAACAGTTGCCTCCAGCAAGAGAAGAGGAAGGAAGATGGGAATGACTACAGACACTGGTATTTATAGAGATAGTCAGCGTTTCTATTGTTTAACTGCTAGGTTTCAAAGTTCACGTAGCTGTGTTTTTTAAATTCTTCATATGATTGATTGAGGATATGAACTGGAAATACTCATAGGATGGACTCTTACCCCATATGAGCCCATCAGAAGTGAATTTGACAACTGTCATTGCAACCCAATGGGTCTTCATAGGGAAATACTGCTAATTTCAGCCATGTATAACTTACTTGTTCATACTCTTCCCAAGATCAGAAAGAATTTGAGGTTTGCCAGTGTATTTGGCAATACCATAGGCTATAGTTGTTCAGAATATCAGCCTTAAGAATTTGACAGGGCTGAGCTTGACCTAAGTAGTTAGCCTTGGTCAAGTAACTTAAGCTTTTGTACCTCATATTCCCACCTACAAAATGGGAAAAAGGGAGGACCTCATTAAGTCATCTACATGCCTTAAATGATATTATAATTGCAGATACATAGTGAGTGCTTATAATATGCTACACATTTAGTCATCAAACACCCTATGAGGCTGATACTGTAATTATCCCCATTTTTCAAATGAGCACTAAGGCACAGAGAGGTTTGGTAATTTTCTCAAGATCACACAGATAGTAAGTGGTTAGAACTTAAACTCAGGCAGTCTTATTCCAGAGTATGCACTCCTAATCATTCTACCATGTTGTATGTAAAGTAATGCAATGCTAGACACTTAGGAGGTACTCAGTAAACACATAAATATTATTAAATACATAAATGACATAAGCAAAATAGTCCTTACACTCTAATATCATGCAATTTAAAATTATATATAATAATTTTCTGTCTTTTATTTCTTGGAGATAACTGATACTACCTTCAGTTTGTTTTAATTTAGACTGAACCTCTTTAGATTTCTTTTTAGAAAGTAGTCATTTTTAAAGTTTTATTTTCTTGAATTTGAAAAATGCCAAGTGAGTATCAGTCAGGTAAAGCATAAGTCTGGCTTTTTGATGCTTGTACTAACTTATAGTCATTATTTTTAGTTTCCTTTGAAGATCAGAGAACCTCAGGTTGCTTATTGCCCTAATCTTCAGAAAAGATCTATGACAGAATTTTCTGATCCCAAAGAATACATCAAATCATATGAAACTGCTCAGTTATCAAGCCATGAAAACAGAGGTCATTTCTACTAAAGAATAGATTACTCTAGCTTCATCATGAAAAGAATATTCCCCTTGGAAATACCCAGGCGGGTTTGCATTTTGAATATGTACCAGCTGTGATGGAAGAGAACAGTCTAATCCCTTCGATTCCCATAGTCCACTGCCTCAATGCACAACAGGGGATGTGAAAGAAAAAGCATTTCAATATAAAAATTTTATTCTCATACTCAATAAAATGAATTAAGTAACTGAAAGAAAGTCAAGCACTTCAGAATATTGTGTCAGGTGGTTCTCATCACCAGGGCACTTTGCCAGTCACCACAGCTTTGTTCCATGTTATTACAAACTCTGCTTCAATACAGACACTCGAGATTGAAACCTCAGTTTATAAATACTCACAAGTACAAAATTTCATAGAATACTTTTAGCCCTTTAAATGCATGACTTGAGGGTAATTAATGGCAATTAGCAAGTAGAGACCCAGTTCTTTGGAGGCTGCTTCAGCAGGCCCATGAATGAGCAACAGGACACTGTCCCAGAGCAGCTGCTGACTGCCTGTCTGGATTGGAGTCCAGCTCTAATCTAAGCAAACAAGGTTAGCTCTAACCTGCCAGACTCCAGGGACCAGGATGTGTGGGAATGAAGCTCCTCAGGCCATTTCGTCTTTTTTTACATGGCCTCACAGGGAGAGCATAGAGCCAGGCTGCCTACCACACACATTTATTTTTTCCCTCTTCCTTCCTCTCATCCTATTCAGTGCATTATGTCTTCCAAAAAGTCTGTTGTCCGTGTTGTTTACCCTCGTCAGAACAGTTAACTTATCCCCTCAGGAGACTCCTTGTGCATGTTTCAGATCTGTTCTGGCAAGCTACTTCATAGGTGTCCCTTATCAACTCAGAAAAAGCATATTAAGAATTGAGAGGAGGACCAATCTCTGGAAATGGGTGCTCTGAATTCAGTAATCCCATCTATGGCCTGTGGATTGGCATACCTGCTAACCTGAACAGTAGAACCAACACACTCAGATTCTCCCACCTTCCTGGTCTGCAGTGGGTAAAGAAAGAAAGAGAAAACTCCATCAAGACAGGGCCTCTTGTCTTCACTACTGCATCCCCAGCACCTAGAAGAGGGCCTGTCTCCCAGCAGATGCTCAGTAAACATTGGTTGAGTGAGTGAGTAAGGGAGTTAAGGAATGAAGTAGATCCCTGGGGTAAAAGGAGAAGCAGAGCTGTGTGTCAGACAATGCAGAGAGGACCTAGTCTTGTTCTGACATCAGTGCCCAGGTAGCCTGCAGAGGAGGCTGCTTGCCTTGGAGCCCAGGCACAAATGGAGTGAGCCATCTTCAAAAGCTAATAAACCTCACTGCAGGATGAGGCCCATGTAACCTTGCATGCTGCTATTCAAAATACTACTTAATGAGAGATTTAAAAAAAAAAAATTCTGGTGTTGAAGCCATAGCTTTCTTTTCCTGATATATATGTATATATATATTTTATTGACGTATAGTTGATATACACTGTTACATAGGTGGGGAGAAGAGGACAGAGAAAACGATGAGAACAACTCTGAGCCAGCACATTCAGGTAGAGCATTCTAATAGGCACTTGGATATACTGTATCTATCAGAGGAGAAAATTGGGCTAGAGAAACAAAACTACTGGCATCAATAAGATTACTTTTGGAGTGGGAGAATTTTCCCTTAGAGAATATGAAAAGCATCAGTATTTCAGGGAGTAGAAATGGAGAAGAGGAACCAACAATAAGAGAGTGAAAAGAAATGGCCCCCAAGTAGGAGGAAATGCCAAAGAGCCTGGTTTTACAGAAACACGTGCAGGGAATTTAAGAAGAAAGGAGAGATAAAGAGTATCAGTGCCAAAGACTGCTCAGGTAATGAGAGGTCAAGATGTGAAGGGAGCTGACAGGATTGGCTACAAGGAAGTCTAACCTACTAATCTGAAGGCTTCTCCGGATACCTGTTGGGCCTTTAATTTAGATCAACACTGAATTCTTGGTGATCTGTATATTCATTTCTTATTTCATCAAGCCTTTTCTCATTTTTCCCCCTTAGCCTGTTATGTCACAACATCATCCACTTTGAATTTAAACTTAAGAATTTCTAAGTTCAGTGTGGACCCTGTACATGACGTTGAAGTACATAATTTATCTTCATTATCCAACATTTCCTTTTTAAATTATTTTCCTCTCCCCTTCCCAGTGTTGCTTACATGCTCTTCCTCTGATGACATGCTCATGTTTTCTCACCCTTACCTTTCCTGTATCCTCTAGAAATAATTCTCAGGAAAGACTTTATAAGCAAATCCAGCTTGAAGCCAAATAGGGTTTCTTTGCCAGGAGCACAAGGGAAAAAACATTAAACACTGGTTGTGGGTATTTCCAGGGCGGAATGTCAATGTATGGGAGAGAGATTTGGAGCCTGGGAGGTTTTCCTAACGCTCCTTTAAGGTGACTTGACTTCTTAACAGAGAACAATCCTGCCTAAGGAAGAAGATATGACATTGCAAGAATGCCTAATTCTTCTTCCTAGAACCACACTGAACCTTTAGAAGACTTAAAGGTCACAAACATTTATTATATCCGTAATGTTCTTTATGGAAATTGTATTTTTGGCTGATAATATTTCAATGTACTTAGTTGCTAACGTAATAGCCAAGAAACACATATCCCTTATCTTGTTTAATGCCAATTACTCTGTCACTATTTTCCTCAGAGCTATTGGAATAACTTCAAATGTGGTTTGGGACAGACAAGTTCAACTCTACAGAGGCCATATATTCATGTCCACTGAATCAGCTGTTTCCTCTTGAATTTTTTAAAGCAATATTAATGACTGACTTCTATTCAGCCAAGTAGCTTGATCATGCTTTTAATTTAATTCAGTTGCTCAGGAAAGGGAAATAATCTCATTAATCATTTTTTTAAGAGTCAGTTTATGTGTGCAGCATAGATACCAGGGTTTCTGAAACAGTCTCTGCTGAAGTTCTTGGACTGGAGAAAAAGAGCAACTCAGTGAGCTAAATATTTTATTGTTATGAAGTTCATTTCTAAAAGTAAAGGAACAGGACAAGAGGATTTGCCTGTTCAGATATGCAGTGGAAAACTGTATTAACTTTTTCTCAGTATATCATTTAAAATGTGTTATGTTTTTATGCATATGTTTGTGTCTCATGTTAATTAGTTATGCTCTTAATATTCTGTTTATGTTTAGGCCTTGGGGAATGGGGTTCTAATAAATGCATTGCGTAAAAATATTCTTTTACCAAAAGAGAGGAGGAGGTGGACAAGCCTGAACATATCCTTGCCAGCAAAGGCACAGTACCAGAGGCATGTGTGGGTCCCTGCCAGAAAGCTCAGTGATGAGCTGCTGAAGGGCAGGAAGCAGTAGATTAGCAATGCTTTTCCATTTAAGGTCAATTTGTGTTGTGTGAGAAACACAGAAGGAAAATCTTTAGCACATCCCTTAATGGTCTGACTAGAATAAATTGGGTGAACAGATAATAACTATAGTATTTAAGAAAAGTACTCTAGGAAATAGAAGCATTACATCAAAGGAATGAAGAGAAATTTATCATCAGAAAAGAGAGCGAGGCATAGAAGTGTAGGAATAGAAATAATCTACTCAGGACCTAGTGTGATTTTATTTTCTCTGAGGTGCTGTCAAGGACTATTAAATAGAAGAGGCATTTATAGAATCATAAGACTGTCAGAGCTGAAAGGGTCATCTCTAGTCCAATCTCCTAATTTTACAGTTGAGAAAATCCAGGCCTATTTTTACAAGGGTAACAATACACTGTGAATTCTGTTAGAGGACAGGCATTCTGGGAGAAGTGGAGACCTAGAACTGTACTTGCACACTTAGGTGGAGATGGGGCAGGGGAGAGGAACTGGTTTCCAGAAAGGAAGCCAATCTCAAGGAAAGAGTGTGGTGTACGGAAGTTACCACAACAGAGAGAAGATGGAATATGGAAAAGTTTCCTCAGCTGGAAGGGCAGAGGCAGCAGGACTGTCCAGGTGGATGGATAGCACATAGCTGTTAGTGGGAGGCCAGCAGCTGGGACTGGGAAACCAAAGGAGGGAGTGGATCCTAAGCAGGTAATTTGCACCTTCATTATTCATCTCCACAGATACAGGTGTCTCATCCCTGGAAAGGAGGGACGTCTAACAAGAGCAACACAGGGCTCCAATTTCAGAAAGATACCTAACTGGGATGCCAGTTAGGATAAAAATATATAATTAGCATTGAATTTAACTGGATGTGCAAGATGAATATTTGCAATTCTGGAGCAAGAGAGATTCCTAGTACCAGGACATAGGGTGAGAGCTAATAGAAGCAAAATAGACAGTGTACTCCAAGATGCTAAGACAGAAATCCTTAAATTCCTCTTAAGAAATGGATTTTCCTAAGAAACTCTAGTATGTGGGAATCCAGTGGTTATAGCTCTGAGAAGAAGGCTTGAAGTCCAATGAAAGTACATTTAGTTGCTTTTAATATTGCAGCCCCAACTTCATGTAGAACACTTTGGTACATTATTAGGTTATTCTTCACATTTAATAGATGAACCTAATCTACAGATTTTACCCTAGCAATTCTCAGATATAAGTCATATTAGCAACATAAGGATGGAGAAATAGAAGAAAGTTTATCCTTTCCTTCCTCATTAATAATACTGGTTGTTCTCATGCATGAATTTAATAATAGAACTTTCAATCGTAGCTCTTGCTTTTGTTTCCAGCAAAAAGAAAAATGAGAAGGACAGTGTAATTGGAATAGTATGCAAAATTTCAGATGAGTGGGATAATTTGTATTGGTTGAGAATATTATTTAGTTCAGCATTTACTGAGACCTTACCACGTGAAGGAGCTTTGAACAAGTTCAACATGGTTTGATGGTTATTGTTATATGTCAACTTGACCAAGCTATGGTTCCAAAAGTTTTAGTAAACCACCAGTCTAGATGTTGCTTTGAGGGTATTTTCTGAAATAATTAACATTTAAATCAGTTGACTTTGAGTAAAGCAGATTATCCTTTGTGACGTTGGTGGGCCTTGTCTAATCAGGTGAAGACCTTAGGAGCGAAGACTGAGGTTTCTTGAAAAAGGAATTCTCAGATGTGTGACATAGATATCGTGCCTGAGTTTTCTTCCTAATGCTCTGTGGAATTTGAACTGCAACAGCACCTTTTGCCTGAATTTCTAGCCTGCAGCCCTGTTCTACAAGTTTTGGACTCGTCATACCCCACAAACACATGAGACTATTCCTTAAAATCAATCAATCAATCATTAACCAATACCATCTATCCTATTGGTTCTGATTCTTTGGAGAACCCTGGCTAATACATATGGTCTATTTTTTACATTGAGAATCAGTCAAATGCAGACAAATCTTCATTGTCTTAGGTAGTTTGATGTGGTTAGCCCAGGAGCATTTGCACTCGTAAGGGTGTTATCAGGAGAACAACACATCTCAGTACGAAAAAGTGTACTTCAGTTTCTCATGCCAAGACTTGATTAGTTTTGTTTGAATTTGAGTCACAATAAATCTTGCATCTGCTGAATGGCTGCCATTTTTCCTCTCAGGAGCTCTTCAAGCCAAGGTTTAGTGGGGCCATGTGAAAATAATCTGGGAGGCTGTGGCAAATAGGAGAATGAGAATTTGAAGGGCACTTTAATGAGCAGCCTAGATCATTAAGAATTAACTCTTGCCAAGCATTTATTAAAAAACAGTGTCAAGTTAAGCAATTGATTTATTGTTTGTTGTCAATCACAAAACATATAATTAAACTAGGGATTAAAAAACCCTTTTCCACTTATATTTGTATGATTTTTTAAAATTTTATGTGACTTAAAAGGCTCTCTAATCTAGCTTCCTGATTTTGCAAAGGAGGCACAGAAAAATTAAATGACTTTGAATAGTGATTTATTTTCAATCCAACAGCCAGAGTGAATTTTTACAAACATATAAGATCATGTTATACCTATTCAAAAGTGTCCTTTCAAGTTATATAAGCCACTATTTGACCTCTGACCTCTGACCCTGTCTTCCTGGCTCAGTCTGCTGCAGCAGCCAAACTGGCCACCTTGTTGTTTCTTGAATAGACCAGTAATTCCCCCACCTCAGGACAGAGATGAATACTGTTAATAAAATGTTTGGAAGATCCCATTCATGCAGAAAAGGGGTACATAATTGGTGAAATCTGAATGGCAGGCAATTAGGTAGTTGAGGTGGCAGGAGCATGTTCAGAATCAGGGAAGTCCACCAACAGATTTTGAAGACCCCTTTTTGCAGGAAAACTGAGCAAGGAATCTCAGTTCCTCTTTCACAGGGAGAGTGGGGAACAAAGCTAGGCAAGACCATTCATTCGGCAAGCATACTGAACACCCACAATGTGTCCCATGTTTTAGGCCCTGGGCATAAAGCAGTGGGCCAAGAGAACCCTGATCCCTGTTCTTATGGAATGTAGATTTTAGTGAAAGAGGACACACAATATAATAAATGAGTAAGTGTGGCATGTCAGATCATGGTAAATGTTATAAAGAGTAATAAAGGAGGAAACAAGGGTAAGATAAGGGTAGTGTTGGTGGTGGTCATCCAGAAGATGTGACCACTGACTGACCTGTAAGCTGGACCTGGGAAATCGGAAGATCCTTAACCCCTTCCCTGTCCTTGGAATGTACGTTACACCTGCTATTCGCATGCTAGCAGCTATTTCAAGGATGCAACCTTGAGAGAGTAAGGTGTTATTGAGACCATCTGGACTGAGTATATAACTGAACCCAGTTAAAGCCTCTATATAAACTTTTAAGATTCTGGTGGGTGGTTGCAGAGATCTACTCATCTTGTGACCACCCAAGACAAGCCTCATATGTAAGTTCTCTTACTCACTTAAGCTGCCACCTACCAATCTGGAGTGGTCTGCCTCTTTCTTCTGCCTTTTCTTGCCCTCTGTGTGCAATGCTAGTTTCAGATTTTGCTTGGGAAGCTCCTGAGGTTTCAGACTCACAGATTATCAGAGTTGGGAGGTGAAGAGAGGAAGGTACAATTTCCTTTGGTGAAAGCCCTACCGAGAAGGTGACTTTTAAACCAACACTGAAAAGAAGTGAGAGAATGAGCCATATGCATTTATGAGGGAAGAGCAGAGCAGGCTAGAATTACAAATTTGTGAGTCATGAGGCTGAATGAAATCACTGAGGAAGTAAGGATAAATACAGAAGATAGGGCCCCTTGGCTTTGGGGTCCTTCTCATTTTGGAGAAGAGGGGGAATCAGCAAATGAAAACTGAGAAGGAATAGCAGATGGAAGAAGCCCAGGAGGATGTTGGTGAGTGAAAACCAAGAGAAAGGGTTTCAAGGTGGAGAGAACAATTAATTGTGACAAAAGCTGCAAGTCAAGTAAAATGAGGACTGAGTATTGACCACTAGATTTGCAACACGGAGGTCTTTGGTGACCTGGACAGGATGGGTTCAATGGAATGGTGGGGAGAGGATCAAAAACAAAAGGGAAGACAGCAAGTACAGACAGCAGTTTTGAGGTGCTTTGTTGTAAAGAGGAACAGAGAATTGAGGTGTTGGGTGAAGGTGGCTGTGAAATCAAAGAGTTATTGAAAAACTTATTTTTTAAGGGGGGAAGTGAGGAAGAAGTGACAGCATATTGTTATGCTGTTGCCATTGAACCAGAAGAGAGAGTGGAAAACTTGATGAGGCAAGTGGTAGTGGTGAGGGGTATGTGTGCAGGGGGGTTTCTGGAGTAGGCGAGAAGGGATGGGATCAGCAAATAAGTGGAAGGGTTGATCTCAGACAGAAGTACACTGGGAGGAAGGCAGAGGGTGTGGACCAACAGCAAAGAAGTGGGTAGGTTGAGGTGGTAGGAGCTTGAGGAAATTCTCTACTGGTTTCTTCAATTTTCTCAGTGAAATAGGGAGCAAGACTATCAGCTGAGGGAGGATAGGGAGGGACAAATTTTCCAGCCCATTGGAGTTCTCAACTTATTTTGTGGTTGGGAAGTTGGGGTGAGAACTTCTACTGAGGAAGGAAATACATTACTGAGATAAATGGAAATAGGGATCTGAATTGGTTGGTTTTAAACAAAATTAAATGTGACCTAATTATATGCCCCAAGTTGAACATATCATTCACAGTTCTCTGGAGACACAGAATACACACACACACACACACACATGTATACCAGATGGACATACTGTGGGGCATGATAGCTACGGTCATTGACGTTCTAGCCATGTATGTTGAATATACTTACCTAGTAGTCGTAACACTTGTTCCACTTTGGGGGAGATATAACCAAACCAACCCCTGAAAGGCTGAAGTGGCTGGGAAGGGCACTGACCAGTCCAGCTGGAATGCAGTAAAGTTTTCCTGAAGGGATATTACCTACAGAGGCTTGTCCGGGGCAGCCGCAGGATGCTTAGATCTCTGTGCTGCTTTGTGTTTAGGAAGACTGATACACAGTGCAAGAACAAAGGGTCTACATGCAAGGGAAGGCATAGGAAGAAGGGTCTCCATGCAGGATGACCACTTGCTTGCTTAGTGGAGCAGTGGCTGATGCCCAAGTTTTACTGCTGGAATTTAAAGTCAAGGAGACTTGCCCCAGGGAGCCATGCTAATTATTCCAAGCTGGATATTATCTACGGAATACTTGCATGTCAAAGGAAAGTGAATGTAAAGTCAACATAACAGATTTGACAAGATGAAGTTACTCTTGCTTAGAGACATTTTACCTCATTTAATTTCATCCTGCATAGTTACATAAGATACGTATCACTTGTAACAGAACAAAAGAATTTTCTATGCTTATTTTTTTTCTACTAACTTTCCTACAGCAAATAGGGCTGGATAGCTCACTATATAATGTCGGTCCTCGCCTAGATGCCAGACTAGGCCAATAAGAAGTATCATCCTAATCTCTTGGAATTATGTTAATGTGACATAGACACCTCCCTTTTTAGTTCCAGTAAATATGTTTGTTGTGATTATGGTGAGGGCCACCCTCACTAAGTCTGATTTTCTTAGAAAGAAATCTATGTATAACTTACAAGTTGCTGTTTGACAAAACTACCAAGCAGAAAAGATTGTATCTGAGTCCAATGACCTTTTTCTTAATTTTGTGAATTTTGCTGACATATTCATCATTTTCTTATGGTCACAGATTTGTTCCATTTCACTGTTGTTGTTTCTCCTGTTTTTTTTACAATATATTTTCTTTTTACTCTTCCTGGTAAGGCTTGAGACAGCGACTTCACATATCTCTGATTCCTACTCTTTTATAAGTACTAGTTGAGTAACGATTTTTGTTTTGCAGGTTACTTTCACTTAATACTCATAATAACCACTACTTCTTGAGTACACACTCCATTCTTTATGCATGCTATCATTAACATTCATAAGTTTTAATTTACAGTCGAGATAACTATGGCTTAGAGAGGTAGAGTAACATGTAAGATGCCACAGCCAAAAAATGGCAGGGCATGGTTTGAACCAAGTTTTGAATCCTAAAGCCCTTCCTCTTTCCATTCCATCATGCTGCGTACAATAGCTAATTTTATCTTTTTAGCAATAACAAGAGTTGATATTTTGAACAATTATGTACCTGTTTTATATGTTTGGCATGTATTATCTCATTTAATCCTTAAACAGTTTTATGAGGTGGGTAGTGTTATTACCCTTATTATGAAAAAGAGGAAATGGAGTGAAAAGTTAAGTAATGTGCCAAAACCAACAACTGGTTGCTGGTGGAGTTTGGACAAGGAAAGGAGATGTCGCTATGATTTTCATTTTACAGAGAAGTTCATAAAGATCAATGATTTGTTCATGTTTACAAAGCTGGCAAGGGGTAAAATTGGGTCTCACAGGTCCAAATTTGATGGTTTTAACAAGAGTAGTAAAAATTACTTTAAAAAAAGGGAAAAGCAGAGTTCTTAATGTCTCTCGAACGATATGATAGCTGTGTAATAACTCTGAGCATTTACTGCACATAAAACTTAAATGAAGTGAATGCAAGCAAGAAATGCAGAGGAAACACATTAAGAACACTGAAGAACCATTTCACACCACGAAGGACCGTTGAGAAACAGTAATAAAAGACAGTCCAGCCAAGCATGCAGAAATCGGAAATTGGATTGCTCTTTGGAAACAAATGTCACTGGCAATTGCAAAGATATTTTTTAATCTTTGAAATAAGTATAACCTTTTAAGTCTAAATCTTTCTTGTTCTCTTTTCTCCATGTTTAATAGCCAAATCACTATGCTCAGTTTTTTCTCCATATTTTAAATGGAGGCAATCATGACTTCCTTTATAATGCTATGAAATTTGTAACCCAAAATTAAAGAACCTAGAAGAGTCCACTTCTGAACTCCAAATTCTTCCTAGCGCTTTTCTTTTCAGGACTGAGTATAACTATTGACTACCAACAATAAGTTTTAGCAATAAAAAAATTATTGTTTAGGCAGGACTTGATCTTAGTCCTGGTTATCTGGGTAATGTTCTACTATTTTCAGTAGTCATGATCCAGCTGGGTAGAAACTCTGCGCTCATCCATGCACATGTCATAGGGATCAATAACAAAATTTGAGACAGATAAAGGAAAAAGAACAGACATTTATATTCTTATGGAAGGTCAGATTTCAATTTTAAAACTCCCTGAAAATCATAACCAACTTTTTTAAAAAGGTACTATCAGTCTGGTAAAATATTAATGTTTACCTATGTGAAAGATTCTGTATTCCTAAACTTATATTGAGTATCATTGAGTGACAATATGTATGACATGGACAATACATATGACATATATATTTTAAAATCTCTGACACTTCAGTTTCTAGGTGGAAGTAATTATTTGAAATTCAAAATACAAACATGACAAAAATGAACAAATTCCTCTTTTTTGATCTTTTCTAAGCTTCTTGGAAGTAGATATATCTTTTGTGTAAGTTATGACAACATTTTAAAGGCTGTTTCATTTTCTGATGTAGTTCTTGTGATAGGATATTTAATTTTAGCAAGATCATTCTGTAAATGTATCTGTTTTATCAAATATACTAATAAAATATATTTTAAGTGTGATTTTTGCATAGGTTTACAGGAAAAAAGCATAGCTGACTTCATCAGTGTGTTAGTAAAAAAAGTGTTAGAATGGATTCATTCTGGATATTCAGCTATTTATGAAGTAATACTTAAGAACTTCATTAAGCACCTGATAAGATATATCTCAGCTCATCAGAGTGTGAGAAGGATCAGGGCTGGAAGTCTAAGAGTTAAGGGTCAACTGAAGGAAGAGAGGCCCACAGAAGACACTGAGAAGGTGTATCCAGAGAGCTCCGGAGCTTACAATCAAAACAAAGCAAAATGGAGTCACCATAGAATGAGGACCATATTTTAAAGCAGTTATTATTTAAATATATTGGATAAAGGCTGAGCATACCAGAAAACTCTCTGCACAGAGAAAGATCCATAATCGAATTCCCTAGGAAAGGTCATGATTGCAACCTCTTAAAATATTCCGATTACATGAGTATACATATACATCAAAATTCATTGAATTGTACTCTTAAGATTTGTGCATTTCATGGTATGTACCTCAATTTAAAAAATCATTAGGAAGGTGAGTATAATGAAGTTGCATGGTTTGAAGAGTACATAAAACTTCTTCAGATAGTGAAATGTTGAAGCAATTAAGCTAAATTTCAGGGGGAAAAAAGTGGCTGACGACCTTGTGAGATAATAATAATAGAATGAATAGTAAACACTTCTTATGTGCCAGGCGCTGAGCAAGCTGTTTTATGTGCTTAAGCTCTGATCTTCACCAATACCCGTGAAGGTTCAAGGTACTTGTCCCATAAGCACAGGCTTGGGAGTCTGACAGTCAGTTCTGTTAGGACTCCACACCTGCCTGTTCTCAGGGGCTAGGCCAATTCCTAAAATGTCCTGCTTCAGATTCTCACAGGTTGACTCTCCCTAGCTGTACTTCTGAAAGTCCACCCAGCAAATTCCCCCACAGAAGGTCATCTTTGATTTCAAGAAACCAGATCTGAGACTGAACTGCCCCTACATGTAGCTCCTTGTATGTCTTGACCTCTACCATCAGTGACCCTATTTCTGGCTCTATTTTTGTTATTCCTGCCAAATCTCATTGAATCCACCTTACTTAGCAGCAGTGTCCTTTTGCTTATAGAATGTGGTGCAGGTCCTCCTGGAATTAACTCTGAGAAAGAACGGAAGTTAGAGTAAGGAATGGGTCAGATGTAGGTGGTCCAACTAAATTCAGGAGGGCAGGGAAAGTTTGGTAAGGTGCAGTCATGAGCACTGGAACTCCAGTGTGAGTCTAGCTCCAGACCAAGTCTGCCTTGGAAAGCACAGAGTGATGGCGTAAAGAATGCTGCTTCTGCTCTGCACCATCCACACTTTTATGTGCCAGTAGCACATAGACGGCTCAGGGTGTGTAGCTGGAGCCTGTGAGGGAACCCCCAAAGTCAGCAGGGGCATGCTGCTTCCATGTGGGGCAGAGCTGGGGGCTGTGGTTGACAGAAGGGTCTTAGTAGATTGTACAGCAAATCTCTAGGCAGTCAGGGACACTCACATTTTCCATCTGCCTGGAAAATATTATTCAAAGAGTATTTAATATTTCATTATTATTAGGGTTAGGATTGTAGTTGAAAGCAGAGCTGAATTTTGAGGTAGAGACAAGCGTTGATGTGGTGAATTTTTAATGTGATATATTATTGCCATTTTTAGGCAAGGGACTGCCTTTTGTGATAGTGTTTTTATTCTACTGACAATCTAAGGGCTATTTACTCATTCACGAAGCTTATGCTGTTGCCAACTATATGCCGCACACTGTGGTAGTGCTGGGAGTAGAAAGATGAGTAAGTTCCAGTTCCAACATCAAGGAAGCTAAAATAAAGTTTGGGGAATTTAGACTACAATAGAATTATTTTTAGGAGCAGTGAAGTGTTGGGGGTGGCATGTCAAGTGTGGGCATAGAATGCAACGGGCGTATAAGGATAAGTTGTCAATTTTATGGAGATGGGCGGGTGAAGAGTTCTGCACAGAGAAGGTTATCCTTAAAATGCCCCTGAAAGGTGAGTAGATGCTCTGTTTGTAAACAAGGATTAAAGCACTCCAGGCCAAAGAATGTGGTTGAGCTGCAACTCAAAGCTACAAACGGGTGGGCATGGAGAAGGAACTGCAGTTTGTGAAAAAAAAAATTCTGACCATAACATAGTGAATGGAGAAGAGGGATGATAGATAGGAAACCTTAGAATAGTGTTCCCATGGGATTGAAGAAAGGACTAGCCACAAGGATGGAAAGAAGGAGACAGACCAGAAAAATTATTTTGAAAAGGTAGAATCAATAGGATTTGGTTGTTGATCTGAATAAAGAACAGGGAGAAGTCTAAGATGATTCCCAAATTCCTGGTCTGAATGACTATTCACTAAGATGGGGAAAGTTCAGGAGAGGCACAAATAAGATTGGAAAGGACTTGGGGATGTCTGTGAGTAATCTAGGCAGTAAAAAAAATGCTGGTGAATACAGGAAAGAGGTCTGCATGAGTTTGATCTAAGCAGGTGTTTAGCTGTTGAAGCTACAGGAATTAATAAGTTCATACAGGAGAATGTTAATATCAGAAAGCAGTAGTAGAAGTCATCCCTGGTGCTTATCAATATTAGAGGACTGGGTAGGCAGGGAGCCTGGAAAATAAACCAAGAGGGAGTGGCAAGATTAACAGCATGGAACTTAAGAGGGCTATTTTCTGTTAACCAAAAGAAGACTTATTCAACCGAAAGGCAATGTCAGTATGGTGAGGTGATTCAGAGAGGTCAAGATTTTGAATAAAAAGAGACCAGGGGCTGAGGATGTTAAAGATGACCTTTGCCAAAGCAGTGTGCTGGGGGAATAGTAAGAACAGAATCCCAACTACAGTTCACCAAAGAGTCAATAAGAGAAGAAAAGCTATTCTTTGGAGGAGCTTCTGAGAAGGAACAGGCATTCCTAATGAGGAATTAAAAGCCTAAGAGTGTGCATTTTCTAATAGAGGAACTTGAGCTTTCTTAGGCTTCTGAAAGGAGCTGGTGGAAAGAGCAAGATGTTGAAATACAGGAGAAAGGAAATAACCTTTGCAGCAAGGTAGGAAAGGAGATGGGAAGGAATGGGTTCAGGAACCCAGGAAGAGAGGTTAGTCCAAAACCTCTTCCTTGGAGACTTTGGTGAAGGAGGGGAGATTTGGCCCAACCGCAGTTCTTCCCAGCATCCTTCCAGGCAGCCTACAAAGCCTTCAGGTCCACATTTTCCTTACTGTGTTATTGACATACATGGAGTCATTGCAACGTTTCCTTCAGGGTTTCATTCTTCCTCTGGTATTTAATTAAACCCTGGTGCTTGTTTATTAGTTATGTTTTCATGTTTTAGCTTTTTGAAGATGCAGTCTTTCTGGCACAAAAATTTGAAAATTAAGGGTTATTAAATCCACAAGAGCTGACAGCTCTGATCGCCAGCCTTAATTACCACCTTTAAGTCTCTCCGTTGTGTAAGTGTTGGTGTCACAAATCTCTGCTTACGGAAGTTCCTCTCTTATAGCCTTTACAAAGTACAAAAACTGAAGCTCTGTTCCTTGTGCACTGTGCTCCAAAGTTTTCCTGAACATCAAACCCTTCGTTTCTGGTTTCCTGTTCTCTCTCCCTCTCTGTTCTCTCTCCCTCTCTCCTGTTTCCTCTCTCGCCTTACTTCCCTCTTGCTTTCCTCCCCAGATCACAGTCTCTCTCTAACCTCTATTGTAAATAATCCTACAATCAATATGTCATTGCTGCTTCCTTCTTTCAGACCCTCATCTTTACTTGCTTTGACTGTGGCCACAATCTCCCAACTGGTACTAATGCCGCAAGTCTTGATTCTCTCCGATCAACCTTCCATATGTCCACCAGCATTATTTTTTAAAACACTTCTCTGCAATACGGAGACTGTTTGTGGCCTTGACCACAGTGGGTTTCGTGGACTGGTGACAGGGAAAGAAAGAAAGGCCTGAATTAATGAATTGTTTTACTCCCTTACTTTAGAGCCTGACATGATGCTTGCTGACAACAGGATAGAGACTAAATTCATTTAAGGATGTTTTACAATCTATCTGCGACTCTTTTTTTTTTTTTTTAAGACTTGACTCCCTACACTGTATCTTACCTTCTCCATATATGTGTACAACTGAAATTCAATTTGCTAAGCTGGAGTACTTTCTTTCCCCAGAACATTCCATGTTCCATTACCCTGAAATTCTTCCCATCTTTTTTCCCCACAATTAAAAAAACCCCTACCTACCTTTAGGGCTCAGTTTAAATAGCATCTTCTTTGTGCTCCTAATGTCTATTGTTATACTTTTTACCCTAATATTTGTCATTATAGGAGGTGCCAGTTGTTTTTTCAAAGAAAATGAAATAGGTTAAGGAGGAGGGATTCCTGTGGTTTCTACCTGGCCTCATTCTCAAAATAAAAACTTTTGCTTACTCCATTTGAAAGAAGCGAGCTGTTATCCCAGGGCTCCCTTGTAGTTGTTTACTTACTTGTCTCCTTCTGCAACACCTGACCTACTTAATGGCAGGGTCAGTGTCTTAATAATTTTTGTGTTCCCAGTACTTAGCTCATAGAAGATACATATGAAGTAGGATGAATAACATTAACTGCATAACGAGGTGACCCTAAGGATTAGCTTTGTTCATAAGATGAAAAGGAGTAGCCTAGTAGATCAGCCAACTCTAATAAGAAATATTGTATGGTTATGTTGTAAAAGTTGTAGGTAGATGTTTAGTAATATGTAGAAATGAGTGGTTTCTCACACTAGTCAAAGTTCACCATTGACCCAATTTTTACTGAAGTACATTTGCTGTTTCAGGGCTCACAGCCAAGCAGAGCTCAGCAATTTGGGAAACTTGAAGAGTCCTATAAAAGACTCTGGGTCTGTTCAGTTTATGATCAGAAAAACCAATCTCTGAATCATATAAAGTCTTAAAACAGATACCACTTAACTGTGTGTGCATGCATGCATGCATGTATGTGTGTGTGCATGGGAGATGCTAGCAATGATTTTGTTCACTAAGAATGGGCGACAATTTTTGGATTCGGTTTTTTAACTCACAACATGAAAATCTGCTCTACATAGGTGGTTTTTATTTTTAGTTATTGTTTGACAATATTAATAATAGCTATAAACACCTCATGGATCTGTGACTATACCTTCTGTTGTGCAGAAAACTAGTGAGTAAATCTGTTTTCAAGGAATATAAGTTATTTTAAAATCATTTTTGAAAAATTACTGGAAGATTAGAAATGCAAAGAGAAACTTTAAAATAACAAGTAATATGGCTGGGGATAAGACCTGCCTGCCGTGTTTGAAAACTAATTTCAACATGCAGTATTTAAAACTGTATGATACTAATACCATAATAGATCAGAAAAACACAATATATTCACCAGAAACAGACACCATTGTATATGAGAATTTAATACTTAACAAAAGAGGCATTACAGAGGAGTGGAGAAGAAAGTGATAATTCAATAAATGGTGCAACAATTGGCATTATTGTGTGGAACAAAAGCCGTTCACTCTGTACCAAACACAAAAGTAAATTTCAGGCAGATAGAGGGTTAAATATAAAGTTAACCCATCGGTAACCTAAAAGAAAATAGAATTTGCTTTTTTATCAGACTTCTAGAAGGGGGAGGACCTTCTAAGTTTAGAAGTACCAGAAGAAATCACCAAGGGGTAAATCAACAGCTTTGGCTTATTCTTGTAGATACAACTTTTGCACAGCCCTTTAAAAACACAAAAACCTAAGTCCAACCTAAATAAACTGGCAAACAATACAGATGATGTATTTTTAGACAACTGATTAAACAAAAGGAAAACAAGAGGAAAAAATATATAAATCTCTCTTAAAAATTAGCTTCACAGACATAAAAAAAGAAATAAAACTGATAAACAAATATGGCAAGATATATTTCTTTTTTGACAACCAAGAAATGTAAATTAAAACAAGACTGAAATATTGTTTTTGCATATCAAAATAGCATATATTAGAATTAATGAAAATATTTAGTGATGGATAAGGTATGGTGAATAGACATTCTTCTTACATTATTTGTATTTATACCAATTGTTTTTTAAATCAATTTAGCAATCTTCATTGAGACTAAAAAAATGGTCTTATATTTTGACTCACAATTCAATTTCTATGAATCTAGCCAAAGGAATTAATTGCTAAAAGCAAAACTAAAGCAACCCTTTATGAGAAAATATTTGTATCTGTGTTTATATTAGTACACATGGCTACTGTAATAAATTACCACAAACTGGGTAGCTTAAAACAACAGAAATTTATTTCTCTCACAATTTTGGAGTCTGGAAGTCCTAAATAATCATTTCTGGGCTGGATCAAGGTGTTAGCAAGGCTATGCTCCCTCCGAGGTCTTGAGGAAAATCTATTTCTTGCTTCCTCCGGCTTCTGGTGGCTATTGGTGTTCCTTGGCTTGTAGTTGTACCACTCCAATCTCTAACTCTGTGGTCACATGGTTTTTCTCTCTTCTGTCCATAGTCATATCTCCCTCTGCATCTTGCTTTAAGGACACTTGTGATTGCATCTAGGGCTCACCTGGGTTATGCAGGATAATCCCCCCACCTTAAGATCCTTATTGATTCATATCTGCAAAGAACCCTTTTATCCATAAGGTAACATTTACATGATCAAGGAATTAGGACTTGGATATCTTTGGGGGGCACATTTCCATCTATACAATGTACATGCATTAACTTCCTTGCATATTTGTGTGAAACACTGCAAAGTATGGGAGGTGCAACAGTGAGCTGGCACATTGAACCTGCCCTCAAGAAACTTACAGTTTGATGGAAAAGCTAGACAATAAATCAACAATTGCGGTCTACAATGAGAGAAAGCCCATGGCACTCAGGGGATCAGGGAAGGAGGCAATAATATCATTTACAACTTGAAAGATAAGTGGGAGTTGGCTAAGGGATCGCACGGGGTCGGGGAGGAAGCTAACCATACTTCCATTCTTCATATGTACTTAAAAATACAATGTATTTTAGTTCTCCTCATGCATAGTGCATACCCTCTTATATTTGTATTTTTGTCTTTGGGCCTTTACACGTGCTGTTGCCTCTTCATGGAACACTTGGTAACTCTTATCAACCTTCAGGTTTAGCCTGCCAAGGAATGTTACTCTCTGCAGTAAAGTTTCTCTCAAGTGCTTTGTGCCTGCATAGCACTCTGCTTCCCTGGTCACAACACTGAAACTCAATTCTGCCTACCTAGGTACTTGTACATACCCTCCACTGATTTGTTACCTCCAAGAGACCCTGATTTATGGTCTGTCTTGACCACTATTGCAGCCCTAGCTTCCTTCTCCTAGTAGAATACCTGCACATAGTTGATGCCAATAAGTACTTGGTGAATGAGTGAGTGAATGAATGAATGAACGCACTGGTTGAGAACTTCCAGTTGAGCAGCATTCACTTACCAATACTCTTTTTTGCATTGTGCTTTGATTAAATGTGCAACTATTAAGGTAGGCTAAGCACTAGATTTGACACAGATCAGATAGACACAGGTTCAGGATTTGTTTTTCTATTCTCAATTGTGTGACTGTCTCACCTAACACCTAACATCCTGCGACTTTTTTTTTTCTCTATAAAATCCAGAGCTTGAATTAAAGTTCAGTAAGTTCTCTTCCTGATCTGCATTTCCAGGATTTTTGCCATTTTCCAGTCAAGCCATTTCTTTTTCACATACCTCTCTCTGTTTGAAATGTCCTTTCTCCTCTTGTCTCCCTTGGAGAACTCCTAATAACCCCTTAAGGCATAGCTAAATATATGTTGCTTCCAGTTCTTCCCTAAAGCTGGCAGCACTTCTCACTCTTCTTTCCAAAGCATTTTGCAAACATCACTGTTATAGGATGTGCCACACTGCACGTAATTGCTTGTGTTTCCTACTCCCCCCTCCTCTCTCCACCCATTCACCCTCAACTGGGATGGCAGTTCCATGAAGCTGGCATGATGGTTTCATGTTTTGATCTCTTTGTATTCCTATTCATGAATTCAGTCCCATTTTCAATTAATAGCAAATGCAATTGAATTAATTCTTTTTCCTTTTCTCCCATGTTACATATGAGCATTTTGAAATAAGGAGTAAGAAGAAGGGAAGAGTGCTGTTAATATAATGGCAAGTCAGCAGCAACTGGGAACCAGCAGTTCTTTCAGTCTTACGGTTTATAGGACTGCTTTGTTTAGCTGTATAAATTTAGTCCAAATGGTTACTCTATGCAAATATAATTCTAAACATTTTATAAGTAAAAGATGGATTTGGCTGGAGGTGCTCAGAGCAGGGAAGGGAGGCACACCTTACCTCTTAGGAGGAAGTAACAGGTATTACCCTTTTGGAACTACCTGGATCCATTTAGTAATTTACGTTTAGTAAATTACTTAAATTGAACCTTAGTGGCCTAGGAAGTTAGCACATCTGACTAAAAGTAAGCAGTTTACTCTCTTCTCAGTTATAGGATTAGTCCTTAGTGGTCTCTTTAAATCTTAATGACTTCCTCAGAGTGTGGAATGGCATAATCTTTTATGGTATTCTAACCTAATCATTTCAAGTCAAATTACATACATTTATTGAGGTCTGTGCGAAGCATAGTGCTTATTTTTGGGGCATACAAAGATGAGTAAGATATAGTTGCTATCATCAATGAGGGTATTTTCTTATTGGGTACATGAGACAGGTGCTTGATAAATTAAATAATAATGCATGATTTAAATATCAATTCAAAAGGCTCTTCGAGGAGATTTCACAAGGCAGTAAATCACTAATTGGCAGATTAATTACTCAGACTACATATAATAGGCATTCCAGAGAGTGGGGAGAACCCTACTAAGGTTATGAAAGGCCTTATGAAGAAGAAAGTATTTCAGTTAAGCCTTCAAAAGTATCTGGGAAGGGAGAAAGAATTTGTATTATTTAGGGACATAAGTGCAAAGGACCTGTTACCTGGTGGGACAGGTAACACTATCAGGAGTTAGTAGGTAGTGGGTGTCTTATTCTATTTGGGTTCCTGTAACAAAACACCACAGACTAGGTAGCTCATAAACAAAAGAAAGTTATATCTCACAGTTCTGGAGGCTGGAAATTCTGAGATCAGGGTAGCTCCTCCAGTTTGCAGACTTCTCGTTGTGCCCTCAGATAGTGGAAGGGATGAGGGAGCTCTCTTGGGCCTCTTTTATGAGAACACAGATCCCATTCATGAGGGCTCTGGCTTCATGTTTAAATCACCGCCCAAAGGCTCCACTTCCTGTTACCATCACATTGGACATTAAGATTTCAACAAATCTGGGGTACACATTCAGACCACAGTATGGGTCAAGCACCAGGACTGGACAGAGAAATTGCTGGGAGGGAGTTTGGTCTGTTATAGCATCTAGGAGGAAACTAACAGCCAACAACGTGTGACATAGTTTGGCAAGAAGTTGGTATCAAGAGGTCCAGCATAAAGGAGAAAGATGTCAAGGTAAGTGAGTGTACATAGATAAGAGTCAATTACGGCACAATGACAATTAAGCAGCAACAATAATAGTGGCTGCAGTAACCAACAATTTTGGGCACTTGCTAAGTACCAGGCCTATTATATACATTATCTCATGTTATGTATTAATCCTTCTCATCCTCACTAATTTATAGATTAGGTACTAATATAATTCCCACTGTACAGATCAGGACATGTAGACATCATTCCATAAGTAGAATATACTTACCGGTTAAATGGCCTAAGGAAATTCTGTCCACAAATAGTACCAATATATGGGCAAACGCTGTCTTGGTAAAATTCTAGCCCCACAAGGATCTGAGAACCAGGCAGATTGTTAGGAGATGGGTTAATACACTACTCTGACCTGAATCACGCATTCACCAGCCCATGAATTCAAGTCGCAACCACCCAGTGATGTTTCTGCCATTCGGCCTGGAATTGCCCAATACTTTCTTACTTGGACTCTATTTCTGCCTCTTTTATCCTTCAAGCTCTGAGACCTCTGCCTTGTTTCCTGCCTCCAGATTCTGGTGGTCTTTGGACTTTCTCTGTCCAGTCTTAAAACTTGGTATTCCCCAGTGGACTTCGACTTGGCTATTGTCTTGATTCTTGGTCTGTTGGACTGTCTCTCACAGGCAGTTCTAATTTCTGTTCCACTCCCCAAATTCAGTCTTGTGGGACCCAATACAGTCTTCACTCAGTATTCTCCACAAACTAACACTAGGCATCCTTCCTCATTATTCCCCTAAGTGGGATAGGGTAGGTGGGGATATAGGTGGGTTCAGATATGAAAAAAACTGATCCATGTTTGGCAGTTGATGGGTTTGACTGGAGCAGAGATCTTAGAGAGAACAAGCTTGGTACAGGTAACGCTGACCTCATAGAATAAGTTTCAAAGCATTCCTTCCTCTTCAAGTTTTTGGAGTAGTTTGAGAAGGATGGATATGTACACCAAATTTTTAATGAAAGGAAGACCAATAAATACTATAGACATACAAATCAGGCTTCACAGAAAACTTTAAGAACTTTTGTGATTCAGTGTGATTCCAACAATAGTTTCTTACCTCTTAATTGGTATTACTTATCTTAATATCTCACCATATGACTGTTTTCTTAAGCTCAATCACAACCTCTTTCGCTCTTATAACTAGCATTCTCTTTTCTCCTGCTTGCTACCTCCTGATTTTTGCTTATTCATAGTCTCTACTACTTTGAAGCTTCTACTGCTTCATAGGTCCCTGCCTTTTCTCTTTTCTGGATTACTACCTGCTCTGACTTCCCTCTCAACTGATGATTTTGACATTGACCAGGCAAAAGTTGGTGCACAAGGTCTTAAATCAGAGATTAGTAGATATGCTCATAGTTTGCATTTGTTTTTATTTTCTATCCCCATGAATAATTTTAATATTTTTAGGATCATAGAAGAAATAAATCTGTACTTTATATTTCCTAATTTATATAATTACAATAACATATTCCATTATGTTTCCCCATCTTCTTCTAACACTTCACATGCCCTGCATTTAAACACCCCGAGAACCTGACTTGGTTAGTGGGTCCCTTTCCCAAGTACAGTAATTCTGTTGGCAGAGGTCTTATGCCATTTCCTGTGCCCCTGGTCATCATGGAGTTAGGCACCCATCCTTATTCCAATTAAATGTGACCAGAGTAGTGACTGTGGTCATTTCTCCTTAAAAAAAAAAAGACCTCAGAACATAAACATACCTCTCTAATATGTGACTACATTGATGTTTGATGATTTGAGTCTGTTGGGACAGCCTATTGTGTTGGGATTATTTTTAGCCTATTGTGAAAACATAGTCTAATACATCATTGCCTTCCTCAAGTATTTGGATTCATGTGGGGATGGCTCTGGACACAAAAGTAGCTCCTGGTTGGCTGTGTCACTGAGCATTTGTCACCATGGCCTTACAATAGAAATGCAAATATAGGTTGATCATATTTCAAGAGTCACACACTGTTTCTCTAGTCCAGAAAGGCCAGATGCACAATAAAGATTCACGAACCTTTATTTTAAGTGCTAGCTAAAAACAGAACAATAAAGTTGGTTGAGGATTCTATAGAATATCAAAAAAATCACAGGCCTACAGCTTCTTCAGACCAGAGAATCAATTACATGCTAGATTCCTTGAGAGACCATGCATTATTATTTATAGCACGCATGTCAATTGATTATATATAGAGTATTTTTTTTAAAAAATAAGAAGGCTTGATTATAGGCACCTGTTTTCTCTATGAAATGTTGCTGCCCATTGTGTTCATGACACAGGAAAAATTATTCAACATGTGTCATGATGGCCATGTTACAAGAAAATCTAAATGGATAATTATTTTCTCAAATACTGGCTATTAAACATATTACATGGAGCATAAAACTCTTATCCAAAAAGCATTGCTCCTTGCAAAGAGGAGAGTCAAAGTTTATACTATGGAAAGAGTGGGATTATTGTGAATATTTATTATATTCAGGAAGTTACCAACTATTCACTCAACAAACATTTATCAAGAATCTATTACATTCCAGACATTTTGTGCCAGTCATGGGCAAGATAAAGTTCCTCTTTCATAGAACTTAAGATAATTTCAGATAGTGGGGAGTAGCTTGAAGAAAATAAATTAGAGTAATGGACTAAAGAGTAGGGGGGTGGGGATGGAATATTTTAACTAGAATGGTGAGGGAAGGATGTTCAAAGGAGATAAAATTTGATCTGAGGCCTGCATGAAGAGCAACAGGAATACTTATTTAAGGCTGGTGAAAGTCTTATGTTAATATAGCATTTTGGTATAATCTATGGAAAGTTGAAGACACACTTGCCCTATGACTCAGAAATTCCTCTCCCAGGTATATACTCAACAGAAATGTTGGCAAGTTTGTGCTAAGAATTACATACAAGGATTATTTGTCTACTTGTATACTTAGTAACGATGTTCCCATTTGCGCTAGCTTCACAGTGCTCAACACTGTAGGTGAGAAGTTGGGATGTGTTGTACATTTCTGAAAAATTTATTGCTCCAAATATCTACAGGGTTTCACGTTTTCATGGTCTCAAACTGTAAACAACCCAAGTGTCCATCTCCAATAGAATGCATTAATGAATTGTGTTACTTCACACGGTGGAATACTTCACAGCAATGAAAATGAATGAATTACATCTGCATACTCACCATGGATAAATCTCACAAACTATGTTAAGAGCAGCCAGACACAAAAGAGTAAATGGTGTATAATCCCATTTACATAAAGTTCAAAAAGGAGGCAAAGCTAAATTCTAGGGTTTAGGGAATGTAAGTGGGTGTGGTAGTTTCAAAATAGGCAGAGAGGTGGTTATGTACGTCCAGAGAGCAGTTATCTCTAGATGAAGAGGGGGTTAATGCCCAGCAGTGGATAAGTGAGAAGCTTTTGGGGTGCTCACAGTGTCTGGTGACTTGCAGAATAATTCCTCCATCCTGATAGTCTCTGTTGACCTGGGCTTTAGTTGGGTAGATCCTCCTTTGTGATACTTCAGTGAACTCCACATTGTTATTTTGTGCATATAACTATTTGTTGTGTTTCACAGAAGAAAAAAATCACAGAAGTACAACCCATGCATTATTGAGTACTACATATAAAATAGGATGAAAACAAAATCAAAGCTTACTATTCAAAACGTAAAAGATGAAGAAAAGCATATATGAAGATGGAATTTTAAAAAATTGATGAGATTTTAATATTGCACTTATGTTTAAATTATTAAATACAAATATGACTTTTATCTGTAATAGAAAAGTCTCATATTGTTATTTTTTATTTGCTACCTTGTTGCTTTTACCTGTGAAAGATGTTGATGAGTGTTTTATTTTTATTTTAAACCATACCAGAAGATGTTCTAGCTATTAGATTAGCAACAGGAATAGAAAATAATATTTTATACAATATGTTTTATGCTGAGAGCGCCTAAAGGCGCTTTACAAAGTAAAATTTTGCCATTGTTAGGCATTTAAAACTCTATACATATGAAATAAGGAAATATTGACTAGAATGCAAGATTTTGTTATTATTAATATTTATTTTCAAGTCTACTAGGGTTGCAGAACTAATAAAACACTATGCTGAAATAATAAGGTCAACAATCATAAAAGAGATTTACCTGTCTACTTATCTACTTGGTAATGATGCTCACATTTGCGCTAACATCACAATGCTTTCTCCTAAGCGTCAGGAATTGGGAATGTGTCAGACAATGTTACCGACAACTATTGATTCCTGAATAATTTAATGCTCAATCCACTGTTCTGCATGGTACTGCCAGGTGTATAGCAATCTCCTTGCAATGGAAAACCTTGCATGTTTTTTCTTTGTTCTGCTATAAAATCTGCAATTTTTCTTTTCTTTTGTGTGTGTGTGTACATGCAAATGTGTTTTCACAAAAAAATATACTGTTTTTATTAAATCGAGTTTATCACCCAAAATGATAAAATCTATTAACAGCCCTTAGTCTGTTGGCCTCTTTCTGGCACCTCAAATATGGAACATAAAGGCTGCTAAGACAAAGGTGAACTGAACTGCATTAGGAACTCAGACACCTTCTTGGACAGAAGGGATTGCAATGACATTAAAATCAGTTATAAAAATCTATGGAGGCTACCTGGTTGGTCCTGAGTAAGGTTCAGGGACAGAGTAGGCATAAAAACTTCAGCGATGAAATTATGGGATAAAATTACTATAGAAGATAGAAAGACTTAAAACCAGAGGGTTGGCTTGGGAGACAAGACAGATGGCTAAAAAACAATGATTTTCCTGTGTGTTTCATCTTTGAAGGAGTAGAGTTCACAACCTGCCTATACCTATATCCAGGTGGCAGACGAGTCCTGGGAAAGTGTCTGAGTGGCTGATTCCAAGAACTACAATGCGAGGAAGCCTGGCCAGAGAAGGACCTTCCTCTCTCACTCCAAGAACTAAAGAAGTGCAGCCAGGTGTCTCTGCCACAGAGGAGGCTCGGCCCAGCTCCCTTGCCTTGGGGTGGACTGGCAAGAGTTGATGTCTGTGGAGAAGCAATAGCAGGAAGAAATGGGGAATTCCTGCAAACAGTCTTGGGAAGGGGCTTCTCCGAGGCTATTGTTCTGGGGAAGTTTGGTCCCCAGAAGAGCAGCATTAACCTCACCTGGAAACTTGTCAGAAATGCATGTTCTTAGGTCCCACGTCAGCCCTGCTGATCAAAGTCTCTGGGAGTGAGTGGGGATCAGCATGTTGACAAGTGCTCCAGGTCACATCTCGGAGCAACCAGATTCCAGAAGAGGCAGAAGAATCCTCAGCTTCAAGGATCTAACGATAGGGTGAAAAGGCCCAGACTGGCCCTTCAGGAATCCTCAGGTGGTGACTATGAGCCCTAGTACCAGTGAAGCCATCAGGAGGTAGCGACACACCAGGGACCAATGTACGGGCTGGATGATGGTGGTGAGTGCAGCACTGTGAACTTCCGGAAGAAGCCAGCCTCCATTACTGCTGGTTTCTCTCAGTCCGAAGGGAACTTCTATGAGTCTGGCTTCAGTATGATTTGAAAATAGGTCAGTTGGAACTTGGATTCTGAAAAGCAGTCTTGGGGGGCTCTTTGAACATTCCGGGGAGGTGGATGCAGGAGGAGAGACTGAACTCCGTGTGCTCTGTGACTTGGCGGCTCCCGCGTTGCACGGTGCACCGCGGGGGGCTGTCTTTTGCAACTACGCCTGTAAGGGGGGGATGTCCTAGTTATGCAAGGAGGTATTCTCATTTTTTAATTTGCATCTTTACTCATTCTTGTTTACAATGTAGGACTTAAAACATTTCTATTGATTAATTCACAGATCAGCATCCTGACTCACAGTACTCCTGACTCCACACTGGCAGCCCTAAAATGGCCTTCTGTTTGGTAGATGTTAGCAAGGGAGGAGTCGGTGCTCCTCTCTGGAGGCAGCCTTGTGGGAGACTGTGACAAAGCACGTGGTGGAAACATGCTGCCTTTATTCTCTCAGCAAAATAGGACTAAAATCAACATCGCCCTCAGGAAGAAAACTTAATATTCACTGCAAGAAGGATGACAGGGCCTTTGTAATGCTTATCTATGGCTTATGTTATAAGAGTTAACATTTTAAAAAATGTGAAACAGCGTGAGAACGTTATTAAAATCTAGTATAAAACAGTGCAAAGCCGAGATTGGAGAAGTTATTTATGGAAGGCTTCCTTGCCTTGATTTTTAAATACTTTTTGCAATTTCTTTCTCCTCTAAGGAAGATTGAAGAAAAAAATTAATTTCATACCTTAATTATAAAGCCACATCTGATATTAAAGAGAATGTTGTTATGCCTAAGCCTGACACCCATTATTTTGTATTTTACATTTTCATTAATTTCTCTCATTTACCCCCAATAGAAGAATCCATTACATCATCTCCACATGAAAGGACTGCAGGAAGCTATAGACGTGCCTGCAAAGTTTTTGAAACTGTGGAAACAGCCATACTCATAAATCGATGGTGCTTAAAATGATCATGAGCTGTAAAATCTCACTTTAATGGTTCTTAGCATATAAATGAGAACAGAATTTGTTCTAAGCAAGTTATTGCTATAGTGGCACTTTCTCAGTGAGGCTGTTGGGCTCTCTGCCTACATACGATTGGCTATATGTTATGGTATAAAATAAGTTAATAGCATATTTCTTTATCCAGTCAAAGCTTAGATAGTATCATAAGTAATAATATTGCCATTTTTTCGGAATCATCAACACACAGCAAATCACTATGCATAATTCTGCTTTGAAATGTGATGGGATCCCAGATTTACCTAACTTCATAATAGTGGTAGAAGGTTTTCATATATGCATGCATATATATCCCCATGTCTAGAGATTTTGACTTATTAGGTCTAGGAAGGAGCCTGACAATTTGAATTGAAAAAATTTCCAGATGTTTTTATCATTAAACATACTTGACAACCACTGATGCTTTATCTATTCTCTCTATCACCTATATAGATACAAGATTATTTCTAAACTTGTTCATAATGTTACAGTTTACAAAATATATTCTGAGGCAATTGCATGAGCCTCACAGTATCTGTTGAAGCAAGATGGGAAACTTAAGGACAAAACCTGGAGCTCAAAAAGGGTCTCAAGCTGAGGTTCTCCTGGTTTGTAGTTGGTAGGAATGGGATTCAAACCCAGATGTTGTTTCAGAGCTTCAGCTCTTTTTCTCTGTGACTTGGGGCTACAGTAAAGTCTTACGACCAGTTAAATGCCATCTTTCCCCCTCAGGAGAGGGAGAAAAACCAATCTCCTGAGACTGGGAGGGCTGGAAGGAGATGGGCAAGGAAAGGCATCTCTTTCTTTTCCTTTTCCAGAATAACAGAAGCATTTTGTGAGGTGATAAGCATGAATATACAGTAGTTATGTTTATATTAAGGGTTCTTTGACCTGGTGGGGGCAAGAATCTCAGAAGATGGGTTTCAGAGGGTCTGTGAACCTTCCAAAATTATATGTAAAATTTGCATTTTCATGTAGTTCAAACATTAGATATTTTTTGGTACTCTAGTATGCTGTATACCACATTCTTTTAGTAATAGCATCACCCTGATTGCCTTTTGGAGTTGAACTTTGTCTTTATTGCATATACACTGCTAGACTATTAATGAAACTGCCCCACACATCTCCAGCCCAGGTCTAGGCATATGAACTATATTTAGCTAATTAAACCATCACATTTTGGAATTCGAATCATGACCCAAGTAACACAAGAATGAAATCCTTTGGAGTTTATCCATTCTAGTAGAGGTGGAGCAAATCCTGTAACTAGGACTCTTTAGAATTGCTTGACTCCTATTTTTTTAAGTCAGTTGATCAACCTCCCCTTTGTTTGCAAACTCCCCCATATGTTTCCATAAAGAATTTTTGTATTTTGTAATCAAAAGTAGTTTTATGGCTTGCAACCAAAGGACTCTAGTGACTGTGTAACTTTTTTTCTGGGGAGAAGGTTTAAAACCTTCATTAGACCTTCTGTTCAGTCAGTGGTCCCAAGAATGTTAAACATTGCTGGTCTGGAGCAGCTGGGAAAGGACTTGTCACCATTCTAGGAGGTGGCGGTGGGCAGGGAACTGGAGTCGGCTCTCTCTAGAATTTGAGTGATGGAAACAAAACTTCACTGTACTCCTTCCTGCTTCTGAGCTACATCTCCTTTTGGGGGTGAAGTTGACAGCCCAGGTTGCCCTGAAGTGGATCAACCCTTTGCAGAGTAATTTTGTTGTTCCCTACTCCTCATCTCACATTGGCACAAGAACAGAATCTATTTTTTTCCTTTCCTTGTGTAAGAACTGCTTATCTGAATTACTGTATCTGCTTATCTGAATGTGGTTAGAGGCCCACCCACATCAGAATTACCTAGGGTCATGAAAAATCTATATTCCTGTGCTTTTCCTCCTGTTTACGATGGATGACCTGCCCTTGTTTCTGTGTAAGGCAATTCTTCCACCTGCATACTGGGTCGTGTCCGTTCTAATCCACCCAATGACTGTGTATTGCAGTTATCACAGTTATCCCCCTGAATCTCCTGCATCATCAAGTTCTGTCAGATGATCCCTTTCAGCATACAGAAATGCTGTATTATCTCCAGCCTTAAAACAATTCTCTGGATCCCTTATTTCTACGTAGCTACTGCCCTATATCTCAGGTACCCTGTCAGCAAAATCCCTTGAAAAACTCTCTATACTTTCTCTTCTCATTCTTTCCCTGGTTCACTTCAGTCAGGCTTGAACTTCAATCACTACTCCAATAACTGATCTTTTTCGGGTTACTAAGTTTACTAATAACCTCAGTTCTTAGCAAACTCCACTGTCAAGTCTTACCTTCCCAGCCTTTTACCCCAGTCAATCACTTTCTTTCTTTACTTAAAAAAAATTTTTTTTTTATTAAAGTATCATTGATATACAATCTTACTCTCAGGTTTCACATGAACAACATTGTGGTTACTACCTTCCCCCCTGTTATCAAGTCCCCACCTCATACCCTGTAACAGTCACTGTCCATTAGCATAGTAAGATGCTGTAGAGTCACTACTTGTCTTCTCTGTGCTGTACTGCCTTCCCTGTGCTGCACACCCCCCAATCTTATGGATCACTTTCTTATTCTTGAAAAACTTTCTTTACTGTCTTCAGAGATAAGATGTTAACTTGGTTTCTCTCCTATGCAATGGTTTATTTTTCTGTGATTTACCTACCCCCTTTTCCTCATCTATAAACTGTGGATGCTGCACACAACATCTCCGCTTGACTATCTAATATGCATTTCAAACTTAATTCTTCTATGTCTTCTTTAAAATCTCCTTCCCCAAGGCATCCCAATGGCACCACTATGCATTTAATGGCTCAGGTTCAACTTCAGAGCCATCTTGGCCCTTTACTTTTTGTTTTTACATACCCCACAGTCAACCCACTGGCAAATCCTATTGGTTTACCTTGCATAATTTCTAGGATCCAGTCACTTTTCATCCATAACACTTACACCCTAACCACTACCATCTCTTGTCTAGACAAGTGAAATTGCTCCCTTACTGGTCTCCCTGCACTCCCATTGTACCCTGTCAATTTCCCACATAATAATCTGAATGATAATTTCAAAAATATATCAGATCACATAATCCACTACTCAAAATCTTCCAGTGGTTTCCATCAGACTTAAAATAAAACCCAAATTCCTTACCATGGTTTATGATGCTCTCTGGTCTGCTCTAGCCTTAGACCTAAAGCTCTAGGGCTTTCTTGTTTGGGGAACATGTGAAGATTTTTCCTATTTCAGAGACACTGCTCTCACTATCCCTTCTGTCTGGAATGCCATCCCCCCAGATGTTTGAGTTTAATTCAGGTCTCTCATCAAATATTATCTCTCAGAGAAGGCTTCTCTCACTGTCCTATTTAGTTTTCCCAGGCTTCTAGCATGCTGGTGGTGTTTTAGTTCTTGACCTGAGTAGTGAACACAGAAATTGTTACTTACAGGTTATGTTATAAATGTTGTGTTTATAACATATATAAACATACATATAACATATATATATATATATACACATGTAACATCTGTTATAAACATATGGTTTTTAATTGGTGTTATATTTCACAGTAAAAAATATTTTTAAATGAGGGGAGACAACAAATATCAAAGGTTGTTTTAAAATATTTTCCCAGAGTTGAAGGTCATGAATTTCCAGATTGAAGTTGTACACTGAGGTATCAGCATGATGGGTGGAAAAAGGCCCACATGAAGACACACTGTGCAGGCTGCAGGCTGGAGAGAGCAATAGCAGGCCACGGGGAGATGAGACTGGAGATTTTGAGGGTTATGGGGAGACGAAATAGGAATGGTTCAGAGGGAGAAGGTGGGAGCTTGGACCAAGAATTCTGAGTTGAAGATGCTCTCCAGAGCTTTTCTGCTTGATAGTTCCTATCTCATTGACTCTCGATCAACTTTTCCAGTGCAGTCATTCAAAAGCTTTCGTTTCAGCACAGGTTCCCTGGGTTTCTTCCCAGTTTCCTATCAGCTCTTAAGGGCAAGACCATCTCCTGGTGCAAGGAAGTCAAGGTCAGCAGCCATGTGCTCACTTGGTTCTCTCTCTTCACTTTAAGATTTCTCTATCTCTGTTGTTTCTATCCTACTTCTGGTGTAAAATTTCTTGCTTTAATTCACCAAGAAATCTTTCATTCTTGGTCCCAATTATCCCTTAAGCCCAAACTTGAACTATTCCATCCCTTCTTAATTTTTCCATATAGCGTTCACCCCAATGTGAAATTATATTAGTTATTTATTTCATACATGCATTTCTGTCCTATTAGAGAGACCCTAAGCCTTAAGACAGTAGGGTCACTCTCTCCCTCATGGCTTTGTTCCCAGTTCCTAGAACGTGGCAGGCATATAATGTATGTTCAGTAAATGTTTGTTAAATGAACAAATAAATCAGGATCTCTGCACAAAAATTATGTTCAAATGTTTCCTATCATATTCTTCTCAAGAATCAGCACGGGGAATTGGGCAAAATTTAATCATTTTTATCTCTGAAGGGGCATTCACTTTCTGTTTTGCACATATGGTGTTTTACCTTTTTTTTTCTTTTAGATGGGCTACATTTATAATAAATAATAAAGACACTTCCATTTAAAAAAAAAATCTCTCAGTACTCTCTACCTCCCTACATATATTTGTTTATTGTCTGTCTCCCTGTCTAGAATGTCAGTTCCATGAGACTTTATCTAGTTCATGGTTATATCCCTTCTGCCTACAACATTGATTAGCACATAGCGGGTCCTTAGATAAATTTTAGTTCTCATTTCAAACTACTACTGAATCAGAATCTCTGTGATAGTGCCCAGGAATCTGCAAGTTTAATAAACAATGTGGGTGATTCTAATGAGCTTTAAAATTTGAGAATCACTTATCACAATGATCATTACTAGATTAATAAATATATGGCTACCAAGTATTGCCGGATTTAGGGAATAGTCTCTGATTCTGTTCTATTAACCAGAGTTGGCTTATTTGAAGAACAGACTGAGAAATTGGGCAATCTATAAAGGGGTAGGAATAGAAGTGCTTTCTTCTTATCTCCCAATACTACTCAAAACTGGGGAGAAGGAACAGCTTCCTTCAGCCTTTTTCTTAAGATTTATAACTAGTGTGTTCACTTTTTTGCTTTTCTGTTCAGAATTTTTAAAAAATCCCCGTTGGGTGTTTAGATGTTGTAAATTACATTAGTCCAACCTATTTGTAAGCTGTGTGAATTTCAAATATTTCTCATCTTATAAGGTAGAGATGTGTAAAGCACATCACACCTGGACAGAAATAAATCTTGTTAAGAGAAAATTCTGTTAAGGAAGCTTCTTACCTAGTTTCTTACCTGGGATCCAGGTATCTATAAACATAACAGCTAAAGGCATTATTTATCACCTTTATGAAGGTGATAAAAGGATTTTTTGAAAATTATTTAACTCATAGTCTATAATGACAGCTATTTACAACTTGCTATTCATTCATGCATATCTCGAAGTGAAAAGATCCTGCTGTTCAGTCTTCAGATTCTTCTCACTTTGGAATTGAATTAGACCTTTTCCCACAGTGCTAAGGGAACAGTCTTGGACTCTTCTTACTGCCCTTAGATGTAAGCTTCTTAAGAGGGATTTTTATGACCTGGTCTCAACTTTTGCTTATGTATTTATCTTTCAGTCAAGTCTCTTAAGACCTGAATCACTATCAGAGGGCATATATGGGAGGTTTTGTTCCCTTTCAGTGTGTTCTAGAAATTGTTGGTTATTTTATATTTTGCCACTCTCTGCTTGATGTGTCAAAATGAAATTTAACCCTTGCATTGGTCAAAACCACAAAAGCAATTGTGATGGTTCTAAAACATGTCTGCAAATTCTTTGGCACTTCTCCCATCAAGAGGATGGACTCTTAATTCCCCTGCCTGTATTGTGGAGTGGTTAAAGTGACTCATGTCTGAAGAACAGAATGTAGCGGAAGCGAAGCCAGCCCAGGCCACATGGAGAGGCCTCGCTGACAGAACCTAACGAGATCCCAACCAAGTCAGGAGCAACTGCCAGATCCGTGAGTGAGGAGGCCTTTGAAATGCCTCCACCCCCAGCCACCTTTGACGGCAATTGCTTAAGAGACTGAAACTATAACGTACTAGTTGAATCTAGTCAACCCTGAGAACCGTGAGAGATACTAGTGATCATGATTGTTAGCTCTACACCACAAAATCTGGGGTGGCTCCTGATCTAGCAGTAGATAACTAGAACAGCCATGATACTTCCCCGGTAAAACTCAAGTTTGTGCTGAGCATTTGATCCTTTTACTTTGTTAAGCCTGTGCTTTCTTCCTCTCTGAAGTTTATGATGTAATGCTGACTTATGCTGAATAATGTCTTTAGGGAGAGTGGACCTGAAAGAATTAGGGAGAAAATAGAGTTCAATATAAAATAGAAGTAACTTTGAAACTGCAGAGAATTCAAGTGAGCAGACAACTGGAAAATGATGATGGAGAGAGAGTCGATTTCTGGGCACAGGGCATGGCCCCAGCCCTTGCTCGCTGCTCTGATCTGGGGTCCTCACTGTGACCCGAGTAATCTTTCTAAAGCATCAGCCCCATGTCTTACCTCCTTCGAAGCCTGAAGTGCTCCCTGATGCGTTGTCTTCAGCGTAAAGCCAAGCCTCTCTGAGTGGCGCACAGGGGTGTTTGTGAACCCCCATCTGCACCACTGTCTGTCTCGCGACCCCCGGCGTCCTCCCGCCCTCTGCCTGCGCGTGTGCTTCAGCTACGCCCATCACAGTTGCGTCTTCTCCCACACACAACTTCGTACTTGCTCTTCCTTCTCCGTGGAATGCCGCCTCCCCTCCTCTATTTTCCATAGTCAATTCCAATTCATCCTTCCAGCCCAGCGTCGATGTTGGCTCCTTCAATGTTGGTGGTATTACATATACATTCTGTGTGTTCTCCAGGTTCCTGTGGGTACCTCTGTCCTAGAGCTTTCTGCTTGGAGGTGTCCTTGCCCATCTCCTTACTAGGCTGTGAGCTCTTCGAAGGGAGAGGTTGTGTCTGAATCCCCAGAGCCCATCAGCCCAGTAAGTCATTCATGGTTCACACTCACATATGCTCCATGATGAATGACTTACAGCAGACAGTGAAGGGGGCAGACAGAGAATGGTGAGCTCTTGTCACTCCTAGTAACTAGGAGGAATGTATTACTGTGATGTTTAACACTTGCAATCTGACTACTTAAAAATCTAGAATAAAGTGAAACACATGGGGTCTAAGATGTACAATTGCCTCATGGAAGAATCTAGAGGGGAATAAGAAATCAAAGGGTTGCAAAATACATTTTATTATTGTAAACTGAGGGAATACCTTCTTTGTATCTGAAAGTTATTTTTCTTTTTCCTTCTTCCATGTTATATTGAACAGAGCACAGCTTTTGAAAGTGAATTAAACAATTTATTCTGTATCTGATTGTATGTGTATGTGAGAAATGGGTGATTTTGTGGAATGATATAGCCAGTGGTCTGCTAGAGAGGCTCATATGGGCTTGTAAGAGGCAATTGTTAAATTCTCTTAGACTCTTCCAAGTCGGTTATTAAACACAGCTTAAATTGGCCAGGGTAGGTGTGGATAAAATGAAGGTTCCTGTGGCCAGGATTCTCACCTGGCCCTGGTTGGCCAGCTCACTACACACGTGTGGGCAATGCATTTTCGTTGACTCTATATAAAGAACCCTTCCCAGTGCTCTGGGTGACACGGTGGCACGGCTGCAAGGCTGCAGGAGAGCAGAGCAGAGGCTGGAGTGGTGGCAGCACTGAGGACAGAGACTGGGAAGGCTGTGGGGGCAGAGAGGCCCAGAGGCAGAGACTGACTTGCTGCATGCAGACTTGCTCTGAGTGGACAAGATTCTAGAGATTAACCTGCCACCATGGAAATAAAGTTGGGTATAACCCTTTCACCCCAAGAATGTTCTACTGTCATTTCTTTGGTAACACTGATTCCATAGTGAACTTGCCCAGGGCAGAAACCCATTGGCAAGACAGTAGGAGTATTTATATCACAGAAACCAGCAAGTGCTGCAGGTCATTCTTCTCCTTCTCCTGTACCCAGCTGATTGTTAAACATTTACTAGTTCATCACTGGATGCAGTCTTATTTTGATCAGTAATGTTTTTTATACTCAAAGACTATGTAAGCAATTATGTCCCTTTCAAGTGCAGGGGAAGTGAAAGATGACCTAGTGGAACTTACCACATACGCAGGCAGATGACTGGAAGAACTAGACAGTCTCCTTAGGATATGTCCAAAACTTGAAACTTTCAAGCATAAAAGGAATATCACCTTGGTTTTGTGTCACAAATATATCCTCTCTACACTGTCATTTTTGGGGGCACTTTCTGCTGTGATGACTGAAAAAGAAAGAGTTATGTTTTTCTGAAGTAAAGCTTGTTACTACTACAATCAAAACAATGTTCTCTTTGCCTTTTTTAATCTGTAGGGAAATGCTAAATCATTAAGGTGTAAGCTTATTATTAAAAAACATACGTCCATTCTACAAATATTCATCAAGTGCCTGTGATCTGTGTACAGAGGTGACTGCTGTGAAGTGACAACCACAGGCCTTCCCTCCTAGATCACAGGCGAGTTGGGGACGCAGTTAGAAAATGATTTCCTAAATTGTATTACATATTATGAAGAAATTCAGAGGGAAGTCAATGTATAGCTAATGAATTTCAGGCATTGGGATGCAGTCTCTATTCCCTGTGTGTGTAAAGACCCTCAAATGAAGTGAACTTTGGCATATTTTAAAAAAGAAAAAGAGGCCAAGGTGCCCAGATGATTAAATGAGTAACTGGCACAATGTGAGTCCAGACAGCAGTGGGGGACGTGCTCAGGCAGGGCCTTTCAGGGGGGTTTAAGATTTTGGACTTTCTCCTAAGTGTAATGGGAGGCCCATAAAGGGTTTAAAGCTGGGGAGTGACATGTTTCAAAAGACGGCTCTGAACTGCTATGTGGAGAATGGATTGGGTGAGGGGCAGCAAGAACATGCACCATAATGAAAGATGATGCTCTGGGAGAGAGCAAGAGTTTTGTCTGGGAGAAGGCTAGTGGGATTACTATTATTATGAGGCCACTTATATTGGATGTCCTTTTTAATGACCCGGAAGAAGTGACAAAAATAATTTGATTACTCTTGCAGGCGGTAGTAGGGGATTACTCATAAAAGTGGAAAAAGACATATTTTTTAAAGCTCTAGAAAAATTATAACTAGTTAAATAAGACCATAATCATCCTGAAATTCGGTGTGCACATACATAAAGCATCTAAGAATCTGTCAGGTCTCATGGAAGAACACATTGTGAACAACAGCACATCTTGTCCCGCGTTGTTTTGCTTCTGAAAGCTCTATATTGTTTGGTTCAGCAAAGCAGCTGTTCCCAGTTACCTCCTCATGCCCTTAAGTTCTACTTCTGCCAGAATGGCTACTGGCAATCTATTTAAAGAGCTTGCAGGAGGATGGCCATTCATGGGGGATGAAAATGAGAGATAGCCTCACTTCTGTCATGAAAGAATCAAAGGATTCTCTAATGCCTTAATCAACAGGAAGCTGTATAAAGAAGATGCCATCAAGAGTCTACACAGAAGAGAAAGTCATTACTGAATAACCTAATTGGCCTTGAAAGGTTTGTATTAACGTTTGTTGCTTCTTATCGCAAATGAAGCATGGAAGAGCGACAAAATGCAACAATTGAATGTTAGGTAAAAAAAGTGTGAATGTTCAACGTTCATCATGTCCAGTGGAGATGAAACTATCTAAATGAAAAATTCCACTTAAATTGCTATGGAACAAGCACTAATTTAAGTTATACCCTTGGAGAATATTCTGCTCAGTCCTCCCAAATTAAAGATCGTTTACCTTCTGTTACATAAGTTTAAGTCGTATTGACTATAAATTGGCGGCTTCTTGTCTTAATTTCACTTATCAAATCAAATGAAACAGATGGCAGTCTTAATGTAGCCCATTTCATTCAGTGTCACCAACAAATAAGCATCATGGCAGGTTTGGCATACAGGGAAATTAGTGTGCTGGTGACTAGTCATTAGGTGAGCGACTACAGTTTATACATTTTGATTTTTATGATTATTCCATTTGTTACTGGGAGAGTAAGGTAATTGCCATCATGAACAGTGTCCATTCCACCCTCACCCAAACTAAAAATGTTATTCATGCTGCTACATTTTCTTTTCTTCAGGTAGAGAGACACAAAACATTGGGAATTTTAAAAACTAGGTTATGTCTGAAGATGAGTAATATAAACAATTTGTGATGCTGAGGGGTTTGTATGTGATATGATGAGATCAGATGCTTGATTAGAATGTGTCACTCCTGCCTGGTCACATAGATTTACAAACTGAGCTGAGTGAAAGATTTTTCAAATGCTGTAGTGAATCTGCCTCTTTGAAAAATAGTTTCTTTCAGGCTTTATAGACGAGAGGCCATGCAACTACGAAATAGTGTTCTTCCACGCGTTGGCTGCCCAGGACGCAGGCTAGCGCCTAACAGTGGAATCCAGCAAGGTGGTGTTGTGGCATTGGTCCTGTGGGGGGTACTTTTCAGATAGTACTCAGTCTCAGTTCTTTATAGCCCTTGGGTAAGATTCGGAAAGGAATAAGGGCAGGAGAAATAGAAAGGGAGGAAATAGGGTAGGGAGGCAGACTTCTTAGGTAACAGGCAGCTGCAACAGACAGCTCCAGAGACTGAATATTGGAGGAGAGTGAAGCCACTTTAAATGCCATATTGTCTAGATCTGATAGAAAGATATATAGGTAAGGCCACGAAAATCCTATCAGGGATAGTAAACTGAAGTGCATGCAGGAACCAAGCAAATAACATAAATGTAAACAGAGAGCAGGAAGGTTCCATAGAAGTGTGAGGCAGGCTGCAAGTAAGATACTGTTGTCTTTATTGCTACCCAGTACAATACCCATCAGGCTATGATGCCATTTTAGATACGATTCGAACTAAAAGAAAAAATGACCCTATAAAATGCACTGAGCTTGATTTGTGACCCCTAATGTACTGTGCTTAGAGTTTGAACTTCAGCAGTTGCATGCAGTGAGAGACTTTCCTACAAGGACTGTAAAAGTCCTGAAACCGACCAGAAATTGTTTCTTCTAATGGAGCAAGCAAGATACAAAAGGAATATTTCAGAATCATATTTTAAAGGCATGCATTTTAAGGGTTTTTTCCCCCCTTCAATGAGTTCCCAAATGTGGAAAGATTGGAGTTAATATCAAGAGTTCGTTTTATGTTACTTATTCTATGCATGGTGCCTGTGTGTGCTATATATTTGCCTAAGTTAGCAGTTTTAGTGAACTTCTCACAATTTCTTTCTTAGCACAGAATTAGTTATTGTCTACTCAGCTCTTTTTATTTTGTGGTGCTACATTTCCAAGTTTAGTTTGTTCTCCATCATTGCTGGTTAGAATTCTTGTAATTTTGCTCTCCTCCAATTTTTGTTTCTTTTGCCTTCAGTCTCCTCTTTCTCTGACTCATTTCCAGCCACTTCCTAAGGGATGGCCTGGTACTGGCCAAGTGGGATTTCCACCAAGAGGCCAGTGGTGGGAACTGATTATGAGAAGGCAAGCCCAGCACAGACTCTCCCCACAAAGGTGGTCTAGAAGTGGAGGAAATAAATCACTGTATTGAAATCTGAGTCCCCTGGTGACTATGAAGACATAAATATTGGAGGGTCCAAATATTAAGACCAAAGGGCCAAAGATAGGTTCAAAGTTGGGTGATGAGTGAAGAACCTGGAGTTGGGTAGAACTAGGTCAGGGTGAGATCATGTGAGGGACATACAAGGATGGGCCACGGATCATGTCTATTGGTCAACGGATGTGCGAATGGTGATTGGAGTGTCAGGCTGTGTCTGGGCCGGATGTTCTCTTCCTATGCAAGGGGTTTTCTAATACATGAATTGCATCATTTAACTCCCTTTTTAACAAACATGCTTAGGTTTCTGCTGAGAACCCCACTACCTGCTGTAACACTCCCTGACGTGGAGTCACAATATCCCGCGGTGTTGCAATCAACGAGGTGCATGCAGTCACATTTAGGTATGTCTCATGTAATTTATTGCTTGTAATGAAGTGCTGAAGTTTGTGAAGCATTTTCTTTCCAATATGAATTAGAGAAAATTGACTCTCCAATACATATTTTATCAGCCTCCCTTACATTTGAGGTGTTTTCTTGAGTGGAAATGAAAGGTACCATGTTACAAGTAGGTCTTAGGGAATGTCATATAATCTGAGGCCTGTCCTGGGAAGGCCTGAATCCTTCGAGAGCTCCTACCTTTCCTAATCATAGTTTTTACCAAAAGGTGATTATGAATTATTAACATGCCAGGCTTCATCAAATTGTGGTATGCCTGTAGGCGTGTGTTGTGAACAAAAATATTATCTGTCATATCTCTTTTGGAGAAAAATATGTTGAGATCTGCTAGCAAAATCCAAGTGTGGTAGTTTGTACTGTCCCATACAGCCTCAATCTTCTCTCTCCTCTTTGGGTGTGCTAGACTTGTCACACTGCTTATAGATTTACTTCCCCATGCTTTCACGTGCCCTCCCTTTTGCCTGGAATGGCTAATCTTGGCCTGCTGTATTGTCTAGCTCCAGAGAGCACCATTTCTGTTGTATTTTTGAGTTGTCCTCTGGGAAGCAGGAGGGATTAGCATTCACACTGGTGAACAGTGTCCCCAAAGGTGTACTAGAGCATGTTTTTGGTTATGGTTCCTTTCCTTCATAGGTATATGTACACACACACACACACACACACACACACACACACACACACAATTTCCTTTAAAATCTTCTTCCAAAATTATCATATTATTTTTATGTGATCACCTAACTTTTTAAATAAGTCAAAGGTTTCTACATTTTAGTAAGTGCAGTAATATATCTTTATCATGTTTCCATTCCCATCCTCACCATCTGAGGTTGTCAGTAAAAACAGCTTGGTACAAAATAAAAACCCCAAAACTCAACACCTTTTTCCAAGCTCATACAAATACCAAAATGTGAATATTTATATCTATAGCTTTATCTATGTCTTTGGCCATTGTTTATTTTTCCAAAAATGAAAGCATATAATATAGTTCCTCTACAATATCCTAGATTTACCTTTAGCTCCTTGTTTATAGATACAATTAATTCTTTTTAAGGGTTGCATGTAGAATCTATTGAAGAATATTGAGAGTTATATGTTAGGATGACCAAGTACCAAAAGCCAAAGGGCCAAGGATAGGTTCAAAGTCAGGGAATGAGCCAGAAATTTAGAGCTGGATGGTTTGGACAGGGTGAGGTCAGGTGAGGAACATGTAGGGATGGTCCATGGCTTGTGGCTATTTGCCAACAAGTATGTGTGAGTGCCAGACTGGTCTAAGAGACCAGATTCTCTGCAGCTTAATAATTACTCATCTTGCTCATTCTTTTAAAGGGCTGCTTGAATGTGCCATCATTTATTCAGCTCTTCCCCATGCAGGTTTTTGTAAGTTTTTGCCAACTTCCCCAGCGCTATAACAAACATCCTTGTTAGGTAACATCAGTCTCTGCAGCTTTTGTCTCTATAGAGTCACAGAAGCAGGACTGGGAGGGTAAAGGTCATATATAATCAAATTTCTTTCTATTGCCAGGCTGGTGTCCAGAGTAGCTACAGTGATTCTTATCCCTTGGAGATTTTCTCAATAATAGAATAGTTTTAAATTGCATAGGTCACAATCTTATCTTTCTACACTGGCACTCACACTTCGAGTTTGTGGGTCAAAAGCCAAAGTTGAAGCTTTTTACTATAAAGAATGCCTGAAGACCTTTTCTTCCTGTTGACAAACATATCCCTTAAGTCAATAGAAGGTTACAGTGATTGCCTTGGAACTTGGTAAAGATAATTTTATTAACTTCAGCAAAATAGGATAGACTGGGAGATACTATAATCTGGAAAGTCTACCCAGATAGGAATGAGCAGGTGAACAAGCCCAGCTAACAACTCTAGTAGAAATCTGGCCTAGGTGGTAACCTAGGGAATGAGGAAGCTCATTTCACTAGAACAGCAGTAGCCAGAGCTGGTGGTGCCAGGGAGGCCAAGGCTAAACCCAATAAGGGGGGATTCAGGAGTCAAGGATATTTGGGAACCCAGGAAAGTGGTAGGCAGGGGCTTAGCATTAGGGACACATGCTGGAAAGAAGCAAGGACCCAGGCACAGGACTGGGCAGCAGGGAACCATGAATCTTTGGGAGATGCTTAGATTCTCTAAATCAGATAGACCTACTTTTCAAATTTGGGTCCTGCTGCTGATATTTTGACCTGTAATAAACTATTTCACCTTCACGGGTTCCAGTTTCTTTTTCTACATTGCATGCCAAGGACTTGGCTTAGTGAGAAGTATGTATAATATATACACACAATGTTTGTGGGCATTTCCAAGACTGCTGAAATTTCCCCATGACAAAGGGCCCATTAGCAGGTTGTGTGTGAACTGAGTTGACGGTTGTAAACCCAGTCTCCAGTATGCCTTGATTACCTTGTCTTCCTGAGTAGCACGCCCATTGTCCCACTGAAACTGGAACTAGATCTAAATCTTGGTCCCCTTTCCTAGACCCTCCTGCCAACATCCTCTGCTGGATGGTTGATTAAAAAACTACAGGAAACCTTGAGGCTGCCATTTGCCTGACTTTAAGTAACACCAGTGCCTGTAATTCCCTGAGTGGGACTCACTTGCTGGATTAGCTCTTCTTGGATATTTAAGTTGCCTTCTCAATTTAGTGCTTGTTCTGATCTTTCTCTTGCCTACTGATCTATTTTTATGGAGTCTCAAAATGCTCCCCAGCCAAGCAAACTCAAGTTATGACACAGGCCAGAAAGGAGGCAAGGCCCAAACCAGACTCTGATGCTGAATCTCAGTGTCTTGAACCCACATCTCTGGAAACTCTTTTGCCTACTGGTTGCGTTTGGTCCTCAGGTAGGAAATGGTTGAGCCAATCACTTTTAGAAGGCCACAGACATTGGGAGCCATTCAGAACTTGGCAAAATCAGTGTTTGTTACTGAGTATTCATTGCCTGAAAGGTATGTTATATACCAAGTACTTCTTGAACTGGTTAGACTGAGCTGACCTGAAAACAAAAAGGTATTTCTCAGGAAAATATTTTATGAATTTCTATTATTTGTCATGTTTTTAGCAAATGAAAAAATCAATGCATAACAAACAATAAAAGTAAGAAGCATGCAGTACCCACATACATGCTATTTTTGTCTGTTCAGAATCCATTTTCCTTTCTCCAGGAAACTGTTTCTCAGTTTTCCTTTGGAATCCCCCTCCCACTCCCAACTCTGAGGCCATGAGATGAGCAGGTAACACAGGTCTAGCCATTCAGCATGTTTCAGTTGCTAGTCATGGCACTTAATTCAACAGTGACCTGATCTAGTGAAGCTCAGTCCTCAGACTTTTGCTGGAAGTACTAAGAAAGAGACTTTCTCCTTCTGCTAGTGGTACTTAACCTGTTAGAACATAAGCCTGGAGGTTCTAGTGGTCACCTTGCCAAGAAATGATGAGAGCTTATTTAGCCAAGTTGTGCCTAAAGCCACACTGCCTCTGGATTATTTAGGTATGTGAGCCATTAAATTGATTGTTTTGCTTAAGCCAATTTCTGTTGTATTCCCGTCACTTGCAATCAAACAATTTCTATTTAGATAGGTTCTGGAAGTTTTTGAAATTCAAAACTAAGCATCATGATTGAACTGAAGACCCCTCTAAACTGCTAAAATCCTAATAACTGATCTGAGGTATCAATGTGGTTCCTTTCCATCACTGAGACAAAAAGAATTCTAAGCTAAAAACACCACAACATTCCTTCTAATGTTAAAAATGATACACTATGCAGCAAGAAGATTCTACCAGATTACAATTTTCAGTGTGTTACTATCGCTTTTGAATACAGAGGATAAATGCCATAAATTCATCCGAGATCAGATATTTCATCAGATTATTTCTTTGTATTTTCCAATTCTTTTTGTTTTATACAAACTATGCAGATAAAGGGTATGATTTGGTTTGCCATAGTGTAATCACATAGGGAAGATTGAAAGGAAGCCATGGACGGTATGAGTGGCATGATACTGTACAACGTATATAGATCATAGAGCCAGACAGACAGGGACTTTAATTCTGGCTATGACCTAGGAAATTTACTTAACCACTCCGCATTTCAGTTTCATCATTTGTGAAATGGGAATAGCAATACTTACTCCATTATTGAAGACCAAGTGAAATACCATACACTAAATCTAATGTTGATGCATAGAATTACAGTTTTTGTTTTAACATTCTGTGAAAGTGACTTAGTTATAAATAAAGTTTCTGAAATTACCTGTTACGCTTTTGTGTAAATGATTCCCTCATTTAAACCTGGAATGAATCTTTCTCTTACATGTTTTGTGTATAAGACACCCTTTCCCTCTCATGCAGGTACATTTTTAAACAGTTACCTGAGTTTAGATTTATTTGAGCAAAGTAAGTGGCAATGACAGGAAGCTGCAGTTTACCAAAGACTAATCTGGGAAGAAATGCATTAACACTGACTCAGGTTGAGAATACAGCCATTTAAAATGCAGACACACTAAGACCATTGGAAAGAAAACGGGTATTCATAATGCATAATGTTGAACTGGTATATGTTGATTTCACCACCGAGTGGATGTTTTGCTTTTTGATACATTGTATGTTTTTAATGGTGTGTAATGTGAATTATAGATGATACCAAAGTATTTGCAAAGCCACAAATAACATTTTTTTCTTTCCATTTGATTTTTGTTTTTGTTGTAGATGCATGCTTTGATGATGCTAAAGCCATAAACCTGTCTTGATAACATCCTGTAAGTTTTACTAAGTAGTAGCCAGGGCTGGCTTCCATTTACAGCTGATGAATGTTAAACAGCATTGACAAATGTTGAGTTGTTAGGTAACTGACTAGTTTTCTCAGAGCTCCTGTGGGAGGCTAAGAATCAACCAGGCTTCTCACTCTCCTCTTCACACTTCAAAGGGAATAGGCTAATGCATTATTAACGTTACAGCAGGGGCTTAACATTCTACTTCTTTTCATTCACAATTAATTCAGGAACTTGTGCACAGGCACTGTGTAAGCTGATTTCATTCTATCAGAAATTCAAATACAGAAGCATCACCCTGACGTGGTGAGAGTAAGAGCAAAGGGGGCCTCCCAACCCTCCAAACTTCAGGGCCCTGCATGGTGCCAGGCACAGAAGAGGGGGCCGATTGATGTTTGTAGACTAAGTGAAAAAATAACCACTGTGATTATCTGCCATAATGTGTCTGCTCACAAAACATCCAATCAATTCAGTCTGGAGGAGATGGTAAGTGATTTTGTGTAGGAGAAAATATGAATCCAGGCCTGTTAGTTCTTCTACTAAGGCCCCTTGATGCATCTTTCAGTAACAAGTCCTATGAGACTCTGGGATTCAGGAACATGGTGTTTTTCCTGGATGGTGAGGCATCATCAGATCATTTTGGGACTTGTATTCTTTTTTTTTGAAGGTTTGATGTCACCATTTTTTATTCTCCCCATTGTTTACTGACACACTAATGCTCATCTGTTTTTCTTTTTCTTATTTGGTCTGTGTAGTTTTGCTAGTATAAAGATCTCATGTATTTAAACTTTTATTAAGAAAATCCCACATGGATGAATTAAAAACAAAACAAGACTCTGGGCTTCTCCTGTGTCTGTTCAAAGCTGAGCAAATCTGTCATTTTTTTTTCAGGTGGATTAGAGGCACTTGCTCTGCGATGGCTGCCATTGTTAACCAACTTATTTTGGGCTAGGTATTTTGTGTCCATTTTCTATTTTAGTCCTTTTCACAAGCCCACGGAACGACTCGGAGATGGTTATTTCCATATTATGGATGAGAATGCAGAGGCGTATAGTTGTAAAAGTTCTTTCCACTTAAGGACAGTACTTTGGTCTTTAAAAGAGATGGAAGAACATATAAGCAGACAGAATGCTATGTTCCAACAGAATACTTTACAACTGAACAGATCCTTATGGTTAACTCTCCATCTGTAAAGTAAGACGTTTCATTATGGATGTATGTAAGTACATTAATTTTCCAGTCCCATAACTATCTTTAAGCCACTCCAGGGTCTTCTGCAGCAGATTTTATGTTAATTTGGTCTTTTAATGCCCACCTCCTCTTTTTTCCTGTATAATACCAAAGTATTTCCTGAAATTTTTTATGACTCAGCTCAGATATTATCCCTCAGATGCCTTCTAAGGTGACTCTAGACCCTCCCATCACTCGCAATTACAATGTCCTATTTCATTTACTTTGTAACTTTTATTGCTAGTCAAAATCATGTTTTTTATTCATTTGTGTCCTTGACTGATATGGGAGCTTCTTAGGAGAACTGTCTTTATTTGTCTTATTTATCTCTCCATCTTCAGACCCTGGATGAATTGTTGCATATTCTTCAAGATGCAGACTAAGGTGAATGGCATGACACTGATCCTCAAATAGGGAGAGACTGGCAAGGGCCGGGTACTGGTGGTCCCAGTCACAGACAGGTGGAAGATGTATGGCAGCATTCCCTTCTTTGCCAGCTGCTCTGTTGTTTTCCTCTCAGCCCACTAAGGTGAGTATAATTAGCTTTTAGCTGCTTGTCTAAATAAGTGGCCAAGTACCTAACATGACGTGATCTTTATCTAGTTCCCTGTAGGCATTACTGGTTTGTATGAAGGCAGAGCGGCCTCAGTAGGTACTCATAACTCCTGAAGCATTAAATAGACCTGAACTAATCCTGGGGATTTCTGTTTCAGTGTAGGATATTTGTAGATTGCTTTGAAACTGACCTAACTCCTGGATATCTACAAATGACTGTACATATGGATCCAGATAAAACCCTCCTATTCACCAGACAGTATGTTAATTGCTTTAATACCTTTTAATTTCATCTTCAAACACATCTAGAAATAGATGCTATTACTATTCTCATTTTTCAGCTCAGGAAACTGAAACTTGGAGAGAATAAATGATTTTCCCACATCCTACAGCTGGTGGAGAAGGGATGCCAACCCAGGGTGATGCTTGCCAAAGCTGATGCTCACTGTCTAATTGGCAAACATCTTATGTCCCATTCTGATGAGGGCTTTAACCTCTAGGAAAATTGTGTTTATCTGTTATGAATGAATGCTCACAGTCTAAGGATGGGCCTAAGGGATGTTGGCTGGAACTTGGTTTAGAAGTTAAGAAGGAAATCAGGTTTTAAATTGTCATATTTAAGTCCTCAAAAATAGAAGTCTTCTGCAAATCAATTTTTGAAAGGTCTGAATTATATATGCACTTCGGAGACAGACTTGGGTTCAAATGCCAAGTCATTTAATACCTATGTAAGTCTTTGAAGACTTAATTTGGGTTCTAATATCTATCTCACAAAATTTTTGTCAGGGACTGGCACATAAGATGGTTTGCAAAAGATGATTTCTTTTTCTTTATTAAGGTTGGGAATTTTTGGATTGTGAAGTTTTATTGTTTTCTAAATTTTGTGTTCTTCCAATATTCATATTAAAATTTTATTTCTATTCTTTTCATTTCTCTCCTCAGGTACAATTTAATATCGTAATTCATTTCCTAAGATTTGTGCATCACTGGTCTGGAAGACTCTTGGCCATCACGGTAACTGATAATATTCATCTCTTCCCTTCACTGAACCTTCCAGACTTCATCCCTGACCAGGGACTTTGTTTGATGGCTTACATTTCACCATTATTAACCATTTATGAGTCTATGCCATAGCTTCTTCTGACACTATCCTAAAAGATTCCCTCTCAAACCATAGTTCTGAAAAGCTGGGGCCTAAGACTTCAAGAGATTGTTTTTATTACCTTAGGAAGTTTGGATCATTTTTATAGTCATCACATAGAAACATTTGCGGTAAGAAGCAAAAACACAAACATGCAATGGCTTAGTCATGGCCTGTATCAATAATGAAAACAAGGGCCATTAACTTTGTTGGAACATATGAGTATGAGAGTGAAGCCAATCAGATAAAAATAGCTGGCTCTAAGAATCCAAGCAAGGGAAGCAGAGACAATGCAAAGCAATAAAATGTGAATTGTCTATAATATCTCCCCTGGAATAAGATCACCTTCTTTGCACTTGATAGGCTACATCCAATAGAATTATCCATAATTTTTAGTTTGTTTTTAAGGCAAAAAAATCTGACTAGCTTCCATATTTGTCACAGATATTTCAGGGCACAGGTATAAAATTATAGCAAACTTATTCTTCTTTCTACAAACTTCTGTCCTCTTGTTTGTGAAAGCTTGGCTTCCAGGACATTTTTGTGCTATTTAAATAATTCCTAACTTACCAGGAGTGCAAAAGGCTGCCATGGGTATAAAACCCAAGTACTGCAATCCTTTGACCCTACTCCACCTAAAGATGTATCTCCGTCAGCTCTCTGCACTTATCTTAGGTGCTATTGTGGTTCCAACAGGCTTTAAGGCAAGCCCCTGTATCTGACAGAACTAATGAAAAGTAATTGGATCTCCTTTCATTGGTGTTGGGTAAGTACTATTATCCCTATCTTATAGAGGAGGAAACCGAAGCACACAGATACTGAGTAAATTATTCAGATGTTGAGTAAACAGGTCACACTGTGAGTAAACTGAAAACTAACTGGAGTCAAACTCAGGTGACCAACTGTCCCAGTTTTCTCAGGATTAAGGGGTTTCCTGGGATGCAGGACCATCAGTGAGAAGAACTGAGATAGCCCTAGGCAAAAGGGGGTGGTTGGTCACTCTAGTTGTCTGACTTTTAGAAACTCTATGCTCTTTGTTTTTTCACTTCAGATTCTAAAATACTTAACTTTCCCTAAAAGATTCAGCCTGCCAGATCCCATAATCCTCAGCTACCCACCTTCTTCTATAAATTGCATCAGCAGACTGTGCTCACCATTACTGCATGACTCTTATTACAAACTGCAGCCCATTTACGCTGTTTTCTGGGCCACAGGAAATCGAAAGACTGACAATTCCATATCTCTGTGGTTCCCTGGGCCTCTAACCCTATTGGATTTCCAGGCAGAAAATTGTTATTCTTCCCCTTTGGTGATGACTGTGTTGGGAAACTCAACTGCCCTGATTTCAAAGATGACAAAGTCTGTGAAGTGAAAGAAAGCTAACGGTGTCTGGGCATTCATGTCTCTTCATCCAGATGCACTGGTGCTTAATGAAGGTTCCTCCTAACCTCAAGTCATCTGTCAGGGATGCCTCCGCGGTTCTTGGCAATTTCTGCCAGCAGAGGAGGAGCCTGACAGTGGGGCTCCGGGCACCTACTCTCCCTGGCCACGCACTTCTTTGCAAGGAGTCCCTCCTTAGGCCTCTGCCTTTAGTTGATCCTATTACCTGTTGCAACTTAAAGAGACGATTCTTCCAGCGATTCTTTGATAGTAACAATCCTTCTAAAAGGAGCTTTTCTAAGATTTTGCTGGAGCCTTTTGTTTTTTCAGAAAGCTGAGTCTGACTCTTAGTAGGTGCTTGAGTTCTTATTAGGTCCCCTGGTGAAACCCGTGGTGTTTACCATGCTCTAAGACAGGGCTTTTCACTGTGGCTCCTTACTGATTAGTGGGTCATGAATCAGTATAGTGGGTTAAGAGTAGTCATTTTGAAAAAGGAATTTAAAAAAGACTACACTATAATAGAATAGAAAAATAGGACTACATTGTAGGTAGAAATGATTAGTATTGTTTTATAAAATTTTTATTCTATTGTATATATATATATGTGCTTGCACATACATTTGTACCCATATACATACACACATATATAAAAGTATATACACTTGTGATAAAAAGTGTTTTCCTCACTGACTTAGATTATAATTATAAAAAAGCTTCTAAGAAGATTTTTGTATTAAGATGTCCATCATACTTTTTCTTAAAGTAGTAAAACAACATATCCAATTAAATGTTCTACAAGAGGGAATTATAATCTCCGTGCATTTCATATCCACAGCATTCATGGTGTACCTCTCCAGAACTTAGCATTGGTCTCTGTACATAGTAGGTGCTTAATAAATATTGATAGTTATTATTGCTGGGAGATTAAATGCATCTGAAACATCCACATGATAGAAATTAAAGTTGCATTTCTAATAATTTGTAAACATATGGGTAATATCCATAGTATAATGTTAAGAGAAAATATGTTACATAGAAGCATATACTTGTAGTTGTATGCATACAAGTATGTAAAAGATTGTGAGGAAAAACACTAGAATGTTAACTATGGCTATTTCTGGTTCTAAGATTATGGGTAGTTAAAAATTCTTTTTTTCTTTCTATAGTGAACAAGTTTTACTTTATAATTTAAAAAAAAGAGTCCTTTGGCATTGCATTAAGTAAGTAAATTTACTCAAAATCACATGGCATCCTAGATTCTGCTGCCCCAGAAGTCCTTTCTTGGGACCTCATGGTGAGGAAAAGTTCCACTGACTTACTCTTGTTTGAGGGGAATCTGCCACACACTCTCCAAATGGATCCCTTATGTGTATGTTCACTAGGTCAACAGAAGTGGATTAAACTCCTTCCTTGTGGGAGCCATTTAGTCAGGTTCAAGACATTCAGAGATAAATGGAGCAGGGCTCTCTTCTAGGACTTCACAGTCTACTGGGGAAGAAAACAAGGAAGTAACTAATTCTTGTACTATATAGTAAGTGACAAAACAAAGCTATGCTGCTACGCTTTAGGGAGTGAATTCTGAGCTCATCACTCCCTTTTTGCAATGTCTTAAACACCATAATTTAGGGGCTTGGAAAACATTCTAAGTTTCTCTTTAATATTCCCCACTGTTTGTCTAAGGCCTAGAAAAGTCTTGAAAATCAAGTCCCAGTAGCAAAGGTGGTCATTTTATAATCCCTCAGGTAGAGATGGTAACTAGAAGCAGTGTACTGGAGTGGCTAAGGACGTTGGTTATGGATTCAACATGCCATGAAATAGCTTATCATTTCACTGCTCTATGAGCTAGGCAAGTCACTCAATTCATCTGTGTATCATTTTTCATATCTGTATAATGGGATAAGGCTATCACTCCCTTAGTGTTGTTGGGATTAAAGCAGTTAGTATGGTCCCTGGCATACAGTAAGGCTCATTGTATGATAGGAATTATTCTTCTAGGTTCTAATGACTGTGAATCATTGTCAGTGAAGCTAGGTTGATATTTCTCTTCTGAGCATTTACTAGATAATACAAACACCAAAAATGTTCAAATTTCTTATAAATTACTTTATTGAATAATATAATCTATGAATTTTGCTGAGAGATTGCATAGATTAACAGATCAAGAATGGAGAAATACATTAATTGAGAAACTGACAGTTGAAAAAAAAATCTCATGTATGTTTTAAGTAAGTCTCAGTGAAGATTTTGGGAGAAGTTGGCTAACTGTAATTGTATGCTGGCTGCCTGGAGGCCCTTGAGAGGCAGCCATCTGAGAAAGGAGAGGCCATCATAGTAGATGACCAGTCCATTGTTTCCTTTGCTTTGGTAACTTTCCCACGATTCTGAATGTTTGTATCTTTCCAGCTCTGATCTGGGAAGACTAGTGCCTGTATACCTCAAGCAAGCAAACAAACAAGTAAAACCATACAATATAGTAATTTGCTGGAAACCTTGCATTTTGCGAAGAAAATATTTCACTCTTTGAACAGCTATTAATCTGTGATAGAATGTTTATTTTCCCCTTGGTATCCTATTGGAATCTAAGGCAAGCTCTCTCCAAGGGGTGAAGTTAAGACTGAACAATAGCTTCAGACTTATGCAGTCTTCCAGCTGAGCAGCTGCTGCTGAAAGTGGGTGATCTTCCCAGACAGCAAAAGTCTTTGGACTGACTTTTATTGGCCCGGTTTGGAGTCGGCAGGTGTGCTCACTCAGGAAATGGGAGGTGTAATTATCCGATTGCCGAATGAAACTGGATGCTGAGCATCCAAGATTGGAAACAAACAAGCACTCCTCCCAACCCCAAAAAGCAAACCAAAATGAATGCTCACCACATTATTAACTCACATTCGTTTATTTAAAATAAACATAAAATTTAGAATGATGGCACTCATGAAGGCCCCTTTCTCTTCCACTTGCGATTTTACTCACTGACATATCTGAAGGGCCCCCACCCATAAGATGGCGAAATTCCTGCTTCTCTTCCGGGTCCTCGGTTCCTGCAGGCGCCATCTGAACCCCAATCACCCCTTGCCCCCCTAATCCCAGCACCTAGCCAATAGCCACCAGCCCCGTAGAAGTGACACCACAATCACCCCATGCCCCTTCCTATATAACTCAGCACCTTTCCCTAATAAAGCGGAATTCTCCGGTGAATTGCTGCTGTGTGTCGCTCCTTTCCTTTCAATTCATTCTTTGGGGGTCTTGCGGGAATTTTTTTATATCTCTTTTTTTCTCATGGTTCATAAAATAGTTTATTACATTATGATATCCACTAAATTGTGAGATTCTTGAATGAAGGGAATGTATCTTATATCTTTCATTTCCTGTAGATGCCCCAGTAGTTAACCTTGCTGTAATTTAGTTTCTGCTTAAGCTTAATCTATAGTCAAAACTAATCTAAGAGAAAGAACACTATGATTTGTAGCCGAAACTAATCTTAGAGAATAGAACAATGTGTTGAGTCGTGGAATCTGGTGTGAGTCATGAGCAGTTGTCGTGATCCTTTCTGAGGCAAACCGAAATAAGGAACACACCATGGGACACACGGGCCGAATAACTTAATGAAACATAAGAGAAACTCTAAGAAATAATTAGCCTGCAATTGTTTAGCTTGGTAAAGAAACTCATCCTATAATCATTGATGCATACCTGTCTTTTTGCTTGCTGTAACCTAATAAAAGCGCAGGGGAGCACTGACTTTGTGCTTAGTCTTCAAGGAAGTCTAAGCCCTCTGCATAAAACGTTATTCTGACTCGGTTCCTCATTTTCACAGACCCCGACTGCAACAATTTCCCCAGTGTTTAGTTCAATGACTGGCACACACATAATGCACATTGTATTTTTTTTGAATGAGTAAATCAATGAATGAGTGCATGAACTATGAAGTCCCCATTTGGAGTTACCATTGGATTTGTTTTATAATCACCACTGTTGCAATACTCTGTACTGTTAAGCAATTATCCTCTGGTATAACACCTGGTAGAAATCTATAACTATGTTGGCCAACAACTTGAAGTGATTAGTACAACCAATTTACTGCAATTAGAAGGAGGCCCACACTCCGTAGAATTTCAAAGGTGCATTGATTATACACCTGTACAACAAAAAAGAGATTATACTACTGCATATGACTACTGCATGTAATCATGAAGGCAAGTCACTCTTTCACTAATTAAATAGGCCACCAACATGGGTATTTTATAAAAATAAAGTCAGATAAAAGCAAAAAGTGAAAAGCAGGCTATAAGAAGGAGGTTTAAGAAGAATCACCAAGACAAATAATTTTTTTTAAAGAAGATGATATAATTCTGCATACACTCACATCAATATAATCACATTTCATGTCTTGTAGAGCATTTTTAGAGTTAACAAAGGAAGCTGGATTAGAGACGGTCAAATTCCATGGAAGCAATGTGCATTCAAGCAACAGCTTCATTTGGAGTGGAATTCTCGCCAATGTAGCGCGGTGGTTAAGAGCCTGGGTTCTGGGGGCAGGCTGCCTGGGTGAGGCCCAGCTTTATCTCCTTCTAGCTACATAACATTTAAAAACTTATATAGCTGCTCTGTTTCTCAGTTGTCTTATCTATAAAATGAGGATAATAATACCAATCCATAGGATTGTTGAGGGGTATAAAATGGGCAGCTCTCAAAAATGTTAGCTTTTATTATCATTCATCATTTCCTCTTTGGGCTCTTATCATATCTCATCTTTCTCATTTTTAGCATGTATTCTCACCAAGACTTGGTTTTTCCATAGGTTTTCCATATTGTATATCTTTTACATGTTCTGTAGAGTTGCTACAACCAAGAAATTGGCATTTTGTTCTATCTGGGACGTGGTAATGATCATTGGATGCAAGAGAAACACCAAATCCTTCAGTAACCGAGGTGACAGGTGATTGTATCCTTTAATTACTTGCTATATACTGCTCAGAAATCTTTAATGTTGCCTACAGTGGCTGGGAATTAGCTATCATCACTGAATTTAGGGCTAAAATAAGCACATTTAATTGTAACCAAGTTAACAAAAGCTAAGTGCTGAGAAAAATTATTTAAAGTTTCTATGTAATGATGATTATATTCCTGGGCCTCAAAATGGGATACAATAATTATTGTATTGGTTAGAGCTATATTCTGCTTTGGTTTGACAATCAGAGCCAAGATGTAACAATCTTCCTTCAAATATATGAAAGGCCTGTTCTGTTGAATGACTCACTGCAATATTTCAAGAAATTTCTTTTATAAACAAACTTAAAAAATAAATAACTATGCAGATGATGAGGCATTGACAAAAATAAAATCAATTAATGAATGCCAACAAAACAGGCATTGTACATATTAGGAAGTATAAATTAAGGTTTTTGAATCTTAATACTACTTTGATTTGAAACATTGAACTGTGGTATATACACGGCTACTATGGTAGAAAGCTTTAGTTAGATGGGTTATTTCTACCCAATTTTCAATGGGCTGTTTATGCAAAATTAGCACACACAAAAAAATCAGTAGAACAGATTTTAATGTGTTGTCAAGTAAATATATTTCAAAATTTTCCTTATTAACCTGTGACAAAATATGCTACAAGCCTTCCTATTTAAGAACACCATGAGAAACTAAGGAAGAGTAAGATAAGGGAAGACACACAGTGTATTCTATTTGTATGAATCAAGAATAAAAATAACTTTTTATTCAGTATCATCATGGTGACAGCTTCTTTGATCAACTGGAATTGTCATAAACCAAAAGGGGTGTCCGCCAAGCCTTAGACAAAGTTATTGTTTTATAAAAATCAGATGAATGAATGAAAAATAATGAATAAGTGAAAAATGTGAGTGAAATAAATGGATAAATTTTAAGAACTAACTACTAAGGTGATATCCATGCATAGCTGTATGTTCCCTATTGAACTGGCCTCATATTGAGAAAACAATCCTAATCAAGAATTCTAGGCAAAGATGAAGAATAGACATTCAGACCTTATATTCCACTCAATAAATGGATTTTTTAAAGACAGAAAGTTCACTTTTTCTGCATAACAAAATGCCACAAAATGTAGTGGCTTAAAACAACAACGATTTATTTAGCTCATGCTTTTGTGGTCAGCAGTGTGAGCTGGGTTCAAATAGCGGATTTACCTGGTCTCAGTGGGGGTCCCTCAGGTATCTTGCCAGCTGCAAGTCAAATCCAGCTTTGCTGATCTTGGCTGGGATCCCCCCATCTCTGGGACCACTGGGCTCACTCAGGCTACCATCCTCTATCTGGCCAGATTCATACAGAACAAAGTGGATGGAAATGTATAATATCTCCTGAGGTCTATCTTCTGACACATTGTTACTTCAGCCTCATTCTATTGGCCCAGGCAAGTTACAGGCCTGACTAGATTTAAGGGATGGGAAAACTGATTCCCATCTTAATTGAGGAGCTACAAATTTACATTGCTAGGAGTATGAATGGGAGGTGGGGAATATCTAGAGATGTTTCTGTAATCAATCTACCATAAAGGTACAAACCCACAAGGACAAAGAGAACAGAATAACATTAATGAAATTTTGGAAGCTAGAAAGGAAGCACATGAGTGGCAATTGAATTAAAGATACCCGAGAAAGCTGAATCCTAAACTGGCCATGGGGAAAGCCAAGGAGCCACTCAATGTCCTAGTGTGATTCAGAAGTTTCCGAAGGCTTAGGAATTGGATATTTGGTAATATTGCAGGCATTTATGGGAGCGGGGGTGTGAAGGTGGAGATAAAAGCAGGAGGACTCATTGAAATTCCAAGAAGTACTTTAGTCAGACCCTCAAAATCTATTATCCAGTCTTGCTTGTCATTAACTGCCACCACCTCTACATCCTACCACAGAGGAAATAGATTATTTTATGAAGAGGATAAAACCAAGGGTCTCTGGAATTGCTGACATCCTGGGCACAAATAAGGACTGAGATGTTGTGGTAGGCAAAATAAAGGCTACCAAAGATACCACATCCTAATCGCCAAATCTTCTGAATGTACTAGGTTACACGGCAACAGGGGATTAAAGTTGTGGGTGGAATTAAAGTTTCTAATCAGCAGACCTTGAAGCGGGACATAATTTCTGGATGATCTGTGTGGGTTCCATGCATTCACAATGGTCCTTATATGTGGAAGAGGGAGAATCAGAATAATGGCAGCACGAGGACTTGACTTCTCTTGAAGCAGGAGAAAGAGCCCGAGCCCAGGAGTGTGGGTAGCTTCTAGAAGCTGGAAAGGAAAGCGAAATGGTTTCCCTCTAGAGGCTCCGAAAGGAGCGCAGCCCTGGTGATGCTTTGATTTTAATCCAAGGTAAAACACTTTCAGATGTGGAACTACAGAACTATACAATAATTTATATTTTGTTAAGCCACTAAGTATGTGGTAATTTGTTAGACCAGAAATAGGAAACTAATACAGGTGCTTACTGAAAGCCACAGGCCTAGAAAATATTTACATACTAAATGCTGAGACTCCATTAGTCTTGGCCAACATAGTTTCCAGAATACCAACAGCCAAGTCTTTACCCCTAAGGCAGGAGCCTGGAAATGTCTTCTCTAGGAATCTAATCAGTCCAGAGTACTTAAAGATGCTCACACCTGGGATTGGCCAATGCAATGGTTCAGTCAGATCACACTGCAGTAAAACCCACAGTGGACAAGTGCCACCATGTACTCAAACTTACTCAAGTTTTGAGTATCTCATTTCTAATGTTCAACAGACATCTGGGGAAAGCACGTAAAAAAAAATTCACAGACCAAAACAAATAGAGTCTGAAGGACTCAGAGGAAGCTTCTTGAGGAAATGGTATGGAGCACTGGTGAAGAGGATTAGTAAATAGCTAAGCAGAGGTTGGTGGCAGGGGATGGGAAGAGGGCATTCCAGTCAGAAAGAAGCACGTGTCAAAATCCCTGAGGGGAGCTACATCCTGGTAAACAAACTGGAAGTCAGCTGGCACAACTAGAGCCTAGAGAGCTACAGAACAAGGAGAGTGAAGCAAAAATGCAAAGGAATATGTGAAGGAATAAAGCATCCAAGTAGTCAAGGAACTAAATTCAGAGGCTCCTAGCGGTCCGCAATCTAGTCACAAAGAAAAAATTATATACATAACACATGTACATACAACTACATGCATGTTATACATATATACATTATTCATATATATAATACATATATATATATATAAATCTAAAATTCTAACTGGTATTTGACATTCTTTTTTTTTTTTCTCTGATAGAACAGGAGGAGATAATCTCTTCTCACATTGAACATGGGTTGCGGGGAGAGGCTGCAGGCATTGTTACCACCTCTGTATGTAGTCAAGGTAAAAAGAGGCCAGGTCTTCATGGGAGATAATGGCAGAGTTTAGATGTGCTCATGCTAACAGTTCTGTTTACTGTTCCCTAAGTCCCACATCTTCCAGTAGCTTCACAGATACTGCATTTTTTACAAATTGAAGGTTTGTAGCAACCCTGCAAAGAGCAAATCTATTGTCGCCGTTTTTCCAACAGCGTTTGCTCACTTCCTGTATCTGTGTAACAGTTTGGTAATGCTCGCAATATTTCAACCTTCCCATTATTGTTATATTTGTTATGGGGCTCTGTCATCAGGGATTCTGACTCGCTGAAAGCTCAGGTGATGGTTATCATGTTTTAGCAGTGGGAGAGTTTTAAATTCAGATATGTATGTTGTATTTTTAGACATAATGCTACTCCATACTTACTAAACTACATTATAGAGTAAACATAACTTTTATAGGAGCTGAGAAACCAGAAAATTCATTTAACTCACTTTATAGCAATATTAGCTTTTTGGTGGTACTCTGAACCTGAGCCTGTACTATCTCTGAGGTCTTCCTGTATTTTATCTTCCCTCTTTATGTCGTAACTTGTGTCATACCTATTTTTCCCAGGATGACTTAAGAGGCAAAAATTCAATCTCATGGCATTTCTGGAGATGGATGACCTGGACATTGAGGCTTCTTGTTTGGACTGGCTTTGCTACTTTTTTCCCTGAAATTTTTTCGACCTTGGGAGCATCATATTTAGAGAGAAGAGGAAGGACTCCCTTTTTAACAATGCACATGATACTAAATTAAAAACCAGACAAACCAAACAGAACTTGCTTTTGCCAAATGAAGAAAGAACCTTTAAACTCAGGAAAGGAAATAACACAAAGAAAAAAAAACTGGACAGTGCCATTAATTGTCCAAATGTGCAATTAAGCACCTTGGAGTTCTAAGTGGCCTGCAAAACGGTTCCTGAATAATCTAGTTAATATATGGCAATGGCTCCATATTAATTGTGACTCTTCAAATGGTGTAATTTTCCATGCTGTTCTCTGGAGAACACACTGGAGAAAAAAAAATGGTCCTTCTGACTCACTCTGCTTGTTCTTAAAACAGCAATAACAGCAACCACAAAATGCTGGGTTTAGCCTATTGGGTTTTTGATGTAAGAGCTGCTGAAGGGGGCTGGCATCTCTAGCCAGCTTAAAGCTATCAGCTTCATCCCCCACATCTTGATAGCAAATAGTCATTAAATTTTAGTTTGCCTACTCTTTATTTTTGTAGCAGTCTAACTTTTCCTTATGAGTGTCCACCTTTTTTTGGAGCTGTAGTGACAATTTTACTGAACCTATGTTGTGGGTGCCTCGTATGAGTGGGTCACTTGATAAATTATTGGTTGAAGTGAAGTGTGTCAGATTTGAAAAGAACCTGAGAGTGGATTAGCAAAATCTTATTTATAGAATGTGTTGTAAGCTTCCTTTAATTGTAGGCATGGTTATTAGATCCAAATATATTATGAATATACACTGATTCAATTTAACAAATATTTCCTGAATCCTACTAGCCACACTTCACCAAGAGCCTGGGAAGTGGGGAGAGAGAGAAGTACAAAGCTATTAGACTCCTTTCTGTCATGGAATTTATGATCTAGGAAGACAGATGGACTAGAATGATGGTCTGTTTTTTAAAAGTTGGGTAACAGAGACAGAATGTGTTTGAAGCAAAATTTTACTTGACCTTACTCAAAGAGTACTAGGTAAATGAGGGGAAAACAAGATGTTTAGTCCAATATTGAGAAAAAAAAGAAAAAAAAAAAGGTTTGGGTGCATCGTGTTTCTCTGAGGGTAAATAAAATGCTTTTTGGAGCCATTCCACTAAAAGCCAGGACTTCTTGTTCCAGAATTAAGACGACTCACAGGCTGGTTCCCTTCTTCTCCAATGGGAACTTGACTCTCTACCCATCTTCCCATCTCTTCATGAAAAATTCTGTTGGACTTTGGCATAAACTGCTCAGCATAAGGGAGTTTCCCACCCAGCAATGGTACCACCCTCTCTCAGTCCTCCATGCCTCACAGATGCCACGGGTGTGGATTTCTCATGAACTCTAATATTAAGGGATCAGTTTCCAGAGTTGGAGATTTGTAAAACACCCTTGAGCAAAGAAACACTTAAATAGGCCTTGGGTACTCACTATTTACTGGGACTGTGTCAGTGTTGTGGGGGCTACTGCCAGGAGTTGAATGAAACCTCCAAACCAAACATTCACTGGTAGAGTGAACCATGGAGGAGCCTGCTTGTTTTAAACTTTCTAGGGAGACAGGAAGCTACAATAACCTGCTGTTATCTCTCAAAATTCTTTCACATGATTTGGAATCACATGCTGCTTTGAGAACAGTAGTGAGCATCTCTAGTATGTGTGTCCAGAACCTTCTGGAAACAATCCCACTCACTCTTGGGAACTACTTTTTCTACACTCCATGCAGTTCTACAGGGAGCCACCATGCTCTTACTTGACATCACCTCTTTTGCACAGGTGACTGGTTCAATTATGTGCAAATTATCTAAAGTTGGCAAGTCAAAGTAATTCCTGGTCTTTTTCCCAACTGTAATTGAAGAGAGAAAGGTTGTGGGATGCTTGAGGTAGGGAGCTTGCCAAGACTTGACAGTTATGTTTTCTATCACGTGGTGTCAGATGGTCCGCAGTGGGATATGGTGCATGTGATATACAGAGAAAAGCAAAGACGAGAGACAATATAAGAATCTTAGTGGTGTTTGTGTCCCTGGTTCCTATTGTTCAGGAGGCCCAGTTTAACTCTGCATGGATTTGGTTGTTTAATGAGTTCTTTAGTTACTAGAAATATACCAGGATGCTTCCAAACAATCTCCCCATTTTTATTATTCTGCTTTATATTGACTTTTTGCAACCTTCAAAGTGTCCTGAATTAATAAATGGATCTCTGATGCTGGCTCTTTGTCTCCCTTTCCTCTATATTCTTCCCTTTGCTTTTATAAGCCACCAGCAATTTCCATTCCTTTCTGTGTAATTTTCTGTTTTATTTCCTTTCCTTTTTTCTCTGGTCTTACATTCTTTCCTTTTCCCTCCTTTTTTTTTTAACATGGCCCAACTGCCCACTTGTTCTTCCTTCCTGGTGGTTAATTATCATAATTGTCATTCATTTTATGTAAAAAACAAGTTTGAAGATGTTTGGAAATAATTATTTGATGGCTATTATTTGGGACTATGTTGAAGATAAAGATTCAGAAAACAAACAGAAATAAGTGGTTTTGTTACTACTGTTGATTACTTCTGGTTATACAATTACCAATGTTTTTTTTTGTTTTTTGCTTTCTTAAAATTGAGGAAATTTCTTCAATAAGCATGTTTTGCTTTTCTTAAAAAATCATTAGGCTATTTTAACATTGATCACCTAAATTAGTCTCATAAATGCCTACTCATTTCTCATTTGTTCTTATTGGTAAACTGCTTAGTATTAAAAGATTTATCTAAGGGTGACTCTCAAAATATTTCTCCTAAGAGAGTCAAGAGACTTATAGCTTAATTTTCCTTGGTAAATATGGATGGAAAAATTAATGGGTAGGTGAATGAGTGTTTCCCCTCAACAGAAAGCAGATACCATTATAGCAAAGCCTGATTCAATATAAGACCCTGAGATAGTTTGCCAGATTGTCAGTTTCTTTTAGCAGATCTATCTGCACTATTTGACCAGAGATGAATATTCACTAAACTCTCTGGGCTAAACTGGTAATGGTATATTTGACACTGTTAATAAATAGAGAAAGAAAGTTACACTTCTGGATTCATCCCAGCTGGTAAAGGAAAGACAGATGCTCAATACAAATATTTTAGCAAGTTACAAAGACAGTGAGGAAGGAAAGGTCAGACTGAAAATAACACTGTCTCAAATGACGCATCTGGCCATGGAGAACCACAGGTGCACTTCTTTGGTCTAAAGGGAGCCGTAACCTACGTCTTTAGCCTGAGTTGCTACACAGATGGCAAATTATGGGAAAATTAGCCAGTTAAAGAGAAACTGAGGAAGTTTAAGGAGAATGATAGTATGTAGGAGATGGAGAAACTGGCACATAATATAGATATAGTACCCATGGAAATGTATCCTGGAACCATTTTTGTGCAAAATCCTCTAGTCATATGTCTCATGCCTTCTAACCAAGCAAATCCACTTGAGGGAATTTATATTAAAGGAAATTTCAGGAGACTGACTGTTCAGACATATGTATATAAGGATGTTGACTGGTGTGTTTTTGTTAGTAACAAGATAAATTAAGACAATTTAAACATCAATAAGAGGTGCCTGGTTGAATTATGGCACATCCATAAAATGAATATTATGCAACAGTTAAAAATGATATTGATTTATATTCTTTGGCATGGATATATGTATAATATATTCATATATATTTTCAGTGAAAAGGCAGATTTTAAAGTAGTGTGTATGAAGTGATCCTACTTTAGTTAAAAATATAAGCATACATATAAATATATACCTATCAATACAGAATTTAAAAATTCTGAAAAGTTGTGCCAAAATGTTTGCAGTGGTTATACTTGGGATTATAGGTATTTAAAAATGTATCTGCTTATCTTAATTTCTGATTTTCTATAAAGAATGCAAGGTTTTAGTATAATAATATAAATTGATTTTGTCTTTAAAGGGGAATTGGAGGATAAATTAACCTAGGTTTTAAAGGGGAATTGGGGGCATTGATAAGTCGATTACTTCCTGCCTTCTCAGTTTCTGTTTTTAGAGACCCTAGTCTATGCTCACCTCTTTCCTATTCGTAGACTCCATTTGTCCTGGACATCTCCTCTGTGGACCTGGGATTGAGACTGTGACAGGCAGAACCAGAAGATGAGTGGACAAACAGCACGGGGTCCAGAGTTGGCACTGTGACAGCCACAGCTATGGGAAGGCTGAATTAGGGGCCAGCAGAGAGGCCCTGAACAAGCCTTGAAAGCCAGCCTGCAAAGAGGGAACCGGGGCAAAGAGAGCTGTCAGAGGGGAGCCGAGCTGACAGACCCAGGGGGCTGCTGAGAAGCAGAAGGAGCAGCCTCTCCATCGGACCTCCAGCTCCTCTTACAACACAGCCTGAGTCTATTTCATTTTTGGTTTTTAGAACACCTATGAAATTTTTTGTTTTATTATTTAAAATCCCTTTACCTGAGTGGATTGGATGAGTTCCTATTCACATGGTAGGCTTGATAAAGACAGAAAGGTGTACTCCAAGAGCAGCAGCAGGCCAGGGCTGAGGGAGGGGCCCTGAGGAGGCTGCTCTCACCAGTTCACCACTGTCCACAGCCTCCACTAGAGGCTCTCCCATGTTCAGCACCAAACTGGGCTTTTACTTTTCCATCTTTAGCCATGAAGACTGGGAAACTGGTGTGGCAGTTCTTTTTCAAGAACTGGTTGAAAAAACTGAGGAGTAAAATCTTGACAAATGTTTCTCTGGGGTTAGTTGTAATTCCTAAGTCATACCTTACCAAAAATGCCATTTTGTGAATCTCCTTAAAGACTTTTGAAGGGGAGGAATTTCACAGTGCAGCTCTCCTTTCAATATTCTGAATTTTGTTGTGCAGAACTTAGCCTAATGTGCTTGACAACCTTGGAGAAAAAAGCACTACGTAAATGCATCATCAATATAATAATATAAATTGAATTGGAATGTTCATTCTGTTCTGCCGAGTTTCTGTCCTGAGCTGATTATGTCTGAAATGGTTCTTGTTACAAGCTTACTCATTACGGGGAACTCACTGTTCTGTTCCAGCCCTCTGTCAAGTACCACCTGTTTGGCACTTTCTACTCTTATTTTTTTTTAAATCAAGTGGCCCATTTTGTGAGGACTTGGAGCTCAGTCATGACACTAGAATCACAGTGTACTGCTTCTTTTGATCAAGTTTTTCTGTTGTAAGCTAAGGTTGCCTTTGGAAGAGTCAAGGATGACAGTTTGGATACTCAGTTGTTGACAAGGTCAAATGGTGGCCCGACATATGATGATCTGAACATTTGCTCTAATAATCTTCTCCTAGTTGCATAACTCATCTTTTGCCATTATACCAGAAGTGTGGGCTTTTTGCAGTATCCTAAATAACTTGCCATTCAAGTGAACTGGAGAAGTATCTAAATTATGTATTGCTAGGGACAGGTCTTTTTTACTAGAGGTTTTATTTTTTAGAATAGTTTTGGAATTACAGGAAATACAGAGGCTAGTACAGGGAGCTCCCATCTGCCTCTCCCCATGCCCCAGCACCAAGTTACCCCTACTACTGACATCTCATTTAATAAACCGATAACAATTGATGAACCAGTAATGAAGCAATTTACTACAATTAATGAACCAATATGGATACATTATTAATTAAAGTTCATAGCTTATTCAGATTTTTAAAATCTTTTTCCTAATGTCCTCTTTCTGTTCCAGGATCCCCATCCAGAATTCCATAGAGCATATAATTGCCATGCTTCCTTAGGCTGCTCTTGGCTGTATAAAACAAAAAACCAAAATAAATTGGAGCCCTGAGGAACAACCTCTAGAGACACAGGTACCGAGATGCACCTTCTCCTGTGGCTCTCGCACTGGGCACACCCCACTCTTCCCTTACATTGGCCGGCAGCTTAGCACTGGTAAGACAGGCTGTCATCTTCACGAATGACTTAAAAAGTGAAGAATAAAAAATTTTCAAAATATATGGAAAACAAAAACTGTTAGGCTGGAGAAAAGAAAAACAAGGACATGCAAACAGAACAGAGAGATGCCATAGGGGGAGAACAGACCAGACCCCAAGGTCCGTGCCTTATATGGAAAGGGGACAGCTCTCCCTGAATTCCATCCTGATGTGCCAACTAAGACCCAGATGTCAGCCTCCTCCCTCTTGGAAGGAAAAAGGTTTTTAGTTGACTATTATGTCACCTTTAGCCAATCATACCTCTCAACACCCCCCTAAGATAGTTTGCCCACTCCTCCCCCTCCTAATCCCTTATAAGCCCCCCACCTCCCCAACTGTGTGTGACTTCTCTGGCCTCTGACAATAAGGCCACAGAACCTCACCCGGGGGTATTTAAATAAATTACCTGGCCCTTTGTTGCCTCTCTTTGCCTGCTTATTCCGGCTAGAATTTCTCTTACACTAACAACTCAACAATAATAAATTCTCTCAAGTAGAGTTTTAGTATTTACTATCCCAATGGAAATATCAATATGTTTATTAAACCCCTGAAGGTCATTATTCTAACATAAAGTTGGTACCAAAGTATGGCTTTTCTCCCTCCTAGTGTCCTAGGTGACTCAGCATGGTATTGTCTGGTCATTGTCTGTGTTCCTGTCCACTGAAGACCTTTTATGCCCAGTCAAGTGCCAAATCCTTTCTTTATTAAAACACTTCTGAGTTCAAAGGTTCTAGATGATTTAGAGGGCCACTTCCTTTCTTGCTGAGGAAAGGTTCTAGGCAGATCTTTAAGCAAATATGTTCCTGTTGGCCTCATTGTGACCACATCTTCTTAGCTATGGCTGATTAGGCCAGCTGTGGACATTGATCCAGGACAATCTGTAAGTTATGAGGTCATGGAGCAAGAGCTTCGTTTAACCAGAACAATGGGAATTAAATTGGAAAAATCAGAATTTCTGGGGAAAAAACCCTAGAGAATTAAGGCAGCAAAGCCATAGGGCAGAAGGGTCATGAAAGGTGATGAAAAACAGAAATTATGAACAAGCAAAAGTCATGAGTAAACCAAAATGAGTGAAAGAACCAGATGATGTAGGTAGTTGTTTATAGCAGTAGGAAATTTATAAGGAGAGACAGTAAAAGGCTGACTACATTATACTGGTGGAACTCTGTGAATTCCTGGGGCGGAGGGGCTGCCGAGGTAACCAGGATCTAAAATGGCCTTGGATTCCAGGCCATCTCCCAGTTCATGAGCTTCATTCCTTCTTTGAGAGGCCAAATATTTCAGGTATTCTCAGGTTCCACAGATATTCATGTTGTCCTCATTTCCATATGCACCCTTATGTTATCCAGGTATTGTCCTTCAAGGTGACATAAGGGGAGTTTAAACAGCACACATGCCTGGTCTCCATTCAGGTTGCAGGGGTGATGATAAGCACTGTAAATGATCTAACCCTCTTCAGCTCAGCCTCTTTGCTTTGCATGTCTCAGAGACGTTCCAGCATGTTTCATAGAGGTTGACCTTCATCCCCAATATAGGGAAGTTGCTTTGTAAAAGCCCAATCAATGTAATAAAAAATAATTTAAATCATGGGAAAAAAGGGTGTATCCCCCAAATTTCTTTGGTCAACTCCCACCTACTAGCATTGAGTCCTTTTGTTAACTGACTTACTACAATCAAGTTAGTTAATTCATTGATTTCAGACTACTTACAGGCCTTCTCTTCACCTGGTCTCTAATAATAAGAATCACTAATATTTATATATGCAGGTGCTGATTTAGGAAATGTACCTATATTAATTCATTTATTCCTCATGTCAACCCTCTAAGAAGGTATAATCATTCTCTTTTTGTATGCAAGGACATTGACTGGAGTTCATTCAGGTAATAAGTGAGATTTGAAGGATATCTGTCTGATATTAGAGACTTAATTCTTAACCAGAGGCTATGTTCTCTGATGCTCACCAGCCCGGTGACCGAGTTCTTCCTGCCTTCTGATAGCCAGCCCTGAGGCAAACATCCAGTTCACTGCTCACCTGGAATTCCCTAAGGCCTAGATCCTCCTTCAGTGTGCTCAGCCTGCCTGTAGCCAGGTAATTATCCACTGATATGGAGACGAACCTCTCTCTCCACCCCTGAGGATATGCAAATGCACTAAAGCCAGGTGAGATATTCTGGAAATATTACAGTTTTACCCACACTCATGTTACACTGATCTCTTGCTGGGGGAGTGGGTGACACCCCTTATTCAGCCTCCTAATACCTTTTACTAACATAGGCAGAAGGGAAAAGAGGGCCTACTTCAAGTTGTCCAGTAGCATCTTTTTCTGTTCTGGGAACTCCCCCTCCAGAGAAAGGCCCAGTGCTACAAGGGCAATCCACCCTTTCTGAGCAGGGTCTAGTGGGAGAAAGAGCCTAATTAGTTGCTTTTCCAGGAGCCACTTGCTCTTTCCTTATAGGACAAGCCTGTCTGTTATTACAGAAAATACCAGTTACTCTTCCCAACCTACCTTAAAACTTAATGCACAGGTACGCACCTCAGTACTGACAGCCAATTCACGGGCCTTGGGGAAAGGCTGCTCTTCTTGGAAGAGAGGAAGCATCCCACTTTAATTTTCTGAATATGATTAATCTGCATGCGACCTCTGAAGCCAATGCAGCCTTTTGGGGTGATTAGCAGGTAGCATCAGTGTCACACTGTGACTGTCAGAGCACAAAGAAGACAAGTACTTGGGTCTCTGAGCTATTGCAGTAAACTTGGAACTTCCTCATCTTGACTATCTTGTTATAATGATGGTAGTAATAGTCATAGGAATTTATTATTACCAGCAATGAGAGTAGACAACACTTCTATAGAGACTTTTATGTACCAGGCACATGTAATTACTTAGGAGATTTTAAGTATCTGCATTGGTTAAACCAGACCTTTCAGTTGGGTGTTCTGTTATTTGCAGCTGAAAACACCCTATCTGATATGTTTGTCACTCTGGTCTGGTTTTTATTCTTGCTAAGCCTTAAGGTCCCTGACAGGCTTCTTCAGAAAGCAAGCTGGAGCCAGTGCCCTCCAAAATAGGTGATCCTCCCCTCATGGGCTGAATTTTTTTTTTTTTTAGGACCCTTTAATGTAACCCTTCTGTGCAAGCACCCTGAAGTCTACACAGAGGGTTCTGGAAAACTGGGTGTGAACTTGCCACACCTTCGTTTTCAGCCTGGTGATTTCTGAGTTACACAGACAGCAAGACTCAGGACAGGCACAGATCCGAGAAGACAACTATCTTACAAGAACTTCTGAAATGAGGGCTTGGAGTGAGGACGGGGAAATAAATACTTTTGAGATTCCTCCATTACTCTCATTGCTTCCCTGTGATATCTCACAAAGCCAGTCGGGTTACTCGAGGGGCTCAGGCTCCCCTGAGGACTTGTAATTAGCCCATGGCAGTGATTGTTTATCTGGACCTGTCTGCCTGTAGCAATCATTTTCCTGGCTTACACACTCCACCTGACAGTACCCTGCCTATATTACATAACTTTTACATAATCAAATAAAAGCACCATCACCAAAGAGCCTTATAAACTGTGAATTATTGTACCAATATAACTTACGATGATCACAAAGATTTATTCATTACCCACTTTCAATATTACTGGCTCTGGGCCCTAGGAATATATTTATATCCTACTCTATTTTACTGCCTTATTCAACTGTCAACATAACCAGGTTTTCCACCAAATATATTGACTTGGTCAGAACAGTAACATTTTCTCTCATTGCTATTGAATATGTCTTCACATGTTTAATAATTATGACTAATGTTGGTCAACATTTTCCAATTTATAGTTTGCTTTCCACATATGTTATCTCCTATGAGCTTTATAACAACCCCCATTAAAAAATGAGAAAATGGAGACTCAGACTTGCCCAAGATGATTGTGGAGAAAGTGGTCAGTCAGGAAAAGAACAGTTTCTTCTGAAGTCAAGGAAAGTTCTTTGTGCTGCGATGTGCTGAACCCTCTTTAGACTGTGCATGGCTGTGAGATGAAGGAGCTCAGGGGGAGAAGCTGCAGTTTAGTAATGAAGGATAGGCATACCTGGGACAAGCTGGGAAGAGCCTTTCAGGACTAGGGGTGCTGTGGGGGAGACATTTAATGAATTGGTGATGACATCCTGAATGACCACATGGTAGACTTTGTAGGTTCCTAGACAAATTATTTGGGCAAGTCATGTGCCTCAGTTTCTTCATCTGTAAAACAGACCTCCCAAGAGTACTCACCTCATAATATTGTTGGTTTATGTGAGTTAGAACAGTGCTTGCCATATAATAAGTGACACCTAAAAATTTGCTATTTTGGTCTATATCCTGTATGAACACCTAGTGTGGTTCAGGAGTGAGATAGGGCAACCCATTTGTTTTTCTCTTTCTTTGGATCTTTCTCTTAACATTATCTTTGGGAAAGATAAGGATACTATGTAGATCACAGAGCCCGTACATGAATGTCCTCAGGGATCGTCTAGCCTTGAAGTAAGCACCCTGGTAGTGAAGTGAAACTTGAACTTAAATGAAAACTGTAATATTCAACTCTGTTCACTATTTAAAGAGTTCTTTAAAAAGCTTAATAAAGATCAGCAGGGTCAGCAGGGTATTAAACACATCTTCCAATGCAATATTTTAATGAGGTAAGTATATAGCAAGGCCTTGGATTAATCTTCTCTTAAACAGCCCATGAGCTCAAGACACAGAGAAAAATATCTTCAAAAAAGTGTGGAGGCTTTTATTGAGCCCACATATCAAATGCAAGAATATTACAGGTGCTTGACTCCTAACCCCCATCTGGCTGGCTTTGTCTCTCCTTAAAATTCTGAGGCAAAAATGGTTACCCCAGAGGGAACTTGACATTGTCCCTTCGTCATCCCTTTCCATCTTTGGAAGCAGCAGCCTCTGGGTTTATCTCAGGGCTGGTTGGAGGGCTGGGCCAGTTGTGCCCACTGAGGTTGTCCTCTGCCCCGGGGGAACTGAGAGCTTCTTTGCTGAGGCCCCACAGTATGTCTGCAATGCAAAGACTGTCTTTCCTCTGAGACCTCACAGTTTATTTTTAACAACTGGTACCAAGGCCTTGTGTTGTTTTCCTGCATCAGAGCGTGGGCAGCTAGGACGCACACATGCAATTTCAGAGCATGGGAGCCATTTGTCTAGTGTTAGTCATTAGGAGGTGGCTGCCGCCTCCTCGGCAGTACTTTATAACCAGGCCATTTTAGGTTGCCTGTGCTTATGTATAGAGTTTAATTTTGAGTTCTTTAGCTTAATTTTGTCCTTTGAGTTCTTTTATAAATAACAGCATCTTGTGATGATTATTTTTTTCTTTTTCAAAAAGGAAAGGACTAGTATATAAAGCTCTGAAATGAGAGAGAGAGGGGAGATGGGAAGAGAGAGAGGGAGAGCCAGCTGGGGGGAGCAAAGAGAGGGAGGCAACTCTTCTCTTTTTCCTTTATCTTGGACACTGTGAAGCAGGCACAAATGACCTTAGTGGACTTCAAAGGAGAGATGGAGTAGATGATTTCTGTGGGGTTTGATTTGGTAAGTTGGACATGGATTGTCCGATTGCCCCATATATCCTCTCCATTTTTTGCTCTGATTTATTCCTTTGAGTTAAGCATTGCCTTCTCTAGGAGGCTCTATAAAAGGCATACCTTTCGAGAAGGCTTACCAGGACATTTTAAATGCTTGATAAGAATGAAATTTTCAGATTGGTGGTCCCCAAATCCAAGTCTCTGGTGTACTTACTTGTTAAACATACAGATTTCAGGGCCTCACCCCAGACCTGGAGAGGAATCAGAACATCTAATGACGTGAACTTACATCTGTATTTATGAAAAAACTTCTTAGGTATTTGAATGATTTTGGAATTTCTTACAGACTCCAGGCATACTTCCCATGCCTGATTTGTCTTCCTAGGAAGGAAGGAAGGTCAGAGTAGCAGACTGTACTGTCTTTGGGGAGAATAAAGATTCTAGACGGAGGGAGTAAAGGAGGAGACTTTAAAAAGGCAGTGGAAGTTTCCAAAATAGTTTGCCTACCTCATGGTTTTGCTCTTAGCTACATCAGTAGAGAATGTACTTTCATCAAAAGCCATCTTTATTATTACAATTTCATGAAACAGTTACAGAAGTACATGTTTTCTTTGTGGCACTTCAAATAGTGATGCCAATCAACAAGTTGATACTGATTCTTTGGCCTTCGTATTTTGCTGGTTTGAATACAAAGCCAGTTTATGTCAAAGAAGAGAGAGCTTAATAATTAATTAAAAAGAACACACATACATTCATTTAAATCAGCAGGTTATTTCAATTTACCTGTAGGTCTGATTATCATGGATGGAAGTCCTATTGACAAAACATCATAATTTTACTTTCAGTTCCTGTTTTTCCTCAGTTTCCTTATTTCCTGCCTAACATCTAATGGAAGAGATTAGAGTAGATTCTATTACTGGGACACATGAAGGTAATAATGGGTGTACATGTGCTATTTTTTCAATACCTGTAAAAGAAACAAGGATTGAACATTATATATTTGCTGTATATTTGCTTTGTAGTGAAAGTGCATAAACTAACAGAAGAAACCCAATTAAGTGTCTTGGTTTTTGGTAATAAGAATGGCAGTTCATTTTTTTAACACTGGTTCACTCATGTTGAATTGAAATTAAGATTGGGAGTTATATTGTTGGTAAATAAAAAAGAAACAAGATATTTGAAACCATGGAGTATATTTATTCATTCATTTGGTCATTTTAACTAATAGTGGGTTCAGATATTACTTCCAGAAGCATTTAGACGACAGAATTAAAAGCATTCCAAAGCCTTCAAAACACAAACATGCTGTAACAGTGCAAGGCTTCTCTTCTAAGGTTGGGCTCTTCAGGAAATAGATTCTGATGGAAATCCATTTCCATAGATGGAGGTTTTCAAGCAGGAAGTTTCCTGGGGTGTGCTCCTGGGAGCTACCCCTGTGAGTTAGTGAAAGGAGGGCTGTGGAAATGCTAAAGCCCCCCGCCAATCCCATGAGAACTCAGGAATGGGATGACCCTTCAGAATGATGGCAATTTCTAGAAAGGGTCTGAGCGGAGTCATCAGCCTCCTGTATTCCAAGGGGTCTCTGGAAGTGTACTACAACATCCACTGGAGCTGCCTTTGCTTTTATACAATCACTGATGCATTACCTCCTGCAATATATGCCGATACCTGTCTCCCCAACACCCCAAGATCTGTGCTCTCACTTACAGCATATCATACCTTTTTCTTTAGACTTTCTGGTTGCTGAAAAGCATTAACAGAACACATTGAGCAACTTTAAGATGACAAGTCTTGGCATGTTTTCACAGGAGGTAGGTTTCGGAGTTGAAAGGTCATGAATACCGTTATTGGTAAAAAGACTTGGGCCTCATATGAAGGGAAGAGGAGGACAGGGAAGAGAAGCTAGCTAATAGTTACATGTATGGACCTACTGTGTGCTAGGTCCTGTGCTAGATTCTAGATATGAAGCACCAAATTAGACACAGTAGGAAAGCACAGGCTTGCAAATTAGTTGGCCAGGGTGTGGCACAAGGAAAGGTATTCCAGTAGCAGAAACAGGGTATGAAAGGCCTGAAGGCCTGGACCTGCTTGAGAAACTCCAGCCATTTAGACATTGTTGAAGATTAGTTTTAGAGAATGTTATATTAAGTGGCAAAGCTTGAGAAGTAGGTAGTTCATAGAAGCTTTGATATCTTGCTAAGCAGTATTTGTATCTTGAAGACAAAGGAGAATTTCTGAAAGCTGTGTGTGTATTTCCTCCTTAAAGAGTGACATGATCAGATGTACATTCTTGAGAACTCACTTTGTCAGTACCATTTAGACCATTTGTTCTTCATTTTATATAAATGCTGTGGTTACTCAGGAAATTAAAGCTAAGAATGATAGTGCTTAAAATATGCTGACCTTGCTTCATACTTGCTTTTTTCTGTTAAATAAAAATAAATGTGAGTACTCACATTTATTAGCTCCATACAATATTTTAGTCTTCATTAAAAATCAAACAAATCAATTAACCTGTGCCAGCTATGTTAGAAATTCAAGCTGGTGCTCTCAGTTTATCCGGAAACAATCTAATAAAATTTAGACAGAATTTCCTAGGAACATATTTGGCAAAGAAAAAAGTATTCTTGGATATAATGAAAATGTAGAGCAAAGGTGCAGTCATATATCCATCGATCTACCCATCCATCCATATCTGTTCTGGCTCACTTGAAGCACTGTATGAGACACTGGTGCTACAAAGATTAATAAACTTAGCTTGTCTGTTCAAAGAGGTTAGGATCTAAGTTCAGAGACACATATGTAAATGGATGTTGGCAATACTATGTGCTAATGTAAATGCTATTATAACAAAATGTTTTCAGACAGAATGGACATACAATTTACCTTAAAAAGGTTAATTTAAGCATTTCAAATTAGAATAACAGGGTTGAAGTTCCAGTAGAGTATTTACTATCCAGGTAACCTTAATTATGTTATTTGACCACACTGACATATAAGTTTTAACAAATATAAACAAAAGGTAGTTTGTACCTTATCCAAAAGAATAAGTTGAAAAACCATTCAAAGTTAGAGTTCAGTAATGTTGATGCATATGAGACAAGTACATAAAACCCCAAAATGTTCATACATATCTTTCTTGAGAGGCTACCTTCCATCAGTCCTAGGTGCCCATGCATATTCTTGCTGGATAGGCCAAGAATTCAAGGGCCTGACCTGACCATTTTTTCCTCTGTCCATTTTTCAGGCTTGTGTTTGCAGCCAGCTACTTTGAGGGATGAAATAAAATCTCCACCCAAGGAAAGAACAGCTTACTTCTGCTGATTATTCAAATGGAGAATACTCTAATCTCCACGTTCCTCTGCCAGTGCTGTCTGCTATGTGTGCAGGTGTCGTGATGGGCCCATACTTTATGCCCGGAGATGGAGAGGCCACATGAGCATCATGCTGACATTCTGGCTACTGCTTCTACTATGAATAATAAAGTTCTTTTTCTGACACAGGATTCTCATGTCTTCTGCCAGCATTCATGAAACAGTAACAAGCTGGCATATTAGCTTGTAATTAGTGTAAAATTTCAGACCCTGTATGGTTCTTGAAAATAACTATAATAGATATTTAATACCATAATAAAAGAAATCTTACTGTCTGTACCATTAAAATTATGGTATATACAGGTAATTTATGGAAAAGGTACTTTTGACTTGAACAAAGAAAATGCCATATTTTATTAACATTATACCTTTTTTTAATGTTAACAAGCAAATAGAAAACAATGTCATATTCTTGCAGGCATAGATTAAATATTAAAGATCAATTTTCTCAAATATTTTTACAAGTTAAATGCAACTTCATTCAAAACTCAAATAGGATGATACTTAATTCTGAAGTTAATGTGGGAGAATAGTCCAAGGGGTTTATCTACAAAATACTAGAAAAGAGAAGTAAGTAGCACAGAGGTTAAATTTATGCAGGTGGCAGTATGGTCACAGAGCAGATAATGATGTGGCCTTGTCATTAGAATTGTATGAGTTTGAGCCTTGACTATGTCACTTAAAATGTGGAACTTAGCCAAGGTACTCAACTTCCATAAGTCTCAGCTTTATCCTGTGTACAGTGGGGCTTGTAGCAGCAACTACTTTGTGAGGTTGTTGTATGGATTGAAGCACTTAGTAATGTGTGTGGAACTATTATTAGTTTTAACTGGTACTTAAATGTAACAAAAAGCAAGAAATTCAGAGAAATGAATCAGAATTTGTCTATCATCTTTGATCCATCCATCCACCCATGTAAGGAATATAATTTATAATAAAGGAAATAGATAACTAGTGAGAGAACATACACATGTATATTTGTGTATATTGAATGTAGTACTGAATCCCAACCTTTTGAATTGACACCTCATTATATGTATGTGTACGTGTGTATAAGTATACTATAGATATAAACTTTATATATATATTTCCCTTCTCTATTCACCTGTGATATTTTCTTTATTATAAATGTTTATGTATTACTATGCATGTATTTATCCATACATGCAAATACATATACAGACATACACACTATATACATTATGTAGATATAATGCATATACACATATATAAATACATATATATATATACACACAAACATCAGTAATAAAGGCAATGACAGTGAGTAGACAAGGGAAATATATATGTGTGTGTGTTTATATCTATAGTATGCTTCATACACGTAGCTGTTAACTTCAACAGTTTGGGAGTCAGTTCAGCATTCAAAGTAAAGAAAGCTTCCCAGTAGACTAATAATTCAAAAGAAGATCCCTTAAAGCACACTAAACTTTATTTGATATGTAATCCTACCTACTAGGAAATACTTAATGCAAATTCTCAGCGAATAAGCTCTTCTTTCGTTTCTTCAGGCTCCCAAAATCAAATACAGGCTCTGGTGCAAAGGTTAATCACACCCCTTTAAAGGAAGACCCTCTAAAATCTGATTGCCAAGTCTTAGGGGAAAGCTGTAAATATGTAAGTAAGTTCTGAATTAAATTTAAGGGTATTTTAATTATAAAAGCATTAATGACAGCAGGAAATTTAATGAAATAGTAGACCATGAAATCAGTTTTATCATTTTAATACATAACAGAATATGACAAACTCTGTAAGACTCTTGTTCTCTTTCATGTCCATTACCATTTCCTTCTATTAGTTTCTACAAATAGAAAATTACATACAAATTGAGTTTGACCGAATCTCTGTTAAAATCAGGCAATCTGATTTGGTATTATATAACCTCACTGAAATTTCATTTAATTTAGAAAGGGCTTCTACAGGTGCTGTGAATACTAACTACTTTTCTAACAACACATATGTAGATCTGGTTTTGACAGGGGAACAATCCTTGTGCTGAACAATAGATCAAGATTTTAGCAGACAGAATGATGACGGAAAGAAAGGGAGAGCTTGACCCAACCTCCTCTAGGAGGGATTTCAAAAGCATTTCTTGAAATGGTCTGAAAATATTTACTCTTGCCTAAAACAATTCTTTCAGAGAAAAAGTTGAAGATTCAGATGTCAGGTCTGACTATCTCCAAATGTGGCATGTTTGTGTCTCCCCTGTGGTCTCTGTGAAGAATAAAAAGCCTTAAAAAGTAGGTCTTATGTGCTTTCACTGTACCAACTGGATCGTTATTGTATCAGCATAGTGTAAATTGGTAATTATTTGAAGTTTTCTTAATCTTTCCCACTGATGAGAAGTGCTTCAAAATCAAGTGTTTTAGCAGGAGGTTCGTTTGTTTATTTTAGAGGGAAGGACCAAATCTAGAAGGGGACAGGTGACCCTTGGAGGAAGAGTACAGAGTTTAAAGGAAAGAGGAGGGGGAATCTGGGTGCTGATAATGATCTTGACCTGGGTCGTGACCACTGCGTGTGTGGTTTGTGAAAATAGAGTCACAGAGTTATACTGTGTGGAGTTTTCTATATATACATTATATGACATTTTTTAAAACTACAAATTAATCACCTTAATCTCTTAAGAATTCAGTTGCTTGAAATAATGTAAAAAATCTCAAGCAGTAAAAATTTCTGAAAATTTTTAGGCTTGGCTTTATTTTGCCCATCACAAAGATTAAACGCAAATAATAGGATTTCTATCTCCTTTGAATCTGGCTAATCCACTGTGACTTGTTCAATCCAATCTCCTACCATCCATCCAGTGGAAGTATCCTTAAGCAAGCAATCCTACAGAATCCTAAAATGAATGCGTCAGCCATTGATTTATTTTGATTGGTGTTTGCAACTCTCTTCCAGCACCTAATTTGTATTGAATCCCAGCACCTAACAGATAATGAATCACACATTCATTTAGGCAAATTGTTCTTCTGAGCATCTAGAAATGTTAACTTGCTCCAGAGGATTTTTTTCACATCCAGCTACTCTCTTCTCCCTTTTGGTTAACTCTTGTCTTCAGTGGTATGGCAGACAGTTTTATCCCCTAACTCTGTATTTCTTAAGGAGATTACTGCAAAGTCAGGATGGGAAGCAATACCCAGTAATAAAAATAGCACAAAACCAAGAATCAGAATAAGAATCCATTGGTTTCAACCCAAGCACTACATTTCAGTAGCTTTATGACCTTGGGCAAACATTTTATAAAATAGGGGTTGAATATCTGCTCTCATGGGTTTTTTTATGAGGATTGAATAGACAATGTATATGAACATATCTTGTATGTCATAAACAGAAGTACAGGAGTTATTATGGTAATGGAGCTTATTTATTGTAGGCTATGTGTGTGTGCACAGGGGCAAGGAGTTACTGTGGCTTTGTAAATATTTTTAGCTCTTCTCCAGTAAAGAGGTATTCACAACCACATCCAAGACATGGGAAAACAGAACTGTTTTTGTTCCACTTCTGGGCACTTCATTAGGCATCTTTCAAAGGCAGTGATAGCTAGGCTTGTAGGGAAGATGCTAAATTATAGCGCAAACCCTGTGAGACAGGACAGTCCTCTTCTCTCCTTCCAGACACCTGTCTGAAAGAATTTTGTGTTTGTCCTCAATTTGCCATGTTGGGAGCTTCCCAGATAACCAGCCCAAACTGGATTGTGACAGCAGCATGTAGGTCGTTTGAAACATCTTGGAGCAAGTCTGTACAGAAAATATTAAATGAGCTTAACATTTTAGGCTCCAATGATAATGGACAATGGGTCAAAGGGTATCTATTAAAAAGTGGGTTGGGTGAAAAGTGACTTCCACTTTTCATTCAGCAAAAGACTGAGACCATTCATTTAGAGGTGGATTATTTCTTTGCTCAAGAAGACGTTTCATTATGGGAAAACTATTGTATAACCTTGGACTGTCTCCTGTAGAATCTTGGGTACCCCATCCACATTTAATTCAAGCAATATTTAAAAAAATATCCCACTTCAACCTTGCTGAATTTCTGAAACTTACCTCAAAGGGTTTGTAAGGTTACATGGTCCAGAGGGAGTTGGAAACTAAATAGAATTCTTTAGCTTTACAATTTCTTCACCCAGCTGGAGCTTACATATACATTATTTACTGCACTTCAGAGTAGTAGCCTCTCCCTTGTTCTTAAGAAACAGATAAGCCATAACTAATACTTAAAGAATTACAAATGCAGAGAATAGCTTAAAATAAACATAAAGATGTTTGCAATTCTCATGGAAAATAACAACTCTATTCCAAGGAATACAGGCCATAAATATGTCCATAGACCAGAGTACTAAATCTTTTTCAGGGGAAGCCTGGTGGCTAAGCAAGTTAATTATATTGTTGTCCTAGGGGCTGGATGGAAGGTCATGTAACGCCTTCAAATGCTTTCTGCAGTTCTATATGAAAGGAAAGGAGCCACACACAGCAACAATTCACCGGAGAATTCCGCTTTATTAGGGAAAGGTGCTGGGTTATATAGGAAGGGGCATGGGGTGATTGTGGTGTTACTTCTACGGGGCTGGTGGCTATTGGCTAGGTGCTGGGATTGGGAGGGGGGAGAGAGGTGATTGGGCTTCAGGTGGCGCCAGCGGGAACCGAGGACTCGGAAGAGAAGCAGGAGGTTCACCATCTTATGGGTGGGGGCCCTTCACTATACATTAGAAGAACGGCACTCTCATCAAAGTAGCAATCAAGCCTGCCCCTCTTGCATTCTCACTTCATTACATGGTTTGAGAAGCTACAGCTGTCTAGCCATCACCTGGCGCAATTTAAAGAGACAGAAAAGGGCGCACGGATGGGAGGCTGGAGAAGGAGCATTCCAGTCACCGCCTGCCCTCCCCTACCACAAGAAGGGCTAGGGCATTTTTTTTTAGTAAGGAGGCCTGTGGGGGGGAGGAGTGGAGGATACAGAAAGAGTTGTCAACCCAGGAATTGGTGTCAGGTGCAGATTCCACGGGGACCTGCATAGGGAAGGTAGAATTCTCTGCGCTGTGAATTGCAGCAGCCATTCACTTCCCTCACTGGTCTATAACTGGTGTCTAATGTTTTGTGTTGCATTCCGTGTGTTAAACGTTGGCTTGGCTGAGCTGTCTCTTTAGAAGTACAAGTCTTCTCAAGAGGGGCTACTCATTAAGCCACTTAACACCGCAGTGTGAACGAATCTGGAAGGGTAAGGCTGGTGGGGAGGGAGGAGTAGGGACTGAAAGGATGCCAAGCATCAAGCTCTGAAGTGCGCAGGGCCTTGCCCCGCAAGGCAGCCGGTGGGCCTCTGGCAGGGGAGGCGTTCTGGCTGTCCGTGGCTTCCTTGCCTGCGCTTGCGCAGTCCTGGTGACACGTGACTAGGGAGGGCGGGCCGGCGCGGAGCGCCCACCTGCTCCCGTGGTCCTGCTACTCGAGTCTCCAACGCTTCCGATCCTCATCCTCCTCAGGGTTCCTCCCCACCACCCTCCCTCGGCCCCCAGCGCGTTCTGCAGGTCCCGCGGTGGCCTGCTCGCGCTGGTGCGCCCCCACAGCCGGAGCCGTGGCGCGCAGGGCAGCTATCCAAGGGCGGAACAGACACGTGAGGCCGTGGAAGGAAGCGCGCCAGGCTGCCTAGAGGAGGCAAAGCTGGAGGGCAAGTGGATAACGTTCTGGAACACGGGCCCTTCCTGTGGGCTGGGGACCACCGTCCTCCACCCTCCACCAGGGCCACGCAGAAGGAAAGGAAATAGATGCAGGTGAGGTATCTTGGTTGGAATTAAGGATGAATTGTCATCCCTCCTTTTAAAAATAGAGTAGGCGGGAGGGAGGGTTTGTCCTAACCCCGGATACACTGCAGAGGAAAAGTGGGAGAAAAGAAAACAGTTTGGAACTACAACAATTTTCCAATTTTTTAAGGTTATGAGCCCCCCCCTTTTTTTGAGTTAAATTGTATATGAACTCTACCAAAGCTAAACTTCTCTGGTTGAACACAGGGTAGGAAGCCAGGAAGCCAGTCCCGTAATTTCTCTTTATCCTGCTGAGGCTCTTCTGAGGAATCCTAGGCTTTTCTGAAACACAAATTAAAAATCCCTGATACAGTGTTTTTAGCTTACACAGTGTTCTCTGTACTCTATCCCATTGGTTCTAACAAAAGACTGGTATCATCATCATAATGTGCTAAGGACATGGGGCCAAGGGATCTGAAGGAAGTGGTCCACTTAGACTCAACTCAACAGGGACCTGCACCAGGCATTCGGGCCACAAAGAAACAACCCATTGACCAAGCACACTGCGCTGTCTCCTGAGGTGCCTCCAGACTTGTAAGGACCCCAGAGGTGCTACCACCTGGAACCTCAGTTAGGAAGTCAAGACAGTGTGACTGCATTTGAGTCGTTCCACTTCTAAAACACAAAGCTGGGTTGCTGTTGGTGACTATGGAAGGGCACAGAGCAAACGGGGATTCTGTGATGAGGCGCTCCTGATGTGTCTGATTATTCTTGCTACTGCACAAATGATCCAGGGAGAAACTGTCCCTGGATCTGGAACACAGGAGTCAGCCAGAAGTCTGAGAGAAGGACTCAGTGAAACAGGAGAAGAAGATGAGGTGGCAGAAGAGCAAGAGGAGGCTTTTAAATTAATTGAGAAAAAGGAGGCAGATGTACAGTGGAAAAGCGGGCTTGGAATTGCTAAAGTCAGAAAATAAATAAGGCAATACTGTTCTGTCTAATTCCAGGCACATTCCAAGGAGGTGTGGGTCCACCTTCATCCCCCACTCTGGGCAAACCCTTTGAGATCAGCCTCATGGGGAGCAGGATCCGAGAACTCAAGTTTGAAGATGCTCTGCGCCTCTTGCTCTTGCTCCCATCTTAGGAGAATTCTTCCTGCCCTCCCTCCCTCCCTCTTCCATCCGTCTGTCTTCCATCCCTCCCTCCCTCCCTCCCTTCTTCCCTCCTTTTGCCCCTCTTTCCCTCCCTTCCTCCCTCCTAATCACGCAGTTTGCTTAGGTCTTGTATTGGCCTCAGCGCTGCTGCTCTCCTCTCTCCCCTCCCTCTTCCTGACTCACTCCTCTGATTTGCCTTCCTACTTCCTTTTTAGTCCACCCACATCTTCCTCTCCCTGAAATGCTTCTTCCTCTTTCTGCCTCCTCCATAGAGAAGAGAAAGAAGGACAGTAAGGGAATTCAAGGCCTGAATACCTTATTCTGTGTACCCCTGGCACCAACTATCAGGGGCAATTTGCTGTACTGCACTTTACAGCCAGTTCTGAATTTTCTACATGTATTGATATGTTGTAAAATATTCAAAAAGAAAAATCTTGGTTTTGCTGGGTGACAAATTATGATCTGTGTGGATGAGTGAGTGGCAGAAAATGGCTTTGGCAGGGGCAGGAATAGTATGCAGGCAAGAGCAGGAGCCATCCCCAAGCTCCCACCTTCCTTTCAGCTGCTACAAACACTCCCTGACTGGGACACCGTCTCAGTGGGCAGGATGAGACAAGGCAGGAAACACAGGGCCATTGTCCTGGGATCCCAGAGCAATAATTCTATGTCAGGGCTCCTGCCATGTTTGCTGAGGACATTTCTAGAGGCACTAGAGATCCTAACCAGTTTCTTGAGATGTGGTCTCTTGTGTACAACTTGCCAGCTTTACCTGTTTTTTCTGCTTTCCAACTAATCTAATTTCTTATGTTCAAGCTCTGGGAGCATGATATGTTGCTGTAGAGAAATACTGGCATGGTAATAAGCAGTGGTTAAGTGCAGAAAATGCAGAAAACCATGTTGATCATCAGCCTTGACCTCTCTCCTTAGCCTGCTACTCTTCCTGTGTTTATTAGCATGCTAGTGGTATCATTGTCCTGCAGTTCATTTGCATGTTTTTCTCTCTCCTTTTCTCTGTCATATACATGATAATCATACTCCAGCCCTTTCGTATTCTATCTGCAAAATGTCCATTGACTTTGTCCTCAGCTTAGGCTGCTCTTACCTCTTCTCTTGAAAGATGCCATTCTGTGATTCTCCTTTCCTATTCATCTTCCACATTCCAGATCATTTCCTAAAATTGGAAATGCAATTTTTATCCCTGGTATAAAACTGCTTCTGGCTTCTACTGGTTGGCATGATGTTGACACCCTAATGACCTGAACTCAGCACACTTTCCAGGCTCATCCCCCATGATATGCCCTTCCATCTCTCATCACAACCCTGCCCTTGTTTTGGCCCTTAGCCAGCCCCATTAGCCCCCTCTCCCCAGTCCTTGAATAAACTATATAATTGCCAGCCTTTATGCTTTGGGTCAAACTGTGTCCTTTTCCACCTCTCTGAACTGAACTTCCAAGGCAGAGCTCAAATGCTGCCCCTTCTGTGGAGTATTTTGGCAGCTAGGCAGAATGAAGCACACCCCGTCTGTTCTCATAGTACTTGGTAAATACAGCACTTGACACACCCGTCATTTTTCCCAGTATTAGAGTTATTTACAGAACTGTTTTTCCCAATAGACTGTAAACATTCCAAGATTAGGTTTGTTTGTTTATTTGGTTGGTTTTTTTTGGTTGAAATATCCCTAGCACATATCCTGGTATCAGCCAGACAACAAATGAGATACAATTAAAGCCTTGGTGATTTGGGTCTGTGTAGGGTGCTATTTGGTGACCCTGATATCACTTAGCTTTTCCTGAGGCTGGCACACATAGCAGTGGTATCTTTTTGGACAGCTAGGCCCCAGAAGTCTTCCCATTAGCGTAAGAGGAGTGCAACTAGGGGCTAACATGGGACTTTTCCTGTCTTGGGGTATTGTTTGAGGCCTGAAAGCTGAGAACAATGGATTTCAACTATCTATACATTCTAAGGCAGATGTTAGATAGTCTATGCAGAATTTACAAAAGGAGTAATAAAAACTAGTTCTATCAGCAATATCTAGACTACAAAAGAAAATATTATGATTTCATTAACTGAAGTGATCTCTAAGCCAGTCTCCCCAATTTCATCCTTTCTCCTTTGTGTTCTTAGCCACCAGAGTGATGCTTGTCAATTGTGCCTCTCATCTCTAGAAACCACCAGGACTTTCACGTGGATTGAAAGCCCAAATCCTTGAAATGGCTTCTGGGATCCAGCAAAAGCAGCTTTCATTTACCTCTTGAGACTCATCTTTTGCTAAGCCTCCTCATACTCTTTCTGTTCCAGCCACACTGGCCTCCTTGCTGTTCTTCAAACATGCAAGCACAGTCTTGCCTCAGGGCCTTTGCACCACCTTTTCCCGGCTAACCTCTTCACTTTCAAGTCTTTGCTTAAGCATGACTTTCTTACTGAGGCCTATCCCATCACCTTATTTAAAATTGCAAGCCATAAATGCTAGTAGTCCTAATTCCTCATACCTGCTCTACTTTTTCTTTTTCCATAGCAGTAACACACTATGCAATTGAATTACTCATTACTTTATGGTTTATTGTTTGTCTTTGAGGGTGAGGATGTTTATCTTTTCTGTTCATGAAGCAACCATTGTACCAATGAAGTATAGAATACACCTGTTTTCTATTCTAGTCATTAGCCAAGTCAGGATTTCCAGGATAGAAAGGATGGCTTAAACTCACTTCCCATAACAACCATATTTAGCTTAGATTCAACTCCTACTCACATATCTGCTCTTTAATTCTTCAAAATGGCCCTTTTACTAAATAGTCTTTCACTATTGTTCAGGAGGGTTTAAAAGAAGCTATTCAGTTTAACTTTTTCATAAAAGCATTCTCCTGTGAGATGTAGGTAATAAAAAACATTTTCTGTCTTGTTTTTGCTTTTTCTATCTTGTTTTTTCAATGTACTTCACTCCTTTTTTCAGGTAGAAGAGACAACTCATCTTGTGTTTTATCTTACAGAAGGAAGAGGGATCAAGTAAGCCAACTTAGGCAAAAACCAGTGGAACTAGGAAGAAGAAATGTAAAGACACATGAAATTTGTTAGAATGGATTTGTTGACAAAGCCAATCTCTAAGGCCAGGCTCATAAAAACAGAGGATGAGGTAACTGTTGTCACAGATTTCAGTATATGCTCAAACTTCAGACTAATAGGAAGAAGCGAAAATACTGAGTCCTTGTGCTGCTCCGTGAAACGGCTGTGGGAGGGCCACAGGACATGAAGCCAGAGGACTGGGCTGCATCCTGACAGGTCCACTAACTCTTGTGTGGGCATTGGCCTGTCAATCTCTAAAGTGGGGAAAATGATATATAGGACATCCTATTTCACAGAGTTGTGGAAAGATAAATGAGAAAATATTTGGGGAGGTACTTTGCTAAGTGCTCCATAAATATTGGAATAGTTTATTCCAGGATTAAGGGGATTTGTTTATTAGCTTTCCAAACAAACATGCTAAGATTCATTTGAATCTCCATGAAAAAGTTCGATGTTGTTCCATTTCCTCACTCCACAGAAGCAAATCCTTTTACTCTCATGTACCTACATTTCATCAGCTGGGGAAGCCAGCCCTCAGCTATCCTCCTTCCCACAAGAAACACAACAGTGGCAACTGGAAAAACACAAGTATGAGTAAAAGATAAAGATTCTAGACTTTCTTAAATATCTTCATCTCCAGTACTTTCCAGATGGGCAGTTTTTGTCATGGGTGTTATCTGTGCTGTGACATCAGCATGAACCCAGGGTCCCTCTACTCTTTAAAAGTTCTACCATTGTTGCCTAACCATCTGCCATTAGAAATTCTATTTCTTTGCATTAAGGCATTAATTTATGCTCAAATCTCTTTGAATTGTCACACAGAAGAAAGAGGAGAAAAACGAGGTCCAGAGTATCAGGAGAGCTTGCTGAAGAAGAGGCACTGGCTATATAAAGGAAAGAACCACTTAAAAAGGAAATGAGAAGATAATGGATTTTAGCCCCTCTATTATTACCTTGAGCTATCCTGCAGAGCAGCAGTTCCTGTGGCCCCTTCCCTGCCTGTACACTTGGTGAACAGCAGGAACTGAAGCACAAATGTGAGTTCTTAACCTTTCTCTAAGTGTTTTACTTGCATATTGAAATGCTAAGTGCCATTTTCAAGATTGAGATCAGTTTGTCCTTAGAGTGTCTTGGCTCCTGTGACACCCCAACCCCAGTCAACTGCCAGTGGTCATTCCTGCCAACATGTTAGGGTCATTTTTCTCCTGTATGTGCCATCAAGGAACCACTGGGGATTTTGGATTGTCTGTTACTTGGCTCAGTTATGAAGCATGAGGTTAGTTATGAGGGCCTAGATCTCTACCAGGTATAACCAAAGAGCTACTTTTGGATTCCAAATAGTACCTGGATAACCCTGATAATATTGAGCTTGCATTGGCTATTGTAGGAGAAGCCTGGGTCACCCTGGGATTGATTTTTGAATTCCAGTGCAACTCATTGGTGATTGGTTTGTATTTGGAGCTGTAGATTTACACGCTGACTTGATTTCTATGGGACTTGTTACTTTAAGGTGCTGTTCTCTTTTTCATAGCATCTTTTTTTTGGGATAAGGTTAGGGAGGGTGAGGTGGAAAGGGAAAGAACGAAGATGAATCAGTGATGGTTGAAGCCAAAAAATGAAATTAGAATTCTAATATGAGACTAAGCAGTTTTGCAAAGACCTAACTTTTGTTCTGCTTCTGAGGGCAAGTCAATCAAATAGACACAAAGGTGGTTTTCAGCCTTCTGCTGTCTGTGTCTATGAAATGTTATTTAAAGCTGCTAAAGATATATAAGAAGAAAATAGTTTTGAATATCAAAGAGGGGATTTAATGACAATCAAAATTACAAAGAACCAAAGTAATCATTGCCACTGTAAGAAAATCAGCTCTGTGTATTACAAAGATCCTTCGAGATCCCAGGACAAAGCCTTAAGTGCTGATTCCTCAGAGCAGGCATTGAATGGTGACTCGTAACTGCCCAGGAGGGCTAAACTAAGTGTGATGGTACAAGCTCACAATTAAGGGTGTGTGGTGTGTGGTGAAGTATTAGTAATTACTTTTATCAATCTTCCTTGGCTCCAAAGGTGAAATGAGAGCCTGTCTAGAAATCTAAAGAAAACAGCATTAGAGGAATATCAAAATTGTGAGTTTGGAAAAATAATCAGCATTTTAAAAATGAATATAATCTTCCCACCTTGTTTACTTGGCCAGCTTCAAGTACACAGGGGCTTCTCCTTTTCACTACTTAAATAATGCACTTGATCATCTCTTTGAGTTTATTTGGAAGTGGTACAGTATAGAAATTAAGAGCCCGGGCTTTGGAGTCAGGCTGCCTGTGTTCAGCTCTGCCGTTGCCCTCTGTGGACCCTAGATAAGTTAAATGACCTTTCCACACTTCATTTTCCTCACTTATAAAAAGGGGAGAGTGCCTGTCACATAGTAAGAGCTGAATAAATTTTAGGTATTATGATTATAGTAAATACAATTGGTGCCCAGCCCTCATTCCCTTTACCAGCGTACCCATCCTCCAGCTATTTTGAATGTTGATGCTGAAAGATCCCAGCTAACCCCTTCTTTGAGAACTGGTCCTTGTCAAGGGAAGGAACTTGACTGGGAACATTGCCACTGTGCGCTCTGCTGTTGGCAGCCAATGATTGGTAAGTGTTACAAAAGGCTACAGGCCTCCCTGCCCTGGCTCCCATCCCAGCATGGAGCAGGCCAGAGCAGGACTTCTCTGGAGATCACTTCCTTGCTCAGTTCCTTCTGCTACCCTCTCCTAATTCTCTCCCTCCGTTACAGGATTTTTTTTTTTCCCATAGAAAGTACTTCCTCAATAAACCACATGCACTTGAAAGTCTGTTTCAGGCTTCTAGTAACTTGACCTAAGAAAAGAACCATATTTCTTTGGTTGTAAGCCACATATATTTTCATATTTTAACAATTCTGAAATCAGCATGCATCTTAAAATCACTTGTGACTTGGCTAAAGTTGTCACTTTCTGTACATTGAAATAAAAATGCACAGAAAATCCTGGGATAACAATGGTTCTTTTGCTGCATTGTCAACATCCTTGATGGCACAAAGGACCATACTTTGTGGAATAACAGTCATCAATGATACAGTTGAAAAGTCTTAAAGTTGAAGAGTCAGGCTCTGAAGGAGTAAAATTTTAGAAATATTTAAATCTATTTATTTTGTTTTTGTTTTCTTTTTGCATATATTAAAGGCAAACCTGTGATATATAGTAGGTTTGATCAAAATAAATCTATAAGAACTATATTAATATTTAAATCATTCTGAATGATGATTATGGCAAAGGTGATATTGCAATGCAATGGGAAGTGATGGTCTTTCAATAAATGCACTGAGACATTGAGATGATCACATTCTTCATACCCCAAATCAACCTCAAATGAGCTGTAGATATATCCATATGATAACTCTAAAAGATAAAACAGTGAAGCTACTGAAAATAATGTAGGAAACTATCCTCATGAACTTAGGATGGAGAAATATTTATTAAGCAGTACCTCAAAAGTTCTAATTATAAAGAAAAACATAAGGACACTAGACTTCATTAAGAAATTTTCTTCATCAAACACACCAAAGAGTGACAAAGCAAGTGAAAAGGTGGGAGAAAATATTTACTATTTATATTACAAAATTACTATATATAGAGTTATATTCCATACAATTAAAAGAACTCTTTCAAATAAATAATAAGAAAAATGGGCAAAAGTATGAGCAGACACACCACAAATGAGGTTATTAAATGGTCAATAGACATATGAAAGGGGCTTAACTTCATTACTCAGTAGGAAAATGCAAATTAAAACTGCAATCGGTAATACTACATACCCACTGGAATGGCTAAAATAAAAAGATACAAAATATCAAGTTGTGAGGTTGTTGAGCAGCTGGAATTCTTACACACTGCTGGTGGGAATGTAAATTGCACTACTGCTTTGGAAACAGTTTGGGTGTATTTACTAAACACTCTGACCCAGCAATCTTCTTGGTATGTACCCAACAGAAGTGCATATAAATTTTCACCAAAGTAAGTATGATTATAGCAGCACTATTTGTAATACCTCCAAACTATAAGTAGCCAAATGTCCATTAAAAATGCAATGGATAATTATATTGTGGTATATTCTTACATGAAATATTATATAGCAAGGAGAATGTATGTATTATAACTATATGTAATAACATTGGTGAATGTCATCAACTTAGTGTTGAGCCAATAAAACCAGACTCAAAACAAGAGCACATAATGTATAATTCCATTCATATAAAATTCAAAAATAGGTAAAAATTATCTATGTTGTTAGAAGCCAGGATATTGGTTACTTTTGGAGGGAGGTAGTAACAGAGCACAGGCAGTGTTTCCTAGGGCTCTGGCAAGTTCTTGTTCTTAATTTATGAGTGTGTGCACATCATGAAAATTCATTGAGCTGTATTTTATGAGTTTCATCCTTTTTGGTAATTATGTAAAATGAAAGCATTGTGTCATTTAATTGGCAGCATTTTCCCCCTTTCTTAGTAGTTTTGAAATAATAATGTGGGTTACAGTTGATAGCATCTTGGTTGAGGTAAAATATGGTATTACTATTATTATTTATCGCTAGTAGTCAAGTTGTAGTATTTCTCTGACTCTGATCTGTCTTTTGTTCTCACTTTTCCAGCTCACCTCAAATGGTCAGTGTGGCACCCCAAAATCACTTCCCAATGTTTTAAGAGTAACACTCCTGTTTCTTAGCATGGTATGTATATAACTCTAGAAAAAGTTACCTTTCCCAGACTCCCCTGTACGTAGGGGTGAACAGCATGATTGTTTTGATCTTTATCAGAGGAAGGCATATGGGAAAATATGCAGGAGAGTGTAAACCAAGTGAGGCCCAAATGTCTCAGACTTTGCACATGGCCAAGAAGGGTCTGTTCTATGACTGGCCCTGGTCTGATTCCTGGGAACTAAGCTCTTGGAATCTTCTCACTGATAAGAGTGTTTTGTGTGCTCAGGGCTTTGAATCCCACTATATCAGTTTGTCTAGATATTTTGTGCAATTTCCTTCAGTGACTGCAGTTAGTCACACAGGCACTATATGCCGACCTGATTCACACTGGACTCCTAGGCTCAGTCAAACTTCCCTGACTGGTGACACTTTGAATGGATTGTCACACCTTGTAGCTGAAGCAGACTTAGTGTGTCCTGGGTGAATCATCTGGGAGAGACTCCTGGAAGTCAACTCTTGATTTCTCTGGACTTCACCCTTTGTTGAATTTGCTTTGTACCCTTTCATAATGAACTTGTGCCATAATAAACCATACCTGTGAATATATGATCCATGAATCCTCCTAGTGAATCACCAAACCACTGGGTGGTATTGGGGACTCTAACACAGATAATATATAGATTATATAATTAATCAGTATGCTTCCCCATCTGATATTGAACTTGGCTGTATGAATTGCTTTTGCCAATGATATATAGGTAGAAGCAACTTGTGCTGGTTCCAGGTTAGACGCTAGGAGGCACTGCATGTTTCTATTTGACCTTCTGGGAGCATTTGACCTCCTCCATGGGAAAAACATGTTTCAGGAAACTGCTAATTCTGTCAGCCTGGGCCACAGAATGAATGCCCACAAAGCAGACCTGAGTCCCAACTGCAGTAGGGTGCCAAGCCTGGTCAGACCTGCAATCTGAAGCAGAATCACCTTGCAGAGCCCAACCTAGGTTGGTTAGCCATGAGTACAACAGGAATTTAACACGGTGATACCATGGAGTAGTGTAACTGATTCAGGCAGCCCTGGAAACCTCCCTAAGGAATAGGTGGTGTTTCCTTTCCTCAGTTCCTTTGTCTATTTTGCTCTCTGATAAACCAGAATTGGACCTAAAGTTCTAGCCACTTTTGTGGGGAGTGTGGATACAGGCTAGAACCTGGGGATGGTGGGGGCGGGAGCTGGAAGGCAGACAGATCTCTAATGGTTTGGGAGAGCTGTCATAGTCCTTAATTGCTCAGTACACTGAGAGGTTAGATTATTTGACATGTGCAGCTACATTTAATCCTAACAAACAGTAAGTAAACCCTTATCCTTCTGCAGACTCTAAGGCTAGAAGCCCTGAGGGAGACAAATGCAGAAAACTCAGGTGAATTGCTTTTACAGCCCCCTGGATGGTCCTGGACTATTACCAGACTAGAGTCTGTTAAGAATTTGAGTATTTTTCCCCTTCCTGTGCCAAAAAGAACTTCAACTCTTAGAAGAAAGAACAAAAGTGCTAAGGTTGTTTGGTATTAGGGATATTCCATCAGACAATTTCTTTTTAAAAAAGGTTTTTATTTTTCCTCCAAGCTCTTTCAAATGAAACCTGAGTGAAAGCCAATAAGTAAAATAAACATGAGCTAAAATGCTCTGAAAGGATGATGACAAAGTCTGGCATTGTAAGCCTTCCCTCCCCTGGCCCTGGGCGGGGTCTCTGCTGAGTCACCCCGACCTTGCCAAGCACTGGACCCTGCCCAGAAGTGGTGCTGCAACCCCGTCTTCTGTGGATCCACATTCCCCAGCCCAGCCCAGCCCAGCCCAGGGCTCTGCTGAGAATACTTTATTGAATGTGATATTATTATTCTCTTCAATGCTTTCTCTCTTCCATCTGGGGTGGAAGAGAGACAGTGAGGCAGACAATTACATTGCTGATGTGAGATTTTTAGAGGAAAATTGAGGGAAATTATGGGGACTACTCAGCTGTGGTGAAAATACCTCATTCTCTTCCCACAGGACCCATTATTTTATAAACTACAACTATTAAAAATGATTTACAGTCACTTGCCAACTTTACGATTCTGTTGGACTCACTTGAATATTACCCTGCTCTTAAAAAGAGGATAGCCGGTCAAAGTGTGTCCACTCTCAAAATGGCATGGGTTTTGATGACTACTGTTTCCAGAGTTGAAATCTACACCACGACTCAGGTCAGTCTTACCTCTCCAACATCCCTTGTTCTGTTTGACCTTACTTCCTGTCTCCTAGATCTTCTCTCTTATATCAGCTTCTTTGTACCTTGGAGCTTTCTTTCACTAAAGATATCTCTGGATTTTTACCAGTTTAGTCCTCTCCTTCCAAATATAGAGGAAACCCTCGAAGTTTTTATCTTTACCCTTTACTGAAAGGTATTAGCTATGTGATTACATTCACTTTTTTCCTTTCTTCCTTTTCACTTTCATCAAGGAAAAGATACCTGAGATGAGATCGACCCAGATCCTCCTGGCTTGGTGAGCTGACAGCTCCTAGTTTAGCTTAATCTCCTGGTAACCTTATCTTAGAATTTGGAAGCACTATGGCACAGATGCAGGTAAACAGTGAGGTTCCTATCTGTGAGCAATCTGTAGCTAATTTGCTGAAAGACAGCGTCTTCAAAGACTGGCGTAAACATTGGGGACCTGACGTTAGGAGGGGAACCACTAGCTGGTTCACTTGTATTTTCACTTTAGAGGCTGCTGCTCTATACAATTAATATTCAGGAAAGGTAGAATAAAGTGTTTTTCTGGAGAAAATGTTCTGGAAACCTCCCAGTTAGTTTAGATTGTAGCAAAGGAAATGTCTCTAGTGTGACAAAAGCCCAAATGGAGCAGGGATAAAATGGGTCACTTCCAAGATGTGCACTTAAGAAGTGGAGAGTAATGGGTTATTTGGAGTAGAGGCAAAATGGATAATTTTACCATTTGGCTATCATATTAAGTGATTATTTTTTTTTGGGTGGGGGAAAGAATTGAGATTCTAGCTGGATCTATCTATCAATCATCTATCTCTCTGTATGTAAGCACTGTATATTATGTTTTAGTTTTTGGTTTTTAAATTATAAAAGTAACTCATGCTTGCTGTAAGAAACGTCAAACCGTAGAGAAGAATGTTGCAGTGCTCTGGGTGGGCGAGCTATGCTGCATATGGTGGTCAGTCTCTGAGATGGCTCTAATGGTCCACTGCCTGGTATTCACAGTCTTGAAATTCACATACCCTCCGAAGTGGGCTAAATTTAATGACTCACTTCTAACAAACTGAATAAAGCAAAAGTGATGGGATGTCACTTCTGATATTAGGTTATAAAAAGGCTATCTTGGAGTCTCTCTCTCTTAGATCTTCCCCTCTAGGGGAGCAAGCTGCCTTACCTTGAGTCACCCAATGCATAGACAATGATGTCTCTGGTAAGCAACCACCAAAGAGCTGAGACTTGCCAGCAGCCACATGAGTGGGCTTGGAAGCAGATTCTCCAGGCCCAGCAGAGCCTTGAGATGTCTACGACCTTGGCCAAAACCTTGATTGCAGCATGAGGGGTCCTCAGTCACAGCCACTCCTGAACTCCTGACCAGTGAGATGATGTTTCTTGCTTCTAGCTGCTAAGTCTGGCAGGTACCTTATTATGTCCAATAGATAAGTAGTACACTATATTAATTAACTCCCAGATCTCAGTAGCTTTACACAGTAAGTGCCCCCACAACACATGCACTAACACGCACTATAATTTTGGTTCAAATTTATGACTCCCTGGAAAATTGTCCTCCTCCTTGGGTCACTTAGTAATCCAGGCTGCTTCCATTTTGTGGTGGGGAGATTGCCTGGAGGACTCACAACTTTAAGTAGTATTCCAGACATAAATTATGTGTGTCACTTCTGTGCATGTTTCAAGGGCGGGAACCAGTCACACGGTTCCACCTAGTGCATGGGAATATGGATAGTTGTTGAGGATTTCATGTTTCTGTGACTGTATAACAAAAATGAAGATCCACTTTTCTCTTCCATCAAATATTCCATGTTTAACTGCTTGAACTGTGTACTTTTAGATGTACAGACTTATCACACAAACACATGAGCATACATATATCATAAGTATATATCAGACTTAATGTGTATGTGTAAAATTACTGCATAGAGATCTATCTCATTCTTGTAATACCTGTGTGGTATTCTATGGTATGGATGTATCATAACTCACTTAATCGTTCTTCTATTAATGAGGAATAATTTAATCATTTCTATGGTTCAAAAATGTCTTAATAGGTTTTCACTTGTTACTTTTCTAACTTGTCTGTATGACATCATGTGCCTGTATTGAAACCAGTCCACAGAGAGAACAAATCCCGTCCCCACCAGACCTTGCCTCCCCCTGCTCTTGCTGGCTGCTTACATAAAGGGCATCATCAGGTTTGCCCCCATTTTCTAGAGGAGCTGTTGAGGTATTCAACTTCATAGCCATCATTGTGTTATGATAGAAGAGAAAGGGACAGAAGGGAACCAGCATCTGTTAAGTGCAGAGTGCTTCGGTATTGTGCTATGCATTTACGTACTGATTTCACTAAAGCCTCACAGGACCCCAATAAAATATGTCTTATTTATTTAGCTTCCATGGTGAATCCTCTTCATGGGTTTGAAGCACCTCCTTGCCTCCATCCCCACCACATATACTCACAGTGTAGTTTATTTATTTATTTATTTATTTTGAGAAAGCATATAGAATTAACAGGCTGTGGTGATGATTGTTTCTTAGTGAAGATTCTGTAAAGATCTGTGTGCACTCTCCAAGAAGATGCATAGTAAAATGGAAAAAATAGAACATGTAATGTTTGCATATTTCCTGGGAAAGGTCTATCTAAAAGTATGCTAGTCTGCCATATCTCTCTTAAAGAACAAATATATCCCAAATGATGGGAGAGAGGTGTGACTGGTTATCTCCACAGGTCCACCACTTTCACTCAGGAACCTATTCAAGGGCCAGGACATCCTTTGCCTTTGAAGCAGTTGGCAGGTCTTGTACAGGGTGTCTGAGGGTTGTAGGCAAACTCTTCTGGGTCCTTCTCTCCGACCAAGTGAGCTATTCTAATACAGAGACATGGGACGGCTAGCCATCCCAAAGTATTCCAACTTTGGCAGATAAATGGAAGCAGGGAGGGTAACATCTGAATTTTTATAACATTTTTTTGGATGGGAAATAAAGGGGGAGAAAACTTTCTAAACTGGTCTCTGGCTCTTGGAGTCCTGCAACTTCCTTTTCTTTGCACTGAAAGAAATAAAGTAAGGCTCCATTCAGACATAGAGCCATTTCCAATCCTAACAAATACTAAGGCAGTATTACTGTTTCAGTTTTGTGCAGAAGCAAATAGAGGCTCCAAGAGATTAAGGACCTTGACCCCAAGATCTGAATAACTAAACCAAAACACACAGACCTCAGGATACCTAGTTTACCTATTTGGATTGAAGCAGGTGATATCCTGAGGTCTCTTAACATTTAAAATACATGATCTAAACAGAGCTGGGGCCAAGTTATACACATGTTGAGCTCTCCTTCCATCCCAACACCTTAGTGCTTTCTCAGTACAATCTAAAAATAAATTCTTTCGCTATAGCCTTTCAGCTAAGAGTTTGGAGAACATTGGAGAGAATACTGCTAAAGAATTTGATCCGAGTAAAGGAAAATTTAACCACAGACTTTCATCAGGTTTTTCTGTAAATGAAGGTAGAAGAGAATAAAATTTCCATTGAACATGTACTGTAATGGGCCTTGTTTTCTATGGATCTGCGGGTTCCCGGCCATTGTATGAAACTAGGGAACTGAAACTGCTTTACAAACCAATGTGAAACAGTGTATCCATGCTCAGAGGAGACGGTTATACAGACTAGGTCACATTACTGACTAGTCTCCTTTTCTTTTGTTAAAGTAGACTGTCCCTCCAAGAATTATTGTTCGTGAAATGTGTGTGTGTGTGTGTGTGTGTATTGTCCATTCATTCACTTATTTAATAAATATTGAGTGCTTACTGTGCCTCCAACACTGGTGTAGTTGCTGGGAATGATGTAGTGAACAAAAGAAGACAAAAATTCTTACTCTAATGAATTGTGTTCATTCTAGTGGGGGAAAAGACACAAAGCAATAATTTGGTAACATAACTGCTGTGTTGGATGCAGAGGATTGCTATAGGGAGAAATAAAGCAGAGAGGACAAAAGTGACTGTGGGGTGGGGGAGGTTATAATTTTAAATAGAACAGTGAGGAGGTGACATTTGAGGCCAGTTGTGAGGGTGGAGTGTTCCAGGTAGGGGAGCAGCAAATGCAAGGCTACCAGGAAATGCATGGCAGTGAGAGAGGTTAGGGAAGAAGGGAGTCTGGGGAAAAGTGAGAGATAGGGCCCAGTTGGCAAGGCAGGGAGGGACCTTACAAGATGCTGTAAAGACTGTATATAGCTTTTTTTTTAGATAATTATTTTTTATTGAAGGGTAGTTGACGCACAGTATTACATTACATTAGTTTCAAGTGTACAACACAGTGATAAAACATTTATATACATAATTCTAGGTTCCAGCTATCACCCTACCAAGCTGTTACAATATCTTGACTATATTCCTTATGCTATACATTACATCCCGGTTACTTATTTATTTTACCATTGGAAGTCTGTCCTTTTTTTTTCTTCTTTTTTTTTTTTTTGTGAGGGCATCTCTCATATTTATTGATCAAATGGTTGTTAACGACAATAAAATTCTGTATAGGGGAGTCAATGCTCAATGCACAATCATTAATCCACCCCAAGCCTAATTTTGGTCAGTCTCCAATCTTCTGAGGCATAACAAACAAGTTCTTACATGGAGAACAAATTGTTACATAATGAATAAGTTACATAGTGAACATTACAAGGGCAGTCATCACAGAAACTTTCGGTTTTGCTCATGCATTATGAACTATAAACAGTCAGTTCAAATATGAATACTCATTTGGTTTTTATACTTGATTTATATGTGGATACCACATTTCTCTCTTTATTATTATTATTTTTAATAAAATGCTGAAGTGGTAGGTAGATACAAGATAAAGGTAGAAAACATAGTTTAGTGTTGTAAGAGAGCAAATGTAGATGATCAGGTGTGTGCCTGTAGACTATGTGTTAATCCAAGCTAGACAAGGGCAATAAAACATCCATGTATGCACAAGATTTCTCTCAGAACGGGGGGGTGAGGTTCTAAGCCTCACCTCTGTTGATCCCCAATTTCTCACCTGATGACCCCCCTGCGACTGTGCCTGTCTTAGGTTGTTCCTCCCTTGAGGAATCTTACCCGTCTCTGGCTAACCAGTCATCTTCCGGGGCCATACAGGGAAATGTAAAGTTGGTAAGTGAGAGAGAAGCCTTATTGTTTGAAATGGTTAGCTTTTTATTTCTTTGCATATTTATGCCCTGTAGCTTCTATGCCCAGCATTTGTCTTGAGGTATCTTTACCACTTGGAAGAATTATGATACTCGGTAAATTTGATATGAGGCTCGAATTCTATTTAAGGGTTGTAATTAGGAAGGAAGAAGAAAAGCTATAGAAGTAGCAGGCGGAAGAAAACATGGGAAGATTGATTATTTCTTTGACATATCTTCTTGTAGAGTAACTTCAGCATGTATAGGTTTTAAGCTACTACTTAAATTGTGCACACACATTAACATAATAGGAGTATAGTTACATAACCAAAGCATATCTGTAATTACCAGCCATCTCCAGTGAAACCAAGAAAACCAGTTAGGCACCTTAGGCATTTGTGAAAACTTATCTATGATATGGTGGATATTGTCCAACTGAATGTGAACAGTCTGAGAGAAATCAGACAAATTAAAACAACCCATTCCTGGGGAATGTTCATATCCCTTATGTTCTTTTAACAGTAAATAGTCTGTAGTTGTAAGATTTTGGAGCGCTACAATTTGCACTTCTCCTAATTCTTGGTTGAGTTCCAACAGTATAGATCCAGTCAAATTTGTTGTTTTACTGTATACATAGGCCCTCTTAGATATCTCCTTCATTCCCATGGCAAGTCCAGGTGTAGCTTTTATTCTAAGGGGATGGGGAGCATTGCAGGGATTCTGGCAGAGGACTGATAGGATCTGCCTTACTTTGCAATGCTATCAGTCTGGCTGATCTATTGAAAATCAGCTGGAGGGAGACCATTTGGAAACTACTGTGATTAAGGGAAAGGTGATGGTAGCTTGGATCAGGATTAATATGGTGGAAGGGGCAAGAAGAAGTTCGATTCTGGATTTATTTGCTTATCTATTGAATGTGGGTGTGAGAAGGGGGAAGTCATGGAGGACTCCTACATTTTTGGTCTGAACAGTTAGAAAGATGGAGTTACTGTTTGGGGCGATCAGGAGTTCAATTTTAAACATGCTGAACTTGTGATGACAACTTTATATTTAAATGAAAATCTATGAGTCTGTATTTCTGGGGGGAGGTCCAGACTGGAAGAAAGAGTTGTAGGCTAGTACTTAAGTTTTAGATTTATGAGTTTGCCTAAAGCATGGAAGTAGACAGAGAAGAGGTTCCCGAGACTGAGCCCTGTATTTTAAAATTACAAGCAAACAAACCTTCACTCTGTTCAATGGGTGGTAAAGTGGGGAATATATATTTATATAATCTAGCTATCCTACTCTAATGAATAAAAAACTGTCAGTAAGAAAATGAGCACACTGCTTTTTCTCCTCTCTAAAATATTAGTTATATATGAACCACAGAGGCAACTTTTTGATCCTTTATTCCTTTTATTTGTGTAGTGTTTAAAACTCCATAATAAATTCACATGCATTATTTCGCCTTATCCTTGAAAAATACCAGGAGATAAATAGTATTAGAAAAAGTTCATAATGCAGTTCAGAAAATAATATATGAATTATTTCCAACAACTCTAAGATGTAGATATTGTTATGCTCAATTTACAGGTGAGGAAGTTGAGGCAGAGTGAGATGGAGGGATTTGATCAAGTCCAAGCTTTTCAAGTATATTAGCAATAGAGATGGGTTTAGGATGAGTTTATTACTTCCCTATAACTTACTGAGTGCTGGTGACAAAGAGATGAGTGGCACACAGCTCTTCCCTCTTTCCCAGCCCCAGCTTTAGAGCTTCTCCACATAGGCACTACAGCCATCGGGCTGGATAATGCCTTGTTGGGAGGGTCCAACTTATTGTAGGGTGGTCAGCGGCACCTCTAACTTCTACCTACTAGATACTAACAGCACCCACCCCAGTTGTGCCAACGAAAAATATCTCTAGACATTGTCAAAAACCCCGATGGAGGTGGGGCAGGGGGAAGGCAGGTGTTGTCGCAAAACGTCCCTGGTTGAAAACCACTGGCTTAGGGTCTTCACTCCACTGGCCGGGGCCTGGGGTGGCCCCTCTCAGCAGCTTCCCGGCAGGGCCGAGTGCCCAGGTATCCTGAGGCTCTGGGCTGCCTGCACTCTGCTTGGAGGCTCTGAGGGTCCTGTGGCTGGCCTGTGTCTCCTGCCTGGTGGGGCCTCTGCACTGCCTCTTCCTCAAGTCCCTCTCATTTACTCATCACTGCCTCTAAGGCGGTTGCTTCCTATACCCTTGCCTTTTCACCTCTGTTACCTGCGTTCGCCCCAGGGTCCAAGAAAGAAAGCAAAGGACAGACCTCTGGGGTTCTCCTATGATTCTGTGTCTATTAGTAAATGGTGAGCAGATATATGTAAGTGTCAAACTGCAGGGGAAAATGTTATACACCTGGATTCAACCAGATTGATCTCTGATCAGGATGAACAAGTCACGAAGCTCATGGGTATTTCGTTTTCTTTAAATTTAATTTAATTAATTTTTAAAATTTTGATATTGTTAATCTACAATTACATGAGGAACATTATGTTTACTAGACTCCCCCCATCACCAAGTCCCCCCCACATACCCCATTACAGTCACTGTCCATCAGTGTAGTAAGATGCTATAGAATCACTACTTGTTTTCTCTGTGTTGTACAGCCCTCCCCGTGCCCCCCCCACACATTATGTCTGCTAATAGTAATGCTCCCTTTTTTTCCCCTTATCCCTCCTTTCCTACCCACCCTTCCTAGTCCCTTTCCTTTTGGTAACTGTTAGCCCATTCTTGGGTTCTCTGAGTCTGCTGCTGTTTTGTTCTTCAGTATTTTCTTTGTTGTTATACTCCACAGATGAGTGAAATCATTTGGTACTTGTCTTTCTCCACCTGGCTTATTTCACTGAGCATAATATCCTCTAGCTCCATCCATGTTGTTGCAAATGGCAGGATTTGTTTTCTTCTTATGGCTGAATAATATTCCATTGTGGTATTTGTACCACCTCTTCTTTATTCATTCATCTACTGATGGACACTTAGGTTGCTTCCATTTCTTGGCCATTGTAAATAGTGCTGCGATAAACATAGGGGTACATATGTCTTTTTCAAACTGGTCTGCTGCATTCTTAAGGTAAATTCCTAGGAGTGGAATTCCTGGGTCAAATGGTATTTCTACTTTGAGCATTTTGAGGAACCTCCATACTGCTTTCCACAATGGTTGAACTAATTTACATTCCCACGAGCAGTGTAGGAGGGTTCCCCTTTCTCCACAACCTCGCCAACATTTGTTGTTGTTTGTCTTTTGGATGGTGGCCATCCTTACTGGTGTGAGGTGATATCTCATTGTGGTTTTAATTTGCATATCTCTGATGATTAGCGATGTGGAGCATCTTTTCATGTGTCTGTTGGCCTGATGGGTATTTCTTGGTAGAAAAATGTTATCACCAGTCAATCACAAAGCATTTAATGAATACTGAACCTAAATTTGCTTAGCACAGCTGTGACATTCTAATACCCCAGATGTGGCATTTCCATAAACCAATGAGGAGTCATTAATTTGGAATTGTATTTTATGTATTGTATATATATTTTTTATCTTTGATCTTCCCACCTCCTGGATATGTTTGGATTGCTTCAGAAAGCTTGGTGTGTTGCTTGGATTTTGTGTTTCAGTACATTCAACTGGAATGTTTTTTTTCAATTATGTCTGCCAAGTTGGTGACATTTCTCTCATGATGTGTGTCTCTATAAGTTACCAAATGCTTATTGTTAAGCTGGAGCTTAATTTCTGTGTTGACTAATTCAGATTTATGTACAAAATCCCATTGGGGTGGTGCTCAGAAAGTGGACTCAGGAGTGGCTCCTGGGGTGGACAGTGAGCTATCTGAAAAGGAAGACATGCAGACTTTTAGGTTTGTTTTCTGATTTAAATTCATCAGGAAAATCTATTCTTAATTCAGGGCATGTTATAATTTTGTGATAGAATTGCTCATCTTCAACTTTTGATTTATTAGTAACTGGTTTCCCAGATGATGAAAGACCCAAGATACTATTTGCTTGACAACTTTAAGCACTTCTGAATCTTCTCCCATATTCCATTTCCTGGTTTTCTTTTTGGATTATTTCCTTAGAGGAAAGTTTTCCTTATAGTCATCATTTGAATTATTCAAGGTACTGCTTGATTTGTTATATACTTCTCTATTATTACAGTCATGAGGCTTTGATAAAGGTTTAAATACAGCACCTCTGGAGAATTTTTCCCGGAGGGGTCTCATGTGATAATAAGAGGTTTTCAGGTACAGCCATTGTCCTAGTACCTAAATACCTTCTCTCCTGTCTGCCTGCCACTATAAAATCTGATAAAATTAGCCACTAATAGAGTAGTATATGAGGACAGTGTTTTGTAACTGTGCTGACTACCCACCTTCTTCCTGCCTTTGACTATACCCATGGGAGATGGCTGCAGCTGTGGCAGCCATCTTGTGACCATGAGGAAAAGGTCTCTCCTCAAGAGAATTGCAGAGATGCCAGATCCAGTACCTCGACATAATAGGAAACCCAGCTAAGCAGAGCTTAAACCATAAGGACATTTATTGCTTCCTTAGTGATAGGCATTTCCCAGGTTGTTTCTATAATCTGTAGCTAAAAGCAACTGATGGTAACTAAAACTCAATCACCAAAGTTCATATACCCATTAATAGAGCTAATGCCAAAGCCAGGAAAGCTCTCTAGCAAAACCCCTTCTTGATGCCTCTTTAACTCTATATATATCGTTTATAAAATTAAAGAAATAGAAAATACTTTTAAACTGAATAGTAAGATGTATGGAAGGATAAATAGGAAGAGATATCTCAGGTTATGTTTAATTGATAAGAATCTTTAAAACTGCTGAAATCCAGCAAATAAAACAGCAAAAGCAAGGCTTGAGAGTAGGTTATAAGGATGAAAATAACAGTATGTAGGTCTGCATTAAGGCAAACCAATGCAGAAGCACTGAAATCACATACTCTGTGATTTAAATGAGATAACAACAATTTCATTTGTCCCCAGCCCTTGAACTCTGGGGTCTCCTTTGAATCCTCCAGCTTGAAGTCCAGCTGTTAGTGGGTACATTCTCTTTTTATCTACAAAAGAAACAGTGTAAACTGGAAGCACCCCCCAGACCTCTGAGCCCAGTTTATACACTTCCCCTTGGCTTTCTATGACAGGTCTAGTGGTATTGAAGAGGATGCTTTTCTCTAACATTCTGAACATTCTTGAAAGGACTTTGCCTTTTGTTCACAATTGCTCCTACATTAAAGGCAAACATAAAGTTGGTAAAATGCCTAGGTGTACAGATGGCATTTTGGATATAACTTTAAGCTACAGAACCTTATAGGATCTGGAAATCAAAATTACGTTTGGACTGACAGCTTGTATTCAGTAAGATTCATCTCAGGGTAATTTTAAAGAGCTGAGATCCTAGCTGCCTGAATCAGATTTTGAAAGAAAAAGACGAGCTCAGTATGCCATGGCTGTGCTACTCCAGCGACTACAAGATGCTTAAATATGCTAACTCTGGGCGGGGTAATGCAGTGTGACATGTTCAGAGGAAGAATTCAATTCCCCGAGACAAGAAAGCCATTGATACAGACTTTTATGCAAGTTGATTAATAAACTTCTCAAAGGACTACACTAATATCAACTGCTTTCTCTAGTATAATGTACAACTGGAGGTCAAAAACTTGTCAACTGACGGTGGGCAGCAGAATTCTCCATAGGGAGGGAGCTGGCTCTGGCAGGCAGAGCCCTCAGGGGTGTCTCTTGGGGAAGAGATGAGTTCTACAGGCTGGGGTGGTGGCTGTCCTGCGCAGGCCCAGAAGAAAATGGCAAACTGCTTGACACAAGACACAAAGGAGGGGCATGAGGACATGGGGCAAGGCTGAGGAACTCTAGAGTGTTAGGTCACCCATGACGCATTCTGGGTGGTTGAGGAAGCTGAAGAGCTTCCAAGCCTAAGGGCATCTTGTCCAACTTGAAGTTCTTTGTAATATAAACTCTTCTTTGGTCTCCTTCCAAATCTCTAATATGATCTGATAAACACAAAAGCTGCCTAAAGGGAGTGGGTGTTTTCTGTGGAGTTTGAGGAAGGGGCTGCATCTTACACCTGGATCTGTGCAGCGCAGACCAGAGATCAGGTGATGAGTAGACTGAAGAAGGGATGGGAGCCAGGGGGAGCATAGGAATTGAAAGTCACTCTACCATTTGTTGAAAATGTTTGTAAATCATGGAGAGGGTTTGAGGGTTTGAGGGTTTGAGCAATACCATCATGTTACTCACATTAAGACTTGTGATGTCCCTATTGGGTGGGGGGTTGGCATCTTTCCTGAGGTCTTTTGTGGGACTACAGGCTGGGCTGGCTACTCTGCTGCCCAGCTGTACCTCTGCCCTTGCCTGTTCCGCACACTGCCCCAGGAGGTTGGCCAGCATGGGCCTGGCTTCTGGTTGGCTTTGGCTCCTGGGAGCCCAATGCACAGACTCTGTAGGAAGGAGGAGAGTGAGATCAGTGTTCTGTTTCTCTAACCTCCCGACTGTGAGGTCATTTTGGGTTACAGGTGGCCTTGTCTGAAGATCACTGCTTCCTCTAAAGGGGACTGTCTTTGTTTTCAGGTTTAATAACCATTTCCTGCCTTCCTACCTTAGCACTAGGTAGGGAGATCAACCACCATGGTTTGCTACAATACTGAGGGTATTCCCAGAATCTGGGATTTTGACTTTTAAAAGTTAAGACAGTCCTGGGCAAGCAGATGAGTTGGTCACCCTAGCCCTAGAAAGGGTTAACAGCTCGCCAGCTATTTCTGTCTTCAGGTAACTGAGCTATCTCTAGTGGTTCCCATATACCTCATCTCTGCCTTTGTAAATAGTCCTTTCATAAAATAAACACACCGTCCTGCAATTACCTTATTCAGGTGTGCTGTCTCTCTTCTGCTGGGACTCTGAGTGATACACTGGTGTCCATGAACACTCGGACCCATGTCCTCTCTCAGCTTTGGTTTCCTCAACTGCCAAAGGAGGAGGTTCCACTAGAACATTCCCTTACATCTTTTCAGATCTAACATCATAAAGTAGTTGTAAAGATCATAATAAATATCTCTTGAATTTTTGTAACTGTCTACTTAATTCCCATTGTCATTTTTTAGCAATTCTGGCTAAGTAATTATTGAGGGCCTCCTATTGCCAGGCCTTGGCTATGCCTTGGGGAAACTGAGATGCAGGGTATGTACTCCTGGCCCTGGAGAGGGTTATGTCTGGTTTAGGGGGAAGGAAGGAGGGAGAGGCCAGACTCTTAGCAGATTATTTCAGCATAATATGTTATGTGCTGAACGAAATTTATACATGGTGTTCTAGAAGCTCAGGGAGGCTTCTAGGGCAGGCCAGAAGGGTCATGGAGGAAAACCAGGAGGCTTCCTCGAGGAAAAGACATCTGAACAAAGTTTTAAATGATGTGTATGAACCAAGTGAAGGAGGTAGAGGACATGAAAAATGCAGGCAGAGCATTACTTGCAGAGAAATGGCATGAACAGAAGCCTGGAAGAAACCAAGGACATAAATCATGGGGTGAACATGGGGAGGTTTTTGGGTGGGATAACATTAGCTGTTCACTTTTGGTGGAACCTAATTTTTGAGGCAGGAGATACATCTGGAAAAATGGACAAGGCTGGATTACAGAGAATCTGCCAGGCTGCTTAAGGAGATGACCTTTTATTTTGTAGATAGCAGAAAGCCACTAAGTGATGGGTTGTTTTGCCATTGAACAGGGTGATCTAATGTTTAGGTACCCAGTTTCTTTCTAAAAATAAAACATAAAGAGCAGCTCTGGACCAACAACAAAAAATAATGTATGTTCAGCAAACTTCCTGAAGTATTGGTCATACAGTGGAACTTTAAATCTATATTTTTAGCTATATGAAATGACAATTTGATGTTGCTATTAGAAACATTCATCAAACTCCACCCAAAGCCTTCTCTGAAGGAAAAATAGCAGATAGTAAGCTTGATAGATTCACCTAAATTGTCTTCATTAACTTCAATATTCATTTTGCTTCACCCAAATTTTGAAGTTTTGAGGACAAAAATGTCTTATTTATATTTATGTCACCAGCAATGAAAACATTGTTTGGTATATGGAAGGTCAGTAATATCTGTTCCTTGAAAAAAAAATGTTCACACAGTGCCCACTGAGCAGTAAGTACGAACTGAACTAAGTAAGGCCAAGAGGTATGGTAACAAAATGCAAAATTTCAGTCTCTAAAGCATTAAAAGTTGCAACTGGACCTAGAATAAACAAACAATTATAAAAGGGGATTTTGAATATTTCATGAAAATAATAGGGAGAAAAAAGGAGAGTAGCAGTACTTGCATCAAACAAAATAGATTTCAAAACAAAGAAAGTAACAAGGGGAAAAAAAAGGATATTACCTAATGATAAAGGGATCAGTCCACCAAGAAGACACAATAATTTTAAATATCTATGCACCCAACATAGGAGCACCTAAATATGTAAAACAAATACTAACAGAACTGAGGGGAGAAATAGACTGAAACTCAGTCTTACCAGGGGAATTCAACACTTCACGTATCAATGGGCAGGTCAACCACAAGGAAAATAAATAAGGAAACAGGCACTGAACAATACTAGATCAGATGGATTTAATAGATATGTAGAACATTTCACCCAAAAGCAGTAGGATACATTTTTCTCAAGTGCACGTGGAACATTCTCCAGGAGGGATCACATATTAGGACACAAAAAGAGCCTCAATAAATAAAAAAAAATTGAAATTGTATCAAACATCTTTTCAGATCACAATGGTATGAACCTATAAATAAATTACACAAAGAAAACAAAAACCCCACAAACACATGGAAACTAAACAACATGTTTCTAAACCAATGGATCAATGAACAAATCAAAGAAGAAATCAAACAATACATGGAGACAAATTAAAACAAAGATACAACAACTCACAATATGGGGGATTCTGCAAAAGCAGTTCTAAGAGGGGAGTACATAGCAATACAAGCCTACCTCAAGAAACAAGAACAATCCCAAATAAACAGCCTAGATTCACAACTAAAGAAACCAGAAAAAGAACAATGAAACCCAAAGTTGTTAGGAGAAGTGACATAATAAAGATCAGGCAAAAATAAATAAAATAGAGAAGACTAAAACAGTAAAAAAAAAAAATCAGTGAAACCAAGAGCTGGTTCTTTCAGAAGGTAAACAAAATAGGCAAACTCCTAGCCAGACTTATCAAGAAAAAGAGAGGACACAAATAACAAAATCAGACACAAAAAAGAACTAGTTACAACTGACACCACAGAAATACAAAGGATTATTAGATAATTCTATAAAAAAATTGCATGCCAATAAATTGGACAACCTAGATGAAAATGGGAAAATTCCTAGAAAAGTACAACCTTCCAATACTGACCCAGGAAGAAACAGAAAATATGAACAGACTGATTAACAGGAATGGAATTGAATTGGTAATCAAAACACTCCCAACAAAAAAATTTCCAAAACCACATGACATCACAGCTGAATTCTACCAAAGAAGAAGAAGATCTAATACCCATCCTTCTTAAAGTATTCCAAAAAGTAGAAAAGGAGAGAAACTTCCAAACTCATTCTATCAGGCCAGCATCACCCCAATACTAAAACCAAAGAAACTACAAAAGAAGAAAACTGAAAATTATAGACCAATATTCCTGATGAACATAGCTGCAAAAGTCCTCAACAGAATATTAGCAAACAATTCAAAATACATCAAAAGGATCATCTATCATGACGTAGTGAGATTTATTCCAGGGATGTGAGGATTTTACAATATTCATAAATCAATGTGATAAACCACATTAACAAAATAAAGGAAAAAAAATATGATTATTTCAATTGATGCTGAAAAAGCATTTGAGAAAATTCAATATCCATTCAGGATAAAATCTCTCAACAAAATGGGTACAGAGGGAACATACCTCAATGTAATAAAGACCATGTGTGACAAATCCACAACTAACATAGTCAAAGGTGAAAAGCTGAAAGTTTTTCCTTTAAGATCAGGAACAAGACAAGGAAGAATGTCCACTCTTACCACTTTTATTCAACATAGTACTGGAAGTCCCTCCCACTGTAATCAAATAAGATAAAGAGATAAAAGGCACCTAAATTGGTGAGGAAGAAGTAAAATTGTCACTATTTGCAGATAACATAATATTATATATTGAGAATGCTAAAGACTGTGCCATAAAGCTTTTAAAACTAATAACTAGATTCAGAAAAATTGCAGGATACAGAATTAATACACAGAAATCTGTTTCATTCTTATATACTAACAATGAGCTAGCAGAAAGAGAAATCAGGAAAACAATTCTATTTGCAGTTGCAGCAAAAATAATAAAATATCTAGGAATAAACAAAGGTGGTGAAAGACCTGTATTCTGTAAACTATAAGAACTCATGAGAGAAATTAAAGAAGAGACAAATAAATGAAAATCTATCCCATGCTCATGAATAGGAAGAATTAATATTGTCAAAATGGCCATCCTGCCCAAAGCAATTTACATATTCAGTGCAATCGCTATCAAAATACCAATATCATTTTTTAATGAACCAGAGCAAAATAATCCTAAAATTATTTTGGAACCACAAAAGATTCTGAATAGCCAAAGCAATCTTGAGAAAGATCAATTCTGGGTGTATTATGCCCCCTGACTTTGAGCTGTACTACAGAGCTACAGTAATCAAAACAGTGTGGTATAGTCCAACAACAGACATATAGATCAATGGAACAGACTTGAGAGCCCAGATATAAACCCATGCATATGTGGTCAATTAATATATGATAAAGGAGACATGAATATATGATGGGGAAAAGAGTCTTCAATAACTGGATGTTGGGAAAACTGAACATCTGTATGAAGAGAATGAAGCTGAATTACTGTCTAACTCCATACATAAAAGTAAATTCAAACTGGATTAAAGACCTGCCATTTGTGACAACGTGGATGGACCTAGAGGGTATGATGCTAAGTGAAATAAACCGGGTGGAGAAAGATAAATACCATATGATTTCACTTACATGTTAAATCTAAAAACAAAACAAAACAAAATGAATAAAATAGCAGTAGACTCATGAATACTGAGAAGTGACTGAGGGTTACCATGGGAGAGGGGTTGGAGTGGGTGGGTGGGGAGAGTTGGGGAGGGAAGTCACAAAAATTCTCAATCATAATGTAAGTTAGTCACAGGGATGGTAGTCCAGCAGGGAGAATATAGCCAATGATTCTGTAACATCTTCCAATGTTGGCAGTAACTCCATTAGAGGGGATGAGGATTTAATGTTCAATAATAAGTTGCACCACTGTGTTGTATATTTGAAATGAATGTAAGATTGTATATCAACTATACTTCAGTAAAAAGGAGAACTGAAAAATCACTCTAGATTAAAACTTCTGTTAGTAAAAGATATTATTAAGTGAAAAGGTAAGCCACAAAACAGGAGCAGATATTTACAGTACATAGACCAACAGAGGACTCAGAGTCAGAATACATACACAAAAAATTTCAACAATCAGTAAGAAAATGATTGAAAACATTGCAAAAGACTTACATGGGCACTTCACAAAAGAGCATATCCAAATTTTCAGTAACATATGAAAATATTCTGAACTTCATTTGTCACCAGGGAAACAAATTAAAACCACAATAAGATACCACTCTACACCCAATAGGAGGTCTAAAGAAGATTTTCAGTACCAAACTCAAGGAGTGCTTGGAGTAACTGGAACTCTCACACACTGTTAGTTGGGATATAAATTGATACGGCAACTTTGGAAAACCTTTTGGTAAGAAATATTTAATGCTGAGAAAATGCCCAGCCAATGATTCAGCAATTCTACTCCTAGTTATATATGTAACAGATATTTGGACAACAAAGAGTCATGTACATGAATATGCATTTTCTTAAGCATTCAGAATAGTCAAAACTGGGAACAATCCAAATGTCTATAAACAGAGAATGCATAAATAAATGACATACTATTTAGCAATGAACATGAACAAACAATATGGGTGAAGTCTCATAAACATAATGTCCAGCCAAAAAAGTCACAAAGTAGTATGTATGATTCTGTTTGTATGAAGATCAAAACAGGGAAAACTGATCTATGGTGTTAGAAATCAGGATAGAAACTTGACGAGAGGGGAAAGCAACTGACGGGCAGGAGGAGGACTTCTGGAGTCCTGAAATGTACTATTTCTTGATCTGGGTGGTGATTACCTAGGTCAGTTTATAAAGATTTGCTGAGGTATATACTTATGTATATGTAGTCCAAGGAATATACTTTCTTATTTGCATGCTATTTTTTTTCAATAAAAGGTAAAATATATGAAGGAGAAAAGGGGGATTTTGATTATTTCAGAGAAATTTGAATTTGGAATGAGTATTAGTTAAAAAGAGATTATTTTGTCATGTGCAATAATAGCATTGTGGTTGTATGACAAAATACCTTTCTAAAAAATGTACTGTTAAAACTGGAAGTATTTAGGGGTGAAATGATATGATGCCAGGGATTTGCATTAAAGTATTGTCACAATGCTTCAAAAAGTTTGCTTAAAAACAAAAAGGATTAAAAATTGCTACCAGAAAAATAATGAAAGAAGAGGACAGGGAGGAAGGAGGGAGGCACAGAAGGAGGAAGCTAGCTAGTCCCAGTCCAGGAGAAGCTTCTAGACTTGAAAACAAACATTTGCAATGTTACAGACACCAAAGAGTAAATTTGCTTTGTGACGGGAGCATGAAATAGAAGCATAGTCACAGTGTGAGTAGAGACCAAGAAGGAACCCCAGAGAGGTAAATTTTGAGTCAGTTTTTTAGACTCACAATAAGCAATTATCCAAAATTGAAGTCACCTTTTTCCCCCATATTCCCTACAATAGTAGAACAATGTTTCTTATTTCCTTACAAGTTTAGTATCATTTGGAAGAAACGCAGTGGGACAGGTCACTGCCTTGTGATAACTTGGTGACAATGCATAAAAATGATCCAGGTAGCTCCTATAGGGGGGACTCATTGGAGGCAAATTGTGTGGCTCTGGTTACTGGTAATAATAGCACGATTCTTTCTTTCATTAATGCATTGATATCTTCCCCGGTGTTTACCATGTCTTGACTGATGCGTTAGGCATGGGAGCAGAAAGTACTACAAATTTCCTGCCTACATGATGCTTACCTGCTAGTGGACATTTGGGGAGTATGGCCACAGTTTACACAGAGCTTTTGTATATGCGATTGTTTTCTTGGCTTTGATCTTGGCAATGATCTGGTGGGGTTAGCCACTGTTTAAAACGATCTTTCTTTTAAACCTAAAGTTCAGGTTGTTCCATGATTTGCCTGTGGTTATGTTGCTAATAAATGGCAGCAATAAGCCTTGAGCCAGAATCCTCTCACTTGGGACCTAGCACACTCACCAGCCACCACAATCTTCTCTTTCTTGTGTGGCTTCCGTCCCCTAAAAGGAAATCTAGGTGTGATGGGCATATTTTGTGTGTGATGAATTTCTGAATGAGGTGAGCAGGGCCAGCTACTGAGCCATAAGCAAATGTTCTACTTGGAGCTAATTTGTGGTGTGGATCTGAGGGTGGCTCTGTTAAGTGTGAGCATGTTGTGACACCTCAGGGGAGATTTTCTGTTACCAGCTAATTATCACTTAAATTTGTCAAGAAGGGAAAAGTGCCTTTCACATCTTATTTTAAAATATGAAAATCTCGGCAAAGACTGGGGGTGATTTGCTGCTCTTCCGTCCCCACAGGCGGCCCCAGACAGCCTGGAAACAAGTGACTGCAGAAGTGCTGTCAGCGTGGTAACCCTGAGGTGCCCCACGGGTGCCAGTCCCTGGATGGGGATTGCACACTGAATGAGATGCAAACCTCTTAGGCCTGCAAAGGGAAGAGAGGATAGAAATGATCTCAAAGCAATTAACTAGAGATGATGGGTGTCCAGAAGGGTGGCTGATGCCAAGAGAATGAAATCAGACACAAAGACCATGCATCATATGATTGCATTTATATGAAATATCTAGAAGAGAGAAGTTCATTGAGATAGATAGAAAACGGATCATTGGTTGCTAGGCTCTGGGAAGAGGGGGAGAGAGGATGCGGAGTGACTGCTTAATGGACACAGGTTTCTTTGTAGAGTGACGAAAATGTTCTGGAACTGGGCAGTGGTGATGGTTCCACAGCGTTATGAATGTACTAAATATCACCAATGGTGATTTTTATGTTGGGTATGTTTTATTGTAATGAAAAATATATATACACATGCACAAACACAGACTTTTTAAAACACCACCTTACTGGTTGGTTAATCCCGACTTCCATCTCTAAGGTATTTCTGCAACGTATCTGATGAATAGTCATCCAGATTTTATCAGAGTATCTTCCCTGAGAAAAAATTTGCTCAAAAATAAGCTTATTTCATTTTACGGGAACCTTAATTGTCAGAAAACACACTATTAAGGGAAATTAAAATCTATATTCTCGAGTGAGATTGCTGAATGATCAGGATAAAAGGGTATCAGGAATTTCAGATATTCCTCACATTTACTTTTATGCCTTCAGAGTGGGTGCAACTCTGGGCAAGAGGCAACAGTCTTGCATGGACAGTTAGGTAAATGTTCACTCCAACCCAAAGCAGAGTTGGTACATTTTCCTGAGGTTGTGAAACTAAAGGGCTAATGTGGGAGGCAGAAATGCCTGGGAGTACCCCAGAACTTGGATGTATACTATCCAAAACTTAGCCCTAATGAGCACTGCAATAGGTGAGCAGGGATCTAGGAAAATTTTCAGAATTTTCTATTTGAAGAAGTACACTAGTACTATGCTCATTTTAAAATGAGAAAACATGCTCCCACTTGAAAAAAACACATTGGAAAAACCATATTACTGTGTTTTATAAACAGATATACAATAAAGTGTCTTACATAATGAAATCCCCAAGGGCTTTGATTTGACTTATAAAATATTATTCATCCACTTTTCCAAAAGCATTTCTACTATGTAAATCCAAGTACACACATGTGTGTACCTTACTTTATGTGCTATAACCAAAATAGCACATATACATACATAGTTTAATATTAGGAGAGATTAATAGTTCAGAAATTATTTTATATTCCAGTTCAATTAATAGCAAGAAAGATAAATAGAAAAAAGTAAGCGGTTCCCTTTGAGCAGGGCTTACAGAGTTCTGGTGGGAAAAAACAGGAGCAGCTGACTTTGACTTCTGATTCACCCAGTCCCTCATCATTATGCACCAGGTCCCTTTTGTGCTTCTCACAGCTCATCTGGAGTGCTGTGAGTAATTAGGACTCCCTTGTACCAGGCTGTTGAGGAGCTTTGTGGTGGCACAAAAATAAAGATGTGAATTTTTGTCCCAGGGAACAAGCAATGTTTTTGTATTTTCAAAGCCCTGCTCTTCGATGGTTCCCAGCATATGAACATTTGAACAATGTCTTATCTTTTATCAGCATTGTGGCAGAAAAATGCTAGCCTGAGGATGTGGGCTGCTGAAAGCTGTCAGAGCCTGCCTACCTTTAGTATTTAGTGATGACGTGAGAAGCTTTTTGCAACCCATACTCGGATCTGACTCAATGTGGGAGAAGCCAGTAATAACAGAGCAATTCAGAAAAAACAGGAAAGCAGCAAGGGAGAACCGAGAGAAGGAAGCTTTGTTTTAGATCTGGGGAGGAGAAATAATCAGGCTAAAACACAAAGGACGTGAAAAACATACGTCTTACCTAGAAAGTGATAAGAGCTGTGTGAAGGGCAACCCGTGCAAAGCTCCTATTCACTGAAGCTTTGAGCCCTGTGATTTTCTCTAAGTGTGGGAGGAGCAGGTAGTTTGAGATGAAGGAGAAGCCCAGAACACGCTGTAATGATGAGAACTTTGCTTCCCCCCTCCCCCCTTCCTGTGGATTTATTAGGCAGGCAGGCAAATCGGTATGCAAAGAATAGGTTTGCTGGGAGAACAGCTGGGTAAATGGCACATTATGCAATTTTGCAGGCGCACACGGATCTGCAGTTGCACAGAAATGAAATGATCTGAGGCAAAGGGCTTTGTGGAGCCAGCTTCAGGGCTGAGTGTTTGCCTTGCCCCTTTGCTTGAGGACAGGTTTTATTTGGCGTCTGTCTTGAATCTTGCAGTTCTGTGCTGCGCCATCCCTAGCACAGAGGTGGTGTTCATTCACCCATGTGAAGAGGACGTTTTTCACTCTCCATCTTCCCCTCTAGCATGCAGTATTGATGTTCTGCTGTAAGGACACAGAAAGACCTTTCTCCAAAGTACCTTTGGAGTCAGAGCTGGCTGTGGACTTGGCTTTAAGAGCAAGGACCTTCATTCAGGGAACACAGAATCTCTTTCTTGGTTGCAAATTGTGTTTGTGCAATTTACTAGTCATAACAAGTTCATGTTTTACTGTTAGTTGTCCAAGAAAAATCCAACAGATTGAAGTGTTTCATCACTTGATTAGTCTAAACAAGTTGGGATTATTAGCTTGGCTAATTAATACCTCTGTCTATTGTGTAGTTTGAGACAACATATTTTGAAGGTGGTGCTAGCTAGTTCAAAAATGTAGAAATAATTACTCTGTAAAACTGGACATGAGGTATGCTTTCATGGGATTTCACCTTGAATATCCAAATGCTCTCTCTTTTGAAATGTGCTTTGCAAAAATGAGGAGTATTTGAAAATTCTCTGATCTGGAACTGTTTTTTGCAGGAGTTTATGGAAACTCCGATTCTGCCCTGTAGGTGTGAAAGGCTTACCACTAGCATCTTGTAAAAAAAAAAAAAAAAAAAAAAAAGTAGCAGAGCTATCTCTTACTCCTAAAATTACTGGAATATAGTGTGCTAAGTTTGTAGTCTTGATAAAACAGAATGAGTCTCTATTACTTTGAAATTAAGTGCTCAGGTTCAATGCCTCCCCATTGCTTCCCAAATTAACAAATTCCCTTGCCTGGGTTTCAGAAGGACTTGAACCGCATACCCAACATCTACAGGCCAAAAATGAGATTGCTATGTACTTTTATTAAATATAAATACTATAAAATACCATCTCAGATGCAGGAGAAATTCCTCAGGCCTACAGTGAAAGGAAGACAGGATTCGTGGATCAAGGGAGAACTGATTACTTATTCATTGCTTCATTTCAGATATATTTCCTGACAAGTAACTGAAGGAGATGCAAGGCGCATGGTACTCAAAACAATTTTAAAATGAAAAACTGGGCATTAATAATTACTAGAGGTGGAAATACTAAAATTTACTTTGGAGTGCACATTCTTTGTTTTGGAAAGGATCAACTTTGTGGCACATTGTTATGTAGTTAATAGAGTGCTTTTGAACAGGGACCAAGATGGTTCCTGGAGGAAGGGAACAGATACCTTTGTGTTTGAGTTTGCATCTGAAGTTCAGTGCTCTGTAACATTGTCTGATGGATTGCAATAACCATGGTGAGGACAGCTGTTTATAAATGAAGGCCTCAGGAGGAAAATCACCTTAAGAAGGAGGGCTGTCTGCAGGAATGGCCATGGCCAGTGTCATCATTAGAAACAGACACAGGGCATGGCTGGTGCTAACACCTCCTGGCCAAGGAGTGTGTGTGTGTGTGTGTGTGTGTGTGTGTGTGTGTGTGTGTAAACTTAAGAAGCTCAGTCAACAACAGATGCTGGCTTTGGAACTGGTGTGTTGTGAGCTGCTGAGTGTAAGTTAGGAGAGATGTTACTCCAGCCCCTCTCTGCACCCAGAGGAAAAGCTGTCATAGTAGCAAGTTTCTGGTCACCAGAGCATGACCAAGAGTGGACAGGGTCAACTCAGAATTGCCAGAATGCCTGGTTAAGGGCACGCTTTTGGCAAAGACCCCATGATATAGAGAGTGGGGCTTTTTAAAAGGTAAGGCACACTTGTCCATCCTGTTGTTCTCAGCGTATATTGGTAAGGTACATGTGGGATGATCCTATGCTTGGAGTCCTTGCTTTGTAAATGTCATTTCATATTTACAAGGACAATATGATACAGTGGTTAAAAGCTTTTGTCTAACCCCACTATTTACAGACTCCATAAATGTAGGGGATGTTGCTGAGCCTCTGTATGCTTCAGTTTCTTTATCTGTAAGTTGGGAGTAATAATATCAGGATGGTTGTGTTAACTAAGTTAATAGACATGAAATATCCAGCCGGGCTGCTGTTGTTAGACTCCAGGAACTGTTCATGGATACGCCTTTCCTCCTCCAGTGAGATCCTCTGGCTGTGGATACCAGAACAGCCTTCCTCTCCTGCCCAACCAAAATCTCATCTGAAACTCATTTTCCTCTGCCAGCATGAGTTAAATCTACCTGGAGTGGTGAGAAACTCAATCCTAACTTGTCTGCCTATAGATCTTCTTTCATCTCTTCTATATTTTGGGAGATTAGTTGGTTATGATATGAAGCCCATTATATCCTTAGTCTAAGGATTGTGTCTCTGCTTTAAGTCCACTCACATAGACATAAAGAAGTTACTTTTATCTTTTCCCCTGGAAGAAGAAAAATCAATCCCTAATCACAAATTCACTTGCATGGAGATGATGGCTGAAGCTGCCGGAGTGGATGGTATTGTCGCTGCAGTGTGTGTAGAGAGAAGGGCATCTAGAACAGAGCCTCTGAGGATATTACCATTTATGAGTCATGGGGAAGGACTACCATTTAGTAGTCCTGCTACTGTTTTCACTAATAAGACAACCATAATTAATAACAAGAACATTATTTCCTTTGTTCATCATTGTATCCCCAGCATTCATTCATTCACTCATTCATTCATTCAACAAATATTTATTGACACCTAATAAATATATACTACTAATAGGCATTGGGAATATAACAGTGACCAAATTAGGCAAAAATTTTTGGCTTTCATGGAGCTTGGACTCTAGTAGCCATTTGGAAAAATAATTGAATGAGTGAATATTCAAGCAAGAAGTATGTCTGAATGAATGGAGCCCCCATTAAGTACAAGCACTGTATTTGATAGTCACTGGGAAGTCCTTGTAAAAGAATAAAGATAGGAGGTGATACTTGGAGGATAGATAGGACTTAGAGGAATGGAAAGAAGAGTGAATATTCCAGGCAGGAAGATGGATGCAAGGAAAGTGAAGAGGATAGGTGTATACATAATGCCTTTAAGGAATAAAGAGACAGTGGCTGGAGTAGTTTGGGGGAAGCATTCACTGGCTGTACAGTAGAGAGGCAGGAAGTAGAGGTAAGAGGTCAATAAAGGAATTCTTTATTTTGCAATATGGGGCTCCAATTTTGAGCAGGAACCTTCTTCTCTCATCTCCGAGATCAACAAATTTGACCACTGCAGAATATTCTGTCATTTAGAGGAGGAAACTAGCATCTGTTGAGTTTCTTAAGCGTCAGTCATCAGATGAGGATCTGTGCAATAGAGGACCTATATGAATTAGCTCCACAATACCTATGTGCATATATCTATGTGCACAAACACCATATTTCTCTTTTATTACATCACATTATATCTGGGTTGGCCCAGGCCAGTCAGGGTTGGTGAGAAATTCAATTTTGACTTTTGCTGGAGGGAAATTGGCTTTTTCCCCTCGCTTGGGGGAATAGCACAGCTTCAGGATTTACACAATCTGGGAGTTTAGGAAAGGACCTCTGGTCTTTGGTCTAGTTGTTAAGATGTTTATTTTGTGCATCTTCTTTCTTTGTCAGTTGAGGCCTGGGTGTTAAATCCCCGCCTAAGGTCCACTAGGCTCTCCCATTACCTTTGGGAGTGTCCATTATCTTTGGGAGTGGGTTCTCCAGGCTCTGTTCAACATAGTACCTGGGGGTGAGGCACTGCCTGCTTCCTCAGAGCACTCACCTCCTCTGCGTCTGTTTTCCGGAGCTCCCCTCCAAGCATCCCATTCTCCCAGACAGGCATGTGTACAGGTCGTCTTCAGGGCAGCTCACGCAACCAAAGAAGTTCTTTCCCTCTGTGGCCAGGAAGTCCAAGACAGAGGCCTATGATGTTATGGCATGGGAGAAGGAAGAGGGAAAATAAAGTAAAAAATCAGCTTTAGGTGTTTTGGAGTTTCCTAGAGAAGCAAGGATAAGACAAAAATTCATGCCAATGTATTATCTTGCTGTATGATTATTTCCTCTAATCCTCCAAATCACAGTGTGAGATAGGTATTGTTATTACATTTTACAGAAGAATTAATTCATTCAATAAATATTTATTGACTATCTTCTTTCTGCCTTACAGTGTTTTAGGCTCTAGAGAAAAACAACAACAGTGAATGAGACAGACAAAAATCCAGATGAAGACATTGAGTCTCAAAAAGTAAATAACATGCTTGAGATCACATAATCCGAAAGTAATAAAGCTAGAATTCAGCCTAGATCTATCTTTCTCCAAACTCCACACTGTTTTATTATGCTGCGGTAGTAATGGAATGCAGAGTATTCTGCAAACAACTGCTTAGGCTTCTGCCAGAGTTGTTCAACAAAATGTGACATCACGGGCAGTCATAATAATAACTATTTATTGATTGCTCACCATGTGTCATGCAATGTAAGGGATTTCATGCAGTATCTCATTTAATCCACACAAGAAACCCACATTCTCATTTTTCTTGGTTCAAGGAAACTGAAAATTAAGTGTTACATTCTTTGCCCAAATCATTGGGCTGGCTAGTGGATGAGCAGAATTTCATTCTCAAATTATCTTATTCCAATCTGGGGCTCTAAAGAGCATTATTTCTCATCCTAATTGTCTTGGGGTTTTGTCTTTGGAAAAGCTGAAACTCCTCCTTTCACCCAGCTTGGTCAGCCTCTGGCTGGGAAACCCATGGTGGGGCAGAGGAGGATCACCAGCTTCTCTTCCTTGCTCAAACTTCCCTCCCTCAGTTATCATCATCTATTTCAGGCTCTTTCTGGTTTGGTTATAGAGGCCAGGGAGGACAGACAGGGTTCAGAGAAAGTCGTATGGTTTGGGGCCCTTTTGTGGATGGTGAATGTACAGCATTAACTCTCCCAACAGTCCCCAAAGAGCTTCGTTCACTCTGCACTAGACTGCTCAAGGCATGTTGGCTAGCACCAGAATCTCCCCATTCAGACGTCTCATATGTAAGTAAGAGACTGGTCTCTGCAGCCCACAAACTCCAAAGACCATGTGTTTTGTTCCCCAAATGGTTCTTTTGGAGCTCCCTCACTTGGCTTAACATGGCAGGGGCAGGATCAGCTCTTGGCCTTTGCTATGGATGGGCAGCTCCAAGGGAAGGGAAATGACCCAATCTAAAGTGATCCCTACTGACTGTCTGCAAACCCTGAGTGAATTTCTTAATGTCTTTTGCATAGTCTGGGACTGGAGGGGGGCTAAGGTGACAGAACACAGTGTCTCAGCAGGTCCTGCAGCGAATGTGAGAATATTTGGCATCTCTCCTGAGAACAAAAGTGTCATTTAGTATCTAGTTTGCACTATCCCCAGAAATGTCTTAAGGAGGCACAAGATCACAGGTCCTAGAATCATATTGCCCAGATCTGAATCTGTTCTTTTTACTTGCCAGGTATGTGACTTAAGGCAAATGATTAATCTTTCTGTATATCCATTTTCTCTGTATATCCATCTGTAAAGCAGGGGTTCTAAAAGTACCAACCGTATAAGGTTGTTGGAAGAATAAATGAGGCAATACATGTAAACTGGAGCATAACAACTACCATGTGGTTAATGTCCCCAGACTGTGAGCTGTCATTACTTTCTCCTGTACATCAACTTACAAGACAGATGGAAGATAAACACTTCTGACTGCTTCTGAGTTTAGACCACAGGCTCTCATAAAACCCAAACTCAAGAGGTGATATAAGAGGCAAAATATATACAACTTCTCTTAGAACTATGGCTTACTTTGTTTTGGGGCTGCCATGATTTCTTTTGCCTTTCCAGAAAGGATGCTGCATAATTTGGGCTGTATATCTCTTCTGGTGTGGATTTTATCCCTTTCAGGTTGATCAGAGTCGTGGCATGGGAATTAAGAGGATAGACTCTGGGTTAGTCAGACCTGGGCCCTTATCTCCCCTCTGACACTTAAGAGCTACCATGACTTATTGCAACTACTTAATTTTCCTGTGCCTTCATTTCCTCATATAAAAACAAAGACATAATAATACTTATTTCATAGAGTTTTTGTGAGGATTAAATAAAATAATGAAATAAAGAGCTTGGTACATAGATGGGTTCAAAAAATGGTAGCAACAATATGGTAGATGGTGCTAAGACTTGGTTATTGACATGGATTAGAAGCAGTCTATTTGACTTCAGGTGTCAGTGAGCCCAGAAGGTTATAGCTAATCTCCCAAAAGTGCTGGATATTGCTACAGAGAATTTTGAATGCATAGATTATGAACATACCACTCTAAAAAACAGATACAATAATTGGTAGAAGGGAGGGGTTTGATGATATATAGAGAAAGGCTCTGGTTTCATCAAATTCCCTAAGTGGTGTTAGAAACAGTGAGGGGTCATGGGAGTTCAGGAGCCCATGCTTTTCAGAGAGCTCTCTGCTTTCCTCTTAGCATTTGCCAAAATTTTTTTTCACCTTCTCTTCAAAGTCTGATCCTGTCAGTCTCCAAGTCACCCTGGCATGCCCTCTCTTCATTCCAAACCCTTGGAATTTATCTGACCAATGGCTTAATCCAGTTGAGATTAGGATATACATTTTGTATCTGTTCTTAGTTGTGTTCAGTTCTTTTGCTATACCTTCCTCTTCAGAACCTAATGGAACTGCTTTGGGAGCACCAGATAAGATGTAATGAGCCATGTTTCTGACTCCCACTGCTCCAAGGAAGGAAGGGAGGCAGGGGAAAGCAGCCTCCCCTCTGTGTGGGAGAGGCTTCACCCAGGAGGGTTCCCCAGATGACACAGTCTAGGCTGGGTGTCACCAATGCTCGTTAGATCCCAAGGTGCACCGACCTTATCCACTTTTACCCAATGTTTTCTTGAGTCTTCCCCTTATAGATTTACACTGGGCTGGTCCTAGCTGAATGGTTTACCCAAGGGACACAGTGATCGTATGGCCTCATTACATGGGTTTGTCGAGATCTTCCATCTAGTCGTGCCCCTTGTGCTGGCATTACTTCTTGCTAGTGTTCCCTCCCACAGGCACCAGGGCGCTGGCTTCCCAGGGACCCCCAGTGCTATTGGGCGTCACTACTGCTTGAGAGACCAGCTCTCTCTCTTTTATAAAGTTGTTTTCCTCATGTGCTTATCTCTAGATAGGAATTATTAAAATATCAGATCAATCAGGAACTTGGATTATTTTTAATATTTGGGAGAGAAAAGAGGGAGAGAATCCTCTTTCAGGGGTCTCATCATCATGAGAATCATCATACATAGAGCTTTTAGACATACACATGTGTGGCCCCTGTCAGATTTTCTTTATCAGATTTTTTTTTCTGGGTGCCCATTTAAATTTGTTGACCATGAATTTTTGTAGATACCTGTCTTTCAACTTGTGTAGCTTCCCCCTCTGGATCCTCAATGAGTTATGAAGAAGGCAGTAAGGGCTGCTCAGCCATGGGTGGGGGTTTGACAGGAGAGTAGATGAAGAAAGGGCAAATGAGCGAGGTTGGTGAGTGTGTGGACAAGGGAGTGATTGAAAAAATAGGGCATGAATTGCCAGCAGAAGAGGGAGGGCAATGAAGAGAGGCACCAGTGAGGTCCCAGGACAGGTGCAGGTAAACTGGAAGGAGAAGAGGGTGTGATCAGAGTGGGATGACTTTCTGAATTAGGACTTTTGGAGGGTAAATTGCAAAGTCAGGATAAGAACTCAGGTATGAAACAATCAATATAAATGGGCTTCAGGTAACCTGAAATCGACTGATTTGCCACTCACCCCAGGTTTTAATTCAGTCGTTACTTTTCCTCCTGGTTGCATTATGGTTTCCACTTAACCTCTGATCACCTATTTTTGTCTCCACTTTATAGCTTCCACATGTGCCTTGAATGTGGCATCTCCGGCTTTGAAACTTGCTGTTAGAAGACTACTATCCTATTGGTGTTTCTTACTGCTGGCTGCTCTAGGAAGCCACCCAAATGAATACCTGGTGTTTATACCACATATCAACACTGATCTCTTGGACAGAAATCTTCATAGGTTTACCTTGTCTGTGCAGAGGAATTAGATGTCAGGTTTCTTGCCTCCTAATCTAATGCCTTTCCGAACATGCACTGCCATGTTCCCCTACATGCATGCGAGACTGGCTTTCCATTTGTGCCCAAGGGCCTTTTGTTTCATCCTCTGGTCATGAACTCTTTAGAACTCTTAACTTTGGGCCCCATGGACTCTCCCAGACCTTAAATAACACAGTTGCCCTTAGTAGTGATATGAGGGCACTTGGGGGATGACCTGCTTCTTGCTGCTCTTTCTCAGCATTTCTCTAATGAGATAGCCTGATTTGAGCTAAGTCCTTGATACATTTCTAAGGATTTTCTCTTGCCTGTGCTGTTTGTAATTAGTCGATTCAACTGCCTTTCCCAACTCTCAGAGTGATCAATAAATGACTCAGGAAGCCACAAAAGGGCACTCAGTATAGAAGCAGAAGATGCAGTCCTAGTCTGATTCTGTGCTGATGTGGGCAGTTTTGCATGGACTTGAGTCAATAGGAGGGTAGGCTGTGCTTTAGAGCGTGGACAGGTCACTGGGAAATACAGCTTTTTCTAGGTGTCACTCTCACACAGCCTACCTTTGAAATCCATGAACTTTCAGTAAAAATGCAGTATTTCTTACCAGGCTCCATGCAACCTTACATTTACCCAACCCTATAACTAGACTAGATAAAAAGACAAAGACTTCTACCACAAACACATATTCCCTAAAATCTAGAGTCAGGGTGACAAGATGTTAAAAATAAAGAAGAGACTGTTAAATATCTGTTGTTTCATTTTGTTTAGACCATGTGTGAAGTATCTCTAACTAAAGTACTTGTAGATAGCTAGTGTGGTAGAGAGAACACAGTCTTGGGATGAGGCAGATTTGACCTTGAATTAGAGTCTGCCCCTCCCAGCTACATCATCTAGGACAAGGCTTTTACTCTCTCTGAGTTTCTGGGTCTTCATTGGTAAAGTGGGGCAATAGTACCTATCTTACCCAGTTTACAAAGTGCCTGCCACACAGGAGACTCTTCTGGGTGAGTGGATTGGCTCGTCAACATACATTCCAAACCCCCAGTGGGGTGCCCCTTATAGCAGAGGCTGGAAGGTGAAACATTTCTCAGACTCGCCTGCAGCTCAAGCTCTGAATGTGACTGGAGTTCTATCAATTACAGGCACTCAACTAAGACTTGACTATGAAATGGAGTTAAGGAGAGAGAGATACTGGCAGGGAGTGAGTGCCCATTTTGCTAATGTAGACTGTGACAGGGACAAGGTGATGGCTGTCAACGACTTCCAGAGGATCCACTCAGCTTATTATGTGTGGTCTGAGGACTGGGAGTTTTTCCTGGAAGCTTAGTCTAGAGCTTGCTTCTCCAACTCTTCCAGCACTTGTGTAAGCCCCCTAACACCTGTGTAAATCTCATTATTCTTAAACTAGAGATAGTGATTTCTGCTAGCGAAAATTAGCTAAAACTGTAACTGAAACAAAACTGAGTAAACGCAGTTAATTGGTATGGTCCTTCTCCCCAATATGACTATATATATGCTGACATGTAAATAGATTCTACGGAGACTGCAGGAAAACCCACAAGGAATGGAACACAATGCCTAAGGAGCTTGTTTTGTGGAAGAGGCTCACTCATAAGTGGATATACTTTAAAATGGTCTAAGCACTATGTATTGTCACCAAAATGATCTGAGGACCAAAGGAAGGAGTGAGTAACAGTGGCTTGATGAACCGGATCAGAAAGATGACTTTTTTTTTATAGCTGTTCAGTCCCTTTTTTTAAATTGAAGTATTGATATGCAATCTTATGTTGGTTCAAATACACAACACGGTGGTTCAACAGTTACCCATATTATTAAATCCTCACCCCCTCTAGTGCAGTTACTATCTATTAACATAGATGTTACAGAATCATTATATTGCAGAGGATGACATTTTATAGAATTGAGAAGAATGAGTAGGACATCAATGGGTGGAAAAAAGGCCAGTGGTGGAATGGGAGAAAAAAGGTATTTCTAATTGAGGGCCCAGAATGTGCAAAAGGGATGAGATGGGGAAGTGCTGCTGTGTTCAGAGACGCACAAGAGGCTTGGAGTGCGGGGGGAGCTGGGATGGAGTACAGCGGGTGTAGGATGGGCAGCACTGATGAATTTGAAGAGGTAAGTTCTGACCAGATTGTGTAGAACTGAATGTGTCTAATTAGGGAATTTGAATTTTTATTATCCAGTGATAGTGAGCCAGCGGGGATTTTGAAATAAAGAAATGAAAATAAACAATTTTTCTGTTTATAAGTACCAGTGTGGAGAATAAATTGGAGGATGAAACATCCTCAAAGGCAAAGAGGAGGCTGTTAAGAAAAGGATGAGAGAAGAGGGACAGCAGTAGTGATGAAGAGGAGAGTCAGAATTTAGAATTTATTTCCCAAATAAAAATTTACAGAAGCAGAGACTAGTTGGATTGGAGGGAAAAGAAAAGAATTAAAAAGAAGAAAAATTTCTAGACAGAATACAGGTTTCACTGGGGTAAGGACTTTTTCATGAATATATCCTCAGTACAAGAATAGCACCTAGCCCATAGTAGATGGTCCACAAACATATAGTAAGTGAATGAGGTGAATGGCAATGTCATGAGCATCATCCTGATGAGGCTATTTTGGGATGCCTATGAAGCATCCAAGTGGCAGCGTTCACTGTGCAAGTCTGGTGCTCAGAGGAAAGAACAAGGTCGAAGTTATGAACAGAAGTTGTACAGAGAAACTGAAGCATAAACAAGATGTTCCAGGAAGAGCACAGCAAGTGAGGGGAGAACTAACAGTGGACCCAGGGATCCACCAGACCTTAGCAAGTCAGCAGAATGGGACTTCCTGATGTCAACTCTGTGATGGGATCAAATTAGATAAAGACAGAAAACAGGGCTTTGGGTTTCTAAACAAGGAGGTCTTTAATCATATTTTTCTAGGCCGATCTCAATAGAGTTACAGAGATAGGAACCGTATTGCAGTGGGTTTGGCCGTTGGCATGTGGGGTGAGCCACTTTGCTGTTTGCCCTGCTGAGAGAAACCAGTGTGGCTGTGCTTTCCCACCTTCCCTCCTAGTCACATGCAGGCCAGGACTGCCCGCAGGAGACATCTGGTTTTATCTGAAGCATTTTGGGTTGTTATAGCTGGAAGGGCACTACGGAAATCTAGCAGAAGCAGAGGTCAGGAATGCCTGCAGACAGCCCACAATGCACAAGACAGTCCCTGACCAAGGATGATCTGGCCAGGGCACTGAGGCTGAGAAACCCTGCCGTGGGAGCAGACCCTGTGAAAATGAAGCTATAGAAGAAATGGTGAGGTAATGGGCGAGAGGAAGAAGGGGAGGTTCCCCCTTTGGATGTGTGACCCAGTTTGATCACGTATGGCTTTTAAAAGGCTCTGTCAGTGTAATGCAAACAGACCTAGTCAACCAGCCTAGCAAATGGCCTCTGGAATATTGCTGCTTCCTCCTTTTTGAGGCGTGCGTCTGAAAGCTTGCTGCCACTTATCCTCATTGTAAGGGGACTGCCTGAGGACTCTTTGTGGTCAGCATTGCCCAGCGTGGGATCAAAACTATGATCACTTTTTCTGAACTAGAAATTGGGTTACCTGATGAGTCAAGTATGAGGGTATTTATGGGGACAAGGGAACAGAGCTTCTGAAATTGGTCAGTCTGGAGCTTCCAGGTTATATCACTGGAAAAGAGCAGACAGAAAGAGCCATGGACATCAAGATGTGAGACCTCAGTATAAATCTCAGCTCCTCTGATGACTGGCTGCCAGATGCTAAGACCCTAAGACATCCCTAAGCTTCTCTGAGCCTCAGTTTCTTCATTTGTAAAATGAGAGTAATGATACCCCAGTGACTGATGTGTGGATTAGTGCCGTGATACATTTGAAAGTGCTCTAAAAATTAGTATGTCCAGTCAACTAGTAGTATTATTTAGGATGCTTTAATAAATAATTATAGTGACATATGTAAGGTGTGGATAAAAATAATAGGACTATGTTTTCTGCATGAAAAAACCCAACCAGATACAGGCTTCTCAGGGGCAGAGTCCTTGGTGTCTGTCCACTTCCTGACACATGTATCAAAGAAAAACCATACACACAATGGTAAAGATTTCTGCTCTTTTGCTTTCTTTTTTCTTTGCAAATGTAAATCATATGCAAAGCATACCCAACTTTCATATTACCTGGTTCTCATAATGAAGAAAAAAGTGATATGTTGAAGTTATTATATGACAGCTGGCAATTCTGATGAGATACATTTTGGGTTAGTTAAGATAAAAACAAAATTCCATCTTTGATTAAAATAAAATCTGAAAAACAACTCCTCCCAGACAGAATGTTCCTAACTGTGTGTGTGTGTGTGTGTGTGTGTGTATGTGTGTGTGTGTGGTTTATCCCTGTAATTCATTCTTGCCTTACCTCTCAGAGTGAAAGCCTTTAGAAATGTAAATCTTCTGGGTCATGGCTGAGTGTGCTAGCATTGAGGCTAAGTTTAGTTATTTTTACACAGTAGGCATTTGGTGAGTAGTTGCTGAAGGAATAGAAGAGGAAGGAATGAGATAGTACATGTCAGGTGGTTATCAGAGTACCAGGCTCACACTGGTTGCTCAATAAAGGAGAGCTGCTTGGATTTGCAATGAGACATTGTGAGTGAGGATATTAAAAGAAAAAGTGCTGTGGATTATGAGGAAGAAGCGAGAGAGAAGCACTCCAGAGGTCCCTGTAAATGCTGTTGCCCTCTTGGTGAAAGGGATGGACTTTGATGGAGCTGCCTCCATTCTCTTTATTCTTACTTTGAATACAGACATGATGCCAAAGTTGTAGCAAAAAGTGACAGGAGTGAGCACAAAAGGTGTATGTCAAGTGTGGCTGTGTAGAAAGCTCATGATCCTGACTGCATAATGGAGCTGGCATATCAGGCTGCACTGCATCCTGCCTCTGACCTGTGGTTATATGAGAAAAGATAAACCTCTCTTGGGATAAACCACTGTGTTGGGGTTTGTCATTATGTGTGGCCAGATGTGATCCTAATGATACAGCCCCCAGCAGACTCCACAGACAAACCGCAAGGCTGGGTCCTTCCCCTGATGGGGTGGCGTCTTGAAATGGAAGAACAAAGATATTGTTCCATGTCTCCTGTATGCTTGCCTTCATTTTGTTTCTTAGTAAGTTTCACAATATGTTTTTATTGACATTACACTTAGGATTACCATTTCCTGAGCAGAGCTTCCTTTTATCTCTCATCTGCATTCACTGGTGAAGAGGAAGGTGATGTCCACACCAAATCCTCAGGCCCCACTCGGCTCAGATGTCTGTCAGTGCCCCAAAGAGCCACATAAATTCACAACTGGACTTGCCCTGTAGGCACCGAGGGAGTAGGCAGGGAAGGAAGGCCAGCTCTACCTGGAAGGCAGAGGTGGCGATCCAGTGGTTCTCTGGAGGCTCATCAAAGCCTGCTGAGGGGGTCAGGGATGTGGGTGCCGGGCTGGTCAGCGTTCCTTTCCCCTCTACCCCTCCACTGGGATTTCTCCATTTTTATTTGTATTGGATAATGTACTTTAGGAAAAGTTTCTATGGCTTGAAAACTGATTTACACATCAGTAATATGAAGACCTACAGGTTAATCTAACACGAACTTGCTGAGAGTCCACTATATACACCACAGCACTGCGGGCGGGTCTGCACACTGCAGAAATATAGAGGAGGCAGTTACCATACACCACAGTGTGAATGCCACCCTGGGGGTGTGCAGCAAGGCAGCCCTAGCTACAGATGCCACAGAGATGCTGCATAGATAAGTGTTCTTACCTGAGACACTTAAGATTGCACGTAAGGATAGAATGGGGAAGGTATCTAAGACAGTTTTGATTGTTGGGTAAGGCAGAGTAAGATATATATATATATATATAAATATAAATATAAATATAAGAAGTATGTATATTTTATGAAAGTTTAAAGACATGAATGGTATAAAGAGGGGAGGTATTAGAAACGACTTTGTACAGGAAGTAGTATTTAATAGGGACATTGAAAGAAAATGAGGACCATGTGTGATTGGTATAGGCTGGTAGCATGGAAATAAGTCTTCACTCAGCATAGGTGATAGGTGAGTACTTAGTTACTATTTCATTTCAACCTCATGTGAAGCAAGTTACTATTCCATTTTACAGATAAAAGTTTTTCCCCAAAAAGAAATTTGCCTTACAGCTAGTAACTGGGCAACACAGGCTTCAAGAATCAGATCCAATGGCTGTCCAAGCCTTTGCTGCTTCTAGGTTCATCCTGAAATAATTTTAGGCAGAGGAGAAGGTAACATGGGCTGTATGAGAAGGGAACTATCAACTCTATAACTTGGTGTGAAGACTCAGTCATCTACTCTCATGGCTCCCCCAGGAAGTCAGAGCAACTCCGGTGACAGAGAATACATCGCCAAGCTGCACAGATGGTGGTAATGTTGAAGCCTCAGTTTGCAGGGAGGCAAACCCTGATTTCAAGGGCACTATGCCTTCCTCTCATTCATGCAGGCTCCTCACATGAATTAAGAAGTCAGGATAGGAATGTATATGGGTAGAATTGTAGATTATGTGATGGGAATGGTGGACATTGACTTCTAGCATTGAATGCCAAGGTGAGGAGCTGCATCTGAAGCTGTAAACCTCTGACCCCTTCGCCCATCTGATGTTCCCCGTCACAGTGGGCCCTCTGAAGGCATGATCTCACCTCAGGAAAGCAGTTCCTGAGGCAGTGGCTTGTGATCTGATATTTATCCTGGGTGGCACCCCAGAGAACAGAAGTGGAGACTGGGGAAAGTGAGCGGGGGTGAGGAGGGGTACCCTCCAGGGCTCTAGGGGTGTGATCTTGAGTGGGTCACTGCTGTGAGAAACTGGAGTCCGCTTAGTTCTGCTGGAACCTTCTGAGGAGCCATGCAGAATGCGGCTCAGGGCTATCTGGCCAAGGACAGGAAGGTGCCATTGCCCACCAGCCCCTAATCCCTGAGTGTCAACTCCTCACATGTCCAGGTGGAGAACACACATGGCAGGACCCTTCAGGGTTCCTCCCGCGGTGTCAGTAGCTCCCAGTGCAGGTGCAGCAAGATGCTGATGCAGGGCTGGAGTAAACGATGGCTGGAGAGGGTGTGAGGTGGGGATGAGAGGTGTCAGAACATGGGGCTTGGGGTCAGGAGCTTCCTCCAAGTGGAAGTAAGATGCAGCATGCATAAACCTGATGCTGTTTCTTGTGGCATCAATTTATGATTTCTAAATAGGAGACTTACATGAAGCAGGACAGCTGTAAATGCCAGAGAGCAAGGAATACTGGAGATTTATATTTATTGGTGAAATGTACATAACAAAATTTACCATCTTAATCTTAAAAAGTACAATTCAGTGGCATTAAACATAGTCATAATGTTGTGCAACCATCACCACTATCTAGTTCAGAACTTTATCACCAGCTCATCAGAAAACCCTGAACCTATTGGGCAGTCACTTGCCACCCCTGGCCTCTTCCCCCAGCTTTCTGTCCCTGTGGATTTGCCTACTCTGAACTTCATATAAATGAAATCACACACTAGGCTCCTTTGTATCTGTCTTTTTTCTCTTAACATAGTGATTGGAAAAACATGTTTGGAAAGGAGTATTTTTGTTGCGTCCGCTCAGTTTCCTCCCGTTGGAGGTGGAAGGCCCACGGCCTGTGGAGATGTCACTGCTTGCAGAACAGCGGCCCCTGGTGGACTTCAGGTGAAGTTCTCCGGTCGAACTATTCGTACAGGCATTTGGCAACCACCCTCTGTTAGAGTACTAGAGGAAATGAGGGTAAAGTGGTATTTAAAAAACAAGACTACAAACTGTGTTAGTAATTGTTGGTCATCATGCTCTGTATTACAAGGGTTCTGTCAGGCTGAGATAAGTATATGTGACTGTTTGCATTGCTTGTGATTGCTTCAGCAGGACTGAATGTCCGTGGAGGTTAACACCAATGACATAACTAGTGCCTTTGGAGAAACAGTATTTGAAGTTATGTTAAATATCAGTAAGTTAAACCTAACACATTGTGCTATTACTTTGGTTATTAGTAGCAATTAAATGTTTAAGCTCTGAAAATTGCCCCGTCAAAATTCAAGCCTATGGCAAATAAGATATCAAAGAAGAAGCATATTCTTAGGTTAGTAAGGCCTTGTTCTCCCCCAGTGAGAATAGATCTTTGGCTAATTATTTGTTCCCATTCTTTATCTCTCTGCTATTGCAGCTCTTCCTAGGACTTCCTGGGTACATTTTCTCTCCCTCACATAAAATGGACCCAGAGAAATAGACAAGAGACATATAGAAGGAGATATTGTTGAGAGCAGGTGGGACTCTAATATTCACTAATCTAAATAGAGCTTCCCTGTATATGCCTCCATGGCTCCCTGAACTTCTTTAAGCAGTAAGTGAATATTGGTGATTACTTAATTATTTTATATGTCATATATATAATTTTCTTACATATACACTGTGTGTGTATACACACACACATATGTGTGTGTATATATATATCTATATAGATATCTATATATATATATCTATGTATACTGAAAATACTGTGTTTATTCATATATACATGTTTCCCAAAGCCTAGAAGAGGGCCTAGGACATAGTAGGTGCTCAGTAAATATGTTTAGGTTGATTGTCTAAATGAAAAGTGTTCTGAAGACATGGTTTCTAGTTCTGACTCTGTGGCTTGTGTATTGACCTGTCTCACTAAGTCCTTGTGAGAATCAGATGAGATTGTGTGCTTCAAACTAGTGCTTTTAAATAGTAAATTTCCACAGTGTGACCTTAAAATGAATGCTAATAATTAGCTTTCTGTAGTCTTTGGTTTGGTTCAATTAAATTGATTGCCTTTTGCATGAATGATATAGGTGTGAACATGCTCAGGAGTCCCAGAAAAGTTAGGTATAGACCTTCTTCTAAGAGATTTATAAGATTTGATAAAAGGAGAACATATTGAGACAAATAGAAAAATATGTATATTGCATAACTATTCAAATTATGTAACCATTGGTGTGACATAGGCAACTAACAATGAGAAGTCTGCTGGTAAAACTGAATGTCAATCCTAAACAGAGGTAAAATGGACTTTACAATTCTGTCTTTGCCGTTGAAAAAGAATAAGCAACAAGATAATGGTGCCATTCAAACTTTCTCACTGAAGTGCGTGTAATAGCAAATAACAGTTAAAAAAAATTCCCATCCATCTGGGCTATGTTGCCCCAAATGGGATGCTGTGATTTTGAAATTACTTCAGATTCCTGGGCTTTATCCAAAACATCATATACATTTTGAATTCTGTACCATAATGTACCCTATTACTTTGTGTTATAAAAATATACTGTACCCTCACTCAAAAACTGAACATATTTCATGTTCCAAGCAGCCTTGCTGAATTTACTTAGGTGTCCTTAGGCATCTGCTTTGCACTGTAAAAGATGCACCCCAGTTGATAAGCTGGGGACCCCAATGAGAAAAGCATGTAATAAATCATTTAGTCAGAAGCAGATTTTTGTCCCAAAGGATCTATTTCTCTTTCAGATCTGTACACTTTGTGTGTAAAGGGCAGTATATCTTCTTCATTTTATTTTATTTATTCCATGCCTAGAAGACTTGGAATTATGTCATTAACAGAGGGATTATGGGTTTCTAGACTAATTTGATTCAATTTTCTATGGTAAATAGATATTAAATAACTTATCCACTGTAAATCCAGGGAAAGGAAATCCCAGGGCAAAATACCTCTAAAACTGAAATCAGTCAAAGGGAGAAATAAAGTTTAAAACCACTGTTTACTGGTTATTACAAACTGCAGTCCAGGGTGTCTCTCTTTCCTGTTCTGGCAGAAGCAAAACGAACCCTACCCTTAACCTCTCAGGTTCAGATAAACCCTGGGTTGCCCAGGTAATTACCACTGATATGGAGATGAAGTTAACTCTGCCCCTGAGGAATGCCTATTGATATGCATTTGCACTAAAGCCATACTTCTCTCCACTCCTGAGGATGCACTAAAGCCAGGCAAGATATTCTGGAAATATTACAATTTTACTCACACCTATATTTAGTACTGTAATACAAAACAAACACATTTTACTAAGTGTTAATCCTTTAATAGCGCCATCTTCCCTCCACAGATGAAGAAATAAAGGCCCAAGGTGACTGCCATGGCCAAGTCCTCACAGTTGGTAACCTGGAATTTAGATCTAGTGCTTCTCCCACATATGCTCATGCCTCTTCAAACCCATATTGTGAATATAACCCTTGATTTAAAAAGTTGTTCCTATGCAAAAAAAGCTTGCTTAAAGGTGACTCCTGCAAATAATGATGCCCTCAGAAGCATCCCAAACTTCCTGGGTGATGTCCTAGGGCTTATAAGATAAGCAGGGTCAGAGGTTTGATTACCATTCTACCTTCTCCACCCAACCATTCTCTGAGGTTCCAGTGATGTTCTGATGACCAAATTCAAGAGTTTTTTCTCAAACTCGTCTACTTTGACCTCGCTGCCAATGAGGGGACTGCCAACACCGGGGACTACTTCATCCAAGTGGACAAAAAAATCTCGGACTTTTGTGACAAACACTTAATTTTCTTTAAGTTTCTGTTGTCACCATTGCTGAATTTTCTTCTTATTCTTCTTGCCTTCTAAATGTGGGTGGTTTTTATTTTTATTTTTAACAGTTGTGTCTCTGTCTTCTTGTTTATCTCTGGGCAGCTATTCCTAAGATAGGCTGCTAATAAACACGTCTTCACAGGTAATGCCTGCCACCCTGGCCCCTGCCGGATCGCTAACTCCGTATCTGCCCCGGGGAGAAGACACTCCTTTTGGCTGCCTTCCTATCATCTCACCTGACAGTCTGGAGCATAAGTCATGCTCTTCATCTTTCCCAGGTGCACCTCACCTCCCAGACTGCCCATTTCTGCCAGTGTCACCACCTTCCATCTTCACAGTTACTGGCACAAAGCTTTGGAATCATCTTTCCCTCCTCCCTCTTAGTGCCTTACATCTACCCACTTGTCAACACGTGTTGGGTGAATGACTACCTATCATTGAACTCTGGAAGATTGAGCATCAAGGTTTAACGTAGTGTTGGTCTCAGTGCTTTTCATGCTGTCCTGCCCACACTTTCTGTCCAAGGTAGACTAGGCAGGACTGGGATTTCAGTGCAGGAGTGTAGAGAAGAGACAGATGTCAGTTCTTCCAGAAGAACTTTCAAGCTATGTTCTTGCAAATCAAAAGGGAAAGCCCCAGGGCAGGCAGGGTTTACTATTTATTCAGTGGTAGTAAGGATTAGAAAGAGAACTGATGGAAAGAGGTGAAGGGTAAAGAACAGGTGGATTAGATGGGGAGTGGCCTGGGAAACAATTTTAGGTATGTGAAAAGCTTGGAAAATGGCAGATGCCAAGGAGTCTCTGGGAGTCAACCCCTCTGCTGCCACACATCCAGCCAGCTGCAGCCCTCACAGTTCTTGGAGAAGGGAGGTGCATCCATGCACTTCGTCTCATCCACAGATTATCCCATAGGCCTTCTATCTCAAGTCCCCTACATGTTAGCACCCCAGACACAGAGGGAATGGGAGATTCTAGTGTAGCAGGGCACAGTGGTGTGGACAAGAGAGCCCCCCAACATCGGGATTTGAGTGTCGGGACTCTCATTACCAACACCTCAGGGACTGTCTCTGGCAGAGTGGCCTTTGGCCACATCACCGTGGCAGGCTGATGAGAGAGTGAGAACCCGCTTCTTTCCTTCTCCCTTCATGGTTTGCCTTCTGGAAGAGATTGGGAATATTAGCCTTCCTCAGAAAAGCCCTGAGGTGCCAGCTGCCTAAACTATAGTGAGAGAGCAGGGAGACAGGAGGAGAGGGCGAAAGACGTCAAGGAGGTGATTCTTTCAGGCTGTCACATTAGGGAAATGTTGATTAGTGAGCACCATCTCTAAGAAAAGGGAGAAGACCTGAAGTTGTAGAGAAGCACGTAAGCAATGAGTCCCGAGGAAAGGTGGACAATGAGTGAGTCTTGTGCACACACGTGAAGGCAGGCAGTACACTTTGCCTGCCCTTGGAATACAGTGGGCTTGGAGGGGGAGTTGTTAACTGTAGCTGGGTTCTGGGAACACGGGGCTCGGTTAAAGTTCAGCATTGCCAAGGGAAAACTGCGAAGCAAATGTATGTGTTGCTATTGCCCACCTCTACTGTTAAAGACTGCTTTTCCCATGGCTGACCTCCTGTCTGGTTTCAGCTAAGTCTTAATAAAGTATAAAACACCTAAGGTTCTGATTCGCATAAAAGTGTTATTTGTGAGGTTATGTTCAGACTATGTTATGACTTCTGATCTCTAAAAGCTGAACTCCTGACACACAATGGCTCACTTGGACTATTACATGGAAGTCTCTGCCACGACTTGCATTTCCTTCACACAGCTGGGTGTGCTCTGATAGGTCTCTTGTAATTGTAGCACCTGCAGCCTCTTCTCAACCTCAAGGGCTGGCTAATTCTTTATCATGGGGGCTGTAAGATAAATTCTAACCTAAATAAGCAGGTAATGAGAGGCAACAAAGGGCCAGGCAGTTTATTTGAGCGCAATCCTGGGCGAGGTTCACCAAACTGAAACACAGGCTGGAGAAGTCACCCCTAACCAGATAGGTGGGGAATTTTTATAAGCACAGGGAAGGGAGGGGGAAGTGGGCTGCGCCAGGGGTATGTGGGGAATTTTTTATTGGCTCAGGGTCGGGTGATGGACAGCCAGAGGTCTCCTCCTTCCAGAAGGAGGGGGTCTGCATCCGGGGTTTGTCGGCACGTCACGGGACTAGAATCCAGGAAGAGCTGTCCGTTCCTTCCTTATATGGCACAGAGCTATTTGGTGTTTTCTTTGTTCCATTTTCACTGTCCTTCCTTTCCTCCCTCTGGTGCCTCCAGCCTTACATTCCAGCCTTTTGTTCATAATGGGCGATGACTCGATCTGGCTACTTCTGGCTGACAAGGGGCATTGTGGGGAGGGGCGTTTAAGGCTGGTTGACGGCCAGAGGAGGCTCAGTCGGGAGGGGCGGGTACTTGTGCAGCAACTGTTGATTGACCTTTATGTGTGACATTTCTGCTACGCGCTGTTGAAGGAACCTGACGGAAGAAGGTAAGGCTACTTCATTATGCAGGAGGGTGAGTAGGACGAGGAGCCCATCGGAGTTGGATCCATAGAGGTCCAACTTGTTCCACTTGCCAGATATCATTGGGGGGAGGGGCTCTCTTTAGTTGGGAAATATGGTACCATGCAGGGTGTCCCGATAGTTTGGCAGCAGTGGGGGTTGTGAGGATTACAGTGTATGGTCCTGTCTAGCGAGGCTGGAGGGATTGAGGCTGGAGTTCTTTTAAAAGTACCTCGTCCCCAGACTGAAGGATTGCTGCATCCTCTGGGTTGTTGGAGGATGTAGGTTGGGGTAGGAGCTGGTCTGCATGTTCTCTGAGAAGATGTCTCAACAGTGAAAAGAAGGAAGGTAGGCCAAAGGAGGAGAGGCAGCAGGCAGGCTTGTGCTCAGTAAGAAGGGCCTGCCATACAGTAGCTCAATTGCGCTTAGTTCAGCTGGTCCCCAGGGGGCAGCGTGCAGCCGAGCGAGAGCAATAGGGAGAAGATCGGGCCACGAGAGCTTTACCTCTAGAGACAGCTTAGTTAGTTGGTCTTTTAGGAGACTGTTATCCCTTTCGACTTTACCTGATGATTGGGGGTGATGGGGTGTATGGAGGTTCCAGGTGATATTGAGAGCCTCGGCTGTTAGCTGAGTGACCCGGGAGATGACAGCAGGTCCATTATTGGATTGGAGTGAAGTGGGGAGCCCGAAACGAGGAACGATGTGTTCTACCAGCACCTGTGCCACTACTGATGCAGTCTCTTGGTAGGTGGGGAAGGCCTCAATCCATTCTGAAAAGGTATCAACTAAAACTAGTAAATACCAGAGTTTTTTATGCCTAGGCATATGGGTGAAATCAACTTGCCAATCCTGTCTGGGGATCGTTCCTCTCATCTAGTGGAGGGCCATCCAGGTCTTCAGACCACCTTGAGATGAGACGCCATGACAAGTAGTGCAGGTTTGGTGCACCTGATTTGCCATGCGGAGACAATAAGGGGCAAATATGGGGGAGAGAAACTGGTGCATGGCCTCCGGCCCAATGTGTAGAAACTGATGAATTTTGGATATGATATCCCTGCCTTGGGCTCAGGGGAGGGCAATTCGTCCCCTGAAGTAGATCCATCCCTGATCTCCTAACATCCCCCCTTGATGTAGAAGCAGTTGCCATTCATCATCGGGGTATTGGGGCAATAGAGAGGGGGAAAGAAACAGCACCGAGGGTTGGCTAGACCCAGATGTTAACTGTCAGGCCGTGGCGTCTGCCAACGCATTACCCTTGGTTACTGGATCGTTTCTAGTCTGATGTCCTTTACAATGCATGATGGCCACCTCCTTGGGGTCCTGTAGGGCCTGTAGCAGGAGGCTAATAGCCCTTCCGTTGATGATCAGGGTTCCTTTAGTGGTAAGGAAGCCCCTTTCTTTCCAAATTGCAGCATGAGTGTGTGAAATTAGGAAGGCATATTTAGAATCAGTATAAATTGTGGCCCTCTTCCCGGCTGCCAGCTGTAATGCCCGGGTAAGAGCCACTAATTTGGCTTTCTGGGAGGTGGTCCCAGATGGGAGTAGGTTTGCTTCTATCACCTGCGACAGTCACTACTGCATAGGCCGCCCTTCGCACCCTGTCACTCTCTTTCACTGAGCTTCCGTCCATGAAAAAGTCAAGTCAGGGTCTTCAAGGGGCACGTCTTGTAGGCCCTCTCTAGGTTTTCTAAGGGCCTCTACAATCTCTACACAGGAATGAGTGGGATGATCTGCCTGATCACTGACGGGAAGCAAGGAGGCTAGGTTAAGGGGTGGAGAAACTTGTAGGGTTACCTGTGGATGTTCAATGAACAGAAGATGGAATTCTTGTATTCTTGAAGGACTCAAGGAGGCCAGGGATTTATGACTCAAAAGATCTTGCAACCAGTGTGGGGAATACACAGTAATGGGCTGTTGGAGGGTTAATTTCAGGGCTTCTTGGGCCAGACTTCCTGCAGCTGCCAGGGCTTGGAGGCAAGGTTGCCACCCCCTGGTGGTGGTATCTAACTGTTTGGAGAGAAAGGCAATGGGATGGCACCCTGGCCCCACTGGCTGTACCAACACTCCAGTTTCACCCCTGCCCTCTCTGCTGTATATAGAGTAAAGGGCTTAGTTAAGTCAGGGAGCATCAATGGGGGGGATGAGAGCAGTGCATCCCACAACTAATTGAAAGCAGAAGCCACCTCAGTGGGTGAAGTTAGCGGCTCAGTAGGAGTCTCTGTGGCAGCTACATAAAGCAGTCTGGCTAGAAGGGCAAAGTTAAGCACCCAGTATCTGAAAAACCCCTCCAATCCTAGAAAGGATAGTATCTCGGCTCCTGAAGTAGGCGGCAAGAGAGCTTTAATAGCAGCTGCTCGGTCTGCCGTTAGGGCTCTAGTGGTGGGAGTTAGAGTTAGCCCAAGGTATGTAACTGAGGTAGAGACAGCTGTGCTTTGGCAGGGGATACCCTGTATCCCATGTCTGCCAGGAAATAAGAAGGGATGTGGTGTCCAGGACCGAGGCCTCCTTTGAGGGGCTGCAAAGTAAAAGATCATCCACGTATTGGAGGAGAGTGCTCTCGCCTGTTGAGTGTCGAGAGAGGTCCTCCGCCAGGGCCTGTCCAAAAAGATGGGGGTTATCTCTAAAACCTTGAGGTAGAATGGTCCAGGTTAATTGTTTAGACCGACGGGTGTCAGGGTCTTCCCATGTGAAGGCAAATAGCAGCTGTGAGTCTGAGTGGAGAGGTATAGTGAAAATTGCATCTTTAAGGTCTAGTACAGTAAAATGAGAGGTACCGGAAGGGACCTGAGACAAAAGAGTATATGGGTTAGGCACCACTGGGTGTAAGGGAATAACAGCCTCGTTAATTATTCGGAGGTCCTGAACAAGGTGATATGCTCCAGAAGGCTTTTTTACCGGCAAGATGGGAGTATTGCATGGAGAGTTAGTTGGTACTAAAAGCCCCTGGGAGAGCAGACGATTAACAATAGGCTGTAGTCCCCTTTGGTGAGCCTGCGAAATAGGAAATTGAGACCGAGAAGGGAAGTGGGATGGGTCCTTCAGGCATATTAAAACTGGGGTGTGGTGGGTGGCCACCACAGGGATGGAGATGTCCCACATGACTGGATTGACAGTAGTCCAGGAAGTTGGGAGACTCAGGTCCCAGTTGTCTAACTTCCCTTCACCGACCAAAGCAATGAGGGAGTCTCGGGCATCCTGTAAGCATTTAAAAGGTGGGAGGGAAATAGAGGCTCCTAACTTAAAGAGCAAGTCCCATCCTAACAGAGGGGTAGGACAGGAAGGCATGACCAGAAAGGAATGAGTAAACGGGATGCCTTGGAAGGTGCGGGCCACCGGGGCCATATCTAAAGGCTTGGAGAGGGTTCCCATGACCCCAACTACAGAGACCCAACTTCAAAGGCCCTTTAAAGGAGGGGAGAACAGAGTAGGTAGCCCCCGTATCCACCAAGAAGGAGATGGGCTTACCCGCTACCCACAGCTTGGCCCTGGGCTTGGCGAGGGTGATTGGGGTGTCCGAGTTCAGGCATCTTCAGTCTTTGAGGATGCCCAGCACATCTGAAGGGTAGTCCTTCGAGGGCATCTGCCCCCCGCGGGGCTCTGCAGCGGGAGGAGGACTACCCTCTAGTGGACAGTCTACTTTCCAATGACATAGCTTACCGCAGCTGGGGCACGGTTTGGTCGGTCTGTGTGGGTTGGGGCACTTCCGTGCCCAGTGCCCTTTTTCGTCACACCAAAAGCAAGGGCCCGGAGGTTCAAGTCGATCTTTAGGGACACCCCGACGATCTCCACAAGCCAGCCACAGAGCAACTGTTATGGCGCGAGTCTGTTCTGCCATTCAGGCAGCTGACCTCCTTTTGCTCTCGTCCCCTCAAGCATGAAAAACTTTGAATGCCGTATCTACTAGGTCTCCTAGAGGGGTCTGGGGACCATCCTCAGCCTTTTTAAGCTTGTGCCTGATGTCGGGAGCTGACTGAGTTATAAAATGCATGGCCAGGAGAGAGGAACCTAACGCTGAGGCTGGGTCAATCTTAGTAAAAGCTCCTAGGGTTTCTTTTAGGTGGTTGAGGAATTCTGATGGGTTTTCATCAGTCTTCTGGGTGATTTCTCTAAGCTTATCATAATTGATGGCCTTTTGGGCAGTTGAGTTCATACCCGCTAACAAGTAGCGAACCATGTAATCCTGGCATGCTTCACCCTCGGGAGAATTATCCCACAGGGGTTCTGTAGAGGAATAGCTTCTCTGCCCATAGGTTGCCATTCATCTGTGGCGTGGGCCTTATTGGCACAGCGCTGTGCCTCCGCCGTGACACGGTCATATTCTTCCGGGGTTAGAGTGGATTAGAGGACTACATGTACATCGTGCCAGGTGAGCTTGTAAGCTCGAATGACATATTTAAACTGTTTAGCGAACATTACGGGGTTGGAGGAAAAGGACCCCAGTCGCTGTTCCACTTGGGACAAGTCTGCTAGGGAAAAGGGAACATGAACCTGCACTACCCCTTCAGCTCCTGCCACCTCCCTCAGAGGAGCCATCACATGAACCTGAGACCGCTGTGACTTAGAATGGGTTATGGGAGGGCTAGACCACTTGGGCGCCAGCCACGGCAAGGAGGACGGCGGTGGGTTTTAAGGAGGGGATGGAGAAGGCGATACTGGCAGTGGAGGATACAACTTGGAAATTGATGTGGAACTTGAAGGCTGGGGACTAGGATATGGGGGAGTTTTATCCATTTTTTCTGAGGTGGAGTTGGCACCTGTGGAGCAAGACTGCGGTGCGACTGAAAGAGAAGGGGAACAAGATGGTGGAGAGACTGGAAGAGAAGGGGAACAGATGGTGGAGAGACTGGAAGAGAAGGGGAACAAGATGATGGAGAGAGAGAGGAGGAGGGGTGAGGACATGAGCATTGAGGAAGGGAGCTGGCCCCCGCAGTGGGCCTGGAGGAGCAGGAAGGGGGGGTAACTGAGATCTTCTGCCGAGTCCGTCAGAGAAGAACCTCCCAGTTATAGGAGCTGTAGAGATTGGTGGTCCTTGGCAGAGGCCTGGGCCAACAAAACTTGGGAAGGAGTACACTTAACACAGAGATCTGGGCAGGCGCGCGAAGTCCAAAAAGCCTGCACATATGGGATTTCACCACACTTTCTGCTCCGGTGACAATAATTAGTCAAGTCAGTGAGGAGGCCAAAATCGAAAGTTCCCTCAGGGGGCCAGCAAGATTGATTGTCCAAGGGATACTGAGGCCAGGCCTGAGAGCAAAGGAAGACCAGCTTCCGTTTGTGAACTTCCTGGGACAAATGTAGAGTAGCCAAATTAGAAATGAGACACCACAGCAGGGTCTGAGCCTCTGCTTTCAAGGGCTGGTTCCCCATGTCTGCGCCACTTCCCAACTAATCCTGCTGAGAGGAGCGCCCAGCATCCCAATTGTGCCAAGTCAGGGGAGACAGCTTGGGAGCCTGGGTGAGGGATGTCTCCCACACCGCAGGGCCAAGGGCAGGTATCCCGGATGACTGCAGTGGCTGGGCCGGATGCCCCAACCTGAACGTAGCTACTATTTTGGCCGGACCAGGTGAAAAGGAGTTAGGAAGGGAAACAGACTGGGGGAAACTGAGGGACTCACCAGAAAATAATCCATACAGTGGAGAGCAGGCTGAGGTCCTGGGTCGGGGAAGGAGGGGGGCAGGGCCACCGATGGCCAGTCGGGGCCCCGTGCTCATGCTCCTTCCCAGGTTTTATCGGCACCAAATGTAAGATAAATTCTAGCCAAAATAAGCAGGTGATGAGAGGCAACAAAGGGCCAGGCAGTTTATTTGAGCGCAATCCTGGGCGAGGTTCACCAGTCTGAAACACAGGCTGGAGAAGTCGCCCCTAACCAGATAGGCAGGGAGTTTTTATAAGCACAGGGAAGGGAGGGGGAAATGGGCTGTGCCAGGGGTACGTGGGGAATTTTTTATTGGCTCAGGGTCAAGTGATGGACAGCCAGAGGTCTCCTCCTTCCAGATGGAGGGGGTCTGCATCCGGGGTTTGTCGGCACGTCACGGGACTAGAATCCAGGAAGAGCTGTCCGTTCTTTCCTTATATGGCACAGAGCTATTTGGTGCTTTGTTCCATTTGCACTGTCCTCGCTTTCCTCCCTCCAGTGCCTCCAGCCTTACAGGGGCTGTCCTGTGCACTGCAGTATGTCTCATAACACCATTGGCCTCTGTTTGCCAAGGGCATTCCCACCCCACCCTACCCTCTGCTCTTGTGACAATCAGAAATGTCTACAGACATTGCCAAATGTTTTTGGGGGTGGGTGGGGGATGCAAAATCATCTCCAGTTGATTTTGAGTTTATGTTTTAGATTCAGAAAATGTCAGGATTTGAATTGGAATGGAGACCACAAGCCCTAGTTTGAGACAAAGTTTAATAAGGGAATCCGGTTAATAGGGTAGCTGTCTGAAACAACATTGAAGGCCAGGAAGTAGGCAGAAGAGCACAAAATAACTAGTGCCTAATGTTCAAGATGCAAAAATTAGGGTGTTGGAAGAGCTGCCTGGTTAGGAAAGACATGGGAATTACAAAGTAACAAAGAATAAATGTGTTCAGGAGACTGAAAGTCCACTCAAAGGACAGGGGGCATTCTGACTTCTCTGAATAAGAATAGCATAACTGTTATTGTTATATTTAATTATTTTATAAGAAGATATATTGTTACTTCATTCAACTTATATTAATAAATATTTTGTTCTTTAAGGGATGTGTTCAGCCATGCTATTTACTTCTTAATTTCCCAAAGAGAACGTAGTTTTTTGGTATGAGACTCAATTGTACAATCTGGTGTTACAAATCTCACACTGCAGGTGAAAGGATCCTAAGACAATTTCTTGAAAACTTAACAGGCAGTTTTACTCCTTTCAGAGAAATCCCCCTCCCCACCCCAATAGCAACACCATGACACGGTGGTGTGGATAACAGCTTAACATGCAACTGTTCTCAGTGTTATTTCTGTCTTAACAGCATTTTCCCTAGTTTGAAGTCTCTGGAGGACAGGGACCTTATCTTGTTTGCCTTTGTACCCCTAGCTTGGAACATATGTCCTTGGAAAATAATAGATGCTGAATAAATATCCATTGAAAAAATGGATTGATACATGCAATTTGAGACTCAAAAATATGGGTCCCCATGAAGAATTTCATGCATAGACAGGCAAGTTGTGTTGGGTAATGGTAGGACAAGGGGAAAAGTCTCATAGCATTTAAAGTAATTTCTCTGCCGTCACTGGGAAGTGAGCCTTATAGAACAGATCTGTGTAGTGAGGCAGGTCCAACATTTCAACATGGTCTGTGACACTCATCATCAATCTGCAGAAAACATTAGCCGGGACTGTGCGTGTTTTCCAATATCCTCTCACCTCCAAGCCTCAGCCACCTTCCTCCCAGGATCAGCTAGATCAAGAAGACTTATCCTCATTCTGCAACGAAGACCTGAGCCTCACAAGGGGCATGTGTGCATAAATGTAGCCAAATTCACTGGTAGGAACTAGAGAGTTAAGGTTTTCTTACACCCTATTCACACCTGAATTGGCATGTCCAAAGGAAGATGTAGCAATTTCCATTATAGACATTCTCCTGTATTTCACAATGTGGCTGAATGCCATGAGATATATAGCTAGAGAAAGCAATACACAGGTTTGTAAAATCTCATGGAATTTTCCCAGAATGAGAGGAAAAGGGTCAGTGACATTCCTCTGCTTTAAAGTATTTGTTTTATAGGTTGGCGAAATGCTAATAATTTTCATTCTTTTTTTTCACTCATTCCTTGTATAAATATATAAGTACTAATTGAGTGCTTATTCTGAGTAGAGAATTGTGCTAGGAGCCTTTAAAGGCCTAAAAGTGAGGAAGGTGGAGTCTCTCTGAAAGTTTAATCTACTTGAGGTAACATGGAAGAGACAAGGCACATGCTTTTTCTATTTATTAAAAAAAAAAAAGAAGGAAGAAAAGAGTGTAAGAGTTAACTAAACCTGCAACTGGTGCAACCTTGTAAGCTCTGACCGAGTTCTGTGACCATGGTCTGCCTTGAATGTGCTCATTTGGTGTAATGAAGTGAGAACTGGGTAGAGTAAATCCTCTTTGTGCATAATTTTGTTAATTCATTGTTGGGAATAAATGAGTCCTAATGGGTGTTCCTTTAAATATACTAAATGTCATCATGCTCTTACTGTCAGTTTATTGAGGGAGGAAGGTTGGGATTCTGAAAGAAAACTGCCTGATCCTGGTGGGGAGGAAATACCCCCATGTGGATGATCAAGTCCTTGGTGGCCGCTGCCCACCAAAAACATGTGACTTGGTATTTTGAAGCAGGAGGACAAGTGTTTCCATTCTCCGTTTACAAAGGAGGAAAATGAAGGTCAGAGACAATAAATGACTTGTCCAGAGTATAAAAGTGACAAATATAGAGGCCAAGATTTAGAAACTGAATCTTCTGATTTGGAGTTTATGTTTTTCCCCTTTCTACAGGGTCTACCCTACAGGTGGGAGTAAACAGACAATGGAGAAAAGGGGGTACTGTTGGTTGGGCTCTGTTTGCCGTTCCACCTCCTTCTACCCATTCTTGCTGCAGGTGCTTACTGAGGAGGGAGGTGAGGCAAAAGGGAGAAAAAGTTGTCCCTGTCCTAACGAACCCTGGAAGGTTCTCCTAGACCCCTCCTGCCCTCTATGTTGTCACTCCAAACTGCCTCATTCTCCTTTCCAGTAAGGGTAACATCCTTCCAAAATGCTTGGTTTACATCTAAAGATTGCCTTATTCTTTCCATTATACTTGCACCAAAATGGTTATTAGATATTTCTCCAGGTTCTCTAATTTTCTAATGCTGACAGTGCAGGTCTTCATGGCCACTTGTAAATTGTCTTTATCCATATCTCATCTGTATTAGGGTTTCCAAGAGAAACAGAGCCAATAGAATATATATATGTATATATAAAAGAACTATATATATAATAATGGGAACTGGCTCACAGATTTGGCGAACAAAAAGTCCCGTAATCTACTGTCTGCAAGCTGGAGACACAGGAAAGCCAGTGGACAATTTAGCCTGAGCCTGAAGGTGCTTCAGTGTTTTAAGGGCAGGAGAGAATGGACATTCTACCTCAAGAAGAGAGAGTGAATTCTTCTGCCTTTCTGTCATATTTGGACTCTCAAAGATTGTATAATGCCCACCTGCATGCTGAGGTTGGATGTTCTTTACTCTATCCACTGAGTAATGCTCATCTCTCCCAGAAACATGCTCACAGACACATCCAGAAATAATGTTTCACCAGCTCTCTGGGCATCTCTTAGCCCAGTCAAATTGACATATAAAAATATCCATCACACTGTCTATTCTAACTCTAGCCAAGCACAAGGGACTCTACATTGTCCAGCTGCCTTCTAGGATCTTACTCCAGCATAATTCCTCCACTTCCTCTAGACTAGTCTCTTTACTGTCCATTACAGGGACACACGAACACATGCGTGTGCACACACACACGTTTACTATTCTTCTCTCTTGGAATTCTTCCTTAAAAATGAAAAAAATGGTATTAATAATACCAATCGCAAAGACTATTACAAGGATTAAATAGTAGGACACATGAAATTCTCTTCATGGCACAGAAAGAGTTTTAATAAGTAAATAAACTATTGATTCATGCTCTTCCACACCATACAACTCAGTCCCCATTCACCATTCTTTTGCTTTGGGTGAACTCCTTAGAACTTATACAACCATTTATGTAATATTATCTTGTAATTGTTAAATTTCTTAGGTTTACTTGTTTGTTTACAATAGCTGTACCTTTTTTCCTTAAGTGGACTGCAAACTACTGTAGACCAAGGACCATATCTGTGTGCCTTTGTGTGAGTGTGTGTACTGTAAGGCACCTATTATAGTGCTGTGGATACTATAGAATTAGATATGTTACAACTTGGCATATTGAAGACACAATAATTTTGAATAAACGAGTAAAGGAGGTCATGGAGATTAGTCACTTGTTGATTATTCTTAGGGCGCAAAGCTGCCCCTGAGGGCCTCTTTGTAGCCGTTTGCACCTTTTCCGTCTACCGTTCTCAATTCCTTCCTCCCCTTCAGTTCCGTATCCAACCAGTCATGCTTGTCAGTTCCACTTTGCTTTTGGTTCTTGAGCCTGTACTTCCATTAGTCGGGGCCGTCATCCTCTCTTGCTCTTGTTCTAAAGTACACTGATGATTATGTTTTTCTTGCTTAAAAGCTTTTATTGGCTGCCCACTGCTCTTGGAAGAATGTCCAAATCACACAATTGCGTTAGCTTGGGTTCCCCAGAGAGCAGAGCCTGAGCCTTGGACTGGATGTTGGTGGTTTATTTGGGAGATGAAACCAGGAGAGTGAGATTGAGAAAAAAAGGGAAGTCAATACAGAGTTTGTTATTTAGCTGCTTCCTATGGTGGGTAACTGGGGCTCAGTCTCCTGCAGACCATCTGAGGATCAGTGTAGTATCCTTATCAGAGCCGTCACACATGGATGGGATTTAGCATGTATCTGCTGACTCCATTTCCATTCATTGGAGGGCTGTGCCTGGAGGGGGGCTGCCTGCTCTCCCTGCAGACTTCCAGATGCTCCTCAGCTCAGAGAAAGCATTGAGGCAGAATATGTACTTAGACAGTGTAAACAACCCCCACTCCAGCCGTGCAGATTTTCCTGGACTCCCCTGATGTACCGTGCTTTCTCTGGCTTTTGCTCATTGTACATCTGATCCCTCTGCCTGGAATGCTTGTCAACCTGGTGACTTCTGCTTTCCTTTAAGTTTTAGGTCAGCGATTGCCTCTTCTAGGAAATCTTCCCTGACTAGTGTCCCCACTTCCTGCCTTGTGCCCATAAGAAGGAGTTAGTTACCCCTTTTGTGCGTTTCCATAATATACCCTTTCAGGCCATTTAACACTCAGCATACCCCACTGAGGGTAAGGAGAGATAAAGAAAAATTTACTCCTAAATCCTATGATTGGTCTTAGACCTCTTTGTGCTTTGCATCATCAGTTGGACGATCTGGGAAGAAATTTAAAAAAACTGACCAGAATGCTTTCAGTTGAGAAGAAATGTGAAGTTTCTATTTTACCCCAGAGCTTTGAGATGTTTACAACATCTGATCTATCTAAAATATGAAGAAGCAATCCACCATTTTACTTTCCATCCTGCAGATCCTTTAATTAGCTCTAGGTAGTGGACCTGAACATCTCTGGCAGATGGAACATTCACCCATTGAATCATTTGCTTTCATGGCCTCTTACCTCCTTCAAGCCTCACAATAGACTTAAACAATCATGTATTTTAGTGGTTATTCTGTTCATATTTCAACTTGAACATATGTCTGTTATAGTTTCTGAACCTGCGTTAATGTCTTGAAGGGACAATTATGAGAAAATCCCTTAATTGGGGTTCTGCTTGAGGTCGATTATTAAGGATAATGAGGATAACTATTTATTAGTCTACATAAGTCCCTCTGCCATGGAAACATCTTTCATGTGAAAGTATAAGGCCATGTACTCTGCAGGCAAGCATGGTGTACAATTTTGCTTCAGTGATGAAAGTTAATCTTACCACCAATAAAAAAGCATACAGTTACATGCAAAAAGTCCAGCTGAAAAGAAGTGTAAGTCTGACTTAGAGGCTGCTAGCAGGTATTCCTTAGTCACAAACATTGGCCCTAAGCTGAACTCCTACCTGATGCGTTTATTACCTTGTTCTGGTACTGTTCTTTTGGTATGTTCTGCTACCCCATCCCCAAGTTTTAATTACTCTTCAAATCGTCATCTAAAGCCCCCTTTCATGCTGTAGATGCAACTGTTGAGAGACTTAGGAATTAGGCCCAGGGGTGGTGTCACGAGTGAATGTGAGCAGTGGACAGGCTGCTGCCATTGCTGGTTATAGATGCTGCGGTCATTGCTCTTTGTGGCTGTGCGTGTATGCCTCCTGCTCTGGGGAGTTACAAAGCTGCTTTTCTCAAAGTTCAGATATTGACTGCTCACAAGCAATAAAAAATTCACAATTTTTTCCATATCTGTGTACTGGTTCTGCAATTTTTTAAAATTAAAACATATCATTTAAATTAATTCATATTTTAAAAATTTACATACTACTCTAGCCTCCTCTTAAGTAATAATATTCATGTATCAGAGATTAGATGTGCCATTTGTATACCTTATTTCACTAGGTCTATGGTACACATTTTTTCACACTAAGGTGAACATCTCTGAGGTCGTGATGGGTCTTAGAGAGGATGCCAGGGGCCATGCTGGCACTCTATGCACCAGGCGGCACTTGGGACAGAGTTGTCTTTGCTTGACCCCTTCTGGTGAGAAGAAGAAGGTACCAGATACAAATCTGAAGAATGGATGTCAGCAGCATGGATGAGAATCCTGAAGAAACAACCACACCAGTGCTGTCCAGGGCATAGATGATGATGTCACGTGGCAATCGCCGATGGGGTTGACCTCAAGTTTTAAAGGTTGAATTGGACACTTGACTGTAAAGAAATTTAAGGAATACTTTAGACAATTAAATTTGCTTCTATGTCCCTCTTTATGTATGCTCAAGTGAAATTTATTCTAAAATGCTATGTTCAAAGAAGCCTAAAAGAAGTCTTTCAGTAAGAATAAACTATATATGGGAAGTGAAAAGAAAATAATGGGTCATAGCCACGTTTTCTTTTGTGCTTCTTAGGACATAAGACGCTAGTATATAATACAATTGAAAGTGTCCTAAATTTGATGACAACCTAAAGACACCTCAGGTACCTCCAGTTGTGTTGTGTTTGGGGTAATATTACTGTCGTGATTAGGTGGGGTCAGTTGTGGGTTGGAATCTGGCCTGATTGACTTACTAGTATTGTGACTGGGGCAGATTACTTACTTGCTAGATCTCAGTTACTTTATTTTTTAAATGGGTGTCTTGAGTGGATACCCTTGGATCCTAGAAAGCAAAGGGAAAGGGAAAGTGAGACAAGGAGAAGAAAGAAGCCAATACAGGTGTGTCCCTGAGCAGGTATTACTGTGGGCAAGTGAGACTGGATCCCACAAGACACAAAAACACTTGCATGTTAGTACATTTTAACAAATATTGGCCAATTTACTATTACACATCCTCCTTACCTGAGACTGTCACCTGTTTCAGCAATCTGTCAGGCTGCAGCTCAGTATTCTGTAGCAATCTCATGCTGCGAGGCTTGGCTTTCATGGGTCCCAAACGATTCCTTCCCCACCTCTAAGCCAATGTGTCTTCACTCCAAGTGGCCAATTGTCGAAACAGGGAGAAACACGTTCTCTTCTCTGCATGTGTTGCTGTTGCCTCGCCATAGTATGGCATGTGGAGGGTTTTCCTCCTGGGTTCCCTCTTGACAAATACTTTATATTCAAAAATTTTTAAGTAACTTTATTATTTTACTGATTATGCAAGAATTATGTGCATATGTAAAGATCAAACAATACTTCTAATCCTATCGCTGAGATACCCACTGCTAACCTTTTTTTGATTTTTGTTTTTGGTGTTACCTTCATCTATCTCTTACTCAATACTGATACCATCACTTTTCCCTCCTAACTGTACCTGGACTTTTTGGGATACGCACACTCCCTACCATCAGAACCATGTAGTTAGGTAGAACAGAGCCAGCTCTGCTCCAGAAATGGTTCTTAATTGGCATATGTCTCAGAAAATCCAACCTTCTTGATAGACTTTGGTTCTTGATAGATGGGTGGGCATTAACTCAGGCCTAAGCTAACCAGTGCATAATATTACTCTGGTTCAGAAGTAGTCATAATACCTACAGTGGCCCAGTCAGATGTCAGGGAAGGGGAAGGGCCTTTGTGATAATTGAGGAGAGACACTGTCTCCCTTCTGCGGGACCAAAACGGGAGAGTCTGTAGCCTTGATTGCTGCTGACAGTTTTCCATGCTATGAACTTGAGAGGCCTGAGCCTTATGGTCATTTTGGATGAGAGAGCAGACAAGGAAAGAAGAAATGGTTTGCGTATGTTTTAAAACACAGCCAACTTTAGAGACTCCTGGAGAAATGGGGTGGAGACAAATCAGGTCTCTCCTGCATGTTTTCTTCCATGTACAGGGAGGTGCCAGTGATGTTTCCTTGATATTCCTCATGAAAGATCACAGTTCATAGAGATAGAGAATACAAATAATCATTTTTCATAGACTGGAAGATGTTCTATGGTAAGTGTCAACCCTTTTGGGAAGCCACACGGCCCTGACAGAGCCCCTTGCAAGATAGCCTCCTCCTTGTCTCTGCAGTAGTGAAGATAAACCAGGATGTTCGCATTTCTCAGGGAACAAGGAAGTGAAGGACATTCTTTTCTTAGGAGAGACCTTCGGAGTTTGCTCCACGGTAGCACTGTGCTCTAAGCCATGAGCCAGGCCGAAAGGCTGCGGGAGTGACCATGGTGTGCGGAGAAGGGCCAGAGATTGCTGGGATCGAGGGCTCTGAGTCCTCAAACGCCTCTCTGGCACACCAGTACATTCCCTCGGGAGCTCTGAGGAGAGGACGCTCACGGGATCTTTGACGCCACGTGTCTGGTTCTGGTGAGCTGGGCCGGTCTCCATGGAGGTGTGAGAGGTCGGACCGCACAGGTTTGGATCCAGGCTCTGTAATTCCCTACCTTTCTAATCTCAAGGAAGTTACATAAGCCCATCGAACCTCAGTTTTCTCATCTGTAAGAAACATATAATAACAGCATTTCCCTCACAGGCTTGTGGTGAGGATTAAATAAGGAAATCATTGTAAAGACAGCACCATCCATACCCAGCACAGGGTCACGCTTGGTGCGTATTAGCTTCTGCTGTTACTACTGTTATTATTATTATTATCAGACTAAAGTGAATTATACTGGAAATAGAACCCTTGTCCCCAAATCCAGGCCCTGAACTTGTGTTTGCACTCTTATCCCACCTGTGGTGAGGAGAAAACAGAAGGACAAATAAATCCTTGCAAGTCTCCGGCTTTAGAGCCTCCTCTCTGGAGCAGAGTTGACCATCTCACCCTCCGGCCTCCCCGGGGTGCGGACAGCTCCAGAGAGAGACACTTCTTCACATTTTTGGGCACTAGTCTCACAGCAGATACATTCTCCGAAGAGCCAAGCCAGAGAGGCCTTTCACAGGGAAGCCGGGGCTTCTACCTCTTTGCCTGGCTTGATTAGAGCCCTGCTCCCGCCCTCCGCTGCCGCCGCCGACCTTGCCAGGTCCTCCTCTGTTCCTTCTGGGGCTGGGTCAGGAGGCGGGAAAGCTGAGAGGAGTCTTGAGCTTGTCCTAGAATAAATGATGCTGTAGAACTTTTGTAATGCCAGCCTGGATGATTCCTTCTAATTTATAAAGTATAAGTCTTACTGAATATTAAAAATCAGAAAGAGCTCCTGGGAGAAGATACGGAACATGTGCCATCCGCCAGCCTACACGTTTTTGCATACAACTCATACATATTCATGAATGCATTTCTAGTAGCCCAAGGAATATTAGCAGTAGATTAATTTGGGTAGGGATAGGGCATGTTAAAAATTAGTCTGAGGGTTGGGGCTAAAATAGGAAAGGGACAAAGGAACTCAGTAGGGAAGGGAACCTTTTCCAAGTCCAGTTCATTTGTATGTATTCTCTCATTCACATGAAGTATGAACTTATAAAAGAGGTAGTATTATTCCCATTAGGCTGATGCCTAACATCACAGACAATAAGCAGCAGAATCCAGCTTCAAGCCTAGAACTGTCTGATTTTGAAGCCCACATCTTGTTCATTAGCACCATGCTCTAGTTTCCTTTAAACCGTAAAAAACTGCCTTGTGACCAAGTTAAATGGAACTTTTACAGCAGTAAGTTGTACTGAGATAACCTAGAATGCCAATTATCACCTTGTTTACTTAACAGTGCCCTGCAAGTTCTGACCCATCTTACCTATCCAAACCTTTACTCCACTGGACCACAGTGGGGGCGTCTGCCCTAGCCAGGCCAGACTCTGAACTCCCAACATTTTCCCCTCTCTTGTCTATGCTATTTCACACATCTGGGAAGCTCTCTTCCTGCCAATGAAGCAACAAATGCTTCCTTCCCCATTTCTTGTTATTTTGTTCCATCCTTGCCTCCAGTGTTAGCAGTTAGACCTGCAATTTCCATCCCTGGCTTAGATGGCAGAAGTCAATAGTTGAGACTTATTTAAAAAGCCTGGTCCTGGGAAGAAACAAGATATTCTGACAACTGCATTAGCAGGTTGCAAAACTGAAAATAGATAAAGATTTCCAGGGCTGAGTGAGGAGGAGAGCAGAAGAGAGTCAGAGGGCTAGAGGTTATTGTAGGTGGGTCCCAAAGAGGCTGCCCTCATGAGGCTGAGTCCTGGGGCTGAGATGTGTTCATGGACTCCTGCATTGTCTGGGGAATCTGAGCATAGAGATGGCCTGTGCCCCCGGACCAGAGTCCTCCACTTGCAGTGCCTCCACTTGCAGTGGGCAGTGTAACCTTGCCCCGTGCTGAGAGGAGCCCAACACAGTGCCTGCAGCTCATGGCATGTGGGGTCTGTAGGTGTCGTTCCAGAACAGCCTGGGCAGGACATCCGGGGAGCCACGAGATTCAGGGGCCTTGCAGCTGAGAATGTGGAAGACATAGCTTTGCACTGTGTGGACTGATAACCCAAATCAGAAGGAGGACATTGGCATGTTGGTGGAGGTGGACAAGACAAAATCCTGTCCCAGCCCTGAATACCACGGAAGACCCTCCTCACCCAACTCAATTTAGATCTGGTGAGGTGAGGGCACATTAAGGTACCACCTCTCAAATGGGGCTCAAAACCAAAATTAAATTCAGTTTAAACAAAACATCAGAGTTTGTGAAGGAATATTCAGAGATAAGTGAAAGAGGCTGGTGGAGGAGTTGATGGTTGGGCCAGCTCCACTTTACCCCTTTTCGGGAACCACTTCTCTAATCCGGGAAGCCCTCTGCTCTCAGCCTCACAAAGCTTGAGGCAAATTCATGTACAGGAGGGACACGAATAGTTCTTGTAGGCATTGTGGCCAGCAGCTGGGGTCAGGGCACTTTCTGGACAACTTTACTAGCTTTGCAATCAAGTGGAAATTTGCCTGGAGACATTCCATCCAGCATCAGGGAAGAAAGATTCCCTCCAGCATCGGTGGGGTGGGGGTGGGGAAGAATTCACTCCAGTATCAGGGGGGGAAGGATCTCCTCCAGTGTCGGGGGGAAGGATCCCCTCCAGTGTCAGGGGGAAGGGTCCCCTCCAGCGTCAGGGGGGAAGGATCCTCTCCAGTGTCAGGGGGAAGGATCCCCTCCAGTGTCGGGGGAAGGATCCCCTCCAGCGTCAGGGGGAAGGATCCCCTCCAGCAGCAGCGGGGAAGGATCCCCTCCAGCAGCAGGGGGAAGCCATGAGGAGAATGACCAGAGATGCAGCTGACAGCATGGATCAGGTCAAAAGGTTGGTGGGAGTGTCTACAAGTGAAAAATACTCCCAAGGAATCAAACACATACAAGTTAAAACAACAGTTACTGTTTTATGATGATCGGATTGACAAAAGTAAGAATGATAACACCTAGTGCTGGTGAGGAAAGCTGGCGGGAGTACAGATTCCTCAGTGCCCTCTGGAGGGCAAGTTAGTACCATGGATCAAAATGTAAACTGCTTGTTTCCTTTTGAGGCAGCAATTATAGGAATTTATCCAAAGGGAAAGATCAGACAAGTATGAAAACATGCATGAGGAAGTTAATCCCAGCTTTGTTTATAGTAGTGAAGCATTAGAAACTACAAACAATAATAAAGAGTGAAGTCACTTAGAGCATCTATATGCCAATTGGCAATCTATACGTAAGTGAATCTAGAGATGTGATGTAGGCATTGCAATGATTCTACAGCTTTGTACTTATTAGCATAGTATGGTTGTTATTAAGTAGATACATAGTTATTGTTAAGTAGGCAGATATATTGTTAAGTAATAAAAGCAGTTTAGAATCAGCATATTTGGTGTGAATGAATTAAAAATATGCAGAGAGAGAGAGAGAGAGAAAAGAGAGAGAGAGAGAGAGAGAGAGAGAGAGAGAGAGAGAGAGAGAGAGAGAGAGAGATACGAAGCCAAGGATCTAATGCACAGCATGGTGACTATAGTTACTAATACAGTCTTGTGTACTTGAAAGTTGTTGAGAATACATCTTAAGCATTCTCACCACACACACACACACACACACACACACACACACACACACACACACACAGAGCTCCTATGTAAACTGTGTGAGATGATGGATGTGTTAATTATCTTGGTCTTGGTGATAATTCTGCAATGATTATGTATATGAAATCATCATGTTGTATACTTTAAATATGTACAGTTATATTTACTGTTTACTCCTGAATAATGTTAAAAATATGCAAACGCATATATAAAATAAAATCTGGAAGTCATCAGGCCAAACCACTGAAGGCTGGTGTTTCAGGGGGCATGGTGATATTAAAATGATTACAGTGATTTTTACCTTCTCCTTTTCACTTTAATGAATTATCCAGAGAACTTTTATAGAATGAGTATGAGTTATGTATTTATATTAATTTAAATACCAGGGGGTATTGGACCAGGTAACCACCAGGGTCCTTCCCCATTGCTATGCTGAGCTTTACTCTCCCCACCTCATGTTATTTTCTCTCTTCTCTGAACACTTGGGGCAGTTAAAACCTAAGCTCTGCCCAGGGTAGGAGTTCAGTAAAGCTTTTCCATTGCAGATGCTGTCGGTGATGAGTCTGTTTCTCTAACAACTTTGTTAATTCAACTAGATTCTAAATTATTTGAGGGCAGGAATAAAGTATTACAATGACGTTTATTTGATGTGTCACTACTTACACACTTCTGAGAACCCAGGAGGCAACAGATCACCCTTTGTGGGCCGATTTGGGTGTAGATAGTTTGGGGGTGGGGGAAGACCATCTTGCATTTAGATGTCATTTTTCAAATGGGGCTTCAAGACTGGAGTAGGGTCAATGCTGAGCACCTCATGATGACTGGAACTGAGAGCTTTATGGTGAGATAAATGCCACTAGCTGTGTTCTCCATATAAGCCTTTAGGGAGCTTTTGGGGCCCTGGGAATGTGAAAGACTAGAAGTCAGAAAGACTGGGCATAAGTCTAGCTCTGTTATTAGTCAATAGTGTGATTTTGACTTAATCTCCCTTGAAAACGTGGATATGGACTATGAGGTTGCAAAGTTCCCCACCAGCTCTAACATTCCACTTCCTACAAATCATAAAAACACACATTCTGAAGAGGGGCAGGCAGGATTTGTTTGGGGTGGCCACATTACAAATTTACTCACCTGTTTCAATTTTCCACTTGCCTTTGTCTCCACCATCTGTTGCAATCAATGACTGTCATATGTTCTCATAGCTCCTTATAGAAGCAGGTCCTGCCCTCATGCAAACTAAGATGAGCACAATTCCCTCTGTTCATTTAAAATCTGGGCAAAGAGATCACTCTAAAATTTTCAGTCAAATTACTGAAATGACAATACCCCAGATCCTTAACGATGTGTAGTTTGATAGATATTCAACTTCTTATCTAAATTTCTGAATACCCATAAGAAATCTGTGGGATGTGGCTCTTCACAGGATACAAAAATGTTATCTTGTGTGATCTCTCAAGATTAAGGGGAAACCAGTTATGGGACTTCATTTTTAAAAAATTGTTTCTGAGAACTCTCGTAAACAGTAAAGGTATAACATGCATTAAGTACATTGATCATAAATGTATTTTATATATCTGTATACCTAATAATCATAATCCAAATGAAGAGAGAGAGCATTCTGGCCCCTCAGAATAATTTCATGCTCCTTTTCTAATTAATTACTCACATCCTTCCTCCAGTGATTTTTATCACTGCTGATTGTTTTTGCCCGTTCCTGAGCTTCATATAAGGGACTCATGTGGAATGTACACTTTGGGTCTGTTGGGAGAAGTCCTTTGGTTCATGTCTCTGTAACCACTTATCTCACTGTCTGGTCTATAACTCCCTTCTTACCTGCTATAAACTAGGTGCTACTATACTAAACAGTTCCTGACATATAGTACATGCTGTCTGCCTCATGTATGTACTGTCACATGCAACATGCACTGTACAGTTTTACTCAGACGACTTAAATTCATGTCAAGAGTTTCCTACCTCTTTGATCAGGGTCCACAAGTTAGGGAACATATGGTGAGTCCAGGGAGATAGCCTGACTTTGTGGAAAGCAGGCTCAGAGGTGAATGGCCATAACTGTGTAAAGTGGCTAAACTGTTCCCAAGGGTACTTTTTAAAAAAGCATAAAACGAGATGTCTCACTTCTGAATAATGAACTTGAGTAAATGCCTATTTCATTACCAGCCTACCCAGAAATGCAAACAAACAACCTGCTATTCAACATAACGTCACTAGATGGAGATCTTGAGTCAATCATCACTTGCTGTGTTTCGTATCTCAGGTTTTCTTTATTTGAAACTGTTTTTTACCAAGAGTCTGAATACATGTATAATGCAAGTTTACAATTTTGGCATTTCACATTTTTTTGCTGAACTTTTTCGGGATGGTAATTTGGAGTAAAATGGATTTAGTTTTAAATGTATTAGCTTAATTAATTTCTCATCTGGGGTCTCAGGGAGGCGGAAGCACCCCTGTTGTGCAGGCTGCGAGCTATTAATGTGGTGTTTTTTTCTGGCAGAAACTACCAGTGCTTATTCACATTGCCCCCACGGGGTGTGGCTGGTTGTGGAGACTGTCATTATATCTTATAGCTGATTAAAAGAGGAAATCCTCACTAGAAATTGCTCTGCAGCAAGTGAGCCCAACATTCTATTTCCATAGAACAAGCAGTTTCAATATCTGTACTTACAAAACTGTAGCAGTGAAAGCTAATGGCTTTTTGTCCTTCTTTATTCTGAGTGAAATTCTAAAGTGATTTTTATATTCAATCACAATTTGACCTTATAGAGGAATCTAGAAATATGAAGTAAAAACCTTTGCTTTCTCTTTTACGTGCCAAGGCAGTCATGCCATTCAGGAATACATTCCTCAGTTTGCTGAAAACAATGACTGAAGCAGCTTGGCTTCATGTATAAGTTTTTGAGAAAACTCAGGAGCTGGACAGTTTTTGCCTGTTACACGTCGGCCTTCCATCTAGGGACCATGAGGCCATTTAGCTTTGGCTGCTATCTGAAATGAGTTTGTCTCAGTTCATTTCATAAGAAACACAAATAAAACCCAAGTAATAAAACATGCAGTGTGGGATTATTGCCAGTCTCTGTTCAGAGGGTGCCCAGGACTAGTTTCCTGAAAACTAAATTCCTGTCCCACTTAGATAGACTCTGGTGCTTTCAGATGGGTCCAGTTGGAGGGGGAGGAAGGAAGAAAGAAGAGACAACTGTAAACCATGAGAGATCATGCTGGCGGAAATGACTCTGGTGACCAGGCTGAAGGCCCTTGCAGTTCCAAGGACCCCTCATTCAAACCTGCAGCCTGTGGGAATCTGGGAGGCATAAAGTCTCAGGGAGCGCCTGACTGCTTTCCCATTTTGTGTTCTGCTTTTCAGCTTCTTCAGAGCTGCTTGAAAGACTGGTATGGACTTCTTACTGACTTTACCTGTCCCGCCGCAGCTCCTACTCACAGAGCAGCTAGGGAGGCAAATGTTCACAGGCCCACTGGCTCACTCCTAGCTGTTTGTCTCCCGTCCGTCTGTCCAGCTAGAGAAATAGGCACCAGGGCCTGTTTGCAGCTAGGGAAAGGGCTTCATCATTTGGGTATAACTCTGAACCAATTTTCCTTAGTATGGGGACTATCCAAGAAATGTCTCCAATTTCAGACTTGTAAATTTAGGGCAGAATATTTTTGGTTTGCTCGCATGTTTTTCCTTACATGTCTTTTTCCTAAAGAAAAGCAAATCGTGTTCATTAAAAAGAATAATTCTGGTAAACACAGGTAGTTCAAGAAATAAAAACTAGAAATCATTTGTAATCCTCCCAGTTGGATATAAATTCTAATGCCTTTCTGTATGTCCTTCAATCAAAGGTCTAAGGGTATATACATACATAAAATTTTTACAAAAATTCTTTATGACTTTTATTTTCACAAAATGCTATAGCGTATGTTTCCATTTTACTAAGCATTTATAATAACCTCATATTTAACAGCTGTGTTGTATTCTATTATAAACAGTCCCTTCTTGTTGAACAGCAGGATCTCCCCCCAGTTTTATTGATGATACAAATGAAACAATAATTAACATCCGAGGGTGATTTTTTCTATATATTCTAATTTTCAAATGTATCCCCTTTGGAAATACTTGACTACTGAGAGATTCCTTCTAATGTGAGGAACTGTGCCTTTTACAGGAACAGAAATCAGTATTTATAAAGAGCATAAAATTTCCCTCTCCCCCCTGTAAAAACACTTCCCACATATATTTACCTGAATTGTATATATACTAAATACTTCCAAGTGATATACCATTTTAATGTAATGGAAAATAGTTATTTTAATTATTAGAGTCAATTCTTATGTGGGCAAATGGAAAAAAATATATACTAGGAATGTAAGATGCATGAAAAATGTTTAAAAGTCTTTATTGGGGCTTGAAATAATGAGAGTTTACATAATTAATCATAAGGGAATGTTTTTAGTCACAGAAATGATCATTAGTACCGCACTGGAGTTAAGTAATCTTTATAGCAATATAAAAATGCCATTTCGCCCTTAGATCTTACAGAGATTTTGTCTCTCTTTTATGCTCTCTGGCATTACAACACTCAGTAATTGAATGCTACTTAATAATGAGGGTGGGTAATGAAACCATCTAAGCTAATGTGTCCATGGAAATTTCTGAAGCACAAACTCCAAATATCACCACAGTACATTGTATTAGCCCAAAGCTAGGAAAAAGAGAAATTAAGTGCTATCATGGTGGTGTTTAAAAAGTTGCCCCCACTTTCAAAATTAATAGCCTTTGTTCTTCTTCATCATCTTTTTTTAAAAATGATTTTTTAAGATGCAAATTCTGTATTTCAGGCTCAGCCCACATAGTCACCAGTTGTTCTGATGGGGGCATCTCATAAATTTTTAAACTATAAGAATGTCTGTGGTGAGTTTTTTGATAAACAAATGGCTCGTGTTTGGTCTATTTTGACCAAGAATAATAATAAAGAATTAGAAATTTCCATGTGCTCACATGAGAATACAGGCCAACAGGTAATAGTGCAGCCTCTGAAATCAGAGGGACTTCATTTGTGTCTGGGTGCAACCATTTACTTGCTGACCATGGGGTGACGCAGAGGGTTTTCACCCGAAAAACAAGGATGAAAATGTTTTGAGGATTAAATGAGGAAATGCAAGCTGTGCACTTTTGTGCTTGCCACAGAGAAGTTCAATACATTTTTAACTATTGTTTGAAAAGTTGGCCAGTCACAGGTGAATATTTAATTGAGTGAAATTACACTTGCCCCCTAAATGAAATACCTATGGGTAAGGGTTGTTGCATATTTTTCAGCCTATTTGGTTAGAATCATTGTGTCATCAACTAACTAAAAATCCCTCAGGAACTTAGTTCAGAGACATTTACATTTGTAGAAACAAAAGCATACAACTTTGGTCTAGATGTTTTGACTTCTCTCTGATCTGTTCAGTGAAATAAGCCTTCAATTGAGATGCATGTCTTCTTATCACAAATGTCTTCTCATAATGGCTTTTAGCAAATGTAACTTATTGAAAATAGGAAAAGCTGCCTAAAATATCATTTAATGAAGCACCTTTAAATTTAAAAAAGCAAGAATATCTCTTGTGCCTTCGAAATGGAACTTAATTGGTTCCAAACATGAACAGTTGGATTTTGATCTCGTGTATAAAAAAAAAATCTTTGATTTTGTCTATAAGACTGGTTTAAAATTTAACTGAAAGTAATTGATTTGTAAAATTTCAAAAGCAACTCTTTCATCTTTTATAAAGTATTAATAAGTTAATAACCTTATTTCATTGAATTTGCTCTTTTATTATATAAATGCAGCTCCTTGAGTAGGTCCTTGTTCATTCAAAAATATGCCCTTATTTTTTTGAAATGTCGATCTTGCTGTGTAAGAAAAATGAATTTGTCCCATTTTTTCTTAGTTGTCGTTTTCCACTGAAATTTCCCTTAAAGTGAAAGTGAGTGAGGAAGAGCAGGAATGACTGAGAAAAGATTTTTTAACCTTATACACACGTGGGCTCTGAATTTTAACAAATCTGGTTTTTAAGTAAGAGTATTCCGATTTTCTTTTATCTTTCCTGATAATAGATACAGTTAGATTGATTCCTTTATATCTACATTTAAAGACAATGCTCTTTTCATAACTATCATATAGGAAATAATTTAAATAATGTCTACCCTGTAATAAAAAGATTTCTCCATTCAATTTTGTATGGGAAATTTTTTCTGTACTTCATCAAAATTTCCTCAGAATTGGTCATAGGTCATTTACCAAATATGACACCATCTATTTTAAAGTTTAAGTTGCAATAGAAATTACTTTACTTCAAGAAGTGCATTTTTTGGAAGTTGAGTTGTTTCTGTTCAGTAGCTCTCAATTGTTAGGAGACATTTTAGAAGATATTTAAATGCTGTAATGGTGTGAGAAAGTAAAGATCAATTGTCTTCCATTTAAGGTCAACAGCTAATTTATTTAAAAGGAAAAGCAAAAACAGATGAAGCCTTAATAATTTGATTACATCAGAGATGGTGACTGTCTGTGTGCATGAATGGGAACAGCTAGGTTTAGTAATTCATGAGAACTGGCTTTTCTGTTAGCTTTTTAAAACAAATAAATCGGTGTAGTGGTTAAAGGTAACTCTAGCCTCCCAGCCCTTTTATAGGATGGTCAACAGAGATTCCAGAGTGCTTATTTTATAATTTGATTCTAGGTCTTTTTAAAAAAGATATATATTTCCTTTATAAATCTGAAGACTTTATTAGACAGTGTAAAATTCATTTTAGTGACCTGTAACCCAGGGTTATGATCTAACTCCACAAGAATGTAAGGAATATGACAGCAAATCTGTTTGTTTTATTCAATGTTGTATCCTTAGTGCCTAGAAGAGAATTTGGCACACAGTAGGGCCTTAAGCAATATTTGTGGAATGATGGCATCGATTGAAAAAATAAAGTATGTGTTCAGAGAGGGAGGAGGTAGAGCAATGCTGATTTTCAACTGCAGGCAAGGGAATCCCCATTTTCCGGCTCTGAGAGCTTGGGGAGGTGGGTGTGTATGATGCGCCAAATCTGAACCATGCAGGGAGCAGCAACATTCAGTTGTCTAGCTCCCTCTTAAGTTGCCCCAGAGCCCGGATGTCTGGCTACTTCCCAGCCTGTCTGCCTTACAGTCAGTCTCTTGGGCGCTTCTTCCTCTCCCAGTTGCCCTCTGTTCGCATCAGTGTGAAGCCTGGGCTTTCTAGGTAATGCGCAGAGTAATAAAAGGGTTGAGAATTCAGGTGTGGGCTTCAGACATGTCTAGGTGTAAGTCCAGGATCTGCCACCTTGATGTATCTGATCCTTACCAAGCTGCTTAGTTTAGGTCCACCTCATTTTCCTCCTCTGTGTTTTTGCATTGACAGTAATCATGCCTTTCTTGTTGGGTTGCTGAAGGATTAACGAGATGATGTCTGATGTGAGCACCAAATGATAAAGGCATTGTGTGGGAAGCTCATTGCTTTCAAGAAGTGAAACTTGGTACAGAGGGCTCATGAATTAAGCACTTAGCATTAAGGATTGGCTGGGGAGAAGCCTTGACAGCATGTGAGCTTTTATTTCCTTGTGTGTCTTTTCAGTGTTCCCAGTGTTGAGAAACAGAGAAGAGGAGGGAGGAAGGAGATGGGGGTGGAAAGACTGACACTCACAAAGGCTTTGGAGTAGGGGGCAGTTCTGTCTTTAACAGCATCCCTACACCCGTGTTCTCCAGGGACGAGATGAGCTGGGCATGGGGAGCCGTCAGCACTGAAGTGGTCTACATGCAACAACCTTTTCCAATCTGGACATTAACATTCTTTCAATATATCATCATAGTCATTTAGTTTTGCTATTGCAGAAGATATTTCTTCAGATTTCTTCTCCTTTCCGGTTGATTTAAAAAGGCCCAAATAGCCCTTGCCATTGAATAATAGGCTTGGGTTCATCAGGCTGTTTCATTCTCCTGTTATGAAACAGGCTACTGTACAGAGGACTGTGGTGCCTCACAGGCGGTCCTTGTGTTCTAAGTGGTCTTCACTGTGGGTGTGGTTACACAGTTAATCTTTCAAGAAAAACAATGTGGAACAATTTGATAGGTTCTTCACACTTAACTATTATAATTCATTTGAAGAAAAATAGAACTCTTTATTAAAACTGTGCATAAACATACGCCAGAGCTACTAACTTTCTTATATAGAATACACAATTAGAACAAGATAATAAAGAAAACAAGCCCCTAATTATAATTTGATGCCTTAATCATTAATGTTCAACTGTTACAAATGTTAATTGTTTCCCTTGCTTTCCTTTATAACTTTAAACAAAGATGGAAACATTCAGGCAATTCATTTTTACATATCTTCCCTTACACCCGGTCTCTTCCCAGGTACTGACTCCTTGGCCTTTGGAGTTAAAATATTCATATCTTTTTAGAAATCTAATGCTTTCTCCTGCCTCTTTGCCCTCCCACCTTTGCATATGCTGTTCCTTCAGTCAAGAAAGCTCTTCCTTAGTCATCCTTGTTGTTGAGATTTAATTCAAACAACATCCTTATAAGGGAGTCTCTAAGACAGAGAACTCTTTAATAAGAAGCTTTGTTTTTTGTGGATTCTCATTAATCACATTGTTATTCTAATTATGTGTTTATACATCTGTCTCCCCACCCAGCAAGACTTAATTTTTTCAGCTACCACATCTTGGGGTTGAGCTCATCTTTTTGTTTGTTGTTTTGTAACATAATTTTATTGAGATATACTTCACATAACATGCCATTTACCCATTTAATGTGTACAAGTCAATGGTTTTAGCACATTCACAGAGGTGTACAACCATCATTTTGTGTTTTCGTCACCCCAAAATAATCTCATGTATCCATCACCAGTCACTCTTCTATTCCTCAATTGTCCCTACTTTAGTCCTAGGGAACCACTGATCTACTTTCTGTCTCTACAATTTACCTATACTGGACTCTTTACATAAACATTTGATTTTAAACTACACTGTACATAATTAGAAGCAAAAAATGTTCATTAAATGCCAGATTCAAAATGCATCTCTAATACCTTGCCTTAACGTGGGAGAGAAGCCCACTGAAGTTCACTGGAATGAGTCATATTATTTTAATGATGGGATAATGCAAATGCCAGAACATCACAGATTAAATTTAACAAAGAACACTACCTCCTATTTTAGTGAATCACCATCAGTAACAATCTACCAGGAGGCAAAGCTACTTGGCTCCCCTCATATATTTTAGGGACACAGTTCTGTTCAATTTGGATAAAATTCTGGAATAAAAAAGCCATCTCTTAGTATTATGTGCAAGCCACTTGCCTTCTCCTGTCATACCTGAATGCTGGCATAAAACTTTTTAAAATAAAATGAACTATTAAAATTATTTCTTTCCTGAATCATGGCTCAAACAGATGTATTTTAATCTACAGGGCATAGAAAATGAAATTTACATGTCACTGAGGTCTCCTTGGTTAATAAATATTTTAAATAGGAAGAAAGCACTAGGCTAAATAAATATGAAGCTATGATGCTCTGCATAAGATTAAAAAGGAAATTTGAGGTCATTTTCTCTACCACACAATTGATTTATAAGGTGAAGATATTTTACCTTATCAAATATCAATTTTTTAGAATATCATGAAAATGCTGCCTTGCTATTCTTCTTAAAACAAAACAAAACAAAACAAAACTGCCACATATAGTTCAAAATATTGCCTCTGCATTCCTACCTTGATTGCTGTGCCTGGTATGTAAGTTCCAATCTGACTGTTTTCACTAATACTGTAGCATCTTTTCAATTTTTATGTGCTACTGATCTAAAATAAATCAGTTCCATTCAGGGCCTGGCTATAAAATTTTACGAAGATTTTTTTCATTATCAAATATCATAAGAACCACCTACGTTTTTGCTTATTACTGCCCGAAAATGTCCAGGGTAAAAATGAAGAAATTAGAACTGCCTTTTACAAAGCTTAGTAGGTGTTTTTTTTTAAGAAACAACAAAATTTTTCTTGGTGCTTTGAACTGTTGCCCATCTAGATAAAGGTAAAAATGGCTGAGTTTTCTTAAATTGCTTGCATGGAAAACCTACAAAGAACTTTGATGGACAGGCAGTCTAAATGTGTAGGGCCATGACTCCATCTTCCCCAAACTATTCACCTTCGATGAGATGTACTCTGTTAGAATCAACCTGGAAAAATAAAACGGCAGCTTGGATGACCAGAATTGTACCCTGAACACCACAATATCTGGAAAGTTACTCTTTTCATTGTAGTCAATAGGCTGAAAATACAGGAATTCTATTTCAAATTTACCTTTCTGTATTTAAAAATTGTGGTAAAAGTCATTTTTCTAAAGTATTTATAGGAAGGGCTTAGGTGCTACTCTAGTCTGATTAAAATGGGTGGTGAGTCCCCTTCCCACCTTTAAATTGCAACAAGACAGACTCTGATATGATGCACAGATTGTATTTTTTTAACAACAAACTGAGTTTTAGAATTATAATTTAGAGTGTATTGGATATATCACCAAAAGACAGGGTGGTTGTGCCGTTGTAAGGGAGTATTGTATTGTTGCTAGTCTGACTAAATCTAAATCTTTTCAAGCTTTGGTTGAGTGGGTTAATTCCAGGACCTGAATTACAAGTGCAATTTGAATTACATTGCAAACGCTGAACTTCCTTCACTTTAGAGAAGTGCTTTCTTTTCCCCTTCTTAGACTTATGAATTCTAGCTATTTTGAGGTTTTTCAAATGTTGAAATATTTCAGCTAGCTGTAAAAAATAGCAGTTCCAACTAGAAATGGAGGAAACAAATTTGCCCCTTTGCCTCTTTGTTTATTAATTCTATTAATTCTTTTTTTTTTTTTTTTGGTTTGCCTCTATTTTGTGAAATCTCTGCTATTAACATCGATTTAAGCTTTTAAAATTGGAGCAATCTCTGAACCATTCCAGGCACTATAGCATTAACCCTCAATCTTAGGATGAATATTTTGTAAAAAGACTGTCACAGACATTCAAAATAGCCCTGACTTCAGGTTGAGGGTGGGGGAAACAGACCAACAGTAAGAAATTAATACATGATACAAATTGGGATTTCTGATTTGGCGATTTCCTAAGCATCAACAAACATTGGTAAATATAGTCTCTCAAGAAACCCTGTGAGGTAAATCCATAGAACGACACTGATTTTATGGACAAAAAACAAAGAGGTTAAGTTCTTCATAGCTCAAATTCTCGTCCCCCAGCCTGCTTCTAACCACAGGTCTTGTATACTGTGAATGCAACAGTCCTGCAAAGAGAAAACAACAGGCATGGGTGGGAACTGGGGCCCTAACACAAAGCTAGAGAGATGTGGGCATTTCCACCGAGAGAGGTGGTAGACAAACTGCCTGGTAATTATTTAAGAACATACCAATTTATTTTTAACATAAAGTCTAAGATCAAGCTTCTCATGCATGAGACTATAGTTTTCAGACTGTGGAGGTATTTATCTCCCGGTCTTCACAAAGAAGTCTGATTGAATAATTGTCCTCAGAAGACAAGAAAATACAGGTTTGTATTGGGAGCTGAAAAGCCTGACAAATTTTTAACGAGAACCTGCTAAATGGGGTACTGATGCTGTAGAAAATTGCAGTAATAAGGGCTTTCAGCAAAGAGCTGGAAATGAGTAATCAATCTAGAACATTATCTGGTGTGGTTACAGTGTACGCTGGGGGCTTTGCTCATCCGTGCCTGCATTTCCAGTGTTAAAGTCCCCATCATTACAACACCTTTCCTGCGTGGGACCCAGGAAGTGTAATATCTCATTTATTGCGGGACAAAGAGGAAACTAGGACACCCTTCAGGAAACTCAGGACCTCTGTCTGTCCTCACCCAGGAGATCATCACTCCATAAAACACCACTGCAGATTTTTCTGGCTTGCACATTTATTGCTCTTCTTTCATTTCTTGTTTCTGCAATACTACAATTTAACTAAGGCAGATTTAGCCAATCAAAACTTATGCAACTAATGAAACGTTTTGTTGCACCACTAAATATTTATAGGAAATACTAGCTAAATTCAAAGAGAGTGAAATATATTATTTTCAGCCATCAAAATACTTAAACAATATACTATGCTTTCCTTAAAAAATGGAAGAAAAATGGCCCTGAGGAAAACTGTACTAAAAACAAGTATAGTACTGGATCAGGGAAAAAGTTGCATGGAATTTCATTTTTAAAAAATCATTTGATGTTTTCCTTCCCACATCTATACTTCTTAGAAAGTCTCCCTTTACAGATGGAATTTCTGTTCTTTGAATGATTTACACAGTATACATAAATAATAGCAAATACAACTTCACACATATTTATTATACATTTCTACCAATCTATAACCTAGACTGTCTCAGTGTGCCATCCAATTAATGAAGCAAAGAGGGAATTTTTTTTCCAACTGAAAGAAACTTCAAAAAGTCTCCAAGCATGTGTTTTTCTTACATATTAACTAAAATATAGTCTAAATTTAGAATCCTATATTGTGGAGAATATAATGACATTTGTTCCTCTTCTGCTATCTTTCTATTTAAAGAAATAAATGCGGATAGGAATGATGCAATATTCAGGCAGTAACTTCAAAAACAAAGTCAGGGGTTGTAAAATTTAACGTTCTCATAACAGCATTAACTTACCCGGGTTGTACATACAGTACATTAAGGGATAGCATTTTGCTGTCTTCAGTGTAATTGAAAATATTCTATATGTACAATTTGAGTGAGTTAATGTTTCTAGGAGAACCTTAACTTTTGTATTTCTTTTTTTATGTTTGAATTTGTAGCTTTAACATTTGCATTAACATAGTTATTTGCATTTCATTACAGCTCAAGTTAGCCTATTCAAGGACTAAAGTCCTAAGTGAGTGTTTACTTAAAGCTCTGTTCAAATGAAAATATTCAACATATTTTTTTAAACATTTTTATGATTAGAAGATACACAAGTTTAATGCTGATTTTTTGTGTGCTAACTTACATTTAACAATTTTTTGTCCATGGGAAATGCCCAGGAATTTGGCAACAAATGACTAGGTGAGTAAATTGAACAACTGCTACAAAACTTATCAGTTATGTAGAAATAAGAAAAAGTGGCAATAAGATCAGTGGATTGTTTGGTTAAAGGGCAATTACCAGAAAACTTGTCCCAGAAAGGGAAGAATGCCTCAGCCTTTTGAAATATCTAGCTGTTGGCTTTTGCTGTTCTTAATGTTTTCATTGTGTTGTTCCAAATATTCTGAGTTGAAAGGAAGAGTAAGTTTCCCAATTTTACATATAAAGAAACCAAAGTCCTAAGAGATCATGTGATTATCTTAAAGATAAAACAGAGCGGAGGACAATCCACATTGCAAAATTTTCTGAATGTCCAGTTATACCTAGATTTTTGGAAACTTACATGAAGATGGGCATAAACAAATGCAAAATGGCAGAGATAAGGGAGAAAAATTGCTATTTTGAAAGGGCAAGCTCCCAAATTCTATTTTAGCTAATTGAGACCCGGATCCTACCTCAGCCAATTGGGACCCGGATCCTATTTCACCCAATTGGAGCTTGGTCTCTCTGCCCTCCAGTCAGCAAGAAGTACACCCAGCACCCCTAGACCCTGCCAACTGACCAAAGCCACGACTCATCACCCCCCAACTATCCCCAGGCCCAGCCAATCAGCCAGGGCCACGGCCATCACCCGCCAAACCGCCCTGGAAACCCATAAAACCTTTGTTCTGGGGAAAATGCGCTCTCTTTCTCTGGCATCTTGCCACTGCGTTGGTGTAGATGAGAGATTGAGCTCGAGCTAGCTCGAATAAAGGCTCTTTGCTTTTGCATCGGTGTTGGCTCCTTGGTGGTCTTCTGGGATTCGCGACTTTGGGCACAACAATTTTATTAATGAACAAAACTTCAGCATAGAAATCCCTTCCTCAGACTATAAACTCTATACAGGCGGAAACTGCCTTGTTTTTGTGCTCCAGTGTCTAACACATATTAGGGATGCATTAGCTCTTTTTCCAAGTAATAAAATTATTAGAAAAATGACAGTTACATTGCTTTATGTACTTCAGATTACATTAACCAAAAGTTACATTTTCAGGGGCAGAACAGCTACCTAGAGTGGAGGGAAGCCAAATTCTCTGTCCTGCCTTATATGATACTCCTTTATATGCACAAGTTTTTAGGCCTTTATGGAAATTGTACATCAAAAAATGTTTTAAAAGTAATTAAGCATCTGTAATAAGGATTTTTTTCTTAACACAAAGTTGGTTTGTTAAAAAAAAACTCAGAAGATGCAAAATCTTTAACAAAAATTTGAGTTTATTAAGACCATATTAGAGATAAATATGAACACTATGCAGATATAAATTTTGTGGGGAAAAGGGGAAAGCAGAGGCTAAAGGAAGTCTTGAAAGAACCCAAGACAATAAAAAGTAGCCTAACACATTTATTTTTTCTTTCAACAAATATTTATTAAGCACCTATTATGTGCCAGGTGCCTGAATGCTGGGCATTCAATAAGTTCCTGCTTTCATGAAATTTATCATCTAATGGGCAAAACAGAAAGGAACAGACATATATGATTAAATTTATTACATAGTTACGTGCTATAAACAAAACGGGGTGTAAGGGAGCTATTTCAATTAGGCAGTTGGGGGAGGGGCAGGTATTTTTAATTTGATGAGGAGGGAAGACTTCTCCCAGGAGACTTCGCTGTGAAACCTGAAAGGTGGAAGAAGGCAGCCATGTAACATCTAGAGGAAGGATTTTCTAAGAGCAAGTAAAGCCAGAAAGAAGTCAAGATTGTTGGAGGTTAGTGAGAAGAAGGGAAATGCTGACAGGTGCCTGATCCCTGGAGCAGTGGAAAGAGTTTGAATTTTACCTTAAGGGCCATGGGAGCCGCTGGAACGAGAGACCTAGCTAAGATCCTTTCATTCACTCATGCCACTCCTTTATTTTTTTAAATAGACATTACCTGTTGGAGACATTTAGGTTCACAGCTACATTGAATGGGAACTACAGGAGAGCTTCCATATACCCGTGTCCCCTGACCTCACCACCGCCCGAGAGAGCCTTCCCCCTTAACAACATGCCCACCAGCGTGGCACGTCCATCTTCGTCTGTGGGCCTGCCTGGATGCATTGTCATCCGCGGTCCACAGTTGGCATTGGAGTTCACTCTCGAGGTGGTGTGTTCCCTGGGTTTTGGCAGCTGCATGATAGTATGTATCCACCATTACAGGATCAGACAGAGTGGTTTCACTGCCTGAAAATCCTCTGTGCTCTGCCTGCCCGTCCCTCCCTTTCCACTAACCTCAGGCAACGACTGGATCTTTTTACTGTCTCCATAATTTTTGCCTTTTCCAGAAGATCCTGCAGCATGAAGCCTTCTTAGATTGGCTTCTTTCGCTTAATAATATGCATTTAAGTTTCTTCCATGTCGTTTCATGGCTTGATGGCTCATTTCTTCTCAGCACTAAGTAATATTCCGTTGTCTGGATGTACCACAGTTTACACTATGGTAAATTTTTTATTCAGCCAAGTATGTGCCAGCTAGTGTGTTTGTCATGGAGGATGTAGTGATTAGATAAATGAATTTAGCCTGTGGGACTCACAGTCTAGGGGACAAAGTAGATGTTAAGCAAAAAATAAAAGGAATGAATATAAAATTACCAGTATACATGTGCTATGAAGAATTGGAATACCTTTTGATAGGTATTGTTAAAGAAAGAGACCTGGAGTCCAGGAAAGGACTGCCTGACAAAATGATGCTTAGGGAGGTCTGAAGGATACAGAGAAAAGAAGGCAGTGGCAGAGAAAAAAGCATCCCAGAGAAAAAAGCTTGGCCCATTCACAGCACAGCAATGAGGTCAGTGTGGCTGGAGGGTGGCTGTCAGTGGGAGGCTGAAGAGTGGGCAGGGTGCCTGCCTGAGCAGGGCCCTGTGGGCTGGGGGAAGGTCACATGTCTATCCCAGAAGCAGTGGGCATATCCTAATAGGTTCTGAGCAGGAGTAACGTGGACAGATGGGCATGTTGGAAGAACAGAGGGCTGGCTGGTGGGTGGAAAAGGAGGCTGGTGAGGAGAGCTTTCAGTGGTCCCAGCAGCAGTCACCAGTGACTCAAACAGGGGTGATGGGAGTGGAGATAAAGCTAAACATATTGGAGAGAGATTTTGGAAGTGAAATTGATTGGGACAAGAGCTGTGGGAGCAGGAGGAATATAGGGGCTCTCGGATTTCTGACAGGAACAAGATGGACTGAGACAGGGAGCACTAGATGAGGCCAGGGCGGACCATAAAATAATTCAGTCATCTTTTCCTTCATTAGAAAAAAATAGGCTGCTACCAGATGTACAGATTCTAGAACCAAAGAAGAGACATCCTTGTTCAAACTGTAGAGAGGAATACTGCTTACTGGGGATAGAGCCTAAGAGAGGGTTGTACATAACAGAATTAGATGTGGGATGCTTTGCCTTATTTGGAAACTCAGTAACTGAGCAAAAGTCAGACTCATGTAAATTTTAGTAGAGATTTACTTGTTTTTAGAATCAGCAAGATTTGTGAGAAGAGTATCACATTTTCCTGTAACTGTTTTTTTGTCAGAAAAATATCATTTTGTCCATATTGAGAACTAGACTGCTATGGCTTGGAATAACCAGGATTCCAAACAAATGATTAAGATCTTGAACAGTTCCATATACTTCTTTTATTGAAGTAGAGTTGATATACAATATTATATTGCTTTTAGTTGTACAATGTATTGATTAAACAATTCTATATATTATGAAATGCTCAGCCACAGTAAATATAGTTATGATCTGTCCCCATATGTTATTACAATACTATTAACTATAATCTGTATGCTGTACTTTTCATCCCTGTGACTAATTTATTTTATAATTGGATATTTGTGCCTCTTTATCCCTCTCACCCATTTTGCCCATCCTACAGCTCCCTTCCCTCTAGCAACTACCTGTTTTTTCTCTGTATTTATGAGCCCATTTCTAGTTTTTCATTTGTTTTGTTTTTTGGATTCCACATGTAGGTGGAATCATATGGTATTTGTCTTTTTCTCTCTGATTTATTTCACTTAGTATAATACCCTCTAGGTCCATCCATGTTGTTGCACATGGGAAGATTTCATTCTTTTTTATGGCTGAGTAATATTCCATAGTGGTATATATGTACCCCATCTTTTTTATCCATTCATCTATTGATGGATACTTAGCTTGCTTCCATATCTTGGCTGTTGTAAATATGCTACAATAAATACAGGAGTGCACATATTTTTTGAATTAGTGTTTTTGTTTCCTCAGGTAAATACCAGAAGTGGAATTATTGGGTTGTATGGTATTTCTATTTGTAAGTCTTTGAGGACCCTCCGTACTGTTTTGTATAGTGGCTATACCAATTTATGTTCTCATCTACAGTGCACAAGGATTTACTTTCTCCACATCCTCCCCAACACTTGTTATTTCTTGTCTTTTGGATAGTGGCCATTCTAACTGGTGTGAGGTGATATCTCATTTTGGTTTGGCCCTATGCAGTTCCAGCTCATTTTAGGGTCCAGCAAATGACATAATTTTCTTCAAACTCAAGTTTAAAAGAGAAGGAGAGAATGAAAATGAATTATGGATTGAACGTAAGTATGACAACAATTGCAGAACTTCTAGTGAAATCTTGAAGCACAAATTGGCCACATTACGAGCCCTTTCTATAAAGAAAATAGGTACTCATTTCACGGAAGGGCTGTTAATGAAAACTAATTAGCTGTGGTATTGCTAATTGTGATTTCTAAAGAAATTCTGAATTTCAAGGGACTCCAATTCTTAAAACAATTGAAGATGGGGAATTTTATTACTTATAAGACATTGTTAACATAATTTTTTACCAAAAGTTTTTAAAAAATGAAACAAAATTATGTTACTTGGGGAGGAACTATGCCACATGTGGAGAAACATTTTATTTCCATGATAGTTAGTGAGCAAAGACTTGCTATTTATTACTTGTTAAGATTTTATTTCTTCAGCTTGCTCTTTAAATCAAATCATAAGCTATTGAGGATGGAAATAAGAAATTGCTCTAAGAGTTATATAAGAAACTTGCTGAAGAAAAGTGACTTTCATTAATGTGAATGGTTCATTACATTTTTGGGGTTTAAATTTGGCCTATCATTGTTTCTATAGCACAGCAAGTTGACTTGTGGTCTTAGAAAGGAAATAAGAACTGTGGAATTATTCTATATTTTTAGAAAGTGCTCAGCACAGATTGGGCCTATGGAAATCTGATACCCAAATTAACATGAAATTGAAGGAAAGTGCAAGATAAAAATGAAGATCTTACGTATGTGCTTGAATGTTGTAGATGTTCCTAGGGAGAATCTTTGACCTTTTTTGGTGCTGGCACTTTAAGCCTGGGGACAAATAGTTGCATTTTTGACAGTCATGAGAAGATTGCACTGGGGACAGCAGATGTGAGACCCTTTCTCTGTTAGAACTTAGAATTAAACCCACATCAAAAGCATTGCAAGACGTGGGAGAGCAGTGGGGCATACGCAGCAAATAACTCCTAATGAGCAGATAGACTGCTATATAGCCTCTGTGATGTGTGTCTTGACATAGCCAATTCCCACTTCTCTGTGCAAGATAGAACAAGGGTAACAAGGATAATTGAAACCCACAGATAATCCACAGGATCCATTTTAGCTCTCGATTGTAATTGACTGCTTTGCAAGCCTTTTAGGAGACCCAGGAAAGAGCTGCAACTCCTCTCTGTGATGTTGGCTCATTGCATATCCTGCAAGCATTGAGAAACTATTAAATAAATAAACAGAAGATGCTGTACCATTCAGGGGCCTTGCAGGAAACTGATGGTATGCTCAGAAGGCAATGGAAAAAACTTTAATCAAGGGGCCATTTTCAAAGGTGTAGGCAAGGTCAAGGGAAGACAAATGGTTGAGGAAACATCCTGGGGGTGCCCTTGGCCAGGAGCTGTTCCCACCCCTAGGCATGAACCAGCAAGAAGTCACAGCTGTGAGCAGAACCCAGAAGACCTGCCTGTAGGACAGGGCCACTTGGCTGGGGAAGTGGTCTCCCTGCATGAAGGTGATAAAGGGCGACCAGAGCTGCACACAGGCAACATCAGCCTCGCTCTCCTCTCGCCTTCTGTCTCCTGCCAGCAGCTCCCACTGGCTGAACCCACCTGGAAGCCAGAAAGAAAGGGAGGCTGTTGATGTGGCCCACAGATGTCAGGGTCCTGGGGCACAGAGCAGGGTGGAGTAGGGTGGAGAGTGCCCTGGAGAGACACACAGAATATCTAGCCCAGAGGAGACCAGGCAAATGACCTCAGGTAGGTCAGCTGGTCACAGTTAATGGACCCTGCATTCGAGCATAAGACCATATCTTTTAGAAGAGACACTTTTAGAAAGCAGTCAAGACAGAAGGTAAAAGAAAACAAAATTTGCTAGGAAATGGCCATTTGCACCTAAGTAACAGGTAAGTATTGGAAATACAGTCTTTCGTCCTGGAGAGAGAGGGGTAATAAGAGGAAAGTTAGTGCTCATTGACTGTTTAAATTTGGGGGTGGTAGAAAATGTTTGCTGTGATGATTTTTTTTTTTAATCAACATTGAGTCCTGAGAGGTTCCTTGATGAAATCTGAATGCATGGCTATTCCATAGGCCAATTAGAAGAGGAAGCATTTCTGTTGTCCCTTTTGAAATTCAGATGCAGATAAATGGCCATACTCCCGTATTTCAGTGGCTCACTAGAGATAATGTGACTTGTATCATTAGCTACATGAAAATTATTAACATGAGCTTTTCTTAGAGATTCAGCTACTGCAAGAAACTGAACTGTGATTCCATAAAGTTTACAGAAATATTACAAAGTATTATGGCTTAACTATTTTAATTTGGTGTGGGTTCAACAGCAGAGAAGAGCCTGTGTTAATGCAGTTTTCTCTCTCTGTCTCTTTCTCTCTTTTTACCTTAGTGGAAAAGATGTTCTAGAGGATTTCTGGAGCTCACATAAATATGTAGGAGAACATGAATGCCTGTCTTCCCTCATTCCTGGGCACTTTCTGTGTTAGTTTCATCCTGTCCTATTCCCAAGCCCAATCCTGCCAGTTCTGGGAGTATTTTAACACTTTGAGGCCAATATTTGTTGGAGGCTAGAATTAGTTTCACTGACTCATTCTCTGAATCTAAAGTACTGGGATGATTCTTGAGTGCCCAGAGCTTTCCCTGGCACCAGTGGTGGGGTCTCACTTCAGTTGACAAGTTAAGTTTAGAACTGATCAATTTTCATAGCCCTACCCTGAACTTTAACTGCTTGACCAGGAAATTGGCATTTTTTTCCTAGTCTTTGCCATACTCTTTCTTTCTCCTGAGCAGGATCTGGACCACGACCCCATCATCTTTCTTGCTGCTTTTGTGGGCTTCTGCTGTTGTGCTCTGCCTACCATACTGGGCCTCCAATAAGCAACTTGCTCCTTTTTCTCCACCTCCCTCCTCCTGCCCCCATTCCTGCCATTTGTCCCAGCCTATGGGACAGGGCTTCTGCCTCCAAGGCAAGGAGTTGGCCCCCAATGAGATGGATGTGCATGGAGACACTGAGCGGAAACAGTCTCTTTGTCATTGTTCTCACTGTCACCTGGCCTCTTATGTTTGTTCTTCACTTTCTGTGTTAGATATTTTATACTCTCACCTGCATCCACAAATCTGAGTTTGCTGAAGACCTGCTAAACTTACTGAGGTTGACCTGGATGTGTCCTACGTCAAGGTCAGCGATGGTAGCTTCCTCTTCTGTCCAGACCCCTTGTCCTCCTTTTTATTGTCCAGTGCTGCTAAAGCCCCCACTCACCTGGAGGCTAACTTACCTAATGTATGACAGATGGCCTCAGATCAACGAATTCCCTATTTTACAATAATTGACTATATTCTAGTAAGATATGGTATTGGAATGCTAATCTCTTGAATAAGAGACTCACTGGAGGGCTTGGACTTTAATTATTTGCTCTGAAAATGTCATATAAGTTTAGAAAACTTTAAACTCCTCTTTGGTTATTTCATTAGGAAAAAGTAATCTCATTTAACTGGCACTTTTATATCTACATTCATGCTTTTAAAACACTGAAGTGAGTGTTCTACAGCTATGTAAAGAAACACATTATCAAAGCATTAGGAAATGATTAAACTGACATTTTCTTAAGAAAACGAAAGGAGCAGGAGAAAGCCATTCTAAAAGGACTGAGTGCTACATACTCCAGATATTATCTTCAGTGCTTACTCAGGGATCTTTAAAGAAGCTTATTACCAAGTACCCTAAGAAGACAAGTGTGGATGTGTACAGATCAGAGGAATGCAAGTTAATGCACCTGCCAGATTTTACTATCGTACAAAGTATGTCAATCAGTACTGAGACCTTGCATTTAAAAATGTGTTCTTTCAGGTTTTCTCTGTACTGTATCATTCATAACTTAATCCTCCAAGTCAGTAAGTGTTCTGTGTTGCCAATTGTCATAAATGGCATATGAACACACATGCACGTGCACACACACACACACACACATGTGACTCTTGAAGTTCTTAACAATCTTTTCTGGACACAAAGAAACATTTTGAAAGATGAAAAAATTAGAATCCTGGCTGTTGCACCTGGTAAGAGAATCTTATTTAGCCAGCATTTAGGAGCACTTGCTGTATACTGAGCATCATTTTCATGCCTTCATGCATGCTGCTGTCTCAGGAGATCAGCACGTGCATTTCCAGGATGTAGGTCCAAACTGGCAGGGAAACATAGTCTTCTCTGAAGAAGAAAAAGACATATGCTAAACTGACATTATGAGAACATTTCTAGCAGTGAGGCTAGGCCCTAAAAGAAGGAACAAGAAAAGGAAGTCAGAGATGGCAAATAGTGGTTGTGATTGGTCTTGCCCCTTTTCTAAGGTCCTTACAAAGGATTCTGGAAAACAATGCCAGATATGTGCTTTTTCAACATATAGGAGGAGAGATCAAAATTGGCAGGTGTTCATTAAATGTTGATGAGAACTTTTCAAAATTTCTCCAGTGACATCTCAACAGCAGTTTTCATAGTTGACCAAACTCCCCTCCTCCACAATGTGTGTTGCCTTGCCCACCCAACACCATAGCTGACAGATTTTCCTCTCCTCCGGCCAGTCCTTCTCAAGGGCACTTGCAGTCTCCTCTCCCTCCTCCCTTTCTTGCAATGTCGTTGCTCCCGAGGCTCCTGCGTGTAGAACCCTGCTCATTTTGCACACTCGTTCTGGAACATCCCTATCTCTTGGCTTCTCAGACGCCGTAAGTTTTCTTGAGCTTTAGACCCATACTGCCTACGTTTGTTTTTTCTTTGGCTAGACATTCCATAAACACTTCAGACTCAACACATTTGGAACTGGGCTCCTCTCCCTCGTACCTCTGCCACCCTCTTCTAGCAACCTGCTTTGGGTGCTCCCTGTCTCAGGAAAAACCAGCATCTCTTCATGCTCCAGACATCCTGGGCACCATTTTTGACATCTTTTCCCTCCTCACCCTGAACATTCTGTGATCCAGTGTCAACTACCAAATCCAGCTATAGGCTAATGTATGTCCACTGCCATCACCCGTACTCTCAGTCTGTTTTACAGGAAAATTCCATAAAGCAAATAGGTTAGGTAATGAGAAATTGAAAAAATTAGGAAAACACTAGATTGAGAATTTTGAGACCTGGAATCTTGTCTCCTCGTCATTAATGTCTGGTCAGAAGGAACAGAATTGTCTTTTATAGGACAGTGGTGTTGGTTTCTTGAAGATAGGAGATAATTGTGCCACATTCTCTTTTTTCGTAGAGTCTAGCATTAGTAGATGTTTCATAAATACTTGTTGAATGTAGGACCAGGATCAGAGACCATTCATGAATTCAAAATTTTAATATGTTTAGAAATTTTGCTATCTCTAAAAATAAAGACATTTTAGGTAAAGGTGGGATAAAATTAAGTATGTGTATAAAGTTGTATAGTATAGTAAATGGAATCTGTAGCCTCCTCTGCAATATCTAAGGGGAGAACTATAATGTGATCATTAAGGCAAACCCCAGCATTAAATCCAGGTTCTGTTTCTTTCCTGCTATGGACTGTGTGCAGCATTAACATATATGGTAATTCTCCATGAAGAGAGAAGAGCCCCTTTTTTTATTATTGTGTTCTTACGCTTGTGCTAGGTTAGTGTCTTTGGTTTTCCAGAGGCAGACTCTGAGATGAGAATTCATGTACAAAGTGAATGGTTAAGAAGTGCTCCTAAGAAAATCTGATAGGGTGCTAGAAGGAACAGGATAGGAAAGGGGGAGAAACCACATGAGAGTGTGATTTCTGGCAAAGTCCTGATGCCACAGGGGATCTCTGGAGTGCATATTTTGCTTCTATGTTGTCCCAGTCTGGTGGAAGGGGTCTGGGCTTTCCTACTCTTGTACTAGACTGTTGCTGCCTAAAGGTCACCCAGGACCCATTCTCAGGGCTTGCAGACACAACAGCTCCGAGAGCCCAAGGGTGGTCCTCCGAAGAAGCATGGCAGATGTTGGCCCTGTAAGCAGAAATCACTGAAGTTAGGGCAGAGTCCATGGGCACAGAGAAAGATGTAAGGAAGAAATCTGAGTCTACTGGGGTCACTGAGAGGATTTCCTCTTGTTGGCCGCCTTTAGATGCTCCTGGCCCTTCTAGTATTGTGTGATGAAAATTGGAATTGTTACCTATATTAACTGAAGAAAACATGGCTGTGATAGCTGGCATTGATGTTCTGAGAGTTCACAGTGGCTCGTTGTGCCTCGGGATGGTGTGTGAGTAGGGCCTGCTCTTCCTGTGGTTAGAATGGCTGCCCCATCCTCTGGATGAGTGACCCATGATTCAAGAAGGAAGCCAGAGGAGGCTGCTGAAGCCTTGTTCGTTTCTGGGGCAGAATATGTATGTTTCAACAGTAATGTGCTGCCAGTATTGTCCCATTGCATTGCTTCATCCCACAGGGTTTATTTTTTCGGAGGAGAGAGGAAAGGGAAGGCTGTGCTGGGGCAGCGTCGTATGCCCAGGAGCACGGAGGGCCTCTTCTGGCTCCGTCCAATATTTGTTCTGAGGAAAGAGAGAATGAATGTGAAATAGAAAAGCAATGAGTGAAGTCTGAAGACTTGAATCTCCTCTGTTTTTGTTGTTCTCACTACTAGTTGTGTGATCTTGACGTGGATGCAACCTCAGTTTCCTCCTCAGTAAAACTGGGATAATAACAACTACTTGCCTACCTTACAGAGCTGTTGTTGGGAAGAAAGAAGATTACTCATATCAAAGCCTATTGAAATTAAGTGCTAATTAAATCAAATGTGAAAAAGAGTATCATGATTGTTTTCCTGGCCCCCCACTTACTATGGTGTCATCATGGCCAAGTTGCTTAACCCCTCTCTGCTTTGGTTTCCTCGTCTGTATAAGAGCCTATGAAATGCAGGTACCTTACAAGGCTGTCTTAAGGTTAAATTCAGACAATTGGTGTAAAAGTCTAGCAAATAGGAAGCAGCCTATGAAATCTTTTATCTTCCATAGCATGACAACCTGAAGGAGTCACTCTCAAGCATCATTTTAACATTATATTGTACCTGAATTTACATGACTATTTTAGGATGTAGTGAAGAAATTTATACCATTGACTATTAGTCGTGTCTCTTCTCAACCACCAGCTTTTCAAATTCACATATCCTAATTCATCCTGATTGTTCCATGGGCCCTGTGATCTTTGAATCATCTCTAGTTGAATCTGAAGGATTCAAAAAAACACATAAGTAAAATACAATAAAGAAAGAAAATGACAAAATGCCCAGAAGTCTGTATGGTGCTTCCCTTTGATGCCCCCTTGCTCCCGTTACTCTCTTGGTGATGTCCTCTTAGCAAGGAAAGTCCGGTTAAACTCAGGTCAGGGACCAGGTACTACCCTTAGTGTTTCCGTTGCCTCTCTGTGTGTCCTTGGGTGAGTTATTTAACCTTGGAATGTTGAGTTTCCTTGTCTGCAATAGGTAGTTTACAGGAATGTTGTAAAGATAAAATTCTCATTATATAAAGAACTTAGCATGTAGCTGTCACTTAAGGTCCCAGGTGTAGTACAACCACACAGTAGATCCTCTAAAATTTTAGTTTCCTTCCTTCCTCTCATCTTTAATACTTCTTTGAGATTCTAATTTTAGTCTTGCTTCTCTCTGGAATTCTTTTGAGGCAGTTGAGTTGCAGCTTATGAAGGTACTCAAATACTTCTTTGAGATTCTAATTTTAGTCTTGCTTCTCTCTGGAATTCTTTTGAGGCAGTTGAGATGCAGCTTATGAAGGTACTCAGGTCACTGTGTAAGTGCAAAATATTATTCACAACAATGATCGTGATTTACTGACTTATTCAGGAACATTACTGAGGGTTATATTACAGGCATTGTGTTAAGTGTTGGGGATATGCTGTGGATGATCACAGACAGTCTTTACTTTCAAGGAAGTAAAGGAAACACATGCATACATAATATTTCATGGTACTTGTTTTAAGAAAATACAGTATTAAAATCTCTGTTGATAATTAAACCTGTTATGTTGATTTAACCCAGCATTTCTCTTGGTTATTTGATCATAGAACGACACCTCTTGTCATTGTTTTTTGTATTTCATGCAAACCCACTAAGATGTCATGGAACACAACTTGGGAAACACCACTGAAGCAAGCAGGATTTCCTCTCCCATAAGTCCTGGTATCTGTTCCCTCAATGTGCTGTATTTGCATAAATCGTATCATGTAGGTGGCTGCCTGCTTTGCCCATGGCCAGGGCCAGCCCTAGATAGGGCACAGCCCTGGAGTGAAAAAAACAGGAGTCACTTCTGGGCAGAGAACATAAACTTTGTCAGAAAATAAATTACTGGAAACATTTTTATTAAAGAAGAGGAGTAGTTTCGAGGGTGTGATAACTTCCGTTGAAGCTCATGCAGTTAATCATTCCTTATTTGAGCTTTGGACTTTCTTCCCTTTGATGTAATTAGCCATCAGGCTTTCTGAAGTACATTTTTCATGTCAAGGAGACAATGGTTTCAAAGGAGAGAGAGGGTGGGGCTGAAAGAAAGGCCAAGTTAATGCACAGAGCAGCAAAAGACAGAGGAAAATATCAACACTTCTTGCGCAAGCCATTTGCTAATGGTGCATTAAAACATGGTGCTAATTTCACTTTAAATACAGCAATGCTTTATACAGTGTTTGGATGCATTTTAAGGGATTTCTGGAGCTTTTGTCCAGAAATGAGGGGTGTTTTTGGGAATGGTATAGAACCACTTCTCCTGGTTCCACCAGAGAAGTTCTCCTATTATGTTTTATTTGCTTATGCTTCAAAGTAAGATGCTATTTGAAAAAACAATGACAGCTAAAAACAATTTAAAACCTCTGGAATAGATGATTTGACTGAGTGAGACAAGATTAGTTAGCCACCTGTTGCCCCATTCCTATTAAAATTGGCTTGCTATAGCAAAACAAATACCAAGTCAAGTTATTCAAAGAAAGGGTAGTTTATCCAAACTCTTTATTCACTCCATAAATGTTTATTGGAAGATTACTGCATGCGAAGTACTGTTTGGTTTTGTGAAAACATATGAGTGTATGTGCATGTGTGGGAATGGTGTGTCTATGTACGTGCATGTATATATGTACAGGTGCATGTGTACGTGTGTGCAAATTAGGGGAACTGCAAAGCTGACATTGATCTGAATCCTACCTTTAAAGAGCTTGGTCTAGTGTAAGAAATAAGGCATGCATACAAACAATTACAATCAAAAGTGGAAAGGAATATGTGCCATTGAGTAATTAGTTCATATGCACATTTAAAGAAAAATATCACCACCCAAGAGGGTGTTCTTGTTCTCATTCTTTGCCTTTGAAAAAAAATAAGAAATTACAATAGGTTAATATTAAAAACACCAGATTTCTGCCATTCCAGACTGATTATTTTTAAATTATTTTTTTCATATTTATGTGAGCCTTTTTATGGAAAATTAAGACAAAGTTGAAATTTCCTTTGATCCTCCAATTCTGTATGCTTGGGCCTGTATCCAGTCTCAATTACTCTAATGAAGATGGTATGTGTCCTTCTGTCTCTTGCTTCATATTTCTCCACACATGTATTTTATCTATGTATAATGTTTTTTCTGTTTTTGCAAATAAACTTATGTGCTATCAAACTCTTTGAGTCTTTGCATTACATCGAAATGTTGAGATAAACAGATAAGTACAAATACTCCTTTTATTACTGTTTTGGTAACCTATGGTGGTTGAATTTTGAGATTTTTGCCAATTTGATGTGTTTTTTTCATTTGCTATTCCTCAGTAACTAATCAGTATGAACATCATTTTAAAGAAACGTTTGAATTTCTTCTGTGAATTCCTTGTATTATTTCCTCACTTTCCTATTGGTGTTTACTAATTGTTTCTCTGTAACATATTTTGTAAAAGCCTTTTCTTGATAGGTTGTTACTTTTCTTTGAAATTTGTTTATATTTTGACATACATAATGTTTGAAGTTTTCTAATGAATGAAATTTAATTTTTGTTGGTGTGAGAATAGGGACCTAATGTAAATATTTTCTACAAGGATCATTGATATTCTTTAGGTCTCATTCGATTTCACATTTTGATGGAAGAGGGCAACAGAGAATTAATTGAGAACACAGGTTCTGTAGCCAGGCTGCCTAAATTCAGCCCCCCGTCTGCCATTGACAAATTTTGTTGCCTTAGGCAGGTTATTTTCTGAGCCTCAGTTTTCTCATCTGTAAAGCAGGAGTGATGCTAATATTACTTTTTATAGGTATTTTTTGTCAGGGCTATCTTAGTTAATTTATGCAAAGCATTTAGAACAGTCTTATAATGTATTATATATATGTTCTGCTAATATTGTTAATGAGCCATAAGAATAAATAATATTACCTGGGTTTCTAAATACTTTATCCAAATTAACTTTTATTTCAGATATGATAAATGTATTTGTATATGGTAACATGAATCTGGGTGCAATGGCATACATATGTAGAGGGTTAAAATTACATATGGCTAACTATTTATAATATTTATTATGAGTTTCTCCAGAACAATGACTGTACACAACTCATTTCTCTTATTTTCCTTAATACCTATAACAGTGCCTGGCATAAGTAAACTGTCATCCAGAATGTGATGAATGAATGAATGAATGAATGATTTCTTGCATTTATGTTTGGCTATTCATCCCACTACTTCCTGTCAGTATTTTCTCAGGAAGAAAATTGCCTTAATATCAGCACAAACAAACCCAGGAGGATCAATCAGCTGCAAAATTATTATGCAAAGCATTCCTGAGCCAAATATAAATGACTTTTGGATTATCTGATGTTATATATTTTCTGCATCACTACCCCTCCATCAGTGTGAATATTCAGTAGATAGGTAGGCTAAGCAATCAAGACCCTGTTTCACCATCAGGGAGTCCAAGAAAGGGAAAACATTCCAAAGTGTTTCAGAATGGCCTCCTCCTTGTTAATGCTGCTCACTCCATTTGTGCTCTTTAGTGGATCATAGTGTAAGGCACTCAGAGGTTTTTAAGTTGAATTTATTGTGATGAAATTTGGTGGTATCTGAATTTGGAAGCACAAATGTTGTGCCATGGTTCATATATCAAGTTACTGCCCATTCGTTCGCCCACTCAGGTATCCATCTATTCTACAGATGTCTAGGGAAATTCTGCTGTACCCACATGTGCCCTGGGTGGCGCTGTGGAGGGAACACAAGCTAAGGTGATGTATCTACCTGTTCTAAGAGCCTGTAGGAAATCATGATGCTCAACTCTTGAGAAATGCACAGATTCTATTATAAGATTCTCTGTCTTCAAGTTAAAAATTCTCATATTTACTATGATACTTGGAGCAAATATTTAAACTTTCTTAAGTATCAGTAAGTTAATGCATGTAAACTGTGGAAAATACTGAATACTCTCATAATTTAATTACCATTCCTATGACCTTGGATATCAAACAGATGAAGGGAATGTTTACTTAAATGCAAGCCATAATTACGACAACATGGCAAATCTGATAAAGATATTTGTGAGTATTAGAAACTGCGAATGGGGCAACCCTGACTATGGTTTATCCTCAGCTTCTTCAAATCCCAAGTACATGCCATCATTTACAACTAGTATTTATGAAGTGCTTACTATTGGATGGACTCTCTTGTAAATGCTTTTACATCTATTAATTAATACTTCCAACAATAACATACGGAGGGTGCTATTATCCCAAATTTACAGATGGGAACATTGAACCAGAGAGAAGTTAACCATATTGCCTCAGGTCACGTGATAGTAACTGGCAAAGTTAGATTCAAACTCTGAAGTCAGGCCCACATACCTGCTGCCTGTCCTTGCTTAGGATGGTGCGCTGATGACGTTTGGACCCACTGGCAGCTCATGGGCCTAGAGTTTGTATTTTGGTTGCAGGTCTGTTCCTAGAAAGCATAGGGTCTTGTGACATATAGAAGACATGGAAGCCAATTTTATACTTCCTTGAAGCCAAAAAAGTAGGTCTTAGTATGTCAGAAAAAGTTTTCTTGGCCTTTAGATGATGGAACACACCCCTCTGAATTTCAGTCTGAAGTAGAGTTTTCTTGTATTTATACAAGAAATATTTCTTGAGCACATAGATTTACCAGATGTGTTGTTGGGATTCAGTGGATAGCAAATGGACATGGTCTTGACCCTGAATGACTATGTTACATTATACATTGTCATTGTACTCCAATTTATTCTAATTCTGGAGAATCAAAGGATTAATTGAACCTGTTCAAAATCTGATATCTACCATCAGATTTGTTACTAATTTGCGTATATTACAAATCAGTTCAAATTCTCTTGAAACATGCAAAAAAATCTGTCTCATATTAATCGGGTGTAGCAAGGACTGTGCAGTGGGTTCACCAAACCTTCCAAGCGCATCACTGGACTACACTTCCCAGCCTCTTTTGCACTTTGGGTGTAGCTATATGACTGAGTACTGGCCAGTGGGATGCAAGCAAAAGAAAGGCACACCATTTATGACTTCTGGTGTGATCCTCCACTCTTTCTCTCCCCAATTTCTGGCTAGATGCTGACACTGAGTGACTTTGGAAACTATGCCAGCTTGGGACCCTGAGGACTGCATGGAGCCCAAGCCCACCTGCACCACAACTTGAGCTGCTAGGCTTCATGTGAGTGACAGATAAAATTCTATTGTGTTAAACCACTGAGGTTTCAGAATTGATCTGTGGTGGTTGCTTTCTTCTATGGACCAAAGTTTGAACTTTTCTTTGTGTGTATTCTAATGACATTTTATTAGTTCAAGTTATCTTTTGCTTCCTGATGCCTGACCAGCTCTCTGCTTCCTGTTGTTCTTTCTGTTGTAGCTCCTGCTTATAGACGTGTCTAAGTCAGGGCCTTGTTCAAAGGAAGATGAGTAATAATTGAAGGAAGCCTATGATACTAGCCAGATGTACACCAGATGCATGCAGAAGTAACTAAAGAGTATTTAAAGAGGGGGGAGATGTGGAGAGAAATGTGGACTGCTATCTGAAGCAGTTTTTAGTAGAAATAAATAGTCCAGATTCCTATATTCACTGAGCAAACGCAGTCTAACACAAATCTAGAACCTGCTCCCTGAGAATGAAGAAGGTATCTTCCATCGAAGCAGATGCCTAAGAGACATGTGTTAATCCTTCCCAAGGGTGTAGTAGTACCATTATAATTGAAATGCCACCGTTTTTCCATTTGTTGGGGTCCTGCGATCCAGCCATTTTCATTGTAATCCCTTTCTTGTGTCAGCTTCTGTTTCACAATGATAAAATATTTGAAATTCTGGTATTGAATTTCATCCCCTCATGAGACTTTCCCAGTTAGAGGCAAGGCTTTTTTGCAGTGCCAAAGTTTTAGCTTCTAAAATTCAGATGCAGAGATTTAAAACCAGTGGCAATTTAGGCAGATGTCAGCGGGTGAGACATTTCCACAGCCAGTTCTCATAAAGCACATGTCCAGCCTGCTCTGTGGCTTCTAATCCACAAATAAAGCCCAGATCCTACTGTGATCATCGGCAGAGACTGATGTCCAAAGGCAGATATTTTATTCAAATAATCTCACAGTGCTCTGTGGGAAATACTATTTTCATTATGTTTGCAAACATGTTAGCATCCATTAAAATGTACACTGCCTGCAAGAAAGATTCATGGTGAGCTTTTTCTGTTCAAGGACATACTTGTGAGCAGCTCTTGTGTGGCAGAAGTTTATAACATTGGTGGTTTGAAGTGTCTATTATTTTATGTTGACACTCTCAGAAAGTTTCAGAGTGCAGGAGTCTCGGGTACTTTCCATCCCCAGCCATCCGACAGGGCAAGGTCTTCAGGTCTTTGAAATTTGTGTTTATATTTTTGTAGATTTCTGTTCGTGCCATGCATGTTAACTTGTTCTCAACTTGTCTGAAAAAAATGGGCTTTAAATGTGGGCCCCATGTTCATTAAGCTGTGGATTCAGGTGGAAGCCAGAAAGGAGGTTTTGTCCTCCTCAGCTGGAGCCTGGGTTTCAGCAGCAGTTATGCTTCTTCTCCGTGGAAAATGGGTCAGAGTTTGAAGATAACCATTGGGCAAATGTCTAGGTCCACACAGTAAAAAATTACAGAATTTGTGAGTTCGAAGGACCTGAAGCTTCTTTTTTCCATGTATAGGACTTTATTCCAGTCTTAACTGGTTTTATACTGTTTCTTTTCTATTCCACAAAGAGTGTCCTCATCTGTTTAATACTTTAAAAGGTTTCCTTTTGTTTCTTTATAAAAGCTCTTTTGTCATGTTCTGTCATCTGTTTAGATTTTCTTCTTAACAGCATCATATCCTACTTTGTCTGTTGATAACATACTCTGTCCTTTTCTTCTACTGTATATTTTTATTGCCTGTCTAGGTATTATTGTTTTATAGTGAATGTAATACTAAAAACTCGAGAGTGAAACATGTTTATAAATTGAATGGAACTTTCATGTAAGCTTATGTTTTCAAAGATGCTTAGTATTAGTCTGATGAAATACTATTTAGTTCCAAAGGTGCAGCTGGAGTTGGCTCTTTCCTTTCTAAATGAACAGACATGTATTCACAGAGCAAAGATAAAAATTTAAGAGGCAGAAATTCAGAGAATGGATAAAAATTTAAATAAACTTCAATTTCTAAAATAAATGTGATCCCACAGTCATGCTTGCATTATATACACATCTCTCTCTCTCTCTCTCTCTCTCTCTCACACACACACACACACACACACACAGGCAAATATCTGTACTTCATAGTAATGGCCAGGCAAGCAAGTGTCTGGCATCTAACCATGTCAATTGTCCAGGGGTTGATGTATCACTGAAGCTTGTAAAAATGAGTTCAAATAGATGAGGGTTAGCCCATCACCCAACACCCAGGAAAAATACTCAATTTATCCTTAAAAATTATGCCAAGTGACAATTATATCTTTCATTTTAAATAAAGCCTTATGAGCTAAAAACAACCTTCTGTGTTGTCAAATTATATTGGCCGTTTTGTGTATAAGGCTTACAGTCTATAACTACTTTAGGAGATAGTCTAGTGACTAACAGAAGAAAATCTCATCCTTGGGAGGCTCACAAGGAAGACAGCCTATGGGAGAAATAAGTGTCCAGGGATTCTCTACCAGGACTTGTTATTTTTATCTTCATTCTGATTGATCTTAAATTGACTGAAAAATTATTTTCTTCTTTGTCAGTGATCTGTAAAAATGGTGGACCCTGGCTGAGCAAGTTATTCAACATTTCTTTCCTCATTTATAAAAGGGATCACAATTCCTACTTAATTGAGTGTTGGGAGGATTATGGGATATGATCTCTGTATAAGTCAGAACAAAACCTTAAAACACATTAATAGGGAGTCCATGCTGACAGCTCTTCCCGGCACTATCTTTTGGCAACCGCTTCCTGGCTTGTATCTCATTGTCTCCAACCTGTTGTTTCTATCACCTATTTGCATATATTTCCAGGAAATCTGGGGACAGTAGTCATGATGGAGTATCCCACAAGGATCTGCTTTCCTCTTTACAGCCTTAAGATGCTTCCTGGTCATGTAGGGTCTGCTGGTCACAGCACAGCCTCTATGAGACTGCCATAGTTCTTACATGTGCTATGAAACTGTCTATCCAAACTTGGGATACATTGGGATCTCAGTACATTCAGTTCAGTCATTCTACTTTACCCTAATATTTGAAGCCTACTGTATCTGCTGTCTTCCAACCTGACAGAGAATCTGATAATATAACTAAAACACTTGTTCTAGCCCAAGTAAGGATCACTGTCTTCCGGTGATCAGGGCCCTACTGTTTTGGCCTAATTGGAAGGAGGTGTCTAATAGTAGAATACAAAAGTAAAAAATGGATAATAGATATATATATAATAGAGTTGGAAAAGATCTGAGAGATTTTTCTGACTCAATTTCTCATTATAGAGATAGAACTGAAGCCCACATAGGTTAAGTAAATTTTCCAAAGTAACTCAATGAATTAAACTAGGTGCTGAGACTAGAACTTGAGTATTCTAATTCCTAGTGTTTTGACTTTTTTCCACCTGTACCTATTGTCTCTGTTAACAGATGCTTTCTTGCTGGTTGCATCCATAGGACTCCTCAACTCATAGACCATGCATGATTCAATGCTTCTATTCTTAAATTTCCATACCCTGGCCTTTATCCCACATCTTTTCTGTCTTACTCTGATAGTCAGAGACCTAAAAGCACTATATCAGCAGTGTTTTATTCATTGAGAGCTAGTGTAAGAATGTTTACAGTTAATTAATACTAAATGTAGAAATGCAACGTTCATATATACTGAGCACATGTCAGATATTGTGCTAGTTGCTATAGATACAGCAATTAACCATATATAGTTTTTGTCATGAAGAAACTCACAATCTAGTGGGAAAGATTCATAAACAAATAATTATAATTCAAATAAATATTACAATTTACAGTGCAAACAAGATCCACTTCTAATGGTTTGAGTGAAGTTGGTAAGGGTATTTTGAGTTGTATTTTCTTATAGTGAAATGAATATATCAGGTTATATACCAACCATTTCTTTTTTTTCCTCTTCTCTCATCCCCTTTACCATCCCAAACACATATTTATTTTTACTATATTTTTAAATAAATTGTGTTATAAGATATCTCAGGATTTAAGTTACAGGGTATTTAAGTGGGACAGTCAGCTGGAAGAGAAAAAAGAAACCATCCAAAAATGTCTATTATAAAAAAAAACCAAAAACCAAAAACTGAAAAATCAAACACTTTAAAACCCAAAAGAAGTGCTGATATGGATGTGGAAAATATTGGAACCCTTATACGGTGTTGGTGAGAATGTAAAATGATACAGCTGTTATGGAAAAGAACATGCAGGTGTGTCAAAAAACTAAAAATAGAACTACCAAATGATCCAGCATCTTACTTATGGGTGCAATCCAAGAGTACTGAAAAGTCAGGATCTCAAAGAAATAACTTTATTTACATGTCATTATAGCACTATTCACGATAGACAAGATAAGGAAACAACTTAAATATCTATAGATGAGTAAATGGATAAAGAAGAGGTGGTATATACATACAATGGAATATTATTCAACCTTGAAGAAAGAAGGAAATCTTGCCAGATGCAACAACAAGGTTGACCCAGAGGGTGTTTTGCTAAATGAAATAAGCCAGTCACAGAACAACTACTGCATGCTTCCACTTATAAAAGGTATCTAAAATATTCGAACTCATCAAAGCAGAAAGTAGAAAGGTGGTTGCTTAGGGGGTTGGGAGAAAAGGAAATGGAAAGTTAAATAGGTAACAAGTTTCAGTTATATAAGCTAAGTTAAGGTCTAGTGCCTATAGTTAACAAAACTACTATAACTTATAAATTTAAGAGGATTGATTTCACATTGAATTTTCTTACTGGAATTAAAGAAAAGTAACTTTTACTTAAGTTCTTAGAAAACAAATTCAGGACCCTGGTGTTTTAACCATCTGTTGTTTATCCCATTATGATTTGTAGTTGAATGTTGCTCAGGAATTAACATCTAACTATCTGGTGTATGTTTTGTGTAGTCCCTACTCACATTTTCCATTCTCCTATTTAAAAATTGAAATGGTATTTATATATATTAAATATTCTGGAATCTTTCCTTGCAACCAGTACAAGTTTCCCCTCCTGCCTCTGGAATGTATTTTGTTTAAAACAAATGACTTAAACTATTTAGGATATCAGGACATCTTTTTATGATTTTTTCACTCTTTTGGGGCTTACTGACATCAATAATACCCTTTGCAATCTGAACATGATTCTCTTTTACTCAGGAAAAATAAGTGAATTTAAAGTTGAGACATTTTCTTTTCTCTGTAGATCAAGAATTTCTTTGATCAGTCTGGTCTTCCAGCATTGAGGAGTTACAATTTTGGTATAATATTTGCTCAGTGTTTATCCAAAAATTCCATGAGCTTCATGAGCTTCATGAAAGATATAATTAGTTCCACTGAATTTTTCTTTCCTTAACAGCAAACATATTCTTTTAAAATTTAAATCCATCTACAGGATTTATGGTCTGTGCTATTCTGGTATCATAACATTTATATTTCCTGAGCAACACTGGTAAAGAATAAAAATTAACAGTTAAAGAAAAATGGGAAAGTTATTGTTTTGATTACAGAACTGTCTAACATTATTCAAAAACTGTTGTAAGGGAATAACTATAATAGAGCTGTAAATAAAGATACATGTATCTTAATAATTACCTTTTTGAAATTAATACTGCAAGAATGAGATAAAATCTGGAAGTTTCTGCAACTTCTCTTCCCCATGTCTGCCCAAGGCATTCTAGAAAGGGAGGGCAACAGTGCTTCCCAAACTGGCCTGTGCTGAGTCACCTGGGTTGCTTGCTGAACAGTACAGATTTCTGGACCCTTCCTTGGGAATTCTTGTTCTTTAGGTTTAGGGTGGGTCTACAACTCTGTACGTTTAGTGTGCATTCCAGGTGACTATATATATATATTTTTTTCAGTGAAGCACCCCTTTATTCTTTTTTTAATTTTTTAATTTTTTTTATTTTTATTTTTATTTTTATTTATTTATTTTTAGATAATTATTTTTTATTGAAGGGTAGTTGACGCACAGTACTACATTACATTAGTTTCAAGTGTACAACACAGTGATAAAACATTTATATACATAATTCTAGGTTCCAGCTATCACCCTACCAAGCTGTTACAATATCTTGACTATATTCCTTATGCTATACATTACATCCCGGTTACTTTTTTATTTTACCATTGGAAGTCTGTCCTTTTTTTTTTTTTTTTTTTTTTTTTTTTGTGAGGGCATCTCTCATATTTATTGATCAAATGGTTGTTAACGACAATAAAATTCTGTATAGTGGAGTCAATGCTCAATGCACAATCATTAATCCACCCCAAGCCTAATTTTCGTCAGTCTCCATTCTTCTGAGGCATAACAAACAAGTTCTTACATGGAGAACAAATTCTTACATAATGAATAAGTTACATAGTGAACAGTACAAGGGCAGTCATCACAGAAACTTTTGGTTTTGCTCATGCATTATGAACTATAAACAGTCAGTTCAAATATGAATACTCATTTGGTTTTTATACTTGATTTATATGTGGATACCACATTTCTCCCTTTATTATTATTATTTTTAATAAAATGCTGAAGTGGTAGGTAGATACAAGATAAAGGTAGAAAACATAGTTTAGTGTTGTAAGAGAGCACATGTAGATGATCAGGTGTGTGCCTGTAGACTATGTGTTAATCCAAGCTAGACAAGGGCAATAAAACATCCACGTATGCACAAGATTTCTCTCAGAACGGGGGGGTGAGGTTCTAAGCCTCACCTCTGTTGATCCCCAATTTCTCACCTGATGACCCCCCTGTGACTGTGCCTGTCTTAGGTTGTTCCTCCCTTGAGGAATCTTACCCGTCTCTGGCTAACCAGTCATCTTCTGGGGCCATACAGGGAAATGTAAAGTTGGTAAGTGAGAGAGAAGCCTTATTGTTTGAAATGGTTAGCTTTTTATTTCTTTGCATATTTATGCCCTGTAGCTTGTATGCCCAGCATTTGTCTTGAGGTATCTTTACCACTTGGAAGAATTATGATACTCGGTAAATTTGATATGAGGCACGAATTCTATTTAAGGGTTGTAATTAGGAAGGAAGAAGAAAAGCTATAGAAGTAGCAGGCGGAAGAAAACATGGGAAGATTGATTATTTCTTTGACATATCTTCTTGTAGAGTACTTCAGCATGGATAGGTTTTAAGCTACTACTTAAATTGTGCACACACATTAACATAATAGGAGTATAGTTACATAACCAAAGCATACCTGTAATTACCAGCCATCTCCAGTGAAACCAAGAAAACCAGTTAGGCACCTTAGGCATTTGTGAAAACTCATCTATGATATGGTGGACATTGTCCAACTGAACTTGAACAGTCTGAGAGAAATCAGACAAATTAAAACAACCCATTCCTGGGGAATGTTCACATCCCTTATGTTCTTTTAACAGTAAACAGTCTGTACTTGTAAGATTTTGGAGCGCTACAATTTGCACTTCTCCTAATTCTTGGTTGAGTTCCAACAGTATAGATCCAGTCAAATTTGTTGTTTTACTGTATGCACAGGCCAGCTTAGATATCTCCTTCCTCATTCCCATGGCAAGTCCAGGAACTGGTGGGAAGAGTGCATCTACAGCTGTAGCAGTGCGTGGATCTTTGTTGGGGTTTTTTGATGATCATCTTCTGGCATGAGTCTTCCAGAGAGTGCTGATGTTGGAAGTTCTCTTTCATATCGTATCTTAGTTCATTTTCGGGGTAGCCCGATTAGGCTTTGATCTTCTGTATAAACGCAAACAGACCCTTTGCCTACACTTTTATATGCCCTTTATACCCTTGTGTAGAACTCATTGGAGGTTACCACACAGGAACTGCCCTTTTTTTTTTGTTTGTTTTTTGTTTTTGTTTTGCTTTGTTTTTGGTATCACTAATCTACACTTACATGACGAATATTATGTTTACTAGGCTCTCCCCTACACCAGGTCTCCCGTATAAACCCCTTTACAGTCACTGCCCATCAGCATAGCAAAACGTTGTAGAATCACTACTTGCCTTCTCTGTGTTGTACAGCCCTCCCTTTTCTCCTACCTCCCCCATGCATGTTAATCTTAATACCCCCCTACTTCTCCCCCCCGCCTTATCCCTCCCTACCCACCCATCCTCCCCAGTCCCTTTTCCTTTGGTACCTGTTAGTCCATTCTTGAGTTCTGTGATTCTGGGGCTGTTTTGTTCCTTCAGTTTTTCCTTTGTTCTTATATTCCACAGATAAGTGAAATCATTTGGTATTTCTCTTTCTCCGCTTGGCTTGTTTCACTGAGCATAATACCCTCCAGCTCCATCCATGTTGCTGCAAATGATTGGATTTGCCCTTTTCTTATGGCTGAGTAGTATTCCATTGTGTATATGTATCACCTCTTCTTTATCCAGTCATCTATTGATGGACATTTAGGTTGCTTCCAATTCTTGGCTATTGTAAATAGTGCTGCGATAAACATAGGGGTGCACTGATCTTTCTCATACTTGATTGCTGCATTCTTAGGGTAAATTCCTAGGAGTGCAATTCCTGGGTCAAATGGTAAGTCTGTTTTGAGCATTTTGATGTACCTCCATACTGCTTTCCACAATGGTTGAACTAACTTACATTCCCACCAGCAGTGTAGGAGGGTTCCCCTTTCTCCACAGCCTCGCCAACATTTGTTGTTGTTTGTCTTTTGGATGGCAGCCATCCTTACTCGTGTGAGGTGATACCTCATTGTAGTTTTAATTTGCATTTCTCTGATAATTAGCGATGTGGAGCATCTTTTCATGTGTCTGTTGGCCATCTGTATTTCTTTTTTGGAGAACTGTCTGTTCAGTTCCTCTGCCCATTTTTTAATTGGGTTATTTGTTTTTTGTTTGTTGAGGCGTGTGAGCTCTTTATATATTCTGGACGTCAAGCCTTTATCGGATTCGGATGTGTCATTTTCAAATATATTCTCCCATACTGTAGGGATCCTTTTTGTTCTATTGATGGTGTCTTTTGCTGTACAGAAGCTTTTCAGCTTAATATAGTCCCACGTACTCATTTTTGCTGTTGTTTTCCATGCCCGGGGAGATATGTTCAAAAAGAGGTCACTCATGTTTATGTCTAAGAGGTTTTTGCCTATGTTTTCTTCCAAGAGTTTAATGGTTTCATGACTTACATTCAGGTCTTTGATCCATTTTGAGTTTACTTTTGTATATGGGGTTAGACAATGGTCCAGTTTCATTCTCCTACATGTAGCTGTCCAGTTTTGCCAGCACCACCTGTTGAAGAGACTGTCATTTTGCCATTGTATGTCCATGGCTCCTTTATCAAATATTAATTGACCATATATGTCTGGGTTAATGTCTGGATTCTCTAGTCTGTTCCATTGGTCTGTGGCTCTGCTCTTGTGCCAGTACCAAATTGTCTTGATTACTATGGCTTTATAGTAGAGCTTGAAGTTGGGGAGCAAGATCCCCCCTACTTTATTCTTCTTTCTCTGGATTGCTTTGGCTATTCGGGGTCTTTGGTGTTTCCATATGAATTTTTGAATTATTTGTTCCAGTTCATTGAAGAATATTGCTGGTAGTTTCATAGGGATTGCATCAAATCTGTATATTGCTTTGGGCAGGATGGCCATTTTGACGATATTGATTCTTCCTAGCCACGAGCATGGGATGAGTTTCCATCTGTTAGTGTCCCCTTTAATTTCTCTTAAGAGTGACTTGTAGTTTTCAGAGTATAAGTCTTTCACTTCTTTGGTTAGGTTTATTCCTAGGTATTTTATTTTTTTTGATGCAATTGTGAATGGAGTTGTTTTCCTGATTTCTCTTTCTGTTGGTTCATTGTTAGTATATAGGAAAGCCACAGATTTCTGTGTGTTGATTTTGTATCCTGCAACTTTGCTGTATTCCGATATCAGTTCTAGTAGTTTTGGGGTGGAGTCTTTAGGGTTTTTTTATGTACAGTATCATGTCATCTGCAAATAGTGACAGTTTAACTTCTTCTTTACCAATCTGGATTCCTTGTATTTCTTTGTTTTGTCTGATTGCCGTGGCTAGGACCTCCAGTACTATGTTAAATAACAGTAGAGAGAGTGGGCATCCCTGTCTACTTCCCGATCTCAGAGGAAATGCTTTCAGCTTCTCGCTGTTCAATATAATGTTGGCTGTGGGTTTATCATAGATGGCCTTTATTATGTTGAGGTACTTGCCCTCTATTCCCATTTTGCTGAGAGTTTTTATCATGAATGGATGTTGAGCTTTGTCAAATGCTTTTTCAGCATCTATGGAGATGATCATGTGGTTTTTGTCTTTCTTTTTGTTGATGTGGTGGATGATGTTGATGGACTTTCGAATGTTGTACCATCCTTGCATCCCTGGGATGAATCCCACTTGGTCATGGTGTATGATCCTCTTGATGTATTTTTGAATTCGGTTTGCTAATATTTTGTTGAGTATTTTTGCATCTACGTTCATCAGGGATATTGGTCTGTAGTTTTGTTTTTTGGTGGGGTCTTTGCCTGGTTTTGGTATTAGGTGATGTTAGCTTCATAGAATGAGTTTGGGAGTATCCCCTCCTCCTCTATTTTTTGGAAAACTTTAAGGAGAATGGGTATTATGTCTTCCCTGTATGTCTGATAAAATTCCGAGGTAAATCCATCTGGCCCGGGGATTTTGTTCTTTGGTAGTTTTTTGATTACCGCTTCAATTTTGTTGCTGTTAATTGGTCTGTTTAGATTTTCTGTTTCTTTCTGGGTCAATCTTGGAAGGTTGTATTTTTCTAGGAAGTTGTCCATTTCTCCTAGGTTTCCCAGCTTGTTAGCATATAGGTTTTCATAGTATTCTCTAATAATTCTTTGTATTTCTGTGGGGTCCGTCATGATTTTTCCTTTCTCGTTTCTGATACTGTTGATTTGTGTTGACTCTCTTTTCTTCTTAATAAGTCTGGCTAGAGGTTTATCTGTTTTGTTTATTTTCTTGAAGAACCAGGTCTTGGTTTCATTGATTTTTGCTATTGTTTTATTCTTCTCAATTTTATTTATTTCTTCTCTGATCTTTATTATGGCCCTCCTTCTGCTGACCTTAGGCCTCATCTGTTCTTCTTTTTCCAATTTCGATAATTGTGACATTAGACCATTCATTTGGGATTGCTCTTCCTTTTTTAAATATGCTTGGATTGCTATATACTTCCCTCTTAAGACTGCTTTTGCTGTGTCCCACAGAAGTTGCTGTCATTTGTTTCCATATATTGCTGTATCTCCATTTTGATTTGGTCATTGATCCATTGATTATTTAGGAGCGTGTTGTGAAGCCTCCATGTGTTTGTGAGCCTCTTTGCTTTCTTTGTACAGTTTATTTCTAGTTTTATGCCTTTGTGGTCTGAAAAGTTGGTTGGTAGGATTTCAATCTTTTGGAATTTTCTGAGGCTCTTTTTGTGGCCTAGTATGTGGTCTATTCTGGAGAATGTTCCATGTGCACTTGAGAAGAATGTATATCCTGTTGCTTTTGGATGTAGAGTTCTATAGATGTCTATTATGTCCATCTGCTCTACTGTGTTGTTCAGTGCTTCCGTGTCCTTACTTATTTTCTGCCCAATGGATCTATCCTTTGGGGTGAGTGGTGTGTTGAAGTCTCCTAGAATGAATGCATTGCAGTCTATATCCCCCTTTAGTTCTGTTAGTATTTGTTTCACATATGCTGGTGCTCCTGTGTTGGGTGCATATATATTTAGAATGGTTATATCCTCTTGTTTGACTGAGCCCTTTATCATTATGTAGTGTCCTTCTTTATCTCTTGTTACTTTCTTTGTTTTGAAGTCTATTTTGTCTGATATTAGTACTGCAACCCCTGCTTTCTTCTCACTGTTGTTTGCTTGAAATATGTTTTTCCATCCCTTGACTTTTAGTCTGTACATGTCTTTGGGTTTGAGGTGAGTTTCTTGTAAGCAGCATATAGATGGGTCTTGCTTTTTTTCCATTCTGTTACTCTGTGTCTTTTGATTGGTGCAATCAACCCATTAACATTTAGGGTGACTATTGAAAGATACGTACTTATTGCCATTGCAGGCTTTAAATTCGTGGTTACTAAAGGTTCAAGGTTAGCCTCTTTAGTATCTTACTGCCTAACTTAGCTCACTTATTGAGCTGTTATATACACTGTCTGGAGATTCTTTTCTTCTCTCCCTTCTTGTTCCTCCTCCTCGATTCTTCATATGTTGGGTGTTTTGTGCTGTGCTCTTTCTAGGAGTGCTCCCATCTAGAGCAGTCCCTGTAAGATGTTCTGTAGAGGTGGTTTGTGGGAAGCAAATTCCCTCAGCTTTTGTTTGTCTGGGAATTGTTTAATCCCACCATCATATTTGAATGATAGTCGTGCTGGATACAGTATCCTTGGTTCAAGGCCCTTCTGTTTCATTGCATTTAATATATCATGCCATTCTCTAATGGCCTGTAGGCTTTCTGTCTAGAAGTCTGATGTTAGCCTGATGGGTTTCCCTTTATAGGTGACCTTTTTCTCTCTAGCTGCCTTTAACACTCTTTCCTTGTCCTTGATCTTTGCCATTTTAATTATTATGTTTCTTGGTGTTGTCCTTCTTGGATCCTTTCTGTTGGGGGTTCTGTGTATTTCCGTGGTCTGTTCGATTATTTCCTCTCCCAGTTTGGGGAAGTTTTCAGCAATTATTTCTTCTAAGATACTTTCCATCTCTTTTCCTCTCTCTTCTTCTTCTCGGACCCCTATAATACGGATATTGCTCCTTTTAGATTGGTCACACAGTTCTCTTAATATTGTTTCATTCCTGGAGATCCTTTTGTCTCTCTCTATGTCAGCTTCTATGCGTTCCTGTTCTCTGATTTCAATTCCATCAATGGCCTCTTGCATTCTATCCATTCTGCTTATAAACCCTTCCAGAGTTTGTTTCATTTCTGTGATCTCCTTTCTGGCATCTGTGATCTCCCTCCGGACTTCATCCCATTTCTCTTGCGTATTTCTCTGCATCTCTGTCAGCATGTTTATGATTCTTATTTTGAATTCTTTTTCAGGAAGACTGGTTAGGTCTGTCTCCTTCTCTGGTGTTGTCTCTGATCTTTGTCTGCCTGTAGCTTTGCCTTTTCATGGTGATAGGAATAGTTTGCAGAGCTGGGACGAGTGATGGCTGGAAGGACTTCCTTTCTTGTTGGTTTGTGGCCCTCCTCTCCTGGGAGAACAGCGACCTCTAGTGGCTTGTGCTGCGCAGCTGCGCGCAGACAGGGTTTTTGCTTCCTGCCCGGCTGCTATGGAGTTTATGTCCGCTGTAGCTGTGGGCGTGGCCTGGCTTGGGCAGCTACTCCAAAGTGGTGGAGTCGCGTTGGAGCGGGAGCAGCTCGGAGGCTATTTATCTCGGTAAGGGGCCTCCCTGCAGCCCAGGGGTTAGGGTGCCCAGAGATCCCCGGATTCCCTACCTCTGGATTAAGTGTCCCGCCCTGCCCCTTTAAGACTTCCAAAAAGCACCCGCCAAAACAAAACAACGACCACCAAAAAAAATGGTCGCGCTTTTCTTATGTCCTCTGTCGCCCAGCCTCCAGTGCCTGCTCACTGTTCTTGCTGCCCTGTTTTCCTAGTATCGAGGGCCCTGCACTCTGGCCCGGATGGCTGGGGCTTGGTGTTCAGCAGTCCTGTGCTCCGTCTCCCTCCCGCTCTGCCTATTCTTCTCCCGCCGGGAGCTGGGGGGAGGGGCGCTCGGCTCCCGCGGGGCCGGGGCTTGTATCTTACCCCCTTCGCGAGGCGCTGGGTTCTCTCAGGTGTCGATGTGGTCTGGATATTGTCCTGTGTCCTCTGGTCTTTATTCTAGGAAGGGTTGTCTTTGTTATATTTTCATAGATATATGTTGTTTTGGGAGGAGATTTCCGCTGCTCTACTCACGCCGCCATCTTCCGCCCCTCTCCCCAGGTGACTATATTTTCAGATAAGTTTGTGCAACCATGGAAAGAGCCCATGACTTTAAAATCATCCTGACCAGGGTATGAAATCAGTCTAAGACTTAACAGCTGTGTGAACCTGAGCACATTATTTAACTTCTTTGAAAATCAGTTTCCTGATCATTAAAGGGGGAATGTAAACATCTTCCAAAAAGTAGCTATGTGTGGATTCAATTACATAAAATGCACAGGAATGTCAGTATCACCTGGGAACTTCCCAGAAAAGAAAATTCTCAGTCCCCACAACAAACTACTACATCATAAACCTTTGAGGTGAGGTATGGCCATCTGTGTTTTAATAATACCTGCGTTAGTAATACCTCTGGGTGATTCTCATAGGAGCAAATATAGGAACTACTGACCTAACTCCAGCTTCTGATTGCCTCTCTCCTTCTAACCTATCCATCTGCTGTCTTCCTGATCTTGGTTGGTGGAAACACTATTCTTCTAGATCCTCAGGTCAAAAATGTTGGAGTCATCCTTAATTTCTCATTTTCTGTCTAGCTCATATCCAGTAGGTCAGAAAATCCTGTTGTTTTACCTTCAATTACTAGACTATGACCACTGAACTATCCATTATTCATATCCTGGTCCGAGTCTCTATTATCTCTTGCATGGATTTTTGCAACACTCTTCTAACTCACCTCCCTGCTTCCACGTTTTCATTCCTCCAGGCTGGTCTCAACCCTGAAGCCAGATTGATGCTTTTAAAATAGATTTCTGATTATGTTTTTGTACTGAATCGTTTATTGTCACATTGCAACATTATTCCTTTTTATGCCCTTTCTTGTATCCTGGAAGCTGGAAACCTAGAGACTGCCTTTCCCAGAATTCCTGCCACTAGAGTTCAGTATTAAATGCCAACAATGGGAGAAAATTAGTGTAAATCGGAAGGTTGAAGAGAAGCAGAAACCATAGTATTTACTTCACATGTCCTTGTCTGAAAGAGTTACTCAGAATATGTCCTACTAAATGAGAAATGAAACAAAATAAGAACCTTAAGAATTAGAAATATATATATAAGAACAGAAAGTGAGCATTGAAACTATATCAACACAGATTTTAGTATTTATAAAAATGGCTAAACTATATAACTCAAATACAAAAGTTGTCAAAATATAAGGAATACTTTGAGAAGCATAGTATTAGAAGACTTAAATACATCCCTTATTTCATAGGTCAAATTTGAGAAAACAGTTATTAAAGGACTTAATTAGTATGTATTAAATTGGTTATATGTATGTTGAATTTTGTGTACTAATAGTGGAGAATAATTTACCTGCTTTCAAGGTGGTTCATGGAACATTTACAAAAATGATCACACATTAGGCCATAAGAAAGCCTCATTACATTATCCAAAACAATTTAAATAGGCACTTTCTTCAAACCACACTGAAATAAAATTCAAATATTTTTGAATTTGCAACCACTTATAATTTAAATATTGTTCTAAATAGTTCTTGATTAAGAAATTAAAGTTGTAGTTAATGGAAGATTAGAAAATACTAGCAATGAGAGTGTAGTGTTAAATCTGAGATTTTTTCCGGAGTCATAGTCTGAGAAAAAGAACAGATTTTAAGAAATGTTTTCATTACTAAGAAGGACAGAATAAGTGATTAAAGGTTATGGAGATTATACTTTTTGCTGTATATTTCCAGATTCTGTCCCCCTCCTCCTCCCCCCCATACAAAAAGTTTGTACTAATGTACATTATCACCAGGAAGTACAAGAATATGTTTTATAGCTTCTGCCCAATTTTAACTATTATTTTAAAATTACTAGTTTGATATATTTAAAAATATGTAGTGTTTGAATACCACTCTGTTAACAATATTTATAAAATAATATTTTAAACTGCTTATAGACATTCATATTTCTACTTCCATGGCTTGACTTTTATGAGAAAGGGATTGTGAAGTTTATCAGCACAGTCAAGATAATTTTGAGAAAGAATAGTAATGAAGAAGATCAATGGCCACTAGATGAATTAGTGCAGAACTGGCCTAAGCGTATGAATAAATGGAAAAGATACCAAGCCCTGTAATAAATAGAATATGATTTGAGCTGGAGTGGTTTTCAAATGCACATTTCCCTTCCTTTCCTGCCTTTAGATGTAACCCCATGTCTAAGTTACAGTCAATGGAATTTACCACCTCTCCATAAAACTTCCCTCGGAGGTGGGGAATCTTCCATACTCACATCCCTTCAGCCAGCCTGAGACAGACCACCATAGACACCTTCCAAGCACATGCTGAAAAAGTGGAGTCTCAGCATGGAAAGCCTTGGGTCTCTGAATTCCTGCTTGAAGGAGAGCCACTTGACAATCTGCAAAATTATTTTGGGTTTGACATGAGCAAGGAGTAAACATCTATTGTGTTGATCCACCATTATTTTGGCATATTTTCTTATAGAAGCTAGCCTTACTCAAACTAATAAACAGACTTTCACATATGTTGTCTATAGATAAATTTACTCCATTAAAACATGGGATATAATAGTTTTTAGTTTATGATTGCTGTGAACCTGGTTTTGTGTAGCACCTCTCATACACTGAATGGTTAATTTAATAACAGTAATGATGATGATGACAATTAACTTGGCCTTTCAGATACTTAAGATAGATTGTGGAAAGTCTGATTATTCAAAAAATGGTGCTGCATTGCATGGCTAAAAATATGAAAAAAGTGAAATTAGATCCCTAACTCAATCGCTCCATGTTATTTTAAAGAGCAAGGAAAGTGCATAATGTATTGGTTAAGATTGGGTACATGGTGTCAGCTTGCTTGAGTTCACATTCCAGCTCTCCCTCTTTCATAGTTTGTGATACAGGTCAAAATATGAATGAGAAATTTAAAAAAGTGATTATGAAAATAACAATGATGCATAAATTGGTTACATTCACTCCTGGTGAAACTTTAAACATATATAAGAAAATTGGCATATGAATCAAAAGCCTTAAAAATTTCTATAATTCTATTGTACCAATTTTCTTCTAAGAATTTACCTTAAGGAATAATCGCAAAAGTGTAAAATGTATGTACAATAATGTTCATAGTAACATTATTTTTAGCAGGGATAATCTGAAAACAAGCTAAATGGGTAACAACGGGATTAAATGTTGGCACATTTGTCAGATATATTGCATGGTGATTAAGGGCATGGCTTTTAGTGTGGCATTGGCCTGGGTTTGATTTCTTTCTACTTCAACCATTTATTAGTTGTGTAAATTTGGATAAGCTACTTAACTTCTAACTCTGCTTCCTTACTCATAAAATGGAGCTAATAATAACATGTATCTGTCTTATAGGTTTGCTAAATGGATATTAATTAATTGAGATAATTTATGTAGCATACCTGATCCATAGTAAATGGTGTATCTATTATTATCAATATTTAATATACTAGAAAATTCACAAAGATTGTAATAGGGTATATGTGAGAAAGATGTCTAGATGGATGTTTGTCGCCTGTCAATAAGAATTACCTGGGAATTGATTCTTCTATTTCTCCTCCTCATCACATCTGATCTTGTAGCAATTTGTACCTTTTTACTAATACTTCTTGCTTCTAACCACTCATCCCCTCTACTGCCACATGCTTAGTCTGAGCCACTATCATCTCTTGCCTGGAACGCTGTGATGGCTCCTGATGTGCCTCTGGGTTCTCTCTTGTCCTCTTAGAGCCCATCTGTATGTGGCCAGAGTAAACTTTTTAAACCATAAATCAAACCATGTCACTCCTGTTGCAACCAGAATGTAATCTAAACTCCCACAAGGCTCTCTTTGATCTGGCCCTTCCCCTAACTTTTCAGCTTTATCTTTCTCCATTTAATTCCTTTCCCTAATTCAACTCATTTCAGAAACGCTAGTCTTTCTGCCCTTCAAATATGAACATTCTTTTTGCTTGGAATGTTCTTTCCTGAGAGCTAGGTCTAAACTCAAATGTCATCTCTCCCCAGAGGCCTTCAAAACCATCCTAGTGATAGCAGCTTCCAGAAGTACTTTTTATCCCTTTACCCTATTTTATCTTCCTAACTTATCTTCTTACTTCACTTATAAACTTTTTTTCTAGCCAGTAGAATGTATGTTTCTTTAGGAGAGTGGCTTTATTTCTTGTGTTCAACATTGTGTCCGAAGAGATCAGAACAGTTCCTGCTGTGTGGGGGCCACTCAGGAGGTCTTTGTTGACTAACTCTTGTCCTTAACTGTGAACATATTTTGAAAGAGTAGAAAAAAGGGACTTCACTATTTACTTTATACATAGCATAATTGTAATTTTTCATAGGATACAATAAAGTGATAATGGTGGTTATTTGTGGATATGAAATTAAAAGTAATTTAAATCTTTCTACTTACAATTCCCACATTTTATATATTTTCTCCATAAACCTATTCTTTCTAGAATCAGAGCAGTATTTTAAAGAACACTATAAAAATTTGGTCAGATAAAAAATTGTGATTGTATATCTTCATATATACCTAGATAGCAATTGGAAATAATGACAATGTGTATTAATTTATACATAGCCATGTTTAAGCAACAGAGGATGATTGATAATTATGATGTCAGTGATGATAAACATGGTAATTAGAGAATGGAATGGTGGTGTCTGATGGTGATAGGAATTGTCAGAAAAGCTCTTCATTTTTTCTCTTTCATTTTTTGGTCTTTGTTTCTCAGTAAAACAAGTGCAGTATTTTCTGTCTACAGGTGACAGTATTGTTTCTGTGAAACTTGGGTGTGGTTCTTAATTATATCTGGTAATAGATATAATGCTTTGGGCTGAAAATAAGGCTATGATCTGGAGGTGAAAGAAGAGAAAGACACTGAATTCAGAAAAATATTCTTTAAGACTGAAACTAAAGAAGAGACTGTTATTTTAGAAAAAGAGCCGAAGACCTAATTTTGCTTGTGAAGAGTTCCATGGGACCCCAACAAGCCTCCAAATGTTTCATTTAAGTTAAAAAAATTCCACTTCTAGCTTTACTATTTATCTATACTCTCACTCATAAGACATCTTTTGCCTTATACTGTGGCAAGCCCTGTGCTAGGATCTCAGAAAGAAATGAGGACATCGACAGACGTGATTCAGAGCAAACATACAAGTTGGACCTTGTGAAATGAGGTTCCAGGACATTGACGGAAACTATAGTAACCTCATGAAATAAAAGGTGAAGTTAAATTTGTACTTGACTCTGGTAAATTTCTATTTTGAAGAGTCAAACATGTAAAGGCATCTATTGTGGTAATTCACCTATTTTCTTACTCATTTAGTCCTTGGTCTGTTTTTGTGTTTTTCCCCATCATTTCTTACTCACAGAGGATCAAGTTTGCATGGGAGTAGAGGGGGTGATGATTTTCCTGGGAGCAATTGCCCTGGGCTGGTGAAGAGTGCAGCAATTCATAACACTACAGTCAATGTCTTTTCCCCCATTTTAAAATTTAGCTTTGCTGTTACTTCTTTGACCTGCCTCCACTCTGTTTCAGATTTGTATACTCATGTTTCATGTATCAGTGATGATTCCAATTACACGCTAGGTAACAGGAGTTTAATAAAATGTGGCAATAAATTGTGGAAAGACATCATGCATGTGAAAAAAATGTATTAAGAAATGTGTTCCAGGTAGAGCTTCCAGTATTAAATGACTAATCACTTCCACACACATATACAAAATGAAAGTTTTATTTAGTGGAACTTGGCCTTTCAAAACTAGAATGCCAAGCAGTGCCTTCCAACTGGTTTTCTAGCCTGTCTGAAACATGTGGTGGTTGTTTCTTTTTACAGAGAACTTTTTACATGGTCTTCAGTGGCCCTTCAGCTGAAAGGAAATAGGGTGTCTTGTTCAAAGCTCACATTATTTTGCTTTAAATGGCAAATGGTAATAAAAAGAATGTGTAATACATTATATTCAGTATAGCCCGCTGGTCAGATAACGAATTGAATCCAGGCTTTTCCTTTTAGTACATGTGTGACATTAGGTAAATTTATTGCAGATCTTGATTGGCAAAACTGGAGTAGTAATATTCCTTACTGAGATACTGTGGAAGATCAATGAATAAAAATATGTAGAATATTTAATCCCATGTGGTTCACAGTATAAGCACTCAATATATATGTTACTTATTGTAAAGGGTTAGATTTAAGATTTAAATGGGTGTAACAGCAGGTTATGTGGGGCAGAGATGTCCTGGCTCTTTATCTCATTGTCACTCCCAGGTTATATGCTCCATGAGATGTCCTTCGTCAGAGGTAGCATCATTTGGCTTACGTCTGCTTGCCTCTCCTTCATTAAGAACTGCTATTAGGGGTCCTGCATCAGTAGCTGCTCCCAGAGATAGGAGCCCTACATAGAACTCCTTTCTGTCCATTTTTGTGTAAAAGCAATCACCCAGAAAATTAAGGCATTAAGGAATCTCTTTGCTGCCCATCAGGTTGATATTCTTATTGTCTGTGGCTCAGGAACATCCTGAGAACCCAGGAAGGAGCCAGTCATCTTTCCTGGCTCTGTTGGTGGATTGTGCTACAGTGGAGGCCATCTGGGCTGTGGGCTTGGAGATCCCATCACTTTCTCATTGTGTGACATTGAGAAAGTGATTTACCTTTGTTCTCCCATGTAAAATGACAATAACGGTACCTTACAGTATAGTGGGAAGGATTACAGGACATGGGTTTCTAATTGCCAAGGACAGAGCTTGGCACATAATAGTAATTTAGTAAAAGCCAGTTATTGATATGTATTACTGAGGATTTGTGAGAATCAAATGAATCAATGTCAAGTTAAATGAAAGGCTAGAACTGAAGTGTTACGTATTTATAAACAAGTTATCCTTTACCCTTAGGGAAGCAATACATAAGAAAGATTACCCATGATTGTAGTTTTGCATACAGAAAAATTCTGGTGAAGGACAGAAACATCAGGGGCTAGATTTTCTTAATTAGTTTATAAGTAAGAAATAGAGGAGACAGTCAAATGATAATTGAAACTGTAATGAATATTATTAGATCTTGCACCACTGGATATTTGACTCTGAAAACAATGTTATACTTAAAAAAGAGTTTTTTTCAGGAATTTGGGGGCTCTGCTCTTTAGATCTGCTAATGAGCAATAGTTATACAAATAGTAAATATTTGTCAAGTGCTTGTGCTTACTTTGTACCTGGTTTTTGTTTCCGAGTATGTTCATGTACATGTCTTAATATTTAACCCCACATCAACTCTTCAAGGTGGATACTACTGCTTTTACAACATTACATGGAAAATAACTGTTTTTCACTGTATCTTCTTTAAAAAGGCTGTAGATCTCCCTTTTCATGTGGTGTAAGAGATTTGGGGAGCTATGGCTTGTCTTATATGGAAGGAAATAGAGAATGCTACAAGATCCCTAAGAAGGAAGGAGGCTTTATCTTGGATTACCTCTCATTGTGCCAGTACTACTCAATGTTCTTATGATAATGATGGTGATGATAACAACAGCCACATGACTATTATTCTATGAATAACATTTATTGATTGCTATATTTCATGCATTTCTGCTTTACGTAATGACATTTCTAGGAATGAAGGTATTGGAATATACACTTTTTAATTAATGCTATAATTATAGTGTACTGAAGTATTCATTGAGTAAGACAACATATATCTTATCTATAATTTTGGGAGAATATATATATATATGTATACATATACATATACATATATATATATATATTTGTTTCATAGTATCTGTTAAGTTATTGCAAATGTGGAAAAAAAACCCTATATGGGGTAAAAATAATTAGGGAGAATGATTTCACATTGTTTTGGTTCAAAGAGTCAGCTATACGTTGGAAGTGCTAACACTCTCTTGTCTTAGATTGTCCTAATATAGTAATATCAATATTGAAGGCTTCAATTTCTTATTTTTAGAAAGAGATGTCAGCTGAACTTTTTTTTCCTTAATGTCAGTGGGATTTGGACTTAAGCTATAATGTATACATAAATATTTTATACTAAAAAATTTTACAAAAAATATGGAAAAAATCACTTTTTAGTCGATGATCCATAACAATTGTACTTTACTGATTTCAATTTCATAGTTAATTCAGGTTTATGTTGCTTTAACTAAGTTGAGTGTTTTGAAAATCTTTAAACAATAAATTATGGACATTTCTTTGCCAAAAAATTCTTTACTTACAAGAGGATTTATGATAGGAGTTTTTTGAATGGCTAATCATTTAGAATATCTGAAATATATATATACTTAACAAAGTTTGACTTGCACATGTATTATTTTAAATAAGAGACCATATTTTATACTGAAAGTCATATAGATATGTCCCTGGGTTTTCACCTGACTTCTATATTAGCTCTTTGTGTGATATGGGTGTTGGACTGCATTTTTTTTCTTAATTCTGTTTTTTCTCTAGAATCCTTAGATTTTGAGAAGTCCTCTAACAAGTCTTCACTTTATTTGAGAGACAGTGTAGTCAACAGACTATAGAATGGGAACAGCTGGGTTCCAGTCTTTGCTCCAGCATGTATTACTTTTGTGATCTTGGACCAAGTATTTAACCTCTGAGATTCAGTTCTTCATCACTGAAATGGATTATGTACTTATCTGATAGGAATTTTATGAAAATTTGAATGATTGGTACACTAAGCTTTATATAAGATGCTGTTATTACTTAATTAATTAATTGCTTATTCAATTAAAAATCCCAAGCTCACCTTACCAAGACATGAGAATTATTGAAACACATGTGATTACAGACTCTTCAGTGAGGGAGAAAAAAACAGGATTGGGGAATGAACCTATGAAAACTTATAAAAAGCGAAAAAAAAATGTGGAAATAATGGTTCTTCTGAAATTAATTTCCATCTATCCATCCACAATCTTTTAAATAGCAACATTTTAAGTTCTCCCTCTATGACTTTTATAACAAAACTTTGTGATTTTGGTTTTTTGCTTTGTTACTAAGAAGCACTGTTTTCTCCTTGACTGGTCCTCCATGAAGATGTTGACAACCATCTTGAAATTTTGTATGTGGGATCTCTAGGTTTCCCCTCCTGATGTGGAGTTACTTGCAATTTAATGTCTACATGTTCAAAGCAACTCTTATTCCTATTCCATTAGGCAGGGTGAGTTACCGCTATTGCCCAATGCCAGCATTTCTCCTTGCAACTTCCAAGGCAGAACATTCTTTCCTGGGAATACCATAAAGTGGGGTGGAATTAGTACTTCTGGCCACTTGCAGAAAAACACAAGGATATTAGTTTAAATGGGAGTGGATAGAATTATTATTATCTTCTTTTACAGAAGAGTCAACTGAGATGACTTAAGTAACTTGTTTTCAGATTATAGAATTAGTAAGTGACAGATATAGGACTAAAACATGGACAGACTACCACCAAAACCCACATTCTTTCCATGCGAAGAGGGATGGGAAGCTATCAGGACCTGTCTATTAGGCTTTGAGAGCATGTACTTAAGTGCCTGTGACGGGAAAGGGAGAGTCAGGAGGGGCATGTTGGTGTCTATTACAGTTGACCCTTGAACAACAACGGGGTTAGCGGTGCTGACCCCTCAAAGTAAAAAATCTGTATGTAATTTTTGACTCCCCCCAAATTTAACTACTAATAACCTATTGATGACCAGAAGCTTTTCTGATAACAGAAACAGTTAAAACATATTTTCTTGTTATACGTATTATATACGTATTCTTACAATAAAATAATCTAGAGAATATAATTTTTTAATTGTCATAAAACTCTCCAAAATTTTCCAATATATTTATTGAAGAAATCCTGCATACAGGTGGATCCTTGCAATTCAAACCCATGTTGTTCAAGGGTCAACTGTATATGCTATGTGCCAGGCATTGCTTATAAGTTCAAATAACTTATTTGTTTGATGATAGAAATAGTACATGAGCATCATAAAAAAGAAACTTAAAATCTAGAAATAAAGGAAAACAAAGAAGAAGACAATACAGCAATTCACAACTCAGAGATAACCACAGTTGACATTTTGGTGTATTTCTCCTGTCTTTTCTTTTTACTATTAACAGATAGATATCTGGAATGACCCAGCAGGGCTCATACAATACAAGCAGTTTTGAATACTGCTTTTTCCATTTAACACTATGTCTTATACACTATTCAAGCTATAATTTGAGTGGCTACTTGAGGGTTTTGGAAAGTACAATTTGTCCTAAATTATTCTTTCACTAAGAAGGAGGTTTGATTTAACTAAAGGTTGAATGAAAATGCCAAATTACCAGTCTCTTAGAAAGAATTGCAGAAAGGGAGCAGGTACTAGGTGACTTTGGAATTTATCAAACAAAAGCACCATTCATATACAGCAGGCTCTCTAGTGGGGCAGTCCTCTTGGAGGAGGCTTCCTAGAGACACAGCAAGGAACCTGATGTTGGACCTGCTTTCTGGAGTGGGTTCCAAGAGAGCCCGAGTGGACTCCAAATCAGAGGTCAGTCTTGGGTTTGGATTTGTTCTGGAATAACCTGGGGCTTCCTGCCTGTCCTCTGGGGTCATCTGGTCAATACAGTGCTTACTGACCTCCTTCTCTGGACCAGGTACTCTACTAGGCACAATAATGAGGCCAACATGGCTTTTGCTTTCAGTGTGGGCAAAAGGCCCTAGACCACCATTTGCTTGCTTAACTGCTTAACTAAGTACCATAATGGGAAGTGCTACCTATAAAGCGTTAAGATGCTGTGAGCCTTGGGGCAGGAGCTGGTGGAGAGTGGGTAGTTAGGGAAACCTTTTCTGCAGAAGAAGAATGAGTAAGACTGTCCAGAAGACACACAGGTAAGGAGAGAATTGAGGTAGAGGGAGGAGAACACACAATTTCCCCAAGGAAGATAGCAATTTGGGTTTTGGGGAAAAGAGAGGCTTGGGTGATTGGAGCATGATCAAGTGACTTGACAAGAGTCTAGAGAAATGCAGTAGTCTATTCTATTTTGTACCTTTGATTAATGCTGCACTAGAATTTAATAAATGTCCACCAAGGGTTGAAACATCCAAGACACACTGCAATGAAATTTAAATGGGCCTAGAAAAGGAACAATTTCAATTGCTAGGGAAGGAAATACAAATAAAAGAAAACATCTGGGAAGATGAATGAAGGAGAGGGATTGAAATAGAAATGATTGTAAACTCAAGGCAAATTCAAAGGGCAGTTTTCCTTTATTTTAATTTCCAGTGTTTATTCAGAGAATCATAGGAGCATACTCATAAGTTTAATACTCCCTCCTTGACAAACCATTTTTAAACACCAATTTTTTATTCCAAGAACAGAAGAAGGTAATGCTCACATTTTTATTCTGCATGAATTGCCAACATTTTATTCACTAGTTTCACTGAAGAGCTGGAACCTCACTGAGGTTTCTGAATTAAATTAGCTTTCAGAACCATTTAAAGTTCTTCCATTCTATTAATTCAGCAGACAAGTTGTTCACTTGTTGACTTTTATCCACATGCACTCAATCAAATCAACTATCAAAGAAAGATACCTATTAGTTGTTAATTTCATATGTTAGATAGGAATCCTAGAACTCCTGTTTATATCTGTTTGATAACCTTCTAATCTTTAACCACAGTCTCAGTAACAACAGCATTTAACTAGTCTGCCATCTATCTTGATTAACAACACTGGGACTCAGAAAGATGCACTCCATCTGATAAGCTGAACAGTCCAAACTTCTAACAATGCCTGTAGCCCAATGGAAAATGGCCTTCTACCGCCATTCTTACTAACCCTTAAATGTGTCTTTAGATCAGAGTTTTGAAAATTAATATTTCAAGCAAATGAGAAGAGCTCATTTTAGTGTAGAAGTTCTCATGAATAATTGTTAAGACTGAATGTTTGGCCCTTTTTTACCCTGTATTTTGTGTCCTCTGGGTTTGGGTTTTACAAATTGTTTTTACCTTACATGGAATTACAAGTGTACTGTTATCTTTGGGTCAAATTAATTCAACAAATATTAATCTCTATGCAAGTGGAACTTCCTACATATATAAAATATACAGAAAATACAGCCCCACATACTATAAATTTCTATATTTGAAATCACAGTAACTGGATTTCTCAAAATAGTGGGATTATACTAGCTTTTATGAGAGAGAGAAAGAACAAATAAAACAACAAATGTTTCCACTTGGTAAATTCCAGGTATTCTTTATGTACCTCTTTCAAAGTCTATTTACACCATTCTTTATTCAGTTTCATCGCTGAAATATTAAGGACACTTTACACATCATCCATGCCAATTTTAGCAACTGGCCCACAGCCTTTGTCTCCATACTGTTCTCAGGAAGTCCTTGGTGACTTCCATATCCACTTTGCCAGTGTTTCTACCATCATGATCTCCTGGTTTCATGTTTTTAAAACTTGACCTGACCCTATTCTTTATCCCACTTCAGACTTCTTAAGTACTTCCCTTCCGTGGAACTTAGTTGGGATCATGAGCTCTTCAATATTGTACTCTTAAAAGTTCTTTTTGACCATCTCTGAATTCTTACTGGTTTACCTGCTCTCTCAGGTGGCTTGTAGACATCAACAAGAGGCTGGAGCAGAAGCGTATTGTATGAATGATTCCTGATGTGAGACATCCCTAGATATGTATCATCCAGAATTAAGTGTGTAAAGTTGAGAGAGAAGGGTTGCATTCTTATATTATCTCATGAAGCTTTATGCTAGCAAGTTTTAGATAGTAAGGTGATGAAGTATGACTTAGACAAAATGTAAGGCATTCCCTCAGGGTGATGGGCCATAAAGACATATTTCTTTCTCATATCTGTGCGAATGACTGCCTTAATTTATTTCTGAAGCAAAGGTCATTCTCTTGAGTTCCAACCTTGAATTTCCAATGGCTTGTTGGTTATCTCCAAATGCATCTCCAAAAGAACCTGGTTTTTATTCATCACCAGTCCTCTTACACTAGTACCATCTGGTAATTTCACCACGCACTGATGATACCATCATTCTCTAAGTCAAACAGTTTCCTTATTTTGCTCTTCTACTTCCAATCCATTCCAACTCCTGGAAATTTTTTTCCCTGAAATTTATCTTAAGGGTGAATGTTTTTCTGTTCCCAAATCCACTTCGCTACTTCAACTCCTCATTATATCTCATGCTGAGAACTGCAGTACACTTCTGATTTCCCCAGACTCTCACTCTTCTATTATAGCCTACCCATAAGCACAGATTACTTTCATAAAGTTACTTTAATACAGTCATCCCTGCTCAAAAATTTTCAGTGGTTCACCTCTGTGAAGTTCAAACCTTTTAATCTAGTATTCTGGTGCTACACAACCTGCTCAAACTTTCAATTTTATCTTCCTCTCATATATATTTTTCCATATATTCTTCTCTCCCTACCCATTGCCTTGAGTTTTGCATTTCATGCCTTTGCTCATGAGGTTCTCTGCCTCTAATTCCCTTCTACATAACTTTTGGTTGCAAATATCATTTTCAAAATTCTATTCAAATTCTTCCCTCATTCATTCCTTCTTTTGTATGAATAAGTACATTCATAGGCACCTATTAGGGTTCAGAAAGTCATGCAGTCTTGCCATGAAGGACCTCACAGTCCAGAGATGACCAGTACATCAATAGGTACAAGCAACTATGGGAGCAGAGTGGAAAAGGCTATAACACAGTCTTGTTTCAGGAAGTTGAGGGGTGAATCATAGGAGACTTTTTGGAGGATATTCCACCTATGCTCTGTGCTAAATCTTAAAGTGTGACAAAAAACTACCCAGAAGTTTAGCAGAGAAGGAAGGGTTTTCCAAATTTCAGAGCTAGTAGGAGCACAAGCTAGCTAAAAAAAGGTGTTTGCTAAAACCACCAGGAGGCAAGTGTTGCTTGAGCTCAAAGGAGGGTGAAGGGAGCAGCAGCAGATGAGATCAGAGACATAGGCAGCATTTGGGTAGAAACTGCTGTGCCATGTTTAAAACTTTGAATTTGTTTTATAGGTGACGGGAACCATGAATGAATTTAAGCACGGGGCGATATGGCCAGATTTCCATTTTACATAGACCAAGCAGGAAGAATTGATTTGAGGGAGAGGAGTACACAGCCAATGACAGGAGGTGGAAAACATTAATACAATCTATGGGGTAGAGAGAATGAGAAAGAGGGAAACAAAAATACCTAGTAGTTAATATTGGTAGCACTATATTAAATTGATGTTGGAAATTAGGAAGACGGTCAGTGACTTCCAGATTTCCAGTGTGCATAATTGGCTGGATAGTGGTCCTACAAAGTGAGATTAAAAAATTATAGTGCATGAGGAGCAGTCTTGTTGAGAGAAGTGAGAGGGAAAAGTTAAAGACAAATTTGAATGGTTCCATCATCTCCTCAGGTGGGGATGAATGACAATGCTTCTTGATGCTCATGAGGGAGGTCTGAACTGGGCTGTACAGCTGAGATTAGTTAGCACCCAGGTGGCATTTTATACCTGGATCGCATCTGTAGCAGAGCAGTGTACCCTGAAAATCTTAAGGAAGAGATGGAGGATTAGAAGCTGAAGTTGATAGGGAAGAAATAATTGAAGAGAGAAAAAACAATTAGAAACATACTTTTCCTTGGATTTCAATGTTCCTCTTCCTTTGAATTCCCAAAGCATTTGACATTTTTTCTGTGGGAGAAGCAGGGGGTTCCTTCTCTCCCTTATTCTTTACGATATCCTAATCTGGTCAGATTTCAGGAAATTTACTGCACCACGTTTACTAGTGGATGGATTTACCATTGCAAATTGATGTCCTCTTGTGCCAAGACCCTTTCTTCTTCCCACTGCCTCCAGGAGATGGAATTGCTAAGCTGTACCAGGGCTCTCTTGAAAACCTTTCTTGTTCCTCTTTTCTTACACACTTCTAAATTCTCATCACTTCTGGTGAGCAGCTGGGTAATTAAGAATGGGACATAGTAGCCTAGTATGGGTTTTGGGCATCACATACATTCCCCAAAACAGCTTTACCAGAGAACCCTACAGTGGAGTAGTGGGCCCCAGCTCAGCTAATTCTGAAGTGATAATGCACCCATTCATCTTTGTCCCTTGTATGTATTGCTTCCTCAGTCTTAAGGGACAGAAGAAATTGTCAGGTAAAGGTAGAATTCAGGCATTCCTATCTTTCCTCCTCTGCACTCCTTTGTGGCATTTTTTACTTTATATATTTTTATGTATTTATGTTTATATATAACTATATTTTATGTTGATGTTTTTATATTTTGGTTATTTCTGCCTATATTGTATCCACTCTGTTGTACCTGAAACTCTTTGAAATTTCATTTTGACAATGACTAAAGGCATTTTCATTTTTAACAAAATGCCAGATCCTAAGATTATGACAACCTGCATCATTCTAAATTGAAGGTTACTGAAAGGAGGTATTGGAAACATGAACTGACAGCCTTTTGTATGCTGCCTACAACTGTGATTTTAAGTAAGGATCATAGACAAAGCCAAGATTTGTGCGTTTATATATTTTATCCTAATAACTCAATGCTTTATAATATTCCTCATTCAATGTCTTGTAATCTATTATTATGATGTCTTACCTCCTCAACAATGTATGGAGCTTTCCTACAGTCATTTCAGTACCTACTAACACTATTAAAGTATTTTGGGATCTGCATTTCAATGTAAAGAGGGAGAGGTGTCATGGCTTTGAGAATAATCAGGAGAAAAATTCAAGGACCTATGGAGAATATGCAACATACTTTTTATTTTTAAAACACATACAAGAACCTGCAATGTGGTAGTGCCTTTGTACTTTAGCTCCTTTTATTTATTTATTTATTTATTTGTGCTTCATTTAGCTCCTTTTAGATGTTACTTTTTTATGCCTAAGATTTCCATTAGCTTATTGTGAGCACACTAATTTTTTGGCTGATTGGTCATGAATAACATATTAGTGTCTTCATTTTATTGTTTGCTCAGAAGTCCCTTCCCAGTGATAAGGGAATCACTTAGATCTGTGTGTGTACGTATGATTTATGCAATCAACTCTACTTTTGAACACACACATGATCTATTCGATTTAAATTTCCTTAAAAATGAATTTGAGTCATTGGTGATAGGAATCTAAAGCTGAATATTAAGTCTCTTAACTGTGGAATAAACAGCTGACTACCCAACACCACTGGCTCAAACCAACAATGTTGTTCTCTGTTTATACACAATAACTCTCCTAAGGGCTGAAGGGTTCACATAAATTTTTCAGTTGTAATTTAATGAGTTTTTGTAAGGCAATCATGTATTATAATGATTTGGGGATTCTCAAAGATATGTCACATCATTACCAGTTTCTCAATACTTCATTTACTATTAAATAAAAAACAGGGTTACTATCTTCAAGGAGTTTATAATCTAGCTGATGAGAATGTGCAGTTAAATAAAAAGGATAACTGTACAGAACTGGAGCACATGAGATGTAAAAAGGCAGTGAGACAATGAACAAGGGACTGCTTCAAGACCCTGATTTCAGTTCTTTTGAATACATACCTAGAAATAGAATTCCTGAATCATATGGTAGTTCTATTTTGATTTTCTGAGGAAGTCCATGCTGTATTCCATAGAGGCCATGCCATTTTGCTTTCCCACCAATGGTGTAAAAGGGTTTCAATTTTTCCATCCGCACCAACACTCACCTTTTTTTTAAAATAGCAGCCATCCTACAGCACTATTCTCAATAGCCAAGATGTGGAAACAACCTAAATGTTCATTGAGAGATGAATGTATAAAGAAAGGTGGTATACACATACAATGGAATACCATTCAGCCTTAAAAAAGGAAGGAAATAGGGCAATATGTGACAACATGGATGACAACCTTGAGGATATTATGCTAAGTGAGATAAACCAGTCTCAGAAAGACAAATATTGCATGATTCCACTTATATGAAATATCTTAAACAATTGAATTCATAGAATTAGAGAGCAGAATGGTGGTTGCCACAGGTTGGGTGAGAGGGAAACGTAGTTGGTTATCAATGTCCTTAATATTCCAATTAAGGAAGATGAATAAGTTCTAGAGATCTGCTTTACAACAATGCATCTATAGTCAACAGAAATGTGTTGTATACTTAAAATTTATTAATATGACAGATCTCATATTCAGTATTTTAACCACACACACACAAAAATGGTAGTGATCCAAACTTTAGAAAGAAGTTTAAATTTTCTTAATAAAATATTCCCTTGACTGAAGAAATATTCTTATAATTCTGCAAATGCCCCTGGTTCCTGTTAAATGCCTGGGAAATGGAACCACTTCAAGTGCTCAGTCCATTTTGTAAGGCGTGGATGATAACTTTTGAAAATGTAAGAGAGAAGGAGAGCCCTATCGATGAAGTTGGATGAAATGCATTATATCATATTATGACCATCAGAGTTGTTTTTCCAGAGTCACTCAGATCTGGCCACACAGCCAAGGCTGGAATGTTGCTGTCTTCTTTTCAACTCAAATGCCGGTAATCACGGAAGACAAAAAAAAAAAATTATTACATCTTTGTTGTTGATGGTTCTGGTCTGGGTCCCCCCATCTGAAAACGGAATCTAGAAATGACCTGAAAGTTTCCATCCTTTTGAAGATGGCCTTTTATCAAATCTCATTTATCCAGATTTCTTGGCAAAAGCATATTTTCCATAGGTGAAACCTAACATCTCAGTTGCTCTATATCCTTTGTTCTGAACTGTTGTTTTACTTCCCCTCTTATTCAGAGCAAATGAAAATAACTGCAATCTTCAGCTTTAGAGAGGTGGATGGGCTGCCTTTCTTGTCTGTTTTCAGGTTCCTCCTGGAAATCAATATTAAGTGGATCTTTCTCGTTTTTTCCCCTTTGCTCTGATTATTTAATTGGCGAGTACTTTTTAGTCTATTCTCTTCTTGTGTTTAGAAGACAGAAAAATTACATGCAATGACAGAAATTTTATTTTATACCTTCAGTAATTTTTCTCTCCATTCATTTAAGTCTTCTAATTTATAGTGAATATTCAACCAGGTCACATAAGCCCGAACATTCGATTTCCATTAGAAAGGCTGAGTGTATGGGATTTTCCCCATAACTAGATTATTACTATCTACGTATGTGTTTATATCCCCTTGGACCCTTGCCATTCTTTTGGTTTGTTTTAAAATGTATTTGCTTTTTGTTTGTTTGTATTTTGCAGTACTCAAAAAAAAAACAAAAACAAAATAAAACCAGATTTCTTCCTGCCTCTACATATGGCATTTTGGTAAATTAAAATCTTGACAAATTTACTATTAGAAGTCTCCTTTTTACATTCATCCTATCCACTAATAATGAGCACATCTCAGTCACAATAATTATATTAAATGTTTAACATTACAAAGCAGTGAGAGAGCTTTCAAAGCTGGCTCTCTTGATCTGAGAGTCACAGAGAGATCCTCTTGAGCACAGCTTCCTGTAAAGAAGGAACATTTTCATTGTTAAAAGGGGATGTGAAAAAAAAAGAGAATTAACATTTGCTGATCACATAATATGTAACAGGCACTCTGCTATGTATTTTTTCTGTTATTTTTATGAAAACTTCATGAAGTAGGAATCAGTATAGTCATATTATAAACATGGCTCAGAAGTAAAGTACCTTAGACAGAGACACATAACCAAAAGGTGGACAAGCTGGGGGCTCAACCCAAGTCTACCTTGCTCTGGAACCCATGTACTTTCATCAGTGTATTCTGCTCCCTTCTACCATCATGGCAGTATGAAAAGCATTGGACTAGGGAGAAGAAAACAACCCATTTTACTAATATGAATCCATAGGAAACTTCAGCTTTTGGGCCACTGTCTCCCACTTTGTTGAATGAGAATATCATACCTCTGAAGCTTGTTTGAGAATTAAATAAGATCTGTAAGTATAAATTTTTTTTAGAAAATAATTATTACCAACATGTACTCACTTGTATGGTAGGCATTCCACTAATACTTTTAATGTATCTATTAATTTAATCATTATAAAAACCCTATGTGGTTATTTTTATCTCCGTTTTTCATAAGGAGACTTAGGCACAGATAGGCTAAGTAACTTGCCCAAGGTCACACAGTTAGCTAAGATGAAGAGCCAGAGTTTGAACCCAGGAAACTAGGACTCAGAATGCATGCTCTTAACCACTACTCTGTATTGTACTATAACATATAAGGATTAGTATGATAATAATTTTAGACTTTAAAATAAATATCAAAATGAAACAAGAAATTAAAGCAAGACCAATGACAGCTAGTACCTTTGGAGAAGTGGGGCTGGAACAGTTCAATATCTAGGATCAAAAATGTGCCCTAGGAGTTATTTTAAACAAGTCCATTACCACATCAGGATGGAACCAGAAAGACTTCATAGTTCTCTCTGGCAAATTCACCCAGAGACCTAGGCTAACAGAAATGTCCTGCCATTCTCAATACATCTCTTCCAAGATTGCTCCACTTGTTGCTATTTTTAGCAATCAGAAGGTAACAGAACATAAGGTGGTTGGGTATCCCATGTTCTACTGGATGTGGAAATGGCATACATCAATCCCATTCATATGGAATCATCATTAGAACCTAATCACATGCTCATACTTAGGTCCTAGAGAAACTACAAATTTCAACTGTTGTTAGACATCCATTTACCCAGATACAATCAGAGAAGAAGGGGAGGATGGATTTTAGTGGAAAATTAGCAGTTTCTGCCTTAGTAAGGATTTGGACTTGATTCTGAGAGCAGTATAGTATTGTAGGATTTTAAGCACAAAACAGGTATGACTGGATTAAATTTTACAATGGCTTCTATGAGGAAAATTGATCATACAGGCTTAAGATAGGAGGTAGACTGGAATGACAATTACTGCAATAGTTCAGATGAGAAATAGTAGTGGTAGTTTGAACTACAATGATGTAACAGAAATGGAGAGAAGCCAATCAGTTGCGATATACTCTGGGAGTATAATTGCCTATTTTGAGAAAGTATCAGAGTAAGGAGGAGGGTTATATGAAGGAAAAAGATATATATAGAATGACTTCTATGTTTCTAACTCAAGGGATTGAGTAGATGGTGCTGTTGACTAAGAGGGGGAGAGTTAGGGAAGAAGTAAGACTTGTGAGCAGATCAAGAATCCCATTTTGCATACCTTGTGTTTGAGATGTTTGTTTCCCAATGACCAACTGGCTGTGAAAAAGCAGTGATTACAGCTACCTTAATAGCTATACCTAGGCCTCTTGAGACAATGCCCAGACATGGCTCAGTGGATTGTGAATGGAACAGCGTGTTTGTAGGTACCCAGCAGTAACCTTTGGTTTGACCTTTATGAAATATATAAACTTTCTCAAACAGATTTTACTACTTCATTCTTCCTCAAGCACTGGTCTTATAAATGCTCTTCTTTCCTGCTCCATCACTGAGCTCCCTCCTTGTATTGGTCAGCTTGACATTCATAACAGAATACCATAGATTAGGCAGTTTAAATAATGTAAATTTATCCTTACAGTTCTGGAGGCTGGGAAGTCCAAGGTCAAGGTGCCAGTAAAGTAGGTTTCATTGGGGTTTCTTTTGGTTTGGAGGTGGCCACCTCCTGCTGTGTGTTCACATGAGCTCTTTGTGTGCACATGGAGAGAGAGAGGGAGATATCTTTTCCTTATAAGAAAACTAATCCCACCATGAAGACCCCATTCTCATGAACACATTTAATCCTAATTATCTCTCAAAGTTCCCACTTCACAAGGGTTAGGATTTCAACATAAAAGGAATGTGTTTGAGGGAACACATTCAATCCATTCAGTCCATAGCAATCCTCCTGGTCTTCCTAAATTCCAAGCATTTCAGAGAGATTTGCCTGACAACTCGGTCAATTGGTAGAGACCTTCCCTTTTTCCCACAATATACTGTGCATGCTGCTATCACAGATCTGATCACTCTGAACTATAACTGGGTATGTAGTCTTCTGTCTGCCCAATAAACTCAGCTTCCTGAAGGTGGCACCTAACCTTATTCATCTCTACAGCCCAAGGGCCCAACACTGTGCCTGGAATAGAACAGATGTTCAATAAATATTTGCTAAATGGATACATCATTTTTGAGAAACACACTCTCTATTAGTAGAAATGCCTCCTTTATTTCAAAATAGCAAAACATTATTTTTGGAAAAAAGCTAAAATGTTTAAATATATATACATCTGTGGTACATAAACATATTAAACAAGAAGAATATATTTTAATTTGACTTAAACTTCCTGTTGATGGGGTTGATTTTGGGAAAACATGGTTCTGTAAAGCAGATCCTTCTTATATTAAGGAGTACAGAACTGTTTGTGGCTATGGAGATGCCTTCTGTGTATGCAAATGCTGACATGTGTAACTAATATAGGTGCCCTCTCTTTTGAGTTAAAAAAATTATTATACCCTAAATTTTTTTCAATGCAAATAGAAGCATATGTAAAGATCTATGTCAAAATTGCAGATGGCTGAAACAGAATGAATGTGTAAAAGAGGTCAGATGAGAACAAAAAAAATCCATGCTGAAAGTTTGTCTCTGTAAAAACCTTAGTAGTTCTGTGGTTGTTTGGCCTGTGTTTTTATGTAATATTTATTATTTACTACAGATCTTCCTCAACTTATTATGAGGTTATGTCATGACAAATCCATTGGAAGTTGAAAATATCATACATTGAAAATGTATTAATATGAATGGGTACTCAGGAAAAAGATGGCAGTGTGAGAAGTCAGGCAGGAACCTCCTCCCAAAACCACATAAAACACAAAAATGTAGCAAATACAACTAATCCTGAAAGAATGACCTGAAGACTGCAGAGTAGACTGCCTACATCAAGGGAAAAGAGAAGACCTCACAGGAAAGGGGAAAGTAGCAAAGCTGCAATCCCCGGGACCCAAGCTCTCCCCCCACACCGGGCAGGAGGAAGTGAAGTAGAGAGGGAAGGGAGTAGAAAAGCCCAAGACTGCTAAACACCCATTTCCAGGAGCACAAAACCACATTACATGGTGCTCTGGAGATTAGTGGGGCTGGAAAGCAAAGACAAGTGGAATAATCAGAGAGACTGAGATTACAGCCTCTTGTGGAAAACAGGTATGCAGAACCGGCCCCCCAGGACAAAAGAAAGGTAGGCACTTTGAAAAACTTCCCAACAAGTGGGAGGGGTGCTAAAGGGGCAAAAATTACACAAAGCTTGTTGCTCAGGGAAAAAGTGCAGGTGGACAAAATCGTCCCAGCACACTCAGCCCGGTAGGTTGGGAGTTCTCAGGAGCTTCAGATGCTCCATCCCCATGGCTGGCAATGCAGCCCTGAGGCCCCTCACTGTGGTATACAGCCGACCGCTCCTTCCTCCCAGCGGGCACCACTCCTGCACACCTGCTGTCCCTGCCATTATGCCAGGCCAGCCAGAGGGTGGCTCTCCCTATGGCAGTTACAGGGGTGCAGCACAGAGGCTCCTCCCTATGCTTGGCCCACTAGACCTGGCAGAGAAGGCAGGCACCAAAGCTGGGAAGGCAGGAAAGAGCTATTTCCTCTTGGCAGGCACCAGTTCTCCTCACCTGCGACCCCTGCCACTGCAACAGGTGTTTGGTAGCTCCAGAGAATAGAGTTTCTTGGCACTAAAGGGTACTGCCTACAGAAAGTTATTCCATAGGAGTCACTAAAAAAATGAAACAGCAAAAAAATCTTGTCCAAACAAAATTATAGGAAAAGATGCCAGAAAGAGGGCTATGTGAAACGAATCACCAATCTTCTTGATAAAGATTTCAAATTAAAAATCATAAACATGCTCATGGAGCTACTGAAAAAATATTCAAGATGTCAGGGAGGGCTTCAAGAAAGAGGTAGAAACTTTGAAAAATACAGCATTTAAAATGAAACATACAATGGAGGGATTTAAAAGCAGATTAGATGGGGTAGAAGAGATGGTAAATGAAATAGAAATTAGAGAAGAGGAGAACAAAGCAGCTGAGGCACAGAGAGAAAAAGGATCTCTAGGAATGAAAGAATAAGAGAACTGTGTGACCACTCCAAATGGAACAACATTTGCGTTATAGAGGTACCAGAAGAAGAAGAGAGAGGAAATAGGCATAGAAAATCTCTTTGAGGAAATAATTGCTGAAAACTTCCCCAATCTGGGCAAAGAGTCTCTCAGGTCATGGAAGTGCAGAGATCTCCCAACACAAGGTACTCTAGGAAGGCAACACCAAGACACATAATAATTAAAATGGCAAAGATCAAGGACAAGAAGAGAGCACTGAAAGCAGCCAGAGAGAGAAAAAGATCATTTATAAAGGAAAGCCTATCAGGCTATCATCAGACTTCTCAGCAGGAACCTTACAGGCCAGAGGGAGTGGCATGATGTATTTGATGCAGTGAAACAGAAGGGCCTCCAATCAAGAATACTCTCCCCAGCAAGATTATCATTTAAATTAGAAGGAGGGATTAAACAATTTCCAGATAAGCAAAAAGTTGAGGGAATTTACCTTCCACAAAATGTCTCTACAGTGTATTTAAAAGGGACTGCTCTAGATGGAAGTGCTTCTAAGGCTAAATAGCTGTCACCAGAGAAAATAAAACCACTGTTAAGGAAAAGTAGACCAGTTAATTACTAAGAAAGTGCAAAATTAATTCAACTACTCACAAAGTCATTAAAGGGATACCCAAAAAGTACAGAATATGACACCTAATATACAAAAAGTGGAGGAGGAAGAAGAAGGAAGGAAAGAAAAAGAACCTTTAGATTGTGTTTTAAATAGCATAATAAGCAAGTTAAGTTAGACTTTCAGATAGTAAGGAAGCTGCCCTTGAACCTTTGGTAACCACGAATCTAAAGCCTGCCATGGCAATAAGTACATATTTATCAATAATCACCCTAAATGTAAATGGACTGAATGAACCAATCAAAAGACATAGAGTTAAAGAATGTATTAAAAAGCAAGACCCATCTATATGCTGCCTACAAGAGACTCACTTCTCACTTCAAACCCAAAGACATACACAGACTAAAAGTGAAGGGATAGAAAAGATTTCATGCAAATAATGGGGAGGAAAAAGCAGGAGTAATAGTACTTTTATCAGACAAAATAGACTTCAAAACAAAGAAAGTAAGAAGGGATGAAGAAGGACATTAATAATGATAAAGGGGTCAGTCCAACAAGAGGATATAACCATTGTAAATATCTATGCACCCAACATAGGAGCACCTAAATATGTGAAGCAAATAATAACAGAAAATGTTTTAGAACACCAAACCTACCCAAAATGACAGCTCAGCCTAGCCTATCTTAAATGTGCTCAGAACACTCATCCTGCATTTGGGAAAAATCTAACACAAAGCCTATTTTATAAAAAGATGTTGAATATCTCATGTAATTTATTGACTATTGTACTGAAAGTGAGAAATAGAATGGTTGTGTGGGTACGGTACAGAATGGTTGTGAGTCTGTTGGTTGTTTTCCATCATGATCCTGTCGTTGACTGGGAGCTGCAGCTTGAGGCTGCACCCAGAACCACAAGAATAGTCTACCACATATTAGCAGCCAGGAAAAGATCAAAATTCAAAATTCAAAGTACAATTTCTACTGAATATGAATTGCTTTTCTATTTGAAAAGTCAAAAAAGTTTAACTTGGAACATTGGGACTGTCTGTGTATCTGCTCCTGGCATTTAAGCATCTCACATATTTTATCTCATTTAATCCACAGAACAGCCCTGGGGTGGGTAAACCAGCTGATTTTAGTTGATGTTCTGAGTTTGTTATTAGCTTTCATGGATTCTAATCATGATTTTGAGGTTGATTCTTAGATATATCTGCTAATATGCAAAGCCATAGTAGGCCTGGCTTCCCAATTATAAATATGATTGTTATCCCACTTTTACTTTTCCTACAAACAAATGAACAGTTGTACATTTACTATGTTGGACTGGCAGAATCTTATATTAAGGTTTAATATTGTTCATTGAAAACCTTTCTGTGGACTCTCAATCATTTGAATCTAGTCATTCTTTTTCCTTCCCTGTGTGTTTGTGGTTAATTGAGGAGTTGCAGCAAATTTCAAGAGTAAGCAATTATAACTGGCCAAGGTTCAAAGCTCTTTGAGGAAATGACAGGTGCCATGAACCACAATCAAGGCAACTGATTCAAGCCCAGTCCTCACATCTAAGACCCCCAGAGGGATTGCTCTATGTAGTGCTTGTACTAGGCTCAGAGGACTCCGAACTCCTTGGCCTTAGTTTATGAAGACTCAGAGGAAGGCAATTGTATCATACTGAGAAAACAATGCCCTCGGGGTTCCCTTGTGTATTCCCCCAGGCCTCTAAATAGTAACTGAGAAGCAGCTAAAAGTGCCCTGTACTCTTCTCCTGAATCTTTTGCTGAATTTTATCAAGAACTGTTCCTGTTACCTTGGTGAAAACCTCTCTCTCAACAAGGCTTGCAGAAATACTGCACAAATATTGTTGTATTAGAATACTCTAAAACACAAACTTTTAGCTCCCTGAGTCACTCACCTTTGTAAAGGATCATAGATTTAGAAGAATGAAAATAGTCTTATGTGTTTGCAATCAGTGGTTTCCACAATATAAATGTACTTAATTATAAGATTACATAGCATAGGTTACAAAGGTTCAAATTTAGTTACACATGTTGTACATGGTAAAGCATGGATTTACACTGGAGATTTTTTTTTCTTTTTTTACTCAGTGTAACTATGAGTCACCTAATTTAAAGATTATACTTGGAGATAGAATAAATTGGAATATTGTATTTTACTCAGTTTACATTTAGTTTCAGGATGCTTGCATTCTATAAAATGTATTTCAAGACTCCATAAAAAGACAAAACAGACACTCTTAAAGCAGTTTACAAGATGCAGATCTTTATCTTCTACAAAGGAAAGGAAACAAGAAAGCTGTAAATAATAAGTTCTGAATAGGAATGACATAAACTGCCTAATCAATGTCTTCCAGAACTGACAAGTGACACCTCTTTGTTTTTTGCAAATAAAAACCTTCTTACCATCACAATATAAACCATTATCTCTGCAGGCAAGGTATATTTAGAAAAGTACAAAATGTACATTTCCTGCCTGTCTCTAGATCAGTAGGTGGAGATCTAAAGTCATGCAAATATTACAGTAAATGCAGGCAACCAATTTCTAATTATTCCATATCAGCAGATTTGTGAGGAATATAATTTATTAAAAAAGAACAGTTTATGATCAGCAGACCTTGGTTATGACTGTTTAGGAATTCAGTGCATTTTGATCTAATCACAAAATCAAAATATTCATGAAACACAATGATATCTCCCCAAAGCAGCCGGGCAGCCATTAATTTTGAAATTCGGGTAATTTATTAACACTTATCTGAAGCTGTAAAAGCTTACCTCTGTGTTTGTAATATGGGGAAAAGTGAAAGCAGTTTTAAAACTGATTCCTAATGATTTATAATGGTTTGCTGTAATTTGAGCCAGAAATTCAATTAAAATGTATGTCTAGTTTTGTTTCAAGATCTTTAGTTAAAAATTCTATTAAAATTCTATTTCCTTCTTGCATTAAATGTATCTGTTATCTGCATATACAAGAAATATAAGAAAATTCTATCATTTATTCCCTGGTCCCCATAAATGCTTTAAGAAAGCATTCATTTTTATTTCATAATTCTGCTAAGGTAGCATTTAGAATTTATATGTAGCAGAGGAAGAATTACTGTATACACTATTTTCTCAGTAAGGAAAGAAATCTAACACTGAATACTTTTGGGACAAGTGAAGTAATATTTGTCACTTTATCAATCTAGAGGAAAACAAATAAAATGAAACAGACATTTCTGGCTCCAAATTACTCACCTAATAGGTTGTTTCTGAGGCATTTTAAAAAATATGACTTTCCAGAGAAAGGCATGGGAGCTGGGTTGAAATATGGGGCAGATTGTTCAACTTCCCTGAAACAAATGCAAGCAGATGAGAATTTTGAAAGAATTGTCCTAAGATATGAGATTCTTTAGATTTTTAAAATAAATACAGTGAGCTTGGTGGGTTAGTTAAAGGACTCACTGGCTCTTGCTTTTTGTTTTCTGCCATTTTCTTGAACAACATTAAATTTTATAATAAGTACCAAATATAAATCTTAGAAGAGCTGGTTTATGTCTTAATATTTTGCTAGTAAGAGTCTATGAGCAGAAATAGTAACAAAGCTATAATTTATTGAGCATTTGCTATAGATGAATACATGTGGAAGTACAGATGGATGGATTGATGGACTTTTAAGTAGTTTAGTCTCCTTAGTGGTGTATGTATGTAGGGAAAATGGAAATTTCATGGCAAGGATTCTCATCTGATCTTAATATCACCCATTGTATACATGCAATGAGGTAATACTTAGCCTGCTTACATACCCCTGGCAGTAAACTATTTATTGCCAATATTGCTTTAAGAAGAGAAGCTTTGGAGCCCCATGCTAGGAAGAGAGAAGGAAGCCTAGAGAAGAGAGAAGAAGGAGAGAGGGGAGAGCAGAGCCCAGTGCGAGGAGCAGCAGGGAGCAGAGAAGGAGCCATGAGCAGAGGCAGCACCTGGGGAGCAGAGCCTGGAGCCGGGGCCAGAGACTGAGATGGGCAGACTGGAGTCCAGTACTTGCCTTACTGCTGTGAGGATGAAGCTTGGTGTGAGCCCCTTTCTACTCCCGATGTTCTGTTGTCATTATTCAGTCTCATGAAATCTGTGGTGAACTTGCCTGGAGCAGAGAACCCCCTCCTCCTGGAGCAACAATATATCATATATACAGGTATTATTATTCATATTTTACTGAAGTGGTAGCAGAGGCACAAAGTTTCATGGAGCTGGTAAGTGGAAGGGCTAGGATTTGAATCTAGAAGGGTTATGACTGACCTCCTTTTCAATTTGGTCACCTGGTGGGGTGGAGGGTGGGTGGTGGTATTTTCCTTGCATAAAGTTCAGAGTTGGGCTGAACTGGGATAACTCCAAGTTCCAGGACTGTAATTTAGTTAATGAAGCTGACAGGCGCTGGGAAGAAACCAAGTGGCAATTTCCTTGTTGTATCTCTTGCACCTTGATAATCATAAGGTTGGGGCCCTACTTGTCTTCTTTCTCATGGTGAATTGGGAAGCCAAGCAGGGCTTGAGGGATGTAGAGCTGCGTGTCAGAAATGCCGGAACACCAACATGCGAACAATGGAAAACTTGGTCACCAAGATAAATCAGTACAGAGAAAAAAGAGAAAGAAAGAGAACAAAAAAAGAGGAAGCAAGCAAGCTAGTTATAACATCATTATGAGCCTGAGGCAGATGGAGGCTTAAGAATGAGGCTGTAGAAAAGCCAGAGGAAGGGAGGTAGCCTGAGGCAATCCCCAAGTGGAGGAGGCTTTTACTGATGCTTTGGGGTCCCTTGTGGGAAGGAACTTAGACCAAGTAAAGGGACAGACACAGTAAACTGTGCACTTTTAGTTGACCACCCCCTTAGAATCACACTGAGATTTCCCTGTGTTTACATGTGGAAAATTACTAATGGCCAGTATGTTTCTGTTTTGTACTCCCAGGTGGTCTGACCAGCTCTCCCCTACACATACTAGGGTTCCTGACATGGGGCCATCAGAGTCAGGCAGGGCTTTATTGGACTAGGCTTATTGGTAAATGACAGAAGTCAGGATGAATGTCTGAATTGCTGTGAAAGTGGGTGATGAAGAAGATTCAGGGATGCTATAGGTGGGACATTTGTATTATAAATTAGTATCAGCAGAGGACTTTTTCTAGGCCATGAATCCATCTCACTGCAATGGCTGGGTGGGCGTGAATGTGGGAGACCTTCAACAACATTACCTAAAGAAAGGTTGCCCTCTGGAGCCTGTGGTCAGAGAAAGCAGGTGGATAAGAGGTAAAGAAAATGCAAGGTGAAACAAGAGTCATATGAACCACAGCTACCTGGGTGCTGTTGTGATTGAGAGAAGCAGTAGTCAGAGATGCACCACAATATGGTAATATTTGGGGACATTCTGGGAACAGTATTCCCTTGGGTTGGCTAGGCCTATACTTGACAACCGAACCATTTACTGTCATGGGTGTGCCCACCAACAGTCTCTGTACACCTTGTTAAAAGGTTTGCAAGAACCAAGTTGGCCAGCCAGAAATGCATCATAGCATAATCACAGTGTCTAGATTCAGCTTTTCCTGGTGTGTTTATATAGTCAACTATTTTTCTAGACTAGGTCCTTTGGCATTCTGTGCCTCCCAGGGCTAGACTTGAATGCTCTGAATTTTTGGAATGTGAGTCCAGGTACTAGATTAATTGTCTAGTCATATTCCTGAAGAGGGATAGGTTTTGGATACCTTGTTAGAAAATACTTCCTGTTAGGCAACCTACTTGACCTGTGCTGAGCATGAGAACAATTGATAGGGAGGCTCTTGCAAAGCATAGTCATTTCTCATAATAGAAGTTGGATGTCAAATAGGTGGTGTCTGTTTTCTGAGGGGTGGCCTGGTAATGAGCCTCTGGCCATGTTCAAAATGGTTCCAGTTACCTAGGGGCCCATGTATAGCTACAGTACCCACAGAGGGACCTCTGTGGTTCCCTGCTGTGGCCTTGCCAATAATGCATAATAAGCAGAAATGGAGCAGATGATGATTAGGGAGCAAGGCAATAGTTGTGGAAGAATCATAAACAAAAGCAAGGTTTAGAAATACATGTGAACAATGTAGAGGACTGTGGAATGTCCCTGGTTCCCCATAATTTTTTCTCCCTCATTGCCCGGGGATTTAACAAAAATCCTTACACAAGAAGAACAGTGCTTTTCTGAGTACTTAGCCTTTTTGTTTGTAATGATTTTTTTCTGTTAACCAAATTTCTTCTTATAATCTTATAATAGGGGTGTTTTTTCTACAAGTCAGATGGCACAGGAAAGGAACATTTCTAAGGGACATTTGTAGAAGAGGGTGGCTGATTGAAGAGTTACATGGCAAGGGTTACATTCCCAAGGGTTACATGGGCAAAGCAAAATCAAAAGGCCTTAGAATAAAGTTACTGATGCTTAGTGAATGTTAAATAATGCTACAATGATGAAGTGGGGTGGGACATGAGATCATTTGATTCCACTTACAAAAATCTAATAGACATTAGAGTCGTGGGGTTATTAAAACTGACATAAGAACATTATTAAACAAATTTGGAAATATTTAGGGTTATCTGAATCCAAAATAGAACATGAAATTTGAACCAACTTTTTAAAAATCAGAACAATTTATTCGAAATTAATTGTCATAACAAGTAAACGTACACATATTGTTTTGTCAGTTATTAATTTATTTGCTAATTTTTTTATTCACAAATTTTACTTCAAAACAATCCCCTATTCCTTTATCATCAGGCATCTTGAAAAAACATTTATATTTGATGTTTTTGTTTCCTCCACATTGGGTTTTCACCACACTATACTCTGGTTTATGCTCCTCCTACACTAATGTGACAACTTTCATTAAGTTAACTAATAATCTCTTAGTTACCCAATCTTTATGGCTTGTTTTAACCACAATCTTTTCTTGATTTCTGTAGGGCATGGCTTTCTGTCAATCACTCACTATTTATCATCCTCCTTTCTTTTCAGTTTTTACCAAACTCTTCTCCTTGAGCAGTCTTCTCTCTTCCCTCCCAGTCCATTTTGTGTTTTCTAAGGATTCTGTCCTTGATCCCTTTCCAGGACCAGAAATCAGTCTCCTGTCCCTCAGACTTTTTTCGAGTGTCATCCTAACCCAGTACAAATGTAAGGGCAGGCGTCTGCTGTAGCGCACCATTGTTCTGCCTCTGCTTCCTGCATGTCAGTCACGTGGGTGCTTCCTCCAGCCAAATATTCACATCTACCCTGCAACTACCCTCAAAAAGGACCATACAATTTCTTTGAGCATTTCATAGTAATTCACACTCTCTGTATTATCAGAGCCTACTCTTCTATTCTTTTTTTGCAGAAGCCATAGACTAGACATGGCCTTACCTGTGTGGTCTTGACCAAATAAATATGCATAGTTTGGAAGCGAACAATATTTATTTATTTATTTATGTATGTATCATGTCTGAACTACAGGAAGAGATCAGTATATCTTTAAAGAATAATTATAAGTATGATCCTTGCTCTTTTGGGTTTTGTAGGCTAGTTGGAAACATGACTGATTTTATATACCTTCCATAGGTGTTTGGTTAAGGTAGGCTCTTTGAGGTGTAAGTCTTAAGAATATTTTTATTTAACTACAGACTTCATTCAAATATTGTCAGTTTTTCCACTAATGTCCTTTCGTGTTTCAGGAACCAATCCTGGATGCCATATATTACATTTAGTCAACCTGCTTCTCTTTTTTAAAAATTGAAATATAGTCAATATACAACATTATATTGGTTTCAGGTGTAAAACATAGTGATTTGACAATTATGTACGTTACTAAATGCTCACCATAATAAGTGAAATTACTGTCTTAGTGCCCAACAATACTTTTAATTTACCTACAGTTGCTTCTTTCTTTGTTGATTTTCTTCTACATTTTGTCAGAATTTTAGTCATAAATGATGTTAAGGTTTTACTGATTAATCTACCCACCCATCCATCTATCCACTTATTGTTCATTTACTCATTCCTCGACAATTATTTATTTCTTTATAGCACTAGATCACTTTGTTTTGAAAAGGCAGCCTAAGAGGTAGACCCCCCAAGGTGTTGTATGTAGATGGAAGTTTGTTATGAGGAGGGCACTACATGAAACAAATGAGTATCCCTTGGTTTCATAATCTAAGAGAAAATTTGCCAATAATCATTTCTTATTCTTTGTTGTATAGCCAGGGACCTATCTCTGGCTCCTGGGTGAATATACATATTGGTGGCCTTTGACATAAAATATTTTCCCATGTACTTATTAGCAATTTGAGTTTGTGGTCATAACTTGTCTACTAATTTTGTGTTCCTAATTGTCATATTATTGTCTATGTTTTCTCTCTATAGGTTAATGGCTTTTTTTTTTGATATGAGTTTTTAGTAGAATAAATGTATTAAACTGTTGTTATATTTGTTGCAAATATTTTCTGTTATTTGCCTTTTAGTTCTGGTAAACTTTTGAAACTTCCAGTATTTTATAACCATATCTGTTGCTTTCTTTGTGAGTTCTTTCATTACTTATTGTCTTCCCTGAGGGTTTCAGCCCCGGGCAAGTTCACTCTGGATTCAGTGAGACCAAAGGATGACAATGGAATGTTGAGAGTAAAAAGGGGCTCATACCAAGCTTTATTCTCATAGCAGTAGGTCAAGTGTTAGCATCATGTCTGCACCAGGCAGTCAGCAAGTAGCAAGCCCGTCTCTGTCTGCCTCTGCTCCAGGCTCTGTCTCCCCTTCAGGCTCTGCCTTTGCCTCCAGCCCCTGCTCTCCTCTCTTCTGCTCTCTTGCTCTCTTCTCTAGGCTCTGCTCCCAGCACCAGGGGAACTCTTTTTATACAAACACAGGCAATAATGGCTTATTGCCAACAGATATACAAGCATGCATCTACACAGTAGACGAAGTATTACATCATTGCATGTATAGAATGGGTAGATTAGATTAGGATCAGGTGAGGATCATGGCCATGGAACTTCCATTTTCCATATACTTATAAGCTATAAAAGTCTTCCTATCTCTTAATAAATATTTCTTATAATCTGTTTTGGATTTTCTTGTCATTCTATTGTTCTTCATTTAGTTCTTTAATCCATCTGGAATTTTTGTGTACAGTGTAAAGGGAAAAATCTATTTTTTTCCTTAAATACTTCTCAATGTTCTGGCACCTTTAAAAAATAATTTTAAATCGCCTTCTGACCTGTGATACTCATTTTATATCATACTGAATTTTCATATGTTCTTACCTCTGTTTCTGGGCTACCTATTTGTTTCTGTTAATTTGTCTTATCTGGTTTTATTACATAGTCAATTATATCACCTTAATAATATATTGAGCTCTGGGAAGCTTAGTGTTTCCCTTCCTCCACTAAGCTTCTTTTTCAAAATGTCTTTATCCATGTAATACTATTTATTCTTTCTTTGACAAATATGGTATAATTTGTGGTATTCTATGTGTTTCTCAGGTTTTGAATTGCCCCCAAGAGAAATTTCCATTGACTCTGTTAGAAAGGCTTTTGAAAATGTATAAAGGTCTTATGAAAAAATAAACCCAAAGGAAATAGGAGAGACAGATTCTATTGATGACCTTGAACAAGTTACAATTTCTTTTAATACCACATTCTCATTTGTAAAGTAAAAGATTTATTCTACACAATTTTTAAGTTTTCTTTCAACTCAGGCTTTTTACATACAGAGTTCTGATGTTAGACTTTTAAACCATTCATTTATGTATATTTCTTTCTCTCATTAAGTTTCTCAACACTTCTGAGAAAAATAGTGGAAATGGCAGTTGGGATGGGATGGAAGGAGAAAAACAGATGTATAAAGTATAATTCTAATCTTCCAGTAATTTACAAGAATAGATCTGTTTATTTGTGCCACTAAACTGTAAACTTTGGAAGGGTAGAGCTAGAACTTTGTTTCTTGTGCCTGACAAATAATAAATTCACATAAAGGTGATTTGTTGAATGAATAAACACCAACTCCTCCAAAGTTCGTAAGGCAACAACTCCATGGCCTTCTTTCTCTAACTGTCCTTCTCCATGAAAATCTACCTTTTCCTGTTTTAATCAGCCAACTCAGTTTGTCTTCTATCCTATAATCAGGCTTAGTTCCAGCAACTCAAGATGAGAAGATGGATACAAGCTGAATACAGAGAAGACTCCTGCCATTACCTTAATAAATCCTAACACTTGATGCAATGGCAATGGGGAGGAGAACTTAACCCAATTACCATCTAGGACTTTCAGAAATGTCCCCAAGTCCCTCTCTTTTCTATTTCCAATCTTCCTTCATTTTAATCCTACCTCTGACTACTCATGAGGTTCTATGAAGTTGATTTTATACTTGGTATGTCTTGGTTAAATCACAGCATTTCCTAACTGACTCTGATGATCTACTGTACCTTGAATTTTAATCCTACCCATTGCATTAGTACTTACCTGGACCACTTCCCTCACCCTGTGAAGAACTGACTATTCAGAATCTCTGGGTAACCCCAGAAAAACTTTCAATCTGCAGAGAAAATGTTGCTATCAAGTGAAAGTTAAGAGGCTATGGTTTTTCTATCTTCTCAATTTCTGAATTATGGTTAAAAACATGTAAAATAAAATTTACCATGCTAACCATTATAACTGTACAGTTCAGTGATATTAAGTACTTTCATGTTTTTATGCAACAGTCATCACCAAAACTCTTTCTGTCTTGTAAAACTGGACTCCATACCCATAAAATAATTCCCTCTTTTTCCAGCCTCTGGAACCTCCATTCTTTTTGTTTCTATGAATCTGACTACTCTAGGTACCTCATATAAATGGTACCATACAGTACTTGATATTTTATGATAGGCTTATTTCACTTACCATAATGTTCTCAAGGCTGATTCATATTACAGCATGTGTCAGAATTTCCTTCCTTTTAAAGGCTGAAAAATATTTTATTGTATGTATATATCATATTTTACTTATCCATTCACCCATCAATGGACACTCGGTTTACTTCTACATTTTAGCTATTGTGAATAATGATGCTATGAATCTGGGTGTACAAACACCTCTTTGAGACCCTACCCTCAGTTCTTTGGGATATATAACAAATTGTTGCATCATATGGTAATTCTATTTTTAATTTTGTGAGGAACTGCCATACTGTTTTCCACATTGGCTATACCACTTTACATTCCCACCAACAGTGTACAAGGATTCCAATTGCTCCACATCCTTGCTAACACTTGTTATTTTCTGTTTACTGCTATTTTTTGTTTTTGTTTTTTAATAGTAGCCATTCTAATTGGCGTGAAATAGTAGCTCATTTTGGATTTGGTTTGCATTTCTCTAATGATTAGTCATATTGAGCATTTTTCATGTGCTTTTTGGCCATTTGTATATCTTCTTTGGATAAATGTCCATTTGTGTCCTTTGCCCACAGGAGCATATGTTTTAAAATCCTGCATCTAATCTTTTTTTCACTTTTTTTCGATGTTCCTAGGATCTAACTTTCCTTTAATGAACAGTTAATTTTTTCCTCTTCTGTGAAGCTCTCCCTGTCCCTTCTAGGTAGAATTAGTTGTTTCCTTTTCCATTTTTCATCTATGGCTTATATAATCTCTTAAAGCATTTATTCCGGTACCTTATAATCATCCAATCAACCAAGTATGGCTCTTCTCATATACACATGATGTCAGCAACCATGTTTTATTAATCTTTGCACACATATTATTTATTACTTACTATATCTGGCACATTATAGGTGGTCAGTGAATTTCTGTTGAATGAATTAATCAATATATTAATTATCTGCTTTTAAACTAAAATGTTTATTTTTCTGGACAACTGAATATTTTAATCATGGCTTTTTTGGAAATTAATAAGTGGTGTCTCTGGAGGCCACTTATATTGTTGTTTTTTACTACCAAAAATGACTGGTGATTCTCCACTCTGGCTGAATATTAGAACCATCTTAATTCCTGGCTTTAGTCTTACAGATGCCAGGTGAGGCCTGAGTGCTGTTTTTCAGTATTCCTCATGTAACTCTAATGTGTGACCAGGGCTGAGAACCATAAAGAATCATGGAAAACTGTGACACAAAGTCTATTGCTCACTTCCAGCTTTTTGAGGCTGTGTACACTAGTGTCACATTATTGGGAATAGATAACATATTCATGAAAATTAGTTTGTAGATCTACTGACCTCCTAAATTGTCTTGCCTATATTGAAATAATCCAACACCTCCTCTCTTTACCTCACATCTCTTATAATCAATCATATTACAATCTAGTTAATAAATAGTCCAACAGTTATGAGAGTGTTACATTTTTATTTTAGTTTGAGAGACATAAGTTCAAGTATTATTAATCCAAGCATTTTTGAATCCATGGAATCAGGTAAGAAGCATGACATATCTCTAAGTCTGAGCTGTTTCCATGTGGAATGTTATCAAAGTTGGCAGGAAAATGTTGGTAACCTCTTTGCACTGGTAGATGTGGATTTTATAATTACTTATGACTTCGCTTCTTTTATTGTCTCTGGCTCTAGCCTTGGCATTCTTTTAATGTGCATTTCTGTACAAATTAGAAAGGCAAGAGTTAAGATGTAGAATTTATGTGTCTGGCCACAGATGTTCAGAGCAATTCAGCATGTCAAGCTGAGGTCAAATGAATAGGGAATGTCATTACTAAATGGTAACATTCTCTGAGAGCTTTAAAGAAATTCAAGTCCTTTTTAAATCTACTTTTATTTTATCATTTTTTCAGGGTGATAGGTTGCACTTCTAGTTCTTGTCAGAGATTTGTACATTAAAATGACTTTAAATTTAACTATTCTAGGAATCAATTTTCCCAATAGTATTACAGGCAGCGCCAGTAGAAGATGTAACATTTTCCTCGAGATATAGACTTCTTTTTAAATTCAATGAGATATACTTGTTAACTTGTAAAGCTGTTGTGACATATGTCTATATATCTCTTTGATATATTAACAAAGACCGTGGGAGTTAGGTCATGTTTCCAAAATCTGTGAGGTGAATTGTAAGTATCAACTGAATTTTCCTACAGTTCATTAAATTTAAAATTTTAAATATAAAAGTAAAAATTAAAAATATAATGTTCAGGAGTTTAGGACGTATTTCTACTAGTTTGGAAGTTAACAAAATGAACTATATACCTGAGTGTCTGTGTTGTGCTGTATGCTAATGCATGTTGATAAATGGTGGTGGTGGTGGTGGCTATAAAATGCATTATGTGTATTTTAAGCCAGTGATGTAGCATTTATGGTCCAGAGCTGGCAAAAGTGGATCAAGAGAAAATTGGGTTTTTGAGGCAGCTTTTTAGTGCGTACCACCCCAACAACACCTGTAAGGAACAAATTCACAAAGAGAATAAGAGAAAACAGAGTGCCTCCACCTCTCCATTATCTCTGGAATAGAGGTGAACAGAAATATAGCTAAATATATAGTGGATTGGTACAGCAGATACTGTTGATGTCTCATATGTATCCTTCAAACCTTTTTGTTTCTTTCACTCATGCTGCTATATAGTGATCAGCATCTCTAGGTTTTGGTTTAAGGATTTTTCCCAAAGCAGTGGAAATCTGTGCAGTCCACTTGCAGAGTAGACTGGAAGGGCCAGGGAATTAACTCTTTTTAGGTATGTCCCTCAACCAGTGATGGATGGAAGAGGATGGATCAATACCTCAGCTCCCTTCTCCACAAGTGGGAGAAATCTGAAGTATGTGTTCTATTCCATCTCTATGACTTCCCCAGTTGGATCATGTCTCAGTTCCCAGAGAGGTAACTTGCTCAATAACACACCTTACTGTTTTATTGCTTTATCGGTACCCTTTCCATCTCTGTGTTACTGTCCCATTCCCTTATCAGTCTTCCCTGCACCTCCTAAACTTGCAAATGTGTCCTTGTCTTAGGGGCCTCTTCTGGGGGAACTCAAACTATGATAATTGACAATCGTGTATGTTTTTTTTACTTTTGTTTTAAGATGAAAATATATGGGAAAATAAAACATCTTCGCAAAGCAATACCCCAGGAACTCTGTGGCTTTGAGCAACTCACAGCATCTTTTTGAGCCTCAATTTCCTTATTTACAAATGTAACAGACGGAATAAATAATCTCACTCTAAGATTCTATTATTTTAAGACCTGAATTAGGGTTTCTTTCTCCCTTACCCTTACATTATTTCTGCAGTTTACTGCCAAGTATTAGTTACTACTCTGTGCTGGTGAAAGGAATACTCTTTGAGCATCCCCTTAGTCAATGCACTCAGAGCTTCCAAAAAGTCTTTCTGCTGGGTGCATTCTTTAGGTGCTCTGTTCTCACCTGCTATTGGCTCAGACTCAGTACAGTTCCTCCTACTGCTCCCTCCTCCTCTAAGGTTGACAGTTGCTGCTTCAGCTATAGAGCTCAGGATTCCAGGCCCTTCTCTGCAAAACCTCTATCTTTTTCTCGCCAGCCTTGTTTTGTCCTGATGCAGTCAGAGTTGGCCTCTCTTTGGGGCTCCCACAGTCCCTCCTTACATGAAATATGAGCACGTGATCCTCAGTCTGATTTTATTTGTACAGTTTAATAAAAAAGGATTTCATACCATACTCAATAGATATGTACAGCATGACAGGCTGATTCCACAGATGAAGTTGGTACCTTTTCAGGTAGTTGAAATAACAGTAAGAACTCCTAGCACACCTTGCCTTCAGGGAGATGACAGGAATGACAAAAAGAAATGTGAAGTAATAGGAGAAAACATACACTTTAAATATTTACTTCTTAAAAATGTAAATGCGTTTGTTTTTCTCCATGCCTTGGCTGGGCTGGAGAGCGCTGTCTTGGGTTTCCTCCTGGGCACCTGCGGCTCTGCAGTCTGTTCTCCTGGCAAGAGAGAAATGCATTTAGGTTCTGGGTACTGTTTTCTTTTGCTTACAGTTATTCATAGATTTGGAATAGTCATGCGAATAGATAGGGTACTATGGAGAGAGCCTTATGGGGTCAATATGGCATCACTGCTGTTCAGAAGACACTTCCTGCAGAGGGGTCATCACTCATCATGTTTTGAGGTGGTTTGTCTTGGTTTATCAGGGCTTTGTCATCCAGAGCCTTAGGATCATGGTAATTCCAACAGACATCTTGTCATCTGAATGAAGAACAGATGTACGAACGTATGTGGACTTGATTAGACCCGTGACTAGGCTCCAGAGCACTGAAACGGGACTCTGGAACACAGAACCTCGGGAAGGAGGCAGGTCCCCAGCAGTCAGAGAAGGAGAGGCCTCCATCCCTGACCCCAGGAGTAAGTATGGATGACAGTGGTGATTAAATCCAACAGAGTTTCCAGCCTGGGGGTGGTAGGCTTATTCATACCTACCAGTGTCTATGATGATTTTAGAGGTTTTCAAATTGCTTTATTCACATTGGTTCTGAGTAGGTTAAACTTGGTTGTGTTATTATCCTGAGCTTTAGAGGTTTCCTAGATTAGCAGGTCATTTTTAAGGTCCTACATCTTCCAAGTTCAAATCTGATCAAGGGAATATTGGGGTGGATAAATGAGGAGCAGCTTAACACATGCACAAATCACCTAAACTCTTCCTTGCCTGGATTGGAGCAAAGTGTGGGGGTTGGTGTCTAGATCCCACCTAACTGCTGATGCTTCTCTGCAGTTAATCATGGCTTCGTTTTGAGGCTACTGCAGAGGGAAGTGACTTCAAAAAGGTATTTATCATGTGTCTCGTGTTATTATAGTGGTTTTCCTTCACCAGATTTGAAGGCTCTTGCTGGCAGTCTCTCTATTTTTCTTATAGCTGATATTTTACATAACCTTAGTGTGTCAGGGACAGTGATTCTCATCAAATATGCTCTCCACGTTCCCTGGCCCCACAAAGTTAGGTGGACCATCTGGATAGTTCTGGCCAATGAGGTAATCCTTGTCAGTGCTGAGCTGAGGCGGCAAAAAAAACCATGGACCATCCTGCAGTGCTTCTCTCCTGTTTTGGAGAATAACAATGATGCAGCTGGTGGTGCCTCTGTCAGTCTGGGTTCAGGAGTAACTGTGTGAAGGATAGCGCTATTTTGACTCAGTGAGCATGTAGTATGTGTGAGAGAAATATACTTTTGTTGTCCTGAGGCACTGAGATTTTACTGTTATTTGTTATCACAGTATAAGAGTCTATCTTGACTAGTATAGAAATTGGTATCAGAAATTGGGTAGTGCAGAACAAAAATATAAAAATACACACTTTGGTTTAGTGTTCAGTTCACGGGTAGTGAATAAACTAATACCGGAGACTCGAAAGGTGGCGACTGTTGAATGCTGGCTCCCCAAAATGACCTCTTTATAAGACAAAGCTGAATTTACTGTTTACTGAGATAAGAGAACAGCTCCTTGATGGAGCCCCTCAGGAAGGGTTGTGATGAAACAGTGTGGGGGTGATGGGCACAACAACATGTAAGCGAAAGTGCTGGCGGATGGCTCCTCTGTTACAGCAAGTATAGAGACAAATAAAAAGCTCTCACTAATTTGGTTGCCAACAAATTTGGGGTTTGACACAGTATAATTTGAATTTGAAGGTGTTATTTTAAAGTCCTGCTCACTGAAAACATTTTTTAAAATAGAGATTTCAGAACCATGGCTCCAAAACACCATAACAACTATCCCTCCATGAGTTACCAAATAAAGTATCATCCTTTTCAAGTAGACTTTGTGCAATCATTGAGCATGTAGAAAATGATCTCTGGATTTTATGAGTTTGCAAAGCCACAGGGGACTACTGTAATTTAGCCCTCAACAGAAATACAGAGTGGACCTTTATTCATACTGATTCTCTTCCCTTGCCTCTCATCTTCACCCAGATAAGTTCTTCTAGGCCTAGATTTGATGATTTAATGATGTATCCTTCTTGAGTCCTTTATGGATCCCTCAGTCAGAGCTAATCCAGCCTCACTCTATGTTCTCAGAGCACTTTATTTTTCTATTACAGCATTTAATACAGGCTGACTTTGAACTTACATATTCATGTCTTTGTCTCCTTTATGCCTTCTTCAGTCCCCAGGCATGGACTAAAGTTTCCTAAAGTTCACATGACATGGGCCATAAACTGGAAAAATTAACTATGTTAAATCTAATCTTTCCAAAAAATTTGAATACATTTCTTGTGTGCACTTACTCAATATGTGTTAGGCAGGATGGGATAGGGTAATAGCAACCTCCCCAAATATCCATGGTTTGACACATATGAGTTTATATCTCACACTGCATGTGCAAAATGGATCAATATTGATTTCTGTACCATCAGTACAGGATGACAGAAAAGTTGACATCTGGAATGTTCTTGGTAGCTGTAACAGAGGATGAAAATTCTGGAAAATTATACATGAGATTTGCATTGCCTCAGCTCAAACAGCTCATGGAGGGATAGCTGTTAAGATGGTGAAGAGCCACTGAATTCTAATATCTGTATTTTAAAGTTGTTTTTCAATGAGCAAGGGTTTTTATTAATATTTTCATATTCAAATTCTACTGTTTGCAAACCAAACTAAGATAGAAACCAAATTAGTGACAGATATTTATGCATATGCTTGCAAGAGGACCATCTCCCATCACTTTTGCTCCTGCAGGAATTCAAAGAGGGCTTGAAAGGGAAGTGAACTTTATGGAGTAAAAAGGGGACCATCTATTAGAGTGAGATTTTTGGAAGGGGGATGGGGAAGTTTTGTGATTGGTTTTTAAGTATATTTGGTTGTCCTTGCTTGGTGGCAAGTGAACAGAAAAACAGTTTGATGAGAGGAAGAGGCTGTTCAGTCTGTGGTTGGCCATTTTCTAGAATTAGTGAGTGTCCATAGAATGTTCTTTACTCATAGAATATTTGAGTTAAACTGATAGAATATTTGAGTAATGGTCCTCAGGTTGGGTGGGGGTGAGAGTTCCTCAACTGAATGAATAACCTACTTGAGTTTTGAGTTTTGGAAGCAGTCCTACTTTTAGATGTTTTTGGAAGCATCTACTGTGATAAATTAGGAAGGCTTGGACCAGTCAACAAATCTCCCTTGACTGTGTTTTCCTCATACAATGAAGACAGTGAATTAAGTGATACGTTAGTTAAGTTCTCTTTGGAGAAAAGTTTAGGCTATAGGCTTAGGATTCCATGATGACATTGGCCACAAAAAAACTTAATTAGTCATTTTTATCAATTGCTCATTGATAAATAGCAATTTGTTTCCTAGGGTAGTTAAAGAGAGAAATCGTTACATCAGAAGCCATGCAACAAATACACTGAATGAGTTATGGAAGTCTCTGTAATAAGTAGCTGTTCCCTGTTATTCAAAGGTGGCAGATATTGGGGGTCCTTTTTCTTAACATATGTGTTGTAGCTCAAGAGACTGATGGTACTGCCCTCCTGTTTTGTACATCTCTCGAGTAAAGGCTTTTCTCAAATTGTGGATACAGCCTTGTCTCCCAGAACCTAAGGCCATTCATGACCCTGCCAGTTAGATGTGCAGTCAGCTGGAAACCTTTATTCAAAGTAGTTGCTCGGGGCTTAGCGGCTGCCAGGCTGATGCAGCCTGCCCAGTTGTACACGTCCTTGCCACGAAGTTGAGATCTATGCCCTGAAACAACCTGGATCCTTCCCTGCATATGGTTTTTCCACTTCAGCTCACCCAAGCCTGTGGTAGAGTTCATGGCAGGGCAGAAAGTACTGTCATGATTTTAGGAATTGTACAATGGTCCTCTTTTCATGAAAATTATAAATAATGGATGTTCAACACTAATTTGAGAATGTATTTGTCAATGAGCAGTATTTTGCTAATGCCTGTCACTAATTCACAAAGTAGGGATCTCTTTACACTTCCATTGGGAAAGGTAATCATTTGCTGGTTCAAGTAAGGCATTTGAACTTGGCACCATATGAGAATTCCTAAAATTGACTCAGTGCTTATTATGTGTTGGATGCTGTGCCAAGATCTTTACATGCATGGTAAGTCATGTAATCACCATAGTCCCTTGAGTTGAGAGGATGATATTATTAAACCCCCATTTTACAGATGAGAAAAATGAGAAAGATTAAAGTAATTTTGCCTGGATTCATAGAATAATGACATAGTCTAGGAATGTCATTAAAGAGTTTTACCGAATAGGAAGGCTTTTTATTTTTAATGGTTTTTGTTGTTGTTGTTAAGGTTATAAATTTTCTTTTTGGAAAAAATTAATGGGTTTCAAGCATCTTAATTTTATTTCACTTTTAAAATATCATCACAATGATGCCACAACACAGCATGGCCTTAGTTCATGTGAGGGGCTTGCGCAGAGTCATTGGTTTGTATGGTGGCCTATGATTATCTGCCATCAGAATTTTCAAGTTGTGTTACCCCAGAAAGGGGAACAAAATTTGGTCTTCCTTTTATATTTGGTTACAGTCATGGTAGATGATATATTTCCTGTTGAAAAATCATCACACTCTGCACTCTGCCTCTGTAATCTGGCAGAAGTCGCTGCTTTTTTCTTTTTAAATCATTTGAATGAATAAAAGGAACTTACTTGTTTCCACGAATCCTGAGAGAAACAGTGGAGAAAGATGTCACATCACCTCTCTTTCTTACTTGGATTGTCCCTCTGTAAAATGGGGACTGTGAGTGACCTTAAAGAGAATGCTGAGCATTCCAGAATGTGCTGTGCAGACAGCAAATATGACTCACTTTCACATATGGCTGTTCTCCAGAGAGTAAGGCCTGGCCACAGTTTCCCTGAACCTTTTCAGGCATAGGCTTAGAAGAACATGTATGAAATGCTTCTAATTGTTCTGTATATCACTTTGTAGGCACATACATTTGACTTGAATCTTGATGAAGAAGTTTAAAAAAAATTTTCCTGGCATAATATTCTGAACAGCAGCAATGCAATCTGTTGTTTGTTCAGAAAAGATGGCAGAAGGGTGTATGTTGTGTGTGTGTGTGTGTGTGTGTGTGTTGTGGAGGGAGATACTCATGTAAGATATCTTCACAGGCCAGGAAGAGAAAAATTCTGCAACATTCTGAGTCACCTGACTTAGTTATCACCATTTGGCAAGAGGGCAGAGTTTGGAATGAATTAGTCAAAGCTACGTGTTATGGTGGGCACATAGCAGAGAAAATCCATCCTTCATCCTTCATTCCCCAGTGTGGGCACATGCACAGACACACACTCAAATGTGCATACACACAGAAGAAAGGGATTTTCATCTCGTGGTCTTCTCTTCATAGAATTCTTCTATCGTTGCTTTTAGCAGCCCTGTTTTTCCTTCCTCAGCACTCTCATCCCCTCCCAGCTTGGAGGCGGGGCTCTGCGGGAGGGCAGAGGAAGCCTCTGAGCTGGTGGAAGAATCACCATAGCAACATGGCATGGAGTCCTGCCCCCAAATGTCTAGCCATGCTTGGCTTTTGGTCTTCACCCAAGTGAAGCAATATGAGGGCCTTCTTTGCAGTTCAATCAGTTGTGACTTTGAGCAACATTTCCTCCCTCGGTGGGCCCATACCCCTGGCTTCTGTACACTTTGGTGAGCTGGATTTTCCTTTTTTTCTCCACCAGTCCAGAAATTCTGAATGCCAATTTATTTCTGTATCAGATAACAAGCCAGCTTTACTCAAAGTATGGTTGGCAACCACCTAATGTTGTGGCTCAGGGTTCCTGGGAAGAGCTCCCTCTGAATAAATATGTTGCTCCAAAGAGAAAGGGATGTTGGAGAGAGTGGTAGTTCTAGGGTAGTGAAGCAAGTGCTGGCCTTTCAGTTAGGAGGCTGCAGTTCAAATATATCCCCCACGTAGAGCTGGACTGTGTGAGTATGTGTCTATGTGTGTGTGTGAATTATTTGTACCAATGATTGAACTAAAGGTATACTCAGCAATACAGATAAATCTTAGTAATATGATACTGAATGTGAAACATAAGCTCCATAAGATTACCTATTGTATGTATGATAAAGTTCCAGAAGTACTAATAACCAAAGAACATTGCTTAAGCATGCATACACTGTAATATTTTTAAGTGTGTGTATATGTAAGAGAACAATAGACATTCTGGCTATCTTAGGGAGGACAAGGACATTATGGGGTGGTAGATATAAGTTATTGTCAGTACTGCATGTTGGGCTGGTGGGTGAGTTTATGGATTCCATTGGTTTATTTAAATGACTTCATTAATTAACAAAAGGAGGGCTATGCCCAGAACAGTAAAGATGGTAGGTCTTGGAGCAATGATTATGGTAAGTCCAATTACATATATTTGGGGGCCACTAAACTGAAATCAAAGCCACGCTCTCCTTAGGTGTAGCTGCTGATGCAAGTTACTCCTGCTTTCTGAACCTTAGTTATCTTATTTACAAAATGATGGGTTTGAACTAAATTGTCTCATGGGTCTGCTTTAGGTGGAAGAGCAACGTGGCTGAGAGAGCAGACCCTGGAGCCCGACTTCCCAGCATTTGAACCTCAGCTGTGTCACCTTAGTCACGGCAGCAACCTTTGTAGAATCAGCCGTACCTGTGACACAGTTCCCACCATCACAGATGTTTTCATGTCACATGATAATTCTGCAGGTACTTTAGAATGTCATTTCTAATCATAATCACCTCAAAATTATGGTGGTTAGTAGACCTGCTGCTAGGTCTTTGTCTTAATCCATTCGGGCCACTGTAACAAAGTGCCACAGACTGGCTGGCTTATAAACAGAAATCTGTTTCTCACAGCTCTGGAGGCTGGAAGTCTGAGATCAGAGCGCCAGCGTGGTCAGGTTCTGGTGAGGATCCTCTTCTGGGTTGCAGACTGCTAATTTCTCATTGTGTCCTCACGTGGATGAAAGTAGAGGAAAGAAGCAAGCTTTCTTTGATTCTTGTAAGGGCACTATCCCATTTATGAGGGCCCTTGCTTCATGACCTCATCAATGCTAATTACCTCCCAAAGACTCAGCCTCCTAACACCATCACGCAGAAAGGGGCAGATAGGACTGAATTTGGGGGGGATACAAATATTAAATTCCTAACAATTTTATCATTCTTGAATATATTAATAAAGAGTACATGTATTACCATACCACACATGTGTCATTTTGGTGACTATTTTAATATACTCAATTGACTTATTATTTTTTTTTTCTGAGAGGGTTTCTTCCATTAGTTTCGCCAGAGCCAAAGGGATCGATAACTCAAAAAGATTACACAACCTTTACAGAAAACTCTAAATTTTCTAAAGACACAGTCACATATACATACCAAGAAAGACATATACCTTTAAGTAGATAGCTTGGGTGGCCTGAGAAAGTTTGAAAAAAAATATATATAGACCTTTCCCTTCAATTCCCCATAAGCTGTATTTTTGGTGTTTGTCTTTCCTTTGATAGGTGATCTGCATTTATTCCTTTGAAGATGAATAGCAAAATGGTATTTTTGACACATTAAACACATGGAAAAGAACTGAGCACATTACTTTTTTCAGTTAAACTCCACAGTGGAAAAGAATTCTTTTGAAAATGATTTAAATGTGTTAAAATATTTCATTCACATTCTAAATCATTTTTGAAAACTCCTGAGAAAATTTCAGAACCTGAAGGTCTTTGGGTTATTTCTTCCAATTTTAAAAATGAGGGTCAGACAAAGTGCAATACGACATTGCAGCATTTCCTACATCACACTCTTAAAAGAATGGACACGCATTCTGGGTGCTGAAATCCATCCAGGGAAGAATCCATATGATTTCTATTTATGCTTCCTTGCTCATTCATTGACTTTTCTCCAGGAATCTTGAATTCTAATTCGTTTTATAAAATTATTTACTTCCAAATAACATACAGCAGAAGAGCTAGGCACCAATTTAAACCACGCATCCAGCACTGTGAGAGGGATGATTAATCAGGGGCCTATTTGTATAAAGGATGGAGGCAATTTATGAAAAGAATTCATCCCAAGTGAAGAGGAGATGGAAACAGTACACAAGCAAGGTCCCAGGATAATGGGCTGTTGTCATAGGAGTGCCAATTTTTAGCACAGAAAGAAATATACATTTCACATTGTTCTTTGGCAATCCCAGACTTCAGTAGGTCTCAAAGGTGGTAAATACAGCAGACCCATGTCACAGAAGAATTTCTGTAAGTCCCTTGAAGCTACTTTCTGGCCCTGTGGCAGAATCTAACAATTCATGCACCTTTGGATTGTCTTAACATCCATCACTGCCTCCCTGGGTAGTAGTTCTGCTGTGGGTAGTGGTAATTCTGCCTCTACCCCTGTGTCTGTCAGCATCATTTTTTCCTCTGCCATAAGGTCTGGTTTGCAGGATGGCACAGACAAGAGGCAACCCAGTCAAAGCAAAGTTCAGGACTTGTATTTGATGGGCAGGAGAAGAAAAATTCTGTTTCCTGGAAAAAAGTCATGTGTGCATGTACTTCCTGGATTCACAAGACCCTTTTGCCCCATGTGGGAGTCATTTTGAGGGCAAGACTAATCGTGGAGGGCAGAAAGGCAATACATTTGTGCAGAAACAGAGCTATAGCACTGATCAAAACAGTTCTGAAGCCAATTTGCTTCTGGGTTTTTCTGGTACATAAGCAAATAGTGCCCTTATCACTCACACCACTCTGATGCTTTGATATTTGTGTGTGTTTGTTTGCTTGTTTGTTAATTGGGAGCCAAAAGTATTGCTTATTTTGGCCAAACTCAACTGTGGCGACTGCTGGGGCTCCGGAAAAGAAGCAGCAGCAAAACAAGAGAACTGTTGTTATCTGGATTCAGCCCCACAGCCCTCGGTGGCAATTTGCTCATGAGGTAACAGAATCAATCTTATTTTACAGATTGAAACGCATCTGCATCAAGAAGGCTGCTGGTGAGTCTCATGGTCTCATGTAAGTTCCTATGTAAATTAAGAATAAATTTGATTCAGCTCTCATAGACAGCCCAGGTTATGTGGACTTTTAAGTACTTTTTCATAGTTTTTAAGTCCTGGAGGCATTTTATTAAATTCTTTCAGATTTGGAATATTTGTATGACTTTACATCCCCCTGAAATTCACCTGCAAAGGATAACAAACCGAGCTGGGTTGATTCTCTTTTATAATTGTTAGATGAAGATGACAGAGAATAAATTATTGAGAGCATCTCAACTCCCAATCAAAAAATTGTGTTCGTGTTCTAGTTAATGGCATTTGTCTGGCTGGCAGGAAGGTTAACTTATAATGATAGCAATTGTTTATTGAGCCTTAGCTTTCTGTTAGGTATGGTGTTAAGTGCTTTACACGCATTATCTCATTCAATCTTTGCAAAAACTTTCGAGGTTATTATCATTATGCTATTTTTCAGACAATACAACATTAGAAATGCAGCAGGAATGTGACCTGGGGGTGCTGTTAAGAGGTTTTTGAGGGTTAATAATCTCAGACCACCTTGGAGCATTAATATATTACCATTCGACATGATAAGAGCCATCATGATCCCATTCCGGATGCAAACAGGTCCTTCTAAAATGTTTTTGTGTCATTCATCAACTTGAAAATTATTTTAGATACTGCCACTAATCTTTTTCTAAAATCTTCAGTATTGGTCCTTCCATGTTTGAAGAACATAGGACAATTTTTAAAAATTTGCTTTCAGTACAGGAAATAAAATTATTTTTTCAAGATATGTTGTTATTTTATATTTGAAAGTAATTTGAATGTTTCATGCTTCATTGGTTGACAACAATATATTAAGGAGTCATAAAGAAAGGCGTTGCATTTCTGAATAACAGTGATGAAAAATCAATTTTTATAACTGTATCATCACATTTTTATTTCAAAATTGAAATAATATTTTTATAGTTCTGAGATGTTTTAGAGAAGGTTGATTATTCTGACCTTTTCATAAGAATAAATACCTATTGTTTATAAGATGCCAATAAGATGTTTATAAAACACAATTATGTATCTTATAATGAAATTTTTTATAAAATATGTATTTCTTGAAGGTGAATGCTATTTCTGATTGGAGTGTCTTATAAAATTTAAACTAAATTCCTCCAGAAGAATATTTCACCAATGGCATGATTTGATGTATTTTGGGGTAAAAGCAGTTAAAATGTTGCCAATTCTAGAACTACTGAGCCTCATAGTACACCACTGGATTATAAACTACTGGCCAGAGAAAGTTTTAAACTAGAAATGTGCTTTTCCCTTAAGCCTTTTTTTTTTAACCTGAGGATATCCATTCTTCTAAGTGTTAGATGTCACCCTCTCTCTCTTATTTTCTTCTTGGGTCAGGTGAATCCACACATATTTTCTTTCTGACAATTCCTTGACTTCACACTCAATGCCAGAAAAACTTTGTTGTACCCTTTCTTGATTTATAAGCAAAAACCAAGCCTAGGTCATTATTCTTCATAAGTGTATGAGGCTGCAACATTGCACTTTGCCATTAGGTCTCACCAGCTCACAATTGATTCCGAAAATCCCCAAGTTCAAGGTTTTAGGAAGATATGACCCTCCTACTAATTTGATTAAGTTTTATAACTTGAAAGCCTGCCATCAAATTTACTTAGAACCAGGCACACTTGTATTGTCAGTATTTCTCATTTACAATACCTACATTGCTAAATAGTAAAAAGTTGGCATTTTTTCCTAACAAATGGTATCAAATATAAACACATAATTAATTTAGCACTCCTCTGCAAGTGAGGCAGCTCCTGCCCATCCACGGAGCTTCCAATACAGATAAAGGAGATGGCGAGGAACGTCAGCGTTGCTGCCTGCAGTATCTGTATCTCTTTCCCTATCCACATAGAGATAGGGTTTCTTCTCATCACCTTCAAATCCCCTTTAAGCAGCACTCTTATCCATTTCTAAGCTTGATCTTCTGACTACTGATCCAGACACAGCTTCAGAAGGCGGGAGGGACCTGTCCTCCCTGAGCACTGGACTTCCCTTGTCCTAGTTCTTGTCTAGCATGCTGCTCCCACTACAATCCATCTGCAGTAAAAAATGAAAATGTTTGCACTATGATTCTTGAATCCGTGCTGTTACAGTGACTTTTTCATGCAATGACATGAAAATTATGTGGGCTAAAAGTAATCCTGAAATAAGCGTGCATGCACTCTTCACCTAATCAACATCGTGGTGTTGAATAAAGATAGTAATCATTCAGAATTAGGAACGAGTTAGACAGCTGATCCCAAGCCCTTGTAATAATGATTGTCTCTGAATCTAAAGACCGTGGGAGAGTTGCCCCAGTGGGGAAATGCATGTGCATTTGCACTGCTTCCTCTCTTCTCTTCACCACCTACATCTAATGCACAACAAAGTCTTAGGTAACATTTTAATCTTTTTATTTCTCTCAATCTCTGCCCAAGTCCAAATTATCACCTCTTGCTTTACAGCAGGCTTTGAACGTGTATTTCTGCCTGTCCCTGGCTGCCTTCTCCTCTCTACTCTGTAGTACAGCCACAGTAAAGAGGAAAAATAAACTCCTAATTATGCTATCCCCCACAAAGGCTTCTCATTGGTTTTAGAATTAAATCTCAAATTCTAAGCTGAATAATGAGCCCTAAGTGTTCTATGCCTACTTTGCTGTTCTGATCACCACCCTTCTGCTAGAAATGGCAGTAATGGTATATCTAGAATCCCCTCCCCTTTATGGTCCTGGGTTAGAAATGGCTGATGACAGGACTGGGTGTGAGATTTGAAAGGCAGACATGGAGGGGAAGCCACTGTTCTCAGGCAGCCATGGGATGCAGATGTGGGGCTGTCACACCCTGCAGAATCTCAGACCTTTGTGGAAGCCCTCACTTTGTGTTGAGGTGGGTTTTTTCAAGTGAGAGTTCATGTTCCACTCACAATTCAGTACTCCAGGCTGAAGCCATTGGTGACTTTTCTTCGGATTTTCCAGTTGCATCCTTCCAGACTTTAACCTGTCTGGCTCTTGTGCTTTCCTATAGGGTCTGGTTCCTATGTTAGCCCACACCTGCTACCTCTCTTGATAAGGTTCTGAATTCACTTTAAAACCTTTAAAAAAAATGTGCCATTCTCTATCATCACAGGATCTCTCTTTGCACTTTGTCTCAAAAGTTTCCCTTATTCCCATGCAGGCACCCTTTTACCAAGTTAGCTGTTAACTTGTCCATCTGTGTCTGAACATACATGTCTCTTCCTTGAACCCTAACTTAGATCAGGTCTCCCAGCTGTGTATCCTTCCCCACTGGATGATCTTTTTAAAGGCTGTCTTCTGCACAGGACTGTAAGCTCCATGTGTACAAGAAATGGTACTGTTTTGCTCAGGGTCTTCTGGTTCAGTGCTTGACACATAATAGGCACTCAATAATATTTGTTGAGTGAATGAATGAATGCATGAACCAATGGAATGGGTTTCTGAATCCATTCATTGTGTTTGGCTGACTAGACATAAACGTGGTCAGACTGAACCAAGGAGGGCCTCGTCCACTTTGATCTGACTTGTTTATCCATAGACTCCCTTCCTCAAAGATACATTTTCCTTTTACTGCATTGCAGTTTGGGGGAGTTATATGATAACTTCACCTCATTTTTAAATATACTCATGGTAACAAACAACTTTTAATGCATGACAATTTAAAGTTTAATTTTTTTAAAATTGTGCCATTTACTTGAAAAGCCTGACATCACATGCTCAGTAAAACATGCTAATAATGAAAAGATCTGCTGAAATTCTCAGCAGTGGAAATTAATAAAATATCAAGCAGCACCCAGGTGCTGGCCTCATCTTGCCCTGCCTGGGATGCATACTTGTTCTCTGCTTAAGGACTCCCTGCCTGATGATTGCGACGGATACCTCTGCACAGTTGAATGTTATTCAGCACACATAACACCTGATCTTTTCATAACACACATTTTTTTCTCCACTGTCTCTAAATATAATTTTAATGGTTAATATGTCCTGAAAATGGTTCTCAAGATAATTTAGGCCAGATATATTTGCCTAATTATCTGAGCTATTGTTGTCACTTTCCATGTCCCCTTGGCCTGGTAGCCAGGCTTTCAGTGAAGACTGGGTTACGGTATGAACACAATGATAGTTCCCAGGGTAGGATGCTGATGAATGAAGTAATGAAGCCAAGTGCAGAACATGAACCGAAGCCAGCTAATGTCATCTCCTCTTCAAAGTGGGGGGCCCTAAGTAGCTGGGACAGATCAAGGTTAATGACAGCCTCGAGCAGCTGTGACGTTTCTTTTTTCCTTTTCCTGTGAGCTTTCTGTTTTTCTCTAATTTTCCATCTCCTTTAATTTGAGGTTGATAAAACACAACACTGAATAAGCATAGGTTCTCTCTTTCTCTGTGAAGTCCCTTGGAACATATAGAATGTTGTCCCCATAGCCATAAATTTCAAACTGATTGCCCTTTCTGCGCATCTTGTGGTATTGTGTCCATTTGAAAGGTAGGAACTTGATAATCAATCCACTTTGATGAATCAGTTTTGATATTTTGTTCATCATGGGTTTTTTGCACTAATTTTGGGTTTTTAAGTATGGCCGACTATTTAACATGATTACTCAGTTTTTGGCACCCCTCCTCCCTTAAATTTTGTGCCTAAGGAAAGCTCACTGTCGTTCCAGCTCTGCTAGCACGGCGGGCAAGAATGTCCTTAGATGCGGACAGCCATGAAGCTCATGGATGACTATGTCATCACAATTACATGCAGTGATTTCTTTCCAGTCTAGAAACCCAACTGTTTTATGACAAACCACATTATTGGAAATTGTGACGCTTTTAATTTTTTTTGTCCATCTCGACATGATCATTTAAATAGTAATCTTTAGAAATAGAGAACTTCATTTCTCAAGGAGACTTCAGTCTTTTGGAAAAAAATGCTGTGGCAAAGAGAAATGAGTTCATCTTTATGCCCATCTCTACTTGGAAAAATATGAATCTCACCACATATGCTTGGCAGTTAGTGCAAAGCAAATACATATGCTTAGATTGCGTCAAGTGAAACCCTTTATTTTCTGGGGTTATTTCTGTTGTTTTCAGAAAGCAGCCTCTCAGTGGCTCTGAGACCCCTGTGTCCAGCCTGTGGTGCCACCACACGAAAGCCAGCAGCTCTACATTTCAAAGAAAATTAGCTGCAGGCATGCATGGACATGAGATGCACCGATGCTTTATGCAGACACCAACTACATTGTGAGTGGGAAAATGTTAGGGCGTATTTAAAGGGCAGAGACTTTCACTAAAGAGATAAATGACAAAAGAAAATATGTGCAACCACAGTTAAAATAATTTATTCTCCCAGGAAACATTCAAATCAGTTGATCAAGAATGGCTGATGCTTAAACGACTTTCTTAATGTGGAGTGGAGAAAATCCTGCTCAGTTCCACATTGTGATGACATCAAAGCCAAGGACAATTTTTGAGACAACTTTTATTGAAATAAACAATAACTAAAGAATAAGGAAAATGCCAACGGAAGTGAAAGACCCAGAATTCAGAGGACAACCATACAGTACTCTATATATTAAGGCGCACAAATGGAAACAACCAAAATAAATGCCAAATACACAAGAAAATAAATGTAACTTATCAGAGGTTATTGCCTTTAATGTTTTCTTCAAATGGCAACTCGTTCTGTGGTTAGATAAAAGGGATTGGGGCACAGACAAGGCATGGGGTTTTGCTAATCCATATTGAGCCACTGACCCTAGGTGACCTCAAGCACGTCTTTGGAGGTTGTTGGCCTCACTCAATCTCTCACACACATACACACACAATATTTTACTTGGATGATAAAAAGGGGAGGTATTAGCAAGTTTCTTATGAAATCTGGCATCATTTAGGGTGCTCAATTATCACCTCTGGTAATTGCAGAAACTAGGAGAGGTACTCAGTCCCACAAGGGAAGCAGCTCTCTTGGTTTTTGACGGGACAACTCTCCCAGAACAGTGTTTACTGTGTGCATATCTTTGGCAAGAGTTTGTTGGATTAAGTAGCCTGCTAACAGGAGAACAAACAGTTTAATCCCACCAGAGCACCTGTCCACAGTGGGCTGGGCACAGCACAGCATGAAGCCTGACTCCCTCCACACACCCTGGGCTCTACTGGCTTTCTAAATATGTTGAGTGGTTATTTTGAGGGTATAGGACCTTTCCTAGGCTCTCAGAACAGAAGGACCTGGCTACAGTGCTGCAGTACAAACCCTGTCAAAATATGCATAATAACTCCACAAACACACTGTACCTTCAGTCAGCAAGCTCTAGCTTTGTTAAAGGACTTGCAATTCCACAGTCTTGGCTCATGCCACTCTATCTGGTAGGTCTCCCTAAAAACTCCCTAAGACTGGGTTAGGGCTATCTTATCTGTTCCCAGAGCACCCCTTGATTATTTGCATTTTTGTACCTTACATGACTTAAAATAAGCCCTTCGTGAAACCCATGCCCACTTTTCTTCATCTGAATTTCACACTCTCTTCCATCTCCCCATTGTGCTCTAAAACGGAACTAAACTGGGTTCTTGTTTTTCATTTCCTGTATGGTTTGTTTGCAGGTTCATGCACATGCTCCTATGTAGATGGACTCATTGAGCCATTCCTCACTGCCTCCCACTCTGGCCCCTGTAAGCCCTGTATCTATTTAACTTTTCACAGTAGCTCTTATTAAAGGCAGAGTGCAACTCCCTGTTCCTTGCTGCCTTGACTTTGGCTTTGGTCATATTGCTTCAGCCAATGGCACAGGGTGGAAATGATAGTGTGCTGACTCCACCCTGATCTCAAGCCTTGAATGTTTCCCCTGACCCTGACCCTTTTGTGCTTCTGCTATTGCCATGAAGAGTGCTTCTCCCAGTTAAGGCTTCCCCTTCCACTCAGGCTCTGTAATGAGCACACGTGGAGGAGAGCTGCCCCAGTTAAAGGAACAGCCTTTGGCAAGAAGACTGCAGCCACCAGAGCCTGAAGCACAGCTACCCCGGGTGGCCTGCAGATGCATGAGAAATAAGTGCACCTGCCGCTTTACACTGTTCACTTGGTGAACTTCGCCTGTTTTTCAGGACTCAGCTAAGGGATCTTCTTTCAGAAAGACACTGGCCTTTCTTCTGTTAAAAAGAAACAACAGGCCTCAAATTGAGTCACCTATGTTAAGCCACACTAAGACCTAATATACCACTGAGATTTAATACCTAACCTAACTGCAGTTTCTGTCTCTCCCAGGAGTGAAGTTTTAAACCAATCAGTCTGGAATTTCCTGATCAGCCTAGGGAGGTAATCAGCATAACACCCCCTGCCTTTCCCCCGTAAGGGAAGGTGAGCTTGCCTGATATAATCCTTTCTTTTGCTAATAAGCCCCTCCACCTGCCCTGTTTCTGCATATACAAGCCTTCCATTCTGTACAACTCCTCCAAGCACCCTTCCATTTGTTAGGTGGGATGCTGATCCATTCATGAATCATTAAATAAAGCCAATTAGATCTTCCAATTTACTTGTTTGAATTCTTGTTCTTTAACATATATGGTAGCAGTGGTGGGACTGAAGTAGACTCCAGCAGCTTTGAGGACAATGAGAACGATAGATGTGCCTGTGAACACTTTGAGTTCTCTTTCTAGCTGTTTCCAAGGTGCATAGGTGTGGGTAAAATTGCAGTATTTCCAGAATCTCTCATCTGGCCTTAATCCACCTCCATATTGATAGGTATTTACAAGGGGTGGAGAGAAGTAGTTCATCTCCATATCAAGAGGTGCTTATAAGGGGTGGGGAGGCGGGGGAGAGGCAAGTATGACCTGAAATCAGAGAGGTTTTTTTGGCTTCTGCCCAGGAAGAGACACGGGTGAGTGGGAATAGACAACTGCTTGGGAACAATAAACAGATTTCTCCCACTTTATTGTTTTCTTTGATTTCAGCTTCACAAGTTTCCCTTGTTTATTTGCCCCAGGATGGGAACACACTTTCCCTCACCTGGAGTTACATCTGGCATAGTTGGCAGGATCTCTGAACCTGAAATCTGCCTTCATGGGTGCAGTGCTTGGGTGGGCTGCCCCTAAAGATGGTGGGGAGATATCAGGAAATCCCCCTGTGGATGGTGGGGACCCACTGGTGGCTGATACATGTGGGGGGCTCCCCTGTGGCTGGTACAGCTTCACCCAGGAACCCCCCATTCATAGGGCTTTCACCTAGGAAGCCCCTAGTGGGGAATTGGTCTAGGGTGAAGTGCCTCCTAGATGAGTGGGTCCCTCCCCAGAATTGGGGAAGGGTATAGACATCAGAAGCTGTGGAATTAGCCCTCCATGAGATAGGAGACTGCTTAAGGGCCCCGAATTGTCATGTGTTAGCAGGGATTGTGGGATTGTTGTTTCTTGAGGTAGTGGAAAGGGTTACTGAGGAGAGACATGAAATTCTACATCACTTGGAGAAGCTGGGCGATCAACTATGGGATGCCTTTAAGAAAGAAAGACAGCTATTAAGAACTGAGGTTGCGCTGCTGAAAGATGCACTAGCAGTGAGGGAGGAGGTGGCAGGAGACTCCATGCTGCAGGAGGCCATGGGGGAGGGAGATGAAAGAGTGGCCTTTAGCCCCAGAGTTGGTAGAAGAGATGTTGGTGGAACTGAGAGCCAAACCATTGCCCAGACAACTGCCCAAGGCACCAACTCCTCCTGTATTAAAGGCCTGCGCAGCTGTAATTAAGAAAATAAAAATGCAACAGCCACTGGTTCCTCATGGGGAGGAGCACCCCCTTCCCCAGGTTGTGGAGCACTCCATGCTCTATCCCTATATCCAGGATGAGCTGGTAGATTTGAGCATCCAGTTTCAGAAGAAGCCTTTGGAACCTTTGTCTATATGGCTTTGGCAACTTTGGGATATGGGGATGGAAAACATGGTTATGTCGGGTCCTGAAGTGGGTAGACTGGCTTCCCTGACACTCACCCATCACTCTGGCAGCAGTTGCAAAGTGCCCATTACACCCCAGGGAATCAAATGCTTCTGGATTGGCTGACACAGCCCTCAGGGCAGTTTGGCCTAATCAGCGTGATTTACCATATTTACCTACTAGCTGGAAAATGTATGCATAGCTCCAGCAGGTGCTTCAGGAGTTGGGCATGAAAAATATCATCTATAATGTGGACCCCCAGGGTCCTGATGAGGAGTCATTCACAGTGGGGATGAGAAATCTGGTGCTCCATACAGCTCCCCCATCTCTCTTCGGGTCCCTAGTGACTATTCTTGCCCCCCACATAGGAAAACCCATAAATGAGGCTACTCATACTTTAGCAGATCTGGGAGAAGTTGAAACAATACGAGCACAGAAGAATAAGATTTGCCTATGCTGGTGTCATTAAAACATGTATCTTATCACTGTTAAGTTTATTTTCTTCTACAGTCCCTGTGGCCTGGACTTGCCCCCTGGCTGCAGTTGCTGCATGATGATTGCTCTGAACTCCCTACCCGTTCAGTTACTGGCACCTGTGGAATGGGTGAGCTACGGGCCTAATCTGCAGAGGACTTTGAACCTAGCTGGATCCTCCACCTTGAGGATTATCATGATTTTATTGCTGTTTTTATTGTATGTTATTAGTATGGTTACAGTGCTCCAGTTTTTTCGCACAGGGACCATTGTGAAAGATGGGGAATAAGTAGATTGTGAGGTCAGATTTCTAGAGGGATGTGCTGTGGGTAAAATTGAAATATTTCCAGAAACTCTCACCTGGCCTCAGTGCATCTCCATATCAGTAGGTGTTTCCAAGGGGTGGAGAGAAGCAGTCCATCTTCATATCATGGACAGGCTTGTGTGCGTGGGGACTAGAGAGGTTTTTTTTTGGTTCTTCCCAGCCAGGATGGGAAGAAACACAGGAAAGCAGGAGTAGATGACTTCTTGTAAGCAATAAACAGGTTTCCTCCACTTTATTTTTCCCTTTGACTGATTTTGGCTTCAAAGGTTTATTTGCCCTGGACTGGGATCTCAGTTCCCCCCAACACCCCCTGGCCCAGCTTCCAGAGTTAGTCATGATCTAAGCACTAAAGGAGTCCAGCTGTCTCCTAAGAGAATTAAAATAATCCACAAATTTCCTAGACCCACAACTAAGCAACAGTTTTGTGGAGTTCTAGGCTTGACTGGTTATGACCATATGGGTTCCCATTTTTCTCTATTAGCTTTCCCACTCTAAGAACTTACAAAAATTTCAGTTCTTGAGCCCTTTCCTTGGGAGGACATGTGCAGTACTTCAAAAGGCTGAAACAAGTACTGCCAGAATTGCCTGTTTTAGGAATACCTAACTATTCAAAACCTTTCACTTTATTTGTGTGTGAAAGGGATACTCAAGCCCTCAGATGCTCATGCAAGAACATAGGCCTATTGCCTAGTGTAGCACATAGCTTGATTTACTTGCTTGCCCAATCTAGCTGTCTTAAGGCTGCTTCTGCAACTGCAAGGTTAGTGGAAGCCTCAGTAGATTTGACACTAGGAAATGGTGTTTATTTGCAAATTCCACATACTGTCCAAAGTCTTCTTACCTCTGAATTGATTCAACATTTCCCTGAAGGTAGACTAACTTCCTTAGAGCTTCTTATGCCTTCACCACCTACCCAACATATTAAATGCTGCAAAATCCTCAATCCTGCTATATTATCTCTACCTGACAAAGGCGAGCCTTACAACTATAAGGTAATAACAACCCATTTTGTGACCCCATGTTCTGATTTACCAGATACCCTTTAATCCTGATCTGGTCTGTTTGTTGATGGGTCATATTGTAGAAATAAAAAAGAGAATTTTCCATCTGGTTATGCAATTATTACCCAATATGATCTACTGGAAAGGGAAAATCCCCCACATGCTAGCAGATTCACCCAATTAGCAGAGATCCAGGCCTCACTGGAGCATGCCAGGTATCAGGACAAACTTGATATTTATGTTGATAGTCAGTATGCCTTTGGGGGTCATCCATGAACTGGGGATGTTATGGAAATCTTCCACAATCTCCAGTGATCAACACATACACTTCATTGGGCAAATCATATGCGATTAATGGAAACCTTGCAAACCTCAAAGAATGCTCACTTATCACCCTTAATCATCAGGCAAGGTTGAGAGAACTAATGGGATCCCAAAATTAAAATTTCTGGACTTGCCCAATGCACTAGAAACCCCTGGCCTAAGGTATTGCATTTGGTCTTGCTGACTGTTCTCAATACCCACTTTGGGAAACATAAACTCACTCCGCATGAGATAGTCAGTGGTAGACCAATATTGGCATACAGTCTTCTGCTGATCCCTTATTGCCTCATGCTAGTATGACTAACTGCTGTAAGTCTGTAATGTCTTATGCATATCATCTCCAGTATATCATCAACAGATTAAAGAGGCTTTCCTGGACCCCAATTCAAGGATTCCTGTTGGTCACATTCTAGAGTCTGGTGATGGGTGTTCCGAAAGTGTTATCACAGAAAGACAGTCCTGGAGCCCTGTTGTAAGAGACCTTACCAAGTACTGCTGGCCACCGACACTGATGCAAAACTAGAAGGTATTGAGCCTTGGATACACATCTCACAGCTAAAGAAAGCTCCACCTGATGTTGGTCCTGTACAGTTGTTGGAGACCTGTGGATCAAATTGATGAAAAGAAAAGCAGCTGACATCGAAGCAGACTGCTTCTACCCAAGACATGGGATCAAGACTTAAACATGAAATCCTTTCTCCTTCTTCTTTTTTATTTTTCTTTACTCTGGCATTGACCTGGAAAGATAGCACCCTCATCTGTATCTCCCAGGGCATTGCTAAGGGGGGTAAGCTTTCAGACTTCTGGATTTTTCATGATGCCAGGGATACCCTGGTCCATCCTGTGACCAATTTCTCTTCTCTTTCCAATGTCACTGCAAACTACAATCAACTCCTGTTAGAAGCATATACCCAAGTAGACACATTTATGTACCTAAATCTTAGTATGTTTGCACCCCCACTCTCCTCTGATTATGTAGATCAGATATGACCCACTCACTAAGAGATCTTCCCAGCTGCACTCACCTATATAAGGTATTTAGAATGACTTTTTATTTCAGGCTAGGAGATTCTCTTTCCATATGTGTTAAAAATCTGGCCCCTGGTTTAGGAGTAAATACAAATGAGAATATAATCAGAAACCTCTCCTTAACTCTTGGAGATATTGCAGATTCTTTGCTAAGACACTAGCTGCCCAAGCAAAGATCCTTAGACTCCCTGACCTAAATTGTTCTTGATAATAGGATTATCTTTTAGCTGAGCAAAGAGGTGTCTGTGCTATGGCCAAGACCACCTGCTGTATCTGGATTAGCGCTTCTGGGAAAGCTGAAACTCAGTTATATAAGATCACTAAGCAAGCCTCTTGGCTTGAAAGGGTGACTCCTTCAACGGGGTCTTTCTTTGATTGGTTTGGGTCTTGGGGACCTTGGCTCCAGAGTGCATTCCAAGCACTGGGAATGATCCTGCTTACAGTTATCATAAGAATTAGTGCATTGTATTCTCTCAGAAGTTTTAAATGCATGTTTGCAGCTGCTAACCACCAATCAAATGAGCTTCCTAAGCCTGGAATGTCAGTAAAGGAACAGAGCAAATGACTAAAATATTGTGAGCTGAAGATGTGTGACCTGTGAATACCACAGAAATTCAGGAAAAACCAGAACCAACAAAAGCTGTAAGAACTACAGAGCAGTAGCTGAGAGCAACACTGGTGCCTTAAATTTTGATCACATCTCATAGGCTGAGAGTTTCATCAAAAGAAGGGAATTGTTGAAAAAAGAAAAACAGGCCCCAAATGGAGTCACTTATGTTATGCCCTACCAAGACTTAATACCTAACTGCATTTCAGCCTTTCGCAGGAGTGGAATTTTAAAACAATCAGTCTGGAATTTCCTGATCAGCACTAGTGAGGTAATCAACAGGATAAGACCTCCAGCGCTTCCCCCTAGAGAAGGTGAGCTTGCCTGAGGCAATCCTTTCTTTTCTTTTGCTAGTAACCTCCTTGGCCCATTCTTTTTCTACTTAAAAGAGTCTCCCATTTCTCTACAACTTCTGAAATTACCATTCTATTTGTTAGATTGGATGCTGCCCAGTTCATAAGTCATTGAATAAAGCCAATTAGATCTTTACATTTACTCAGTTGAATTTTTGTCGTTTTAAAATTACTTATATGCTCCTGTAATTGGGGATGAGGTTTAGAATCTCTAGCTCAGTCCCTCCATCGTTGTAACACCTGGGATGCCAGTGTTTCCTTAACCTTCCTCAGACTATCCTCACACCCCACAGCCAGTCAATAGTCAAGTCCTTCTCTGTTTCTCCAAGGCCGTGGAATTGCCGCGGTAGGCTCGGGTTCCCGGCTCCCACCCCTCTCTATAGTGCTCTTCAGATAGTAGCCAGACTCACCTGAAACTGAACTCCGTTATGTCATGCTTCCACCTCCCCTTCGCCATCATCTCCAAACCTTGTCATCTTGCACTCTGTGTTCAAATATGCTCTCTCTTTCAATCATTCAACACAAAATTTATTGAGTCCTGACTTGGGAATAAGGCACAAATTACCACCTCTATCGTGAAGATTCCGCATTAACTCCATACCTTCCTCACTCTAACACAACTCCCATTCTAACTCTTCCCTACATATCCTTCAAGTCTCAGGTGAGTTTTTTGCTCTGAGGGCCCTTCTCTGAGTTAGGTATCCCTGTTGGGTGCTTCTTGGCATTCTCTTCATCCCCTATTTTTATATGTACATGCATTTCGTACTTACTAATACTCTCTAAGATGCTGTTTGTAGTTACGCTGTCGACCGGCTTCTTGTTCTTTTCCTCCCCCCTCCCCCCTTCCTCCTCCTCCTTCTAAGCCAGTACTAGAGTTGTATTGTGTTTTATTTTTTACACAACACATTCCCAACACCGCTTACATTATATTATTAGATCTTCACCAAAACCCTATGAGTAGGTAAGTGGGTATAATATCTCTATTTAACAGAAAAGAAATCTAGGAGTCGTGCTGGTTAATTGACTTTTCTAAAGCTACTGTGTTAGTTAGTATGGAAGTTAGATTTGTATCTTGCTTCTTAAGTTCATTCGATTTCACTACATCCTTTATTTGAAAAAAGTCCTGTTCATAAAGGGCCAGGCATATTGGAAGCCCTCAACATCTCAATATTCACAAAGTTAAGCAAAATGATGTCCTTTCTATTCCATCTCTTGTTCCTATAGGTGGAGTCTATAAGGTGCGGTACTAAGAGACAGATTATGAGTAACCAAAGCTGATACCGCCTTCCAAAGGTTTAATCAAAGGGTTAAAAAAGTGAAAAGACTTTTTAGAGCACAGGGAAGAAACCTTTTCCCAGTAAATCTGATGATATGCCTGTAATTAAGTCAAATAGGTTAAAGGCTTGTTATGCTAGCATTAACACGTAATTCATCCATTGAATTACAATGAGATTCATGTAAGGATTACACGTAAAATTCCATGTAATGAGATGTATTCATCATCAAAAGCTTTTTGCCCTTTAAGAAAATGTTACAATAATTATCCCATGAACGTGAAAAGTCAATAGAGGTGAAAATGCATGTCTTTTTATACCATCATTGTGATTGTATTTATATTGGCAAGGCCTAACCCTGCTGACATTTAACTTCCCAGGGAGAGAACCCCGGCTGCTGCCCTGTCCTCTCCTCTCGCCCTTTCCTCTTGGGCCATCCAAGAGATGCTCTTTGCTCTCATTCTCATCTCCTCTACTAGAGATACAGAAAGGAATGCCTTGTTTTTCAACTTACAGAACAGATAAGTTAGAATGTGATTACTCACTTTGCAAAAGAATTCACTAGAGACTTCCTTTAAAAACTCTCTTCCTTTTTTAAATTGCAGTATGAGGGCTCAGCATTATTTAGAATAGAGACTTTAAGGATGATTACATATTTAATGTTGATTAATCCAAAATTTGTGTGAACATATGTATTCTAGGTTTATGAGTGAAAAATATTATAACTCTTGAGGGTGCTTATATAGACTTTAGTGACAAAAGTCGAGGTGAGTTTGGAGAAAGCTACAAAACAGACAACCATTTCAAGAGCTCAGGCAATGGCTTTTTTACAGGCATTTAGACAAAATGCCTAAAATATTATAATCCAGCCATGAAAGTAAGTTTTTGCCCATGTGCCCAGACGTATAAAATGTTTACCTGAATGATACCCACAATGAATTCTTGATAAAGAGTTTTGCTCTCCATTGAACCTTCCAATATAATGCCATATATTGTTGAATTTTTAAAAATTCTGTTGTCTTTCACCCAAAGGAAAATGATAGTAAGGGGTAAGTATGGATATGATAAAACCAATATTTTAAAGGCCAAACTGAGTATCATATAGGTAAGTTATTGGCACTTCAACACTAGGTTCTTCTTTCATTTTAGCTACTGCATGAATCAGGTTTGTCTGGGGCCACTGATGTGGCCAGTGAATGAAGCAGCAGAAGTAAATGAGGGTACTTTATTTTCCTTGTGTTCATGAATGATTTTAGACAACATTTGTTCATTTAAGTGAAAAAATTTCAAATAATTTTGTGATAATATGCCAAATATCCTACAGAAGGAAAACAGCATTGAAAAAAACTCATTTTTTTAAAGTAAAAAAAATGCATTCATACTTTGTTTAGGACTTTTAATGTGATATTTAAAAGATGTTTCAGCCATAAAATATCCTTTACCTGTGGCTGGGTAGGAAAATACCTGTCACTCAGAAGCTCCTGCTTTTAGTCATCCTTAATAAAGAAGAACATCATTTGGAGTATTAGAATTCAATTTGATTTGTATCTTTAATGTATGTGCCATGTGATGTCTTAATTTTGTATGGGTCAGCAGGTGCTTTTTTACTGAGACTGCTATTATCTTAGGTAAATTCTCAATGTTCTTTCTTTATAGTCTAGTATCTTTTATGTAAAAGAGATAAAGCAAGTGTCTTTATAATACTTTTTTTTTTAGTACATGGAAACTGATGGAAGATTTTATATTCCTGAGAATCAAGATAGCCATTGCCTGAGCTCACAATGTCATCTCTAAGGACTGAAGGAGACTGACAGTCTCTTTTTGTTGTCATGGAAGCTCCTTGAAGAAGCCATAGTCACCAGTGTGCCTGTAACTATAATGCTAACTTTAATAGCTAGCAGATATTGTGAATAACCATTAGTGCTCTTTACTTTTAGACTAACTTTTTTTCTAATTAGTCTTTTTTATAGGAGAGAAAGAACCACTTATTTTTTAACAATAAAATCCTAGTCCAAAGTTTACTTTGTCCTCCATCACAATTTTGTCAACATTCACTTATTCATCCATCCGTATTTCATTTATTCATTCAATAAGTGTTTATTATTTTATGGCCATGTGTCAGACACTTTTCTTGGCCCAGTAAGATATATAAAAAATGAAAATGAATCACAATACCTGTTTTTATTTTACTTACAGTGTAAAAAGAGGCAATAAATGAGATGGTTAAATAATCATAATGCAAGATAAAAAATGCAATGACATCCATAAGAGAGATTTACAAAAAATGATATGGAGTCTTGGGGGTGGGTGAGAGTTTTCATCCTCTTTTCAGGGAATCAGGCAAAGCTTTGTGAAAAATTTGAAATGTGAACTAAGATGGTTGGATTTATATGAGTAGAAAGGAAAAGCACTTTCCAGTGGAATGGCGATTACAATGGCATGAAAACTGAAAATTGATATTGGCCTTGGTAAATAATGACACACAACAGGTCAGCTTGCCTATGTTGGCAAATACTAGGACTAAATGCCCTAAAGAGGTTGTAATTTATTTAGCAGGAAATGATGAATCATTGAAAGTTTTGAAGCATTATCCTGCCATAATCAGAGAAAGGAAGGAAGATTTATCTAGCAACCATTTTACAAAAGGGGGCCATTTGAAGTCATACTGTAATCTCACATAAGAGAACTTATGGGAGCCTTAACTATTGTGATAAAAAGTAGCAAATTAAAAGCAGGGATAGAAATGGCATGGTTGGTGACTTACTTGATGTGTGTAGGTTAAGGAGAAGTGTTGAGATTTAAATTTAAAAAGGTGGCAAGGTTTTGAGCCTGGGGCCCTAAGACAATAAAATTATCATTAACAAAAATTGTGAAATTAGAGGAGGGCTCTGAGGCTAAAGGAAAGATGATTAGTGGAATTTGAGTGTTTGTTAATTCATTTAGTCATTGAGAAATCTTTCTGAAGCACCTCCTGGACAGATACCCTTACGTGATTATTAAAAATGTGTCAGGAAATGAAATGGAAAAATGGCACTTTTGGATCTCTGACTGCCAAAACTTTTCTTGTTTTAATATTACATTTAGTACATTTTAGGAACTTTGCTTTGTTATGAGATTATATCTTTTTTTCTTTTGGTGTTAAGGTGATATTACATTAAGTGATAGTGATGCAACCAGGCAGCTTTTTTTAAAATTAATTTTTATATAATTTTAAAGCTGCAAGGTAGTACAGGGTTTCCAAATGCTTCTATAGTGTTAACATTTTATGTGCTACAATTGTCATGGTCTGTATTCCATCTTTGGGTTCCCTGACAATGTGATTTTTTTTTGAATTGCCTATAGTGAAATTCTTTCTTTGTGGCATATATTTCTATGCATTTTAACAAATATATAAAGTTGTATATTTACCATCATGATACCATAGTTCTATACAGGAAAGTTATATGGCACCCAAACCTCTCTCATGCTGCCCCTGTGTACTCAAACCTTCCTCCATTTTTAACCCCTCACTACCACTGATCTGATTTCTGTCCCTTTAGACTGCCTTTTCAACAATGTCATATGAATGGCATCAGAAAATATAAAGCCATTTGTTTTGGGCTTCTTTCAATTTTGAAAAATGTGTATAAGGTTTATCCCTGTTATTGCCTCGATCAATAGGTTCGTTCCTTTTTATTTCTGAATAGTATTCCATTGTATGAATATACCACCATTTTTAAATCCATTCTCTTGTTAAATGACATCTGAATTGTCTCTAGTTTTTGAATATTATGATTAAAGCTACTATAAATATTCACATATGGCTTTGTGTGACTATATTTTCAATTTACTTGGGTAATTATGTATATTGCTGGCTGTATAGTATTATACATTCTAATACTATCTATACTATCATTCAAATAGATGAGTAGTGATAAAATATTGTGGCTTTATTTCACATTTATCTAATGACTAATGAAATGAAGTATCTTTTCATAAGCTTATTTGCCTTCTGCATCTCTTCTTTGATGAAGTGTGTGTACATATATTGTAACCACTTAAAAAACTGCTTGTTTGTTTTCTTATCATTGAATTTTGAGAATTATTTGTATATTCTAGATGTAAGTCCTGTATCAGATATGTATTTTAAAAATATTTTGTCCCACTCTGTGGCTAGGATTTTTTTTTTTTTATTTCTTCAATTAGTTTTCAGAGAAAATGTTTAAAAATTTTACTAAGGTCTATTTATCAGTTTTCACTTTATGGCTGGTACTTTTGGTGTTATGTCTTAAAATTCTTTGCTCAACTTTAAGGTCACACAAATATTTTACTTTTTTTCCTAGAAGTTTGAGAAACACATTTTTCTCTAAGAAAATATAACAATGTTAAATATGTATTCACATAACAGGAATCTTCAAAACACAGAAAGAAAAACTGATATATATGAAAAGCAAAATAAACAAATCCACAATTATGCTTGGCGACATTAACACCCTTCTGAGTAATTGAAAAAGGAAGTAGACAGAAAATAGGAAGGATAGAGATGATACAAACAGCACTATCAATCAGTTTGACCTGATACTCATTTCTAGAACACTCCATCTAACAGCAGCAGAATACACATTCTTCTCAAGTGCACACGGAACATTCAGCAAGGTAGACCATATTCTAGGCTATAAAACAAACTTATAAAACATAGACGAATAAAAATCACACCAAGTGTGTGTTTGGGCCTATAGGAATTAAACTAAAAACCAATAAGAGAAAGTTATTTAAAAATATACAAATATTTGAAAATTAAACCATACACTTCTAAATAATGTGTGGGTTAAAGAGAGTATCTTTAAGGAAATAAAAAAATGATTTTAAATGATACAAAGAACAGATGTAGCAAACAAAATAACTCTTAGATACCATCTCACTTTTTTTTTTTACCCACTGTTTTTCTCTTTGTGCTTCAGTTTGGGTAATTTCTGTATTCCTAACTAAGTTTAATTATTTTTTACTTTCTATGTTGAGTCTACCTATCATCTCACTGGAGGAAGCATCCCTTAACTTTCTTACTGTGTTATACATGCTTAGCATTTATGTTTGATTCTTTCTCATACTTAATTGCTCTGCTAAAAATCTGATCTTGCATGCTGTTCACCTTTGCCATTAGATCCTTTAACATATTAATCATAGTTATTTAAAAATTTCCTTTCATATAGTTCTAACATCTGTATCATATCTGAATTCAAATGATTGCTTTATCTCTTGGGAGTTTTGTTTTTTCTTTGTTTGTTGGTTTAACTTGCCACTTGCCACTTCTGTTGAATGCCAGACGTTTTATGTAAAGACTGAAGTAGAAAGTTTTATACTTTGAGATGAGCATTTGTTGTTATTTTCTAGGCCATAAGCATAAGGTTAATATTACTCAAATCAGGATGTGGGTTCTTTCTGATTCTCTATGCCCCTGAGCTGAGACTGGTGCCTCCAAATCTCTTTCTCTTTTTTTTTTAATGGAAGATATTTTTTAATTGAGGTCCACTGGTCTTTAAGAAATCTTAAACTCTTTAAAATGTGGTGTAAAATTTTGTGTGATTGTGTGCAAATGAGTTTCTATAGCTTTTATAAATTCTTCAAAGTAGTCCATTTTTAAATGTTTGACAATAACATCTGCTTCATGACATTTAAAAATATTCATCTTACCCTCTTTATCACTACCTAATGCTATCAATAGCCCCAATCTCAAACTTAAATTGCTACCACAAGTTCTTTGCCAAATTCTAGTCAAAGTGAGAAATGGGGGTGGATTAGCAAATAATTAGGTCTGTGGAGCTACAATCACAAATTTCAGGAAGGGCTACTGAACTGTGTGTTAATTGCAAAACTAAACAAATTTGTAATCCCTATGCAATGTAAGAGCTACATGGGTCACTGCTATTTATCACTTGCTTGTTTGAAGGGTTTGTAGATGGAACTGATCCAAAAGCAACAGATAACTGATGATTGGTCCTGAAACTCTTTCAGAAATTAAAGGTAATGTTGTCCTTGGTGCCCTTGAGACACATCTCTATTTTTATAATTAAAGTCAATACAAAAAGTATCATTCCTCTTACCAAAACTGATATTGCAAAACTTACCAAAACTATTTACTCTATAGTGTGAGATGGATTCTAGAGTAAATAACTGAAATTTAGGAGAAAATATTTGCATTTTGTAAGTTGTTAACCACTTTCTGATTTGTTTTCTTTTGAGAAGTAGAAATTGTTACTTCTCTGTGAGCATTTTTACTTTTACCTTCAAATAATTTGCTGACAGCTGTTTTTAAGAAATGACACTAAGAAAAGGGAAGGATTATTTGGCTGTAACCCAATGGAATGTTTTTATTACTTGCTGGAGTGTTTTTATTAAGATATCAAAGTATGCCTCTGTTATGGGCTGAATTGTGTGTCTCCCAAAATTCATATGTTGAAGTTCTAATTCCACCAGTACCTCAGAATGGGATTCTATTTAGAGATAGGGACTTTAAAGAAGTAATTAAACTAAAATGAGGTCATATGGGTTGGCCATAAACCAATATGACTGCATTCATTATAAGAAGAGACAATTAGGACACAGACACACATAGAGGGAAGACCCTGTGTAGATACAGGGAGACAGTAGCCATCTGCAAGCAAAGGAGAGAAACCTCAGAAGAAATCAAAACTGCTTACACTTTGACCTTGGACTTTTAGCCTCCAGAATTTGGGGAAAATAATTTTCTGTTGCTTATCCCAGTCTGTGATATTTTGTTTTGGTAGCCTTAGAAAACTAATACAGCCTCCAATATCATCTTGCTGCCCTATTTCATTAACCCTCTTAAGAAGATTATAATCTTAAAAAGACATTAAGAATATTGTTAATACTGTGATAGTCAATATTCATTCTTCAGTTTATATTGTAAAATATGTGTCTTTTTATACATATTTTTTTATTGGCAACATTCATATAATTGTATATAAACACAGTGTATATAAACACCTGCACCATATCAAGTGATTAGTACATTCTGCTAAGATATGAAAACAAGATCCTAGCTTACACAAGATATTTTGAACCTAAAATTATTTAATCAGGTACATTGTTAAATATAGTGCCATATTTGTGACAATTTTATCAGATTTATGGAAAATAGATATTGTAGTATATACAGAGTAATAAAATGTTTCCAGCTTACGTATGTTGGAGATTCCTTTTTTTAATGAACTACATGTCATTGATTTACAAAATTCAACCACTAGAAAGACCTGGTGATGCAATAGGGTTCAGAGGCCAATATACTTTGATGACGGAGTGAACTGGCTCTGAGTCCTGGATCTTCTGCCATTTATATGACTTTTGGGCAGGTTAATGACTTCTAAACCTCAGTTTTCTCATCTGTATAGAGGGGATATTTTTATGTTTTAAAAATACTTTTATATATTTGTTTTATATTATAAAATACAAATAGAAAAAATAAAACATTATAGGATATTGTGAAGCTCAATTAGACTTAAGTCAAGAGTTGAGTGCTTGGATTAAGTGCTTAACAAATCATAGGTATTCAGTAAATATTAGCTCTCATCATCATCATCACCATCATCATCATTATCGGTAAATTAATAAATGATAAAAAAGTGTTAACCCAGAGGAAAATAGAGGAAAGTGTTAAAAATCGCTTTAGCTGCATAATTATCCAGAAATATCAGATTAAGTTTTTATAACCACAGCATTAAATTTGGTGCATTTAATTTTCATAGCCCAGTAGAGGACAATTAAGCTGTAAGGACATATTATTCAACTGAGATACTTGAACCAAGTTTTCATGGAAACTTTCTATTTCTTTTCTGGAAGAAGCAAATTGTTCATTATCTATGTAGATCTCTGTTGTAATAAAAATGGTCAGAGGTGAGTACTCTTAAAACATAACAGAGAAATAAAGTCTATAATATTAATTTATTCTATATATTACAGGGCAAAGTATAGTCAAGGCAATATATGCCATATTTATAATTAAATCCCTGGGTAGTTGGATATGAAAAGCTATAACCGAAAAGCTTTTTCTTTACAGTCAACCTAAGAGTGTATAAGCAGAATACTGTAGTTTCTGTTAAACAGGATGCTGTGAACCAAATACTATGAATAGTTTCTAAGGCAGGATAGTTAATTACATAAGAGATATTTACAAAAGAAAAACTCATGCCAGTATATTCTCTTCCCCACAGAAAAGGGCACAATCTAGGGGAATGCACATTGGACATTTAAATTTAACCCTTCCTTTACTTCTCTACCCAGGAATTTTTTGAATGGTAGAATTTAAGTATCACCAGTGGCAGAAATGGTGTTTCAATCTCAGCTCCTTTTCAAGCTGTGCCAACAAGATTATTGATCTCTGAGTCCAGTGTGGTGCTTGATGCCATGAAACACAGTCCTCCTGCTTAGTTTCCTCTCTGTAGAGAAATGATCCAAGAATAGGTTGACAAACTTTATATTTTTGAAGTAGTAATTCTGGCTGGGTCAGTACATTAGAAGTCTAGTATATTTTGCCTGTATTTACTGTCATGGTGCAAAGGACTTGTTCTGAATTTGGTAGACACCATTACTTAGATGAGGGCTTCCAGAAGGCTCCTCAGAACTGAGCTCTCAAAGGTTAAGAAGCCTGAGAGAAACAATTTAATTGAAAACTGGCAGTAAAAATATTGTCAACCTAGAGAAGGAATTAGATCAATTAAATATGAGAGAGCATTCATCATTCTGAACCAGTGTAAAACAGTTGAATTAATAGTATATATTCCTTTTAATACAATGCAATAGTTTTACCTTTGAAATCACAATGTGAAAGTTGCTTTGCTTACTAAGGTATTCTTATTCTTAGTTTTAAAAAGTGTTGGCCAAAGGTCCAGTGTGGCAGATGTATCTTAGGGTAACCCTCCATGTATTAGACCCTTGTATAATCCCCTTCCCTTGAGTGCACATGGAGCCTCTGACTTGCTTCTAACCCAACAGAATGTGACAAAGGAGATGGGCTGTTACTTCCTTGATTGAGTTACATTATGTAAGGTGATTTTAGTGATTAGAGTGGGAGAGATTCTCCAGATGGCATCAAAGTAGATAGCCATATTGTAAGAGGCCCGTTTTTTTTAGAAGTCCATGTGGTAGGAAACTTCAGGAATCCCCTAGGGGACCTAGAGCAGCCTCTGACAGACCACCAGGGAGAAGGTGAGGTTCTTAGCCAAAGAGCCACCAGAGAATGAATTTTGCCAACAACCTGAATTGAGCTTCTCCAGTCGATTCTTCAAGTAAGAACACCTGGTGAACAGCCTTGTGAGATCCTGAGCTAAGCTTTTCCTAGACTCCCAAACCACAGAATTGTTAAGATAATAAATAAATATTGTTTTAAGCCCCTAAATTCACAATAATTTATTATGTAGGAATACATACACTAAATAATAGCAAGTGGTAAATGAGAGAGTGTAACCCTAATTCAAAGTCGTTCTAGTACAAAAATTGCAGTTTAAATAATCAAAGTTTGCAATTTCACCATTCTCTCTTCTCTGTAAAGTTCCACTCCTTTTCCCTCATTCATGATATATAAATCAGAAAAATGGGTAGTGTTCCTATTTTAAGGACTTTTATAAAATGATATACAGAGAAACCATGAAACCAGCTATATGGATGGTCACAGACACACGGAAAAATGAAGTGTCCAAATATCTAAATTGATTTATTTACCTTTCAAAAGAATATTCTCAAAATGATTGGTTTCTGGTTGGAAAGAAAAATTGCACATAATTTTGAAAATTAGGTTTGTGTTATGTGACTATATCAAACTGGTGGAGCCCAGGTCACACACCTGCTTCCTAGCTGCAAGGGAGACTGGAACTTTCAAGTCTGACTCCTAAGTCAAGGAGGCAGAACTCATGATATGGAGCTTCTGTAAATATAGGAAGTCAGTTATGAATATGATGGATGTTTGCTGTGCAGTAGATTGGAAATCAAAGCACAAGCTAAATGTCAAATGTGGTAATTCAGGAAGGTTAATCTGAGATTATCATGCTGGACATACTTGTGTGATCAGATACAGGAGGCCAGTTGAGGAGCCCAGTTAGATAATTATGTAGTTATTTCAAGCACTAGATTAATCGGGCTTACTAGATTACTCAGAGAATGATGATGTTACACATTGAAATAAGAATGTCAAAGAAAGGAGAAGTTGGGGTGGGAAATATCTCATTTGGGCTCTACTGTAATCATGAGGGGCAGAGATTTTGCTTTTAATCTTTGAATCTCAAGAATCTAGTACAGAGGTGGCAGATGGTAGGTACTCATTAGGCACCTAAATAAATATTGCTGAATAGCAATATGGGAGGAAGCTGGAGACCATGGGAGGGAACAGCATTGGAAATAACAATTATTCATATGGGTCGATAAAACCTGGAAATTCTGGAGAATCTCTCAGAGGTAAAAAGTAAATGTCCAAGGAATGTATCTTTGGAGAGATGCACAGTTAGGTATAGGAGTAGGAAAAGAAGCCAACAGAACAGGCTCATAAGGAAGAGATCAAAGAAGCAGAGGGAGAACTTTTGAGTGATTTAATAGAATCTTTTGTACCTAAGAAAAGAAAAATTTTCAGACATAGGAGTTGGTAACCGTTGCTCATAGTGTTGCAATCAGAGAGGAAGACTTGAGAAATGTGCTTCAGTGAACCTGTTATTTTTTTAATTTTTTTCTTTAATTTAAACACCTACTAATGTCACTGAAAGTATGTAAAATTAGGGGAAAAAATCCGATGGTAAAGCACACACACCTACACACACATACACAAGAGCATGGTAGACTAGGACTGACTTGCATTTAATGAGCCTTAAACTTTTTTTCCCCTTCTAACTTCCCCATCCGTTAGTCTCAGAGCTTCCTGCAAGACACAAGTTAAATATTTCATTTCAACAGGGTGATCCTAAATCTAGAACTGTACTTGATGTTTAGAAGTTGCTGGGTTTTTTTGTAATTCCTAAGGAGTCTGTGACAAAATATGTGAAGTTTTAAGATCTCTGTTTACTAAGTGAGCATCCGTAGTTCAGGTGGCTAGATCAGAGGACACTCACCGTACTAGAGATTGCCAACAGAAGAACTGGAGCATAAAGATGTTAAATTCTCTATTTGATTTAGGTGCGAGACAGGAAAACCGAAAGCATGGAGGCATAAGCAGCTCTCTGCCCTGCACTCCCTCTCCCAAATACTCCAGAGAAGCTGATGGCTGTACTAGCTAGGGAGTGAAAGGAGAAGAGAATGAAGCAAGAGTTTGTATTTTGCCTATTTCTGTGATCCCAGGTGGATCTGAAAAAACATCATTGAGGAGAGGGAGGAGAGACTTCATTGCTCCCATCTGGAGCTCTGGGGAGCCGCGCCTCAGCAATGCCCTGGGATGTGACGTGGAAACAATGGACGAGAGATGCCTGTGGACTGTTGTAGAGCAGAGGTGGTGTGGCCTCAAAAGGATGTGGGAGAGGGCATCAGGCTTCTCTGTGCCCATGAGAAAGGAGTCTGAACTTAGCTGAAAGAGCAATAGAGAAAGCACGCTTGAGCAAATGTGAGTGTGCCCATGGGTGTGTGGAGGGTCTCAGTGCCCAGCAGGTCAGCTTGGAGCAGAGGAATCCAAGATGGGGATTAATTTAGAATGTGGCTACATGTCAAAGAGGCCACACCTAAGGCTCAGACTGGAGAATGAAGTCTGCCTAGGGCCAAAGTAAATCAAGGTTTGAGAAGTAGACTGAGAAGTCTCCCACCGTCTGTTCACATGACTCACCAGAGCGTATCATCAGTTCCATGGGGAAAAGGGTGAAGGTGAGGGGCACTGATGTGGATGAACTTTAAGGCCAAATGACTGAAAAGACACTGAATTTGATGAATCTGTTTGGAAGTGACTAGATTAAGTTTTCTGTATTAGACAGAAGAGGAGCTCAAACTTTAGAAAAATAAAGATATTTTTGGTAGATATCAGCTTGTTGACTGTAGGACCAGGAAATGCATACCTATCGAACACTGATTAGTGCCATCGACACACAATTCCCTATAGAACCTTTCATCTCTGGTATTTATGTGCAGTGTCACCAGTTCCTGCCTTAGGTATTTGCATACTCGCCAGAGGGCATAGCACTTAATCTGGACAGAATGGGGGTTAATAAGCTTTTGAATGGCCCAGACACTAAACTTCAGAGCCATAGAGGGGACAAAGCCACCAAGGTTAGGTGAGAAACTGGAAGCTCATTAGGAGGCTCAGGGGCTCTTGGAAATGAGCAACAGCTAAAATAAGTGCCAAGACATTCAGCAAAAGGCTGGTGGGATTCAGTATGCGAGCACATTGCTAAGGGGCAGTAAGTAGAGGCCCATTAGAAGGTGGACTTTCTGCACCTTCATCTCTTACCGAGACTTTTTATTCAGATCTAATTCCATGGGAAGAACTTTGGACCTTGGGTGAACTTCTGGAGAGAACAGTTTTTTGTTTTCTTTTAATTAATTGATTGATTGATTAAAAGAAAATAAAAACTGTTCTCTCCAGAAGTTCACCCCAAAATTAATTAATTAATTAAAAATATGGATTTTTTAAATGGACCCTCTCTTTCCTACATAGACAAAGAATAAATAAGGAAACGACTCACAGATACCTAAAATATACTCTTGCCGGTCAGCTGCGTCTGGGGAGGTCTCTCCCTGTACACCAGGTGAAAACTCAGACTGTACAGGGGAAGAAGGTTCTTGACTCTGAATGAGAAAGAATTCTTGAGCAGGTTGGAAAAGTGTAGGTAAGGAAGGAATTTATTAAAGTGAGAGCAGCAGGGAATGGTACCTACCTTGTAGGTGGCTGAGAACAAGCAAGTACAAAGGGAAAGACAAACTTCACTGAACATTTTCTTGGTATAGGGCAAATTCCCTTGCCATCTCTTAAAGCCGGGGTCACTTGGCGTCCTATGTCCACTTGGATCTGCACTGTGTGGGGGCTAGCCCCTCCCACCCCAGGATTTGGGGATTCGTGGGCATAGCAAGGAGTGAGATTATGTTCTGAGAATTTACCAAAGAAAGGAGATTTTCAGGGAGGCCCCTGCAGGTGCAGTTCTATCCGGGTCACCCAGGTGAAGGGAACTTACAGCCCGAATCTGAGCTCTCAGCAGCCCCTCCCCACTTAACAGGGGTAAAATGGAGACTTGGAGATAGAATGAAATTGCAAAAAGACAAAATGCAGTAGGCTGAGTAGTGAGAAAGATTTATTTATAGGTAGCACTTAAAAAGAGAAAAAGTGCAGGCATCCTCAGAGACAAGGCATGCTAAAAGAGTGGGGTTTCTGTCTTTTAAGCATTTTTCAAAGAACCAGAGGGTATAGACTTATAAAGTGGTCTCAAAATGCTTATCTCTGGTGAGAGACATTAAGTCTCTTCTATTATCAGTCCTCCAGGTAATTCTGCAAAATTAACACAAGAAATTGGTCAGTTCCTCTCCAGGATAGCAACTTCCCTCTGGGAGCATGTTAATCAAAACTGCCTGCCCTGCCCCCAAAGTGGTTTGAGTTATTGTCTGTTTGCTACAGAATATGTTAGGTATCTTACTTCCTAACTTCCTGGTTTTTTAAAGGGAATCTTAGCTTTAAGATGGAATCCTTCCTGTTCTTACTATATTGCTTATATCTCAGCATTTTTCATCATGGGCAGGAAAAGTTAACTATGATGCTTGTCCCAGGTCCCTGCCCTACATTAATGCTATGGCTAATGCTGAGTTTGTTGGATGCTTTCAAAAGCATTATTTCACTTAGTCCTTTTCTCTTTTTTCATACAGTAAGATGCACAAGTCTTAGTGTACAGCTTAATAGAGAAAGTCAATTTACGGGTATGAGGGAATACAACAAACATACCCTCGACTCTGAATGACGAAGAATTCTTGAGCAGGTTGGAAAAGTGTAGGTAAGGAAGGATTTTATTAAAGTAAGAGTAGCAGGGAATGGTACGTGGTTGTGTCAGGTAACCACTACACAAGGACTCATTAGTAGATCTAACCCAATGTTCAGTAATGCACACTGCTTCCTTTTTCCCCCGGATAAGAATAGGGCTGGGTTTATAGTCTGTGGTGCAGGTGAGCCTCTACCTAGTGAATAAGTGTCACCAGTTCTGGGATGGCTGAGTACCAAGTCCTGTCAGCAGCCAGCATTATCTTTTCCAGCCCTTCAAATGTCATGAAACTTTGGCGGTGCCCTTTCCACAGAAAGACACCCTCCAGGTTTTCTCCTGACTCTTCATTTGCCATATACCCTATCACAGCTCAAATTCTGTCATTTAATATTCCTGTGCTCCCCACTCTGGTCCCTTTCATGGTAGCTTCCCAGAGACAGTCAAGGAGCTCCGGAGTTGTTAGTAGTGCAGCTTTTCGTGATTATACTTCTAATGGAAACTTTTGGGCTAATCAATATGACAATTTATATTTGAGAAAATTATGGAAACTTTAATATTTGGCTTACATTATCTTCTGAAGGAACCCCAAGACCAAATAAAAGTCCCAGACATCCATCACATTTTTAGTCATGCCTTCTGTCAAGTTTGCACCTATCATCAATGAACCACAGAAACTCTTGCCTGCTCTTTCTCAACTATTAAAGTCTTTAAAGAAATGTGGAGGAAGGCCTTGAAGTTTCATTTATATATTAAGTAAAGAATAAAGTCTTCCTACTCTAGGTTCATTTTATTAGTAACGTTGAGTGGCAATAGCTTAAAAAATTATATCTTGGCTGTCAATTACAAATGAAGCTTAGCAAGAGGTTTTGTTTAAAAGTTGTACATTCCAATGTTAATATGGTCCTTCCTGGAAAAGCAGCTGCCTTTTATAGATTTTAAAGAGCAACTGAGTTTTATCAAAAGTTCCTCTTTCATGTTCTTCGATCGCTAAGCTATGTAAGTTAACCAAAAGATAACTAAGCATTAACCCATGTTGCCTTTTGTTTTTTATCTTCTTTTGAAATCCCATGAGTTTAGCTAAGTACATTAAATGGAGCATAAATCTTAATGTTGTTTTCATTAAGTCACATATTTGAAATATATATCCAAGACTATTTGATCAATTGTAAAATATTAGCTGCTGCACTGAAGATTTGTGACATGGATTTTAACAAGTGAACAAACATTTCAGGAGCACAGTGAAAATCACTGGCCGGGCAACATGGAAAAGTTATGACACTTGAGTTTCAGAACATTCGGAGAGTTTCTCCTCCACAGTATTTTCAGATACACATTGCACTTCACAGCATGAGCAAATTGGAAATAAAATTTAGAAATATTTTCTAATTTTCAGCTTTACCATTTTTATATTCTTGTGATGATTGCCTCTCAAAGTAAGTAAAAATTCCTTGGATAATTGTGAGAAATCCTATATTATACTGCCCCAGCAAGCATCCGTTTCTAGATTTATGGTCTCTATTCTTTTTCTGTATCATAAATATCATCTCCACTATTCCCTGTGTCCCACTTCTACTTTGTCATTTCCTGCTCCTGAGCTCTTTCTAGTACTATTCCTTCTGCCTTGAAATTTCCATCCCTCTCTATCAAAATCTCATTCATTCATTTATAATTGTTAAGTTCCTACCATGTGCTAGAAACTATGTTTAGTGTCTTTCAAACTTTTCATAATTTTATCTCTCCTTTGAAACTCTGCATCTCTTTCTTCATTTTAACAGTAAGAACACTTCATTTATATCTCTATTTGGTACATCACATGTGATCTCATGTTATGTTTATTGTCCCCTTTCCCAACTCTAGGAAATCAAATTACTAAGAACAGTAATTGTTTTACTGATCACTGTAAATGAAGTAGCATATAGCTGTATGCCTACATGTAATAGCTACTCAATAAACATTTCTTCAGTTACTATAGAAACTACTCCAACTATCAAATCGATCTGAGAGTGTCAACCTAATCTCTTACAAACATTTAGTGTATAAACTGACTTCTACATTGCACAGTGCTACTAAGACTTCTAAAAACTCACTTTGTGTTCAGCTTTCATAACTGATTTTCTTAACAAGTGATTAGGACATTTTATTTATGTAAAGACACTATGGAAAAGAGAATAATTACTAATGGGATGTTCATTTACATTTTTGAAACAGAAGTTAGGGCTTTTTGTTAAATTATCTAGTGTATATGTGTCACACAATTACTAAGGTTAAAATACTTTAATACAACTAAGAGGTTGTATTTTAACATTTTTAGATTTAGATTTATTTCAAGGAAGCCACTTTGCAAGAAGCTACCTTAAGAAGACAACTTAACATCTTCCATGATTTGAGTTCCAGGCCTTTGTTGTCTAATTCTTGCCTCCCTTCATGTACAGATGACAAAGCTCACCAAAAGCAATTCATCTAACAAAATATTAGTGTAATTATTTTATGGAGAGGGTGTCTTTAGCCATAGCAGCTCAGCCTCTGACTGCCTGGAACTCCAATAACTTGGAATAAGTCCCTTGACTCAAAAAAGATAGAATTTTTAAAAAGAGACAGTTGAAATTGCAGTGGAGGACAATTAACAGCATGGCAGAAAAGTCTAAGGGATTGTCAGAGCAACCTAAAAATAATTCCTGAGTGCCTACCATATCAGGAATATAGGTCAAAATTTAATGTTCAGAATTGTCCTATTTCTAAAATACATAATCTCTTTAGTAGCAGATTACGTTTAGAGAGATTTTAAGTTAGGAGGCTTTACAGGTCATGAATAGAAATTTTTGAAAATTGCTATTCTATAACAACCATGAATACAACTTATTAGAGTTTTGGGCATGGGTTTAGCCTTGCCAATGAGACATTTTGAGTAATTGTCCTTCAACATTGTCTCAGCATGCCTGTATCGTACGAAGTGGGCTCTAAGCCTTTTTTGATGTAAGTGATGGTCAGGTCTCTTTAGTTTTCCTCTGAGAATGGTCAAACTCATTCTCTATCCGTGCTGGTAGACACAGTCTCTCCAAGAACTAAGCCAGCCCACCCACTGTCTGTGACCCCAAGTCTGTCTCTGTCTCAGCCATTGGTTTGTGCTACTTAATCCTGTCTGAGTGGCTTTCCAGGAAGAGAAAACAATCTCTTTGTTCTAACAGCTCTGAAAAGACAATGTCACCTTATCAACAGGAGAAAAGGCTAGAACCTTTTCAAAGTGGACAATGTCAGTGAGACACTTACAAGCAAAATCTGTCCTAGGCAGAGTCCATTTTCTCCAAATAAAGATGCAATCTCAAGATATTACTTATAAACATTACTGAAAATATACCTCTTCAAATGTTTCAGAACAACTTACTATGCAAGCATTTAAATATGAAGACTGGATGACTGGGCATAATGCTTCCTAAGGGGACAACTATCATGCATTACTAGTGTTCACTATAGCAAAGAAAATGAGGGACACAGATTACAATCCAGAATTTACTTCCCTGGTAAGTAACTGAAATTCCACATAGTTTATGGATTCTTAATTCTGTTCTATATTTCAGAGCAGAATTTTGGTTTGTTAATAAGATTATAGCTGCAAGTATTATTATTTTGGAATGAAGTTAGATACTGGGGAGTATAAGGGTCTCTTAACCTCTAGAACTTGAATTAATTCATACTGTAAATTGGTGAAGTAAGAGAACATTTTGGATTAAAAAATAAATATCTTTGGCATGCTTCCAGATTTGAGGTTGATAGAGTTTAAGAAGAAGAAAATTACTGCTATAGCAAAGTAATAATTTGAAGTACTGCTTAGAATGGTGCTTGGTATATGGTAGGTAATCAATAAATATTTATTTAATGAATATTTGTTCATTCTGTTTGAACCCGATTGTTCTTCTCCCCTTCCTCTCTAAGAATGGCCGTCATTTCTTTCTCTGCCAAAAAATAGGTCTGTCACTAGTCCCAAAGAACAGTTATTAGAATTGAAACTTGAAAACAATAAAAAAAAGGACAACTCTTTTTGCTTCAAATATGTGATGGTTCATCTCATGTGTCAACTTGTCTGGACCACAGTTCCCAGATATTTGGTCAAATATTGTTCTGAATGCTTTTGTGAGGGTTTTTTTGCATGAGATTTATATTTAAGTCAGCAGATTTTAAGTAGATTACCATCCATAATGTGGGTGAACCTCATCCAATCAGCTGAAGGCTTGAACAGAGCAAAAGTTGTGCTTTACCCTAAATAAGAAGGAGTTCTTCAGCTGACTACCATTAGACTTCATTTGCAGCATCAGCTCTTCTTGGTTTCACAGCAGAGCGCCTTTGGGCCCTGGACTGCAATTCTTTCCTGAGCCAACAGCCTGCCAGCCTCCACCATTAGATTTTGAACTTGCCAAGGCTTCACAGTCGCTTGTGCCAATTCCTGAAAATAAGCCTCAATGTATACACACATCCCATTTCTTCTGTTTCACAGGAGAATCCTGACAATACAAAGGTAACAGATTCAAGGGTGGGATAAAATGTTTTAGGAAGCAGTAAGAATGATAAAAATGAGATTTATTTTGTGTCCATACCCCTCTCAGCTGAACTCATTATAGACCCTCTGAGTTTGGGAAGAGGGAAGAGAGTAAAGGTAGTATGGATACAGGAGAGTTAGTGTGGGAGGCTCAGTATCCTGCTCCTGCCCCTTCATGTAGACTTTTTTCCTGGTGTCATGCAGGAAGCATCATAGAAACCCCAACTGTCAGTCTGAGAGGACAGAGAACCTACATTTCACATGCTTTGGGAGGCACAGAGAGAAGACAACCACAGTATGACTGCAAATGTCATAGGGAAGAACCGGCAAGAAGGCGGCAAGAGGGATCCTTGAATTTCCTAGAGAGGCATGCAAGGCATTAGAAAATTTCTTAGGCATCCAAGCATGAAAGTTGAAAGGAAGACAGCAAATGTCTGCAAAAAGTTCTAATGCCAGCTCTGGCTTCCTCAGAAAAGTGCAGAGAGAATAGATATCAAATAGAGTCTGTTAAAGACCTGACTATACTTCTCCAACTGGCAGAGCCTTGGATGTGCATGTAAGCAGAATTGGTATCTAAAATTTGCTTGGATCCATGTTAGCAAGACTTTCCACCACCTGAACCAAAGAGCGGAGGTACCCTCTTTCTCACAGCAGAAGAGTGAAGACAGAAATGGTGCTTGCCTGTGTCCAAGGATTGTGTTCAGTTCCTTACATGACCTGTGCTGAATGGGCAAACCTTTCGTTGGTCTCAGATCAGTGCTCAGGGTTTTGGACAATCAGGGAGTTGATGTGGACAATCAGAGAGGGATAACCCCTCACACCTGGGCAAATTGGAGAGAGAAGGAACCAGATGAAGCTACCTCAGTGAGCAAAGAAAATATGAGAAAACATACCTTTGCAACAAGGAAAAATCTTCATGAAAGTAAAACCTCACATGATCAAAATGTGGACTTTCTTAGCTGCAAGTAGCTGCAACGGTTGGATTAAGAGTCTGCTTTTCTACAGAGAAGCTTCCCCTTCAGCGTAGCTTAGATACTGTTAAATAGCACATGACTCAATTTCTCATTTTTGCTTCTTATGAGCTGGGACAATGACTCAACTATTTTAGACTTGAGTATCACTCATTTCATAATTGAACAATTCCTCTTTGGGTGCCTCAGACTTTTTAAATGCATCTTTTCTCTCCTATTATTATTTTTTTGTGTGTGGTGGGGTAAGGAGTGGAAACTCTTAAGCTGTTTCCCCATTTTGTGGTTATTTGCTGCTCCAGAATCTTTTTGAAATAGATAAGGATACAAAACACAAAATATAATATTAGAAAAAGGTTTTAAAATATTTTTATATGTAGAAAAATGGTTCTCATTTCCAAGTCATTTTAAGTCCTGTATTGAAATAGGCTAAAGTCAAAAAAGAAGTGTCACAAATCTGTAGAGAACTGAGGTTCCTGACATAGCTTGACGCGTAAATGGTGTGGTGGACATGTGGGCAAAAGTTAATGGGGCTTTCCTTCCTAGGTACATCTTTAGAAGACTCAGGTAAACTGAGGCATATATTGGGTTGATTGGCTATTTTATTTAGAGCAGCAGGTTTCAAACTTATTTGACAAAGGAATCATTCTTGGAAAACAAAGCAAACTGCAAATACATAAAACTCATGAAAATGGAGATTTCTTACTCAAGAGCGGAAGCTTGGTGTCTCTCCTGCTCAGCTTTCTCTGATCTTGCAGGTGGTCCCCTTGTGGTATTTCAAGGTACCCAGGGCTCTAATGGTACCAGTGACAGAGGGCGTTCCTGGAGGCTACGACTCGATGGGAAACCATATAGGGAAAAAGTAGCTCTGCGGAATTTTCTTCTTGGTGCTGGAACTGAGATTCAGTTGTATAACTGGTACCCAGATAAAATAACCCACGTCTTCAGAAAAAAAATGGTAAAGCTTTACAGAATCATTTTTATTTGAAAGCAACTTACCTCTTCCTTACCTTAAAAGACATCCCTAGTGCAGTACAAACCAGTAGGGTTGTGTACTTTCACAGTAAGTAGGATGAGAGAATTTTTTACCAGACACTGTGCCTTACCCTGTCCTCTGATGTATTCTTCAGAAAGTGAACTTGAGTACATCAAGGCACTTACAGCTTCTCTGTGCATCAAAGCCCATATGGAGAAACTTTACCCAGGGTGATATTTGCTTTGTATCAGTCTGGGGAATTTTCAGTGTTTACATTTGTACTGTTTAACCGTACTAGAAAAAAAAAAGGATTCATTTTCTGTTAATATGCATTGCTTTAAGCACTGCAACAGAATGATCACAGTCAAATTGTTTTATAATCAGTAACACACCATTTGGGAATCAGTAACCTACTGTTAATAAATTGTGTACAACTATCCTCTGCAGATGCAATAATGCTTTGGAGTTAGTATACACTATAGTTCTTGTTTTAACTAAGTTGTACATTAAGGAGATAGGCTAGTTTAGTACTTAATGATGAATTATGTGTGTTGATTAGTGATCTGAAATCTGTATGAGTCTTCTATATATTTTTCATCAATGCTGTGGCTAAAATGTATTCCACAGATAAAAGTCATGAGACTTGAAAGAAAAGTGAAGACTGATAATCTTCTGAGAAAAGAATGAGGTCATTAGTAAGTATGTTGCTTAGCTGCCTAGTGAATCCTTGATTTGCTTTTTTGATTACTATTGACTGATAGGGTGATATTTGAAAAAACTGACATGTACGATTGGGTGAATATTGGTAATAATACTAGGCAAGTACTTTTTAGTTACATTTTTACAGAGTCAGACACATCCTGTGCCATTAGAGTCAGGAACCTCCAATAGCTTCTTAAATTCTGATTCAGTTAGAACTTCAGACTTTTCATTAACCAATCACAGAACAGAGTTCTAGAACTGGACTATTACCTTAACTATCCTTTTGCTATATATAGACCATCACCTGCCATAAGTAAAATCCTATGCTTCTTTTCATCAGTTGAACAAGGGAGTGGCATGCAGATGGCAGGACAGTGCTGCAGGATTGATGAAAGAAACAACCCTAAGTCCCATGTACACTAAAGCAAGGTAGTAAAAATAGAAGAAGAAATTCTAGGGAAATTTTGGTGTGTGAGAGGTCGTATTTCTACACTGGTGAAGAAAATTGCTCTCAGAGAATCTTGTTACTAAGTGCTGGGTTGACTTTGGATTTAAAGTAAGGGCAGAACTAGAAAATAAGAAAAGGTTGGTAACCTGCTTCATTATTGGTGAGGAGAACTTAGCCTAAGGTTAATGTATTTAACATTAAATATGTATACATATATGCATTCATACATATGTGTATGCATGCATTGTACATGGAGGATATATGTGTGTGTACATATGGCATAAATATGTAAGTTAGTCTGGAAATACAAGTGAGTGGAGTGAAGAAGGCAGTCAAGACACCTCATTTGGTTGGTCTTGAAGGGGAAGAAGATAACTGGACAGAAATGTGGAGCGCAGAGGGACCTCTAGCAAAGTTTATCTGAAACTGGGTGAAGCTGGGTTTGGTACCTTTCTTTTGTGCCCTACTAGATGCTCTTTGAGTCTCTGACCACTCAGGAGTTTCTCACATTTACAGTAGAGTCGATTTATGACTTGGGGTTAACTGACCTGGAAATATTCTAGGAACATGGCTTATTAGTAAGATCAGGCTTGGGAGATAAAAGTTGATTTGGGAACACTCACCTCCTAGAAATTACAAAAATGACAAAAAATATAGAAAGCCAAATTTTATCATAACAAATGTAAAATAACATTTATTTGGCACTGCCAGTTTGCAAAATTCTTTCATATATGTGATCTCATTTGAACCTTGCCTGTGGTTGCCATCACCATTGACATTACCATTGCTGTTAGTAGTCTCCTTATTAACTAGAAGGGAAAACTGAGGCTCAGACTTAGATTTGTCCAAGGACAATGATGAGTTCATCTTTGTAACCCCAGTGCTTAACATGGTGCCTGACTCATAGAAGACAATAAAAAATTGCTTATTAAAGGGAAGAATGTGATTGAAGTTCAAAAGCTCTGAAACTTCGACCAATTATTTCTGTATTATGTAAGATTATTTTGGTTGCAAGAAACAGAGTCAATATATATAGAGTCTAAGGTCATGAAAGTCATACATGTCTTTAAAAAATGAAAATAAAAACTGGAAGGCATTAGTAAACCAAGGCAGTATTTCTCTTTCTTTCCCTCTCTTTTTCTGTTGCTTTATTTTTAAGCACCACTTTCTCCAGACCATCTTTCTGTGCTCTTCAGGCCCATGGTGAAAAATACAGCTGTCTCATAACTCCCGAGTCTGTATGTTACATTTTAAGCCTGACTTCATCTCAATTCCAAATTCTTTTTGTTTGTTTTGATTGTGGTTGAAACTCTTTATCCACTTCTCCAAATTCTCCAAATTCCTCATTTCTTCAATTTCATTTCCAAATTCTAAGGGAAGGGATCTCAAATGGCTCAACCTAGGTAAAGTAATCAAGAGATTACTTCTGGAGTAATCAAGAGAGAGGAGGTAATGCCCTACAAACATGGCTACTGGAATCCCATTCCTTTAATCATGTGGCTGGGAGTAGTTCACAGAAAAGGAAGATGACATTGGCTTATAGGCCACGCGGATATTCCAAAGGTGTCCTTTACAGTTTCTTTTACCAAATCCCGTGTCCATTTCACTCCCCTAATGTGCACTGGTGCCACTATGAAGAATAATTTTTTGAGATAGAATATTCTTTGTAATTTTCTTTTCATGTTATTTTCAAATAGAGAAAAAACCTTAATAATTTTTGCAGAACAGAACATAGAAACTATCAGAAACGATAATGTTCTGTCTTCTGTAAGAATCTGACTTCCTTGTTCAGATTATGCTGTGTATCCTGGAGGTGGAGGAGACTGAGCAGCTTAAAAGAAGTCAAAGTAGAAAAAGCAAATGTATTATAATATTGGTCTGCAAACTACATTTCCTAGTCTTTGCCAATTGGCACTTAAGCTAAGTCATTCTTCAAAGACAAACCCAAACTATCCAGGTAAAAGAAGAGGATGAAATATGCTCCACTCAAACATTGAGCCAAGAGATTTCCAAGAACATTTATATTCTAGAATAGCTGTAGTGTAGATCATAAGGTGGAGGAGCAACAGATATGACTGGAAAGGTACACTGGAAAGGGGCCAGGACAACTAGCCTTTGGGTGACGTCCTGAGAACGTAAACTTTATTTCCTGGGCAGTGAAAGCCATTGCAGAGGTTGTAGGGTCATATTGATGTTTAAAACCTCACTCTGGTGAGAGAAACATTGGAACAGGACCAGAAATGAGGCAGAAAGAGCAGTTCGGAGACTGTTGCAGTTATGGATAGTTATGGAAAATAAAAATTTGAGTCAAAAGTTGTAGCAGAGGGAATGAAGAGGATAGGACTCAATAAGAGATAATAATAAAGATGTCAAGTCCGTAAGTGTTGTTGAGAATAAGAGAATTAGAAAAAAATGTTTGGCTTTGGTATACAGTGCTACCATTCATAGAAATAGAAAACCTGGAAGGAAGGTCAGATCTGGACATGAAGATAACATGATTATTTTCCTTGAATTCAATGAGTTCCAGATGTTTATGGAACATCCAAGTAGAACTGTCCAATAGCTATTTGGATGTATAAGTCTGGAGCTTAGGGAAGAAGTTGTAACTAGAGATGATTAATTTGGCACAGGGGGTTGAAAATCACACAGAATTTGGGGGATTTCACATTTAGTTTTTCGTGTATTTAATCTCCAATTGTAATGTAAATAGGATAAAAATTCAGTTGAAGTAGGAATTTATACAGCCATCATCAGATTCTTTGCCTTCAATAGTCTGTCTTTGTCAAAACAAATTTCTTTCTTTTATTGTTGAAGTTGAGCTTCATAAAACCTTCATCTCTAAGAACACATTTTCCAAGGGGCAGTTCCAAAGATAGAAAAGTGTATTGGATGGATACTATTCTGACCTAATATGGCATTTCAGAAATGTGTTTGCATTGCTGCATGTAATTTTTCGGTGGTGGTAATTTTATAAATTCTTTGAATGAGATAAAACTAGTTACTTTGTGCTCACAAGTCAACTTCCTCTTAATTGCTTTCCTGACTTTGATCAGGAAATAGGAACAATGTCCAATTGCAGAGAAAATCCTTTGTGTTGATTTTTTTATTCCATGAAAACTTTGAAGGTCTGTAGAATTTAAAGCTTCCTTCTTCTTCTAGTCTACCAGGACACCCCTAATACTTTATGCCAGCTCCACCTCCCTATACTGAGCCAACTAGTTGATTGCTTGGTTAGTTTAAAACCTTACTGTAGATCTGGCCTATTGCTAATTAATCTTGACACTATAGTGTCTTTCAGATTAAACTTCCTCCCAAGGTCTGCCTAAAGCAGGTGCTGCCCCTTCCTGCTGGCGCTACCCAATACACGTAGCTGGATATCATCCATTTATATCTTAACCAAAATGAAAACTGGAAGGGTGACAGTCTGGAAAGCAATTAATATGTAGAAAGGCAGAAGAAAATGGCCATCATTAGCCAGGTACAATCTAGAAAACACCTGGAGGTAGTTTGAAATAAATGAAACTGTATGACATGAAAGAAGAAGATAGCTTTAAATTCTACAGACTTTCTGGTGGTAGAACAAAGACCAGTAATTTAAAGCTTAAGAGACACAGATCCAGGTTTCATATAAAAAGAACTTCCTAACATTTAAAGGAATGGAATGAAAAGTTACAAAAAGTAAAAATGGTCAATCATTGCATAAATGCAGAGGATGTATATTTGTCTATCTACTGATTGAAAACCATATGCTGGTGTCAGGTGAACCTGTGTTGAAAGCTTACCTCCCCACTTCCTTAGTGTGTGGCCTCCTGCTGGACTGTCTACATTCTCTGAAGAGGGATGATGTCAGTACCTACCTCACCGGTCCGTGGGGAGAGATACGGGAGAAAATGTGTGCAAAATACCACTTATATAGCCAACACTCAGGACATGTTAGCTATTACTTGTTGTTTATTAACATTTTTATTTTTAATATTTCACTTTATTTTTCATTCTCTGTAAATTTGTTTCTAAACAGGTAGAAATACCTGCTAATTTCCCTGGTGACTTCTTTATTGACCTATGGATTATTTAAAACTCTGTTGTTTAATTTCCAAATATTTGTGGATTCCCAAATTTCTTTCTGTTGTTGATTTCTCACTTGACTCATTATAGTCAAAGAACATCCTTTGTATGATTTCAATGCCTTTAAATTTATTGAGATTTGTTATATGGCCTAGTTCATTCTTTGTAAATTTAACATAAGATAGAAGAGATCTAAATATTGCCCCAAATCTCCTTTTCTGCATTATTTCATTGAAAATGGATTTGTTGCCATTCTAATATTATTGCATTTCCTCTAACAATTTTTTGATCTGTATAATAGTAGTTTTAGAGAGTAATCAAAGCAATGTTCTCCTTCCCCCCTTCTGATTAGGGCCATCTTTGTCAACTCAGCTCGCACGCTGCTGGTCATCCTTGTCTGTTTTCAGAAAGCAGAGCACTGAATCTGTTACCAGGAGTTTATTGTCCGCACACTTTAAGTCATGATCTGAGAACAAATTCTGAACTTCAGTGCTATCCACACGTCCAGCTGGTCCCTTCTTGCTTTCCAAAGCCATGACCTTGTACAAGAACTGGAGATGAACACACCATTTGTGCTCCAGGCCACTCAGTTTTTCTACCTAGTGCTACAAAGTGTCCCTGGAAAGAGAGAGTACAGGCTTTTCTAGGAAGCGTGCGTACTCCAGCATAATGTGACAGAACTAGTCATGGTTCTTAAAAAGCTATGGTAAGAACTGGGGACTAATTTGGCATAGATGTATTTGCTTGATTTGTTTTATTTTATACTTTGTAAAATCTAAATTTCTACATGTGTTCAATAAGATACAATATAACTGTCATCAACATTTAAGCCATATGAAAAAAAGTATTGTATACATGATTATTTAATGTAACATCTGTTTCCAGATAGTGCTGTTTTATATATATATATATATATATATATATATATATAATATTTTTTATGTGTAGATTTTTGTATTGACATTTTGCTTTTCAATATGGAGCCATAAAAATAAGTCTAGTGATAAAGAACCAAACACAATAAATAAGTAAATAAAGGAGATAATCGTAGAATATGGGTTTAGATCACAGGCTTTGAATCTGGACAGATCTGTGTATTTCACTTCTCTGAGATTTAATTTCCTCATCTGTAAAATATAGGTAATAATTTTACCTGCTGCCAGGGTGTTTTATTGCAAACTTAAGGCAAAATTTTCAGGAAGAACTCACAGAATTCATTAGAAGTCTGCAGAATTGAGTTCAGAAATCAGGCTAGGACCAGGTTATGCTGGAGGGAGAAATACACCTGAGTCCTACATGGGAATAGGGTGCCCCTTCCGCCCTTTGAGATCTAAGATGCATTGGTTTCTCTGGTTATACACTTCAAATCTGGAGTTCCAGGCAGGAGCATCCAGTTGGCTGAAGCTTGGTTACATAGCCAAGCTGAGATATGTCAGGGTGAGTGTCTAGTCTTTTCAACTCACATCATATCCTCATGCATAGATAGTGGGCAGTTAAACAAACAAACAAATAATGGACAATGTCCTCCACACAGAGCACATAGAATGTCTGTAGATATTAAGTAATATAAGCAAAGTTCTTAATAGTGTACCTGGTACATACAAAGCGTTAGTTATGATTGCTCTCTCTTTCTCTTTCCTTTTCTCTGAGGAGCAGAACCACTAGGAGTGACATATAAGCTTCTGTACACTTAATAAATGGAGAGGAAAGAAAGCTATAACATCATGTGCAAAGCCCCAAAGCAACTGTATTTATATTTTGTTTAAAAAAATACTGAGCACATCTACTTGGCTATGATTGTTACACTGAAAATATATTTCCTTAAATAAACTTTTAGTAGTATAAAAATGGAGTCCTCCAAAGAAAATAAAGGTGTTTGATTTGTTTGGTGGATTTAAACTAAAATGTGAGTGCTCAAGAACAAGAATAGTAGAAGCACTGAGAGATCTGTGTTAAGATCATGGTTTTCTCCATGTTTTGGCTCTAAGGCAGCTGGCTGGGGACATATTGTCTAGAAATTACGGAGTTGCTTGAGGCACAGTAAATCTTCAAGATTTGAAACATTGTTCTTACACAAAAATCTGTACAACAATATGTATCACAATGTGGTTTACAAAATTAAAAACTGAAATAATTTAAATAACCATCAGTTGAACACTGTATTCCACTCTTAACATGGAATACAATGCAACCATAGTGTAATTATTGCTCTATTTCCCCCAAATATTGCCCTTGCTAAGATTACCAAAGCCGTCCGTCTTGTTAAGTCCAACAGACAGAGGTTTTCATCACTTGTTGGTTTTTAGTACTTATCCTGCCGTGGAAGGTCAGTACCCTGGGAAACAGAATAGAAAAGGAAGATTTGCACAGAGGGAGCTTAGCAGAGGGCACTCTCCTTGCAACCAACAGCAATGGAGAGTGCAGAAAGCAAGACTGGGCAGAGGGGAAGTTGGGCAGTGATGTGGTCTTAATAAAGGCTGCAGCCAGTCCTGAAGGGGAGCTCGGCTGACCTGCCCTTCAGAGCTGCCTTGAGCTGGGTGAGCGAGGGCCTTTCCTCTCACTAGTTACCTGGCCATCAGATGCTGGCCACCCTGGGAAGAGGGCATGACCTTGGGGGAAGTTCTCTTTAGTCGAGGGCAACTTGCCGAGACCTCTTTGCTGCCAACACTCCCCAGAGCTGGAGGAATGAGGGGTCTCATCTTGGAAGGATAATCTGATGACATACTATGTCATTTACCACCCCCACGTTGCTTCTTACCAGCTGCTGATATGACTGACCATTCCTACTTCTGCATTCTGTTCTCGTTTTCTGGGTTGCCACATCCTTTTGTTTTCTTCTTTCTTCCTTCCCCTCTGAGTGTCTTCCCTTCTTACATGAATTTCACAGAGATTTTCCTGGATCTTTATGTCTCCTCATGCTACTCAACATGACCTAACTCTTTCTCATGTCTTCAAATATTATGTGATGACTTCTAAATTTATAATCATAGCTCATATGTCTCAATTATTCCCAGAGATGTGTACCTAACCAACGATTCCTATTTCCTCTTGGATATCTCACTGTCCTTTCCAACTGAACTCCTGATCTTTAGTAATGACGCTCATCTAGTGTTCTCTGAATTGCTCATGCTAGATTCCAGGGAGTCACCCCTTAGCACCCTCCTCTGCATTATATCCTAATCACAGAATTACCTAGTTCTAGCAAATTGGACTAACAAAATACATCTCACATCTATTCTGTTTTTCTAATATATATATATTTCTATTGCTACCATCATCTTTTATCTGGACTGCTGCAATAACTTACTGGCCTCTCAGTGTCCATTTTTGCATCCCTCAAAATCATTCTTCATTCAGCAGCTAACATGGCCATTAAAGAATGCAGGTTTAAAACCCTGCAGTAATTTCCCTGTGCACTTAGGATCAAATCTAAAATTATTGCCATGACCTAAAAGCTCTTTGATGATACACTGGATTTTGTGTATTTCTCAAATGTGTTTTTCATATGCTATTCCTTCCCACTACCTGGAATATACTACCCCTGGACTTACTTATTACCTAACAATTATCTTCAAATTTCAAGAATCAATACACCACTTTTTCAGAGAAGTCCTTTCTTACTTCCCTGGTTAAGTTAGCTTTCCCTGATAGATGCATTTTTAGCATCTGTTCCTTCTCTCTCAGATACCTTATCAGAATTTTAAATATAGTACAAATTTTACTTCCTCTTCTTCATTTTAGACTGTTAATTTCATGAGAAAAAAGACTATGATTTTTAGTCTACCACTAGACTGTCAATGTCTGGAAATTATCTTAAGCATAGCAGTCCTTCAATAAATTTAAGTTGAGCATTTTATTAAATACACACACACACACATATCTATTACACACATATACACATATTGTCTTAGCCTGCTTGACTTAATACAGCAGAAACACCATAGATTGGGTGGCTTAACTAATAAACATGTGGGTCTGGAGGCTGGGAATTTCAAGAACAAGGTGTCGGGATTTGTGTCTGGTGCGGACCTGCTGCCTCGTTTATTGGCAATCGCCTTTTTTGCTGTGTGCTTCCATGGCAGAAAGAGCAAGAGGGCACCTTTCTAAGGGCACTATTCCTGTCCACAAGGGCTCTGCCCTCATGAATTCAATTCATGACCTCCCAAAGGTCCCACCTCCAAATACAATGACATTGGGTGTTAAAATTTCCACACGTGAATTTTGGGGAGGACACAAACATTCAGTCCATAACAAATGGGTACATATGAAACAGAAAACGAGTCTGGAAGATATGGCAGGATATCCTTGACTTCAATACATCAATCCTGAAACTTAAAAAATTGAATGGATACCAGTCAAACAGCATGCCAGGAGGGGCAGGGGACACTTCCTAGAGAGCTGAGACACCTAATTAGGTCCATTGCAGCTGTTCTGCCGCTTCTCAGGCCTAGCAAGCCCCATGGTAGGTGAGGGTACCAATGATCAATATGTGAAATGGCACAGGTTGGAAGCACTAAAATCTAGAGTTTTCTAGGTCTTTAATGCAGTCCTATGGGAAATTGAATACATTAAGCTGGAATACATATTGAAATTAGAATGATCTGAGTGTGTAAGTTAATTTTTTTAATGCAGATGAATCACAATTTTCAAGCAACTTGAGGTTCTTTTAGCGAATAAGCAACATTCTGTGCTAAGTGGGAGGCTGCCTTAATTGCTTCAATTTATCTGAGGGACTTGTCCCTGAAAAGCCTGTTGTCTTTGTAGTCTAGGCAGTTACCCTGGATGAGAGGCCATGTAGGTCTGTGAATTCATAAAATATCAAAAGCAGCTTCTAAAGCAGCATCATATATTGGTATATGAACTTGTACTTGTCCTTGAATGGGAAAGTCCAGTGAGCTTTCACTAAATTAGGATGCTACCTGCTTGATTTCTTCTTTTTCATGAATGTCCAGAGGAGTTGTGCATCAGGATGTTACCCTTCCCTATGGAGCACTTAGTCTGAGGTTTTCAGACTCAGTGTGGTACATGGAAAGGCTTAAATTATGAGACAAGAGACTGATGGACTTATGATGTGATTTAGAAGGGTGAATGGTGATTTAGTTCAAGCAGCTTTATAAAAATGTGTGATTCAGGAATCATTTTCACCAGCCCACAACCTTCTGGTCTGCTTTTCACTAGCTAGTTTATCCTGCTTCTATTCTAGTGAAAGTGATGTAATATATCCTGCCAAATGGGTACATCCTGTTACCAAATTACCTTGGTAAATTTCTTTTAGCATCCTTGACCAATTTTTTGCATGTTCATGCTAATTTGTTTTAGCTTTTAGGAGAGACCCAGTTTAGGTATGATTGATTCCAAGCCTATTTGTTTACCAATATTTCTGAGTCAGTACATTTGAACAGTAATTCAGAATCGTTGATTTTGCCACCTTCTCAGGAAACCTGGGGACTGTCAGGCTTTTAGTAGGTATTCAGTACATGCTTACTGATTAAGAAAGTTATGGAACAAGGATAATTGTTGGTCATGTGTGATGGTTAATTTTCTGTGTCAGTTTGGCTAGGCCATCGTACCTAGATATTTGGTCAAAAACCAGCCTAGATGTAGCTGTGAAGGGTTTTTTGTTTTAGAAAAGGTAAACATTTAAATCAGTAGACTGTGAGTAGAGCAGATTATTCTCCCCAATTTCGGCAGACCTCATCCTTGGGAAACAGACAGGTGCCCTAGGTAAGGGGGAGTTTTGCCCCTTGAGTGCCTTTGGGTTTGAGCTACTACATTTAGCTCTTCCCTGGGTCTCCAACCTGCTGGTCTGTCCTGCAGATTTTAGGCTTGCTAGCCCTCATACCTGCATGAGCCAATTCTTTGAAATAAATATTTCTCTATGTATATTTATATATTCTGTTTGTTCTGTTTCTCTGGAGAACCCTTCCCTGCTATACCACATGGCCCCTATTTTGTGATCTGGAACGTGAATAAGTGAATTACAGATACAAGTCAGGATTTTGGATGCCTTTTCACTTCTTTTCCTCTCACCATGGATTATACTAAGCTATGTTCCAAAATGTAATTTTTTCCTGTGCACTGATATTAACACATCAACTTTCTCCATTTCAGTGGAATTTGGTTCAGCAGGTGAGTTAAATAAAAACAAGTGCAACTGAATCTTGCTTAATAGAATATAAATAAATTATATTCCTAATTTGAAGACTTAAATGAAAAATTTTAAAGTTTCAAGTTCTGGGGTAAGTGTTTATAGTCACCATTCAACCAAGTGCTCCTAGAGAGTGTGTCTGATGATCTATTTTATATTCACTGAGACGGTGTTTGCCACGGCCAGCACTGGGCAGCTGACCAGGGGCCTTCCTTGTGAGCAGGGCAGGAATTCTGAAGGAATGATCTGTGCCCCGAGTGTGGGTACCATGAACTTAGTAATGAATAACACTCTTTGAACGTCTGGACAAGAAAGATGTCTCACTCCAGGAGGGATGTTTTCCTTTCTGTAACCAAACTGCATAGCTGATATTTGAAGCCTGACTTCACACTGCTCAGAGCTCTTCTTTGATCCAATACTGTTTAGTTAAATTGACTCTGATATGTTTGCAGATTGGAGTGGGGGTTAGGAAAATGTGGGAGCGAGGGTGTGAACCCATATGTTTCTCTTCAGCTGGGAATATGCCAATATTTTCCTCTTAGGACATAAGATTCTCTTTCCAGTTTTGATTGGTGGTAAAAAGAGGTTTTGATATACCTTTTGGCTCTAAATGGATTGGGGAGAATCCCAAAGAAGAGCCACAAAGGCAGGATACAGTTTGACAAGTGAAATATGGAAGGAGAGATGAAAGAAATGTCAGCCTGAAGGAGGGAACCTAGGAACAATTGACTGATGGTCTTCAAGTATGAAAGAAGAGGGCTGATTTCTTCTCCAAATATGCAAAGGATAAAATGAGAAAAGTGCCGAGCTAGAGCTTATTATGTTAATGCTGAACCTGCAAAGAAAAATCATGTCAGTTTATCGAACTAAAAAAAAAATCAGTAGGCATCATTTTCCAGGGTCTTGATTATGAGGTAATGATCCACATTTTTATCTCTTTTAGATGTTTTACACTAAAGAAAGGGTAATCTACAGCTTTTACTATACATTGCTATTTGTGGTAGATTATACTGTTAGTCAGTAAATATGTAGTTTTTTCTCCACCATTTACCCTCCACACCTCTGTGAAAGAGTATATTGCCCCCCACCTCCCCACATTGATTTTGGGCTTGCTTCTGGACTTGCTTGGAATGATGAAATGGGCATGAAAGTGAAAAGTGCCAGTTGTGAGTCTAGGTCTTCAAAGACATCACATGTTTCCACTTACCCATCTGGCAGCTTCTGACCCTCACCATGAAAAAAGCACTCCCCAGGTAGACATGCACCTCTAGCCTGGACCCAAACTGAGACAGGTGCTGCAGACCCAATTGACCCCAGCCTGAAGCAGAGCTGGCCTAGCTGCCCTGTAGATGCATGCATGAGAAATAAAGGCTCCTTGTGTATGCCACTGAAATTGTATCCTTTCTTGAACAGGTGTTGTACTTGTTCATTCACTAGTCTTTACTGAGTATTTACTATGCAACAAGCTCTGTGCTTGATCCACATGATACAACAGACCCAGTCTTCAAAACGCTTCTAGTCTACTGGTGGAGGCAGATCTGTACACAATGAGCCAGGTTCATCTAAGGCACCCTGAATCTTGTTACTGATGCTATGAGGGGTAAAAGTAGAGAGTCATGTGGGTTGGGAAATTGAAGAGATAATATCCAGCTTGGAGGGGGTGAAAGTATATCAGGAATGATTCCTAAAGAGGGATTGTTGGGTACATTGGTTGGAGATTCTGTGTACATTGGTTGGAGATTTTGTGTAAATTGCATTGATTTGTGCCTTTGCACGTCCACATGTGAGATACTTGCTCCCATATTGGGGATATATACTTGGGATTATGCGAACTAGTTGTTTAGAGTGAGGATCATATATAAGTATGCAGAGCATGAGATAATTTTCAAACAAAAATGCCATCAAATGCCCATTTACCCATTTCATCTGTATTCATATGAATACAACAACCATATTACACAAACTGGGATTTATAGTTCTTGAATGATGATAAGTATACAAACTAAATTTGTTGAATCTTTTTGCAAGCAAAAGTAGTCAATTCCAAGGATGTGATTCTTTTGTGTAAGAAGTCAAATTTCTCAGTACAGTAAAGTACTGGTACTGTCAGAGTCATCATCAAGGAAATTATATCTACAACATAAAATAGAATAAAGAGTCAGAAGAAAAAGCTTTGAGATCAAAATTCGGTTTTTGACATCTTGACAATGTGGGTTAGTTTGCAGGTTCGCTTTTAGTTAAAGGAGGAAGTCAAAGCTTTTAAACATATTATTTATTTATTTATATTCAAATGCAGAGTCACATCCTCTTAAGTTAAGAGCACAGGCTGTGGATTCAGGTTGCCTGGGATTGAATTCCATGTGCAGTTTTACCAGAAATGTGACCTTGGTAACTTCTAGTATCTCTAAGCCTCAGGATCTCTGTCTGTAAAATGCAGGTGGTAATAATGTCCCATAAGTTGTTGAGGGAATGCATATAAAATGCTTGGCACGATGTCTGGAGTGTGGAAAGATCCCAAGAATTGCTAGTTGCTGTTGCTATTATTGTTGTGATGGTAACTAACTTCCCTCCAGTAGATGAAGCTCAACATTTAAAAGACAGTAGCACTGAAGCATTTGTGAGTGTGAATATATGAGTATAAAACCCTGCGACTCTGAAACATGCATTCAAATTTTGGATAATTTTGACTTCAGTGGGCTCAAGGGACAAACTTTGAGTTCACCTGAGTTTTCCAGACTTTGGAAAGTAACATTAGAAGAGATTCTTGGGACAACAGACAGCGCAGAGAACCACATTCTCTGCCTTTAACCTCTGAGTCAGAGTTGATATAAAACATAAATCATATGAAGCATCTTGGACATGCACTATAGCTCAGGTCTCTCCTCCTCAACTATGTTCCTTTAAACCAAATCTGTAAGAAGTATTTGGGTAAATAACCTTTCTCTCTTTTTTTTTTTTTTGTTACTTTCCACATGTCAAAAATAGAGTATGGCCAAACTATTCTTTTCTACATTACTCATTTTAACCAGGGGCGCTCAGAAAAGTTTGGGAATGACTTTCAGAGAAACATTTTTAATTGTTTTTAATTTATCTAAAAACAGGCTAAAAAGTTTAATTAACAGGCTCCAAGTAATAGTTACACCATTTTTCCTCTGCTATCAGCTTTCAGTTTTATTTACGATGGGTGTCCCTTGGGTCTCCTTTGTGCCAAGGTCCACTATCACTAATATTTCTGTGATATGTGAATAAACCTAAATGTAAAGTTAGCACTTGCAATCAATGCAAATTAATGACTTTAAAAATTTTTTCAATCAGGAAAAGCAGCTTTGTAGTTGAAAATCCCATGCTGGCCCTAGAGTGGGAGTTTTTCCAGCCTCTGCTTAAATCCAAAAAAATACTGCAATCTTCTGGCACAGGCCCACTGTAATGCTTTAAAAACAATTTAGCAACTGTCATTGCTGTAATTACAGTAACTAATTACCATCCTTAGCAAACAAATAGCTTAACATAATACACAAGCCGAATCAATTTTGAAGAAATGCAAATTCCAAAAGCGAAAAAGGGCATTTTGGCAAACCTGAAAGAGGAGCAGGAAAATAATACACTTTGTTTTATCTGCACATAATTCCCAGGGAATATCATATCATAAATATTTGCATTCAGTTCTTATCAGGACATTTGCATTTGCTTCTTATCAGTGTGCAGACTGGACTCTGCCAGATAGAGAGAGGAGCGCCCCACCATGCACATATTTCTAATGAATCACGTCTCGGGCCCAGAGAATATTTTGGCTGGAACTTTATCACCCAGATGAAGAGGTCATTTTCTCTCCGAGTTGGTTCATCTTGGAATTGTCTTGAGATTTTGATGTGATTCACCCGACGCAGGATTTATTTATTTCTTTATTTTAGACAAACATTGGAGGCAGTTTATTACTGGCGCGTTTCCTCCAAAGGCAGCTGTTCAAAGGATACTTCTCCCCTTGCTTGCCACCCGCTTCCCACCTCTCCCCAACTTCTGCAAAAATGAAATCGTATGTAAATAACACTGATTCCAATTATTTCAAATTCCATAACAAGCACAGCCATCTTTATTATGTAGGAATCAATAGAGAGTAAAAGCAAGCCACAGAATAAATCAAGCCCTACTCGACCATCATTATCTTGAAATTTAGTGCCAAATCCTGTTGCAGTTCTCCGGAAGCACATTTGATTAGCAGCGGCTTCTTTAGTAAGAGGAGACAGCGTTGATGACCAGGAAGCCACCTTACTAATGAGACCATCAGATTCCCCTAACGATTCATCCAGATAAATCCATTTCTCATCTTATTATAAGTAACAGTGCATCTTACCCATGAGCACACATAAGGTCAATAAGCAAGCTGAGAGCAGCTTCTCTCACATGTGAACAATAATTTTGTCCTTTTTAACCCTTGAATCGTCTGACACAGCGCTCAGCTCTCACCGGTTTGCTGAGCCCGAACATAAAGCACTCAGTCTATTTTGTTTTGGAGAGAGAAGCAGGAATATTATTCATATTGATTGGATCCTTTCTGTTGGTCTTGGCTGTTTAATTAAACCAGATTTGTATTTTAGTGCTTTGGTACCATGAGGTTCAAATAGATATGGGTATTATATCCTTATGTAAAGCAAAGCCAGGTTGGTATACAAGAATCATGGCTGTGCATGGAAAGGGTTCTACAGGAGTGCTATTATTACACAATTTCCCCTGAAATGTTATCATCTACTTGATATTATTGCACAAATTCTGAGGTCAAACTTCAAAGTAAAACTCTGGATGGGATCAATTTGAGTACTAGGATTTCAATTTCCAATTATAAATTAAAATATAGGTATAATGGGAAAATTTGTCATTCGTAATAGTAAAAATGCATTTAATTGCACTTCATAGTGATTTTATTCATGAACATGGTCACTTAAACTTAATTTCACCTTTTGACCCAGTAGAATTTCATTTTGCTTTATTTGTTTAACACAAAAGCAAACTTGTGGTTTATTATGATTCAAATGATTGACACATTTCTGTTTGGATACAGAAAATGTTATTTAAAATCTCCTAAGAATGTAAACATCTCATGAAACTTTACTCCCATAATAGTAAGAGAATTTTTCTGCCATATTATTTGATTTAGTTATAATTTCTTAAAAATTCATAGCTTAAAAACATTTTTTTCTAAATAGGTCTGTTCACATAGGTTTTTTAATATTTTTATTTAACATAAATTATTGTGTTAAAAACATGCAGACACAGATGCTTCATTGATATTAAGAATTTAATATATTAAACATGATATTATTTTTAAAATAATTTTTCAAATTAAATATGAGTTGGAAAATTATGTACGAATGAAAGGCTACGACTATGTGGCATCTTAAAAGAAATTCATATGAAATTGTTCAAAAAACTTATTTGTTTTGCCTAACTTCAGCTCTTGTGTACATATTTACATTATGTATTGTGTCTAAATCAGGATGCATAATTTATTATATGTAAAATTATATAAAGTATCCTAAAAAAAACAGAGAGAGGAGAAAACACTAAAAACTATTTGTGGGATTCAGTAATTCATCTGGAAAGACATCATATCTATCTTTCATGTTTTATCATTGTTTTTCACTTTTTCTTTGAGGTGGGAAGAGTTTATAGTTAAGAGCCCATTATCAGGGTGAAGGATGCAGGAAATCCAAAATATTTATGTTTGTTCATGGCACACGGACAAAAGACAGTTCTCAGGAAAAGGGCTTTCTGATTAAGTGATTGAAAACACTCTGGTGTATTTTAATAGCTTCTCCTATCCAAGAGATAACATCATTTTCATCCTTATCGGTTTTCTGAAACTTATTTTAAACATTCTCCTGTGCTCTTCCAATTAGATACTCTGCTCTCTTGGCTTCCTGGGTCCTCATTGCAACTCATCTCATTTGTTTGCTTTCTCATTTTTGTCAGCAGGTTGGGTGTAAAAAGAGGCATTTAGCAGATAATTGAAGGGACATGCTTTCCAGAGTCAAATTCATCTGCGTGGCATTCAGCCACAGTCTCTCAGTGATAAAACATGGATGTATAAAACATCAATTTGAACTTTGCAAAAGCTTAAAATATTGATGATGGAATGAATGGCATTCCAGATGATAATCAAAGGGAATATGCTCATTTTTAAATGAGAATTCATAATGCCTAAACAGATAATATAAAATCAGATTAAGTACTCAGCTAAAATCTATTTAAGGGAAACATATGTATTTGTGAAGTAGTTTATTAATATCCAAACTTGCTCATTCCTCTGTTTTGAACACTTTTTCTCTCCAGATCTTTGTGTTGCCAGTACTTTCTCATCATTCTGGCTCAGCTGAAATGTCCCCTCTTTAGAGAAGTCTCTCCTGACCAGTCTAGGCAAAAGAGCTGCCCCCATTCCCACATACAGTCAATTCCTGGCTCCTATTTTATGTATTTTTATTTACTTCATGGCATTTGCTGCTGTCAATAGTTTATATATGGTTTATGTATGGATGACTTTATAGTTTGCACCTGACTCCTTGCTGATGAGGTCCGGAATTTTGTTATACTTGTTCGTTGTTGTAATAACAATGCCTGGGATAGCTCTTGGCACATATTGAGTCACTGTTAATTTTTTTAATTAAATAAATGAATTTATTGAAATCCAGGTACCGTGGTTTGCCCTTAAAAAGTAATTTCCACAAGCCAGGTACTAGTGATAAACCCATTTTTACAGATGTGAACATCTGAAACTTAGAGAGTTTATCAATGGCGCATGACTACCAGGCACTCAAGCTGGGGCTCAGTGTCAAGTCAGCTTGGGGCTTCAAAGCTCCTGTTCTTAATGACTCTATGTTTTTCTGTACATGATAATTCAAGTACCTCTTATTTCATCATATGAGTGCATGTTGTAGTACAACCTGGGACAGAGGAGATGTCATTGGGTATGGAGAACTTCTGAGAGAAAATGACAAGTGATCTTTTTGCTGCTTTGACAGAAGATGTATTGTTATTGGCCTTTGAGTTCCTTCTCTTTTGAGCGTTCAGACTTTCAGCAGCACAGGAAAACCCAGGTGACAGTTGTGACCAAAGAAGTCCTTTTCCCTTCTGCACAAAGAAGGAACATTGCAAATTTTCCTCTCAGGGAGGATAAGATAAAAGAGAACTAGAAGTGATATTATTCCTGAGGTATTCTGCAGACCAACAGACCAGACAGAGGATATGGATAAAGGTTTCCGAATGCAGATTACAAAACTGGCCTTGAAGAGAAGGGAAAATACACTCGTCGGAATGTCTGCTGAAGTCTCATTCTACAAAAGGCAGGGCATCTGATAAATTCTAGACTTGCTGACTGCTCAGAAAGATGAAGAAGCAAGGGAAGAAAACAATATTCTGGACCAAATTATGAAAGACCTGTTTTGTGATAGAGACGTGATAAGAACCTTTGTAGGAAGTAGTCAAATCATTTGAGATATTAAAAAAAAGTCATAGGAGACACACTGTATCTTAGACTTTAGGAAATACATTGCTTAGAGTTTGTGACAAGAGCAAGCCTCATTCCATTGAAGTCAAAAGTTCATGTGACTCAAGGATTCTTTGAACAGTAGAATTTCTTTTCTACTGCATTTTAGTTTAACCTAAAGTTAGCAATGCAGCCAAAAACAAGCCCTCTGATGACATAATGGAAGGGTATCCACAGAAATGGATGGAGGGAGGCATCAGCCGGATACACACAGAGAGGGAAGTGGGTCTATAGAAGAATATCAGGAAGGTCAAGGTCCAGGGTAAAATCTAAGTTTCAGTAACAGTGGAATATAAACCAAAGGGCTTACTGCTCTCTGGAGAGCAAGGAGAATAAGAAACAGATGAATGGACCCCTATGTGCTACAGCAGATGCATGCCCAAAGTAACAGCAAATTATTTAGACCCTTCTTTGATTATGTTCACCAGCAAGGAAGGTCATCCTCAAGCTCGACAAGTCAGAACAAGGATCATTAAGAGGAGACAGAGCCCAGGTTAGATGAAGAAATAAATTGTAAAGAAACATCTACCAGCTTTACATGAGTAAAGGCTCAGAAGAATTAAATTGTCAGGTACTGGAAGATCGTGCAGAGAATGCCACAGTTACTCTAGGTCCTCTAGGAAATTACCGTGACTGAGAGACTTACCCAGCCACTGCTTTTAAAAAGGGACAAATGGTGGAATTTCTAAAGCTACATTGTTCAACAAAATACCATCAAACCTTGGCAATGTCTTTGAAATAAATGATCAGACATGTGGTTTATTAACAGTTTTTATTTTTAAGCATTATATTAGGAGAAAATATTGGCTCACTGACACTGTTCAATTAATTCCCTTTTAAAATGAGGTCCCTGGAGTGATAGAGAGAAATGGCACAGTAACGGTCTATCTTTGATTTTATAGGCATTGATTGGATAAAATAATACATGGAATTCTGGAAAGATGATGAAGGTGACTCAGGCAGATTTGTCCTAATGGTACTTTATCCTTTGGTTTTGAAATTTTGATTAAATGAGTGGTTTTGACAGATCTACTGCATTTTAGTTTAACCACAGTTAAAATTTGTGTTCACTAGCTGTGCAGATGGCTCACCGGTGAGTAGGATGGCCGATGTGTTGGGGAGGGATGGTCAGGCTGCTCAGTTGTTCACCTCTCAGCTGCTGTGTTTTGGTGTGTGGCCTTGTCTCCTCCATACCTTTGTGCCTTTAAGACTCTTGGACACAGTTTGCTCCAGAGGTGACTCTAGATAGTAGAGCCAAATCAGCCAGAATGCAGGAATGTGTGAACACATTTTTTTTTCTTTGTTCCACAATGAATTTTATTTAGGAAAGCAACATAGTCACAGGGGTTTCAGAGTGCAGCAAAGTGTAAAGACAGATACAGGAGACAGTTGGGATTCGCTGGCTGGCCCCTGCCTCTGGACACTGTGGAGCTTGCTCTAACTGACTCGGTCTGCTTTGGCATTGGGAAGTTCAGAATGAGTGTGTGGCTGCCTGGTGGCGATATCAGCAGGCATCCTGTGGACTAGCATTTTATGCTGGGTTTCATCTCCACTGTTCATTCATTCATTCAAAAAATCAGGGGGATGTACCCCAAGAAGTGGCTTGCTGGCTTTTTGGTGCCTTTCAGTCTATTGACTGGAACAGTAGAATTTTGTTTGAATCATTGTTAGCTGCTAAGTATATGCTTATCATTCTTTTTCCCATGCTTCCATCCCTCCCTGTACCTGATGCTGTTGGTGCTCCACTAAGTGCCGTTCCTTGGGCTGGTGCCTCCTTCCCCCACATGAGCTCATAGCTGCTCCTTCCTCCAGAGTATTGCTCTCTGCTGGGAGAAGACCCCGTCCAGCGGTGGCCCACAGCCAGGGGCCGACTGATACCAGAGTGCGTCAAACAGACCCCTGGCCTCCAGGTGGAACCGCTCGGCGCTGTAATTCCCTCTGTAGAGCTCTGGGTGGGATCAGGCTGAAGCTAGTCTCCGACAGGACCCCCTGGGATTAGCTGCAGCCCTCGTCCTGGGCTGCCTCCCTCCCTCCTTTCTCCCGGGAGCACTCCCTCAGAAATCACCTGCACAAGAATTTCTGTCTCAGCTTCTGCCTCCTCGGAACCCAACATAAGACATGCCCTCTTTCTCTTTCTGTCATTTTCCTTTTTTCTTTCTCTTTTCCTCTTGCATCATAGCAGGTAAGATTAAGCCAGGATGACAACACTGTGTAGTCCTGTTTGCGACCTGAAAGTAAATTTCAAACTTTTTAACAGGCATTTGGGTCAGTTAGCACTGTTTCTGGCTTTGGTTTCAAGACTCTTTCTTCAGAACCACCTGGGAGGCTAATTTAGGTGCAGATTCTTGGGCCCCTCCTTCAGACTTGCGGAATCAGTCTCTGGGGTGAGGCCCTGGAACCTGTAGTTTATCAGATTCCCCAGGTGCTTCTATGTGCTTAAGAATTTGAAAACCCTTGAGGCAGAACATAGTTTTAGTGCTGCCAAAGTTGTGGATTTGATCCACTTGGAGGTCCCTTAACTGAGCATAAAAACATCTAATATAAACAAAAGTTTTCCAAGTCCATGAATTGTACTCAAACCTTGCCAAGCTTCTTGATAACATATATTCCTAAAATCTACTCGCATGTGTATAGTGCATTTATTTGTTCAAGCTCAGTGTCACCTCAACTTCGGGGGAAAGGTAAGCACATCAAAGCGCCAATTATGGAGCTTCTTCGTGTACTATGGTTTTTACATTTAACACAGATACTCTTCATCTTGACACAAATATCCATTGCTTCCCTGGGGTAGGAGGTTAGTTACTGGCTTTTCTGCTGCGGTTACTTTTGTGACAGATGGTGCAACTGCTGAATACAGCTAAACTATGGTAGTCAGTGTCACTGACAAGGAGGCAGTAGGCAAGCTGAACACCTTCAATCTAGTAAGGTGCACAAATCACTAGACTAACGTTAACCTAGTTAATGTTATGGAGACACAGTGGGTGGGCACTTGCCCACACCTCTGGTATTTGCAGGCAGAGGTTAGGTGCGGAGCTCCAGCCTCTGCCTTGGAAGGTGTTTCCATCCAGCGATGATACGCAGGGGGCAAGCTGCCCGGCCCGGCATTCCCTTACAGATCTTGGTGGGAAGGAAGAACCACAATGTATCCTATAGGGACAATGTTTATTATCTCTAACTAAACTACAATTTCTGACCACCAGGCACTTACCACTCCTCCACCAGGCCAGTTGCAAAGTCTGGACCATCACATCAGGCAACCCAGCAGGTATGTGATTCCATGTGCCCTCGTGGCTTTGCCTGCACCATGGTTTTTGAAGAGGCTCTTTTTTAAGCTGGTGAGACGTTACACTGGGGTCAGCATCATGCCCAGGTAAGACAATTAGACTGAGTTAGGCATCTCGGGTGAGTGCTAGCAGGTGGTGTACAGTGCAATCAAGATAATATTCCCAACAACAGGGTGGCTTTGGAAAATGAACAAATTTGCTCTTTCAGGAAAAATGCAAACAAATAAACAAAAGTATAAACATCTGGGCTCTCTAAACTCCAAAATTCATGGCTTCCAAGGGTGAGGAATTGTAAATATGAGAAGCTGAAGCAGGCTAATAATAATCTCTAGAGCTCTGCCCCCAATTCCCTGATGCCTCTCCACCTGCGAGAGCCCGCCAAGCCCGGCACAGTGGTCCTGCCATCTGTCACAGCCCGCTGGTAGCAGCCGGCCTTTTGCACAAATTTCTTATGGGAGGAGAAGTGTTGGCAGCTCTCAGGACCTTCTGAACCCACCTGAGGAGAGTTTGTAGAGACCCAAAAAAGAAAATCTTTTAAGAAAAGGAAAGACAGAAAAGTGAAAAAGATGTGCTTTCTGTCTTCCCTGGAGCTACTCCCTAATGGATCCTGACTTACTTCCAGGAAGCAAAGAAGAAGGAATGGAGATCACAAAGAAATGGGAATTGAAGTAGTGCCCTATGCCCTATGGTCTTATCAATTGCCATTTTTCCTTCTTACAAAAATATTTAAGCCAGGTGTCCAAGCAGATACAATTCTAGAAATGGATAATAGCTTCACTAACATATAGTTATGAAGACAACATCTAATATGGCTTGAAGAGAAAAATCGTATCTGTGTGAGTATGCATGTGTGAATATGTGTGTGTATATGCACATGTCTCTGTGTGTGTGTATGGCAGTGTTTTGCAGGTATGCATGTGGTTATGTGTGCACATGTGTTTGTGTATATGTGCATTTGTGTGTATGTCTAAGCATGAGTGTGTGCATATTCCAACAAAAACAAAAAATAGACATGTTTATTTAATCAGAAGAGCAATTAACCATCTATGATCCAGAGTTCTTTCTGCCTATATTTTGAATGGAAGTACAAACATTTTGTGAACTTTATATAAGATTTTTTTCCCTTATGGCCTGCCTCATCTCAGGGGGTCTCTATTACTGAGAGTTCAAACTCTGTAACTGGTATTCATGGTCCCAGGTTACCTCTCGAGTCTCCCTTTCCCTCCCACGTCTACACTCCAAAGCAATGAATGATTCACTGTCCCTGCACACACTATGCCTCTATGACATTGCTTATATTCTATTCCTTGCATAGGATACTTTTTATATTAGTTAGTGTAATGCTAGTGGTTTTAAAAATAAATCCCAAAGGTCAGTGGCTTAACAGAATACAAGTTTATGTTTTGCTTATGCAGCATTTATAGATGTAGATATCCTGGTTAGCAGGAGGAGAGTCACTTTCACTCAAATTGCACCGGTAAGAACCAGTCAAGGCACAGGGGCTGAGAAATGCCATTCCTGGAAGGGCACCTCCTTCCAAGTGACAGCCTTACAGTGGAAGTGGGGACACACATATTGGTAGAGAGCTGTCTTTCTAAAACTGACCTTCTGTCAAAGATGTCCCGTGATCTCCAATTGAAATTAATTGCTCCATCCTCTCTAATCCCAAAACTGTTATAATAAATATTATATTATCAATGTTAGGATCATTGGTTATTGCTATTACTTTGACTATCACTGTGACTTTTGTTCTTCATTACTATCATCACCTTCATCATCATCATTGTCTCGGAGTGTAGCACAAGGTGGGGAGTAATGGTCAAGAGCACACAGGTTTGGATCAGGTGGATTGGATTTGAGTTCTGGCTCCATGATTGGGCTGATTTAGTTAACCCTGGCAATTTAGTTAACCTATCAAAGGCTCTGGGTTGTTGTATCTGTATAATGGAGATGATAATATATATGTCCTAGGATTATTATAAAAATTACATAAAATCAGGCACTTTAAATACTTAACAAAAACCTGGCACATAGTAAGGGGCTATGAGACACTGAATAGCTATTAACTCTGTCTCCTCAGTAAATTATAAATTTACTCAAAGAAGACAATTTTTTGTAGATTTCCATCACCCATTACAGTGCCTGACACATAAAAAAGTCCAATAATGTTGAAGTGATTTATAGGAGATGATCTGGTCTTTGCAATGAAAGTATAAATAGAATCAAAACATTCATTTTCTCTATTTTTTATCTACACAGAATTAATAGCCATCTATTTTAATTGGCTTCTCACTTACCTCTAAAGCTGAAAAGCACAGGGAGAAGTGCTTTTACTTACTCCTCTGCCATGCAAAAACTTGATCTCTATTCCAAGGATCTTCTGGAAATGAGTTTCTAAGTTTCCTTAGTTGCCCATTCCAATTTGTTATCATCCAAAGCTGAGAAATTCTTAGGTGAGAGCACATCTCTCCTACATTTCTTAAGATCATTTCCTGCATGAAAACCTTTTAAATCAGGCTTTGGTTTCTGCTGTCCAGATTTAAAAAAAAAATCCTTTCATTTTTTCTGTAGGTGATGTATTTTTAAAAAATTTAAATACTGTTATCCTGTCTCCAGAACTCTCTTCTCCAGACATGGGTAAAAATGTCCTCACTTTCCATTTCAGAAACAATATCCCAAACTAGATTATAAGCTCTAATAAATGTCTGTCTAATATTCTTTATAGAAAGGATACCATCTCTCATTGTTAATCATGATGGTTTCTTTAACAAAGGAAGACTCACTCCAGTGAAGATATCCGGGTGTTCCAATCCAGAAGCAGAGGCATGAAGTGGATACCCACATATCCCCCAGGCTGTAAATTATGAAAAGAGACATTTTGCTCCTTTTTTTTGCCCAAGTAGACATAGGCCTGGCACATAGTAATGATATATATCTATTTTATTAGTTGAACAAATAAATGAATAATTTAATTAATAATGAATCAGCCAACCAGACTGGTTGGTGGGACAAGGTGGTGGTTGGCTTTATATAAATTGAAAGTCATTGTGTTTATTTTTTCCCTATCTTATTAAACAATTTGAGATTTTTCTTCTCCCAGCACATTGTCAAAACAAAATAGAATCATTCTTTATGTTTCACAAAAATTCTGTAGTTGACTTAATGTAATTTGGCAGTTGTAAAACTTTTCCAAGCATTCCAATTGTCTTTGTCCTCTAGGAACTTGGGGGCAGAGTGAAGCCTGAGCAGTCTGTGCTTCCTGCCTGCCTCCCCACGCTTTCCCCGCTCACACAATCCGCATATGTACGTCACCAGCAAGGAATCTAACAGGCACTTAGGATGGTGGGGATGGCAACAGTTCATGAAACACCCTGGAGAATGACAGGTTTATTAAACTAATAACCCAACTGTACTTCCAGATTGATATGGTATGGGCAGAAATTTTTCATGGTAACCCTTTAGAGGGATATCTATTTGTAGAATGCTTGCATGTACATTATCTCACTTGATTTTCACACTGACCTCTTTGGTGACTGAAGCTCAGAGGGACTGATTGACTTGCCTAGGATCATGAGAGTAGGAAATCACGGACATTGGCCTTACAGCCTGAGCTTATGATTCCAAATTAGAGCTGTTAAAGGATCTGCCTTTGCTGCTCCTAACAACCATGTTTCTGCTGGAAGTTAACTGAGTATTCAACTCTCCCCTATTTGCTGCACACGTAAAACTCACCCAAAGGAGTTGAATTCCCCACAAGCATTCCTTCTCTGATTCCCATTTTCAACAACTATTTATTAAGTACCTTTTATGTTTAAGGCTCTGCACTAAGAGGTAGGATACAATGTTGAATAGCATAGACATGGTCCTTGCCCTCTTAGGGCTCATAATCTTACAGGAGGTGAGGAGGTAGAGACATAAAATAAAAAATTCAGATTCTGCCCATGTACTGCAGAGTGGCAGCAGTGCCACCTTAAACCCATCCCAGAGAAGAAAGACATCTTAAAGGATGGGTTTTGGCTACCATGGGGGGTCTAGGCCTTAGAAACTGTGGTACTGTCATTTCAATTGCTAAGTAACTTGCTTCTGAGCTTTTTGTGTAATGAGAATAGTGTGTGTATGCTTACCATATTAAATTGATATATTTTAAGAGTAAACAACTAAGATTCTGTTTAGTGTCATAGTGTTAAGATAGGAAATGCACCAGAGGCTCTGGACGCATGCAGTAAGAGCTTGCATGGATTCGTTCACTGCTTTACTGCATGCAAGTTTCTGTTCGAAGTGTTTCTCAAGTAGCAACTTGCTTAATCTTCAGAACAACCATGTAAGATGAAAACTGTTATTATTCACATTTTTCTGACAGGCATACCGAAGGACAGAGAGGTAAAGCAATTTTCCCAAGGACCTCTGACCTCAGAGTGTATATACGAACCACTGCCTCATAGGAGAGACAGCCGAGTTGATCCTGAGAAGCTGGGGGATTCTCTGAGAAAGTGCCATGTAAATTATGCCTTAGCTTTCTTATCTGTAAAATGGGGAACTTCAACTGCATAGGGTTTCTCCCCACAGTAAATGAGATAATATATGAAAGTCATAATGTATCCTACACCTGGTCAATAAACTTAGCTAATATTAGTATTCTTATCATAATTATTATTGATAACCTAAGACAGGGAAATTGCTAATGAGTTAAGTCAAGCAAAGTGAAGTGAGGTGGTAAAGAGTGTTCTGAAAGAGGAAATGGCATGTGGGCAGGCCCAGAGGTGAAGGAAAGTATAAGATCAAATTCAGATATCTGGACTATATATTGTGACCTCTTTTGTAGCTGGCAATATTTTTTTATTGGCCGTATAAATGCCCTTGTCTTTGTCACTGGAGAGCATGCTGCCTGATATGACAAAAGCCACAAAAAGTTCGCGGTGTAGAATTGCCAGAGAGTTGATGTAAGTGTAGTTTCTACCTATGAGAGTGGTGACGATGATGACAAACGGACTTTACAGTTTATGTAACATCTCTACACACATTTCCTCATCTATATCTTCATCAGGACCTCTAAAGGTCATGGATATTAATATCAATATCAATTAGAGCAGCATAAAATAACTCGACTACCCCTGAGCTGCTCTCCTACACAGTAATGCTTCACTGTCTGAACTCCCCTGTCTCTTTGTAGCTATTATGTTGTTAGAGGGCAGACTTGTTTAAAAGCTACCACAGATTTCCAGCTTAACATGCCAGATTGACCACATGTGTTTATTTGCACTTTCCCTACAAACCTCATTTAATGGCAGGAAAGGCATAAACACACAAGAGAAAGATATTGTGAGAGGAGATGAAAGCAGATGAATCATGTCAAAAAAGTTGGAAGTTGGCAAGCAGTTAAGAAAATGGTAAGAGACTGTGTTCAACAGAAAGAGTTGACAGCTAAGTGTTTAGAGGGGTAGAGGGAAAGCCAAAAAGGGACAGTGTGCTTACTCGTTTTGTGTGACCCTGAAAGTCAGGAATTGAAAGTAATAAGGTACCTCTGAAGAAAGAGTAGAGGTATGAGTCCAGTCCTGGCTCGATTGCACACCTTTAAACGAGAGGAATAGATCCTTTGCATTCCCCACCCACCTCAAGCCAAAGACTGGAGGTTTAGTTTCTGGAGAGGATGCAACACAAAGGATCTGGTGTCCAAAACAGTAGACAAAGCAGAGGGAAGGGTAAGGTGCTACCTGGAAACACGGGGATTCAGTGGAGGTTTCATACTGAACGGAGAAGCTGCCATGCTCCTTTAACATTTTCACGTCCTGAGCATGGGAAATCTGTCTTTTCCTCCTCAGATGGGAGATGGAAGGACACCTCTATGAGGAAATCGACCCACTCAAGAGGAAAGGTTGACAAGAATGGACATCCAAGATTTCCCCCTAACTCCGGCAGTCTGGAGCATGTCCTCCACACAGTTTCCCTTGCTGAATCCCACCATTTGATACACCACCCCCCAAGGACACATATAAATTCAAACCACTGTTTTACTATTTTACTGAAGCTGGAATGGACTCAATAATTACCTGATTTTTGAGATAAGAGACTAACAAAAGACAGCAACCAAAACACACAGGAGAAAGGAAGCTAGAAGAGAAAGAGACCATACAGGGAGCTGAGGACATTTCAAAGAAACTATATTTATTTTCCCAAAAGAAGTAGGTGAAGATACTGCATACCTGAAATGAAACCAGGGTGCAATAAGTAAGAATGATTCATAGTATAAAACTTTTGGAAATTAAAAAATGTATGAAACAAATACTAAAAATTCAATAAAAAGGTTGAATGATATACTTGAACTAATCTTCCAGAAGAACAAAGGTAAAAAAACGTAGAAATAGAGGAGTTAAGCATAAGAAAATTAGAAGATCATCTAAGATCATGGAGATAACATCCAAGAAGTAGAATTTTCTGCAGAAGAAAACAAAGGACACAGTGGGGAAAAAATTATCAAAGAAATAGTACAAGGAAAATTTTCAGAACCAAAGGACAGTAATTATTAGATCTAAAGATCTTACCAAGTAAAAGTGTTCATCATGGCAGGGACCCATAAAAATACAAAATGTGCAATGCCATTCTACAACAGAGACAGAAAACAAATCCTATTGGATTCCAGAGAGAAACATACAAATATATAGGTCACATGGTCACATATAAAGAAAGGAGCAGGGACAGAAATGACTTCAGGTTTTTCAACAGCAGCCCTGGAAGTTCAATGACAAAATTCTGAAGGACAATAATTCTCAGTCTGGAAATCTATGCTCATCAAAATTGTCAATCAATTGTCAAGGTAGAATGAAAATACGTGTAGTCAAGCAAAGTCTCAAAAACTTAGCCCCTTAGTATGATTTCTTGTTTCTTTCTTCTTTAAAATTCCTTTATTCCAGCTTTATTGAGGTATAATTGACCAATAAAAATTGTCTGTATTTAAGGTGTACAGATAATGGTTTGATATACATATATAATGTGAAATGATTACCACAATCAAGTTAACTTCCATCACCCAGTTACCGTGTGTGCATGCATGTCTTTTGACCAACATCTCCCTATTTCCCCTACCCCCTAGCCCCTGGAAACGGCCATTGTACTCTCTGTTTGTATGAGTTCAACTTTTTTTTTCATATATATATATATATATATATATATATATTTTTTTTTTTTTAACCAAGGATGAGCTCACATTGGCACATAATATATATATATCAAAATCTGTAGTTTACATTAAAGTTCACTCTTGGTAGTATACATTCTATGGGTTTAGACATATGATGACATGTACCCATCGTTATATCATACAGCGTATTTTTACTATCCTAGAAATCCTCTGTGTTCTGCCCACTAATGGCAACAACTGATATTTTTGTTGTCTCCAGGTTTTTGCCTTTTCCAAAATGTCATACATTTGGAATCATACAGTATGTAGTCTTTTCAGATTTGCTTTTCCACTTAATAATATATATTTAAGTTTCCTCCATGTCTTTTCATTGCTTGACAGCTCATTTGTTTTCACATGGAATGATATTCCATTGTCTGGATGAACCGCAGGTTACTTATGCATTTACCTGTACAGGACATCTTGTTGTTTCCAAGTCCTGTCAATTATGAATAAAGCAGCTATAAACATCCACGAGCAGGTTTTTGTGTAGGCATACATTTTCAACTCCTTTGGGTAAATACCAAGGAGTAGAGTTTGACTTTTTAATGGACTATTATTCAGCCTTAAAAAAGAAAGAAATCCTAACTTTTGCTATAACATGGATGAACCTGGGAGACATTATGTTAAGTGAAATGAGCCAGACACACAGAGAGAAATATTGCATGGTCTTGCTTATATGTGGAACCTTAGGGAGCTAGTGAAGGATGTGTTATCACCAAGGCAATAAACCAAGAAAGAGGACAGGCTGGGGCCAGGTAAGCGGGATGCAAACCAAGAGAAGGAAGGGACTTCTCAGAAAGACAGCAAAGGAAGTCTCAGGGTAGCCATGGGGCAGCTGCCCTGGAGAATTATCATCCAGGCTGGCGTAGCCAAAGGGAGGCTCCAGGGCAACTGGCATAAATCCAGCATGTGGGCACAAGTCGGTGGTCAGCAGTGCTCAGAAGCAAAGAAGGCTACACCCTGGAACATTGTGAGAATGGCTCATATGTATTTTATTTAAAGGAAAAAAGGAAAAAGGATGATATCCATGCCTCACAGTTCTTTGTTTCAAACATTTTTTGTTTTGTTTTGTTTAACAAGAGAACATATGGAATGCTAACCAGGTGATTTAGAAAAGCTGTGTTTTATCCCTTTATGGAATGATTTTAAGTGAATGCTGCAATATTTCCAGAATGGCACCATCACTATAATCTTCAAGAAAGACTAAAAGAGGCTATGACCACCACACTCAGGTAAAACACATTTCAAATGATACGTTCAAATAATGAACTCAAAAGCAACTCCAAGCCTTATTACATGATTGTAGTTGGTGTTATTGCCATCAAAGGGGGAACTTAATGCCTAATTCTTGGGACAATTTGTTGAGGATTCAGAACTATGACTCTCTATTTGGACATGAGTGAGTAAGCTTGTAGTGTGAATGTAACCCGAATACAAACCCATTGCATAGACTCTTCATAAAGTAGCATGCAGAGAAACAGATGCAGCAAATGAAAGACTGCCTTTTTACTCGTATCGTCCACATATCAAAGGCACTCAATTCATAGTGCACGCCACATATTTTATCTCTCTTTCCCCTAACTCTGCATCTCTGGAACTTTTCAAATACCAAACCTTTAAAATTCTCCCCAAATCCCAGAGAGGAAGCTTCTCTGTATTATCCCTGGTTACTTTTCTTCCTTAACTCTTTATACTGTAGATCAACTTGATTCCCTTGGTTTTATTCCCTGTTTATGCTTTCTATAACAAAGGAGAGTTCAGTAACTGAATCAGCAGGGAAGAATTTGTCTTCCACTGGTCTCTTCTTCAAAATCCTGTATCCCATATTCCCCACAAAATGTATCCAGTTTCTTGACATAACCTCATAACTAAGTGGCAAAGACACCAGACCTTAGAAGGCAAGGGGAAAAATTTAGCTGATTCTCAAAAGACAAAATTATTTTTGGTCAAGAGGGAAGTATACAAATAACCTGAGAACACCTATACATAAGCAAGTTCTGTTGTTGGTAGGTAGGGAAAAGTTTTCATCTGAGCTTCTAGAAGCGCTATAATCTTTGTATCAGCTCCAATATTTACATACACAGGAAACCCCAGTTCTACCACTGTCAGCAGTGTTGTCCATTATCCTGTTTTCTGCAGTCGGAAACAATGGAAGAAAGCTCTTTACATCCAGAAAATATACTGATTGAAATATCATCTTTGGGGAGTCTGTTCTGAAGACACTAATTGATATTGTTTGAGGTAGTGTAAGTGTCTGTCATGAAAACCATTTAAACAGCCAACTCATTTTCTTCTTTAGTTTGCTTAACTTGGCAGTGTTAACTTCCCCCTTGAAAGCCTCCTATTTTGATTTATGAATGTTCTCAAATTTTTAAGATTCTCCAAACCGTTGTTTCACCTGTAAGTAGTGAGATAGCTTGTTTGGCTAACTGCCTTGCATGACTCTGTGCCAGGCAATGAATAATGCCATATTCAATATTCTAAATTTGGGTTCCAAATTCTGAATTTCCAATGAGCTGCATGGAACTCCACTGATAAGTGACTGATTTTCCCTGCAAGGATTGTCTTATTTTAAACTTCAAATTCAGTTGCCTTACTTTATGCGAGGCAATTTTGAAAGGATTTTAAAGTGAGGATGAAGACTATTCATACCTTTCTAAATCTAGGAGACAAAAGCGAGCCAATGAAGGAGGGCATCTTATCTAAGAGGAGGACAGCTCTTAACAGTAGTGTACAGGGAACACTCTTTCTTTTGAAATAGTGCTAACCAATCTTTAACAGAAGCCTTGGATACAAAGTATTATCAAAATTTCTAAAAGTATTTGCTATTATAGAAAGTATTTGCCCCAAAGGGTTTCAACATATTTAAAAATATAAACTTACATGTGTGCATGGAACTGGAGCTGAGAAACAATAGTGAACCATGTGAGTGGCCAGATTTTTCTTTAGCACTCCAAAAGGTTGATTTGAAAGTCTAGAATTTGGATGAACTTAAAAATATTATTTTACCCATTTTTGTCTCCCTGTGCACTTTTTTCTAGGCCATATTATAAATATCAGTAGAATGTGAAAAGCTTCTCTTAGAACCTTTCCAGCATCAGGGGAAGAAAAGATTGCCAATAGTCACTTCTTGGAGAATGCCTGTGAGTGTTCCAAACCAATTTTGTGAACTTGAGCATCATTATTTTTTCTTTTCTTTCTCATTTCCAGGATGCGTGTCAGCCAAGACTGTACCTAACCGGACCTGAGCTTGCACAGATTATCCAACTCATTTAGATACTGTAGGTGGTTTGAGTACCAGTGCTTAGATAATTCACACAGCTGTCCAGACTGACCTGGGTTGACCAGATTACAGCATACTCCTCCACATCTCTAGCTGCGTAAACCTGTCAAGACATTAAAAACCAACAACCAAGGCTCTGGGTTTTTTTTCCTAATTCATGTTTAAAATATATTCAATACCACTAACCAGTGATTCCATATACTGCATGATTTGACTTAAAGGTATAAAAGAGGGATTTATATTGGATCTAGGGACCACTGCTATAGAAAAAAATAATCATGCTAATTTCTTTGCTGGAAAAGAAAGTTCCAGTCTCTTTGTGGCTAGAACTGTGACTGAGCACGCAGGATTTTTTTGTTGTCTGTGCTGATATCAAACTGGTGGGTGGTGGTGGTACATTATTGGAGGGGCAACACCAAACTGGTGGTAAAGTCTCCAATACCAACTAACCCAGGAGAAAAATACAACATAAGGCATTCAAGATACCAGTCAAATCACTGCCCACTGGAGTCAGAATGGAGAAATGTGTTGGTGCTGGCATACATTTTGAATGAAAAGTCCACTTGAGCAGCTTTTTTCCCCAGCTAATCAGGCTGTGCTTCCTCTAGTGAGGACAGGAGACCACCTCATGTTTTGTTCTGACCCACAGTGTAGACGCTGTGTCACAGGCAGATGGATGTGTGTGCAGAACCTGCCACAAGCTTGTTGAACAGGGCCCAGTGTGGCCGGCTTGCCTGTTTGCTGGTCCTCATCTCATATAAAACACAGACCTGTGAAATATAAGGAAAAGTTATTAGTTTAAAAAATTAAAAAGTAACTTGTATTAACATCACCTTGCCTACTTCCATCCCAAGAATAAATGGCTCATTAGGGGAAATACATGGTTTGTTGCAGAGATGTAGGGAAGCAGTTGGAGGGTGGAGGAAGGAGTGCGGGTACCTGGGGGAGAATCTGTTTCCCCACCTGGGGGTGGAGTGACAAAGGCCAGTGACACGAAGAACCTCAGATGGCAGGTGGGTATGAGATGTAGTCAGCAGCCAGGGGAGCAGATCTTGGAAAGCCCACCGGGACAGAGAGCGTTGGCAAACCTTTCACCTCTGTGCTCTGGAACAGAAATACGAGGATGGCAGCAACCCCGGGAGAAAGAAGCTGCTCCTCGCCCAGTTTTATGACAGTGTAAGTTCAGTACTTTTGCGTGGCACAAATAGAGAGGTGAGGTGTATCCCAACGACTAAGACTGACATTCTCATCAGCCCAGAGGTTGGGGGTTTCAAGCAAACACAATTTGATTCAGAGAAATAAAAAAGAAAAAAGTGACACTCTAAATTGTGTTGGCCCAGTCTTAACTTCACGCATGTTTTGAAGGCAAAATCTACAAAACACTTGTTAAGAGCATGGTTTATGACAGGCAATCATTATTCCTCCAGCCATGTTTACAAGTACCTACCCTGTGCAGACCCCGTGCTAGACATCCAGCATAGTGAGGTACAAAGGTGAAGTGCAGCCCTGATGCTCATGGAGATTACCTAGAGCCAGAGAGACATAGTAAATAAATACCCCATTGATTTTTACTTTCTCAAGGGTAACCAACCTTAGGACAAAGTTGACTCACAGATGAGGTCAAAGCAGAGGGAACTGCAGGGAGGTGAGCCAGAGGCCTGATGATCATGTGAAAGTTTAGATTATACCCCTGCTGGAAGTCCTACCACTGGACTTTCAGCTATAGGAGGCAAGTAGTTCCCCCCGACACACACACACACTCTTTCTCTGTCATTATTTCTTTTTCTTCATGCCAGTTAGAGAATTCTTACACTAGAAGCCAAAATAATTCTTTACTAAAACATCAAGAAAAAAAGAAAATAAGAGAATACCATATGCATATCATACTTAAGAATGATAAATTAGAAAAATAATAAGTCAATAATGGGAAATAGAAGCATGTTCCCATAGCCTAAAGATCAGAATGGGAAGTTGTTCAAAGAAAAGTAGCCCAGTACTTTGCACAGAGTAGGCATGAAGTAAATACCAGGTTCATTGAATAGGGTTAAATTCAATTTAGCCATATGAGAAATCTGATGTTACAAACAGGACATGTTTAAAGAAGATCAAGTGAGGGCTGCAAGAAGCTCTCATTCTTCAAGCTTTCATAGGAAAGAAAAGGGGGCCAAGAAGGAAAATGACAGAGAACAGCCTATAAAAATTTCCTTATATTACAGAACAAAGCTGTAAGATGCTGAGGATTGTGAAAACTGCTATGAATCATAAAAAGGGGCTTCACAAAGTTAGAGAGTAAGCTCTCCTAAGACTTCTGCCTAATAGCATGCTGGGTTCATGGACACTTTTGTCCTGTTTTTGAAACATCCCTGCTAAAGGCTATGGCCCACTGAAGGCACATTGGTGCCAGAGTTCTAACAAGGTCCTATTGGGCTGCCCATCCAGTTTCTATTTCACTACCCTGGCCTTTATCAAATCAACCTACGTCTGGGTTCTCGAGACCTTCACAGGGCCCTTGGCACCTCCCCTTGCAGTCGTAGCCTGTACTTCCTTCCATGCTCTTACTGTTTCAACCTCCCCCAGATCTACTAAAGTACAAGTAGCCTCACTTATGGGTTACCCTATGTGGGGGGCAAGAATAGTCACTGGGGACCCAAGGAGAGATGGGGGAGCTGTATGCAGCACCAGATTTCTCATTCCTATGGTAAATAACTCCTCACTGGGGCCCTGGAGGTCCACATTATAGATGGTATTTTTCATCCCCAATTCTTGTAACACCTGCTGGAGCTCTGCATACATTTTTCCAGCTAGTGGGTAAGTATGGTAAATTGCTCTGATTAGGCCAATCTGCCCTGATGGCTGCTGTCTGCCAATCCAGAAGCGCCTGATTCCCTAAGGTGCGATAGGCACTTTGCAACAGCTGCCGGAGGGAAAGGTGAGTTGTCAGGGGAGCCAGTCTACTCATTTCAGAACCCGACATAGCAATGTTTTCCACCCCCATGTCCCAGAGATGCAAAAGCCATGTAGGCAGAGGTTCTAGTGGCTTCTGCTGATACTGGTCATTCATGTCCACCAGCTCATCCTGGGTATGAGAGCATGGAGTGCTCCACAACCTGGGGAGAGGGTGGCTCCTCCCTCTGAGGAGACTGCAGTTGCTGCATTTTCATTTTCTTAATTATAACAGGGCAGGCCTTTAATACAGGAGAGGCTGGTGCCTTGGGCGGTACCCTCAGCAACAGATTGGCCCTCGGCCCCATCCCATCATCCTCTCCAGACACCTCCTCCACCATTTCTGTGGCTGAAGGCACCGCTCTTCCCTCCACCTCCCCCACAGCCTCCTACAATGCAGACTCTCCTGCTGCGTCTTCCCTCGCTGCTAACATATCTTCCAGGAGCACGACCTGTCTTCTCAATAACTCTCTCTCTTTCTTAAGGGCATCCCATAGGTCATCACCCAGCTCCTCCAAGTGATGCTGAAGTGTGTCTCTCTCCTGCCGAAGTCTCTCTCTTTCCTCGGTAACACTTTCCACTATCTCGAGAAACAGACATCCTACAATCCCGGCTGCTACACGGCCACTCCGGGCCTCTAAACAGCCTTCTATCTCATGGAGGGCTTATTCCACAGCTTCTGGTGTCTCCACCCTTCCCCAATCTGGGGAAGGCCCACCTGTCTAGGAGGTGCTTTACCCTAGACCAATTCCCTACTAGGGGCTCCCCAGTTGGAACCTCACAGAGAGGGGGCTCCCAGGTGAAGCTGCACCCTCTACTACTGCAGCCACTGGGGCCTCTCTGCCATCCACTGTGGGGGTTCTGGGCATCTCCCCACATGCCCAAGGGTCGCACCCATGAAGACAGAATTTGGGTTCAGAGATCCTGCTGACTACCACCAGGTATAACTCCAGGGGAAAAATCTGTCTTCCAGCCTGGGGCAAATTACCTTTGAAACCAAAATCAGTCTAAGGGAGAAATAAAGTGGGAGAAACCCATTTATTGCTTACAAGCAGTCATCTACTTCTGCTCGCCTGTGTCTCCCATGACCAAGCTGCAAAAAGGGGCTCCACTCAACCTCTCCAGTCCAGATATGCCCTCACTCCCTCTTGTAATTACCTATTGATATGGAGATGGACTGTTTCTCTCTACCCCTTGGAAGTACCTATTGATACAGAGATGCACTAAGGCCAGGCAAGAGATTCTGGAAATACTGCAATTTTACCCACAGGGGGATTCACACTCACAGAACAGACTTTCACCCCACATCAAAGGGATAGTGAAATGATGTACACTTAGATAGTTTAAGTGTAGCATGCACACACATAACCCACCAGATACTATGGTTAGATTACATTAATTAAAGGGTTTTTAGTATGTGTTCAGAGGACAAACAGTAAGAAGGAGCAAGCCTTCTCTGTTGGACAATTTGTCTTAGGATAACTGATAAAGTGGACAGAGAAGCACCATTCAACTCTATTTTGTTCCATTTTTCTGTTAAGACAGTGCTCATTACACCAGAAATAACAGAGCAATCCTTAAAAGGGTGCAGGTGAAAAGAATACTACAATGTTTTAAAAGTTCAGTTCTCCTGGCTTGAATGAATTCGTCCTATGGGTTTCAAGAGGAGCTATGGTTGAACTCCATAGAATGATGAAAAATGGAAGAAATGATAGAGGACTTGTTCTAAGTTTCCAAAAGGGTAGACTTTGGATTCTTTATATTAAAGCCCATTAGTTTGAGTCAATGTCCAGGAAACACTGGAATGGATTATTAAATATATTATTTATGATTATTTAGAAAATCAGCAATCACTCAGAAGTCTTACTAAAACAACCTCACATCCTTCCTCTTATTGTTGTTATTTTCTAATATGATTATGAAATCATAGGAAATTATCTGGAAACCTCTAGTATATGTTTTTATGCTTTTCTGGTGGACAGGATGAGGAAATATGATAATATGGCCAGAAGGAGCTGACACTGATGGCAGGGCTGTCTTCAGAGCAGAGGAACCAGAAGATGAATGCCAGCCAGAAGAGATACCTGCAATGTTGCAAACCAGGCTTTCTTTTTTGTTTTATCCTGGCCAAGTTATCAAATTTTCAGGTGACAAGACACTAGAACAAAGGTTTAGCGCAAAGGGTGATAGAATCAGGATAAAAGAGAACATGACCAAAGAGAATAATAGGCTGAAGTCTATTAGACAGGTATATAACAAGGTTGGATTTAATTGGATATAACTCATGTCATTATGGGGAGTTGAATTTGAAACTAATTTATTCAGGTTGGTTCAGCAGGAAGTCTTATAGCAGACATTAAGGGATCTTAGTGTTGATGGATGCAAATTGGCAATGTCTGCCTTATAAAATGTTGAGGTTACAAGTCATTAGCCATTAGACACAGTCTCTGGGGGAGATGGAGGTCTGTGTGAAATAGTCTCAATCTTCACTCAGTTCCAGGGCGTCCTGCACAGAGTGGAGAGTAATGTTGGGGAAATCTGGACACTGTGTAGAATACTCAGAATACCAGTGAAAGCTTCAGGTCACAGTTCTGAGAAATCTATCTGTATGGAATGACTATTGAGGAAAGTGTCACAAGAGGAAACAGGGAAACTAGCCATTGGGGTATTCAGGGATACCAACTTCCTTGATTGGCTTCATAGAGGCGGGAGAAGAGAGGGATTGAGCTAGGACATAATATGAAGAGTACATCTATAGAAGCACTATGTTCGAATCCTTTCCCACAGCAGTTCTTTTGTTGGGCTGGGCATAAGCTTGGACCTTCAATGGTGAACAGCAGCATTCACATACCTTTTATTGGCCAGCATTAATCTGATTTCCACTGGGAAATTTCCTCTTATGCACTGTGCAGTGTGGTTGGAACTACAAATCAGGCCACCCTGTGCCTCTCCAACCAGTATGACCACTTGGCCCAAGGTGAGCCATTGGACTCCGTCTAGACTTAAAACACTTTCTTTCCATCTTCAATCCCTCAAGAAGTCTATTGAGGGTCTGTCTTTCCTGGGCCTAGTACTCCTGCCCTCCTGTTCATTGTATAGCCTTCCAAGGAAGATTTTTCTGCTGGTAGAAAAGAAATTGAGGGTAAAACTTTGTCATAAATTTTAGGAATGTACCTGGGTTGCTATTTGTATGCTAAAACAGACTTTGAGCTTTCTGAAGAAAACTTTGGCTTTCCCTATGGGTACCCTGGGAGCCCAGAGCAGGGCTGCCACCCTCCACTAAATCATTTTGACACATTTGTGCATCATCACCAATTTGTTGTGTGATGTGAATAACTTATTTCTGTAAAGTAGTGATGTTTGTGAGTAGCTGTATTTTCTTTTAAACTAAGTCAGATCCAAGGTCTCTCTTACAATAAGGTCACTCACACTCACTTAGTTTCAAATAGTCTTTCTTAAGTGAGAGAGAAAAGGCTGGAGTGACTGCGTAAGTAAGGAAATCATTCACACACTCTGGTATAGGCTGGTGAGCACATGCCATGCATAGGAATTTCTCATGTGAACTACTGTAGATTCACTGCTTTTGCGAGCATAGTGAAGTCCTCAGTTCTTACTAAAAGGCCAGCTGAGAGATGAATAATCGTACCTTTAGGAAACTAACTTCCTAAAGGAATTTGACAAAGCTTCCCAGCCTGAGCTTCAGGCTCTATAACTGGACTATAGCACTTCTGGCTTGTTGTAGAATCCCTTCAACTAACATGCATTTTGACATTTTGTCCTTTTTTTTAAAGGACACACAAGAAACCCCGCCACTAAATTCTTACTATATATGCTGTATAAACATTGTTGAAGACACTGCCCGCCATGTTTGCAACAAATATTTTTTGAGTACCTCCTGCATTTCTGATCCCATGATAATCTTTGGGTGTGCAATGAGAGTGCAGGCAGATCCAGTTGTTGTGTTCATGGAACTCACATCCTGGAGGGAAAGACAATCATTCTTCAAGTAATTACAAAAAATAGAGATATGATTACAAATTAATAATCGGTACAAAGAAAAGACATACACAGTTCTGTGGGTGCTTTCACAAGGTGCTTTCCCAAAAATTTAGAGAGGGGTAGACTTCAGGGAGGGAGGACTTTTCTGGAATCTGTAGGATACTTTGAGAACTGAAGGTTGAGATGGAGTTAAGTGGGCATAAGGGCAGAACAGGGACCTACATCTACCAGTTCACTGGACACTTGGGTATCATTTTTCATCTCTACCTTTCTTCAATTCTTATATGCAATTTGGGCTCTGGTGAGGTTGTCTTCTTTGCCTTGGAAAATCTGTCAAAGGTAGAAAGAGGTTATTTTTGTTACTTTTTGAAAAATGGCATCGTTTATCTCATTTTTCTTGGGGCATTTATTTCCTTGCTTGAATTTAAATCTTTTTTTTTAAATTGATCTGTTTTGTGAATTTTGGTTGCTATGACAGTAAATTGATTCACTTCAAGAGCTATTAACAGCAGCTTAGCTATTCTGTTTTCTTTGTTGAGAATATTACAATAGGTAAAATGTCAGCAATAACCAAGAAAATTCCAGGGACAAGGAAAAATGGTACAGGGGTTTGGTGAGATATGATATACCTTCTGATTCATTAAACATTATAGAATTTAATTTCTGGTGAATAATTGAGAGATACTAATTCATTTCATATGAAAAACCAGAAGAGTAGGTTCAAGAATGATAACCTTTCTTTGGTTTTCACCTAATTTCATTCATTATTTCAAATCAATATTTATTGAGCGGCTGCTAGGAGTCAAGAACTGTGCTAGGTACTGTAAATAAAAGATGAATAAGACAAACTCTCCATCCAATGATGAAGCTATAAAACTGAATTCTCACAGATGCAATGGAGAAAACTTAAGGCCAGAAAAAAAAAATGTGGTAAAGCTGATGCCCGACCTATTTTTCTTCTTGTAGGCAGCATATCGTGAAAAAGGCAAGAACGTGCCTCAGCAGATGGCAATGTCTTTGGCCTATTTTTCACTTTCTAAAACCAGTGGATATGAGGTTAACACATCACTCAAACACATCATCTGAGGGTAAAAGTACCATCTCCATGGACCTTCCGTAGGAAGCCCAGGGAGTCCATGAAGTCCATGGCCTGAGAAGAGGATTTGTCAGTGAGCTACCCACCAACAGGTTTCTGCCTGAGTTAACAGCTAGCTTGACTCTGGAGCCATTTGAATTCCAGCACTGCCTCTTCATGGCTGTGCTTTAGTTTCCTCATCTGTAGAATGAGGATAATCATAGTGCCTCCTAGGTAGGGTTGTTATGAGGATTAAAGTGAGTGCACCTGGTATGTGTGCTATTATTATTCTAGAAGCTTTACAAATAGTAAATAATATTTTTTGTGTGTGTGTGTCTGTTTGGGCTAGATATATGAATAACTACATATGGGAGTAGTGAGCCCTTCTCTATCAAAGGAAAGAACTGAGGGAGGGAATCCACAAGTAGTACAGCTCACAGACTTTACCTTCGACCTTCTTTCATATTAGAATTGCTTTAGAATGTTGCATAAAAATATTCTCTGATCTCAAACTTCAGTTCTTCCACATTTCATGGCCCAGGAAACTTACTAATGAGCCATTGGATATATGAAAAGTAAATGGTATGAATGAGAAAGATCAATAGAGAAACAGATGGTTCAGAAATTGGAAAATAGATCTTGGATAACTGAATGACTGTGGAAGACAATGAGCTATGAAGTCAGTCCACTTTCCCCCCTCTAGGAAAGGCATTGAAGTGACTTGAAGACTGAAGGATTTTTTCACAATGAGAAGAACAAGGACTCTGGAGTGTTACAGGTCTGAACTTGAATACTGAATTTGTCACTTAGTAGTTACTTGAATGTGAGCAGTATTTTAAGTTCTCTAAGTTTCAGCATTGTCACCTATGAAATGGGCATAAAGATGTGATTAATTTATATCAAGTTCTTATACTGGTGTTAGCAAAATGTGTTTAAGAAATCATAGCTGTTACTCTTATTATTGTGAGTCTAACACCTAGATTTATAAACTGAATGAGTTTTTTAAGTGGTTTTTAATCTTTAAGGTTAGAGGACTAAATAATGCTGTTATATAAATAGTACCTAAAGAAAAATATCCAAGAAAAGCATTGCAATAAAGTATGTGATCACAATAATGTTTTCATCTGTTAAATTGGGCAATGTCTAAAATGTTCGACTCAATTAAAAGGAACCAAATATCTGAAACTATAAAAATAAGCAGTTGATTCTTCTCCTTAGTAAATCACACCTGTTTTTGAATTAAGGTTTAAAAAATCACCGATAACCTGGGTGAGATTGGAAGGAGTCTGGGAATCTTCATCATCACATTTTTGTGGGATTTCACACACTCATTTGTCAATATAGAGAGATGGACTCATTCAGTGTCCAGGCAGAGTTCTGTAAAGTGAGTTGTTTGGCAATCTGTCTTTGTGTTTTCTCCTTACTCACCTGAGAACTGACCAAGATGCAGCATCTCCTGAAAGTTAGAGCAGTCAGTTTATACACAGAGGGAATCTGAAGCTGCAGGAAACCACCTGATAATTGCTGCAGCTATTAGATTGCTTTAAAGGCATTCATTCTATGTGTGTGTGTGTACATATATTTATAATTTCATCTATTGCACACACACACACACACACACACATATATATGTATATATTATTACCTTCTATCAATACTCAAATTAACCTCTATAGTGGCTACATTTAATCAGCAGCTAAGACTGGTTTTGCCTGTATCTGAATACAGCATGCGTTTGTGTCTATGGTACATTAGAGTCAACTGGAGTTAAAACTCCTTGAAGACAGCACCTTACCTTGTTTGAATAGACTACAAAGAATATGTAAGAGTCTTGGGCATGTAATGAGTGTTTTGAAGCATGCTGCTTTTAGAGGCTTTATGTTTTCATAAGCTTCCTACGTAGGTTTTATATGCCTCCCCACTCTACTAACCCCTCACCCCCACCCCAGTCCTGTTTGCTTTTTAAATTTGCATAGCAAGCTTTTCTTAATCAATAATGAACAGCACATTTGGTCTAACCCAGGGCACAATATCATGAATTATGTATCAATGGAAGCCCTACTAATAAAGTTTTACCAGACCAAATCCCTGTCTTATTTTTTCTGCTGTTCCTAGGTTTATTAGTCTTATTTTTGGTAAGGATTAACCTCTCCATTACAAAGGAAAATTATCTAACAGATGACCTTTCCAAATGACAGAAATACCAGTATATGTAAAGAATATGCCTGTAAACAGTAATGGCTCGCACTGTTCTTAACTTTATTGAAGGCATCATTGTGTTCCTTGGCATGAGGAAAAGTAATACTTTAAATCTTTCAAATGCAATAATAAGAGGCTGTAGTGCTTTAGGAAATTGGAATCTGGAAGTCATAGGATAGGTCAAGAGACCAGTTCCTCCTCTAAGGAGGTTGGGTAGAAAGGAAAATAGCTGCATTGTGCTGAGGTCTAATGAGACACCATCACCAGGGGCTTGCCTGCTGAACTCCCACATCACTTTCTGAATGCTTGGAGAAAAACTTACACTTTCAGGTAATTTTACAGCTGTGAATCAGCAAGTTGGCAAGAGTCCTGAATAGCCTTGAATTTAAGGCTGAAAAAGGAGGGAAAAAAGGATATTTTATCAGGTCTTGTAAATTTATTTGGATTTTCCTCAGAGACCAGACCATCACAAAACACCCATTCTGATTTTGAATACGACCTGCATAAGGTCATTGAATTATTATCTATTTAAATGCAGGCAGACACGTGTGAGGGTGTGTGTGTGTGTGTGTGTGTGTGTGTGTGTGTGTGTGTGTGTGTGTTAAGTCTTTTACAGGTGCAAATGTTAAATGTTTTATCTTATTTGGGGTCCTTGCAAAATGACTTAAAATGATCATATATGACTGACATAAATTTATTGGCTTGCATTACCCAAATAATTTTTTCTTTCACAATAACAAAGTTTTAAAAAATTAGCTTTGGGTTGGTACACTCCTCTCCCCCAACTTTGATATTGCTTTTTTTGTTTGTGTTTTTGAGGTTGAGGGTTATCTATGACTCATTGGCAAGCTCCAGTTCAATCAATTTAGAAGGAACTTTTAGGGCTGAGTTATTTTTAAATGCCTGAAAATGAGGGAGCTGTAAATGGAAATCTAATCACAGTTTAACCTGTAGTCATGCAAACAGTCAACTATGAAATCAAATGAGTTTCCAACCCTCTTAACCCATTAATGGTTACTGACTAGCTGTGTTGCCCAAACATCATTTTTCAGAGATCAGGAAAAGGAAAAGGCACATATCTGGATGGGGGTACAGTGGATAGGAAGGGAGGGGTGCTGCGGAAGCAAAGAAGGAAATCTCTAGGATACAACAATTTCCTCGTAGACACAGCATGCAAGCTTACATAAGCATATATCTTTCTCTGTTACACATTGTTCATGGTTTTTTATGAAGCCTTTCCTGGTAAATATCAAGCAAAAGACTGTTACTATCCTTGTTAAACTGCACCTGATTTCAAATACTTGACATTTCAGAGGTTCATCCCCTGCCATCCTCAAGATCAGACTTGCTGGGAAAAAGTCCAGATTTCTTTGGAGTTTTGTGTCCATTTGGAAACCAAATAAGCTTTGCTGGCTCTCCCCCAGCACCCTCCCCCAAAACCATCATCTGGTTTTTCCTTTGCAGGTTTCCATGTACCATCTATTTCCTCTCTCATTTTTTTTGCTGTTTGACTCAATCTTTTTCTTCCTGCCACTTCTAAGCATGCCCTGCTCATATGCTCGTATGCTCGAATCTATTTTGATTCTGTTACTATCTATCCCATGAGCTACACCCACAAACAACAGAGAAAGTGTCCAGAAAGGCTACTTTGGGGACAAAACAATTGTCTAAACACTTAAGAGTTCAAATTAGTGAAACGTGTACATGTAAGAAAGGAGATGCATGCGTGTGTATCTCTCTCTTTCACACACACACACACACACACACACACACACACACACACCACAAATGCCAATACCTGTGGTTAATGGGCATGTGTTAATTCTCTGTCTTTTCATTTTGTATTTTGCCCTCTTCAGACAAGGCGGGCAGTGCTGTATAATGGCTAATACAGCAACTATTTCAAAATAACAACTGGGAATCGTTGAATTAATATTATCTGCTCTGTTAAATTGTCAAGTCTCCTTTAGTATCTCCCGAGTTGCCATCCTAACTAATCAGAACCTGGACCAATATAAAAACCTGCATGAATGAGGAGAGTCCATTTGGCATCCAGTGAAAGCCATGCTTGAGGATTTCATTTCTCCATAGAAAAAAACCTTTATGTCACCTCAGTGCCAAGTGGTGATTACCCCCAAGGGATTTCCTGGGGCTGGACCACGCCTCTTCTGTGAGCATTTACCTCCCGTGCCAGAGTAGGCTTGGGAGGAAACCGGTTTCTATTTTTCCTTCACACACTTAAAAAGATGAAAAATAAGAAGGAAAGCCAAAGTAAACAATGTTTCTTCTCTTCTGTTAGATGTGGATCCTTGGTAACTGCATCTTTCCCTGTGTTCTGAAAAAAGCAAACAAGTAACATGGCTGCTTGGTGGACCTCACACAGACTCCACATGGTCAGCGCATGGAGCAGCCTGTTCTGAAGCTATTGCTCCCATTTCTGAAGGCCCTGCCAAGACTATAGAAAAGAAAGAATATGTTATGGTTTTGAAAAGGTTGAAATTGAATGGAAAAAAGAAAACCTGTCTCTTTTTCATGGTTGTCATTGTTCCCTTACCTCAGACCCTATTTGCTGTTGTACACTTACCCATCATGACTACTTGGCCTCATCCACACCAAAGGGGTGTCCACTTGAATAGAATGAAAATTGCCTGCCATGTGTATACAGCTCTCATTTCATAAGCTGGTGTGAGTAATGCTTAAGGTCTTATGTGGCCCTCCTTTTAATATGTTATCACAATATTTAATAAGTTGGCATATGATTCATATTGTAAGCTATAGTAAAAAGGATCTCAAAAGTCTTTTCAAAACATTGTGAACATGCAACAAAGCATTTGTCCAAAGTTTTTAACATTTGTGATAGTTATAAGCTGCCTTGTCATTAATATCCATCAAACGGAGGACATTTGGCTGTAAATGAAGAAAAGATTTATTAAATTTAGTTGCAGTACCATTCATGTGACAGAAATATATGGAGAAATATGAAAAAGACTAATGCCTCTATGTTAAAGAAATCGATTTCCAGGGTGCCAAGTGGAAAAGTGTAATTGAAATTGACCCATTAAATGATTACATTATTTGTGTACCAAATCTAGTATATTTTACAAAACCATAGAGCTGTTTCAGTAACTACCTGCCAAACTGTATGTATGGTTCCTAATTAAGTTTTATAAATGTACTCACAGAAATGTGAGTTTGCGAATTATCCAACTGATATGTCTCTACATTTATGAAACCTGTTCCAGAGAATTAAGACAAGGCAGTGCACTTCTAATCTCATAACTATTTCATGACTAGTGAAAACTATAATAAACAAGGTGACAAAATGAATATTCAAGGAAAGGTTCCCAGCTAAATCCCTGAAACATACTTGGAAGTACTCCTATCTCCTTCTTAATGTCTAGCATTGCCCCATTAAATCACACTACAGTAAACACTGGACCATTACAAACATATCTAAAACTCACTTTCTGAGAACCTACTAGGTGCCAGACACATCCATTTCCAGATTTGCAATTTTCTTTATTCCTAGCAACCATTCAGTAAAACAGTTCTCATTATTCCTGTTTGGCTGGTGAGAGATGATGGGCAACTCAATTATGGTACAAAATATTTCATATTATGGCTGCTTTTAATCCTTTTTTTTCCCCACCTTCATTATTAGATTGTGTGTTACCGAAGGGCAGGAATCGTGCCCTATTCGTCCTAGTTTTGAAAGAATGAAAGAAAATGTTTTGTTTTCCAGATGATTTAAAGGTACCTCCCCTTTGTTTTCTTTTTGTTTACATTTTTTTGCATTGAAAACAAATAAAAACCACACTCTAAGGTATTGTGGATTTTTCCAATTTACCAAATAAAAGTGTACCTTTTTAAAAGAGGACAAACATAGGATTCTCTTTGGAAGAGAATATGTTCTCCTTCATAAAAGGTGGTGCTTCTGGCAAATTTTATTTTTTAAAATTTATTGCATGCAGGAGGCATTATTTTAAGTGTATACAAAGATGAATAAGCAAGGTTCTCAAGGAGTTCCAGAAAATTGTGAAGTAGGCTGTTTGTCACCCTCTTCCTGGTGCTTCTGCTCTCTCTGTTCCCAAGGGCTCGTTCCTTGCCCAGGACCATCTTCCCCAGGGAGAATTAAACACTTCCTGTTAATCACTAGGACAGGATTGAGAATGATCCTTTAATTTCATGCAGTGACATAGGGAGGAATCTGCTCCCAGAACTGGTGTCTCCTGCTATAGTATTACAGACATGGAAAAGCCAATGTGGCTGCAGAGAAGAGTGTCTACAGAACAAAGATAAAAGCGACAACTAAGTCAGAAAAGCAGTTGGCTTCCATTAGCCCAAATGGCTAAGTGATGTGTGGGGACACTTACAGCAGGGAATTCAGGGGCAGGACTATGTTGAGATCCAAGGGAGCAGGTGGTGCATTGCAGTGAACTTGGCTCCAGCCTGTCACTCCACAGCTCCAGTAACTAGGTCAGAGTTTAGTCCTGAGCTGTGGAAAATGGCAAGTTTAGTTCTCAGAGAGAGCAATTGGTTTGCTAGGAATTTTACCAAAGAGGAACTTAAATACAGAAAGAAGCCCAAGGACAACTGGGACCAAAGTTGGTGCTACACTAGTTAAAGTGTGATTAGATGACAGTGCTTCCAAAGTCACAGTTAGTTGGCAGCTCCTCTTATCTATCTACTCAAGATAAGGATTGGTTCTAAAATAGTGATGGGTGGAGCCTGTGGGTTAGTCTCTCAGCTTTCTATTGCTATACTAATGCCATGTATCAAACCATCCCCAGACTAAGAGGCTTTTCAAAATAAGCCCTTATTATTGTTCACGGGTTTATGGTTCTGTCAATCTGGGCCAGCTTTGGCTGACTGCCGCTGAGCAAAGTCTTTTGAGGCCTAGGCTCAGAACTGGCACACTGTTTTTTTTTCTCCTTCTCTCCCATTCTACTGTCCAAAGTTACAAGGACAGGTCAGACTTAAGGATAGAAAAATGGACTCCACCCTTTGATGTAGGAATTACAAAATTGCAGTGTAAAAGACATGGAGATAGGGGAAGAGTGAAGAATTGAAACCATTTTGCAACCTACTGCATTTGGAGCCCTAAACTTCAACTGTGAGAAAGAAGAGATGTGGAATGTAGCAGCCAAGTGGAGCCAGATGGGGCCAAGCTCTTCTCCCATTGCCAGATGTGAAGATTTCTTTTCCTGCAGAATGTAAATCTCAGCTTGTTGACAAGGGATGAACATCCTGCTATGGTGACTGTCTTTAGGGTGTGGATACCAGTAGCCTTCTGAACACACTAGCACTCATATGGAAGTTTTCATGGCACATGAAGTTTCTTCATCTATAAAATATGGATAATTATAGTACCTACCTCATATCAATCTCCTGAGGATTAAATGAGCTAAGAAAAACACTAAGAACAGGATCTGGTACATAATATTTGATCAGCAAATGTTAGTTATTGTTGTTTATCATTAGTATTAGTATTGTTATTATTTGCTCTTGTTCACCTGAACAGAATAGATGATTGTAGGCAATGCAGAATCGTGAGGGGAATAGGGGCTTTTAAAACTGAAACAAGTGTTTGTTTTTTCTTCATATGAGACAACAGCTTTGAGCAAGACAATAATTTTGAGTCTTTTTATTTTTTCTAGAGAGGTTGATAAATGTGTGCCAATTGTCTATCCTTTCTGAGGAGCACAGCTTAAAAAAATCGCCATGAGAGACCAAGGACCACACACTCAGAAGCCCATGAGGCCTGGCTGGTAATACAGATGGGCAAAGCCATCAGGGGCAATCCAGCAAGGAGCCAAGGGTTGAGGGGGGCTAGAGCATCATCTCTGCCTAAGATAGACATCCACCCAATGGACAGGGGGCCTGGGACATATGGATTTCAGTGTATGTGTGCAGACATAACTAAAAGGTTAACATCCCCTGCAGATATTCTCAGAAGTCCTATATACGTATTGTTGTCCTTTTGTGGTTCATCTAGGTATATTCCTGGATATTCTTCTGGTTTGAACATTTGGTTTTCATTAGGGTGTGTCAGGTCCTGTTATGAAACTGGGAGTATGGATTCACTTTGGCTCTAGTGTGTGATACTCACTCCCAGGACCAATCTACTAATTTGTTTAAAAGCCCCAGGCACGTCCTCCTCCCTTGATAGATGGATTTCTTCTCTTCCTTCCAATGAATGTCCTCAGGGTCCATTGTTTTCTCCTGTAGGTGATACTCTTGAGTTCCTCTTATTCCTTCTGCATTAAGTGGGACTTCACAGGGGTTCCAGGTAGCATGTTTATGAGAATGTCCACTTTAAGCCACAGGAGATTATTTTTTTCTTCCAAGTGCTGATCCCAGACATGAAGGTGCTGAGCTTCTCTCCTTCCGTGCCTCCATCAGTCCCTGTCTCTGCAATGCGATGGTCACTTTCAGATGTCAGGCCTGGCCTCACCCTGCCTGCTTCCTCAGAGGGGTTCCATAGTCAAATTTCAGCTCCATCTCTGGATTGACTGATCCAAAGAAAGCAGACTGTAGAGAGAGGCCGACTTTGAAGAGGTGTCTTCTTAGATAGGACATATCCCCAGAGAAAGGTATCTTTCACCTGCTAAAGGGAAGATCAATGCTTTCTTCTGACCTGGAAGCATGGGTGAAAATGAACCTCTGCAATCTCACACAAAGACCCTGTTTAAGTCCCTCTCATCTGCCACAGCTTCAGCTTAGGAATTCTCCAAGAAACAGGCTTTGAAGGCAGCAGTACCAGGTCCTGAAGGAACACCGAGCTGCGTTTCTAGCCCGAGCAGAATTCTGTTATAGGCAAAGTAGTTCACTTCTCTTTGTTTCAGTTTCTTTCTCCATAGAGCAGTAGGTTCCCAGTGGACGATCCCAAGTATCTTTCAGTACCAAGATTTTAATCATCTATGTTAGGGATAGAGAGGCAGGGTAGGTTCTTGATCAATATATATTATTGTGAAGACATAGGGGAAAGATTGGACTACTTTTGCCAGCACAGTTTTTAGCAGAGTAAACCATGATTGCTATTCCAGATCTTCCCTGCTTTTCCACATTTTCTACCCGCACAGAGAAAGCAGATCAATAAAGACCAAGGGGAGAGTGGAAGAAATACAATGGTCACACAATTGGAAAACCTTGATTTGATATATCTGTATAATCTATCCCTCCAGGCAGATCTAAAAGGCATGAGAAGGTTACTTAGTGAGGATAGGAAAAGATGAAAATGTGCCAGATAAACTGAATCTTTAAAGAAATCAAGATAAGAAATTATAATGCATCCATTTCATGATAAGCACTGTAGTGTTAATGGGACTGGAAATCTGCTGAGTCCTAATTTTTAACTCCATGTATTCATCCTCATGCTAGAGATGGCCTTCTATCCCACCTGGAAAGGACATACTGACATCTATGCCTTTCTTTTGGACAGTGCCTAAGTAGGCACCACCAGTGTTTCTTCTGTGACTGTTTTTTATTTTGGATGTGTTCTTTGCTGACCAAATTGTTATTAGTTGATATCTTCTTTTCCAGATATTTTTGTTTATTTAAACAGGGCACAGTCCAGTCTCCCTGACTTGCAAGTCACTTTTTCTCCTTGAAGTGACTTCACACATCTCCGCTTTGCTCCATTGTTGATACTACTCTTGATTTCTCAGTGGGAAATCTCATTTCCTCTTTCTCTCGTGGGATGTGAAAACCTCACTGAATTCCCAACTATAAACAAGAAACTTACAGGAATTTTCACTTCTATTCTTGGCTTGACTTGTACACAATTTCATGTGAAGAAATTAAGGTATATTTCAACATTATGTTCTAGTTCTAGAAAGCTCTGGGGGGCTTTATTAGAATCATATTCTATGAGAATCTTCTGTTTCAGTATGGCAACAATTTTTAAAATTAATAATTAGCTCCCCCCCAGCATTATTTGTTCAATGTGTTGCCTGACTATTTGCTCCATGAAGATATATATTCTACTTATTTTATTGCCAGATCTGTGGGGCATCCAAGTCACTAGGCCATACTGTCAAAAGCAACATTACATATGATCTATTCCCAGTCCCACTCCTCCCCATTACCCTCCCTCCCACTTCCCAATTTACCTCTTGGTAGAATGACATGTAACTTTACCCCAAAGTATGGGTACAACTACATAGCCTTATTTGAAAATATTATTATACTTGAAAAGATACCATTTTACAGTTGTACATTTAATAAGAATTGCTTGAATGTTTTCTGAATGTCATTGCTTGCCTAAAGACTTGCTTCAAATTTTTAGCACCCAACACCCTCCTTTAAATATCTTCTTTAAATCTACATTGACCTTTGTCTAGATCTCTATCCCAACAAGTATTGACTTGCTGTTAGCACTGCACAATTTCACTTGGGCAGAAGTCAGAAGCTTTCCCAAATATACCCAGATGATGGTTGCTATTTTTGCAAGAGAACACTGCTGTTTTGCCAAAAGTGTACTGTCTTGCAGGAACTGGCTGCCAGGGCTATTTTCTTGGGCTGCAAATAGGGCAACAGCGGTCCCTCCTATACCAGACTGTGGATACAAGGTTGCCAAAGAGGCATTGTTCTAGAAACTGAGACACTGTGATAATCAGCTCAGCCATCCTGGTGAACTTAAATATTTTTATCTCTCAGAATAGCATAAAAATTAGAGCCAAAAAATAGGTGCTATTTAAGTTTGTGCAACTCCTGTTAAGCCTCTGCAGTTCAATTGTTTGAATTTGAGCAAATGAAAAGCACAAGGACAATGTTTTGTAGGGAAAAAACTCTTACCAAAACAGTTTTTAACCTCTGTGCACAGTCTGCTTTCTTTGGATCAGTCAACCCAGAGGATTTGGTCCTTGGGATTTGGTTCTTGCTTGGCTCTGCTGGGATATATATATTCTAATTTCTTTTTTGAGAACTTGGGTTTACCATATATAAAATACAAGATGATATTTAATGTCTTTTGGTTCTAAAATTTTCTGTGAACATATACCTTTAATTGTAGAAAAGGCCAATCTTTTGAAGGGGTGGTCTGTTTGTCTTCTGTGTTCCTTGATGTTTTTAGAGTAAGTTTTGTTAAGTCAGTATATCTGTCTTATCAATGTCCAAGTCTAACTTACTGGATAAAAAGTTCAAATATTATTAGAGGAGATTTCAATCATATTTTAACTGTCCACTCATCGAGATTTTTCTTTTTATTTGGACAGCAATTGTAAACTCAGTGTGGAGAATCTTCTTCTGAGTTATCTGTCTCTTTGAACTGGTGCCTCCATGTTCTCTCTTTCTCGCTGTCTCTGTCTCACTCTCTGTCTCTGTTTCTTTCTTATCCATCATCACTGTCTATTTTGTAATTTCACATTTTGGAAATATGAATCTTCAGAGGCCTAATCAATACTCCTTATTATACAATTTAACTAGTTAGAGGGTCATTTGAGGTCATTTAGTGGTTCATGATTTGTGAATTCCTAATGGAAACTCAAATTAAGAGCATGTTTTTCACAAGGGAAGGGACCCCCTCATATTCCTTTGAGTCAGCAAAGATCCTAACTAGGCACCCTTGCCTTGTTCACGGTGTGTTTCTGCCTAAAAACAGCGCCTTTCCTAAGCCACTCTTACATTCCCATGTTTAGGTCAAGGTCACAGTCTCTCTCCAGTACCAATGATTATTCTTCTAGTTATATGAATTTTGTTTTAGCACATAGCAGCATAAATAATTTATTTGTTCTGCTTGAGAGAAGAAAGGGGGAAGTGCACAGTTAAAAAAATTCTTTTCAAAACCCATAAGATATAGTTTTTCATTAGATGATATGGGATTTTTGCTTACTCAAGCCAAAGGAATATGGAAAATAATAATTAGCCTGTAGTAAAGCTACTTGGAGGCTTTTTGAAGAGCTAAACTGAGGTATTCTTTATAGACAAAAAAGGTAATATTTTCTGTGTTTTCTCGCCTCAATTTGTCTTGTAGCTTTAACACATTACGTGTTATAATGTAATCTATGAGATAGAAACAATACCAAGAGTCCTAATTAAATTAAAAGTAATTACCAGTTGTACAGATAGGGCTTTCAATTGAGCAGCAGGAAGTTGATATTTTGTCATCGCCAGTTTATCTCCATGCACTGAGCCTGAGTCTTTGTACCAGTTATTAATGGCATTTTCTCAACAGTCATGAAGAGTGTGGGAAATAGGGAATGAGGAAGAGAACAAAAGGACGAGAAGAATTAGGGGAGGGTCAAATGAAGACAGAGACAGAAAGGGAGCTCGCTATTGCCAGTGAAATTTTTCAGTGAAGTGCGGCCTCCTGCTGTCCTTCTCTCACCTATGAAAGAAATATTTGCCCAGCCCATATTCATAGCATATCCTAATTTCTCTTGACCACAGACCAAATTTAAAAAAGAGGATCTCACATATTCTGTGCTAAAGGTCTGGTTTATGATGTGACAGATTTTCCATTTTCAGAAAGTAACAAAGTTCCAGCTCCCAATGGGAATTAAATTTGAGAGAGGGAGGGAAATGGCAACATGTAAAGATTTCCTACTGTCCAGTTTCTTACTCTGCTTTTCATCTGGGCATCTTTTAACAATTGGATGCAACGCCATTCTCCCATCGGGAGACGCAGCGCAGACTGTTAAAGCGCATTTACAGGGTGATGTCCGTTTGATTGACTGTTATCTTGCAGGCATGCTGCTGCTACAAATATGAGCAATTATTGGGAAAGCAGTCAAATTAAATTTTCATAACTATAAGACTGCATTTTACCTTAGGGGCACAGCTTCCTTCCTATTTCTACAATCTATTTTCTATGCTTTATATTAAATCTAAACAAATGAATGTTTACCAACATGAATATTTTAACATAGTGTGCCAGCCTGTGCCCCTTCTCCCAACAACTTCTTCATCTTTCTAGGAATGTCCTACAAGAGAGTTAACTTTTCTAATATAATGTGGGTCACTTTGGATAAGCTGTCCTTAATGGGTTCTTTCCTACCTGCCAAAAGTATACATTTGGCTAATTCTTGCCCTTAATAATCTAATACAATCAACAAATGGCTTACATGAAATAAAGTTTAATATTTTTTTAGATCATCCTTACTAAGATATCAAACTCTGTTACCTCAACATGTCCCTCCAATGTAAGGATAATGAATGTTGCTAGTGGCAGGTGGGAGGCTGTGTTTCCTTCCCATTCTCATGGCTGACATTTCTAAATGATTCTAGAAATAGTTCATCAATAAGACCAGATATTGGCTCTTGGCAGTCATTGGAACTGATCTGAGTTGACATAAAAGGGGAAACTATTTTGCTGTCCGCGTTGTAATGGTTTTATCTTTGTGGTCTTGCAGTCCTGCCTGGAATCTTCCTATGTCTCTCCATATTAAGCCATGCTGGGAAGCCCAGCCCCACCGGCTTTTATTCTTAACTGAAGCTCCTGATCCTGCTACTTTCAATTTCACCTGTTGCTCAGATCTAGCGCTTTCATGAAGCATGTTTTCCCAGATATCTGTGGATCCCGTGGCCCTTGCTTCTCCAGTGATCACATGGTTGTTGCCAGCATAACTATGTGTCTCAGTTACTTTATATGCCCTAGATTTGCATGTTGTCTTTGCCTCCTATCTGGCTAATGTTACCTCAGAGGTGTTCCAGTGCAAACAATGTATTACATGAGATCCTTATTCATAGCCTGTAAGCTAAGCTATTACTTAGCTTTTAGTAATCTTCCTATTATTTTTTAAAATTTATTTAATAATCTCCCTATCTAATTATTTTGTGAATTAACACTGGCCACTAGATGAACAACTAGAGGGCTTCTCTTCTATCCTCCCTCTGGAATTAGCTTGGTCACACAGAATGCACCTTACAACTATCAGCGTCTGCATGCTGCTAAGTCCTCAGTCCACAGTCAGAAGGCATTTCTCAGATGCGCTTGAAGAGCCCTAATTGTGAAGAGCTTCTGGGGCTCTGCTCAGATGTGGGGCTTATACTTGGTTCCTGATCTGTAGTTTGCCTCCTTGTGCCCTCCTAGGGGTGATATCCTCAGAAGAAACTTTGAAGAACTTCAAACTGTCACGTTTGAAGGAGTTTCTGTTGTTGGATGGTCAAGTAGCTGTAAATGGCTTATTCTCACAACCAGAAACTCATGTCAACCCTGATCACCTTCATTATCATGGACATCTGTGCATCACCTCCCCACACACCCCATTGTTTCCTTACCTTTCAAGAAGGCATTAGACTGTATATAGTATTTAGAGTGCGTGGAAATTCTTTTGATCAAAGTGAAAGTTTAACCTGTGTTAATGCTCAGAGATAATTGCATGCTTTCGTTTTGTAGAGTTTCATAATATTAGTGCAGAAAAAAATTCCTGGAGATGTAATTTAAGCTAGCATATCATTTATAGGGGTGAAGAGTCTCAGAATTCTGTATCTGGGTATATTGGGCAGATAAAATTTTAAATATTTCCCCATTCTTCCGTTGCTTGATTTCTGAAAGATGAAAATCTGATTTGAAGAAAGGACAACATTTTTTCAGGAAATAGCCATAGGAAAGGATAAAGGTAGAAGGAAGCATTCTAGGAAGAAGTGATAGATACTTAGGAGTCTGTCTACAGAACTGCTGGATGTGATGGGGCATTTATAGCCCAGATCACTGACTTTATTCATCATCAATAAATATTAATAGTATATTAAGTTGAAGATTTACTCATGACTGTGACCTTGACCTTGTTGAAATATTACCCTGTCTGGCAGGATTATTATCATCCTCTTACTTCAGCTTTAGCTCTTTTGAAAAAGGCAAAAAAAAAAAAAAAAAAAAAAGAGAGGGAAGAGGTAGAAACACTTAAACACTTTATTTTTAGGAAGAAATTAAGTGAATGAAATGCTATTTGGATAATAGAATAGTGAGGAATTAGAGAAAGATCCTTTAACTACTCACTCTCAGGAATCATGTCTCAACCTATGCATTTACTACTTTCAAGTAGTTGAAAAATGAGAGAAGATAAAATATTAATTTTTGGAGCTAAATGATTTATTATTTTACAAATTACATGTGCAAAAGACTGATGCAAAAAGTTTTGTTTTCCTACAATCATTCCCTCTTTCTTTTTTCATTCATTCCCTCATGACATGTCTTTGTGATGATTTTCTTCATTTTTTTTCTATCTCAAAACTTTCCTGTCAAAGCTGCATCCAAGGTGGAATACAACCATGTTCATTAAGGAAAGGACTTTGTGAAATACCTGCTCATCTTCCAAATCTTAAACACTTATGCAGACTTAAATGGCTCAGTAAGTGGGGAGAAACAAGAGAAAGAAATGTAAGAAGTGATTCATGCCTTCCTGAGCGTAAAATTTGGACAATTGTGAACTGAATACCTGTGGTTCTCAAGGGAATCAGTTCTACAGCTTCAGGCAGTGAATGGCAATTTTGAATCCTTTCCAATGGCTGCCCACCTTTCTTGGCCACACAGAACTGGGCTAGGCAAATAATCAACAGCATTTTTTATCTCCATGCTGAGCATTACACTAGGTGCTTTGGGGAAGGATGCCAAGTGTATATATGCATTAATATGGCTGCATATTCTATTCTTGCTCTCAACTTATTCTCAAAGGTTTTCTTTCTCGGGAGAACAGGTGGATGAGCTTCCTCTTCCTTTAGCAGAGTGATGCCAAGTATTGGTTTCTGAAACTGGCCCCCTGATACATACCTTTGTTTCCTGAGAGACCCAGGCTTCAACCACCTAGGTAAGACCACAATACACCTCATTGCTTCATTTGTTGAGGTGCCAATTGATGTTCAGAATTTTTTAGTGCAACTACCAGTAAAAATAACTACTCTGAGCATCATTTTTTAAATTAGACCTTCTGGGGAAATTACTGAATCCTAATACAGGAAGTACATGAAACTGTACAACCGAGATGATTCATGTTTACTCAAAATTATTCAATGATTATTGAATGTTTCTCACTTTATTTAATTATTCATTTGTTTATTCATTCATTCAGTCATGTATTGAACAAATATTTGGATGTCTATAGTTGGCAAGTTTTGTGCTTAACTGCTAGGGATACAAGCAACGAAGACAATAAAAAGGTTACCTGGTGCAATGAAACTTAAATATGGTGCAGGGGAATCTATATTACACAGTAATTCTTGCCTTTCAATTACGATGGTATAAGGTTATTTCAATTCATTAAGTATTTATGAGGTATCTTGCTATGAAATCATAGACAGCACTAGATAACAGCACTGCACACAAGGTTCTTGCCTTCCAGCAATCACAGTGTGGTCTCAGATTCAAGCATATTTAAAATTACTTTTAAAATTAGGTAGACACTGTAGTAATCACTGAAGTGCTATGGGAGTTAGGGGGAAAGAGAGTAAGCGTGAAAGACTGAGGGAGGGACAGAGAGAGAGAAAGAGGGAAATTAGGGTAGGCTTACTGAAAGAGGGAGAATTAGGCTTGAAATTAAAATACACATTGAGAAAAAGTGGGGAGGGGAATTAGGGAGAGATGGCAACTACTTCCTGACAGATTAAAACAAAACAAACCACCTAGATGTTAGGGTAAGCAGGGAAGGTCATTTTCTAAGAATAATGAGAAAAATTCCTGAAGATAGAGAGTTCAATCCAGAAATGTGAAGTTCATGTTATTAAGGAATTTAAATAAAGGTTTGAGCAGGTAGAACATTATAAAGCACATGAAAGAGACCCACTGAAAGCTTTCCATTAGGGAAGTGACATTGGTTTGATTTGGTTCAGAAAATGTCAGTGGCAATACTTAAGATATATTCGCAAAGAAAGTGTCTGTATATCAGGCAAGAACTGCATATGTTTGGGTGAGAGACAATGAGGACTCCAACTAAAGCAGAGTAAGTGAAAACTAAAAGGAGATAGATTGGAGAAAGAGAATTGAATCAAAACCCGCAGAGCTTTCTGACCACTTAGATAGTGATAGGAGTGGTGAGTCTTTATTATTTGTGAGTATAATGGGGTGGGGGTGGGGGGCATTTGAAGAAGCATTTACTTGCATTGTGTGACTGAGTCACCGATTGGATTTTGCAAGTAAGTTTGTGTTGCCTTTTAAGGGAGCTGCTTTGATACTTGTTAGAGGAAGCACCACGATTGTAATGAGTTGATGACAAAGTGCCAAAGAGGAATCTGAATCAGTGAAGTGGAGTCACTCAATTTCTCTATTACAGTTGGACTTGAACAACACAGGCTTGAACTGCGGGGTCCACTTTATACAGAGTTCTTTCAATAAATACACTGGAAAATTTTTTTGAGATTTGTGACAATTTTGCAAAAACATTTTCTCTAGCTTTTGTTATTGTTAGAATATAGTATATAATACATATCATGCAAAATATGTTAATTGACTGTGTTATCAGTAAGGCTTCCAGTTAACAGTAGGCTATTAGTAGTTAAGTTTTTGGGAAGTCAAAAGTTATACGTGGATTTTCAACTGCACAGAGGTACCAGTGCCCCTAACCCCTGTGTTGTTCAAGGACCAGCTGTATAGAATAAATAATTGGCCTCCAAAATTAGATTTCTTCAAAAACAGATTTCTTCCTATTGCTTAGTCAGAGCCAAATGGATGTTTCTTTGATGCAAGGAAGATTATTTTCCTATTTTAATCATAAAAATAACAACTAACATTAATTGAGCACTTAGTATGTGCCATGGACTACTCTGGACAAGTGTATATAAACAATGAGAATGCAGATCATAAAGCTCATACAGGAACTGGTAATTAGCAAACATCAGCAGAACCTTCATTTTCTGTTAAAAATCATAAATGCAAAAAAGGTTGAATCCTGGTATCTAATTTGTATAATGGTTTTTTGTTTTATATTTGTGTGGATATCTATCATGCAGAAATCCTGGTGCTGAAACAGAAAATGGAATAAAATATTCTGCAGTTTCTAGCTGGCTACTTGGCTCTTCTGAGCCCTTAGCTTCAAGGATTTTTCAAAATATGTTTTTCTGCACCACAGCTCAGAGTCACTAAATCCAGAAATTGAAACATTCTGAGAACCAAATCATTTCAGGGTAAATCAAAGCTCTTGGAACATTGCCCTAGGATTTTGAAGATAGTGTTTAATAGTGAAAAATGTTCAATATTTTTAAGGAAATCCCAATTATGGAAGGCTGTCCATTCACATCCCTGACGATGCAGGATGTCTGAAACAGGATATTTTCACTTGACCTTCACTCCTGTGAAGAACCAGGACCCCATGGGTGCAGGTGAAGGTCCTCTGGCCCCTGGCACCCCCACCAGCATTTCTACTCTAGCTGTTACCCTCTGCGAGGAAATCTGAGGCTGATGTCTGTTCCTAATTCCACCTTAAAATCTGGAAATAGGTACCTTCCTTAATTCCATTCTATCCAGCTTCTCTCCTGGCTGCCATTTTAATGCCAGCAACTAATGACAGCTTTGAGCAAGAGTTTTTCTCCTTCTTCAAACCCTCTCTGATACCTTGTCTGTGCTTTCACTTGTTTGGGCTCTGCAGGATTGATGATGGAACCAGAAGATGGGAAGAGAGAGAGTGAACCTAGTTAAACAAGTCTTAAGACCAAGAGACATTTTAATATAGTGGAAAAGGAATAAGTTATGGAGTTAGACAGTAGCATGAATTTACTGATTGTGTAACTTGGGGTCAGTTATTTAATGCTTTTCTATCTCAGTTTTCTCATCAGTGAAGTGAGGATAATAAAATGTATATCATAGTATATTTGGGGGAATTAAATGAGGTAAACACTTAGAGCCCATTGTAGGTTATTAATACAGGGGAATGATGCTGTTATCAGTAATAATACTAACAACAATAAAAGAATGGAATAAAATGAAGATGAGGCAGGAATGATGGGGAGCCACAGGATAAAGGGCCATGAGCTTCAATGCTTGACATTTCAGAAGATGTTCTTACACCTCTGTATAAAGTGAGGGGAAACTTGACCATCCTGATTTCACAGGGACGTTGCCTTTCATAAGTAGGAATGCAAGTTGGAATGAAGCTATGTTAACCTGAAATATTCTCCCTCTCCTCTTCCTTTGCAAGTTCAACTCACTTTTCAGAGGCTACATGAATTACCCTTTTCGAGGATGCTGTCGCCATTGGTCTCTTCTAACAATGGTCTCCTTTCCTATTGAACTAAGGCAATAAATTACATACCACCTGGCATCTATATGCTCTGATTGCTTTCTGGAGGTGTGGCTTCCAAAAGACTGAGATTTCTTTGATGAAGAAAACCTGCCTTATACTTCTCGTATATCCACCATTTGGGCCTTGTGTGGCTGAGCCTGAAAAGAAGCCCTAAACCAAATACATAATGAGGAGATGAAAAACGTAATAGCCTTAAGTGTCTTATGCTACGGAAAACCCAATAAAAGGCCAAGGGGTGGTGCATTTCTTTCCTCAATAGACAATAAATTTTCTCTCAGAGATGGAAAGGATATATATTTTTCTTGTTAATTTTCCCTATTGTAACCTCACTTCCCTCTCCATTCATAAAAACTCATAGACCCTTGGCTTAGATGGACTCTTTAAGATTATTTTATTTAACTTCCACAGTGGAACCATGAGGACGCTGCTAGCCCGAATGCTACTGTCATAACGATCAGGCGAGGTCCGGCGCCCAAGACTTAGGACTTCTAGCCTCCTCGTCCTGGTTACTGAAAGATGACCTTCTGCTGACCATCTGCACAGACTGTGCCTTGATGTCTTCTCATATTTCTCCCCCATTCTAATCATTCAAGACATTTACATTTCACAGAAATGAAATGTATCTTTAAGCAGGGATTTCTAATTGAGCTCAATTAAAGTTTGCTGGAGTTCTGTGGAGAATTTTTCAATAAGGCTTTCTGTTTCTTTGTGAAATTAATTTTATTATTCTAAACTTGAAAATGACACACACATATACCAGTGCCTGCATATACATATATATATATATACAAATATACAAACACGCGCGCACACACACACACACACACTTCCCAAATCTCTTCTTCTGGCAAATAACACTCTCAACATTATTCCTTACAGTTTGTCTCAGTATATTAAAAAGCTGTGTCAAAAATCAATTGGTACAGATATCGTCATTTAGGTCATAATATATTGTGTAAAGCAGGGGAGACATGGTTAGTGAAACCCAGAGAAAAAAATACACACATGAAAGGGGAAAAGTTAAGTAGATCTCCTAATCTCTGTTCTTAACCTGAGTATCCTGATATCGCCTCCTCCTCATCTTGCTCCTCTACCTTTCCTCCCTCGTATTAGCTGTCTGACGTTATGTAACAAATTATCCCGGAACTGATCACCTAAACCAACAAACATTTATCACCTGATGGCCAGCAGTCCTGAGAGAGGCTCAGCCTCGCGCTTGCGGCTCAGGGTGTCCTACGAGGTCGCAGTTCAGTGGTCATGATGGGGCTGCAGTTACTTGAAAACTTGACTGGAGTGTGAGGGTCTGTTTCCAAGCTCACTCCAGTGGCTGTTGGCGCAAGGCTCCAGCTTGTCGCCATGTGGGCCCTTCCACAGGGCTCCTCACAACATGGCTCTTTCCCCAGAGAGAGAGAGAGAATGCCAGCGAGTGCACAGAGAGGTGGAAGCTACAGCCTCATGTGTAATCCAGGAGCATGAGCGACAAACTACCACTTCTGCTGGGCTCTGTGAGAACACAGCCTGACGCAGGTGCAGTGTGGGAGGAGGCTGCGCGAAGGTGTGAGCCCCAGGTGGCCGGGGTCACTGCAGGTCATCCGGGAGCTTGGCTGTCACACCTTCCCCCACTTCAACTTTCCTCCTCCTTATTTTGACACCTCTCTTTTCAGAATGGATCGTTAGTTGCCAACTGGTAGCAATTTTGCTACATTGGTGTTTGTCTCTCTCTCTCTCTCTCTCTCTCTCTCTCTCTCTCTCACACACACACACACACACACACACCTAGCGTTAATTTTATTGCTTGACAAATATTTTCATTTGAAAAAATGTAAATGATTGTGGCTTCAAAAAACGTGACCAAAGCTCTTTTCACAGTGTCGCTGCTCGACAGTAGAGGGCGCTGTTGGTGTGCGTGGACCTTCATTGAACTCTGGAGGTGGGGAAATGATGGGGCTGGTCGAGTTCTCTCTCTGAAAAATAACCAGATGACATTCTTCCAATTGGAAAATAAATAACTCACGGGGATGAAAAGAACACATAGTACTTAGTCAATAATACTGTAATATCTTTGTACAGTGACAGTTGGTAACTACGGACTGTGGTGAGCATTTTGCAATATATATAATTAAATCACTATGTTGTACTCTTGAAACCAATATAATATTGTATATCAACTATAATTCATATAAAAAACTGTACTTCAAAAAATAGATGACTTTCTATCTGATTGTTTTTAAATGCCTGTATTTTATTTCTAAAAAAGTGAATTTACTTTTTCTTTAGACAATAAACAGGCAACATCAGGCCTTCCATTAATGCTTCTGCTAATTCCAAGTAGTTTAAGGTAGTTTTTCTCCATCCATGCTTTTTGGAATGGCAGAGAGAACAGAGGAGGAGATACCCGAAAATTTACCTTAACATGGGTTGTGTGCAGATCATAAGGGAGGATACCATCTTTTACTCCATTTGGCTCCTCCGTTAAGATGGGGGTTTTGAAGTTCCATTCTTGCCTGTTGTCATATTGCTGTACTGACTCCAGCCAGCTGTTTCCATGACTGATGCTCACTGAGCTGGTGAAGGGTGAGCTATTTTCTCCTCCCTTAGGAAGGGAGGAGTGCTTTGCAGGGGGGCACCTAAGGGGACTGTTACTTCTGCCCTTGACTCCTCAATTTCTTTCAAAGAGGACTCTCATCAGTGGTACAGGGTTTTTTTGGGGGGGGTACTCAAGTGTTTTTAGACATAACCATTTGGATAAATTTCTAGTATTTGTAAAAATATCCCAATGAGACTATTGTGCTCTTGGCATGATAATTTCTAGGGAAAAAAAAACAGTTTCAGCACTCAAGTCTGGAAAACACTGTTCTTCCCTATCATATTTCACAAAATCCCATTTGGTTGTCACGCGTTTTATTGCAATGTAGCACAAAGAGCATTCATTGTTGGAATAAAAAGACCAGTTTCAAACAACACTCTCCCGCTTACCGGCTGGGTGGAGCTTATGCCTGTTTGTCCCTGTGAAAAATGAAGAGTAATAACAGCAAAGGTATTAGGCACTGTGTTAAGAGTTCTGCCTACCTTCTTTCATTTAATTTTTAGACTAACGTGTTACCACATACTGTTTTCTCTATTATTAAAAATAACGAAAATGAAGTTGAGACACAAAGAGTTGAAGTTACTTGTTCAAGGTCATACAGCTGATAAATGGCGGAGTTTAGATGCAAACCCAGGTGTGTGTAATGTTAAAGACATCCCCTCAACCACTCTGCTGTGCAGCAGCCCATAATAATGCTGCCGTTATTAGTTTAAGAATTACATAGGAAAATGAACATCTATTAACCAGCAGAGTCTTGTACTGTTAACACTTTCAGTAAATGTTAGTACCCCTTTACTTCTCTTATTTGGAACAATTTAGCTTACAGATGAAAGGAAGAGCACGTGTTGAGAATGATGACCTTTGCTAAAGGAAGCATTCTCTTATTTTTGCATAATGATACCATGATTGCTTTTCTTGAGAAACAAATTATAAATGTCCATAAAATTGACAAAGGAACAAATTGGGCACCCCTGGATTCTTTTTGAAGCTTGAAAATCTGAATTTAAAAAAATGCACATTAAAGGGAGTTTCTCCTCTCTTAAGTAGTGCCTATTTTAATCATAACCTTTGGAAGAAAATTTAAATGTAAAAAGGTGAAAATTAAAAGAACTATAAATAACAACAAATGACTACCTTGGAAATTCAAAGCCACATTCACTTCCCGGGCTGTTATGTCTACAAACTATTTGAACAACAGTTAATAGGCACATTCCCAATGAAAGAAAAAGTTAACTGATGTTTCATCCGAATGCACCCTTTGTTGAGCATATTCAGAAATGTAGAGCTGGGAGATAGGGATTTCTGTGCTTGTTGCATTAAGATGTGTGTGGGTGTCCCCTGAATAAAATGAAGGGTTTTTCAGGTTCCCCAAATATTCCTTTGCTAACATTCATCTCTGTCAAAAAATAATAATGTGCTTTGCTTGGATTAGCTGAAAAATCATCTATCTTTATTGACGGTTTCCCTTTTCTCTGTGTTCTCAGGCTGAGATAGCCCAAGTATGGTTCCCAGGCTGGTTTTACCTTGATTCATATGTTGTTTATGAGGTTTGTCTTCTGGGGACCAATGGGACTGACCAGGCACAGCAAAGAGTCTAACTCTCTGCAAAGGGCAGACCAGTGAGCTGCTGAATTACTGAATTATATCCTATACTTTACATTCTTAACTATGTACAAGTAGGGCTAATACTTAGGCTTGTTTTTAGAAATTGGACCTCATATTCTTTGGATCAAAGGTAACCCCAAATACGAAGTTTTACTCTTTTTTTTCAATATTCAAATTCACATTATGTTCAATCTTCAATATTCACAATACTATTCATATTGATTATTATTATTCAATAATAATTCACATTATTCCCTTGAATCTCTCTCTCTTTTAATCTTCCTTTATTATTTTGTTAGGGAAAATATTTGTACTCCAGATCACATTATTTTATATGAAAATAAATTTATGTTTTTCAGTGGTCTGAAACATGAAGAGGCTATTAAAGTGACTAAAGCTAGCATAAAAAGGATAAAATTAATTTTTTGAATTGTTTGTTTTTTTTTGACTTGATTCAAGTTCCAGCTCCTTTAGTTACTGTTTGATTATGGGTAAGGTATCTAGCTTTTCTGTGTCTTATTTTCTTCATCTATAAAATGGGGAAAAATAATGGCTATGTGGTGGAGTTTTTTGAAAATTCAGTGAGATGGTCTGTAAGGTGCTTACCAGGGAGCCTAGTAGAGTTAAGTTTTACAGCGTATGCCCCTTGACTATTTGAATTCACAAGGACAAGGAAAATCATCTGGCTTTGGTATCAGAATGTATTACAATTGTAAATTAGTTATGCAAATACAACCTGTTTCCTCTAGCCTACATATGCAAGTATCCAGAAGGAACTTCCAAATCTCCTAACCACATAATGGTTCTTGAACATTTGTATCTTAGTCTAGGTTTCGGTTATTATTGTACCAATGTAACAGAATTTTAAAAGGTACACAATATGGAAATTAAACCTTTTAGTCCCTTATCTTTACTTTATAGATGGGGAAACCAAGGCTCATAGACAGTGAGGGGCTTGCCCATGACCAGGTTTACAGTAGGGAAAGAAGGTAAAAGCAGTGTCTGATTTAGTCACCATGTTGTGCTCCGAACCCATCCAAGAAGTTAAAACACAGTCTAGGATTGGATGATAGGACTGCTCAAAATACAGAATTTCAGTCTTTATTTCTGAAATAAATATTAAGTGACTATTTCAAAGCATACATACTATTTTTAAGGCCTTTAAATCTGTTAGTATCTAGAAAGCAAGAGCTTTTGCAAACCTTTGGCATCTATGGAGCCTTGCATGCCTTTATTTGACTCTTGCTTTAGTGAGAATATGGCTGAATTTTTTCTTTAAGCTTTTCTTACAGTTTTTATGTTTATGTTAATTACACCATGTACAAAGGAGTTTCACATATGTTTACAAAAAAAACCCTTACTATACTTTTGTAATTACAAAGTCTGCCACTAAATTACTGTTTCATGTGTTTGTGTTTCAATTATTAACTGTGGTGGCATATGACTAAAGCTGAAAACATGTCATTTCTATGATAATAAGTGAACGCAATTAACAGCATATCTATTCCACACACAAAATATATTCATTTGCATTCTGTCTCCTTGCATTATTTAGCTATATTTAGGCCAAGTCATGTCATTTCTGTTACCTTTTTTTCAATCTAGAATAACTCTTATTTTATAAGTGCTTTCATAATGACTAAATAAAGAGAATCAGTTGAGGTGATGATCTGCAGACATATACTTCACTCAGTCGGTTATTTTCTGAATCTTCTAAAGCTCCCAGTTCTTCACATTTGTGTTGATTATTTTTAAACCAGTACAATGTGTGCATAATACAGCTTTGCAAATAAGTTATATATTTCTTTAAATCACTCTTTTCCTGAGTGATGAGTCAAATCTCTTTATTTCTTGCCAGCCATGGACCAAGTGGGAAAGTAGCTAAATTTGTCTCTGTTGCATTCACCTTCTATTAACCAGAACTTTTTGAGTGATAAGTAACAGAAATTCAACTCGATTAGTATAAGCAAACATGAATGAATATAGGGAATTTGGTTTCACTTAGAACTCAAACCTAAGAATGCAGCTGAACCTAGGGATGAATTGAGGCCTGGAACTCAAAACCATCTGATTTGGGTCCTCTCTGTCCTCTGTCTGTTTCATTCTTCTCTTCTCTCCATGCACCACCCAATTCTCCTCCTATCAGCCAGTCAGCTATGGCCACGGAGTGGAGTCACATTTTTCCAACAGGGCAGCTCCTTCTATCATCTTGTGGATTGATTGCACAGTTGTGATTATGAGGAGGAATTCCTAGAAACAGGAATTCTGGTCAGGCATTTCAATCTACCAATCACACATATGCAAAAATAAGCACACACAAATTAACAGTATATTTAAATGCCTGAACATATTTCCAATAACTATTGCCTGCTTAATGTTGGTCACATGCTCATGTTACATGAAAATCAAACATATTATAGTGAAAGAAGATAGACATTGGTTTCATTAAATTCAATGAAATAATAACAATAGCTGCTATTATTGAGCTATTATCTTTGAGCAAGGCACTGCTCTAGAAGCTTTAAAAGCATAATCAAATTTAATGTTCACAACAATACTATAAAGTGGAAAATATTATTATTCCCATGTAATATTATTATTATGAGCTCCAATAATAACATTATTATTACATGATGAAACAGAGGCTTAGACAGGGCAAAAGCCATCTCAAAATTGCTCAGCTATGAAGTGGCAGAGTTTGGATTTGTTCTATAAGCCCATGCTTTTAACCACAAAACAGTTTATAATTGCATTTGATTTTCATAGAGAGTCCTCTGTTCTGGATCTCAAGTTCAATTCTGAAAAACTGAGGGTCCAGAGAATTCCATTCTACTATGTAATGGATTGAGATAAAGTAGGAGGTGGTAAGATTCTACTAACTGTAAGAGAATTGTAATTGTAACAGAAATTGTCTCAAAATGGTTCCTGAATATTTGAATCTTAGTCCAGATCTCTGATGGTTTTTATCTGCCAAACCAGTTCACCATTCTAATGTTCAGCTCTTTGTCTTGTGTACATCTTTTATACTCTTGATCCTGAGGATAGGATGCTGCCTTTGTTATCCCGCTTTTCCTTTCCTTTAAATTTTGAAGGCAAACAAATAAAACAACATTAAAAGCCCCTCCAAGCCAACCCAAACCTAAGCCAAGCAAACAGGTGTAAAGGGTACAATGTGACACCTGAGTACATGCCACCCCACATGTACAGGACACAATATGACAGCTGAGTACATGCCACCCCACATGAATAAACTGGCATTTAGTCCTATATGATTCAGGTCATCTTTAATAACTAAGATGTTGAAGACAATGTTAAAGTTCTTTATGCTCCTCTCTTAAGATCTCCTTCACTTCCACCTACCAGAGGATAGTGTACATTAAGTCCATGATGTACTCCTTACCACAAATATATTCTATTGAGCTGTTCATGTATATATATTTAAATGTATGTAATTTGTATCATACCATACATAATGATGCGTTGTTTACTTTTTCTTACTCAGTATGATGGATTTGAGATCTCTATTGATTATTGTCAGCTTTTTTTTTTATTGAAGTATCATTGATATACAATCTTACATTGGTTTCAAGTATACAACACAATGGTTCATCAGTTACCCATATTATTAAATCCTCATCCCCACTAGTGTGGTTACTATCTGTCAACACAGGAAGATGTTACAGAATCATTGGCTATATTCTCCATGCTCTACTACCATCACAGTAGATAACTTCTATTATGATTGAGAATTTTTGTGCCTCTTTACCCCCTTTACCCTTCCCACCCACCCATCCTAACCCCTCCCCCATGATAACCACCAGTCACTTTTCAGTGTCTATGAATCTGCTGCTATTTTGTTCATTTTGTTGTTTTGTTTTGTTTCTATATTCCACAAATAAGTGAAATTATCTCACATTTATCTTTCTCTACCTGGCATACTTCTCTTAGCATAATGCTCTCTAGGCCTATCCATGTTGTTGCAAATGGCAAGATTTCTTTCTTTTTTTATGGCTGAATAATATCGTATTTTGTGTATGTACCACATCTTCTTTAGCTATTCATCTACTGATGGACACTTTGGTTGCTTCCATATCTGGGCTATTAGAAATAATGTGGCAATAAATACAGGGGTGCATATATTTTTTTGAATCAGGGGTTTTGTTTTCTTTGGGTTCCTTCCTAGAAGTAGAATTACTGGGTCATATGGTATTTCAATTTATAGATTTTTGAGGAACCTCCATACTGTTTTCCACAGTGGCTGCACCAATTTACATTCCCACCAACAGTGTAGGAGGGTTCCCATGTGTTCACATCCTCTCCAACACTTGTGATTTCTTGTCTTTTTGGATGTTTGCCATCCTAACTGGTGTGAGGTGATACCTCGCCGTGGGTTTGATTTTCATTTCTCTGATGATTAGCGATGTGGAGCATCTTTTCATGTGCCTATTGGTCATCTGTATTTCTTCTTTGGAAAAGTATCTGTTTAGGTCCTCTGCCCATTTTTAATCGGCTTATTTGTTTTTTTGGTTTTAAGGCTTATTTTGTATATTTTGGATGTTAACCCCTTATAGGATAAATCATTTATGAATATATTCTCCATACTGTAGGTTGCCTTTTGTTTTGCTGAGGGTGTCCTTTTGCTGTACAGAAGTTTTTTAGTTTGATGTAGTCCCCCTTGCTCATTTTTTATTTTATTTCCCTTGCCCGAGGAGATGTGTTCATGCTTATGTTCAAGAGATTTTTGCTTGTGTTTTCTTCTATGAGTTTTATGGCTTGAAATAAGTAAATTTTTCTTATATGAGATATTTAAGTTTATGAGATTGTGTTTTAATTATCTATTTCTGTGTAACAAATCACCCAAAAACTTAATGACTTAAAACAATAAATGTTTATTATCTCAAAAGATATCAACAATTGTATTTTATGCATTAAATAAAACATATAGTACAATATTAAGGTAAGAGAAAGTGAACATAGTTTCTTTAACTTTAAGGAGAATATAATCACCTAAAGTATCTTGAGCAAAAACCCTTTTTGAGGTTAAGGATGTTCTTTTTTCTACCCTTTCACTATTAAAAGAGTTTTCTTTAAAACTGGTGATAAGTAGTAAATTTTTCTGCAGAACTTTTAATGAAATACACTAGCTATTTGTACCACTCCTCCTAACTCTGATTCCTATTCCAAGATATCACCAATTTTAACTTTCTTCACTCTTCCTTTAGAATTTTGTTCATTTTTCTGCCTTATATGCTAATAAGACTATTTCTTGATTTTTTTCAGTTTAGACATTTTAGATTTCTTGCTAGGGGAGTTTAGGATTTTATTCTCTTTTCACCGCTCCATTCACACTTCCTCTACTCCTTTCTTCTTATGATATTTATATCAACTTTTCAGTTAAGTTGATATTCAGTGCTATTTTATATAAATAAATTTATCTTACAACCAAGCTTGTAGCATGCTATGTGAGCATTTCTTTTCTTGTATAGCTCTTTCTTTCTCCCCTTATTTCTGTGGAACACATCCTTCAATAATTCCCAAAGAAGGATACTTGTTTCAGGTAGTACGTATTTTAGATACCTTCTTTATCATCTATAAAAGATTTTATTTCTACTTTCATACCTCTCTGGGAATCTGGATGGAATGAAAAATACCTTCAACTGAAAAGTGATTTGCATTTTCTTCTGGTTGCCAGTTATGCTTTTAAATGCCTGGTGCTATTTTCATTAATACATTCTGTATGTTTTTTTTCCTCATTAGAAATATTTTAAAGTTTCTTCTTGTTAGAAACTTGTAGTTCTCTTTATCTTTAGTGTCTTGAAATTTCATCATAATGTGTCTCAGAGTCTTTAGTTCTAGGAAATGTTTTTCTCTATTCTTTTTTAATTTTCTCCCTCTTATTTTTTCATTCTCTCTTTCTGAACTCTTATTATTCAGTACTCTTCTAAAAAGTTTTTTATTTATTCATTAAAAAAAATCTATTTAGGTTTTGTCTTATCTTCCAGATTTTTCCAACTTTGTTTTCCAACTTATCTATTAAGCTTTTCATTTCTGACATCACTTTCTAAAAATATTTCAAGGACCACTTTTGGAATTTCGGAGTGTTTCTTTTTTAAGACTTCCTATTCTTGTTTCAAGAATGTGATATTTTCTGTTTTCTTTGAGGCTGTTAAATGATTACTTCTGAAATTTTCATTTGCTTCTTTTGCTTGTTTCCTCTGCTTTTTTCCCTTATGTATTTGTTTCTATCTCTTTCACAAATGTCTAGTGATCCATCACTGTCTGTTCATGGTAAAGTGGAAAGAACAAAGGAGATAACCAGATACGAGGCTGTTGGGCAGTGAGTTCATTATGAAACAATGGGGCAGTATTAGAGGTCTTTTCATATAGGTGCATTGCTTTCCTTCTGCAGTGCTCCACCTGGGAGGTATAAACATGGCTGCTGGGCCAGAGTCAAACGGAGAAGAGGCTAGTGTTCTCACTTATCAGCATGTAGACATTCCCTTAGCCCTTTGTTTCCATGGTGACTCCCTCAGCTCTAAATTTGGTGCCCACATTCCCTCTTGTTTAAGAGAGTAAATCGTCAGCCACCTGCCTGAGACTGGGTGGACAGCGAGGTTGTTCTGTGCTGTGAAGAGGGTACGTAGGACTCTAATTGCTTCAAATGCAAAATTTCAACCAAATCTGCCTTCAGTCCCACCTACATGTTCTTGAAACACAGAGTGACTGTAAGTCCTGAGTTTTTCAGGGCTCTGAAATACGAATTGGCTTATTCCCAGCCTACTCCTCCACAAACATAGACTGAGTTTCTAAGAGATACAGAATTTATCTGATTCCCAGCTTCAAACATTTGTTCCTCATTTTTCATCACTTCTCTTATTCCTTTCTCTGTAGACTTTGCCCTTCTGCTATATCATCTTGCATACAGTATTTATAATGTATACAATATAATATGATATTCACCATTGTTCAAATGCAGTTTCATAATGGAGCTAAATGTGTGAACGCAAGGATAGCTTCTAAATGCCAGGGTGGTCCTGAAAGGACAAAGTTGCTAACTTGAATGGATTCCTACTAGTCAAATTGTGAAATATTTGAATGTAAAATAATATTAAATGTAATTATTATTATCAATAATTGACTAATTGGCAGAAGATGAGTCTCTGAAAGGTCATAGATCCTTAATGGTACTCGTATAGAGAATATGTGGCCTAAAAATTAGTTATTATTCAAATAGAGATAAATATAATAGATTTGATAGGGTGGAGCCAAGATGGCGGCATGAGTAGGACAGTGGGAATCTCCTCCCAAAAACATATATATTTTTGAAAATACAAAAAATACAACTATCCCTAAAAGACCAGAAGACACAGGACAACAGCCAGACTACATCCACACCTGCGAGAACCCAGCACCTGGTGAAAGGGGTAAGATACAAGCCACAGCCCAGCAGGACCAGAGGACCCTCACCCCAGCTCCCGGCGGGAGGAGAGGAGTCGGAGCGGGGAGGGAGAGGGAGCTCAGGACTGCTAAACACCCAGCCCTAGCCATCCGCACCAGAGCGCAGACACAGTGCACGCGTGGAGTGCTGGAAACTAGGGAAGCAGGACAGTAAGACCTGTGAGCGGGTTCCGAAGCCGGCGCCCAAGCCAGCGCCCCTGTGACAAAGAAAAGCGAGTGCTTTTTGAAAGTCTTAAAGGGACAGGGACCCCACAGCTGGATGGAAGCATCCCGGGTCACAGTCCAGCAGCTGGAAATTCCAGGGAACTCCAGGTGCACTAACCCCCTGGGCAACAGCTTTGAGACCCCTCATGGAGGTAAACAGCCAAACAGCCCCCCGTCCATTACCCCTCCAGGGCCCGACATAGCAGAGCAGCAGCCTGAGGCTGACCACGCTCACATCAAGGGAGCTTCCTTCATACCAGCAGGGCAAGATACAGAGACCCAGTCTACACGCAATTGCCCAACACAAGCCACTAGGGGTCGCAGTTGTCCCAGTAAAGAAAGGCCAGGAGCAAGTGGAAAGTCTTGGCTCTGCCAGATGACAGATGAGTCAATAGCTCATCATTGCACCTACTAACATGAAAAGGCAAAAAAATTTGATCCAGGCAAGAACAACCCAGACAGCTTCGACATCTTCTACATCTTCCCCTGAGAAGGAACCTGGGGAGATAGATTTAACCAGTCTTCTTGAAAAAGAATTCAAAACAAAAGTCATAACCATGCTGATGGACTTGCCGAGAAATATGCATAAACTAAGGAGGGAGAATACAGAAATAAAACAAGCTCTGGAAGGACTTCAAAACAGAATGGATGAGATGCAAGAGACCATTAATGGACTAGAAAACAGAGAACAGGAACGCAGAGAAGCTGATGCAGAGAGAGATAAAAGGATCTCCAGGAATGAAAGAATTTTAAGAGAGCGGAGTGACCAATCAAAAAGGAACAATATACGAATTATAGGGGTACCAGAAGAAGAAGAGAGAGAAAAAGGGATAGAAAGTGTCTTTGAAGAAATAATTGCTGAAAACTTCCCTAAACTGGGGGAGGAAATAGCCTCTCAGACCACAGAGGTACACAGAACTCCCATGACAAGGGATCCAAGGAGGGCAAAACTGAGACACATAATAATTAAAATGGCAAAGATCAAAGACAAGGACAAAGTATTAAAGGTAGCCAGAGAGAAAAAAAAGGTCACCTACAAAGGAAAACCCATCAGGTTATCATCAGACTTCTCAACAGAAATCCTACAGGCCAGAAGAGAATGCCATGATATACTTAATGCAATGAAACAGAAGGGCCTCGAACCAAGAATAGTGTATCCAGCACGATTATCATTTAAATATGAAGGAGGGATTAAACAATTTCCAGACAAGCAAAAGTTGAGGGAATTTGTCTCCCACAAACCACCTCTACAGGGCATCTTAAGGGACTGCTCTAGATGGGAGCACTCCTAAAAAGAGCACAGAACAAAACACCCAACATATGAAGAAGGGAGGAAGAGGAATAAGAAGGGAGAGAAATAAAGAATCACCAGACCGTGTTTATAATAGCTCAATAAGTGAGTTAAGTTAGACAGTAAGATAGTAAAGAAGCTAACCCTGACCTTTTGGTAAACACAAACTTAAAGCCTGCAATGGCAATAAATACATACCTTTCAATAATCACCCTAAATGTAAATGGACTGAAAGCACCAATCAAAAGACACAGAGTAATAGAATGGATAAAAATGCAAGACCCATCCATATGCTGCTTACAAGAGACTCACCTCAAACCCAAAGACATGCACAGACTTAAAGTCAAGGGATGGAAAAACATATTTCATGCAAACAACAGAAAGAAAAAAGCAGGTGTTGCAATACTAGTATCAGACAAAATAGACTTCAAAATAAAGAAAGTAACAAAAGATAAAGAAGGACATTACATAATGATAAAGGGCTCAGTCCAACAAGATGATATAACCATTATAAATATATATGCACCCAATACAGGAGCACCAACTTATGTGAAACAAATACTAACAGAATTAAAGGAGGAAATAGAATGCAATGCATTCATTTTGGGAGACTTCAACACACCACTCACTGCAAAGGATAGAGCCACCAGACAGAAAATAAGTAAGGACACAGAGGCACTGAACAACACACTAGAACAGATGGACCTAATAGACATCTACAGAACTCTACATCCAAAAGCAACAGGATACACATTCTTCTCAAGTGCACATGGAACATTCTCCAGAATAGACCACATACTAGACCACAAAAAGAGCCTCAGTAAATTCCAAAAGATTGAAATCCTACCAACCAACTTTTCCGACCACAAAGACATAAAACTAGAAATAAATTGTACAAAGAAAGCAAAAAGGCTCACAAACACATGGAGGCTTTACAACATGCTCCTAAATAATCAATGGATCAATGACCAAATCAAAATGGAGATCCAGCAATATATGGAAACAAATGACAACAACAACACAAAGCCCCAACTACTGTGGGGTACAGCAAAAGCAGTCTTAAGAGGAAAGTATGTAGCAATCCAGGCATATTTAAAGAAGGAAGAACAATCCCAAATGAATAGTCTAATGTCACAGTTATCGAAATTCGAAAAAGAAGAACAAATGAGGCCTAAGGTTAGCAGAAGGAGGGACATAATAAAGATCAGAGAAGAAATAAATAAAATTGAGAAGAATAAAACAGTAGCAAAAATCAATGAAACCAAGAGCTGGTTCTTTGAGAAAATAAACAAAATAGATAAGCCTCTAGCCAGACTTATTAAGAGGAAAAGAGAGTCAACACACATTAACAGAATCAGAAATGAGAAAGAAAAAATCACGACAGACCCCACAGAAATACAAAGAATTATTAGAGAATACTATGAAAACCTATATGCTAACAAGCTGGGAAACCTAGGAGAAATGGGCAACTTCCTAGAAAAATACAACCTTCCAAGACTGACCCAGAAAGAAACAGAAAATCTAAACAGACCAATTACCAGCAACGAAATTGAAGCGGTAATCAAAAACCTTCCCAAGAACAAAACCCCCGGGCCAGATGGATTTACCTCGGAATTTTATCAGACATACAGAGAAGACATAATACTCATTCTCCTTAAAGTTTTTCAAAATCTAGAGGAGGAGGGAATACTCCCAAACTCATTCTATGAAGCCAACATCACCCTAATACCAAAACCAGGCAAAGACCCACCAAAAAAGAAAACTACAGACCAATACTTCTGATGAACATAGATGCAAAAATACTCAACAAAATATTAGCAAACCGAATTAAAAAATACATCAAGAGGATCATACACCATGACCAAGTGGGATTCATCCCAGGGATGCAAGGATGGTACAACATCCAAAAATCCATCAACATCATCCACCACATCAACAAAAAGAAAGACAAAAACCACATGATCATCTCCATAGATGCTGAAAAAGCATTCGACAAAATTCAACATCCATTCATTATAAAAACTCTCAACAAAATGGGTATAGAGGGCAAGTACCTCAACATAATAAAGGCCATATATGATAAACCCACAGCCAACATCATACTGAACAGCGAGAAGCTGAAAGCTTTTCCTCTGTGATCGGGAACAAGACAGGGATGCCCACTCTCCCCACTGTTATTCAACATAGTACTGGAGGTCCTAGCCATGGCAATTAGACAAAACAAAGAAATACAAAGAATCCAGATTGGTAAAGAAGTTAAACTGTCACTATTTGCAGATGACATGATTTGTACATAAAAAACCCTAAAGACTCCACTCCGAAACTACTAGAACTAATATCGGAATTCAGCAAAGTTGCAGGATACAAAATTAACACACAGAAATCTGTGGCTTTCCTGTACACTAACAATAAACTAATAGAAAGAGAAATCAGTAAGACAATTCCATTCACAATAACATCAAAAAGAATAAAATACCTAGGAATAAACCTAACCAAGGAAGTGAAAGACCTATACCCTCAAAACTATAAGACACTCTTAAGAGAAATTAAAGAGGTCACTAACAAATGGAAACTCATCCCATGCTCCTGGCTAGGAAGAATTAATATCGTCAAAATGCCCATCCTGCCCAAAGCAATATACAGATTTGATGCAATCCCTATCAAACTACCAACAGCATTCTTCAATGAACTGCAACAAATAGTTCAAAAATTCATATGGAAACACCAAAGACCCCGAATAGCTAAAGCAATCCTGAGAAGGAAGAATAAAGTGGGGGGGTTCTCACTCCCCAACTTTAAGCTCTACTACAAAGCCACAGTAATCAAGACAATTTGGTACTGGCACAAGAACAGAGCCACAGACCAATGGAACAGAATAGAGACCAAACATTAACCCAAACATATATGGTCAACTAATATTTGATAAAGGGGCCATGGACATACAATGGGGAAATGACAGTCTCTTCAACAGATGGTGCTGGCAAAACTGGACAGTTACATGTAAAAGAATGAAACTGGATCACTGTCTAACCCCATACACAAAAGTAAAATCAAAATGGATCAAAGACTTGAATGTAAGTCATGAAACTATAAAACTCTTAGAAAAAAACATAGGCAAAAATCTCTTAGACATAAACATAAGTGACCTCTTCTTGAACATATCTCCCCAGGCAAGGGAAACAAATGCAAAAATGAACAAATGGGACTATATCAAGCTGAAAAGCTTCTGTACAGCAAAGGACACCATCAATAGAACAAAAAGGTATCCTACATGGGTATATCCTGTATGGGAGAATATATTCATAAATGACAGATCTGATAAAGGGTTGGCATCCAAAATATACAAAGAGCTCACACACCTCAACAAACAAAAAGCAAATAATCCAATTAAAAAATGGGCAGAGGAGCTGAATAGACAGTTCTCTAAAGAAGAAATTCAGATGGCCAACAGACACATGAAAAGATGCTCCACATAGCTTGTCATCAGAGAAATGCAAATTAAAACCACAATAAGATATCTTCTCACACCAGTAAGGATGGCTACCATCCAAAAGACAAACAACAACAAATGTTGGCGAGGTTGTGGAGAAAGGGGAACCCTCCTACACTGCTGGTGGGTATGTATATTAGTTCAACCATTGTGGAAAGCAGTTTGGAGGTTCCTCAAAATGCTCAAAATAGAAATACCATTTGACCCAGGAATTCCACTTCTAGGAATTTACCCCAAGAATGCAGCACTCCAGTTTGAAAAAGACATATGCACCCGTATGTTTATCGCTGCACTATTTACAATAGCCAAGATATGGAAGCAACCTAAGTGTCCATCAGTAGATGAATGGATAAAGAAGATGTGGTACATATACACAATGGAATATTACTCAGCCATAAGAAAAAAATGAATCCTACCATTTGCAACAACATGGATGGAGCTAGAGGGTATTATGCTCAGTGAAATAAGCCAGAAGGAGAAAGACAAGTACCAAATGATTTCACTCATATGTGGAGTATAAGAACAAAAGAAAACTGAAGGAACAAAACAGCAGCAGAAGCACAGAACCCAAGAATGGACTAATAGTTACCAAAGGGAAAGGTACTGGGGAGGACGGGTGGGAAGGGAGGGATAAGGGCGGGAAAAAAAGAAAGGGGGCATTACAATTAGCATGTATAGTGTGGGGGGGCTCGGGGAGGGCTGTGCAACACAGAGAAGACAAGTAGTGATTTTACAGCATCTTACTATGTTGATGGACAGTGACTGTGAATGGGGATGTGGGGGGGACTTGGTGAAGGGGGAGCCTAGTAAACATAATGTCCTTCATGTAATTGTAGATTAATGATACCAACATAAAATTAAAAAAAAAACAAAACAGAAAACAAATCATATTTTTCACACTGGTTTTGGGTCTATGTTTCTAATTCCCTAGAGCAAGGCTGCCATAATGCTTTTTTGATTCATTATATACTTTTATACCTTCTGAGGTGAAAATTATTTTGGATATATTAACATTTTAAGAAATCAAAAGTATATTTCACTTAAGTGGCAAGCATTACAATATTAGCATATTGTTTTATAGTCTTTACAATGAATATCCTTCTTTAATGCCCATTTTTTAATTCTTATGGAAAGACTGTAAGAAGAAATTTGTTGTCCTACTTTAAAATTATCTGAGAGATTTTATTTAGTGTAATATAACTGTTTTATATGTTGAACTAAATTTGGAAGACACTAAAATATATGCATTTGTTATGAAATTGCTAGAAATTACTTACTACAGTAATACTATATTTATACCTTAACTCTTACTAAAATTCAATTAATTATAATGTTGCAGTAGTTAGTGAGTTTCTTGATTTATCATCTCAGAACAAATGGTTGCTGAAAAAAAGGCCACATACACATATTATATGTTTTTTTCTAAATAGAGGTAAATGACAAGGGAGATAGAGATAGTAATTATATATGTATTGGCATTTTATATCATTTACCTAGCAGAACGTGCTCAAGGTGCAAGACTGAGTTTAAAGCTGTATGAATGCTTTTATTACTGAAAATTGGCGATCTCCATTTTACTAGGCCAGAGAGTAAAATGGTCACAGGACACACTATCGGCACTTTCTATATGGAACGCTTACTAAAATTAAATAAAATCATATTAAAATTCAAAAAAATATATATAATAGATTTGTTTTATTTTTAGTGATTTTATTGCTTAGAATAGGGTTTATATAAAGATATGTTGCCCTTAAAGTATTAATATATAATCATTCATATTTGGATGAGCAAAAACTGAAAAATAAATACATGGGACTTTGAGCCACATAGTTCTAGGACAAGTGGGAAAAAGATGAATAAAAATGATGGACCATACATGTATAGATTTAAAAAATTGTTTGTAAAAATATGGAATTCAGATTATAAATCAAAGTGGAAACTATGCAGAGATGTTGATACTCTGATGTGGGATGGATGGTGGTAGCATCTCGATCAGTGCTTTTCCTATATGTTCCTTTAGTATTAGTTCAGATTAGAAGCTTGTTGATTCAAGTTCCTTATTTTTAATAAAATGATGTAAAACTTATTTGCTCAGTAATTAACCTTATAATTTATTGAGTATTTAGGTTCTTTAAATAATTATAAGCTTCCAAATGATAAGAGAAGGTAGGTATTTTACTAAGTAGCATGAAAAAATCATAAAGCAAAGACTCCCCATGTGTACAGTGCATACTCATGACCACAAAAAATATGTCTAAATTTATATAATGTGAACTTTAATCAGGTAGAAAATTAAAAGAATCAGATAAGAGGAGCTGAATATATGATTTTACTGTTCTTTTCTTTTTGGGTTTTGTGTTTTATTTTTCTTTTGACGTAGGCTGGTCTTAACTGAGGAATTATCAGTTTTTCTGTTGCTGCTATTTCTGTTCTCTTCCATAAAGACATGGACTATAGGCAGATCAAGGAAGTCCCTGAGGATACAATTTATGTGTTATTTTGTAGCATGATAATTTGGGAAATCTGCATGTTTAGCTTACTATGTTACATTGTGACTTTAAGAGTAATGAAATTGGGTATTCCTTGAAGTTTGGGATTCTGCATATTCCTTTGGCTATGTAGTATCCAGTAATAAATACAAATTTGTAAAAATCATTTATTTATCTGATCAAAGTACACATCTAATGTAGAGTTTTCCCTGCAACACTCCTACCAAGGGTGACCCATCAAGCTGTGTTTGAATACTAACAATGGTGTTGCCAATTCTCTTTGACTTCCTGTTTCCTTATGAGATTTGTCCATTGTTTCTACTTTTATCTTCCATCATCAAAACAAGCCTAATGTGTTCCATTTCTCTGCTTAGAATGTTTTTTCCCCACCTTTACAAGACACAATCATATTGCTAGCTTAAAAATAAATTCAAAGTTTATTTTTTTCATAAGGGTTCTTCATTGTTCCTTTGTTTTATAAATAATATCACAAATTCCTTCTTTGGGGAAAAAATTGTTCTTTTCCTTATAATATAGGGAATTGTCTTAAGCATCAGTGTAAAAGTTGTCATATTAGGCATGGCTAGCTGTATAAACATTTATTTCTCTGCTATTAACTAATTTTTAAACTACTTAAGATGCCATATCATAGTCACCTTGTATTTCCCAGCACTATTCTTTGAAAAAACACCAAGTGTAAGCAAGATATTTCAAAATTAATTTGAAAAAATTCTTAGTTCTATGGCCATTTTCTATGATGATGAGCTTCTCAGAGAAAAACAGTGTAAAATACAAGACAAAATAAGCAAGATTCCATATTCTTATTATAACAGGAAGTGTAGAATTTTTAAATTGTATATACAATTATTCATCAGCTTCTCAGGGGAAAAACCAACCTGCCACCAGTTGCAATGAAATCCTGTTCTCGAGAAGCTCCAAACCAGCATCTCCATCCAATTTAAGAATATACCAAAGGAAGAATGGGGCCTGCATTTCTCCTGACCAAATTGTGCGATGAGCTGTTGAAGAGCTTTGGAGAATCTTCCAACAGCAGAGCCATATTGTGCTTGTTACTTATATACCCAATCAAGCCAGTAGGCAGATCTATGTTGGGTTCCCACTTGCTAAGCAAGAGATTTACTCATGTTGATTAATGGTTACCTATTCCTAAACCTGTTTTGCTATTAAGGCAATAATTAAACCATTATTGCTAGAGGTGACATAGATTTTGTTGTAGTTAAAATCCTGGGTGTTGGGGCCAAAGAGACATTATTTCAGATCTTTGATCTGCAGGGATAAAAGAAAAACCTTAAATAAGTTAAATAACTTCTCTTCCTTTTTCTCATCTGAGAAAATGAAATAAAAATTTTTATCTCTATCCTATTGATTATATAGTATATTTTAAGTCTTTATTAAATGTGTACCTACTAAAAAGCTGTTAGTCATTATCACCACCATCATCATCACTATTAATAAGAAACTCAGTGATTTATTAGAAGCAAAATAATACCAATGGATGTAATTGCAAATTAGTGTTAATAAGTGTCAGATGAAAACTAAATAAATATTTGTAATGTGAAAAGACCAGGAGCAAATTTACCCTTGTTTTTTTTCCTCCTTCCATTTTTAGTCAAAAATATTGGATTGAATGAGAAAATAACAAGTCTTAAAAAAATAACTTTCTCAATTCCTCCTGTGCATGTGTCCATCTTTGTATGCTGTTCCCTTTAGATTGCAAGGACTTTTAGGCCAGGGACTGAATTTAACCTAGTGTTTAATAGGGACATTAATTTATTCAGTTCTTAACACTGCACTCTTGAATAAGCTGCCTTGGAGCTAAGGAGATCAGGCATCCCATCTTTTGAAGATTATTTTATTTTGTAGTACATTTGGTGGGTGGGTTGTGAAATCTTGAGTATGGCAGTCCTCCCTCCCCCACCTTTATTTCCTATATTGCAAATATGCTCACTTTCGTGTAGCAGGATTGTCATTTCCGGGTTCAGGCAGTGGTTCTGCAGTCAGTACTTCTTAAGCATTATTTAAGCACAACTCTGTCCAAATACTCTCAATTTACAAGTTCTGGAGCAAGTCAATGAATGAGCATTATGCATTTACTTTGGACCAGGCCCAGAGCTAGACATTTTCAAATATATTATTTTAGTTAATCTTCAAACAGCCGCAAGGATGCATATTTTAATCCCCATTTTACAGATGAGGAAACAGGCTCAGAGAGGTTAAGAGATTTACCTAAGGGTATTTTAGGTGAAGGAGGCAACATGTTGAGAGGCAAATTTGGAATTGTTGGGACATGAGGTGTTGGAAAGAGAACGAAGTGGGGGCAGTTCAGCAAAACAGGATCTGAAAAGGTAGGCAAGGACCATGCTATGGAGCACCTCTTGCATGCTAAAGGATTTGACCTTGATGCTGGAGATCAGTGGTTCTCACATTTAAGATTCATGGACATCATCTCATATGACTATTAATAATGCAAATTATTGCCCTTACCCCCCACTCTGAAGTGGGAACTGGAGACCATATTATTCACAAGCAGTCAAGTTAGTCTTTGGGGCTGCAGTCCATGCTTTGAGAACACTGCTGTAGGCAATGGGAGTGTTTGAAAGGATTTTTGCAGGTGAGTTTTATTATTCTTGGTTAATGAAGATGAATCACAGGATACTAAATTAGAGGCAAGGAAATATTTAGAACCCTGGTTCTCAAACTTCTCTGCATATAGGAATCACCCAGAAAGCTCTCAAAAATACTCATGCTTAGATCCCACCCCCAACCATTTGGAGTTAATCTGTCTAGGATGGGGCCTGAGCATTGAAATTTTTTAAAGTTCCCAAGATAACTTTTATATACGACAAGTTTTTAAAACCACCCACGTAGGACACAATTGTAGCAGTCCCTCTGCGGAACACCGCAGCCCTCAATTAATGCAGTACTGGCGGCATCACTGACAGTCTGATAGCATTAGTTTAGGGGTAGATTAGGAAGAGGGAATTCTTTCTCCCCAGGACTCATGGTAGCCTTATGCCCTGAGGCTGGGCCTGATTTTAGTGTCCGTTTTCCCCAGCTGCTGAGTACTCACTTGGCATTGCTCAACCCGGCAACGCTGAGATATTAGGGAGGCCCCTGGGATGTGCATAGACCTAGAGAGGAAGAGAGATAGGACATGGTTTCAGTCTTACTCCACTTTCCACTCTGAATCCCCACTCTGGTCCCCTCTGGTCTTATCATGCCAGCTAGGGCAGTTTATTAGCTTGACAAATACAGTTGAATTGTAGTGCCACCCACATTTGTTATGTTGAGATTAGGCCAGGAATTAGTAGGAAAAACAACCACTCAAGTGTTTCTAGTTGTAGGAGACCCCAGGTCAGGCATATGCTATCTCATTGTTAATTCCAAAACTCAGCCTAGATTATATTTTTATGTAACTGTACATAGTACAAGTCTTAGAGTGAAGAAACTCCTTACCTTGACCCACTACACACTGCTTGGAAGCAGATTTCTATACATAATATTGTTCTGTTGTTGTTTATGCTGTTCTTTGACTTGCTGTTGCACAAATCCCTCACTTTGTAGGCAGTTAGGGGAGAGAGATTCTGTATGACTTCCTTTGCCCACTTTTCCTGGGGAATATATGCTGTTGTAATAGAAGTTACATAGGCTATCAGTCTTAAGCCTATATCCTTTTATTCTTTTTTTATTGAAGCATAGCTGACATAAAATATTATATTGGTTTCAAGTATACAACATAGTGATTTGACAGTTAATCTATATTATTAAGTGTAGTTATTCTGTCAGCATAGAAACATATTACAGCATTATTGACTATACTCTTTATGCTGTACTTTCACTCTATGACTAATTTACATTATAATTGAGATTTTGTGATTCTTTACCTCCTTCACCTATTTAATCCACCTACCCCAACTCCTCCCCCATGGTAACCACCAATCTCTATTTCTGTTTTGTTCATTTGTTTTGTTTTGTTTTTTAGAGTCCACATATAAATGAAATCATATGGTATTTGTCTTTGTCTGCCTGTCTTATTTCATTTAGCGTAATACCCTCTAGGTCCATCCATGTTGTCACAAATGTCAGAATTTCTTTATTATGGCTGAATAATATTCCATTCTGCAACTTTTTTCACCCATTCATCTTTTGATGGACACTTTGGTTGCTTCTGTATCTTGATTATTGTGAATAATGCTGAAATAAACACAGGGTATCTATATCTTTTTGAATCAGTGATTTTGTTTTCTTCAGGTAAGTCCCAGAAGTAGAATTCTTTTCATTCTTTTTCTTTTTTTTAAATAAAGGTATCATTGATAAACAATCTTATGAAGGTTTCACATGAGCAACATTGTGGTTTCAGTATTCATTCATATTATCAAGTCCCACACCCCCACTGTCCGTCAGCGTAGTGACATGCTATAGAGTCACTACTCGTCTTCGTGCTGTACTGCCTTCCCCATGACCTACCTATGCTGTGTGCACTAATTATAGTGCCCTTTAATCCCCTTCTCTCTCTCTCTCTCCCAACCCACCCTCCCCAATCCCTTCCCTTTGATAACCACTAGTCCCTTATTGGAGTCTGTGAGTCTGCTGTTGTTTTGTTCCTTCAGTTTTGCTTTTTTGTTATACTCCACAAATGAGTGAAATCATTTAGTACTTATCTTTCTCCGCCTGGCTTACTTTACTAAATGTAATACGCTCTAGCTCCATCCATGTTATTGCAAATGGTAGGATTTATTTTCATCTTATGGCTGAATAATACTCCACTGGGTATATGTGCCACCTCTTCTTTATCCATTCATGTACTGATGGACACTTAGGTTGCTTCCATATCTTAGCTATTGTAAATAGTGCTGCGATGAACATAGGGGTGTATACGTCTTTTTGAATCAGGAATCTTGTTTTCTTTGGGTAAACTCCTAGAAGTGGAATTCCTGGGCCAAATGGTATTTCTATTTTTACTTTTTGAGGAACCTCCATATTGCTTTCCACAATGGTTGAACTAATTTACATTCCCACCAATAGTGTAAGAGGGTTCCCCTTTATCTGCATCCATCATTATTTATTGTTTCTTGTCTTTTTGATGCTGGCCATCCTAATGGGTATGAGGTGATAGCTCATTGTGGTTTTAATTTGCATTTCCCTGATAATTAGTGATGTGGAGCATCTTTTCATGTGCCTGTTGGCCATCTGAATTTCTTCTTCAAAGAAGTGTCTGTTCAGAACATCTGCCCATTTTTTAATTGGGTTATTTGATTTTTAGATGTTAAGGCATGTGAGCTCTGTATATATTTTGGATGTAAACATCCCATTCTGTAGGATGCTTTTCTGTTCTACTGATGGTGTCCTTTGCTGTACAGAAGATTTTTAGCATGATGCAGTCCCATTTGTTCTTTTTTGATTTTGTTTCCCTTTCTTGAGGAGATGGATTCAGGAAGAAGTTGCTCATGTTTATATTCAAGAGATTTTTGCCTATGTTTTCTTCCGAGAGTTTTATGGTTTCATGACTTACATTCAGGTCTTTGATCCATTTTGAGTTTACTTTTGTATATGAGGTTAGACAATAATCCCATTTCATTCTCTTGCATATAGCTGTCCAGTTTTGCAAACAGTGGTTGTTGAAGAGGCTGTCATTTCCCCATTGTATATCCATGGCTCTTTTATCATATATTAATTGATCATATATGCTTGGGTTTATATCTGGGCTCTCTAGTCTGTTCCATTGGTCTATGGGTCTGTTCTTGTGCCAGTACCAAATTGTCTCGATTACTGTGGCTCTGTAGTAGAGCTTGAAGTTGGGGAGCATAATCCCACCAAGTTTATTCTTTGTCCTCAGGATTGCTTTGACTATTCGGGGTCTTTAGCAGTTCCATACGAATTTTAGAACTATTTGCTCTGGTTTGTTGAAGAATGCTGTTGGTATTTTGTTAGAAATTTCATTGAATCTGTAGATTGCTTTAGGCAGGATGGCCATTTTGACAATATTGATTCTTCCTACCCGTGATCACAGGATGTGTTTCAATTTATTAGTGTCTTCTTTAATATTTTTCGTGAGTGTCTTGTAGTTCTCAGAATATAAGTTTTTCACCTCTTTGGTTAGGTTTATTCTTAGGTATTTTAGTATTCTTGATGCAGTTGTAAATGGAGTTGTTTTCCTGATTTCTCTTTCTGCTGGAATGTAACATATGTAGGAATATATAGGAATGCAACAGATTTCTGTGTATTAATTTTGTATCCTGCAACTTTGCTAAATGCAGTTATTAGTTCTAGTAGTTTTGGGGTGCATTCTTTAGGGTTTTTTATGTACAATATCATGCCATCTGTAAACAGTGACAGTTTAACTTCTTCCTTACCAATCTGGATGCCTTTTATATCTTTGTGTTGTTTGATTGCTGTGGCTCGGACCTCCAGTACTATGTTGAATAAAAGTGGGGCAAGTGGGCATCCTTGTCTGTTCCTGATCTAACTGGAAAAGATTTCAACTTTTTGCTGTTAAGTATGATGTTTTCTGTGGGTTTGTCATATATGGGCTTTATTATGTTGAGGTACTTGCCCTCTATACCCATTTTGTTGAGAATTTTTATCATGAATGGATGTTGAATTTTGTCGAATGCTTTTTCAGCAACTACGGAGATTATTATGTTATTTTTGTCCTTTTTTTTGTTGATGTGGTGTATGATGTTGATGGATTTTCGAATGTTGTATCATCCTTGCATCCCTGGAATAAATACCACTTGATTGTTATGGATGATCTTTTTGATGTATTTTCGAACTCAGTTTACTTATATTTTGTTGAGCATTTTTGCTTCTATGTTTCTGAGAATACTGGTCTATAATTTTCTTTTTTGTTGTTGTTGTCTTTGTCTGGTTTTCTATTAAAGTGTTGCTGGCCTCATGGAATGAATTTGGAAGTATTCGCTCCTCTTCTACTTTTTGTAAAACTTTAAAGATGGGTATTAGGTCTTGTCTAAATGTTTGATAAAATTCAGTGGTGAAGCCATCTGGTCTAGGAGTTTTGTTCTTTGGTGGTTCCTCAAAGAGACGTTCTATCCCTTTTTCTCTCTCTTCTTCTTCTGGTACCCCATCATGCAAACAATGTTCCACTTGGATTGGTCACTCAGTTCTCTTATTATTCTTTCAGTCCTAGAGATCTTCTTCCTATTTGTGCCTCAGCTGCTTTATTTTCCTGTTCTCTTATTTCTATTCATTTACCATCTTCTCTACCTCATCTAATCTACCTTTAAATCCCTTCATTGTATATTTGATTACAGACACTGTATTTTCCAAAGTTTCTATCTCTTTCTTGAAGTCCTCCCTAGGTCTTGAATATTTTTCTGTAGCTCTGTGAGCATGCTTATGATTTTTATTTTGAAATCTCTATCAAGAGGATTGGTGTTTTCAGTTTCACTGAGGCCTCTTTCTAGTGTTTTCTAGTAGGCAATGCCCTGTAGTGCCCAGAAGCTCTACTTCCTGGAACTTCCCAGAACCTGAAGCAATGGTGAGGTTCACAGGCACGTGGCACTGGTGCCTGCCTGGAGGAAGGAGCTCTTTCCTGCTTCCTGGCTGCTGTGTCTGCCTTCTCTGCCAGATTAAGTGTGCCGGACTCACAGGGAGAGGCCTCTGCTTTACACCCCTCCAGCTTGCCTGGTATGATGTTGGTGGCGGCATGTGTGTGGACTGGTACCTGCCAGGCGGAAGGAGCAGCAGGCTGCATATTGCAGTGGGGGGCCTCAGGGCTGTGTTGCCAGCCAGGGGGATGTAGCATCTGAAGCTAAAAGCTCCCAACCTGCTGGGCTGAGTGTGCTGGGATGATTTTGTCCACCTGCCCTTTCTCCTGAGAAGCAAACTCTGTGTAATCTTTGCCCCTTTAGCACTCTTCCCAGTCTTTCAGAGTTTCCACCTTTTTTCCTGAAGCCTCCAGTTGTGCATACCTGCTCTCCACAAGCAGCTAGAATCTCAGTTTCTCCGAGTATTCCACCTGTCTTTGCTTTCCAACTCCACTAATCTCCAGAGCCCCAATGTAATGTGTGTTCATGCTCCTGAAGCAGATCTCCAGGGCTGGGTGTTCATCAGTCCTAGGCTTCTACTCCCTCCCCACTGTGTTTCTCTTCCTCCTGCCTGTGAGCTGGAGTTGGGGGAGAGCTTGGGTCCCACCAGATTGCAGTTTTGCTACTTTACCCTTTTCCATGAGGTCTTCTCTTTTCCCCAGATATAGGCAGTCTGTATCAGTCTTCTTTCTGGTTTCTCTTTCAGGATTCATTGTATTCGCTATATTTTCTTATTACATGTGGTGTTGGGAGGTGGTTTCTGTCTCACTTCTCACACCATCATCTTTAAATTAAGTCAATCTCTAATTATTTTCTTACTAATTGTATTAGGTATCTATTGGTATGACAAATTGGCCTGAAGCTAAGATGGGGGCAGTCTGTTCTGCAGTCTTTGGGTCATTCTTAAGATTAGTTGTATTTGCTTTATTTTCATGTTATATGTGACTTTGGTAGATGGTTTCTGCCTCACTTCTCACACTGCCATCTTTTTTTCCCCCCAAAATCCTTTTCGTTCTTAAGAAGGCAAATATTGTCTCCTCATCTGAGTGAGGCCTCAGATATTCTTCCTCATTATTTTCCTTTCTGGTTGCCACCATCTTTCCTCATAAGTGGCTTTCTAGAATTTTCTACTCCCAAGGTAACCTAAGCCTTAGCAACTGGCTTGGCCTATATCAAACATACTTCATGGGTTAAATGTCACTTTCTGCAGAAACTATAAAGTAAATGGAAGCAACCAAAAGAAGACAGTGCAGAAATTAGAAAAAACATCAGTGCCAATATTCTTACATTGGATATTAACATTTCCATTTTACAGATGATAAAATTGAGTCTCAAAAATTGGACAAAGAATGGAGTTAACATGTCATGATTGACAGGGCTGGCATTCTGCTAAGTATTTAATATACTTATTTCATTTATTCATAAAAGTTACATGAGTTATATATTATATCCCTGTTTTATGGATGGGGAAATTGAACACCAGAAAGGTAAAATACTTTGTCTGATCCAAAAGTAGTAAAAGTGGTATTCAAACTGTTTAACTCCAAAGCTTGTTTTTCAGTCTCTTACATCTAACAATAATATTATTATTGTATCACAATCACAATATTATTGTGAGATTGGTGGCCTTGTGATTTCCAGTCCAGAGTTTTTGCTTTGTTTCATCAAAAGTTGCTCCTATTATCTTTTGGGTATCAGAGTAGACTTAACCTGAATCTAGGCAGATCACATTTGACTCCAAGGTTAAGAAAGTGTTTTTGTCAATATGGTGTTAGAGCATATTCTTAGTACATGTTTCAGGCTTGGAACCCTGGAAGTTCTTTAACTATACTAAATGGATTAACCTCAGATACATAAAAACAGCAAACATGTTTGAAGCACTTACTTTGTCCCCAACATTGTTCTAAAGTACATTACACATAGTAACTCTTTTCATTGCCCTAGTAACCACCTGGGTAGGTATTACTGTCAGCCAGTCTTACAGAGCAGGAAACTGGGGCTTGAATAGGTCCAATGACCTGCTGTAGGTCCCATAGGCATAGCTCAACTCCATGTTCCTAACTACTCTGCCATAATGCTCAGTGCTTGGCTCCTTCCCTGCCAGCCTTCACCCTCATCCTCTCAAATGCTGCCCGGCAGACTGACCTTCACAGTCCAGCTACTTACTGTTCACTCTGTTTTCTGACTGTACTTATCTTACATAAAATCCCTCTCAGGGATTTCTAAAATAATTCTTTTCTTTCTGTTTAAAAAGAACAGCTCTGTAGTACAGATCTTAGGATCATGATAGCTGGAATCTTCCATTTTCCATCATCACTTGAATTGCATTGTTACCCTAAATATATCTATTTCAGACTTATCTATTTGCTTTCTGTGCTTTAGATTTGGTTTTTCTATGACGATAGAATCTAGAATAATTTTCTTCACATTATTTTACATTACCAAAAATGCTTTTAATGGTAGGTATTTTAATGTTCTATTTTAAAGTAATGATAAGCCTTTTAGCTAATTCACTTGCAGTTAGATTATTTGCTATCTGAGCCTCAAAAGATCAAGCTTTTTAAAAAATATTGACAATGGAAATTATATTAATGTTTCTGGCAGTATAGGTACTATATAAGCTTGAGAGGTTATGAAGATTATTTTCTGAAATTGAAATTGATTATTCCCTATGAAGGTTGATTACAGCTATTGAGATCATGAAAATAAAATGTCAAGTCTTTTATTATTTTAGTGAATAGAAGGAATTTCCTTCCTTTTCATGGGTAAAATAACAGTTACATGTTTTTAACTTTACAAATGTAGGTGAGTTTTTTTTTTCTTCCTAAATAGTCATTTTCACAGGGTGATCTATGGCTTGTCAACTTACAGTATAGCTGATGTAAAAAGTTTGAGATGGCATCCCTAAATGTTTTATCACCTGTCATAAATTTCAACGATAATAAAAAGTAACATCCTTTAAATTAATTAGACATGATTAGGACTTCAAGCCCAGAGGCCACTTCATTATGCAAAAATTATAAGAGTTAGCTATTTAAATTACCATTAAATTGATTCTTATGTTAATTGATATCTCACGTATAACTCTAGATTTTAATTTATGTAAGATCTTTGGAAATAATGATAAGGTGAAATATAATATTATTTTAGAGAAATTCTTTTATGAAAAGTTACACTGAAAAATTCATTGTTACATCTGATCCCAGGTAGAATTTCTGTATTAGAATAAAGGAAACTTCTCATGAAATGGCATGGCTTAGATTCATATTCTGTGCTCGTGCAGCCCCTACAAACACCAGGAGAAGTTACATTTGTGGTTTATGAGGATAATTGTTTTCCCCAGTGAGTGCTGACTTCTCACCTGCCTGACACAGGAAACAGTTTAACTTAACCATTGAGAGGCAGCATGTTGCTGTGACACATTTTGGGGAAGGAGGGTAATGTGACTGTGTGCATAGTCAGCTTTGGAAGATGGTATGTGGTATCAGAGAAAAACCCACACCGTTGAGTAGAACAAACTTGGATGTTATCTCGCAAGGGTTTAATAAGCACGATATACTGAAGTACATTTTTGAAGTTAAAATGCCAGTTGCAGGAATCTTGGAATTAATTATTTTTTAGAGACAAATGAGAAGAAGTGAAGTACATTCTCATTTCAGATACATAGCCTCCTCATGCTTTCTTGTTTCAAATGACTAGTTTTTGGAATCTGTGAGATGGCAGGCAAATTAAAGTATTAGTCTGGTCTCTTTTAGAGTATCAAGTCTCTACTAATTAAAATCCCTTTATATTTTTATCTGAATTTCTTTTTAGATCACATGTCCCACAAATGTAGGAAAAAGAGTTCACTAACACCATGTGGTCTAATTCCTAGAGCTAGGTTTTCAATTACCCAAGATTTTTCCACGGAACATTTAGTTTGCTTTGTGGGTTTTAGCAATGACCATATTCAAGTTGTAAACTGAAATTGCAGTATTAAAAATTACAAAAAACTGTATTTGTAGGTATGGAATCAGAATTGGGTCATTCAGAAAGAAACTGTTAGAGAAGAAAAAGGAAATTTACACAGGGCAGGCTATACTCCCTCATACTATCACATCATATTCTTCACATCTAAGATCTTCATTCATGTTTTAGTAGTTTTTGATTCATTCTGTTTCCATTTTGTTTTCTTTATTGTAACTTCCTGGGGACTGAGCAGAGGTACATCTGAGAGTTGAGCAAGGCCCGTGCTGAGTGCAGAATTGAAAGCAAGTGTAGTCTGAGAGGAGGTTCAGCGTTGGGAGTGAGGCTGGTACAGGAGTTCATGAGGAGGAAATACAATTTTATCTAAAACAGTTTCATGAGTCATAATCCTGGGAAGATGCCGAGACAATGTGTTAACATCACCTCACCCTTCTAGTCTTTGCTTCGTGATGCTTACTCACATTTCATTTCTGCAAACTTTATTTCTCTTCTCGTGGTTACCCTCTCAGACATTTCCAATAGGGGCACTAATGGGAGATGAAAACTCCAGGAGGAAGAAGGGACCTGTTCATTTCTGTTACTCCCTGGTCTCATCAGCATTGTAGTAGCAGTGCTGCCTCACCCCTGCAGCTGCACTTCACTCGAACAGCCAATGCTTCACTATTCCGTTTTGTCACCTCTCACAAAATCACTCTCATCACACCCTCTATAGTCACAAACACCAGGTGGCCAGTGCATCTTCCTCACAAGTCAGCAACCCAGAACCACAGGATTCCTCCTCGGAGCTCAGAGGCTCCCGCACTGTGTTAACTTACAGTGTTGTGGGTAGATGGCCCACAGGAGCAGGAATGGGGCTGGACTCTGCCACACGGGTGCTTACCTTCTACACAACCTGCGTAAGCTGTGCTTGCAGGATGAGGGGTGTGAGAATATAGACAACAGACTGGCCCAAACTGGCTAGTTCCAACAGAGGAGAAGTTGATCCAAACTTCACCCCTAAACACATTAAACACTAATTAACATAGTACAAATTATACCTCCTCACAGCAGGACAGTTCTGAGGAAAACCAAAGAGAGCCAAAATACTTCTGCTCTACATGAGGGTGGAGCAAGCCTGAACTCTGAAAAAACTCCACCTGTTCCCTTTGACACCTAACCCCCACTTAGTGAATCTTCATCTCCATTTACATAAAAAGGCTCCCTATTGTTTCCTTAGAGCAACGCCCACTAGGTCTGCCTGCTCCCCACCTCTCAGGCGTGCACTGTTGCCTTTCTCCATACTCTATTTTTGCAAATACATTCTTAATGTTCTAGTGCTTTTTTGTGTCCATTCTTGAATTCTTTCTTGCAACATGACCAAGGACATGACTCAGGTAACAATATGGTAGCCACTAGCTTCATGTGGAAAATAAAAGTAATGAAGATAAAATAGAATTTTAAAGTTTAGTTTCTCGGGCACATTTTAAGTTTCAATAGTCACGCGTGTAGAGTATAAACCATTTCCATCCCTGTGTAGAGGACTATGGACAGCAGTGATGTCTAGCACCAGTTGAGCAGTGCTGACCTCCCAGGGATCTGAGTTCTTATTCTGTGGGGCTTCTCCTTCAAACTTCTGAATTTTGATCATCTCAACCTCTCCCTCTGTAAAGATGGTAGTTGTTTCCTGAAATTGCCACCTCCATGACACCTTGTTTCCATTTTTTCTTTTTCAGTTCTTTAATAGCTAGTTAATAGTGCTTTCTATTAAATTTTCTCTAGTCAAGTCAAGGCCAGCTACACTTTGCTAGAGCAAAGAGAAAATGCAGATCCTCTTGTTCAGAGAGGAGGGTAAAAGTGTCACTAAAGGCACAGAGTAAGATATTTTTGTCTGTCTTCTTTGGTCTCTGTCTCTCAGCTTGTCATGGTGTTTTTTTATTTTTCATTTAATGTTATCCTAAGTAAAAGCTGAATTAAAAGTTTTAAAACATTAGTGTGAATTCAACCATTTATATTTATATTGCACAATGCTAGTTTTAACTATAAATGTCAGACTATTTATTCAAATGTGGACTCTCCAACCTGGTACAGTTTGTATTTTGTGGATCATTCCTGGAAGGTGCCTTGAGCTAGCCAGAAGGAAAAATGCAAGTGAGGCTCAGGAAGGCTCAGTCGCTAAAGGAGGGCTTTGGAGCCTGGGGATCCTCGCCTGCTGAGTGCAGACGGCCTCAGGACCCAGGACCTGCGGAGCCTTGGCTGCTGAATGGAGATGGTATACCCTGGCCAGACGTGCCTTCCGGGGAAATCAAGCCAGGTGACTGCCTTTCTCATGGACCTGCCGTCCAACCCACATCACGTGGGTGGTGCTCAAGGATCTTGAAACCTCAGCGCTGAGGTTTAAAACTCATATACTTGGCATCTAGATGGGGGTGAGAGGCTCACTCCCCTGAGACAGGGATGGTCAGCCAAGGGAAGGAATGGCTGCCACCCCGTTCTGCTCCCTAAGTCTGTGGGATACGTGTGCCCCACCCTAATCTTCCCCCCTCCAGGCCCATGCTGGGTGTGAGGGCAGCAGCTTTCACTGGGTAGGCGTGGGGAGAAGGAGGCCTGTCAGGGTCTGGGCACCAGAGTGAGGAGTGAGCGGCTGAGAACCCGGTCTAAGAAGGTAGCAGGAATCGGCAGTACGCGTGAGCGGAGGCTTTAAGCCCTTGGAACATGGTCTCTTGTCCCATTAGGCTTCATTTACAAAACACATATTCAAAAATACAATTATTAAGAGTCTCAATGTAGCAACCACAGAGTATTAAACTTCAAGTGTGGGGCCTTTCTGAGTACGGGGCCCTTGTCCCTTGTCCATGAGGCTGGCCCTGATTAAAGTAATTTCTGTTATTCTGTCTTCTGATTGGACCTAACTGATAAGAAAGGGAAGACAGATGTTAGGGGAAGAAGAACATAGGGCCACGATTCTGTTTGGTGTTTGTTCTCTCCAACACCCCCGTCTTCACATCTATCAGTCAGTCAGCTTTGGCCACTGTTATTTGGAGCTTCCTTCGCTGCTGATGTTTCTCAGTCAACTCCAATGTTCATTGGTTTGAATACCTTATCTTTTATTTTTCTTTTTAACATGTGGAATGTTACTAAGTTGATTTTCTCTAATACTGTTGTTTTGTCTTTACCCACCTCACCCCACAACTTCTATCTCCTTCAGATGCCTCTACTTTGCAAAATTATCTCAAGAATAGATATTGCCCTTTAAAACTGTCCATACTTTTCCTATCTTGGCATACCTCATCCTTTCACCTATGAAGTAGTGTTTTCATAAGAAGGACCATTTAAACACTGCAGTTTTCTCTATGTGGAATATTTGAATTCTGAGACTTTACATACAAATTCCCAAGAGTCTCACTCTCCATGAAAGTTTCATAAGGGCTTCCAAATTCTTTGGGTGGCATCTATGCATACCAGTGCTCTCTTTTCTCTGTTATATTAACTATGGTGTCATTCAGGAGCAATTTTCTACGTAATGCTCCTGTCTAGCCTGGGTGTTTGATGTACTCACAGTTCTTTGGAGGTTAAGAAGAGAACAGGCTCCTTCCTGTTCCACCTGAATACCTAATCTGGAAATGGCCTGGAGTTTCTTTCTACTCTCTGCTCTGACAGCAGGTCTCAGCAGGTCCGTGAGCTAGCTCAAGCCAGTGTTTCCTAGTCTTTTTCAGTCCTTTGACACTGAGTTCCTTGAGGCTAGAACTATAGGCTCTGTAAAAATTTAAATGAGATTGAATTTAATCAAGGAATTGTTAGGATGCAAGAGAAAATAGAAAGGGTGGAAAATTAGCTTTCTGTTCATTCAAACTCTGGACTGCATCCATGTTCTCAGACAGCCTATATCCACATTCAGAGTCAACCACCTACAAATAGATATTTTTCATTTGAAGGACAAAATTCTTAGTACAAATATCTCTTTACTACTCTGCTTCAGTGAGTAAAATTCCTAAGTGAATAAATATAGAGGAATATCTGAAGTTTGCAGTTCTGTCATCGCAAGAGGGCTACATAGGGACCATGTGATGAGACCCAGTGGTTAGTGGAAATGGGGGCTCCAGTTCCCAAAGTGCCAGAAGGGGGTGAGACATTTAGGAAAGCAATATCGACAGCCTTCACATTTTTGCACTGAGTCATTCTGATATTCATCAACATGCACATATGTGTACATGTGTAAACACACAAGCCACCTGTCTCCCTTTCTCTTTTAGATATTCTCTTGTAGATCTCTCTCTTAGATATTACCTTCTATATCTGTAGTAAAACAAGCTAAGGAAAAAGAAAATCCATGTCACTTGATTAGACAAAAAAAACTTAAGGACTCACAAGTTAGAAAGCAGTGATTATTTTTTAGAAAGCAGGAGAATTTTGCATTTGAAAAGTTGAGTAAATGTAAGGAGATCAACAGAAGCTCAGCAATTGTCCTTTTCACCTAAACACATGTTTGGACTAAGAAGGGAATCCGGGAAAAGACATAAAGTTCCTCTCTGAGGAATGTTTCCTCCCAGAGTAGAAGCAGCCATATTGAAAGGGCATTTCTGATTAAGATAAGTCATGTAAATATTGTACAGGTATCTGTAGAAAATGTTTGTTCTCAGTAGGGAAACAATCTGCTTTACCAAGACAAAATCAGTCAAATGTATATTTTCAGGAAGACAACAGGCTATCAAACTTCACTACTGGTTGTCAAAGTGTAAAAATAGAGAAAGTGATACATCTAATTGCTTTGTCCTTATGATGATCATGAGTAAATGCCAAGTAGTATCAGGCAGTTACTTTGTATCTAAATCTTAGTCCTTAAATTCATTGAAAACAAGTGATAATGAGTGATTTCTCAATAATAAAATTGCTGGTTCTGTTCATGTATTGTTCTTCTTGTTTATTTATAGTAATAAATAAATTACAGTTACACTGTGCCAAATATTGTAATTCAAAGCCTTAATGGAGGATCATTTTGTTTCTACAACTAATCTTCAATACTGCTTTGTTTCTTTTTTGAGTTAGGCACACTTTCTAACTATATTATTTCAAAGATTATTCAATGTAAAGTTTAGACAGATAGACTTAATAGTCTCTTGATATGTTTTTTATCCCCATAAATGTGACTATTTTGTATTATGGTTTAATTGGGTTTTGGTGGAATATGCATTTTGTGAAGATAATGCGAATACATTATACACATATAAAATTCATGAATAAACTTTTTATTATTCTACAGGTAAACTATTTCAACACTCTTATATATTCCAGTCAGGTGACACAATAAATGAGCCATATCATGTGAAACATCTGTTGCAACTGGGTTATTCTTTAAATGTATATTTCTTCATCATGCTTAATTATCATCCATCTTTGTACTTACCTTTCAGTTCTGGGTGGCACTGGTTTAAACATTGGAGTAGGCTGGATTGGGACTCAAGTGCCATTTTAAATCAGTGTCTGTATCTGTGATGTTACCTTTGCAAGATATTTTTGGGAGAGTTGATTTTTCAATTATATGATTAGGGAGAAAAGCTAAAAATATTTTTGCTTGCATTTCTTATTTGTGCAATTTTAGCTTGTTAAACTAGGGTCTGTGTTGTCTAGGTTATCTGAAATCTCATCACCATCCAGAGAAATGTGGTTTGCAAATTAAAATAGTAACATCAGCAATTTCCCCTGAGAGAAACTTGCTTCTACCCTGCCGGGGGCTGTATCACTAACTAACAAATAGAAGGTTTCTCTCAGCAGCTACTGTGCTTATGAGTATGAGCACTGGCAGGCAGGGACCTGTCGCCTGTAGATGTTAATACAAACTAATGTGAGTCATAATCATGAATGTCTTTGGGAGACATGACATTACTATTATTACTACTAAAATGTTTGCCCAAGGCAAAAAAAGAAAAAACAACAATACAAAATCTTTCTGATTCCTCCACTGTCTGCTTCATTTCTCTAGACCTCAGCTAAATACATTCCCTCTTTGGGCCTAATCTTACAATCCTCACTCTTATCAAAGTAGGAACATTGGCCAAGTAATGACTGCAAAACCACAGCCTAGAGTGGAGCCAATTATGTTTCATTTTGTTTTGTTTTATATTTTTTATTGTGTACATTAGCTTGTGTGAGTCTGAAGCCTTGAAAGCTAATGTGTCTTTCATACCACTTTTTTTTTTTAGCTTTTTGAGAATTCATAACTAGGACAGAGGGAAGAGGAGTGTAAGAAAGCTTGTATGTACATGGGCATGAAAAAACATCAAACCATCAACATTCTTCTGAAATCACTACTTATTATGTATGTACATTATTGCTGGTATTTATGGAATTATCTTTGCTGCTATCTTCCATTATTTATAAAAGATGAACACTGGTGGAGTTATATGCCAGGCTGTATGATGATGCTAGGGTGGAAATATGAATTAGCTGTAATACAAAGTATGAACAGAAAACTATGGCAACATGGAGTAAAAGTGCTCTGTTTGGTGAGGTGAGTTCACAGACAGGGTTAGATTTAAGCCAGATAGTCATACTAACAATAGGCTGGAAAAGTATTCCTGCGTGAGTGAGTGTAACTCCAGGGAGGGGAAATCCCAGGGCAAAATACCTTTGAAACTGAAATCAGTAAAAGGGAGAAATTAAGTTTAAGAAACCTTTTACTGCTTATAAGCAGTTGTCCTGAATCACTCTCAACCAGCTGCTACAGCAGACTGGCCCTTCTAATTACCTGTTTTGATATGGAGATGCACTACTTCTCTCCATTCCTTGGAAACACCTGTTGATATGGAGATGCCCTAAAGCCAGATGAGAGATTCTGGAAATATTGCAATTTTACCCACAGTGAGTGAGCAACATTTTAATATACTGGCCACAAGGCTAGCTCCAGAACCTAACACATATTAAACTGTATGAAATATGGAGTCTATGAGAAAGGTGAAATTCTATTTTTCAAATGACGTCAGTGATATATCAGACGGAAAGGGCAAGCAGTTCTGTAGCTTGTTCTGTGGTTTTAGGGATAGGAGGGTTTGAATCTCCCTTACATAAATTTGAGTAGATGTTAGGTGTTTGCCTTTCCCAGATCCAAGTGAATGAGAATCTATCTGAGAGTTAGGTAGCAGAAGTTACATCTGTACTTCATTATCCAGATGTTTATTTAGTAACAAGTACCCAGGATTGGTAAAATGGAGCTACACCAGAGAACAAGTGCTAGCCATGCACCTTCGAGGGATCGACATGATTAGCTAAGTACAAAACCCAAAGAGACCAGAACCTTTGTGTTATCTGACTTCTACCCGCACACAATGAGTCTGTTCTATTGTGAACCAAACAACTTTATTGAATGACCCAGACATCAGAAACTGCCCAGAAGTCACCAGACCTCGTCTTTTGCTGCTGCTTTGTGTGCTATCCATTTTCCTTTTCTGTTTTCTTTGTTAAAGCTTACTCACCAGTGCCAGGTGAAACCAGCTGTACCTTATGCATTGGATGTCAATCTAAACTCAAGACCACTGCTGTTGGTAGAACAGAATGGAGACGATAAGATCTTTACAAGCAATCAGTATTTTTTATCATAAGTATTTCATTTTCACAGTACAAACATAAATTAAAATTAAAACCACCAATGTATACAATCTAGAGATAATTATTAAAATGTACTTTATTTTAAGATATCCATATCTATAACTATACCAGAGTCCATAAATTTAAATATACTTTTATATATTACTTTTTTTACATGTAACATGAATCTTCTCCAGTATTGATAAAGATAATTATTAATGTCTGCATAGAATTCCATTGAGTGGCTATTTATTTATTTAACTAATACCCTATTGATACAATTGCTAATTTTTTAGTATTACTGAATTCAATTATTCAACACTGTTTCTGATAAATGTGAAAAATTGCTTTTCTGAAAATTCTTATCCCTTTATAATACCACAAGTAGTATATGAAATGGCCTACCTACACCTTCTCCCACCAATACTGAATTTACATTTTAAAAGAAATCTTGCCAGCTTAGAATGAAGAGGAATTTTTAATAATGATAAAGGAGTTAAGTCTAGTAGATAAAACACTCTTAAATGAGGGCATGCCTAATAAGAGCTTCAATACACACAAAACAAAAAATAATAGAACTGGAAAGATGAATAAACAAATCCATGTATATATTTGGAAATTTCAACAACCTTCTCTCAATAACTGATGGAACATGAATTTGGAAATTCAGTAAGTATATAGGAGCCATGAAGAACACTCTCAACTAATTTGATTTAATTGATATTTATGAAACATTCCACCCCAAAACAACAGGATATACACTCTAAAAGTTCACAGAATATGCATTAAGAAAGACCATATTCTGGGCCATAAAGTGAATCTCAGTTAATTTGAAAGGATTGAAATCACACAAAGTATGTTCTTTGACAACAGAATTGAGAAATTGATAAAGATACCTGAATTATCCTCATATTTGGAGATTGAAAACCTCATTTCTAAATAAATTACAAGTCACAGAGTAATCAAAAGGATGATCAGAAAATATTTTCAACTGAATTAAAATAAAAAGAACATACTAAAATTTATGGGGTGAAACTAAGGCAGAGCTTGGAGGGAAATTTATAACATTAATTACTTTATTAAAAATGAAGAAAGGTCAGTGATCTAAGTTTCTACTTCAATAAACTAGAAAGGGAAGAACTAATTCAGAACTAAAGCAGAAGGAGATTACATAGATCAGAGCTAAAATCAATAAAATTGAAAACAGAAAATCACTACAGAAAAATCACTAAAACCAAAAGTTAGTTTTTTGAGAAGATCAATAAAAATGATAAATTCTGTAGCCAGTAAAAGAAAAATTATGGATTATTATGAAAAACTTAATATCAATAAATGACACAATTCAGACGGAATGGACACAGATCCTGAAATACACAAACTATTAACACTTACTCAAGAAGAAACAGATAACCTGAAGAGCTTAGTATCTTATGAAGAAATTGAATTTTATACTTAAAAACCCTCCCCCAAAGAAAATATCAGGCCCAGATGGCTTCATTGGTAAATTCTGTCAAACACTGAAGGAAGAAATAATAGCAATTCCACACAAGCTCTTCCAGAATAAAAAAGGAGGGAACACTTACCAATTGATACCATGAAGCCAATACTCTGGTACCAAAACCAAAGACATTACAAGAAAACTTTAGACCAACATCTCTCATGAACAGATGAATTCAACAATACATAAAAGGATTATAGGTCACATGTATGAGAAGGCTAATGCATCACAACCAAGTAGGACTTGTCCTAGGAATGCAAAGTTGTCATCACATTAAACAATCGATGTAATTTTCCATATCAAAAGGAGAAAAAACCATGGATCATCTCAATAGGTATAGGAAAAGCATTTATCAAAATCTAATACCCAATAGTGATAAAACTCTCAGCAAATTATTCTCAGGAAAAGAAGGGCTCTTCCTCAAAGTTATGAACTACATCTATGAAAAAACCTACTGCTAATATTACATATAATGGTGAGCAAATGAGGGCTTCTGCATAGAATCATGCACAGGGTAAAGACATTCACTCTCACCATTCTGTATGACATTGTGCACAAGTCCTAGCCAGAACAATAAGGAAGAAAAGAAAATGCATACAGATTGGAAAGGAAGAAGTAAAGATATCTTTATTCATGGTTATGTCTGTGTAGAATAATTCTAAGACTTCTAAAACAAAACTACTAGAAGTAATACATGAATTCAGCACAGTTTCTAGATATAAGGTTAATATAAAAATATCAATTGCATATTACTAAATTTACAATGAATAATGAGAAATAAATTTCACAAAAAATGCATAAAATCTGTACATTGAAAATTACAAACCATTGCTAAGAGAAACTTAGAAAAACATATGAATGGAGAGAGGTCTTTGGGCATTATTCAAATCTATAGATGCCAATTCTCCCCAAAATGGTGCATAGATTTAATGCAATCAAATTAAAAATCCCAGTTGATTCATTTTTTAGAAATTGAAAATTTTTTATGGAAATGCAAAGCTCCTAGAATAGTCAATACAAATTTAAGAAATATGATCAAAGATGAACTAACACTACCTGATTTCCAAACTTACTATGAAGCCACAGTGGTTAAGGCAGTGTGGTAGTGACATCAAGATATAAACACAAATGAAACAGAGTAGCTAGTCCAGAAAAAGACCAACAAAACTTGACAAAGGTGCCTAGGTATTTCAATGGGGAAAAGAAAAGATAATCTTTTCAACAGATCATGCTGGAACAACTGGATATCCACATACAAAACTCTTATCTTACAGTATACACAAAAGTTAACTCAGAGTAGATCACAACCCTAAATGTCACATGCAAAACTACAGAATTTCTAGATGAAAAAAGGAAAAGAAATCTTTGTCATTTAGGTTAGCAAGCATTGCTTACACATGGCCCACATAAACACAAACCAAAAAAAGAAAAAAATAATAATTAAATTTCTAAGTCAAATCTTTTTCTTTAAAAAAATACTATTAAGAAAATGGAAAAGTAAATCATAGGCTGGAAAAAATTCATTGTAAAATATGTAATTGATAAAGGGTTTTTATCCAGAATATATAAAAAATGATTTCAACTTAAGAAGACAAACCAATAAAAAATGGAGAAAAGAACAGACATTTTACCATAGAAGACATATGAATGTCAAATATACTTATGAAAAGGTTCTCAAAATCATTATGCATTAGGAAATGTAAATTAGAACTACAAAGAGATGTCTGTATATATCTTCTTAAATTGCTAAAACTAAAGAAGACATTATTGAATATTACCAAGAATGTGGAGCAACTGAGAAAGCAAAACTTTTAAAGTTGCTATGGAAAAAAGTTTGGAAGTTTGTTATTAAACATTGGCCTATCAATCTTACATATAGGTATTTACTTAAGAGGAATAAAAACATGTTTGTACAATTAGTTTCAATAAGATATTTGTAGCAATAGTCCCAAACTGGAAACAATCCAAATGAACATCAACAAGTTAATGGATAAATAAATAGTGGTATATTTATACAATGAATAGTAATAGAAAGGAACAAACAACTAACATAGATAAATTTCCAAAGCATTATGCTAATTGAAGGAAGCCAAATACAAAATATTTTATCCTGTAAGATTTCATTCATATGCAATTATGGAAAAAGCAAAACTATGACAGAATGTGGATCAGTGGTTGCCAGGGGCAAAGAGTAGGATGAAGTGATTGATTTCAAAGGTGACAAGGCACCATTCTGTGTTGATGGCCTATATCATGACTGTAGTCACAGTGACAAAATTATGCTTATCAAGGTTAATTAAATTTTACACTTAAAATTGGCAAGTTTTATAGATTCAATGCAATTCCTATTAAAATACCAACATCATTCTTCAACAAACTAGAGAAAATAGTCTTAAAATTCATATGGAACCACAAAAGACCCTGAGTAGTCAAAGCAATCCTGAGGTGGAAGAATAAAGCTGGGGGAATTATGCTCCCCAACTTCAAGCTCTACTACAAAGCCACAGTAATCAAGACAATTTGGTACTGGCATAAGAACAGACCCATAGACCAATGGAACAGACTAGAGAGCCCTGATATATACCCAACCATATATGGTCAATTAATATATGATAAAGGAGCCATGGATATACAGTGGGGAAATGACAGCCTCTTCAACAGCTGGTGTTGGTAAAACTGGACAGGTACATGCAAGAGAATGAAACTGGATTATTGTCTAACCCCACACAGAAAAGTAAACTCGAAATGGATTAAAGACTTGAATGTAAGTCATGAAACCATAAAACTCTTAGAAGACAACATAGGCAAATATCTCCTGATCAACTTCTTCCTGAACCCATCTCCTCGAGAAAGGGAAACAAAAGCAAAAATGTACTCATGGGACTACATCAAACTAAAAAATTTTTTTACTGCAAAGGACATCATCAACAAAACAAAAAGGCATCCTACAGTATGGGAGAATATTTTGTAAATGACATATCTGACAAGGGGTTAACATCCAAAATATATGAAGAACTTACACACCTCAACACCCAAAAAGTAAATAACCCAATTAACAAATGGGCAGAGGATATGAAGAGACAGTTCTCCAAAGAAGAAATTCAGATGGCCAACAGACACATGAAAAGATGCCCCACATCACTAATCATCAGGGAAATGCAAATTAAAACCACAATGAGATATCACCTCACACCAGTAAGGATGGCCAGCATCGAAAAGACTAAGAACAACAAATGCTGATGAGGATGCGGAGAAAGGGGAACCCTCCTACATTGCTGGTGGGAATGTAAGTTAGTTCAACCATTGTGGAAAGCAATATGGAGGTCCCTCAAAAAAACTCAAAATAGAAATATCATTTGACCCCAGAATCCCACTCCTTGGAATATACCCAAAAAATACAAGTTTTCAGATTCAAAAAGACATATACACCCCTATGTTTATTGCAGCACTTTTTACAATAGCCAAGATATGGAAGCAACCTAAGTGTCCATCTGTAGATGGATGGATAAAGAAGAGGTGGTACATATATACAATGGAATACTATTCAGCCATAAGAAAGAAACAAATCCTATGATTTGCAACAACATGGATGGAGCTTGAGGACATTATTCTCAGTGAAATCAGCCAGGTGGAGAAAGACAAATGCCAAATGATTTCCCTCTTTTGTGGAGTATAACAATGAAGCAAAACTGAAGGAACAAAATGGCAGCAGACTCAGAGACTCCAAGAATGAACTAGTGGTTACCAAAGGGGAGGTGTGTGGGACGGTGGGTGGGGTGGGAGGGAGTAGGGGATTGCGGGGTATTATGTTTAGTACATGTGGTGTGTGGGATCATGGGGAGAACAGTGTAGCACATAAAAGGCGCATAGTGGATCTCTGGCAACTTGCTGCACTGATGGACAGTGACTGCATTGGGGTTTGGGTGGGGACTTGATAATATGGGTAAATGTAGTAACCACATTGATTTTTCATGTGAAACCTTCATAAGAGTATATATCAATCATACCTTAATAAAGTTTTTTTAAAAATTGGCAAGTTTTATTTTATGTAAATAATGTCAATGTAACTGTTAAATATAAATTTATATATGTATATATATATATACTGCACCTTTTGTTTCTGGTCTGATAACATCTACTAGCACTTCTAGAATTGGAGTAAATGGTGGTAATAGAATGCCCTTAGGCTTTTTCCTGATTTCATGCGTTATGCATCCATTGTTTTACTGTTAAGTATGATAATGGACTCTTGGTTTGGAACAAAAGGTCCTTACCATGTTTAGTATCTTATAGTCTTATAAGAACAAAAGTAAAAAAAAAATTGTTTTGCTAAATGTTTTCACAAGGAGTATCTGCTGACATCTATACAATTATATGAATTTAAAAATTTTGGATTTTGGATAGAAGGGATTATATTAATAGATTTCCAAATATTGACTATCTATGCAATCCTCATATAAAATATGCTTTTTAAAAATGTATTATTTATTAAATGGAATTTTTTTCGTCCATTTTAAAAGTGAGATTAATCACTTGTTTTCTTCTTTGCTGTATCTTTATAAATTCTGTTATTAGAGTTGTAGTTAGCTTTTAAATGATTTGGAAAGTTTTCTTTATATTATATACTTTAAACATTTTTGTAAAATTGCATAATTTCTTTGGGTATTTTAACATAACTGGATTTTGAAACTACCTGGGTTATGCACCTTTTGTGGGTATTTGACAACTTTCTCTAGTTCTCCTAGGATTATCGAGTTAGTTTGGTTAATTACTATTTCCTTAGCAAATTGTTTATTAGAATTGGTTTTGTTTTATTTTGCTTTACCATGATATCCCATTTTATAAGAATAGAGTTTAATAGATTTAAACCTGTTGTTATGTTGTAATTTTAAATATGCTCTGCATGGTTTGTTATATTGCTTGCATTTTCTCTTTTATAATAAATTAAACTTACCATAGTGCACCTACTTCATTTCTTTTCCCCAGAGGCAGCTATTAATTTGTCATTCTGTAATTTCATATGTTTTAGTTTATTTTGTTGTTCTTTTACTAGCTTCTGGTTTTTAATTCTTAGTTCATTTGTATTTGTCATATTTTATTTTAAATCAGAATTTAAATTATGCTTTTTAACAAAATAGCTTTAGCCATATTCTATGTTTTAATATATAATGCTTTTCTGAAAAAGAGTCTCTTAAAGAGTATAATTAATGAAGTTTTGGTTTTTTCAACAATTGATTATACTTTATTCTTTAAGCAATGGGGATCTAGCAAAGATTTTGACCAAGGAAGTGATATTATCAGATCTATAAAGGAGCACCTGACAGCAGTGTGGAGAATGGATGGCAATGAAGATGAAGTTAAGATGAGGTTTAAGAGGCTGTTGCAAGAGTACTAAAAGTAAGTGATGACCATGATATGAGCAAAAGCCACACTGCAGAGGGGTGATGCATGAAGGAAAAGGAAGATGAGGAAGGAAGGAGAGTTGAATTGAAAACTTAACCAGACAAGCAGGGTCAGCTATACCCGAGGGTACAGCATCAGACGCAATGACAATCGGGTAAACAAGATCCCAGAGGGAGCTTTGAAAGAGAATGAAACATAGAGCCTTGGAAATTTCCTGGCACTGTGAGACTATAGCCCCAGTTGTTATTTACAACACACTTTTGAGACATCAGGCATGGCTGAAAGGTAGTTTGCTAGGATGTTGGCTCAGTCAACAGGGTGATTCTAGACTACAGTAGTCCCTCCTTATGTACGGCTTCATTTTCCGTGGCTTCAGTCAGCTGTGGTCTACCACAGTCCAGAAGCAGATGATCCTCCTACTGACAAACTGTGGGAGGCCAATAATAACCTAGCACTTCCTTGCAATGCCTGCGTCATTCACCTCAGTTCCTCTCATCATGAAGGCATTTTATTCTCACAGCATCACAAGAAGGTGAGTCAGCAAAAGAAGATATTTTAAGAGAGAGAGAGAAATCAAATTCACATAACTTTTATCACAGTATATTGTTCTATTTTTATTAGTTATTGTTGTTAATCTCTTACTGTGGCTAATTTATAAATTTAGGTATATGTAGGAAAAAAAGATACTATATAAGGGTTTGGTACTCTCTGCTATTTCAGGCATCCACTATATTTCCTGTGGGTAAGGGAGGACTACTGTATTGAAAGAAGATAACTGAATAATAAAATGATACCTAATAATGTCCCCTAATTATAGTTGACCTTCAGGTCTTAAAAATAAAAATTCTATGGAAAACTTGTGGTGTTATAAATTCCATCACTTGATAGGTACGCATTCCAAAGATTCACTATACATAGTTTTGAACACTTACTTCATAAATATTCATTTCCATTACTTCGTTTATCTTTGAGCATGTTACAGAAAACATGCATCTTTGTATAAACCAGGCATTGCTTTCTATTCTTTGCTACATTCTTGACCAATGTATTAATTTCTTTTTACCATTTGTACATTTTCTTTAATAAAAGGAACCTATTTTAAATATGTTAATTTACTAAAAAACATACATGTGCATCATGAAAAAATTTTCAAAAAACCAGAGCATATAAGATAGCAAGAATCCTTCTAACTTTTCTGCTGCCCAGTATCACCCATCTCAGTCTACACAGGCAGACACTGTTAGTACCTTGATGTAGAGCCTCTTAGTCCATTTTCAACGCATATGTAAATAAACCTAAGTTTTTTTCAAAAACTGTGTTATAATGACATACAAGTGTATAACTTCCCCTTTTTACTAATACGACTTGGTCTTTATATTTCAGTGTTTAGAAGATCTCCTTTAATTGTAAAATGATCCATTATATGGATGTGTTTTAATTTTTCATGGACATTTTTGTTTTTATTATTTAACAAAACTTTCAATCCTTTGAGAACTTTGCAAATACTCCTGATGGATAAGTTTCCACAGTGGAAATGATGGATCGGCACATTTCACAATTTTAAAAGACATTGTCAAAAGTTTCTATCAATGAAAACCCTAGCAACAGTTTAGGAGGAGACTTCATCAACTTAATTCTAGTGTTATGAACATTTTCCAACGTTTAACCTATTCATTGTAAGTCAAAGGCTCTGTAAGGAAACAGTATCAGAAAAAACTTGCCTGGTGGTCTCTCTATCAACAATGTCATGAGTGCTTTAACTCTTATGGAAAGTTTTTAAATATATTAAATATATCAAAATAATTTTTTGGAATACATTTGTTTTTACTTCACTTTGTATAGGGGCAAATGCAGGTGTGAGAGAATCATCAATAATTTGTTCAAAATCACACAGATGTAAGTGCTCAGTGGGAATTCAAACACCTCTGAGGTAACACACAGAGATTTGATGACAATGGATATTTAGGTTCAGTTACATTATATTAAGGTAATTGATAATATTTTTACTTAAGACATTTTTTCCAACTAAACATTGCCCTACATTATAATAACCTAAAATGAGGATATTTTATTTTAATGAACGTCCTTATATGTTTAAAAATTATTTTCTCCTTAAATATTATTTTAGAAGGTTTAACAATGAAATTTAAGATTAAGTTTTAGAAAAAAATTAACTTTTGGAATGTAAATTCTTACTTTTTAAATGAAAGCCAATTAATAAATAAGGTAGGATATGCTAAAATTTTCTCTGCAGAGAGGCTATTGGTATCAATGTTAATAGATTTTGGGTCAGAAAAAAATATATTAGAGATGTTTCTGCTATTATATATCTGGATGACTTTAGGAAACAATATCTCTAAGCCTCATTTTATGCATCTATATAATAGAGATATTAACATACTTCATATTGCTATTTGGAAGATTAAACAATGTCTCCTATGTGACGTGATCAGTAAAGAGCCTGACACATAGTTGACACTCAAAAATGTTGCTGTCATTATTCTTGTAATTATTATTTTTGAGGCCATTAATACTACTGATAATTTTTCAGAAATGAAGATATTTCATAAAATTAGGTAATCTACATACATACTGACTGCCTCTCCTGTGTAACAGAAACCATCTTTATGTATCAAGTTATTTTTTCATTCTTTTAGAATGCGTAATTTATGTTATAATCATGACATATTAAAACTGAAAGGACCTCAAAAATCATTTAGCTACACAGATGAAGACATTTAAAACCAATCTGCTTAGAAATTTTCTGAAGTCACACAGATTCTCGGTGCCAAAATAAGAATATGTTTCCTGTCCTCTGTTCTTTCCCCTTAGGATTCATTAACTTATTTTTAAAAGTATTCTGTATATCTGAAATGTTTTCCAGTATTTTTAAAAACCATAAGCCAAATACTGAAGAATTCCCTTGGTGTCACTCTCCTCATTTCACTGAGATCAATCTCCACAAGTTCAGAAATTTGTGAACTTTTCACCTTTGTTATGCATGTTCAGTTATTTTTAAGGAAAAATGGCCAGACTGCAAACCACTTCTTTAGTAAGGCCAGTTTCATTTATTTTGCTTTTGTCATATGTCTTGTCTGTGTAGTATCAGAGGCACCTAAAACCTTTATTCAGTAAATAATTCAAATTAAAAAATTTCTATACCTCCACATAAGTTGTGCTGCAATTTTGAAATTGACCAGAATTTTCATCTTACTATCATACTAGTAACTCAAGAAACTTAGACCATGATATAGAGAAATGGATTGATTATGGAGGTAAGTAAAATTGGGTAGTTGCTCCATCTTCATATTTGAAGGCACTGGTTCTCTGCTGGTGCCCCATCAACTACAGAATAAAGTCACATCCACACAAAGCAAAAGCAATTTGTTGGTATGGTGGCTGCCTTAAAAATGAACTGGTTTCTAACTTTGACTCAACAGACAGCATTTTAAGCTTAAACTAGTCATACAGCTCCCCTTGAGCAAATAGTAAAAAACAATTGAAAAAAATTTATTTTTAAATTGGCTATTTATACCTTATTTTTCCATAGAAGTAATAAGGTTGATTCTTTGCCAGACAAACTTCAAGAAAGAGCTTAATACTCCATATATACCTTTAATATTATCCCTGCATTAATGTCCATTATGTGTCACATGGTTCCTATGGAAAATGCTTTTACTTTTGAGGAGTTACATCCTTTATGAAGAATCTAAGTGGTGGGATTCAGAATTTCCCAATGCTTCCTTGGTTGTTTTGGCCATTCACTCATCTGCTATTGGCAAGTTGAGATCATCAGGGGCTGAGATATTTCCTCTTTAATTTAAATAGTGGGGCATTTTGGCTTATATATTTTAATTATAAGAATGGAATTCAAAGGCTTGTATTTTCTGAGTGTATTATCACTCTAAATTTTATTTTCTTATAGGGTGAAAGAATCATAATTATTCCTCATATTTTTTACTCAGAAATAAAAAAAGCCCATTATAATGGAAGCAATGAAGGACATATAAAGCACAAATTACTTCTTAAATGTTTGTGGAAGAGCTAAACAAAGGCATGAAGAGCAGGGAGAGAGAGAGGAATGGAAGGATTATCATCAAATTCATTCTTTCACACCATAGTGTAACTGTATTGGGACCTTTGAGATTACACTTTAAAGGAGAACTAGAAGCTTGAAGTTACCGGAGGAAGTTTAGAGAGGAAAAGTTACTGACCCAGGAGACTAGCGATGCTGGGAGCCACTGTATCACTTACTTCTGTGTGTCAGCAAACAGCTCCTGTCTCTACCCTCCTGCCTGTGGCGGCTATTGTTTCTGCCACCACGTCTGTCTCTCCTTTACCCCCATAGCTGGACTCAACTGAGATGGGGACAAAGGGAAAGAAAAACCTTTCCTTACCAAGTAAGGTAGGTTAGGTTGACATTAGAGAAATCTTCTTCAAACATCCTTCTGGATTATGATGATAAACAAAATGTCTGATTTACTCTATCATGCCTTTCCATTGATTAGTCATAAAAAATAAGGTGCAAGGTTTAAGAACAAAGGAAAATAGGAATAATTATCAATGATTTGTTGAACCTGGGAATAATGTCACTTTACCAAAGAATGTGGCCCATGAGGTAGGCAGATGGTAATAAAATCCCATATTCCCTCCCTTCTCCTATCTTTCCACACAAAATGCATATTACTGGGGCTTTGTAGGTGGGGAATGGAGACTGGCCCTGTTCTTGAACTTGCTTTATAAGGAGAGAAGGGACGTTTTGCTCTTTATCTCTTCCCTTCAACTCACTAAAAAAATTTCTTTATACTGCATCCTTTTACCAAAGGCACAGATGGTCATCTTGGTTAGGAATAGAAGCAATGACTGGTTTTCATATTTTGAGGTTAGTATTGAAGAGCTAGGCAGGATTAAAAAATGAGGACTACACAGACTATGAAATTAATTGCCTTGTGGGTTGTAATTTTCCACTCCCCTTTCTAGCAATGGATGACAGACTTATAGATAATATTACCCAGGAATAAATTCTGCTATTCTTAGTAAGAATCAGGCAGGTGTCAAGAGATTTTATATATCAAAAACCTCAAAATTGTACATTCTCTAAACATATAAAATAATAATTGTATATCCACTAAACACAATAAGCTATCACTGATATTTGGCTCTATGTTAAGATTTTAGAAGGTTTTTAATAAATACCAGGGAGTCTATAAAGGTGAGTAATGCTGGTAGTACTGGCTAGATCACAATGTTTTCAATAACAACAAACAGTATGAAAGGTAGTCTATAGCTACATGTTGAAGCTGACCTTTATAGTACCATGTGAAAAAGGAAAATAATTTTGGAGGACAATTTTCCTCAGGAGTCTGAAGAAAAATTTAGAAATTATTTGCTTTGGCTCATTAATAAATTTGCAAATAAAGAGTTTATGGAGCAACATATAAAAATAATATGGTAGAGCAAATAGCTGGTTTAGAGGAAGTAAAAAAAGAGCAAAGTGGTGTTTATAAACTAAGAAAAGTCTTCAAGAAAACTAAAGATGCAGTAGCATTACTAATGATGCTTTAGAAATGGGAGAACAACTGGTATCACAGAAAATTGATTTCATGATATTGCAGAGAATAAAAGCTGAGGATGCATTCACAATGAAGTAGAAATGATGTAAATATAAAAATGAGGGGAGACCATGTGTTATATATAGACCAAATTAAATTTACATACACATTTAATAATATGTTTATCAATCAATATATTCATAATTCAAATATGTATAAAGGAAAAAATTGATGAGTAGTCATTTGGCTATCTAAGAAATCTAAAACTTCTTGTCATAAGAGTAAAATCTAAATCTTGATATACAAAATAAAATCTAAATCTAGAATGTTACTGATATAAAAATTAAGACCCACCACATATAAAACTAAAGCTCAAAGAAACACCTGAAAATAAAAATTTATAAAGTGTCTAATAATCAAAGAAAAAACCCCTTATTTTAATAAAAATGCAAATTTGGAGTCATACTCTTTTCAATACCAAATTGGAAAAGGCAGAAAATAGATTAATACCAAATACTGAGTAAGTCACTAAACACATGCAATCTCATATACTACTGATGGTAAATATAATAAAAATGTTTCTGCTAATCAATTTGGAAATACATATAAAATGCCCTTAGAATGTTTATTTCATTGGTTCATTAAATATTTTAGGAATGTAGTCTAAAACCATAGGAGTACATATTAAGATTGTAATATTATGTGATAGCAAAAATATAGCATCAATCTAAATACCTAATAGTAGGGGATTAGTTGGATATTTTATAGTGTATAGTAATAGATTCTATGCTGTATAAAAATATCACATTTTATGTCATTAGTGATGTGGGAAAATGCTTGCCTGTGGATGATTAAAAAGAATATAGAGATATTGATATATGATAGGACATATAACCACAATTTGTAAAATTATATGCATAGAATCTCTTTTACCTGACCTCTACTTTACAGAAACATCTGATTTTCCCTCCTCCTTTTGTAAAATATCTTTATTGATATCAGTAGTTGTGGAGAACTGGTGGTTCCCTAGAATACTACCTTTTGTCCCACCTGGTGATTGATACGTAGACAGAGTTAGATGTTTGTCTTTATATCTATTAATGTTATTTCACTTGGTATTATAGTTACAAAAATCTAAATACAGACTAAAATGTCTAATAATAAAAGATTGTTTATATAAACTAAACATAATTATTTAGGAAGTAAATCAATTTGAGCAGGTAAAAAAAATGTGCTTAAACTACGTGTGAACAAGAAAAGTGTAACATTTGGGGAAATGATTAAAACTTAGAATTCTACACTGAGATTTCTTTATATGTCTTTACTGTATTGTTCCTTTTCCAAGAAAACCAATGTAGAAATAATTTAGGGCTCATTAGGAAGATGATTTATGTTATAAAGAGGACATAGAACTCTCATCAGAAGACCTGTAGTCAGAAAAAAAGGCTTGGTTATACATCAAAAGATCAGTGAAGACAAAATTATGTATTCATTAAGTTCAATTTAAATTTTGTGTATATATAATTTTTGAAGATTCTGCACCTTGTAAAACCTTGTCTGATTAACCAAAGACTGTAAGTTCTCAGATAGGAGCTCTTGCACTGCATAGGTTTGTATAGAAAAAATATTGGGAGTCTTAACCAACATGCTTTAGTGGTTGTCTCTTAATAGTCATCATGATTTGTTTTTTCTTCAAGTATTCATTTCCCAATTTCTCTATAGTAAATATGAATTACTTTGATTACATTTGAGTTACCTGAAACACAAATGAACTCTTCCAACCTCTCCCTTCCAAAAGGTACTGGCTTTTTTGCCAAATATGGGCTCATTGACATCATCACCTAAATGAGGGGTGAGCTGGAGGTGCTTTTTGGGCTACCGCTGGAGTTTTTGAGGGCTGAATGGACCTGACGCAAGGCCACTTATTTTGTGGACACAGTTAAAGATTGGACAATCCATCCTCGGTGTTTTGTGTTAGCAGCTATGATAAAAATAAGTGTTTATTATGGTAGGTAAATGTACTTCGTGTCCCAACCAGTGTTCAGAACCAGAGTGTGAATGATGCTCCTTGCAAAGAATTGACACCTTGCACTGTGAGTGCTTTCCCAGGACTCCAGTTATGCTTTGTTGGCAGCCTAATACAAGCAGGTCATACACTCCATGGAGCATATATATGTGGCATATATGTAATAGATACAAAGATAAATATCTAACTTGTCCCTTAGCGCATGACCAGCAATCCTTTGCCTAGTATAGAGTAACTCAGTAAACGGTATGTTTTCTTTCAGAAGACTGGGGGAGGTGTGCATGTGAAAAATAATAAATTTACTTTAGATAAACCAAATGACAATGGGTTCTATGTCTGTTTTCTGTATAACTTCTCTGGACTAAACACAGCTTGAATCGTGTTGGAACAAAATGCTAGTTAATGTGCTAGTGAAGAGTCTTTGTGCACAAGTGCTTTATGTCCGTGGTGTAACATGAAGTGATGGCATATTCTTTTGAATTATATTTATATTCCCAAACCCAATTCCCTAATTTGCTTTCTTTTCTAATGTCTTGTATTCCCTGCTGAAGTCCATAGTACTGAGAAAATGCTTATTCTTTGAGAAGATATTGAGCTTTTGCTTAGGGTCATACATAAAGGAGTTTGATTTAAATAATCACAGGAGTTAAATTGCATCTGTCAGGGAGTTCTACATTTTTGGCAGTTATAGGCTGCCTTTATTCAATTTAATGATGAAGATTTGACTTCGTTGGGTTTTTTTTCTTCTTAGTAAAATGAATGGTGCATCTTTCTTTAATTGTGATCCTCATCAACCATTTGGCCCAGTAATGGTATGCAAATTAAACTCTTTAAAAATTAATGCTAACATTTATTAAATAATGCATCATACAAAAAGTTAATTTGAAATTCCAACTTGGGCTGCCTGTCTGCCTATGAGAAAGTATTTTTTTTGTGCCATCTTCATAAAACATCTTTATAGTCTTTCTAAATACTTTGAATGTTTTTCCAGTATTTTGAAAAATTATCACTATGGAAACTGTTCACGAAGACAGACTCTTTATGCTTTTCAGTTTTGATTTGTATAAACTCAGATTTTGAATTTATATCACTGCTCTGACTTCCTACACTAGAAAGTGCTTATAGATGTTTCTTCACCAAAATGTAAAAACAAGTCTAATTAAGGACTAGGCATACTTAAATTGCACAAGTCTGCATTCATTCACTTCTGGTTTTCATATCCGAATGTATACCACATGCTAGTTTGGCAACTGTAAATCTTATGTAACATCTCCACCCACACAGCAATGAGCTCTGGTACTCAGTGTTGCACATTAGTGATCTTGTAAATTTGATTTGGGTATTTTAAATGGGATGAACATGGTCACTGTAATCTGAGAAGATTGAAGCTTTCTTGAGGCATCTTGGTGCAGTGTTAAGAACAAGAGTACTAGAGTGTGACTGCTGGAAGTCAAATGTCAACCCTACCAGATACTAGCTTTGTGGTCTCAGACAAACTCTTTAATCTTTTCAGGACTCAATTTCTTCAAATGTGAAAATGGCCATAAGGATAGTAATTATGTCATAGGGTTGTCATGACGTTTAAAAGAAATAGTAAGTATAAAGTACTGATCCATAGGAAGTACACAGTAACTATTAATGTCTTATTCTTACCTTGAACATTTTCTCTCACTAGAAAACTTTAGCTCTGTTATTTGAACGAATCTTCAAAAGACTTGACAATAAGTTAGATTTGACTTGCTCACCTAAGAACAAAAGTCATCACTTTTCATTGTCTATAGAAAAGGAATTTGGGGAAAGAATGTAAAATTCTTCATTACAGCTCTTTCTTCCATCTGATGTAAATTACTAAAAAAAGAGGGCTTTCCCATGCATGGTTTCATTTCAACAAAGATGCACTCTTCTATATGCAAGGCTTTGAGCTGACATTAGACAGGGAAACATAGTAAGAGAAGATATAGTCCTTATCCTCAAAGAGTTATCTCTATAGTAGGCAATAGAGATCCCAAGATAGCAAGTCAATTATAAAATAAAAAATTAAAGACCTAGTTCAAGAATTTAAATTATGAAAAATTCATCATAAGAGAGCATGTAATTAAACATATAAAAGGTGATATAAATAATATATACAATTTGCTTATTTTAAATTTTTTTATTTACAACCTTATTTCATGAACATACGTACAGCTTCCATGCTAAGCATTCAAGGAGTAAAATCTCTATGGTCATGAAGGAAGTGGGCCTCAGAATGATTGAAGATTGAGTCCTCAGCAGGCTTCATTTCTTAAAGTGTCCCGTAAGTGTTAATAAGCTGTATTGATATTATATACATACTGGAGGTGAGTATAATTTAAGGACTCAACAGTTGACATCATGCTTAATTAGTGTTCAGATTCACCCTGTAGTAAGCTTACTGAGCTTTCATCAAGAAACTGGTGGAATTAGTAGAAGAGACTATCATAGATCTCAAGATAGATTGAATGTTCTGTGTAAGGTGGGGACCCGTTCTATATTTCCTCTTCCTGCCAATAAAACCCCTAAATATGTCCTATAGCCATTGGGAAGAAAGAAATGAATTTATTGTTGGTTCCTGGCATCACTCACAGAGCATGTAACAAATATTGTCATGCTTTATGATACATGCAAAGATAAGAGTAAGTCAGAAGTATGATGAACGGTGGGGCGAAGTGTGTGTGGGGGTGTCTGTTTCAGGGAAGGTTTCAGAAAGGAGCCAGGGTTTTTCATTCTCTGCATTCCTGAATGGAAGCCAAATAAAAGTTTTAATACAGGGCCAATTCAGAGAGCTTCACAACTTTTTCCTTTCCATGAACTCTAAAGCTATGATCAGTGAGTAAAAATTACTAAGGTAAGTATCAATCAGCCAGGAGTCTATGGGACAATCACTCTTTTGGCTGACACTTTGGTGTCATTAACATTTGTTTCAAAAATGGATTTGGGCTTCAGATATCCTCATTAGCTGGAAGATACTCTAAATCATAAATAAAAAGAGTATCTCAATTCATAATGGATCCAAGCAAAAGCTATTTCCATTACACGTAGTGAGATTTTTTTCAATTGTTCATTTATTTCTTTATTTATTCAATCATTTATGCAGGCACCAGGCTCTTTCCAAAATTTTGGCTCATTTGGGAACTTAGGAGCACATTTTGTTTCTTCATGAATTCTTATAGACTAGCATTTTGTACTTAGTTGTCTTACAGAATTGCCCAAGTCCACTACTTGGTAAGAATAATTGTCTCATATGCAAGAATGTAACCCATTACATATAGTCTTGGATGCAGAGACAGCCTAAAGTAAGGGAAACTTTTAAGTACTATCTAATTCATTAAATATGGAATCAAATCAATTGAAAATCCATATCAAAATAAACAAGATACAAATCCTTAAAGACTGCACAGTCTAAATTGAAATGACAAATAGGACATTTATTGGAATATTGCATTGAGATTAAGTCACTATAATTGTAAGTGGTGGTTAAGACATGGGGTGGGATTTCTGAGATTGCTACAATTACCACTGTTACCATTAACAATGACTGCCCAATGCTTTACTTTTAAGATGTATTTCTTCCTCACATCAGGCACATAAGTATGTACATTCATTCTTATTTGCAAAGGAGGAAACTGAGACTGAGAAATGAATGATTTGCCTTCTGTCAGAAAGGAATCAATGAATGGTAAGGCCTATACTGTATTTAATCTCTTCTCAGTCAGGAGTTTGTTTAATAGAAAAGAGATATTTACAAATGGTCAACAATGAAAGAGTTAAGATTGGTAAGCTTTTATGCACTGCATTTTAATCACAGTATCTGAAGAGTCTTTTGAGAAGGCTGCTTTTTCTGTGTTTTCATGGTCTAGGCAACTTAGGAGCAGATGATCACAGAAAATATTTTGTATACATGACTCCTATAGGAAGTACAAAAAAATTGTTCCATATTTTACTAGAATCAAGACATAGAACACTGGAGTAAGGACATATGTAATATGTATATTATATAAAGGAAAAGCATAAATTAGAACTAGGGACAATGTGGTTAGTGATTACATAATCCCTGTAGTTCTTTATATCATGCAGGGGAGGCTTTTGGAATAGACCCTATCTCAGAGCCTGATTGAATGATGGGAAAGAGAGCAGGCAGAGATGGGTGGACTGTTATTTCTGGCAGAGGCTGGGACTTGAAGGTAGGAGTTAGTAAAGGGCTTTGAAAACCATGCTTAGAAGAGCAGAAGGAATTAGTAGGGGTAATTATTAGTGGAAAACAAGAAAAGTGAGCGTTGTGTCTGATGAAGCATTGTGAAGCACAAGGAAGTTTTTATTTTGTTCTTGATTTTAATACAGGGGTGGGATTCTACTCTAATGCCCCAAAAGCATTTGATTCATGCCATGGCAGGTATTTTATAGCAATTTAACTGGTTTAACTATAGTTAAAAATAAGATGGCCTGACCAATTTTTGAGGCTGAGCACAGGAGTGTAAATTGGTAGGACTATTAATAGAATAGTTTATGTAAGAATGCCCAGAAAACACGACCAGAATCAAGTACTAAGCAGTAATGCTGTATTTAGGGGGACAGTTCCAAGGAAGTGAAAGTAAGAAAAGGGGAAATTGTTAAGGACAGGAAGCAATGCAACAGGATGTGTTACCTTGCTGGCCACGGCTTTATGGTAAACCTAAAAGAAACAAAGACAGTGGCTTGGGAGCTGCATCCACTTGGTCGCCCAGTATATGTCTGATCAGACTGCGCGGTGATATTGCCTCAGAACAGCAGGTGGGAGGCAAGAAAGAGGAGGGCTTTATCTGTCTGGATGTCTGCATCTCCCATCTCTTCTTTCTCATTGGTCAAATTTCATCCACAGGACCACCTCGCCCCCAAGCAGCACACATCCCCCTCAGCCAGCTGCTCAGAGCTCAGATCCCATCCTCCTAAGTGTGGTGTTGCATTCAAGTCTGGAGGTGGTGAAAGAAACCAGGGATTTGGGGTTTGCGTCTGGTCAGATTGGTGGGCTCTGGGCAGCTGACCACCAATGTGTAAGCAGAGTTGGATGGCTGTGGCTGGGTCTGAGCAAGTGGCTGAGGGCCGGAAGAATCTGAAGTGGGGCAAAGGGTTAACATTTATTTCCTGCTTCCTGAGTGCCTGCTTTACAAGGCCAGAAATGCCAGAAATGCTGCAGAAAATAAAATTTTCTTTATGCTGGTGAATATTCCCCCATTCTCAAGGCTAAGAGCTGATTTCTGATAAATATTCACAGATGCGTCACTATAGAGTTTCCCAAAGGCTGGAGTGGATTTGAAAGCACTAACCATTTAAGGGAGCATCCACTATTCTGTGCGTCTGCACAGTGCTGGGCTCTGCATGAACAGAACACCTTGACTTGTGAAACATGTTCAAAGCAGCAAGTTTAATATCCCAATGCTAAACCCAACTATACATTCTGCTTTATGCCACAGAGAGTATATAGCAGGTTTGGTATATAGTAGGCTAAAATCACTGTGAACTAGGAATCAGTTGAAGAAGACAGACTACTTCCTCTGTGTTATTTGAGAAGATGAGTTTAGGATTCCTGATAAAGGCAGAAATTTTGAATATTTACAGTAAAGGGAGGAAGGGAGTAGATCACCTGTGAGCTGACACTTATTCCCAGCATTCACTGAGGAGGCATTGGAGGAAGTGGGTGTGAGCTCACCTCTCATACCTATGGTTCCTATGTTACCTCAAGCCTTGACTCTGCACCTTCATATAGTGAGCAGCTAAATATTTTGACCATTACTATGGAAAATTTGGGAGATGGTGGCTTCATACAATCTGGAGAAAATCTTGACGATGGTAGGAATAGGTTGTTACAAAACTTTAAAGACAGATTTTGGTGATTTTAACCAGAAAAAGGCATAATTGAATAAAATATGAGTTATGGAATATGTGGATAATCTCATTGTCCCTTGATTACTTTCTGAACTCTGATTTGTTAGAAATAATGAAAGATGGTATTATCTTTATCTGTGATGTCTGACACTGTGAGCTAAGGGGAAGAAGTAGGTCTAATTGTTTCTGTAGTTTTAAGGGTAGACTGAATACATGTCAATTAAATACTCCTTATCAAAATTCTTTCTGATTGTAGGCATCAGTGTGGAATCTCTAAGTGTTTTTTTAATTAACAGTTTCTCAGGTTAGGTCTTTATGTTTAATTTTTTCTACAACAAGAAAGACTAATCAAGATCTTTGAGTTGTTCAAAGCAAATCCAAATAGATATAATTCAAGTTACTGTTTTCTGCATCTCATGCTTCTTAAAGTCTCAATTTTATTTCCCAATTTGTGATTTTTCCAATGTATCCTACTTACCCTATCAGGTTAATGCTTCTCAAAGTCTATATTAATTTTTCTGCTAAAATACCAGTAATGTAAAGCTTCTGCAGAGTGTCCCATGAACACCACTCCCAGGTAATGCAGACAAGATCTCAGTACTGAAACATGTTTAGGAATTGCTCTATATTGTCTTTCACTTTCAGGGATTCCCAAAATTCATGAGTATTATTAATGGTCCAGAGAATTATCAGAACAAAAGTAACTACTAACTTTGTTTAACCCAAACAGTTCCAAAATTATTTGAACGTGAACACTTCTTTCTCCCCTGAGAACACATTTTGAAACATGAAAATCTAAAGGTGTTCTATTACATTAAAAAAACCTTCAAAGATCTGTTAGAACTGTAAGGTAAATATAAGATCTAATAGTCCAACCATTTTGCTTTACAAATAGAATAGCTGGACAAGATAGGGCAAGAGACTTATCAATGTTCATACTAAAAATAACTTTTCCAAGTTGGCAAAGAAACAATTCCAACCTCCATCAAAACCTGTAGTTCTTTTCATGACATATTGCTTTGTTTTGAAGTAAGCTCTAGAAGCTAAAGGTACCCTTTTCTGCACCTTAACTGTTACTCATGGCTTCTAATAATGGCATAGTATATGGGAGACCATGTTTTCAAATTACTTGCTCAGAATTTAGCACACATTGAATGGAGTGCTGGGTGGACAGTAGTGAGCACACTGCCATAATTCTTGCTCACATGGAGCTCATTGCCTAATGGGGGTGGTCATAAATAAAATAGACAAATTAATAAATTGGTAATAGCAAATCTCGATAGATAATAGGAATACTGGGTTCTGTGACTGGGAAAGAAGGGGAAAACCTATTTAGATGGGGCTCTTAGGAAGGTTTATCTGAGGAGAGGAAACATTTAAACTGAGCTAGCTGTGCAAAGAATCAAGGACAGGGGTTTCAAGACAGGATCCTTACGCAGTATGAGGACTCTAAAGGAAGGAAACAACTTTTCAGGAGTGAAACAATGGCTCAGGTGGCTGGAGCAGGTGAGTTAGGGGAACATGGCTGGGGATAAGTTTGGGCAGGCCAGCTGAGGAGATGTGGTTTAGTTCATTGTAGACTAACCTACTGGATTTTAAGGAGGTTAGGAAGCTGTAGCCTCAAGCAGTGAACTGGTGGTCATTTACTTTGCAGCTGATATTGCAAATTCCAGGTAATGGCTTCAGCAGGATTCTGAGATGGAAGTTCCCACCAGCTCAGGATGTCAACGGACTACTAGCCTTGTGGAAGAACATGGAAATACTTTCCAGAACATGCACATAACTGATAACAGGAAGCCTGATGGATGGGGCCCACCAGTTAGGGACGGTGCTGTCAGCATGGTGGTATGGGAGGAGAGAAGCCCAGGCTAGTGATGGAGATAAGATGGCAGAGAGATCGTCCTGTGGTTGTTGAGCTTGGAGCTGCATCTTCAGTCTTCAGCCCAGAGTGAAGTGGTCAGGAATGATGGTGGGCAGAGCCACAAAGGGAGAGGCTGTAGGCCATGGAGTTGTTAGGTCAGAAACGAGAAGCTTCTGGCCCTCAACATGGACTGCATATGAGGTGCTTCTGAAGGACGCTTGATGAGAAGGCTCTTTGCCTTGTGGCCGGTACTGCAGGTCAAGGTGGTATGGCTGTGATTAGCATCATGGTGCGGGATGGATCAACAAGACTCAGTGTGAAACGGGCCCTTCTTGTACATACTTTCATCCTTCAAATAAGAATTTCCCTGAGACATTCTGGGTATGCTTTTTTCCTACATAAGAGTTGTATTTTCTTTTCATTACAGCAACTGAATAAACTTCTTCTGCAATGTAATTCTGTTTTCTGACTTATTATTTCAAACTATTTTTCCTATGCAGGTTTCCTTCCTTCCCTCCCTAACTCCCTCCTTCCTTCCTTCCTTGTTTATTGATTGTTAACTGTGCACATGTGACCCTAGACAATGGAGACACAATGAATAAGATAGGGAAGATTCCTGCTCTTGTGGAGGTGACAGTCTCCAGGCATATCTCACAATATTCCGAGTTAGGATTTTCCCTGCAATAAAATAATTATTAAAGTTTTGTAATGTTTAAAACCTGGGATAGAACCAAAATTTTATCATAAATCAGCAAGTGATTTCTATTTACCAAAATATTATCTCCATTGTTATAACTGGATAGTAGGGACAGCTAACTCATCACATAGTAAATTATTTTTGTGATTACGCAAAGGAACATAAGAATTATTTATTTCCAAATCAGAGAGTCAAACAGATTCATGCATAAGGATATTTATTTAAAAATTTTAGAATACCTGAATATGAAAAAATAGGGTAACAGTTAAATAAATAGTGGAATAATAATATGATGCAATATGATGTGTCCACTAAAAATTATGGAAGCAGTATTATGTAGTGATTAAGACATTTTGTGATCTTGAGGAGGTTTGCTTAATATATCTTTTCACATAACACATTACAGCTTTTTCTTCAAGCCTGTGCATTTCATCATCTTCATTCATTTTCCCAACTGCATGGCATGAATTGTATTGATATATTATCATTTATTTAACCATCCCCTCTTCATGGATATTTGAGATGTTTCCTATAACTTGCTTACAAATGGTGCTGAAGTAGACATTATTGCACACACAGTCTGCTATACATGGGCTGGCATTTTAGCGGGATTGAATAGGAAAATTGGGATTGCTGACTAAAAGTTCTGCACATTCATAATTTTGAAAGAGAGCATCAAACCCCACAATTTTTGAACCACTTTTACTTCTCACAGTGATAGAATTAATTCCCCAAACCCTATAATTTAATACTGTACCTAACAAATGCTCATATTATAACACAACCACTCTTTTTCTTTTCTTTTTATTGAAGTGTAGTTGATATACAATCTTACACTGGTTTCAAGTATATAGCACAGTGGTTCAACAGCTAGCCACGTTATTAAATCCTCATCCCTGCTAGTGAGGTAACTACATTAAAATTCCTTTGAAACTCTGTCAATTTAAGCTCTGTGATCCTCACTTTGCTTTGGCTTTCTGATACTCATAATGACAATATCAACAGAACTTTTTGTTTTGCTTTGTATTAAATAATGCAGTGTAAAATGTGAGCATTGCATCTGGTGTATTAAAAGACTCCATACATGCTGTTAGAGTGCAGCCGTGAGAAGTGCCAGTTGTGGCGTCAGCCTGCTGATGTTCATCTTCCTGCTCAGCAATTTGCCAGCTGTCTTGACCTCTCTGTGTCTCAGTTTCCTCATTTGGAAAGTAGAGATAATAGCTGTACCCATCTCCTGGGGTTGTTGGAAGATTAAATCAGGATACACAGTAAGAGTTTCTGGCACTTAGTACACTCTTAAATGTTGGTGATCAATTGTATCATTATCACGAAGCCTAATTATTTAACATTCCTTCATTTCTCAATTTTTCACTACTACAAAAGGCGATGCAGAAACGTTCTTTCTGTGTAAATCTTGGCAGATATTTCTGATTATTTCATTAGTATGGAATCTTAGAAGTGACATTTCTGGATCAAAAAGATGCATGTGATTTCACTTATATGTGGAATCTAAAAAACAAACGAACAAAGAAAACATAAATAGACTCACAGACACAGAGAACAGACTAAACTGGTGGCTACCACATGAGGGGAGTGGGGAATGGATGACATAGGTGAGGGGGGAATATATTAGTGAGGATGTTTGACAGTCTTGATCTGGGTGATGGTTGCATAAGTATATACACATGTCTAAATCAATTGAGTTGCACACCAAGATTTGTGTATTTTATTGCATATACCTCAATATAAAAATAATAAAAAATAAAGTATGCAAGAATATTCATCTTTTAAGGCTCTTGATAAATTATATCTAAATTTCTTTCAGAAATGTATTTATTGGTTCATTTTTACCAATTTGTATTCCTACCAACAGTGGACAAGCTTGGACTAGTTCAGTCCAACCCTGTAAGTGTCCCAAGATACAATATTGATTTTTATCTTTTCCAATCTGATAGTAAAATAAGTAACTCAGTATTGTTTTTATCTGCATTTCTATGAGTACTAGAGAAATTTAACCATTTTTTCCCCAGATAACTATCATTTGTGTTTCTTCTGTGAAATATCTGTTGTATTTTTTCTAATGTATAATAGAGTTTTGGTTTTTATTTATTAATTCACAAGAGAGTTTTAGACATTAACATGGCTTCAGAAATTAATATTGTATGGCATAAATATTCACTCAGACCTTTGCTAGGGATCCTTTATGTCCTGTCTGCAAATTGCCAAAGTTCTTCAGTTTCTCAGTTTTGTATTCCTGAGAGGATGGTTTGATAGTCAGGTTCTTATTTTTTAACCTAATGATGCACTCCAGACCACAGAAGAATATGTATTGTATAAATCAAATATCCTGATTAGAAAAGTGACCACATGGTACAGAGGATAACTGTAGTAATTCAGCTGTTTGCACAAAAGGTGGCTTCCCTACATTGGGGATGTGCACACAACATAAAATATGCCTAGTTTTATATCAAACAGGATTTACTTCCCTAAATCATCAATTTCCTCAATATTTTTATTGAATAATTTATTTTATTCCTTCACTGTTTATGCATCTTCATCAAATATTAAGTTCTTCTCTACACTAAGGTCTATTTTAGGGTTTTCCATTCTATTCCACTGATCCATCTGTCAATTATTTTACCAGTTATATAATGTTTTAATTAGTTCTATTACATAGCTGTTGGAGGCAACCCTCTTTTTTTCTCATTTTCCACAACTGCATTTGTTTCTCTCTTAGATTTTAATTCATGATGAAATTTACGGTTTTCCAAAGTCTTGTTTCTCAATAAAGATGTCATTGACATATCAGTAAATTAATTAGGGGAAAACTGATATTCTTCCAATGATATTAATTTCTTGTAATATTGTGTTATTGCCATAAATTGCTAGTGAAATAATTTCTCTTTTTTGAACTTATTAAGAACCTCTTTATATCTGGAAATGATTACTTTTTGTACATGTTCCTAAAATATTTGAAAGGGAAATATTTGCATTGGTTCAACCATGTCAGTTTTATTATTCAAATTCTCCATAGCCCTGTTTTTAAGCTTTGTTATATAAAAAAAATCTAAAGATTTTCAGAAACAGAGAACAGTACCATAAACCTCCTTTTCAAAATTTTCTAAAGCCCAGCTTCAAATTACCAACTCACAACTGTTTTTGCTTTATCCTTACTTTTAATATGTCCCCTATTCCTGAAGTATTTTTAAGTAAACTCTAGGCATCACATAATGTTATTTAGAATGATGTTAGTATGTGTATATATATGTATATTTGATATATTTTATCAAAGCACAGACTCTTTGAAAATATAACCGTAATAGTAGTACTGCAACATAATACAACTGACAATAATTACTCAAGTATCCAACATCTCCCAGTCAGTGTTCAAACTGCCAATTGTCTCATATTTTTTTCTTTTTCTTTTTTGAATGTTTGGTTGGATTCAAACATTGGGACTGGATTTTGTGCCTACCGTGTTTCTTTTAAACTATAGATTCCACCTTCACCTCTTCTTTTTGTTTTTTTTCCCCCCCTTTTAATTTGCTTGTTGAAGTAATCAGCCTGTTTTGTTTTCTAGTTTCCCACAGTCTGGGTTTTACTAAGTGCATCTCTATGACCTGGTTTAACACTTTCCTCTGTCCTTTACCTCTTATAATTTGGTAATTAGATAGAAATGCTTGATCAGATTCAGGTTCAGTTCTTCATCAAGCAAAACGACGTCGCTGGTGGTGGGAAGTTTATCGGTCAGAAGGCACGCATGCCTGGCTGCTTTGGTTACGGTGGTAGCACTCTCCCATCAGTGCCTAGCTCACTTGTTTTATTAGGAGTTACAAAATGGTGATATTTTTACTTAATTTTACTTATTTACTTATTTTTTATGTTTGAGTTTATTATTTTTTATTTTATCATTTCTTCTTTAATTTACTTTCTATCCAGAGAAAATTACTCTCATCATCTTTTTAGTTACTTTGAGGTGAAATTTATATAGGGAAAATATGATTAATACTTGTGTCTTTTCCTTTATTCATTATGTTGCAATTTTTGGTCTTCTGAAATGTGAAAGGTTGAGAGAGACTTTAAAGTCTATAAAGATGGTATTTCTATCTGCTTTTTCTTAAATGTCTAACAATTTTTAATAGCACTAATAAAGTACTATTCCTTTGTCTTGCATGTTTCCTGTAATTTGGTAATTAGCTCAAAATTAGCAATGGAATTAATATAGTACTAGTCAAACTATTCAAATATTTTAATAGTATTAATATGGTACTCTTTGGCACACAAGCATTTATTGCATCTTTAATGTGCTTTTGATTAATCTGAATTTTTTTCCTTTGTCAGACAGGGCTTGTGGAGGGTGCTCAAATTTTATTTTGTCTGAAATTAGCAATGCCATCTTACTTTAATTTTATTTCTATATTTATGACAAATTTTTGCTCATCTTTCTCTTCCCATTTTATTTCAAAATAGTAAATTCTCATTGAAAATCATTCAAGTAACACAAGCTACCAAGAAGGTGTGTGGCAGTTATTTAGGAGCAGTATCAGATAAGAGTGAAAGCCAAGAGGGAATGTCCAAATACACCATTTCAATATGTAATTTCCATAACATAGATTTCTTGTCATTGTCCTTCAAATAATTAAAAATATATATATATATAGGATGGCAATAAAATAATAAAAAGAAAAAATTCAAACAATACAGATATGTATGCTGGGAAAGTGACAAGATTATCTTCCTCCAATGTTAATTCCTTAGGATAAACATTGTTTAACAGTTTGGTGTATAAGCTTTGGGATATTTTTCTATGTAATGTAGATATATGCATACATAATATATATATACATGCACATATTTTCTACAAAATGGGATCATACTATATACGATATTCTATAATTTACATTTTACTTTGGTATATATTATGGATCTTATTTCAGTGCATGTCTATTGAACTTACTTTTTCAGTGGGTGCATTGCATTCCCTAGTATGGATCTACTATATGTTACCAATCTTCTAATGATGAACAAGTTGTCATTCTTATAAGTTTTATGATAATAAATATATATATGTGCAGATAGACCTGTCTGAGTTCCTCCTAAAAATGGAAATGCTAAGAGAATATCTATTTGTAGTGCTTTTAAGCAATGACAAATGGTTTTCCAAAGAGGTGGCATCACTTTACTCCAAGAATGAGTGTGCTCTTTGCTTAAAATTCTTGCCGATACTATGTATCTATTCTTTTAAAATATTTGTCAGTTTGACAAGGAAAAATGGTGACTTGTTATTGTTTATCTTAAATTTTCTTGATTACTAATGTGGTGAAGATTTTTATTTGCTCTGTTCTGTTTCTATTTCTTCTTCGAATCATCAGTTTACACCCTTTGCCTTTATGTTTTCATGGATATCTTACTGTTAAGTTGGTCAAAATTTGGTTTGTGGCTCCCCACCAGATGTAAGGTTAACCTGAAAGTGTAATCTAGGATCTGGATATCAAAGGATAGTAGAAAGTTTGAAGTTGACAGTATCTTGTAAGGCAGTAAAGGGCAAATATTTTCTGTTGATGAGAAAGATATATATAGCCTTATGTCTGGTAAACAGCCAAGGAAAAAAAGGTTAATCTTTGGTGAAAGCTCAAGATCTTACTTTGGGGCACATAGAAATGTAAGAAGGTTCTTTTCTCTTATTTCATCTCAACAAGAAGAGCATAAAAGTAGGTCAAGGTGGTATATATGATTAGCATCAATATTTTCCATAGGAAACAGTTCTGAGTTTGATGCCTGTAGCCCCAAGGTAATTTCCTAAAGAGTAAGATTAGTAAAATTGTGGCATGCATGCCAATACTTCTATATCCTGCTCCCATGTAGACATCACTAGTCAATCCTGGCCAGCTTTCCTCTTGAATGAAAAATACTTGTGTCTTTTCCTTTATTATATATACTTATATACAACTATAATGGTTCTTTTTAACATCATTCTCTGGGCTCATCTCTGATTAATGTGCATAAACAATCACAATGAAGTTGATTTACAGTCACTGTATATACCCAGGCTTATTACAATTTAAGCTTCAGCAGAGCATGGATTTGTTTGTTTTGCTTCCCAGTGTTTACAACAATACCTGGAATGTACTAGACACTCAATAAACATTTGTTGAATGAATGGACAAATAATACATTTGGAAAGAAATTTTTCAAAGCAAATTCAAATCTCCTTCACACTGAAAATAGAATTCTAATAAAGCACTCATGGATTACCTATTTCTGAACATTTTAACATCTTAGTTGCCAGTTCTAAGGTTATTGAGGGAAATCTTTGCTTCTAATGTTATTTGGATTTTGAGGGTTTGTAGTAATAGAATTTTGTCTTACTTAAAAATAAAAGTCTGTTGAATCATTATTAATAACAGCAATTAAAATAAAAGCATTTGTGGAAAATGGCTATATTACCAAATACCTTTGGCATCATCAGTATGATTAGCATCCTTCAGCTCCATTCCTTCTGAATTTACAATTTGACTTTAGATCAAACTTGACAGTAGGTATGGCTGTGACTAAATTGAACTGGATGGTAAAACTTGTACCCTATTTTTCTAAGGTTAACATCTTTTCTGATCCATACATGAATGTGACGTTGGGAAATGTGCTTTCAAGCTGGCTCGAGCAAGGGGCAAACACAGTTTCCTTTTTTTCTGTCACTGAAGCTTTGGTGCTGAAACAGATTGGGGTAAATCAGGAATTAAGGCAATGTGATTTGAACTGCTTGAAAATTGTAGCTCAATTCAAAATTCAGTAAGGAAAATCATTTCTTCCAAAGATGAGGGAGCAGTTCAGGTATGTGACAGAGTGTCAGATTTTCCCCAGAGAAAGCCCTGTTCCACATGGCCACTTAGTCTATATCATCCACTTGATTAATTTTCCAGACTTCTTGGTTACCTTCCTCATCAATCTTATTTGAAAACTACCAATGTCTGAAACATTCATTTTCAAATCCTCTCTCGCAATTGTGTAAAAGTTTCTAGTTTACAAAATGGAAAGTGCACTCATTTAATTCTGTTAGGTAAGTGTTTCTATCATTATTTGGATGCCAAGGGAAAAAACAAATCAGACCCAGGAAGATAGTGCCCTTTGCCACATGATCACATGGCTGTTAAATGGCAAAGCCACGCTCACTCCAAATCAAATGCACTCTCCAATCAACCACTCCTGCCTGAAATTATGTAACTGTGACTATTTTTAAAAGAAAAAAATGGGGAGTTCACCATGAATATGGGAAGGAGAGATCTTTATGGCCACTTAAAAATGAATACCAACACAACTGCAGTAAGTAGTTAGGGATTTCCCATGTAAGGGTTTTATTTTTAAATATCTCATGATAACTGAATGCTTCTTGTGCTTTTTTATTACTCAGTGGCTGATCCCGTTCTTCATTGGAGGTTTGGAATCTAAGATCGAAGCATCTCTTCCTTACAGCTGAGCTCAATTGCAGCTCAGATCATTTCCCTGCTAGAAGTGAAAACAGCACCCTCATAACTCGGTGACAGTAACTATTTGGCCAGGCATGCATAGTAATCATTAGATTATTTATGCCTTCTCTAATGGAATTGAATCCAAAGATTTTTACAATCCTCTGTCTTCCTAGTAATTAATCTATAAAATCAGGCAAGTGTAAGTGCTTGGAATCTCTAAAAATGTGTAATTATTTTGCATTCCTTTGTGGTGGCATGATTATTTTTGTATGGATGAACTCCAGTTGCACAGAGATTGAGTCTGTTGGATATCTGGAAATTTGGATTTCTAAACAATGATTGTTTTACTTTTTGGGAACCTCTCCTGGCTCCGAAATGCCAGAAAGTCTTAAATATTGATTTTCATTACAATATAGGAAATGCCTTTATAAATACATTTAAGAACCGTTACAACTGTCAATTTGAAATTGGTCCATACAAGGCAAAATCTGAGGATGGGGAAAATATGTTTACCTTTGGCATGAATAACCTACCTGTCTATGGCAAGGTGTAGCATTTGTGGATTTATAAAAACCAGCTGATTCCCATTCTTCTTGCGAACAGGGAAAAGACTGTCAGGACACAGCCCTCTGGCCTGGAGAGTTTTCAAACCCGTGCGTGGAGAATAGGCACTGCCTTTTTTGCAGTGCGTTTAGATGATTTAACACAGGATAGCAGTACTGATTATAGTATATGCTGTGGACAATATCAGGACTAAGACTAGCTAATCCTAACAGCAGCTAAAAGTATCTGGGTACTTTTATTAACGGAAAATCAGTCCTTTTGTGTGACTCAATTAAAAAACATCAATAAAAATCTTATTTCAAAAGTCACAGGTGGAGTATCTACCAATACAGCACATACCATAGATAGAAAACTGCTCAGCCCCCTCTGAATCTTTGCTTGTTTTAATAAGTATTCAGAAATTATACTCAGACTTCAAAAGAAATTGTAAGGAATTGTTAGCAGGTTTATTAATGTTTTATGTTTTATTAAAAGTTTGGGTGTACATTTCACAATGAGCAACATCAAAAATCAGACTTTCTGCCTGTAATTTTGCTTCCTCCTGTCTTTCTGCCTTTGGGATTCACTCTTTTCCTTTCATCAGCTGCCATTTTCAGCAGCATGCAGTAATTTCATGGCTCATTGCAAGCGCTGAAAACCTTTGAAACCACAAATGCTAACCTACCTGGCCTGCAGCCATTTAGGAAGAGATTAATTTAGCAAACAGAAGCAAAACACTTTCTACTTCTAGCCTGTGCATAATTTCACTTCTATCTATATTTATTTTACAGTGAGCAGCGTAATGACAATTTCAGTAATTGCAACTCTATAAAAATTTGCCTACCTAGCTTATCTCACTATCACAAGACTGTGAGTCAGTCCGATTAGAAAAAGTACAGCATGTGAAACAGCACGGGTTGCCTTCCAAAAATAAGGGCCGTCTATAAAAACTCAAGTGATGCTTTGCACTTGTTTGTGTTCTTATCTATTGGGCAACGGTTTCTTCCTGATGTTTTGATTGGGACGTGTGCATTCCTCTTTAACTCATGGTGATTTATGGGGACACTCTCCTTACAAACAGACCAATGTATTTGGAGGACGAGAAGTGCCAGCCCATTTCTGCAGACTTTGTTATAAATGGCTGTTATGTTGCTGTAGAGCAATTTGAACAGAAGAGAAAGTCCATCTGGGGCAAATTTAAGCTATCATGCTTGGAAGGGTTTCAGGAACTAAATTAGCCCACAAACTGTTGGCTAAAAATAAGAGTTTTATTGTTTCTTCTGTAACTTAGAAAAATCCCACCGTTGAAATTAATACCAATTATGTGTACTATACATGCCTGTGTATAGTTTCCCTTAAAGGATCGTTTGTTGCTTCTTTTTATTCATATGTAGTTCTCTGTAGTTTTTATTCATGTGTGTAATTCACATACACACACACACACACACACACACACACAATTGTTTAGAGGATAATGAACCCATGGAGAAATAATGACTCAAGTAAAACAGTGTCTAAGAATTAAGAGAAAACATAATGAAAATTGAAGTCAGTCAATATACTAAACAAAATTGTTTACATTATTTAGTCAGTAAGAGACATCATGAAGGAATTAAATGCAAGGGGGGAGAAGAGAATTCAGGGTGAAACTGTTGACATCAAGCCCTGTAGCTGGGGCTTATCTTTGAGGGACTTTTATGTGTATGTAAAGGCTAGGACAAGAATGTCACATCACTAAGTGATTCTTAGATCAGTTATCAGGGGCCTCTTTTGGTAAGTGACTGCAATGTTTGTTGTATAAAGAGTAATTCAGAGATGGGAATGTAGGATTGAGGGTTGCATATTATTGGTTTGGTTTTTCCTCAAGAAGGAAGGAATTTGGTAGTCACTGAATGATCCTGAGGTGTGGGATGGCTTCTCCAGTCTTCTGATAAAAAGTCATCTCTCACTATCCTAAGGTTGCAAGAACATTGCTGCCAGTAAAACAAGATGCTATAATAGAGGAAGAAAAGGAGAACAGTCAAGCATTTTAACTAAGGCATTTCTGTTTAGGTGCTGCACTTTGTCTTTTCAGACATTCCCTATTCCCAGGCAACAGCAGTTGAACATAATTCTCTACTTCTTTTCTCAAATTTGAATATTCTGTACCCTATAAAGGAAATTCTATGACATTAAACATGTTTATGCACTGTTTTTATATTAGGTAATTCATTTACACATACAGATACACAGACGGCAGTGGGATGACTAGCCAACCCCCACAGATGTACACCTCCAATATGCCATCCCATAGCATTCATAAAATATATCAACACTGCCTGGAATTTTTCCATGGTTTATGTTATACTATTGGTGTTCATAGCATACTGGTAAAATATTTCATGTTGAAATTTGTGGTGGTGGAAAGGAAAAAGGGAATTCTATGTTTTCAGACCATTTGCAAAAGTATTTGAGCAATATCCTTCATCTATAATAAGCACTTAAATCAACACAAATTGAACAAGAAAACACATTCATGTGCCTGGGTGTTGTATAATAAATAGCTGTTCATTTCTTTAAACAATTGATGGTAATTATGCCGTCCTAACCATCATTTTTAAAATGCAGTGCATGTTTCCAGCACTGCTAGAAGAATCATAACACTGTGTGACAGAACCAAAGTAATAATGAAAACATACTCATAACCAATATTGGTTGTTCTGCAGAAATATATTTATAAAGCAAATGGTAACTTCTGGTGAAGAATGTTACTAGTATCATGTGATATGTAATGGTGAAAAATTCACAGCCCGAAGTTAGGAAAAATAGCTTCTTATTTGGGGAGATAGATTGGCGAGTGAACGTTTTCCCTTCAAAGGGCAGGTTTTGCCTCTTTATTGTTGGAGGCTGTGTCCTGCTGAGTTCAGATCCGGAGTCCAGAGGCCATTTGTGGCCAGCTCCATGGGATGGGCAGGGTGAGAACCGCTGTGTGGGCTTCTCCTTCTGTCATTTTGCTCCTTTTATCCTCAAATTTTCTAAGATGACTAAGTGTCAAGGGTCACTTTGGTGAATTCTCACACGTCTGGTGACAGAAAATTGAAAGGGGTGGTGTGGAGTAGTAAAAAGTCTCAGGCCTCTAGAATCTAAAGGTAGGTATAATCTTTCTCTCAGCTCTGCTTTTTAAACATGCAATTCTAAGCAAGCATCTTTCCATCCTGATGATTATTTTGTTGTCTGTAAAACTGAAATAATAGCAGATGGTATGGAATTCTCACTGAGTTGATGTTGTTATCCTTCCTATTGGATAGCTGGGAAAACGGGGGTGCAGAGATACTTGGCTTCACTAGCCCACAGGAATCTGGACTGAGGGCTGAACCAAAGTAGCCTGGCGGCAGAATTAGTGCTGGTGATCGCTATGCCATCCTGCCCTTCGCATGGGATATTTCTCTTGGATGATGTCAAGATTAACCACATGTTTCTAGCCATTCCCTGCCTAGGCTTTTTGGTGCCTTAATTGTTTTGTTTTGTTGTAATCTCACTTTTATTCCTAAACCTAAAACCACATTTGGGGTACATCAGAGTCTCCTTATCACACCCGTTAAGTTATTCGTAAGATTTCAGATGTGCTTTTGGGTGTCAGGGGAGTTGGCACCAGAAAGACAGGCAAAGCACTTCTGATCGTTTCTCCATTATTGGTGATCACATGGATTTGGGTAGTTGCAAAGGACAAGTTTAGGTAAATGAGATTTGTGATATAAAAAGTAAGTTATTTCATGTATTACTGTTTATTACTGATGCGAGTCCTTATTTACCTTCATATTTTAGTACTTTATAGTTTTATATAAAAGACTCACAATATGAGATTTTTTAAATTTGTGATTTCAGATATTTGCTTTACGGTTCTAATCCAGCCATTCATTGCAGAGACCACTTATTTCTTCTCTAGTACCGCCTCCATTTTTCTGGATCAGTCTTTGGATAGTCTCTGGTAGGTACTGGTGTCCTTCATTTACATCTTCTGGTAAGGTTCTATACCAATTACAAGTATTACCTGTATCTATAGTTCTTATATTTCAGGGTCTGATCTGGTGAATTTGTATTCTGAATAATAGCTGAAGAATGGAATTTTTTTCATTCCTTCCAAGCTGATTATTTCTCCTCCACTTTGAGAGAACTCTTTGAGTTTGGAATTAAACACAAAATTAACTAATTTCTTTCAACTTGAAATATTTCAGAGAATTGCTCAAAACTGAAAAGTTTCCCCTTTTGTTCTTGTCATGGAAAACTAAAATACAGTTATTCAAATCTGCAAATTAAATCTTGGAAAATATGCTAATAAAGTAAAGATTCTATTTTCCATTATCCATAGACAAAATTGTATTTTCTAAGGCACTGGGGAGAAAGAGTGAGCAAGACAGTATCCTTGAGGTAGCTCCCAATCTCAAGAGAACCTTTCTTTTTAATAGGGAGTTATGCTTTGGTAGATCCAAACAAGGGCTAAGGACTCTGAATTTCTCCTCTTAAGGTCAGCAGAGTTAACATCAGAGCCAAATTATTTTAAATTTTAGGCTTTGTGTGACACAGGTTATGTTGTGTTGACAATTTTCCATATGGTTCCTAATTTTTTCATTCTACTGCTGAATGGTTAACAATTATTTTTTTACCAAAAAAAAAGTTGTCTCCCATTCCAATTAATTATTTGGATAGTAAAAACTAAGACAGACTATACTCATCTCTCTCCTCATATTAGGGGTACCAAAGGGATATAATGAAAAAAATTGCCCTTTCTTCAGTCTGGCTTACCAAGATATTATGTTTCCTCTTTATTAATATCTTTTATTGAATTACCCAGCCTTTAGTTGAATTGTGTCTCTGTCTTCAAATCAGACTATGTACCTAAATTAAACAAACATCCTCTTATTTACAGAATTAGCAAGTGTATACAAAAACTTTCTTAATATATATCCTTTTAGGTAATTTGTAGTAAGTTATGATGGTGATCATCTCAATAAATGAACACTGAAATATACTGAGTGTTCTCCATTTTTCCAAATACAAGTGTTGAATGTGTAGGCAAACAAGTGGAGGGAAGGCTGTTCATGTTACAGAAGAAGTTTCTAATATACATATACATGCAAAGTACAGCCAGAAAACATAGTGAAAGTACTATTTAATTTTCCAGTTTGATTATTCAGTAATAGTATGACAACCAAGGAAAACCAGCCTTTGACTAAAAATAGCATGGCCAGTCTCAGACTGGAGTATATTGTCAAGACCAAGTTATAAACTTCTGAAAAACACGAATTATAATGGAATCGCTGCTACAACCTTAAGTGTAATGGTGTGAGCGGTACTGCTATTATTTACTATGGTAACATAATAAAAGACAGCACTGTTTGGGCCATTATCCTCACTGTTCTCTTTTCAGTATAAATCATTATATTTATTATCTGTCTTCTTGTATAGGGGGTCATGAGAAAGGCCAATCGAAAGCTGAAGAAACCTACTTTTCTAAAAGAAATTGGGCCTATTTCTAATTCTTTTTCTTTATCAAATACAAGGGAACAGAGACTTTTTTTGTGAAAAATTGTTTCATGTAAGATTAAAGTGCAGATTATTGGTGAGAAAATGACATTCCCTTCTAGGCATCTTGTAGATGCCTGGGAGATATTGCCAGTTTCCCTCTGATATTTTTACCTTTCTTCCTTGGGGGATGTATCTCCTGGCAGGTTTTGAGCAGTGGGTGCTGAGCTTTTATTCTGTCCTGGGGACTTGTGTTATTGTTTATTTATTGATGACTAACACTATGATCTTAGTGAAAAACTCCTTTTGAGTGAATTTTATTTAAGCATCAGAAATAAGGATCTTACCCAGATTTTCTTTCTTCCTTTGCAGAAATCCTACAAAATATACTTGTTTTCATTCTCCTGAGTGATTACCTGGGCATATTAGCTGAAATGTTTAGTCATATTTTATTTATAAAAATTCTAGAACAAGGTGATCCAACTTGATTAATAATTTGATTGAATCTGATTGCAAGGCATTGATTAATAATTTGTCCTCACTTACATCAAGCCCCAGGTCCCCACTGTGAACAAATACGACTCCGCACAGAGTGACAGGGTCTCTATTTTCAATGCTCTGAAGGGCAGTTATGAGTTGGCAGAGTCTGGATACAAGGTTTAGAGCACTGAGGTGCATGGGGGATTGAAGGCTGAGAATGAATGATAGGAATATTGTAGAAGACAGCTCAAGGGCCCCCTTCTTACGTCCATGAAAAAGAGAAGTGAATATAAAATAGAGCTGAAATAATCTTACCTGGATGGAAGCTGAATCTCACAGCAAGCCGGGGAATGTAGATGGGAGTATGGTACTGACTTGTCTAAGAAAGGAACATTGGTACTCACGTAAGCGATTATTCATTACAGAAAACTCCAACGTAGGGAGCCCCCTAGAGAAACAGATTTGGAGGTACTTTTCCCACTTAAGAAAGGCAGAGCTCCTTTTGTATAAATGCAACATGCTACCAACTACGGCCAGTTCATGAGTGCTGGCTAAGAATAAATTGTGCCTGTAACTTAGCCCATGTCCATGTAACCAGGGGCATGGAAAAAAAGACCATATTAAAAAAATAGAACAAATTTCAAGCTCTGCATCTCCTTTCAGTTAGTTTTTCTTAAAAGTATCTGTGCACTGAACAGCTATTTACCACAGGCTAATGATGAGATCAACATTAAATAACGAAGGCAGTTTCAAATGTTTCTTTTTTAGTTCTGAAAGATGTATCTTGGGATATAAATGAAAATGGATAGCTGGGACACCTTGGCTGGTTTTGGAAGCAAGGATGTAACCTTCGATGGGCTTGTGAGTATCTGCCATGTGGCCCTGAGGAGTCTTCATTCTTCCCCTTTCCTAGGAGTGCTGGAAAGTGCCCGCGAGCAGTTGCTAATGTTCTAATCACAGTGTCATGAAAATGCTTTTTGATGTCACAACCTCATTTTCCTCACTTCAGGACAAAAGTCCATTACCAGATGTCCCTGCTACCTTTTGATAGGTTGATCTGGATTTAATTTAAGTCTAAATACTAGTTGCTTAGAATGCCTTTAACCAACAGCCCCACTGAGACCCTATCCAATACCAAGTGAGTAAGAATCTCTGAGCATCTGAGCACTGACCCCTCCCCTCCACATGCCCACTCCAAGCAACAGGACTCCAGAGCCTGCGCCCAGCCACAGGCCCAGTTAGTCAGCCACCAATAAACGCAAGTTTGTAATGTTACTGTGACTACTGTCCTCCCCACCACCACACACTCTCTCAACAGCTTTTCCTCGCCAAGCCTTTGCATGTATCATTCTTGTTGTGTGTAATTGTGACTTCCTGCCGTATACACCTTCTGTCATCACCTTTATTCTTTATCCCTCACCTTTCTCCCCAGCACTGCATGTTTATCTAACTCCTACTCATTTTCATATATCTGTCATATTCACTTCCTTAGTAAGTCTTCCAGAACACTCCACACATGGACCCTCAAGCCTGAGTGACATATGTCTTTAGGACAAAGTGCCTGTCATCTTTACAGTGTATTGAAATTGACTTTTACTTCTGTTCCTTCCAACAGGACTGGAAACTGAACGGGTTTGAATGTCTTGCTCACCGTTAAAATTGAAACCCCTGCCCAGTTTTTTTGACATTTTCACATTCTGTGAATTTCAGTGTCCTGGCCTCAGTCTTAAGACACAGTGAGATCAAAGTAAACATATTACAAACATTCACCACAAACGCTCTTGTGAATTAGGTAGCATTTTAAATTGGGGCATCATCAACCTTGTTATCTTCAATAGTTAACTTTGAGTATTTCCTGGGTTCTCACAACAGTGATTTGAATGCAATATCTAATTTAATCTCATAACGATCCTATGAAGTAGGTGCTGTTTTTATCCCCATTTTACAAAAGTGAAAACTCAGAGATTAGGCAAATTGCTCAAGATTACTAACTAGTGGAGTTAGTACTCACACCCAGATGTGACTGATTCCCAAATGCATACTCTTAACTATCACCAGGCTTCACTGCCTTGAGAAACAGGTAAAACTAGATTGTTTCTGCTTTTGAGATGCTAGAAGGTGTGCAGAGCAAGAATCCTTTAGTGGCACTGTGCCTGCCCAAACAAGGTAAAGAGTTCCAGCAATGCCACAAGGAAATGAAGCTGATGCATATCCTGCCTAGAGGAAACCTGGCCTCCATCTATGACTATTTTCTTAAGAGTTTTTACTCCCTTTGGGCCAATTTCCTATAGTTCTACCTAAGCCACGTTTGGGGTTTCTCACTAAGGATTTGTGTTCATGTCCACCTGCGTATGTGCAAATTCAGCAGCATAGACCAAGTGCACAACTCAGCCTGACTAGGACCTAGGTTTCCTCTTTAGTCCTTTGGTGGGCAGCAAACTTCCAGTCCAGTTGACAGCAACTCTCTGCAGAAGAAGCTAAAGTGTGCATGACTTCCTCCCTTTTTCCTAGAGAGTAGATGCTTTCCATATAATAACCGTAACAGGATTCTCTTGATTTTATGTTAAATTAAACTTATAGTATGCTCTGTTTTCCTCAAGGAAAAAGTAATTTATTAAAATATGTTTGGGAGGCATGATGAGTCAATATTAATACTGGTGACACATGGTTATTATCACTTTGACAACTTTGCTTAATTCAGTAAATATTCCTTGGTACAGTAAACATTGGTCACAAAGCCTGTGGTTAATACAAAGAAGGTAAATTGATTGACAAACAGTCTGGAGTTCAGGGTTCTATGAGTTTATAGATCAGTAGTTTACTGATAACTAGGGGTGAAGGGCGGGTGGAAACGCTGACGTGATCTTTAACAGGTAAGTCAGGTTTTAAAATGTTACTTGTTAAAATAGTGCTTCTGAATAGGCTTTCAGACAGACTTGCTAATTTGTTCAGTGGCTTTTCATTGCAAAAGAAAAAATGCAATGGTTGATTTGAAAGCATTGAAAAGACTGAATTTGATCAACATACAGCTTTATTTATTAGAAACTAGTGGCTCACATAAAATTTTCAATGATATGATTCTATATGAATTTTAAAAGTATATTCTGGAGGAAGACTTTGAAGAAGAGGGCTAAGAAAGTGTTATTTTAGGCTCTCTGTTATTATCTGGAAGTATGTCAATGATAGGTACTTCAAAGGAATTGATGGGAAATGTTTATCAGCAGATAATAAAGCCAAATAGATTGTTTATGACAATATGGGTAATACATTCTTTGGCAAGGTTTTGAAGTATAGACATGAGGATCATTCTCATGGCTGTGTTTGATGACATGCATCACTGCTGAGTATCTAGATTTAAAAATACAATTTTTTTTTTAAGGAGAGAATTGCTAGGTAGAATATATTGTGTTTGTATTAGACTTGATACATGAATGTAGAATCTATGTTATTATTTTAATACATGGTCATTTTCCTGCAATTTACTTTTGCTTGTGCTTTTTTCTGTTTGTTTATGAGGATTGTTTTAATTCCACAGCAGATAAGCTTATTGGGGTATCTTAATTCCATTTATTTACTTATAAATTTATGATTCAAAAGATTAGCATTAATTGATTAGTGCTTTTTAAACATCAAAACTGCTGTTTTTATAATTAGTCAATATAAATTACAGACCAGTATAAAAAAACTATGTATTTGAGATATGGTCTATTTGAATAGTCTTAGTTTATAAGTTTTTGCTGTGATTTATAAAAAGCATAAATAAGAGCTCAAAGAAGACAATTAGGATAACAAATCTAGGAATTACTACTCTGGGAAGCATAATTATCACTATATATATGTATGTACATATATAACAGTAATATCTTCTTTAACAGTTGTTTTCTATATTTTTACCTAATGTATGAAACAGTTATTTTTATAGTCTGTGAAAGAGCTGGGTGGGTCACTGAAAAGTGGGTCCATTGTGAGAAAAGCAGCCTTGCATTTATTCATTTTGAATCAAAGTCTCTTATAAAAGTGCTTCCTAAAAACATGGACAGTGATTATTAATGATAATTTCTAAATCATTCAAGGGAGGTAACTGAGATATTACTCTAAAAATTACACAGCTATGTAGACAGTAGGTGATCTATTGAATGTTACAGTCTGAGGCTGACAATAGAGATGCAGAACGAGTCCAGTTTGTGGCTGTGAGTCATGGAGTCATCCAACTTCCTGAGCACTACTCATTACAATGAGATTCTTTAAGAAAGTTCAATACCTGCCCACTGGAGCAAAACTACATGGGATTTTGAAGTCTTTGTTTTGCACATGTTATAGAAATTTTCAGAAATGCTGAACTTCATGCTTTTTTTTTTTCATTCTAAATAGTAAAAATGGTCAAATCAGTCAAGAATCTTCTATGCATAAACACTGCTAGATGGAATCAAGGAGCCAAAGACAAAGAAGGAGGCTCTGGCCCTGTGGCCCTGCAATTTAAGGAGACCAGCTGGAACAACTGAAAGCAGAGCACAGTGTGTGTCATATCCAAGATGCACAAAAAAGGGCTGTGGGGACATCAGGAAAGCTCCCCTAGCAAAAGTGAGTAAGCTGAGGATCAAAGAATAGGGATGAACAATGGGGAAGGAGGCTCCTGACAGAAAGAAGATTCTAAGTAGAAATGTGAAGACTGTAGAGCTTTCTCAGGAAGACACAGGGAGCTGGTTGGCCTAAAAGCATGAAGTGTAGAAGGAAGATGTATTGAGTTGGGTGTGTGACTCTCAAACATCCTGCCAAGGCTTTGATACACAGGTGTCATTTATAAAACTGTGCCTATCTCCAAGGCTTAGATTGAGTGAGTCATTTTCTGTGATGTTGTCTCCTCAGAAAACACCTAAACCGTGCAAAAAATATTGAATCTGCCCTGAAAATGGAGAGCTTATGTTCATGAATGCAGAATAATCATTATTGACACCTAAATTCCTTTACAAGGTAGTCTTTAATTCTTAGGTATTGACTCAATGACTTGATGCAAAAATAGTGGTCAGTTCTTAGAAAGCCTGTCTTCCCTATTGAGGTTTAAGTCCTTTTAAGCCAAAACAGAGTAGTTCACTTTAGCACAAGTTACACCCCTCCCCTTAGTCTTATTTTAAAAAATTATTTTGTTGTTGCTTATTTGCCTATGGTAGTTGTTTACTATTTCTACCATTTGTCAGCTGTTTCTTTCTGCCACTATCTTGAAGTATGAGAGTTTCACCTTTTGAGGATTTATTCTGGCTTAGTGTTAATTAGGAGGTTTTCTTTTTCTCCTTGAGTTTTAGCAAACAGGTAAATTTGGGTACATGATACCCAATTTTGAATCCAGGTTATTGAAGTCAGACAATTTTCAGTTATTTTGACTACAACTCACCCAGCATTATGCGTGGTTTTCTAGATGAATGCTGTTAGCCAGATACCACACTATAAAAATTGGTATCATTGGCGCATAATCATTCTTTTTCTCTTTATGTATAGAACCATTTTCAATAGGATGTTTTTGTGTCTCTGTGTATATATGTACTATGTGCTATTTCCTTCATCAGTTACCTACAGCAATGTTTTCAAACCCAACTGTATTCCTGTTCTCATCCAGAATACTCTCAGAATGGCATCTCTCAGCTTTAATTGATGAGTGTGACATAACTCTATTGCTTTTTATTCAACACACAGTTATTGATTATTACTATGTGCTAATCCCTATGCTAAGCACTAAAGAGATACACAAAGCTGGTTTTCAGCCAAAGTGAGAATTATGTCCCTGCTAGTTGTGAAAATCTTATCTGGGTACCCCAATCACCTCAACATTTTCCACTATCTTGTGCCCTGGAATCCGGACTTACCCACACAGCCCAGCAACTAAATGATGACTCCCAGGCACACAGCAGGAGTTCTCCAAGCCCCAACCCAGCACCTAGTCCAGCCCTCAACTCTGACAGGTCAGTGCCTGTGCCATATGGTTGCTTAACTCTTTTGAATATCTCCTAGACACAAAAATATAGAACATGGTCTCTGACCTTAAAACTTTCCTATTCTTGGAGAGTAATGAGATATACAATTGCCAAACAATGTGCTTTAAATATTTGTATTTGTATAAACTTATCTATTCATCTCCCCTCCAAAAAAAAATCAAAGAAAAAAATCTATTTAAAATAAACTCCTTAGAAAATTAATGATAAAAGACACTGTCTTGTTCTCCTCTATATACCTAATTAAAAATAGATGCTCCTTTATAACCACAAGGGGGAACTTTGTAGTAATTACACAAAAGAACATGGTAAAGAAGTCAAAGCACACTGATGCCAGAAGATATCAAAACACAAAAGACAGCAGGATGAGAAACAAGGAACAATAGATTTACCAAACAACCAGAAAACAACTAACAAAATGGCAATAGCAAATCCTTGCCTATAATTACTTTAAACATAAATGGATTAAATTCTCCAATCAAAAGACAGAATAGCTGATGGTTAAAAAAAACAAGATCCAAAAACTCGCTGCCTACAAGAGACTCATTTTAGCCTTCAAGGTACTCATAGGCTGAGAATGAAAGTCTGGAAAAAAATTTCAAGCAAATGGTAACAACAACAAAAAAACTAGGGGCAGCTATACCTAAATTAGACAAAATATAGCTTAAAAATGGTAAAAAGAGACAAAGAAGGTCATTATATGATGATAAAGGGGTTACAAAAGTTTACGTCAGAAGATATAACAATTGTAAATATCTATGTGCTGGACATCAGGGCACCTAAATATGTAAAGCAAAAATGAACAGAACTAAAAGGACAAACAAATAAACAGCAATACAATAATTAAAAATAGAACTACCAAATGCTGCAGCAATTCCACTTCTGGGAATGTATCAAAAAGTAATGAAAATGCTCCTATTAAAAGATCTGCCCTCCTATGTTCATAGCAAGATTATTAACAATAGCCAGGACCCGGAAACAACCTAAATGTCCCTTGGTGGATGAATGAGTAAGGAAGTACTGGCATATCTACACAATGGAATATTATTCAGCCATTGAAAATTAGAAAATCTTACCATTTGAGAACATGGAGAGATCTTGAACACATTATTCTAAGTGAAATAAGCTAGACAGTGAAAAACAAATACTACATGATATCTTTTATGTGGAATCTAAAGAAATGAAACAAATAATTTGTAGAAGAGATCAGACTGGTTATTCAAGATGGGAGGAAGGTGGAGCAGGGGGATTTGAGGAAGGTGGTCAAAAGTTACAAACTTCCAGTTACAAGATAAATAAGTACCAGGGATGTAATGTACAACATGATGGCTGTACAACACTGCTGTTTGATATGCAGTTGACCCTTGAACAGCATGGATTTGAATTGCATGGGTCCATTTATATGCAGAATGTTTCAATAAATACATTAGAAAGTTTTTTGGAGACTTGTGACAATTTGAAAAAACATTTTATTTTCTCTAGCTTACTTTATTATAAGAGTACAGTATATAATACATATAACATACAAAATATGTGTTGACTATTTATATTACCAGTAAGGCTTCCAGGCTTTCTGGAGTTAAGGTTTTAGGAAGTCAAAAATTATATGCAGGTTTTCTATCATGTACAGGACTGGCATAGATAACCCTTGTGTTGTTCAGGGTCAGCTGCATAGCAAAGTGGTTAAGAGAGTAAATCCTGAGTTCTCAGGAAAGGAGAAACTTCTTTCTTGATTATTTTCTTTCTTTCCTTTTTGTTGTATCTATAGGAGGAAATGAATGTTAGCAGGACCTACTATGGTCATCATTTTACAAGGCATGTAAGTCAAATCATCATGTTGTACACTTTGATCTTAGAGAGGTTCATGTCAATTACTCCTCAATAAAACTAGAATAAAGATGCTCTCATTAATACCATGTAGATGTTTTAAAATTAAACATAAAATGACTCAGCTCCTTTTAAATACATTAGAACACATTTTTAACATATCTATTTACATTCAGAATTAAATTATGTCACCGCAAATGGACAAACTCCCTTGGTAAAGCTGGATATTAGTAATCAAAGACTGTGTGATCCTGGAGCCCAGACCCAAGTCCATTTTCTTAGTAGAGCCCATTCCCCATCTTTAGAAAGTGCTACCTACCCAAATTTCTAAATCCAATTAACCTGTGAATGCAGAACGTCCTTAGACAGTGGTGACAGGGGGACATTTACACTTTCAATTCTCTTTTTAACTTCAACTATATTCAAAATATCAAAGATATCTGATATTTTCTAATATTTTGACAATAAATCAGACATATTTACAGAACAGAATTCCAGCACAAAAACCTGTGCTACCAAAAGTGAAGAAACATTAACCATTTATGACTAGTCTTTAACTTTTTCATTGCAAGAAATATTATATTTTTTTTTAATAAAAAAGTAATAAGTTATGAAAAAGTCAGATGATTTCAGGCATTAAATGCAAAATAAAAACAAAATTCCTGAAGGTCAGCTCAGGATAGTTTCAGACTCAACTCCTAGAGCATGAACTACAACAATATTACAGTTAGAATTGTTGTTCAAAAGGTTGTTAAATCCCACTTCATCTTAAGATTTTATTGTATTTTTCATAACACATCAGGAAAGCAAACTGACTTATTTCAGAAATATGTTTTAAAAATAAAGATTGAAAGAAGATAGTTTTCCCTTTATCTTCCACTAACTAGAAAATAAATAAAACCAGAACTTTCATTTTCTGATATATCTGGATATTCAAGGTTTAGTACCTTATCATCAAACTGTTATACTACATTTGTGTAAAATTTTAGGTGACTAGGTATTCTCACATATAGTACCTCATTCTATTTAAATGTCATAATTACCCTATGATATAGGTTTTATTAGTCCTGCTTTACAGATGAAAATAACAAAAGTCCAAGGATGTTAATGGGCTTGCCCAGGGTCTGAAGATACAGCACTGGAATCCAAGTCTCCTGATTTTTGTGGCTTTTGGCGAATGTGAAGTAGAGGTGGGAGAAGAGAATATTTGTTTCAGTTACCATACAAGTGGAAATATCATTTTAAATTCTGACTTTTGATTAAATTTCTCCAAAGTTAAAAAGTTTTTAAAGTCCCACTCTTTGGAATTTATACAAAAAGTGTAAGTGCTAACTGAAAAACATGTGATTGCTAACACAGTGATTACTATGGTATTATCTAATATTAGAGAAGCACAGAACTGCCTTATCTTTACACTTATAATATTCTGGATCATTTTTGCAGGTTACTTCAGGAGGCTACTTCTGCAATAACAGCCAACTGCTCACAGTGTGTTTCAACCACACAAATGCATCACAAGTCATATTAAATATAGAAAATGGATTTGCATTTTTCACCACCCGAAAGTCTGGAAAAGGAGGATGAGTCAGCATCATTAGAGAGGAGTGCAACCAGGTCCCTGATATAGTGTTTATGAGCCTCATATGTATGCTTATAATACTCAAGGGGTGAGCTTCTCTTTCCATTCAGAAACATTACACTCTTACAAGGACTGGGCCCAGCTAACCTGTCACTGGAAAACTACTCCATTCAGTCCAACCAACATTTATTGAGCAGCTGCGAAACATCAGGCATTGTGTTTCAGAGATACAAGCACAAAGTAGAAAGCAGCTGTCCCTTCAGCAACTCGACATTTAGTACCTAAAAGTCCTATGCACAAGGAGCTATGATGATTATATTTTTAATTACTCAAACTTTTGCTTTTAGTGTGATATTTTGATGAGTAGAGAAATGTCACATGATTGATTTTGTTTCAATAATTTATTGGTTACAGTTTCTAGGGAAGAACTCTTTTTACTTCTAATGCTTCAATATTTTAAGAATGAATGAAATGAACATAATTTTTAGATTTTTAAAAAATGAAAATACATTAATATTTTCACAATTCCCCAAAATAGTTGAGACAGACTTTTAAAGAGTCTCATTCATTTTTCTTTCATATTTCCCATTCTTTAGAAGCCATAATGAATATCATTAAAGGTATTTGTGTGTATAGCAAATAATTCAATGGTTTTAATTCTGAAGCAGGTGAGATCATGTTCTGTTTTCCTTCTGGCTTAAAGGTGCCTTTCATTTTCATATTGTCTTTATTCAGGACCTAGTTGGAGGTTCAATCAGTGAAATAAAATTACATTACAATTATTTCTACTTAGAGAAATGTGACAGCTAGAATTTTTATGTTAATTAATCTTTGGTTTTTTTATTATTGTGTGACTACCTATCATAAATTTTCTTGCAATTCAGTTTTAGTACATTCTATAAATTATTTTAGTTTATTCCAGTATTATCCTGACTTTCAAATGGTTAAATTTGCACTGAGTCTTTCATGCTCTAAAACACAGTATGCTCTATATTAACATCAGAAGGAACAGTTTTGATATTCAGAAATAATTGTAAGAGCAAGAATAAACCACAATTCACTGAATTTGTGGTCAGATAATATTCTTGCTATCATGTTAGATTCCATGAATGTAAATTAGTACATCTTAAACACGATGAACAATAATTCACAAACATACTGATATTTTCCTCGGACTCAGACTAAAGAACAAACAGGTCGCTGCTGTTCTTGTCATGCATCCCACAGCCAAATGAGGAAGCTCCTGCTTCCTCACCTGCATACCCAGTTAAGAACCATCTGTTTCCTGTTTTAATGTGATATCTCACATAGTGTTTCCAAACCTTTCACATCAGTAAGCACAATCCTAATAGACAGTTAATATGAATTAAGAAGCATGTTTGCACTAAAACTCGGTTCTAGTTTTCTCACTCCTATTTTCTGAAATGCATTAACACTCCCTGGCTGGTCTAAACACACTTCAATAGCATGAAATTCCCTAGATTTATATAGGTTATTTTCAGCTTATTGACTAGACTCAGGTATTCAGGTGCTGGGCAATGCAGAGGTACACGTGCCTGCCAAGGAAACTGGCATTTTAATTCCATGTGAAAGAATATCTCCCATCTCATCTTGCCACCTTCTTTAACAGTTATAGCCTCCCTGCTCTTCCCCCACACTCAACCCTCACCATGTGGAATTATGAGTAGCTGAGCAACCAGGTCAACTGTAAATGTACTTTCTGTACACTCTTCACTGTTGTTACTGTTTTCATTCATGACACCTTGACTGCCTGAAGCCAAATGAATCAGGTAATGATGTATGCTTTGGTTTTCCATTTGTTATGGATAACAAACCTGTTTCCCTTGGAAAAGTGGTTTAAGTCCCATGGAATAAATGAATAAAATGATGTGCAAAAGGCTTTAACCTTTAACTGAATTCCAAGCAGCTTCCTGCCTCCAATTCTACTAGGATGTTTTTATTGAGCTGCTTTAGCCAAAAAATCCACCAGCTAACTCATTTTGGAGTCCTTTGAATATGAATTGTTTATGAATGTCAAACACATTGCTGTTATGGAGGATGCATGATCTAATTCAGTGTTTCCCAAATTTTAGCATCATATGCATTCCAAGTAGAAGGCAATTCAATTCTGGTGTGAATTTCCCCCACTGAAAGCCCAGCCCCCCGTGAATGTATCTTGCTATTTCACCCATCATCTTCAATAAGAAAGATCCTGGAATCAGTATTTTGCTGGTGCATTTCTTGATGAGGTGATATTGCCAAGATAGGCAAGAGAGATCTTCCTCAGCTGAGCTATCCCGGAACCATCAATTTGTTCATTGTTAATAGGATTTTGTCAGTCAGCTACAACCTTCTAGGATCACATGTGTCCTGGGAAGATTTCCGTTGGCCCTGTCTGCTGAGACACTCTTGTCCTTAAAGGGGCAGGAGATGAGCGCAGTTCATCAGGAGTCACTTTTCCAGCCATAATGAAGCTGCAGAGGTTGGCAAATAATGGGCTGCAAATTAAGACCTCTACCTAGAAATAACAATAGTAATCCTCATTTAGGTAACATCTTTCAACCAACGATATCCTTATGCACAGACCTCCACCTATTCCTCTGGAGAAGGTGATGTGAAAGAAGAGTGACATCTATGAAAATCTGAAAGTGATTCAAGACTCCCAGTTCCATTGTCTGAGCCCATAGTGGCATTTAAATTCCCAAGGCTTTGTTCTGGTCCTGAAGGGAAAATAGGAAAGATACGGGTTAGATACTGGAGGTAGGACCAGAGGTGTTTTTGCTGGGCAGTAATAAGAAATTAGGATGAATAGAGAGAATGGGTGTGTACTGTGGAGGAGTATGCTTTGGACCTCCTCCTTTCTCCATTCTAGTGACTGGAATGCTGATATAATGGCGAGAATGGAAGCAGCTATCTTAAAACATGACATAAAAGCCATTTCCTGGCATGACTGAGCAACCAGAAACAAGGAAGCTGGGTGTGCAGAATGAGATGGCCTTATCAGCCTTCAATTACTTATATTCGGGTTGTTTCATGACAGAGGGTATAAACTTTTTTCTTTTAAGTCACTTTATTTTGGAGTTTCTTTTTAATAGAAATGTAATTATCCTAGTTAATGAACAACTTCTTACGCTGGAACATCCATTCTTCAAGGTTTCAATGCTGCTTCTCTGAAGCATTTGCTGTTTTGTCAATTTCGAGGAATATTGTCATTCCCAGTGCCCTGCCCATTTTGGCCCATCTCCTCTTTACAGCTCACTGGACTCTCCCCTCAAATGTCAGCTTCTCTTGTAAGGCTTTCTGATTCCCTAAGCAGACTTAGTTGTGACCATATCATATCTTGACTAAAGTAGGGGCAGGATGGTAACTATAGCCTTGAGTGTGTGTCACTACCTGAATTCATCGCGATCACAGAGCCTGGCCCTTGGTAGATACTAAGTCAACATGAACTCTAGTTAAATAAATGATTTGTCCAAACTTCAATGAACTTAGTTTTCTCTACCACAAAATTTAGCACACTTGAATATTTTCCCGGTTGTAAGGCTTACCAAAAGTTTTGGTTGTTTATTTATATACCCCAGATTTCTCAGAAACAGATATCTAGCAGTTGTGGGCTAGCCTTCCCCCAAGGAATCAAAGGTAAAATAAAGGACTTTTGTCCACAAATCACTTTTCCACAGTCACCTTCAAGTGGCAAGCTGATGTCAATGCAGGGACCTGATGTCAATGCAGGTAGCATTGGTGCCTTTCATACTTTATTCATTCATGGAACAAATATGTATGAGCACCTAACATGTATCAGACACTGGTCTATCTGGTTGGGATAAATTTGAGAAAAAGGCAAAGATCTTTGCTCTCATAGAGCTTTTATCCTAGACAGAAACTGCTTTTGAAATTCAGCTTCTTTTAATAAGAACCCATGCATTTTTATTTGAACAATTTTGAATAACAGGGAATAGGACTCAATATCTCTGTATTCACTGGGGTTTCATCAATTATCCATTTGGTTACTTAGCGCCAAAGCATGATATCAAATGTGAAGTTTCTTTTGGCCTAAGAACTCATGAACTATTAAATGTGTGATTTTACAAGGCACGTCAATTAAAGGTAGACAGAAGACTGGCAAACACATTAAGAGCGCTTCTCATTTTGGGCCCTATCACCTGAGAGAAGTATATTTCAGTTGATTGGTTATAAAAATCCTGTGAATGGGGATTTAGAATGCAAAAATTTATATAATGTCCAGCTTGTCCTAATATCACTTCACCTTTGAGAAAATGGCTTAAATCCTCTTCCAACATGCTATGCCATACCAACAATTATTCACATTGTTAATCTGTTTATAAATACCCTAAGTTCAATTAGAAAAGAAATAATTTAAAGAAAATGATATAAAATTATGTTATATTAGAAATATATCTACTGTTAAAACATTTGTGGATGGCCCTGAAATTGTAAAAGAGGGGTTAAATAATTTATAAGCAATAAATTTTATATTTAAAAGGCAGAAGTTCTGAGAAATGGTTTTAAGTTTCCTGTGGTATGTCATTTTACAAATAAATATATCTAAAAAATTAATAATGTAATGTTTTTAAAAGATAAAAAACCTAGAAACTTTATTTTTTATTAGCATGGTTAATATGAGTAACTAAATATCAATTTCCTCTCAATGCATTTTTCCATGGAACAAATCACTTATTTCCAGCAGAATGACTCTTGTAGCAGTCACATAATGAAAGTGTTTCCCAGTAGATATCCATCTTTGCGAGCAGATTTTATTTTTCTGTGTGAATTTCAAAAATGCAATCTGATTTCATGAGGACGTAGGCCAATGGACCAATAAATGAGTGCTGTAAGCATGTATCAAGAAAAAGGCACAACTTGTGATGGAAAATCCACCTTGTACTTCTTATTTCTTTCTATCCGATAGTTGTAATTCCAATACCATGCCATGTTCATGGATTGAGTGCAAAGACCAGCCCCAGGCAGGTTTAAATAAAACATTGACATTTTGAAAAATGATCCAAGTGTCTCCTTTTTTCACCTTCTATGTTTTTTTCCTTTGCTATTTCAGGTAATATCAAGGAGGAAATGCTTTTTTGGGGGGGTCTATGCCTCTAATTATTGAGTAGATTTCCAATTCTCTAGGGTATAACAGTGCAATGACAATTTGTAAACCATGAAAGATAAAGTTGCGGAACTGGGAAAAGTTGGTGTTTATTTCATCATACTGTCCACTTTCCTTGGAAACTGAACCTGGGAAACCAGTTCTGCACTTGTGGTCTGAAGTGTATACACACACACACACACACACACACACACACACACACACGTATGTAATAGTCACCACATATATAACCTATCAGCCATTATTGAAGTTAATTTCAAGACGTCCAATTGAAGACCATCATTTCCTTTTATTCCAACTTTCGAATTTTATTAGTATTTTATTATGAATGTTTTGATAGTACATACGTATTTTACAGCACACCTCGTTGTTCTTAAGAGATAAGCAAATTTACTGTGACACTGTATTAGCAGGGGCTGTCTCCTTGTCAGGGAGCTGGTAGATGGGGTGGCATATTCCGGGAGAGTACAACCACTGTCTCTGACCTGAAAACAGATATATTGGATTTAGTTTGTTGGACATAAGTTAATTATCAACTTTCATCGTATAAATTGTCTTCAAAGAGAAAAGGCAGCAGGATGGCTCATTACAGCAGAGTTCCCTGCTCGACTTCATCGAAGCCCTTGCTCTCTGATGCCAAGCACCACAGCCTCCGATGGAGACTTTAATTCATGGCGATACTGCAATGCAGTTCATTTCAGGATCTCTATTGTTGTGTAGCTAAGGGTTCATTCTTCTCAGTAATGGGAATGGCTCTGCTCTATAGGAGGTTAAACATACCGAACCCTAGTGGCTTGCATGATTTCTGACTTCAGAATAGTTCCTGGCACACAGATGCTGTGAAAGAAATGGTCATGTTTTGTTTTGTTTTTTACTTTCTCCAGCGAGCAATAGCACCTTACTCTATGTGGTGTTTCCCCCAAAATGCTTTATGAGAGAAAGGCTAACCACACACTTACAGGTTCACACACACAACTGGAATCAAAAAAATATGCAAAAGATTCTGGGATTGTTTCACACTGAAGAAATCAAATCATCAGTACAAGCTAATCAGCAAGTTCCTCTGTAAGTATTTCTCCAGGAGGGGATTTTCATGTAAAAGTTTTGTGCTTGTTTGTTTAAAGCTTTAGTATAAATTTGCAGGTGATGAGAGCAACCTTCACTCTGATGAAAGAACAGGCCAAGCTACTGATTGGAGAAAATTACATGAAGTTTTTTAATCAAAGGCTCTGTGGTCTACTGTCTGATTTTCTAGGCCAGATGTCAAATGTTTTTCACTGATGTCGATGTTGAAGTAATCACTAAACCAATTCCAAGAATGAGTGAGACAGTAATAATGTTTCATTTCAGTATTACATAAGGTCTTTTCCCCAGCCGTGAACAAAGTAACAGGACCTCTCTGATTCAGTGTAATTACATAAACTATTACTTTGAATTTTTTAGATAGTTTCATCTCTTTAAATTATGTGACTCCCTTACAAATATGTGAATATGGCATGCATTCAGGTACTTTTAGCTAAAATGTGGAACAATTTACAATGACCAGTTTGTTTATATTTTGAAGATACACATTTAAGATGTAATTAAATGTTTATTCTTTAATACATTTTTTGCATGTTTTCTTTTTTCCACCCATGATAACCAATCATTTTAAAAAACACTAGTAAAGCAAATATTCTGTTGTTTAACATGCCAGGGAAATAGATCCTAATCTGATATATGCTGTGATTTTTTTTTTCTAATAAGCAAAGTAATCTGGGTGGGACAGAAAAGTTAGATCAAAATAAAGTGTTGAACGTCTGATTCAGACAGAGTCTTATGAAATTACATATGAACACATAATACTGTTTTCTATGTTTTTCATTGGCACAAATCTCCTTTTTTTCTGGAAACAGCAATATCATAAAAGACAGTTTTATTTAGGAAGATAAATACTTACTGAAACTTATTTGAAATCAGTATTGGGATATTTTGAAAAATGTGCCTGCAAGAATGTGCCATGCTCCCCATTGACAGTTATAATTCAGTTTGAAAAAATTCCACTGGCATCAGTCTCTCTTACAGGGGCACCTGGTTTCATTCCTAGAATTCCCCATCTCCTTCTCCTGTCCATCATACCATTAGCCTAAGAGAATTAAAATACCTAGAGACAACAGATACTTTAAAATCTCTTCTGAGGAGGAATTTCTCTAAAAACCACAAGGATAAGCAAAAAATACCTTAGGAGAGTGAAACTGGAATTACCAACAGTATTAGTAGACCTAAGAAGTGCTCCTTTTGACTAAAATTCACTAGGCTCAGCAAAGTGGCAAAGCCCCCACCCCCAAACAATGTGGTCAAAACATACTTACCTCAAATGTCTACCCACCAACTAATCCATGCATTTCTCCCAAATACCAGGTTTTCTCCTGAGGTTATTTTGATAAATGAAATGTCCTATTTTCATTTCTTGTATTTCATGTCTTCATTTTCCACTAGACTGTTGGTAAGGCTTTGGTTTTTGCTCATCAATTTCAGTTATGTATCACTGCATAAAAGGTCATCCTAAATCTTAGCGACTTAGCAACTATTTTATTATTTTCTTTCACAATTTTGGAAGTTGACTATTCTTGATTGAATCCTGTGGCTGGAGTCATTTCAGTCTTTCTCAATCGCATGTCTGGTGGCTGATGCTGTTGACAGGAGACTTTAGGACTGCTCCATGTGACCTGGGTTTTCTCACATCAAACAGGAAATATAAGTTCGTAGTTTTTTAAGCCCTGGGCCCTGATAGGCACAGAGTCACTTCAGCCAACCTCTATTGGTCATTTACAGAGCCTAAATTCAAGGACAGGGGTCAGATCTCATTTATTAAGGGCAGAGTACCAACAAGTTTTGGCCAAGTTTTGAAAAACACTTTATCTTGTTACTTTCAGTGTATAACATAAATTGTTAAACATATAACATATATTGTGGCTGAATAAATTAAAAAAGTTAAAGCAAAATATAATGATGGTCTAAATTAAGTCAGTCAATGTCATAGGTAAAAGTGGACAGGTGTAAGAGATTTTTCTAGAGAAAAACAGAACTAAGAGTAGGCTGTAAAATATACCTAAAGTGCCTGACCCACAAGACTTGGATAACTAGGGTGGCATTATCTCTAACAGGCTTGATGTTTCAGAAAATATCTGGACATTGGAATCACTCAGAAGTAGGTTTGGATCTCTGCTCTGCCAATAACCTCATACATGCTAGTATATAATGTGAGCCTCAGTTAAATAACGTCCATAAGTAAGGATCATATTATAACAGCTATCTTCCAGCATTATTGGCAAAGTAAGAAATTATACCTGGTAACTGTTCAACACACAGTAAGTAATAGCAATATAGACAGTTTAGTGATTCAAAGAGAACACTTAATGAATTTCTTAGTACATACCAGTGTTTTTTAAATAAATTTTTATTACTATGTCTTGACTCCATGTTTTAGTTTGTGTTACTTTAATTAATTAATTCTTCAGTAGTTTGCGATGAGAAGCTTACTCCTCTAATTTCACTGGGGATAGGGCATCTTCTCTGCATTGCATCAAATGTTGAGCTTGACCTCCATATATCATTTGTGAATTGCTAACATAACTTAAACTTGATCTGTTTGAAATTTGTTAAATTTCCTTACAAATATTTATTCTCTTAAGCTTCTTTTTTGTTTTGATATCTTTTATGGTTTTAGATACGAATAATTGTGTTTAACAAGAATGCTTTCTTTGTTTTATAAATACTTATTGAGAACATATCCATAAAACTCATGCTTAAAAAAGTCAAAAAGAGACCCTTAATTCCATTAATTTTTTTAATTCAGAAAAGTCATCTTCCAAAGTTTTAAAATAAAAAATAGTATTTTTACTGTATAGGAAGAGCTATGCAAGATCTTTCCTTCTTCATATCTCCTAGACATATTCTGATGCAGAGAGAGAGGTACAATAAGTCAAGCCTATTCAAGAATGTCGGGAACTCAGAAAGAGCTTGTTTCATATTCATAAATCCTATACTATTTATTTAATACCCCAAATAGACAATTTGGGTGAATATTAATATATGCAAATTAAATCCATTGTCAAGTCAGGTTTTAAAAAAAATTATAATAGTCATTTTGGGAAGAAATGCAATGCATTCCATGGCCTTTTTATAGAACTTCTGACTGCCTTCAAGAGTATATAGAAGCCATTATCCTTGCCATATTGCAGGTTACTTTTTCAACTTAAAAATAAAATCTATAGACCATGTTGAATAATCTCTCTTGCAAGACCATCATTCTAACTGCATTGAAACACTGAGATAAGATATTCAATGGGTATGAATGCTCTTTACTTATCATTGAGCTTAAAAAAAGGCTCATGTAACTAGATTCACATTTTATGCTGAACTGGGCTCCATTTTTAATTCCTATGGCCACTGATGGATGAAACACAAAAAAGATGAATTTGTAACCAGTGAATCAGATGTTTATAACTTCTGAAAGAGCAAATTGAGAACCCTCACAAAGTTAGACTGAAATATGGAAATTTCCTCAGTTCCATGTGAATCAGATATATGTGATATCCAACTACTTTGATATGATGTTTTTCTAAATCTTATTTTCAAGAAGAGAGAAGAAAATGATAACCTCAAGACACAATTTCTGCTTGAATGTTTGAATGATAAGCATAATAAAATTTATTAATTGATTATAAGCTTGGGAGACAGACATTCAGGCAACATAGTTGCGTACTGGGAACACAGGTCTTGGAATAAAAATTCATGAGTTAAGTTCCCTTTCTCTTTTAGGGGCAGGCTTTGCACGTAGATTCGTTTTTGTTGTTGTTGTTGTTGTTACTTGCTTGTTTATGGGTTTTTGCAAAATGGAAATGCAATAATATACCAAAAAGTTTTTTGTGAGTAGCCACTAAGTTAACAAATGCAAAAGGTCCTAACACAGCTCTGTCCCATGGTAGATTGTAAAGAAATGTCAGTGTCTTGTTGCTTTATGTTAGACGGTAGTTATTGCTGCTCTTCTCCAGCAGCGTCTGATTCATCTCTACCTTTGGGCACACTATGAACATAGCATATCCCCATCTGCTTAAAATTAGGAGCAACCAGATGACTTCCTTTCTACAGTGAGATGTGGGTAGATGTGATATTGGCAGAAGTGATGTGAGTCATTTCTGGGAAGAGACATTCGATTGCTGATATTCCACTCTCCTGTTCACAGTTCACCCTGCTAAGGGGACAGTGAAAGAAAATACGTTGATAAGAGGCTTCAGAAGATTAAACTTACCTGGAATGTTGTTTTAACTCATGAATATGGCTACTTCTGAGAGTACTTGGACTTGAAGTGGTCTTTGGGTGAACCAAAAATTAATCTTTGATATTATAAATTACTTATATTTGAGGATTGTTTGTTACCTCAATATAATCTAGTCAATCCTCAATTACTTACTAATTCAATTTTTTCTCTTACAGTTCACGTATCTTATGGCATAGATACCCACTGGTTAGAAGAAAAAAATAAAAGATTTCATTGTGCATAAAATAAAAACTGAAAAACAGGTATGTAATTTGAGAAAATTTATGCTAAATGGATTTTTCCCTTGTTATATTTTGTTTAAAAATGACTTATAAAAACTAAAATCTAATGATTCTGAAATCTCCTTTTTGTCTCTTGGATTTTAAACTATAGATCAGAACATGTAAGTAGTTTTTGAATAATTATTATGGGTCCCTTATGTAAGAAAAGAAAAGGTTTTTGCTTCACATATCCGGCTTGGGAAATGCATATTTTGAAAGTGAAATCTTGAAATGTTTTTATTAAGTTTGAAAAATCATCTCAATTGAGTCACTAATATAAAGACCATAGAATTATAAAACTTAAGGCCTGGGAATAATCTGACATAATTTGGCCCCCAAATCCCATTTTGCACATTGAGAATCTGAAAGCTTAGTTAATTCACTTACCTAAACTTGTTTCTATAGGGCTCTGCTAAAAATCAGCCTCCATTGGTGCTCTGTTTCTTAGGATATAAAGTCAAAGCTTCTTAGGTTGCATTTAACTTCAGACCACTGTTACCACAGACAATCTAATCTCACAACTATTCTAAACAGCTCGCCATTTCCTGAACAAGATATGTCTTTATGTCTTTGCAAATGCGTTATCTTAACCTCGGTCTAGACTACCTTCCCCATCTTATCACTCTGACAAACTTGCTTTCCCTGGAAGAATCAGCTCCACTATCGCTCTTCTTGCCCTTATAGCTACCAAATGATGTATTTAGATGACCCTAATTTTGTAATCCAAGCACAGTTCATATTTACTCACATTGCTTTGTAGCCAGTTCATTATCAATTATATTTCTGTTTCCAACTTTTTGTTCTCCACTCTAACAGAGGATTCTTCATCCCTACCCAGTGCCTTGTAACTTCGAGTGCCTTTCAATTGGAGGAATTCATTCTCTTGTTCTGTGGATATCCAGCTTGCCTATATAGTTTGCTTTGGTCAATGGAATTTGAATGGAGGTTCCATATGTCACAAATAAGCTATTTTATCCCCTTTCCTTATGTTAAAATAATGCATGTGTCAAATTGGGGCTGCTTCTTCATTCTCAATTCTGAAATGAAAAATGTATGGGCAAAGCCAGAGCCAACCTCCAACTACAAGAGTCAATATTTAATGTGTGAAATATAGTAAAATACTGAGATTTGGGGATTTTTGTAACTGCAGCATTATTTAATGAAAGCTGTTATACAGTTATTTATATAGTTTTCCCTGATTCCATTAAAGTAAATATCTTAAGGGCAGGCACTATGCCTCATTAACTTTTGTGTTCCCAACTTTTTGATCAATTTCTGATATGTAGTAGGTGCTCAATGCTTTCTGAATAAATGGATAGAGTTTTGTTACATGATACTGAAGCTGTACTGAGTATTTCTATCTTCTAAAGATTTAGAATCTGAATCAAATTACAGTCATACAGAAAAAAGAAGAGTTTATAGATGAAATAAGAATGTTTCACAGATGCATGCAGAAACAGTAAAGTTATTCACACTATTTTTTTGTCATTTGCAAGTTAGAAAGAAATCAACTTTTAATTTTTTGTTGGGGGTTGAAGAACAAGAGGAATAGGACTTGGACTTCAAGGCTAAGATAAATTGGGTTCAGAAGAAATCATTAATCTCTTTCTGATCAATCTAAGATGGATTTATGGAGGTTGTGGATTTTTAGGAGTCATCTGCAGAACAAAGAGATGATAGAATTAATAAAAGGCAGGATTCACATCTTTTTAATGTGAAAAATAAGATATGTTTGCATAATTTCATATTCCACACAAATGTAAAATTAATAAGGTAAAATAAGATCATATAATTTTATCATTTTCTAGGAATATTTCACTCTTCATTTTTTAGTGTCTGTACTCCAGCAGAAATGTATGACTTACACTGTGTCTTAAATCTGACTTCAATTTTCTGATATAAGTATATGCATATTTGTTTTCCTACAGGAGTTTTCTAAAGTAGTTTATTCTATTTATATTGTACTTTTTAACTCATGTATTGCATTTTTAAAAATTGGTCTCTATTTGTTTAGAGTAGATAAAAGTCCAAATTAAATAAAAAATCTACTTGATTCATTTCAATGATTTGAAATTTAATCATTAAAATGTTTGAAATAATTTAGGGATGAATCAATAGGGATGAATCTCAGTAGAGATTCTGATCAATTTGCAGTTTTTCAAATCTCACACTAGGGAATAGTGCTAAAAATACTGTGATAGACACTGGATGAAAGGATGTGTCTATAGTTAAGCCACATACAGTACAGTCTCAAACATGAGCTTAGTTCTTTCTTACTCAGGATTGTGCTGAATCAGAATCAAGACAGTCTGCATGAAGTGCACTGACTTTTTTGGGGGGCACTATTACATGACTTACCAAACTGATAAGACAAATTATTAGGAATTGATATAATGTGCTCCTAAGAGTACACTTGTGAAAGTTATAGGGATAGGAAATCAGATTTCACTTTTAATCAACATTACACTTTGCTTTATTCCAATAATCATTACAGAATAAATTCTGGGGCACTGATAAGAATCACTGATGATATTTGTAGAGATATTTATTATGTTGCCCTGGGAAGGATGGGCTATATACAGAGAAGTTTACTTACAAGATTTTCAATTTTCAACTCATTTCATCTACTCGAAAACTTTTAGTCTCTTTGCCCAGCCATACATCACCAACATTCTTTTTCTAGATGAAATAACTCCTCCTTTCATATTTGATGACTTCTAAGCCTAATGTTAGTTTGCACTCAGATTTTCAGAAATTTGGATTTTTTCACAATAGATTGCATGGCTTACTTGTGATTTATTTACTGATGTATCATTTGATGCACATATTTCATGCCTCATTTCCAATTACTGTTAGTCCTCCATTCATGAGTTCAAGTTTGACTTTGGGACAAAAAGGACATTAAAATATGCAAAAAGCTTGATTTTGAACTTAAGGATAATGAGGCTATTTGGTATCTGTATGTATTAAAAACTCATTTGGGAATTTGCTATTGGAATATGTCCCCAAAGAATGGAATCCTGCAATTCCCACCTTACATTTGATATCTCTAATTTATTCCAGATTTATTGAGCGTGGATGGTTGCATAGTATATAAATAAAATGTAGTAGCATACTATTGCTAGTGAAGTAAAAAGAAGCTATAATTAAAACACTATTTTATAATTACTGGTGAATTGTTATTACACTAATATTTTTGTTTATTTTCTTCTGGAAAAATCTGAAAAAAACTGTTGAACTTTTCTCATTACTGAATTTTCCTAAGTCATTGCTATTTATACAAACACATATCCAACCAACCAAACAAACAAACAAATACATCAGAGTGCTGGACCGCATGCCATGATTATACCAGGGTTCTGGTACGACAAGAAAACATTTTGAGCATTAAATACAATCTCAAATATGGTACCATTTAATGACAAAATAAATATTGTTCAAATAAGCATATCATGTACTCTCTGTTAAATATTAGCATATAATGTTCAGGAAAGCTGTAAATTATTAAATTTAATACAGAAAATTCATTCTAAAAGTTTTCATTTCCTTTTTGTTTTACATGTATGTTTATGTGGAGCATGTATGTGTGCATGAAGTTGTTAATTTTTTAGAATAACCTGTTTTAACCAAGAAGATGTTTAATCATATGAAACAAAAAGGAAACAAAGTGAGAATTATTTTTAAATTAATGAACACTACTGATACAGTATTCAGTCCAAAAATTATTTTCTTTCTAAAAGCCAAAGTTTATACTATACCCTGCACATTGAAAAAAATCCCTCTGCACACAGAAACACACAGACAGACGTAACAAGTGAGCAGTTATGCAGATCTCACACTTGAGAACAGCGGAATCCCTTAAGTTTCAAAATTATACCAATCAAAGAAAAACTAAAACAGCAAATGATTTAATTACCACACATAAATAATTTAATGATAATCCTCTACAATACATATGAGCTTTGAGCAGTTATCAGCAGAGAATTTAGAGTTCTTCGCTATCTGTAAATTGGCACTGATGGAAAGAATGGACCAGATCAGTGAAGGATGCAGACTAGCATGGGGCACAGAAGACAGCAGTAGGTAATACAACTGTAGAATGACGATGGAAGAAATGATTATGACAGCACATTTCCTTGAGTGCCTCTAACTTGGGATTCATTCATATCTTAGTAAAGAGGGGTTATAGCATAACATCTGAAATCCACTCTTGTTCTACCTACATATTACTTATGAGCCATATTATGTACTAGTTAGGAACACTGCATTGAAATCAATGAGGCTTGAGTTTAATTTGGTTTTGCTCTTCATATTTGCGCAAACTCAAGTACCTAACATTACCTCTGTACCTCCTTTTCTCATTGATGGACTGGCAATAATAAAATAAGCCAGTTTGCTAGGATTCATGAGCTTTAACCCAGCAACCAGTCCTCAGGTACATAGCACAAGTACTTGATGCTTTCGGCATTCTCCATTCTGCTAGTTATTTTACCTTAAGAGAGCTAGATGTTCATCAAACTGTTTATAATTCATGACATAACTATCTTAAAAGAGGTTGACTTTATTTCTTAACTAATCTCTTTTTTAAAAAAATGCGTCGTTATTGTTTTATTATGAGACCTCAAGTTAAATGAACTTCTTATATCTTATAAAGAAAAGTTGTTGAACTAAATGGAAATGAATAATAGTTTAGTAACCCTATTTCCCAAATGCCACAAAGAAAGTACCACTTCCTCAGTCATATTCATAAAATGCCACCCAATTGTAGGGAAAAAAACCTATAAAATAAATAAAGCCAGGGTTTGGTCTTCTGAGCACCAAAAACAATCCAAATACAGGTTGATTCCATGTAGATATTCTTTATACCTCACATTTCTTACTGATTATATTTTTACAAAGCATGTACATTTAGTTCTGAAGGTATATCACTATTACAATTAATGATATAATTGAGCTGTCTTATTGGCTTCAGATTTTTTTAAGACAAAGGACAGAGCAGGACCTGTAGACAACCTCCTGGTAACTTTCTGAAAACCAAGACAGAGATGGAAATGGCTGTAGTCCAAACTCATCACATGGGAGATCACACAGATGGGGAGATAAAAGTTGTCCATGTGAGCCCCTTGACAATGCTCAGCATTTTATTCAGGATCTCAGGTAAGCCACCTGCTTGCAGATGACATCACAAAAATAAAGGCCAAGAGCTGATTACTGGATGGGTGCTTTTTATTATCATATATCAGGTGTCACCTGTAATTAAATGTCTCTGACAATGCGACAGAATCCATCTGTCATCTACCTATGGATCTTAGTCAATTTTCTTTGCTCTTTGGAAAAAGTCTCATACATTGTGTGGGAGTAGTAAGAAGTCAGCCCATTTTCTGAGACCTGCTGTGAAATAAATAGACAGTAGTTACTGGAAACAAGCTGGTATTTTCTACACAGTATCAGCAAGAAAATGCTCTATTTCTCTGAAGTTGTTTCAATATGTAAAGCTATAACCAGTTCAGGGATGTTTGTTAGTAGGTCTGGTATGGAGCCCAGACAGTCAGTGAAGCAGAGCATGGTGAGCACCAAGGTGTATTATAAATGCAAGTGTATTACAACAAGGTCCTTGAGACACTCCGAGTGGCATTCCTTCTAAGAAGGCCTTTGAGCAAGAGGGATACTTAAAGGATTCTGAGTGTTTCACTTTCTGTGAACAAATGCCTAAAGAACAGATAAAAACATGAAAAAAGGTAGAAGTTCTCATCTTGTAAGTACAAACCTCACTACCCTTTCACTTCTATTTTACCTAGAAAAATGCAGGATGGGGCCCCTTGCTGGTGCCCACAAAATCTCCTTTAATAAGCATGCCTCTACACTTAAAGGAAAAAGGCCAAGGTATAGCGTTCATGAAATTTTGGAGGTTCCGGAAATATTTCAGCTAATGGAAAAATTGGAAGGAAAAGTCTGAATTAGTATGTAGACAAAAAGAAAAATCTGACAAGAAAGGTGCTTTACAGCCTCTGATGACAAAGGAGATAACATAAAAAGAACCACTGGAGTAATTTGGAGTGTTTCCTCATCGTTTTAGATTTAGCATGCTATTGGAATAAGAACTTATATTTAAATAGGGACAGAGTTCACATGCTTTTAAGGGTGCAGGACTAGGAGCGAGCCTTAACTATTCACAGAAAATTATGATGAGCCCTTCTACGGGGAAGGAGAATGGATAGCAGTCACGCTGCAGGTATGTATAGCATAGGCTTTGCCTCTATGGAGAGTTATATGCTGAAATGCAGGAAGTTATGACTTATTTGGGTGAGATGAAAACTATGGTGTAATGTCTGGGATTTCTTCACAGTATTTGGTAAGCTGGATGACTTATTTTCAAGTCAGTTTTGGTATAGTGGGTCAAAACACATTTTTATTAAAAGCAAATTCAGAATGTGCAGTGCATTTCTCAATTCTGAATTGAAGTGGACAATTAGGGAGCTGGTTTTGAAATACATGCCCCAGTACAATAGGCTTGATTCTGTAAGAAGGTTTAAGTCTCTTTCAAAGTCAATTACCAAGCAAGATTTCCAGACCCTACATTTGTCATTATTACATTTGAACTTGTTGCTGGTTGATTGGAGGGCTGGCTGAACCTACTTAGATGGAGAAATCCAAAGCAGAAAGAAAAGGCAAGGTGAAGGCTGCAAAAAGTCAAAGAACCCAGTCTCACTAAGGTTCTAAAAGCTGTATGACCATAAAAAGTAAATCCTGAGAAGCAGAATCAGGGAACACCTGATGCATAATGTCACAGTAAACTGTCCAGATGAAAAACAAATGTTGCAAAGACAGGAAAGACCTGTGAAAACCCATCATCAAGATATGTATATAATTTTTAATAAAGGTATTGAGATATAATATTATATTAGTTTTGATTATAAAACAGTGGTTTGATATTTATATACATTATATATATTTCAAGATATATTTTTAATTATTAGTTATTCATCAATCTGGATCAGACTGACCATTTTCACTGGTGACAAGTTTTGTCCCTTAATGATGGATTTGATTTTCAATAATATTAAATGTGTTTTCATCATATTTGCTCTTCTTTCATTTTTACAAGCCAGAGGGTGTCCTTTGTAAATGAATGTAGTTTTTAAGGACAGATTTTCTGTACCTAGGCTTCTGTCCATTGAAAGAAATTCTTTTACCCTCCAAAAAGTATTTTACCATGCAATGTACTGGGGTTAGAAAAGGGAGACAACATTGTTGTGTTTTCTTACTTAAGAATGCACACCTGAAGTATCACATACAGTTTGGATTTTTTATATGTGATTTCTCAAAACCATGGCTGGCAAAGATTACAGAGTATATGTGGGTATTAGCTATGTATATGTGGGTAGTATATGTATGATATTTGTACATAGTACATATAAAAATTATTTCCTAACCCCCAGGCTACATAGAGAAAGCTGTAGGTAAATTTTCACCAATGATAACAAAACCAATAGTGTCTCTCTAGCAATGCAAGTGCTAGATTAAGGCATTCATAGTGGCTTGCCTTGTAAGACAGTCTTCAAGCAAGATAGAATCTTGATTCCCTCTACACCATAGACCTGCTCCAGTATCCCAAGACATTCTGCTCCTGGCAAATCACTGAAGCCTGCCTCCTCTTAAGGCCAATGTGTACATGATCCATTCAGGGACAGGACGTTTCTTGCAACAGAGTATATTTCTCCTGGTTGGCCAAAGCTAAGCCTAGAAGCTTGTAGTCCCCACTTTTGCAAAGGGATCCAGTTCAGTCATTCAAACTACCTTTGACTCCCTCTGCCTTTCTTCCATTCAGGACTAACTTCTAACTTTGGTTTTCCAGGGCAAGACTTCTCCCATGTTGTATTTGATGTCATATCCACCCTTTAAGAGAGAGAGAGAGAGAGAGACTTTTATAGACTTAAATACAGTGAAAGCAGTTGTTTTCCTCAGGCTGAGAAAGAGCATTGACCTTCAAAGCTGAGTACCACTTACAGCTGTAAATAGTTTGTGTTCTCAAGGATTGAGGTGCTGCTTTGCTAGTGTTTCTACTTTTTTTCTGTTATTCTCTGTGGTTGTGTGATGGAATTCAAAACTGTATTTTGAATGCTACTACTACCTAAGTGAGGATGTTAATATTGCTTAATTAGCTATGGGGCTGCCTAGTTTAATATATTGCAAATGGGATGAATACTTTTAAAAAGTATCAACATATTTATAAATATTATAAACTATTATTTTTTGATTTTATTGGGTAAAATGAAATAGAAACAAAAATATCCCAAAATACTATTTGATATTATGGCACCCATGAATAAAAATCTACATATATGCTTTCAGTCCAGAAATCCCACTGTTAGAAATTTACCCTACAAGCATGCACACATAAGCGGACATAAATAATGAGGTAATGAATGTTCATTCTTTTCAGTATATCTATAATTACACTATTAATATATACATATTAAATGGAATATTATGCAGCCTAGTGGGTAATATAAGGTAGATCTTAGATCTTAGATCTGTATGTGACTACATAGAAAGAAGTATAAGAAACACCATTATCTGCAGAAAACAAATTGTAAAACATTGAGTATACTATTATTTCATTTGCATAAGAAAAGTATGAACATATGCACACTTGCATATGCATAAAGTGTTTTTAAAACCATATATTATTAGATGCTTTTTAACATTCTTATAAATGTACTAAACAAATAGGGAAGAACATATTTACTTTAATTCTACCATTTAAATATTTTATCATAAATTTGTAGAATCTTGTAATAAAATTAATCAAATAAAAGCATAATAATCCCTTCGTCAGCAAATACCGTACTACTTATTACATTGGAAGAGAAATCTTTGTATTTGATGGCACTCTGGTGAACATTTTTGTTTTTGGTTGATTATACATTTTGCAAAATGAGCTCATTTATTTCATTCACTTGTAATAAATGTGAATGTGGGGAGGTTACCTAACAGGTATTGGATCAGTGGTGCTCATGAGCCTGCCTCCTGATAATCTGCTGCTAACCCATGGTCACCTTTGTAAGCAATTTTCCCATCTTGCTGCCAAAGTGCTGGGCCAGATTTCTGCTCTGGTTGCTGTCATCTAGATTCCCTTCCAGTGTTCTCCCAAATATCCAGGCTTCTGTCCAGATGGAGGCTTACTTTTCTCTGCCCAGACCCTCTTTCAGGATCCAGATTTCTGCTCCAATGACTAGGACCTTGCTTCTTGTCAACAGATTTACAGGCATTGCCTATCTGCTTCCTTGTCTTTTGAGGTATCCATTAACCAGCTATTGTACTCTATGTACCTGCTGAGATATTTATTGCATAGTCAACTGATCTGTGACACTCTTGCATTTATTTATCTACCCATTTGTTTAATAAATATGTGTTCAATAAATATATGATCCACAATGTGCCAAGCACTATGCCAAGGTGGGGGCTCTATTGTGAATCAGACTCTGTCCTGTTCTGAAGAAAACTAATTCACTTGTCAAGTGATTATCAAACAACTATCAAGTGATTATCAAACAACTATAAAGCGATTATCAAACTCTTCTTCTCCCAACTCTTCTTCCTCCTTTTCTTCCTCCTCCTCCTTCTTCTTGGAACATAACTCTATTTTTTTTCAAATGAAATCTTATCAAAACTCCTATAAAAAGATAGCAGTGTAAAAGGCAGAAATGTCCCCCCAAAAACACATAGAACATGAAAATACAGAAAATACAACTAAACCTGAAAATGACCTGAAGACTGCAGACTGACTAGCTACATTTGGGGAAGAAGAGAAGATCTCACAGAAAATGGTGACGTGGCAAAGCTGCAGTCTGGCAGGACCCAAGCCCTTCCCCAACCCCATCCCACAGGTGGGAGGAAGAGAGTAGGAGCCCAGGACTGCTGAATGCCTGGCCCTGGAGATCTGCTCCAGGAACATGAACCCACCTTACATTGTGCTCTGGTGATTAGTGGGGCTGGGCAGCAAAGACAGATGGAACACTCAGTGAGGCAGGGATTCCAGTTGCTTGTGGAGAATAGGTGCAGTCTATCAGCCCCCCAAGACCAAAGCAAAGGGGACAGTTTAAAAAACTTCTCAGCTGTGAGAGGGGTGCCAGAGAGGCAAGAGTTACACAGTGCTGTCTGTTCAGCAGCAGCTGCAAAGATGCCTGTGGGAGCCAGCCCCAGGAGCTCCTTCCTCCTGGAAGGTGCTGTTCCCAGTTGCCTGTGGCTCCTGACATTGCTGCAGGCCAGGCAGAGGGTGGCTCTACCCACAGCAACTACAGTGGTGCAGCCCCAAGTATTCTCCCCACATGTTCAGTCAGCTGACTGCCCATACAGCCACCTGAAATCAGATCACTACAAGCCAGACAGAAAGGTACCCTGCCCACTGCACACCAACAGCTGGGGCTTCTGGGCACTAGAGGACACCTTTCCATAAATCTATTTTTCCACAGGAAACACTAAAAAAAAAAAAAAAAATGAAGAGACACAGGAATTTGGTCCAAACAAAACTGTAAGACAAAACACCAGAAAGAGGGCTGAGTGAAACTGAAATCACTAATCTTCTTGATAAAGAATTCAAACTAAAAGTTATAAACATTCTCATAGACCTGCAGAAAATATTCAAGATATCAAGAAGGACCTCAACAAAAAAATAGATGACCTCCAAAAGACTCACTCAGAGCTGAAGAATACAGTATTTGAAATGGAAAATACAATGGAGGAATTTAATAGCAAGTTTTCACAGGTTGAAGAAGTTGTAAGTGATCTGGAAATTAGGAAACAAGAAAACACTGAAACTGAAAAACAGAGAGAAAAAAGGATCTCTAAGAATGAAAGAATAAGAGAGCTGTATGACCAATCCAAATGGAAAACTATTTGCATAATAGGGATACCAGAAGAAGAAGAGAGAGACAAAGGTATAGGAAGTCTTTTTGAGGAAATAATTGTTGAGAACGTCCTTAAACTGAGAAAGGAAATAGACACTCAGGTCATGGAAGACAAGAGAGCCCTAACAAAAGGAACCCTGGGAAGACAACACAAAGATATATAATTAAAATGGCAAAGACCAAGGATAGGGAAAGAGTATTGAAAGAAGCCAGGAAGAGAAAAAAGATTATTTATAAAAGAAACCCCATCAGGCTATCAGCAGACTTCTCAGCAGAAAGTTTACAGACCAGAAAGGACTGGCATGATATATTTAATGCAATGAAACAAAAGGATCTCCAACCAAGAATACTCTAGATGGCAAAATGACCATTTAAATTTGACATAAGAATTAAACAATTTTCAGAAAAACAGAAGTTGAAGGAATTCGCCACCACTAAGCCAGCTTTACAAGATACATTAAAGGCACTCATCTAGATGGAAATGTTCCTAAGGCTAAACAGCTGCCATCAGAGAAAATAAACCCACAATAAAGGTAACAGACCAATTAATTACCAAGAAAGTACAAAATTAAATCAGCTATACACAGAAACATTCAAAGTATATACAAAAAGTGCAGGATATGCCACATAATTTATAAAGTGTGGAGAAGGAAGAAGAGGAAAAAGGAGGGGAAAAAAGTACCTTTAGACTGTGTTAAAAATAGACTAATCAGCAATTTAAGATAGACTGTTGGATAGTAAGGAAGGTATCTTTGAGCCTTTGGTAATCACAAATCTAAAGCCTGCAATGGCAATAAGTACATAACTATCAATAATTACTTAAGTATAAATGGACTGAATGCACCAATCAAAATAGAATGGCAGAATGGATAAAAATAAATAAGATCCATTTATATTCTGCCTACAAGAGACTCATCTTAGACCCAAGGACATACAGAGACGAAAAGTAAAAGGATGGAAAAAGATATTTCATGCAAATAATAGGGAGAGAAAAACAGGAGTAGCAGTACTTATATCAGACAAAATAGATTTAAAAACAAAGAAAGTAAGAAGAGAGACAAAGAAGGACATTATATAATGATAAACGGGTCAGTCCAACAAGAGAATAGAACCATTATAAAGATCTATGCTCCCAATATAGGATTACTTATATGTAAAACAAAGACTAACAGAATTCAAGGGGGAAAATAGACTTCAAAATACTCATTTTAGGAGACTTTAACACACACTAACACCAAAAGACAGATCATCCAGACAGAAAATAAGTAATGAAACAGAGGCATTGAACAACATATTAGAAGAGATGGACCTAACAGACATCTATAGAACACGCCACCCAAAAGAAGCAGGAGAGATCACATATTAGGCCACAAAAAGAGCCTCAGTAAATGCAGAAAGATTGAAATTGTGCCAACCACATTCTAAGACCACAAAGGTATGAAACTAGAAATGAATTGTACAAAGAAAACAAGAAAGTCCACAAACATATGGAGGCTTAACAACATGTTCCTAAATAATCAATGGATAAATGACCAAATAAAAATAGATCAGGTAAGATATGGCCACAAATGAAAACAACAACTCAATACCCCAAAACCTGTGGGATGCAGTGAAGGCAGTTCTAAGAGGAGAGCATACTGCAGTACAAGCTTACCTCAGGAAAGAAGGACCATCCCAAATGAATAGTCTAAACTCACAATTAATGAAACTAGAAAAACAAGAACAACTAAGGCCCAAAGTCAGTAGAAGGAGGGACATAATAAAGATCAGAAACAAATGAAATTGAAAACAATAAAACAATAGAAGAATCAGTGAAACCAGCAATGGATTCATTAAGATAATAAACAAAATAGATAAACCCCTAGCAAGACTTATCAAGAAAAAAAGATCTAAAAGATCATCCATCATGATCAAGTAGGATTTATTCCAGGGATGCAAGAATGGTACAATATTAAAAAATCCATCAAAATCATCCACCTCATCAACGAAAAGGACAAAAATCACATGGTCATCTCAATAGATGCTAAAAAGGCATTTGACAAAACTCAACATCCATTAATGATAAAAACTCTCAACAAAATGGGTATAGGAGGTAACTACCTCAACATAATAAAGGCCCTATAGGACAAACCCACAGCCAACATCATACTTAACAGCCAAAGCTGAAAACTTTTCCTTTAAGATTGGGAACAAGACAAGGATGCCCATTCTCCCCACTTTTATTCAACATAGTACTGGAGGTACTAGTCGTGGCAATTAGACAACACAAAGAAATAAAAGGCATCTAGATTGGCAAGGAAGAAGTTAAACTGTCCCTGTTTGCAGATGACATGATATTGTACATAGAAAACCCTAAATAATCCACCAAAAAACTGTTAGAACTAATAACTGAATTCAGCAAAGCTACAGGTTACAAAATCAGTACACAGAAATCTGTTGCATTCCTATACACTAACAACAAATTAGCAGAAAGAGAAATCAGGTAAACAACTCCATTTACAATTGCATCAAAAATAATAAAATACCTAGGAATAAGCCTAACCAATGAGGTGAAAGAACTTTACCCTGAAAACTACAAGACACCCATAAGAGAAGTTAAAGAAGACACCAATAAATGGTAATCTATCCCATGCTCATGGATAGGAAGAATTAATATTGTCAAAATGGTCACCCTGTCCAAAGCAATTTATAGATTCAGTGCAATCCCTATCAAAACACCAACAGCATCTTCAATGAACTAGAATAGTTTGAAAATTCATACGGAACCACAAAAGACTCCGAATAGCCAAAGCAATCTTGAGAAAGAAGAACAAAGCTGGCGGGATTACATTCCTTGACTTCAAGCTCTACAACAAAGCCACAGTGATCAAAACAATTCAGAGCTGGCACAAGAGACCACAGATCAATGAGCAGAATAGAGAGCCCAGATATAAACCCACCCATATGTGACCAATTAATATACGATAAAGGAGCAATGAATATACAATGGGGAAGTGATAGCATCTTCAACAACTGGTGCTGAGAAAAATGGACAACTACATGTAACATGTAACAGAATGAAACTAGATTACTGTCTCATTCCATACACAAAAGTAAATTTAAAATGGATCAAAAACCTGAATGTAATCATGAAACCATAAAACTCTTAGAAAAAAACTTAAGCAAAAATCTCTTGAATATAAACATGAGTAACTTTTTTCTGAACATATTTCCTCAGGCAAGGGAAACAAAATAAAAAATGAACAAGTGGGACTACATCAAACTAAAAGCTTCTGTACAGCAAAGGACACCATCAGCAGAACAAGAAGACATTCTACAGTATGGAAGGATATACTTGTAAATGATTTATCCAATAAGGGGTCAACATACAAAATATATAAAGACTTCATATGCCTCAACACCCAAAAAATAAATAATTCAGTTAAAAAATGGGCAGAAGATCTTAATAGACACTTCTTCAAAGAAGAAATTCAGATGGTCAACAGGCACATGAAAAGATGCTCCACATCACTAATCATCAGGGAAATACAAATTAAAACCACAATGAGATATCACCTCACACCAGTTACAATGAACAACATCCAAAAGACAAGAAACAACAAATGCTGGCAAGGATGCGGAGAAAGGGGAACCCTCCTACACTGTTGATGGGACTGTAAATTGGTTCAACAATTGTGGAAAGCAATATGGAGGTTCCTCAAATAACTAAAAATAGAAATACAATTTAACCCAGTAATTCCAGTCCTGGGAACTTACCTGAAGAAAACAAGATTCCCTGATTCAAAAAGATATATACACCCTATGTTTATCACAGCACTATTTACAATAGCCAAGGTAATGGAAGCAACCTAAGTGTCCATCAGTAGATGAATGGATAAGGAAGATGTGGTACAGATACACAATGGAATATTATTCAGCCATAAAAAGAAAACAAATTCTACCATCTGCAACAACATGGATGGTTCTAGAGGGTATTAAGACAGGCAGAGAAATACATGTACCAAATGATTTCACTCAATCATTTGGAGAAGGGTTTAAGGGGCACTATAATTCATAATCACAATATAGGTAGGTCACTGGAATGGTAGAATAGCATGGAGAATATATTTAATTTTTCTATAACATCTTACTGCGTTAATAGTGACCACAGTTGATGGGGTGAGGACTTGATAATATGGGTGAACGTTGAACCACTGTGTTGTGTATTTGAAACCATCATAAGACTGTATATCCATGTTTCTTTAATTTAAAAAAAAAAGAAAAGAAAAATATAAAGCCTAGAGTCAGGTTGTGAGTCCACTTTGTTACTCCTCACTTTCAAAAAGAATTCAGTATATCCTCAAGCAAAAAAATACTTTTCACCCCTTTGACTTGGAGACATTTTTCAAGTGTTAGGGATGCAGGCAGTTTGTGGGTTTAGAATTAAGTTATTCTCTCACCCCTGCTAGGGAACTTGGATCAAATTTTGGTAAATGCTTCCATGTACAAACAATGAAAATATAAAAGAATGCATTTTTCTTTAATCAAGAACACAGAGGTTGCAGAAATATGTAATCAAGGGCAACAATGATCCAAAACCTATTCTAGCAGAATATTTTGTGTGTTCTCCTTTCCACATCTCTCAAAAACATGAAAAATATTTTTAAAGACCACAGAAGATGTTGTTTTCTATTGTAATGCTTATTTCTCACTCACTACTCTTTTCCTCCCATGAGACAGCCTCTTTTCTGAAGAGATCTCTTCAGAAAATGTAACATCTTCCTCAGGCCTAACAAAGGTAAATAAAAGCTGCAGTATTGGCTTGCCACTGGCTGGAGTGAAGGGAAAGGAAAGCAAGTATCTGTCTGTCTATCCTTTCAGCTTGGCTGAGTTGTTTTACACAGCATCTCCTTTTTTCTATCTCTATTACCTCCTTGAGGTGCCTGAGTCAGGCAAAGTGGTCTAGAGGGAAGCTATGAGTTTGGGGGAAATGGGTGGTCCCGTGTGGGGTCGTTGCTTCTTTCTCAGCATTTTTCTCTTGGCTAAAGCTTTGTCTAAGGTCTGAATCTGTGTCTACAAATAACGGGAGCCCATAAATGTAAATGTGCCACTTTTGATCACCTGCACATTTCTTTCTTCTTTTTTTTTAATTTTTTGCTGTTACCCTGAAAGTAATCTTGTGTTTAAGCCATTAAAGACTTAAGAATAAAGGGAGACAGAGTATAAAATCCAGTTTCCAATTAATATTCCTAGTAATTGTAGTGTAATTTGGGTGCTTCTAGTAAATGGGGATCATAATCACAAAGATTAATGAGGGTTACCAAAGGTGGACAATCCAGATGCTGGCAGGATTCCCAATGTCCAAGACATAGTGAAAACAGCAGAGAAATATGGGAGTAAATATGATAATTAATAGAAGGGTCATACTCCCTGTCCAATTTTGAATTTATGTTTGAAATGTGATAAAATTCTGAACATGTCCTTGGAATTTAAAAGAGAATTCAATCAACCATCGATAAAGAGCATTTCCTGTATTTACACTGAGTAGGTAGGCAGAGACACTGGGTAAGAAGATGCCCCTGTTCCCTAACCTCAGGTTGCTTATAATCTATTCAGGGAATGAAAAGTAAAACATACTGAAATATAGTGGTCAAGACAATAAACTGTCATTAAAGCATTAAGTTGGGTTGAACAAATGAAAACTCCTCAAGTGTTGCACCACATCTCATTTAATACAGAACTTGATTGGCACAGGATAAATGTTTGTTAGACATATGTTTGGAGGAATGAATGATGAAAGAATAGAAAAATAATGAGGATTGGTGGAGGAACTGTTACTGAAAGTGAATTTTTTAAAAAAAGAATTAGTAAGTTTGCAAAATGAAGGCAGAAACACATTCTTAGTAAGTGATCTAAAATTAACAGACATGGGTCCACAGCACAGAGTGAAGGCCAGCCTGATTGGAAAGAAACCATGTTTATTTTAACTCAACAAAAGGTAACACTATAGACCAAACATTATGCTAGGTGCTAATAATATAGAAGAAACTAGGGAAAACCGAGCTTAGGTTTTCAAGATATCCTGGTTCAGTGGATGCTTAGTGAAGAGCTTTGCATATCAGGTTTGGAAAGACACGGTAAAGCCAAATGAAGGAAACTTCAAAGTTTGGTTCAAGAGTTAAAATTTCATAAAACCAGATACATTTAATAGTAGAAACTTCTTGTCAGCATGATGAAGACATGGTGAAAGATTATGAAAATAATTTCTAAAATATTAGAATTCTAAAATATTTGGAATTTTCTAAAATATTAGTACGTAGAGAACTACTATTGTTGTCTCTATCTTTGATATGCAGTCAAGTTAGTTTTTAACTAGAATAATGATGGTGCTTATCACAAAACTGTAATACGGAGGGCACTCACTGTCTTTGCTCATCTATGTAGTCAGTACATACTTTCTGTGTGAACTGTACAGCTCAGGAAGGTAACAAAGATTACAAGCAGAAGATGTAGGCTCTTCCACATTCACACACTGCTCAGTGTGTACTAATATTTGAGTATTTTTCACACAGTACCCAAGTCCATTATGCTGCCATTCAGTCACCTTAAATGGTCTTGAAAGAATAAGGTAAACGATTATTGTTTAAAGTATTAATTTAAAAATACCTTGGTTTGATGGGGCATTGGCATTATATGAATGCAAAGCCATTTTATTTGATCAGAAATTATCATTTGATGAAAGCTCTAATTGTAATTTACACTTGTTTGCCAGTTAACAAAGTTTGTTAAAATTACTCACTGTAATTCCTTTGAAAATGCTTCCATTTCTTCACCTCCAAATTGCTTTAGTAAAAGAAAAATAATACCAGGTTATCTCAGCCAATAAAATAAAAACTGTGTCTATTAAATTATTTTGAAAAAATATATTTAGAAGCAACATTCCAGAGAAAGGAATGAAGAGATAGAATTAATCTAACAGATTGGCTCCATGCCGCCTAAACTGGTGAGCCTCCTAGATCGTCACAGGTAAATACTGTGACATGGCTAAAGTCAAGGGATATTCGGAGGCTACGCCACAGCCCACAGATGGACAGGGCCTATGTGCGCCACTGTGTCTGTTCTGCTTGCTAGTCCCTGTGCCTGGCACTAGCAGGTTCTCAAGAGCATGTGGCATTATCACAATATTGGTAGTGTTGGAGAAAGACATAGCAAATTAGGGAAATTTACAGATGGGCCTGATATCCAGATTATCAGCACACTTGTATTGTTGTTAAAATAAAATACTCTCCAACTGTTCCATAGCTCTTTCTCATTACTGCTAAATAAAAACGTATTATGTAGGCAACATTTTTAAGCCCAGCTAGAATAACGATGATGGTTTGTTCTATTTTATAGGAGAGGTTAAAGTATTTTTCACACAGTACCCAAGTCCTTCATGCTGCCATTCAGTCACCTTAAATGGTCTTAAAAGAGTAAGGCAAATGGTTATTGTTTAAAGTATTAATTTAAAAATCAATTAATTTTTATTGAAATTAAATTTCAATATTGAAAATATTAATTTACAAAGCAGAGATTATTTAAAATAAAACAATCTCTTCTTCTTTACACCTTTTCTCATTTCTTTTGGTGTTGGTGTTTACCTGAAATTCGGTTTGAGTCTACTTTTTTCTCAAAGCATACTCAAGGCAAGTATGATTTAACAAGAGTTTCAATAGCCTCAAAAGTAATGGATTTCCTTTCACATCTACATAAGCTCAAGATATATTTTCCTGACCTGTCTCTTGTGTCCATCTTCAATATTACTAAGGCTTTAAAAAATACAAAAATTGATCTGAATACTATGAAATTCACTTCAAGTCTGTAAGCCTTTGTAGTAGACCCATTCAAGAAGAAGAAAAATTTAACCTGGTGTCTGGAATTAAATTCAATATTGTGGCACATTAATGGCCAGGGTTATATAATCAGTATCACTGGTAAGGTGGATTTCAATATATGGGAATAAATGTGCCACAAATATTTAATAGCATAGTTGCGTGTATCCCTTTTTCTATCTCTGGAACATAAGCACAGGAGCTCTTTCTGCTCTTTGTTTGCTTTGCAACCCAACCAAAAATAAAAGAATTGCTAAGTTGAGTGGTGGTTCTCTTTAGAACATTCATGATCATAAGGCCTCAATATGGACCAGGGTTTTGTGAGTGATTCTGAATACCTATCAAGCATATAGCTTTCTCTTGGCAAATATGGAAAGGACAGGATCCTTAGAGGACTGAGTGCTCCTCCACAAACGGCCATGTTCCCGCTCTGATTATGACTTCCAGAATTCATAAAGAGCTGACCCACGGGATGAAATCTCGGAGGCTCTGCCATCTTCTACTGTGAGCAAACCTGTACATGTGTGCCCTGCTTCTTTTCCACACTTTGTCTCCTCAAGTCTGGTGGATGTGGCATGTTAAAATGGAGGCATTTGCTCTTAATTCAGGCATCAGTTCAAAGCTGATGTTAAATAAATTAATACAGAGAAAAATACTCTAGGAAATAATCTGGTAATGGTAGGTATCTATTACTTTTCTTTGGCAAAAACAATTTTATGTTCTTTTCACCTTTGAATCAAGCATTATTTTAGATTTCAGAGTGAGAGTTTTACTATCAAATACCCTGTATTTTAAATGCTATTTAATTATGATTTACTTCTTTGGGGATTATATCATCATGTGATTTAATTTGATATGCACCCTAAGGGGAAGCATATTTCAATCATAAAATATTTTCTACAGAAACAATAATGGTTTAATGATTTATTTCAGGATGCTATTATAAAATGGTTTATTCAGCTGGTATGTGAATACCATTGTTTAAAAATATAGTATAGATATCCAAAAATGTATGAGAAATGAGCATATGTGCTTTGTGTTTACACACACAAAAATTCATATTTATATATAGCTTCAGTTTTTACCTTCAATTATTATATCTTAAAAAAAGAACTTGAAAAGCTGAGAGCTATGAAACATTTATATTATTATCTCTTCAAAAAGTTCATTTTTGGACAAGTATCATTTGGCTAGGGATTAACTTAATCAGAGATTTTGAATCTTTTTACTTTAATTTTAATCTCTTTTAAAAAAACATGTCTGAATGTTTAAAAGACCTAAACTTGTAGACACAAAGCATTGCTTCAAAAAAGGGAAAAAAAAAAAAAAGAGAGCGAACGGAAAGTTTTAAAGCAGCCACCGGCTGTAAGAGAGATAGTGCAGGCAGCAGATTTGTGACAGAGTGGAGCATGAAACCCATCAGCTGATGAGTGAAAATCCCTGGTTTCTAATTAATCGAGGTACACAGGCCAAGGGATGAAGAGGATCAGGGAAATGAAATCAGGAAAAAGATACCATCAGTCATTTCTGCGGCCCATTGTCATACTTCAGAATCTGCTGTAATGAATCACTCAGGCATTCCACAGATACATTCAAATGGTGAAGAAAATTCATTGTCCGGTGAAGAGCGTTTGATAAAAATCTTCCTTTCCCCCCCTCTTTGTCAGAAGCCTATGATCAGAAAAGGAAATCCAGACAGCACAACAGGTGTGCTTTTTGCAAGCCTGGTGAAATCTGCAAATGAACCAAGTATGGAAGAATTTTTTGTACTAATTTTTTCCCCCCAAGAAATGTGTATGGGGAGGATGGTGGGACAGAGCATCCTATGTAGGGGAAGCTTGTTATTGAAAAGGACTGTAAAAAGTATAAGATTGAGAGAAGCAGAAGAGTAAGCAGTTGGAAAAAGCGTATTCCTATAAAATCTTAATTAGGGAAATAAGAGAAAACATTGGGAAATGTAGTAACATTTAAGTTAATTTATAAAAAGCAGCATTTCCTTTGAAGGACTATCTGTCCAGTGAAGAAAGAATTATGCATCGCATCCTGTCTTTGAACAGAAAAGAGAAACCTCCTCCTCAAAGTCAGCCAGCTGCTCTTGGGCCCATGGTTTCTAGGGTTTCCTAGGAAAGGGTTTTATTTAAAGTCAGGGAGACCTGTGATGAATGCATATTTCAGCCTGAAGGTTTTGTTCAAAGGTTTCCTAACTTAGGCTTTCATTGCACAAGGAATGGCTCACTTTTGAGGTGGTCGTGTATTTTAAATGGAGAAAATGTTCACTGTGGCATCTAAGACACAGTATCTGTGCATTTTGATTCTGCAGCAACTTTGTGCCTGAGAACAATTCCTTGTAACAGCTCCAAGTGCTGTGTGGTATTAGGTGACATGCAAAGATAATTGTTTTCAAATAAGCAGGTACTGTACTGAGACATATAAGGATGGCTGATTCATTTTAAATTTAATTACTATAATATAGGGTTTCGCTGTCTATATTATCAATCACCAAGACACTTTGGAGTTGATAATATTAAAATTGCAACAATAATGAGAGTTCTACTTCATGATGAAAATAATTTTAATCATGGGTAGATTACAAATCCATTTACAGTTACGGTTACTGAGAATTCTATTATCTACCTTCTCTTGTAAAAGATGTTAAGACATGTTTTCAGGAAGTAGAAAAGATTATAGAAGTATGCTGTTTCTATAAAGTTCCAAGCCCAGGCTTTCAGAAAACCTTGAGAAAGCTTCCAAACTGTCAAGACTTGTGGGGTGGCATGTAGAGCAGAAGAGGCAGCTGTGATTACAGGTTGGCATAAAGCTCTCTTCTCTTTTTGGCTCCTGTTTGCTTTATCCTGTCAGTAAAGTTGTATTTGAGAATCCAGTGTCTAATAGGCACTGGGCTGGGTGCTAGAGATGAAGCTGAAAACAAGCAGTGTGGTCTCTGCCCTCATGGTGTTCGGAGTTTAGTCTGCTTTCATGGCTGCCCTGGCCGTGCAGATGTTTGGGATTTTAAATCAATTCCAATGGAGGGCAGTGAATGGGCCTTGGTGATAATACTCTTCAATTCTGGCTGCATAGTAGAATCACCTAGGAAGTTAAATATACGTATATAATAGTATAATATATAATATATGCTACATAATATGAAATGATATAGGATTATATATATATGTATTTTTTTTTTATCCAGGCCTCATCTCCAGAATTTTGGTCTAGCGTGGGGCTTAGATTTCAGTATTTTTGGAAAAGCTCCCCAGGGGATTCTAACATGAAGCCAGAGTTAGGAAAAACTGGACCACCCAACAAGGACAGGATCTAAAGGACTACCACTCAGGATATTAACTGAGATGATCCTCTGCTCATTGGTAAGCCTCTAGGAAATCATTTTCTAGCACCTAAATGAATTAAACTAGATCTTTATATTTTAATCCTAGAAGAATATCAGTTTCTCAGGATCACAAAAGTCCAGTAATTAATTGCTGAGAATATGTAACTTCACATAATACTTTAGGATCACCTTGCTAGCTCTGAATTTATCTTGCCTTCTAATATCAAAGATAATCAGATTTGGTTTGATAATTGGTCCAAGCAAGATTTACTTATTGCTGCTCATTGGTCATTCAATACCTTTTTTTATTACACTAGGATTGGATTTAGGAAGCTGAGTCAAGGAAATACTAAATGTGTTTGAGGGGACTGAATTGTAGGGAGGTAGGAATTCAATGGCCATGGATGGCCAAATTATCCTACCTGTATTCCCCTACTGATCTGTCTGCACTCCCAAATCCCTTGTAAATTGTATTTTGCTCCACAGAATTTATGCATTTGGGCATTTCTTAGTATAGGAATACACACTTGAATTACTTTCTGTTTATATGCTTAGTTCATTTAAACATATCCTGTATGCATAACTTTATAAAATAACTAGACATAAAATCATAATTTCTACTGTCACAGTTATAATTTTCTTTATCACATATTCTTTATTCTTTTGTTCTCTCTTTATTGGGATTCTTTTTCTCTACTTTACCTTTCTTCACCCTTAATCTTGCCCCCACCCCAACTTGAATGAGTATTTATGTCTTATTTTATTTTCCCTCCACTCTGTCAGGAACTCACAAAGTCAATAATCACAAATATCTCCAGACATTCACTTGATCCCTTTATTCAGTCTTTGTTTTCAATAATGCTATATGTACTGGTGTGTGTGTGTGTGTGTGTGTATGTCTATATGCACAGACATGGAAATAATTGGTTTAAAATAATCAATCTATTACCCTTACTGTCACTTACAGCATTCCCACAAGCGTGTAAACTGCGCCCCACACTGGTTCCCTGCTTTGGTGGAACTCTATGAATAAATTACATTTCCAGAGACGGCCAGCTTTCTAATTCCAGCTTACTGCACTTTGGAGCAACATCTTTCCTTCGTATATTGCATAATTTTGTCTTTCCGGGCTTATTTTCATTTTCCTGTTTCTCTAGCTCACCAATAACTTGTGCAGAAAGAAATGGCCTCTTTCATAGCTACAGCCTGTAGCTATAATTAGGTCAAATTATTTGGGTGATGGCTATAGCAGCAAAACCTGCTTCGATGGCATTAGTCAGAGTATCATTGTTTGACGTTTGTGTTTGCATGCTAATTTTCAGAATTGGAGAACACATGAATACAGGTGCAAGATTACATGTTTTTTTTTAAAGCATTCAACTAGATTCATTGTAGTCTCTTTTGGAACTTAGAGACATACAAAGCATTAACCTGTCAGATTTTACAGTCACAATACAGAATTGTCAATTCTGATTTGGAGGCACAGACATTGCAATCATTAACTACATATACTCAGAATTCATAAAATGAACTGGAAAAGAGGAACCAAAACAAAAAGTTGGTGGTGAGTTAAATCATTTGAGAAGATTAACAGAGCCATTGCAGTGTCTACCATTGCAATCCAGTCACTTTGCAAAATGAAGGTTATAGGGACAGGTTTCATCCAAAAAAGAAATTGACCAGATAATCCACAGGTGATCAGTTCCAAAGCCTTCCCAGAGTCAGCCCTTCAAAAATTTAGCGCATATATATATATATGTGTATATATATATATATATATATATATATATATATATATATATATATATGTTTGCTTGCATCATGAAAGGTACCAATTTGGGATTTTTGGAAACTGGCTAGTATGTCACCTGAGACGTCCGTCTGATTTGGATTGGGTTCAGAAGTAAAGTGCCTTGAGAGGCCAAAAGAGAAAAAGATGGTGAGAGGGAGGGCAAGCAGGGACGGACAACCCATGTCGCCAGCTCTAATATCCCAGTGCAATTATTTTGTGGACATCCACTCCTTGCCTGCACAGGAGATAGGGCTATAAGTGTATGTTATTTTTTAATTACAAGGGGGGTAGAAAAAATCCTGATGATGGGCTGGAAGGTGCCATTGCATTGTTATTTTTTCCTCTCCCTTCGTTTGCTGATTATGTGAGCCAGGCTCCTTTGCTAGCCGATGATAAGCAGAATTTCCATGTTCTCTGCATAATTAATCCATCTCTGCCTCTCTTCATGCCAACTCGCCCGTTATCGCCGGCACATGCCTGAATTGCAAAAGAATCCGCTCTTCAATTGGAACTTATTGATATTCTAAGAAAAAAAAAAAGAGAGAAGGGGGAAAAAACTGAAAATCCTTAAGTTTAAGCCACAGATTTTTAAATGGATTAATTTCGCTGCAATCGCAGCCATCTAAGGCGGGAAGGCAGGCAGAGCAAATTGAAAGCGTCTCCATGTTTGCAGAATTGGGTCCAGAATGCTGAAATGTACTGGCACAGCTCTCTTTTAAAGTCAGAAAATTACCATTCATTTACATCACATGAAATACTTTTTTATGCTAGAAATATTCAAGAGACGTTCTTTAAATGCCTGCTAATGCTTGATAACATTTCTAACTTTCAATGTTTTGCTAGACTTTGATATGACATGATAGGAATGCCTTCCAGTAGAGAATATTATATCTCTCTTTATCACATACTAGATTACATCATATTTTTCTTAATCATCCCCAAGAAGTCTTTAAACAATGAAGTCTGTCACTGGTTGTGTAGGATTTTGTGTGCTGATGGAAGTCAAGGTTAGTCATTTATTTTTTGTCTATCTACAAATGAAATGTTTGTTTTTGTTTTTTTCTTCTTCAAATACCTAGAGACCTTGGACAACAATAATAAAAATATAAAAAAATAATCATAATCATTTCCCAGGAGTCATTGTTTTGACTATTTTCCTCTGTCTTAAGATAAACTCATATTTCTGAGAGACTTGATTCCTTCTCATTTCAACTTATGAATAGTTATACTTTGAAACCTCCTTTGGCTGAGAAGAGGGTCAGTAGTTGTCATTCTACAAAGTATACAGTTCAAGAATCACAAATACATAAACTCCTTGTTCCAGGATTCTTGCAATTTCCAAATAAAATTACTAAACCTGGCGTAGTTGTTGATGTTTTATTTTTTGATCTTTTAATCTGTTGTATATTAATTCCCTGATTGCTGGCGTGGAGCACTTGCCAGGACTGAAGGTTTCCTTAAGACTCTAACTGAGCTTCAGCAGTGCTTTCTTCCTGTGTTTAGATGCTTACATAGCTGCAGTTTCTGCTGGTCTGCACAGCAAAGCTGATGTGCTCTTTCAGCTTAGAGGGAAGAGTTGTTAATATTGACCAGCGAAGCAAATGGGAATTTAAATATCTAAAAATATTTACCAGTAAGTAGATCCTATCTATGCATTTTGAATTTTGTAGAACCTCAAAAGGCAAAATAACCATAGTCATAATTTTTAAAAACAACTAAGTTAAGAGGTACATTTCCTAGGGAAAATGAGACAATGAGCAGTGATATTCTTTGGAGATAATTGTCCCAGTTACGAAACAACAATCTTCATAACTACAGGCCATCTTAACATAAAATACTGGCTTTGGGGTACAAAGGTCTATATTATCAGTGAGTAATTTAAATATTTACATTGTATTTTTTTTTCCTCAGAAGTAAAGCAAATTGAATAGAGGTAAGAAATACAAGTAAGAGGAAAATGTTTTTATAGTCATAGTAAAATAAGATAGTGATGATTACTGTAAACATAAGAACAATTAAATGACACAATTTTAACTTTCATCCTAATTGTGAAATCTTTTATAATTCTTTGACTACTTAGAGCTTGGAAGCAGAGGAAACTGGTAGTTGCACATTGAGTAATTTTGTGTAGTCAGCTAAACACTTTAAAGCAATTTTAAAAATGAAATGAAAAATGACCCTTCTTAAAATAGATGTAGCAAAAACATTTCAACCATAAATGACAATTTCACTGACCTTGTATACTCCATCCTTTCATTTAAAGGCATGAATTAAAAGGACTTAAAAATTGCAGGTGTATTTGGGGAGAGGAAACTTCTCTTTGGCATTCTGTTTTGAAATAAAAATTGTGATTTAAAACTAAAATATTTTCTACAGTGTGCATTAGTTCACATTTTGAACAATTTATGTAAGAGTTATAAATATAGAGGTGGGGATTTATGTTTGTGTAAAAATTATATCTTACTTTCTATTCTGAAATTATGATGATTTTTTTCTTATATACAATTAATAGTTATAACTTGGTTCACATCATTTAACCCTTTTTCCTTTGAAATATGAGTTATGCTGGTTTTATAACTACACTGTAAATTCACTGGGTATTTTAAATGAATTTAAGGTATCGTATTCCTAATTATTACCATATGAGCAGATCAGAACAAGCAGAGTGATGTAAATGGTTCTGAGATGCTCAGTGCCAGCTGACAGGCTGAATCAAACAGCAGCGATTCACCAGGAAGTGGTGACTGCAAGTACGATTCGGATTAGCTATTTCACTGAAAAAACTAAGGAACTGACGTGGATTCATAAATGATGAACTGACTTATAATAGAAACAACTGAATGGATTTTTTTTCTTTCTTTTAAATTTAAGGATGAATTGAAAGGGCAAAGAAGGCTATTACAAATGATTTTCTTGGTGTCAAAAATTGCTAAATAGTTTTTTTGACATTAGGAAAATGAGTGACAGCCCTTTATTTGTACTGTGCATGATGGACAGATTCCTTCATGGTCTCCCTTCTCCTTCCTCTTGCTTTGGAAATTGGGTGGAACTGAGCTATTTACCACTGCTAAGTTGGCCTTCTGCTCATCAGATACCACCATTTTCTAAAACTTAAGCCTCTGCTGTGCTTATTCCAAAGAACCAAACACATCAATTCCATCTTCCTCACTTCAGTTACAAAACAAGAATAGTCCCAACTACAGGCCATCTTAACACAAAATACTGTAACTTCCTGTATGTCAAATGAAGATGTCCATCTTCAAAAGTGAAATATTTAGATTCTTTTCTTGATCCTTTGCTTTTTCTTGCCTTAACTCCAAGAGGTTTAAACTCACTCGGTCCTGAAAAAAAACTTAATTTACTTGAACCCTTTTCCCTTTTCTGTTCAATCCTCTTGGGTCAGGTGGTCCCTGTGATAAGGAGCAAGGTTCAAAGAGCCTTTGATCTCTTCGTGTTTTGTACCCAGATTCTCCAATATAATTGCTCTTCTCCCCAGCTTCTTTTGAGGTGTCACTGTGGGTCACTGAGTATTGGCATTCATCAATTAAGGGGCAGCCATTGAGAATCTCCCGTTTACCCTTGCATTGCTCTGTGCACTGAAGAGGGACTGACACTTCGTCACTTGCCTAAATCTGGCAAGCGCTCTTTCTCCAGCAACAGTTTGTGGTGAAATCTGCTCAGTTTCATTTAGTTCAAATAAAACACATTCCAATTATTCATTCTTATTAACCTAGAGTTTGTTTCCATAAAGGTATCTGGAGATGTTTTCCAAATTAGTGATTCTCAACCATAGTTTATATATATCTTTTATTGATATTGGATACTCAAAATTTTACTAGTATAGAAATCTGTATTTTGAAATAGTTGAACGGGGAACATGAAGTTGTGTTTTAAAAAGGCAAGTGGAACTGAAAGGTTCCTTCCAGGAATCTGACTGGAAAATGATACCTAAACTAAATATGGTCCCATCTTAGCAGTCTCCCTAGAATATTTCCTGCAGTCTTTTAGTTATTAAAAGTTTAGATGTTTTCTTTAAAACTCCTGAGAAACAGACTAAAGAAGAGAAAGCTGTTTCTAATTCTAACTGATCACTTATCATCTTTATGACAACAATAATGAGACCTTAATTTTCTCACTTGTAATAATTAGAAAAATAATACCTATATCAAAGGTTGTTATAACAATAAAAATATGGAAACACTTAGCATATTTCCTGAGACATAGGCAGTATAATGTGGTTGGTATCTTTCTTTCCTGCCACTTGGTCATTATTATATATGAGACAAATACTGGAAAAGGAGAGAAGGATAAAGAAAGAATTAATGTGTGTGTATTAATGTGTGCATTTTATTTCTTACATGTATCACCATGTATCAGGTATTTCTATTCAAATGTTGGGTAGAAATGAAAATTTCTTCATACTCAATGGTGCAAAATTTAAAGCTTCTCCTCTAAGATCAGGAACAAGACAAGGGCAACCACTCTCACCACTCCTATTCAACATAGTACTAGAGGTCTTAGCTAGAACAATCAGGCAAGAAAAAGAAATAAAATGTACCAGAACTGGAAAGAAAGAAGTAGAATTGTATCTATTTGTAGATGACAGGATTTTATATTAAGAAAGTCCTAAAGATTTGACCAAAAAACTGTTAGACATAATCAATGAATTTAGAAAATTTGCAGGATATAAAATTGAGTACAAAAATCTGTAGCAATTCTATACACTAACAACTACTTTTCTGGAGAAGAAATAAATAAATTGATCTTGTTCACAATAGCATCAAAAACAACAAAATAAATAGACTAAATGTAACAAAGGAACTGAAAGATCTCTGCTGAAAAGTACAAGACAATGATGAAAGAAATCAATGAAGACACAAATAAATGAAAAATGTTTTGTGTTTATGGTTTGGAAGAACTAATATTATTAAAATGTCAAAACTACAGAAAGTGATCTATAGGTTCAATGAATTCCTATCAGGATTCCAATGACATTTTTACAGAAGCAGAAAAAAACACTTCTAGAATTTACATGAAAATACAAAGACCCTGAATAGCCAAAGGAACCCTGAGAAAGAAGAATAAAGCAAGAGGCATCACACTTCTTGATATTAAACTATACTATAAAGTCATAGTCATAAAAACACTATGGTATTGGCATGAAAACAGACAATGGAACAGAATTCAGAGTCCAGAAATAAATGCAGGCATATAAATTAACTAGTATTTTTGGCAAAGGAGCCAAGAATACTTAATAGAGCAAAAACAGTCTTTCCAATAAATGGTGCTGGGATAATTGGATGTTCTCATGTAAAAAATGAAACTGGAGCCATATCTTACACACTCACAAAAACTTACTCAAAATGAACTAAAGACTTAAATGTAAGACCTGAAGTCATTAACATTCTAGAAGAAAATACAGGAATAAAGCTCATTGAATGGGCCTTAGTAATGATTTTTTTGGATATGATTTGGATTGGATATGATATATAACTGAGCTCATATACAACCAACAAAATAAAAAATGAAAAAGTGAGACTACATCAAACTAAAAAGCTACTGCATAGAAAAAAAAAACCAAGAAAATGAAATGGTAACCTAAGGAAGGGGAAAGAATATTTGTAAGCCATTTATCTGATCAGCGTTTAATATCCAAAATATATAAAGAATTCATACAACTTAACAGCAAAAAACAATCCAATTTTAACAAATAGGCAGAGGATCTACATAGACATTTTTCCAAAGAAGATATGAAGATAGTCAACAGGTACATAAAAAGGTGTAATCATTAGTAATCATCAAGGAGATGCAAATCAAAACCACAATGAGATACTACCTCACATCTATTAGGATGGCCACCATTAAAAAAAAAACAAAACAAGAAATAGCAAGTATTGACAAGACTGTAGAGATGAGGGAATTCTTGCGCACTATTGGTAGGAATGTAAATTGGTGCAGTCATTGTGGAAAACAGTATGGGGGTTCTTTAAAAAATTAAAAGCAGGAATACCATATGATGCAGCAATTCCACTTCTAGGAATTTACCCAACAGAAATGAAAACATTAACTTGAAAAGGCATCTGCACTCCCATGCTCACTGTAACATTACTTACAATAGCCAAGATATGGAAGCAACCTAAGTGTCCATCAATGGATGAATGAATAAAGAAAATGTGGTGTATATATTCAATGGAATATTATTCAGCCATAAAAAGAATGAAATCTTGACATTTGCAGCAATATGGATGGACCTTGAGGGCATTGTACTAAGTGAAATAAGTCAGATAGCAAAGGACAAATACCATATGATCTTACTTACATGTAGAATTGAAAACAAACAAACAAATAAATGAACCAAAAACTGAGCTCATATATATGAAGAACAGATTCATGGTTGTCAAAAACATGGGCAGGAGTGTGGGGTGAAGGGCTGACATAGGTGAGGAGGGTTCACAAGTATGAACCTTCAGTTGTAAAGTAAATGTCATGGGGATGAAATGTACAGAATAGTGACTAAAGTTAACAATACTGTATTGTATATTTAAAAGTTGCTAAGAGAGAAATCTTATAAGTTCTTCATCACAATGAAAAATAATTTTGTAACAATATATGGTGATGGATGGTAAGATTCATTGCAATGATCATGATACAATATGGACAAATACTGAATCATTGTTCATATGAAACTAATATGTTTTATCAATTATTCTAAATTAAAACAATTCAAAATACTTTAGCCATTCACAATTTTTTCCCAATTTCTTTTCACTGAAAATGCACCACTTCTGTCTTTAGTTTATTTTTGTGGTTTCTATTACCAGCCTTACATTAAAGTTACAGTTTAACTACATGGACTTTGGTGCCAAATTCTATGGTTCAAATCCCAGCTGCACAAGTTAGTAGCTGTGTGATATCAGGCAAATCACTTCTCTCTCTGTGCTTCAGTTTTACCTATGCAATAGAAATAATAATAGAATCTGCCATAAAAAATTGTTATAAATTGTAAATCAGTTCATACATATAAAGCACTTATGATAGGATGGTACAAACTAGTCACTTAATAAAGATGCTACTAGATGGTGTGATTGTGCATGGGTGTGTATGCAAGCACTTTTGTCTTTGTTTTGTAGCATATTGTGAAGAGAGACTGATACAAATTGAATATATTTAGGTGTGATATGTTCTGTCCAATAAGCTGTGGTTTCTGGGATTCTTAAGTTTTAAAGCATAATGCCCAGTGTAAAAGTAAACTTAGGTGCTTTCCGTGATGAGGTAATGATGCATATACTCATCCTAAGAGAAGTGCCTATGTGTGTCACCGTAATCACCATTATTGAGTCATGCCACCCCATCTCTTCACTGTATTATATTCTGGGAGAAAGAGCCCAGTCCTCCTTACTGAGATAATGTAGAGTTCACTGATGTCCCCTCTAAAGAGTATGTCCATATCTGAAGTCCAGGTCTGGTCTGACTGCTGGACAATTTCACAAAGCTATTTTCTTCCCTATTATAAGCATCAATCTCTCATGCCACTTACATGTTAATCAATTTCTGGTATATGTTCTACTATTAATCAACTAAATTCCTTAGGGTCTCTTGTCATGGTGAAACTGTTCACCACTTATGACATGCTAACCTCCTCCCAATGTCATCTCTAATAACAAAGGGAATTAAAACTGAAGTAACAAGTAGATAACATTCTATCAATTTAAAGTTGGCAAAGTTTTAAAACTGATCATATCTTTTTTTTTTAGTATTAAAAGGAGAAATGGTGGTGTGTTCATCATACATTAGTTAAATTAATACTAGTTGCTATAGTAGACAACCAAAAAATGCATAATGACTCAAAGAGCAAATACATTTATTTCTCATTTATGTAAAGTCTTTCCACTAAGTGATGATTCAGGTCCCAGGATATTTCCATCCTGTAGGTCTATCATTTTTTTGCAGTTTTATGGAGGAATAATAACATCACTGTATAAGTTTAAGGCATACAGCATGATGATTTGATTCACATATATTGTGAAATGATTGTCACAACAGGTTCGGCTAACATCTATCTTCTCATATGTATAAAAAGAATAAAAAGAAAAAAAGGACAAAAATTGATCCTTGTGGTGTGAATTCTTAAGACTTACTCTCTTAATAACTTTCTTATACATCACACAACAGTATTTGCTATATCAGGCTGTACATTGCATCCCTCATACTTATTTGTCTTGTAATTGGAAGTTTGTACCTTTGAGTACCTTCCTCCAATTCTCCCTCTCCCCACTCTCCACTTCCTGTAAGCACAAGTCTAATCTCTTTTCTATGAGTTTTGTTTTCTTTTGTTTGTGTTTTAGATTCCACATATGAGTAAGATCATACACTATTTGTCTTTCTCTGTTTGACTTACTTCACTTCACATCATGCCTTCACGGTCTGTCTATGTCATCGCAAATGATAGGATTTCCTCAATTTTTATGGCTGGATAATATTCAGTTGTGTATATATACCACAACTTCTTTGTCCATTCATCCATCAGTGGACACTAGGATGTTTCCATGTTTTGGCTACTCTAAATAATGCTACTATAAACAGAGAGGTACAAATATTTTTTTGAGTTAGTGTTTTGCTTCCTTTGGATATATTCCCAGAACTGGGATTGTTGCAACATGTGTTGGTCCTATTTTTAATCATTTGAAGGTCCTCCATACTATTTTCCATAGTGGTTATACCAGTTTATAATCCCACCAACAATACACAAAGGTTCCCTTTTCTCCACATCCATGCTAGTGTATGTTATCTCTTGTCTTTGGGATGATGGCCCTGCTAGCAGGCATGAGGTGATATCTCACTGTGGTTTTAATTATCAGTTCCCTGATGACTAGTGATGTTGAGCATCTTTTCGTGTACCTGTTGGCCATTTATGCATCTTCATTGGAAAAATGTCTATTCAGGTCCTTTGCCTATTTGAAATTGGGTTATTATTATTATTATTATTATTATTATTATTATTGTTAGTTATATGTGTTCTTTGCATGTGTGTGAGATATTAACTTCTTATTAGATATATAGTTTGCAAATATTTTTCCCATTCTGTATGCTGTCTGCCTTTCACTTTGTTGTTGGTTATTTTTTGCTGTGCAGAGCTTTTTAGTTTGATGTGGGCCCACTTGTTTATTTTTTATTTCGTTGTTTGTGCTTTAGATGTCATCTTAACTCCATGATGAAAGAGGAAGGAGCACAGAGAAGAGCACATGGAAGCCCCATTCCTTTCGCTCCTTTCCACTGGCCATCACTCAATCACAGAGCTAAACCTGACTGCAGGTGAAGCTCAGGAAAGTTAGCCTCGCTGTGTGCCCAGGGAGGACATGAAATGGTGTGGTATTCAGCCCTCAGCCTCTGCCACACACAGGCTCTTTGTGAGAATATAACTGCAGTGGAATCGTAGGTACCAGTAACCACTGTGTTGAAAGATATTTAATGTACGAAATAACATTTTTAGATGAAATAGGCATATTACCAAATGGAATAAATGTTTATAACCCGATTCATTTTAACATGGACTCATGTATACAGACTATGTATATGAATATGTGTGCATATGCATGTTATATATTGTGAAGATATTTCACTATACATGTAGTGAAAAGACTATAGGGATGTTTACACTAACATCATAATACTATGTTGGCAGGATTAAAAGTGATATTTTCTTTTCTTTTTTTGCTTTTCCAATGTATAATCTGTCTATGTTACATATTATTTTCAGTTAGAATTTTATATTTACAAGTAGAAATAACTTTTAGTTTTATTTCTTTAAATTTTCTTTTTAGTTTACACCTTGTATTCCATTTGTCAAAATACCTTTACACCTTGCATTCCATTTGTATTCTGATTTTGCCACTCAACATATTTGTACTCCATTCTAGCTTTGGGTTATTTGGAGTCTTCAAAAGATGCCTACATTGTATGTAAGTCAATGCTGCAAACATTGACCAGAACAGAATCTGTTTGTCATGACACTAGAGTCTTTCTTCAATGACTTTGTCTTTCCACTTGTTTCTCTAGTGATTATCGCAAGTACAGGTGCATTTCAAGTGCTCAGTGTTCATTTAAATAAATGGATAAATAATGCTGACATCAACTCATTAATCAGTACTACTTATTTTTGTTGATTCATTCAAAGTAAATATACATAGTGTAGTTTTTTATGTTTGTGTTTCTCTTTGTCCTAACTTGAGATACAGCAACAATAAAAATTAACATTAATTCAATCCTAAGTGTTCTTAATGCTTTACAGGTTTTTATTAATCTAACATTCCCAACAAACTCATGAGATGGGTACTATTTGTATTCATGTTTTAAGATGAAAAGTCACAGAGAAATTATGTGACTTGCCCAAAGTCCCACAGTAAGTGGCAAAATCAAGCAGTCCAGCTCCAGAATCTATGCTTTTACTCACTCATGTTCTACTGCCTTAATAATCTATAAAGCTCTGAAGTGTTTTTTGCAAGTCTGTTGTATGTTGTATATGTGTATTGTATATGTATATGTTGTATGTGACTATTCACCATATGTGGCCATGTGCCGTAGTATAAGTTGTTCTGCTCTGTTTGTGAGCATAATCATGCAATCAGGAAGTGAAGGACCCAGAATACACAGTTGTTGCATATTCCCCCTTTCTACAGTATTTCTGTGCAACCATTGTATTAGCAGTGCATAGCTTATTCTTGGTGAGCCTCAACTGGCTTCTAAGGATCATTACTTTGTTTTCTAAATTTTTCAACCAGTTTAATAATAAATCAAGCTTCCCAGTGTCTAATTGTATTCCTTTCAAGAATTTGCACATTTAACTGTGATGAGCTCTCTGGCATCCTTCTATTGAGGATTCTACAGAGATTAGTACCGAGATGGTTCCAGAAGCACAGCAAGTTCCTCTAGTGCTGTGGCATGCGATTCTTCTGGGCTGACATACTTGGACTCTTCTTGAAGCATCCTGGCGCTTTGCTATCTCCCACCCATCTTAGGTTTCAACGTTTGTTTTACCTTTCTCAGTTTAAAAAAATCTCTGATAGAAGATGGGAGTGAAATAAAGCACCCTGATTTTCTATCCCTTAGTAACTTTCTATTGCGTGTTCCGCGGGGTGGACCAATCCTTTCCTGTTCTTGTCCCATATGAATTTAAAAAGACCGTTCCTGTAATTGTTATTATTGCCATTATACTATTGTTATCAGAACTAGTATTAGCATTTTTGACATCTTGCTGCCTTCTGGATTATATTTCCCTGAATAAATTTAGCTATCTGTATAACTTTCTGGAATGTATTTCTTTGTGTATACTTCTCATTCCATTTTTATAGCCACCATTTAAAGTTCAAATTTGTCAAGTAACCCTAATAAATCAGTGGTGAATTGCAAAAAATAAGTCCTTTTAAAAAAGTACTCCTCTATTTTACAACTCCCATGTACATAATACAACTGATTAATAAGGAAAAAATATTTGTACTACGCCAGCCTCTGTACATGATATAGTGTTCACATAAGAAAAGCCTGTTGCTTGCTTGTGCAAACATCTAGCCACTTTCAAAGACTGGTTTCTCAGATGATGTTTCCTTATATCATCTACAGTTGAGGCTTTTTTTGAAATATATTTAACCATCTATAGTTGCCTTCATATTGGTCAATGCTTTTCAGGACAGTTTCAGTGATGTTTGAGTTTGGTTTTCCATTTTTGGTCAACCAATTTATTGTTTTTGTTTTCAGTGCAGAATACACCTCTAACTAGAGAATTCATTTGTCATTGAAATCTCTTCAAGAAAAGAAAAGTTTGTTATGGTGAGCTTGTCAATGTCTAGGCTCTAACCTCTCTTATTTCCTTTAAAACCATTGTTTTACAATGCAATTTTTGAGATTTTAAGGGAAATTAAGCCATTTTGTTACAGCAAAACAGATGGTAATTAATTTAGCATCAGGGAACAGGGTCAGCTTTTATTTTGGGGGTACTTCCCCATTGCTTTAATATTGAGATTATTTATAATTATGTAGTTTAAATTCTTTAATTTAGAATGCTCTGGCATTATTGAATTATTTTTCTTTTTAAATTCTGGCTATGGAGCTACTGCTATATTTATAGCTGAACTGTCTAACTTCCCCCAGGATTCTCCCGAGTGAGGGTACTTCATCTCTGCTCTCCTTTGCACCCCCTGGGACAGCTTGAGGGCTGGGACTGGAATCCTCTGCAGGCTTGCTCCTCACTCACAAGTCTAGTAGCTGATTCTGGCTGGTGGCTGAGACCTTAGCTGGAACTATTACCTGGAACATTTACATATGGCCTCTCCATGATGTTCTGGGCTCCTTCATGACATAGTTTCTGGTCTCCACGAGGGAACATTCTGAGAGAAATAGGCAGATGAAGGCTGTGTTGCCTTTTATGACTTAGCCTTAGAAGTCACACAGCATACTTCTGGTGCATTCTGTTCATTGAAACAGCTACAAAGAACCATTCAGTTACAAAGGGAAGGGAAAGAGATTCCAATTCTTTGGTGGGAGAATGGTAAGGTTCTGGATGAGCATGTGAGAAAGATCCCATGGAATGGGACATAGTCTTGTGGTCACTTTCAGAAAATACAATCTGCTACAATGATATACGGAGGAATGCCAGTGCAACTTGCTTATGTGCCTTTGTCCTTTTATCTTCCTCCAAAGGCTGTTTATCACTCTGCACTACTACCTTCTGATCATGGACCTAATTTTCTTCAATAAGTATAAAAAATTTACTATTATAAGATAAGAGGAGAGATGCAAAGATGATAAGGACTGAAGAGATCACTTCAGAGAGTTTACTTATGTCTGACCTTTCACATTAGAAAAAGAGCTTTTGAACAGGGAATCCCTTCTAAAAATGATATCATCATTAGAGAGATCACATTTTGCCTCATAAGAAATAGCAGTTTGTATGTACTTATCAACTACCTGGTGCACTGACATGTAAAAGCTCAAGTCCAAAGGACTTACTTTGCAATTTCTTTGCTATTATTTTTTCTGTATCATACCTGTTATCTATGGCATATTGTTATTTAAATCCTTCTTTAAATTGAAATTCTTTTAGACAAAAACCCATTTAATCTTTCTTAATTTCCTCATATATAAACATCTCTATTTTTGCTCTAAGAGTTCACCTTTTTTATATATAATCTCCCTTAGGAAATAATACTTATCTACATTATCTGTTCATATTCTAGTTAACCATAAAGCATTAGCAATAAACAAATCAGGTTTCTCTGTTCACTCCATATTGAGAACTACAGGGGATTGACTGACCAATTAGCTTGATTCAGAAATAATGACTGTTCCCATCTGGCATGTGCCATAATCTACCTAAAGGAAATATAATAACCTAATAATAGCAGAAAACATCTGAGTTTTAATAGATATTGTGGCAAGTCATTTTTTAAAAAATTGTTTCACTTGATGTTATAAAGTAAGGAGTTTTCTAGAACCATATGTAGCTCTTTGTGTCCTCTTTTCCAGATTTTTCTCCCACCTGTTGCACTGCATCTTCAAATTCGTTCTTTCTTAACTACTTCCATTTCTTCCTGGGAGGACCCCAACAAAAGTCACAGGAAGGTCACTGAACATTGCTTCATCCTCAGCAGTCTATACCTTCAGGTATAATTCATGACAATGATTAGGGTTACCACTAGCCCATTCAGCATTTTAAGGCTACCCACTCTGGACAGACACAGTCCTGCAGGGGTAAGGGCTTGGAGAGGGGCAGGTAGACTAGCTTGAAGGCCTCTCTTCTCCTGCCTGCTCTGCCAGAAGCAGCAGCCCCACCTCTTCTGGCCACTTTTGCATTTGTACAACCCTGTGAGCTCTTAGAAGCTGTGAAATGTGCCAGATCCGGCTTTCGGAAATGAGGACGATTGCCACTGTTCTGCTGAATATGTTTCGGGAAACCAGTAATGTCTTTCTTTTTAAACCTTGAGTCAGCACAATCTGAAAATCAGGGAAATCTTAGTTTTATGAACTAAGAGTTTATTATAGGGAAAAAACTTAGTAGCAACAGTTTTTTTAATTAAAAAAACCATGCTCTTAACCCCTAAAGAGAATGGAACCAGAGTGCTGACCGAGTGTCAGATCTTGACAAATTCTGATGGGTCAATCTGCCCCTTTGGAGCACAATTTCAGATCAGCAAACCAAGGCTTAGTGAGCATACGAACCTTGCCTAGGTGGCTCAGCTAGTAAGTGAAGAACTGGGATTACAACTGAATTTGTTCTGATACTAAAACCCACACTTGTACAAGAAATGGCAAATGTTTGAGAGGTTGTGGAGAAAAGGAAACCCTTACACACTGTTAGTAGGAATGTAAAATAGTGCAGCCACTGTGGGAAATGCTATGGAGATTACTCAAAATATTAAAAGTGGAAATACAATATGACCTGGTAATTCTTTTTGTGGGTATTTACCTAAAGAAAACACAAGCACTATATGTTTACTGAAGTATTATTTACAATACCCAATATACGGAATTAACCAAAGTATCCAGTGATAGTGAATGGATAAAGAAGTGGTACATGTATCCAGTGGAATATTACTCAGCCATAAAACAGAATGAAATCCTGCCATTTGTGACAACAGGGATATATTTAGAAGATATGCTAAGTGAAATAAGTCAGCAGAGAAAGACAAATACTATATGATTTCACTTATATGTGGACTCTAAGAAAGTAAAACAAAACAGAAATCGACTCCAAAATACAAAGAACAGTCTGATGGTTGCCATAGGGGAGGGGGTGGGGGGATGAGTGAAATAGTTGAAAGGGGTTAAAAGGTACAAACTTCCAGTTATAAAATAAATAAATCACAGGGATAAAAATTACAGCATTACGAATATAATCACTAATATTGTAATAACTGTATGATCACAGATGGTAACTACATATCATGATGAACATTATATAATGTACTTAATTATTGAATCAATATGCTGTGCACCTGAAGCTAATATAATAATTTATATCAACTATACTTTAATTAAAAAAACCATGCTCTTAACCCCTAAATGGACTCTCATACTCCATTGTGATCTTTTACCACTAAGCCATATATTTTTGTTATAATATTTTGCACACTTAAGCAGTATGAATAATTTGTAGGTCATCTACTGATGTGTAGCTAGTTTATTGAAGAGTTTGTACTCAGTAGAGTATAAAATTATTTCTTTTTAATAGCTCTTTTCATCTGTACTCAGGAATTACCCAGTCCTGAGTCTTTAATGAAACCTTGGCAGATTTTTATAACTTTCTGGTTGTTCATGGTTACTAAAATTTAATTCAGCGCATTTTATAAATTTCCTATCCATTTCAGAGTGTTCTTTTCCCCTGAGCTGATCATGTTTGTCATTGGAAGATAGGATTCTCAAGGGGTTATGGTTCTGTTTTACTCCTTGCCACCCACAACTTTTCACTTCTCTTTTGAGTCTAGATCCTACACAGTTGGGGGCTGGAAGGAAAAAAGAGGGATGATGTGATTGATGCTCCATGTATCACTGGCCCTAACTCACATGTGTGGAGGTTTTCTATGCCTAGCTCTGGCTCTTCTAGATTCTGCTAGAGCAAATGTGATGTATATTCGGGGGATTGTGTTTTGCTTCTGCCAAGCCCCTTTCTTCACTGAAATCTTTAGAAAAGGGCAGGTGTTTTCTCTGTTGGCCCCTGCCAGCAGTTCCATCTGATCAGCCCATGTCAGGGTGCATCAAAAGCTCCTGTTGTGTCTCTGGTCCATGACTTGCTACCTGAAGAGAAGCCCTTCTACCTTTTCACACTGCAGTGCAGCCCCACTGTCCCAGCAGCAGGACTGTCTCAGAGAATCTGCCCCTTATGGAATTATCCAGATTGAGGGCGTATGTTACTCTCCCAGGAATCTACCTTCATGCATCTCTCTAGTGAAATAAATAACCAAGAGGTGCAAACACCCAGAAAAGTACCAAGGTACAGTATTACCTTCTAGAATACTCTACCTCAGTTGGCCTCCACGGGGAGGTAGTGGTCTATTGCAGAAGAAAGGGAGGAGAGGGGAATGCTTCTCAGCTAAACTCTACGCACCCCTGGCTCTGTACCCTGAGAATCTCTCTATGCCTGGGCAGTAGAGGGCGGGTGTGAGGAAGATAATTATGATTGTGTTAGTGGGCTAGTTCTTCTGCACCTTCTGTGAGCTGTTGAGGAAGATTCCAGTTCCAGTTCAGTAGCTTAATGACAGTTTTAAAAATATGTGTGACTTAAATTATTTTCTATTCAGCTTTGGGGCTTAAACCACAATTCCATCAGAACAGAAAAATAATCACATTTAACATTGTATTAAAACATAGAACAATTTAAGTGGTTGTTGTATAGAGTGGGTACAATTGTTTACTTCAATCAGTATTTATTTATTTTAAAGAAAATTAAAAAATAGTTAAGGAGTGCTAACTAAAAGTGCTTACATTTGCATATACTCTTTTACGTACCTTTATGCAGAACTGTGAATCACACAATGCTGTAATGGAGATAAAGTATCATTATCACCATTTTATAAATGAGAACACAGAAGCTTAGAGTGGTAAATGATTTTTCTTAAGTCTCACTCTTAATGGGCAGTTTCGGATTTCTGACTGTCAACGTGTTGCTCCATTGCTATGTACCTGTTGTAGGAGGGTTTCCTAGAAGCAGAATCTGAGAATGGGATTCATGAGCAAATGATTTCTTAAGTTTTACTCTTGGGAGAAATCTGTCCTGGAGGTTAGGAAGCAAATAGATGAGGGAAAGAAAAGAAACAAGGAAGTGGTTTCAGGAGATGTCTCACCTCTGCCTGATCCCAGAAGGAGCACAAGTGTGTGAGTCATACCAAAGAGCCTGACCTTCCTTGATGCAAGCATCTGGGCCTCTGTGTTCCCCACTGTTGGGTCACTAGTTATGGGTTGTACTGCAATAGGAAGTTGGACCGACATCCCTTTTACTGCAATAAAAGGAATGGAATGCGGCCATGGAGCTAGCTGGCTGCAGTAGCATTAAACTGCCTCTGACTCTGTTAGTACTTAATAGAGATACAAGATGCAACTAAACCTAAGTCCAAGGTAAATATCTTAGAAAAACACTCAGAGGTCAAAAGAAATAGATGTATTGTAATATTACTCTTTGCTTGGAGAAAGGCATTTACTCTAGCTGTATCTGTTATTTTCAGTGTAGAAACCCTGATCATTAAAATCTGTTATTTCCTGGAAGGACTTTTGAAACACAAGTCAACTAGGTTATAATGAATGTCATTTGTTGAAGGAAAACACACAATTTTATGCTTTTCTTTTCTAACTTAGGTGGAAAGGAACACAAATGGAAGGAAGATGGCATGAGATTCAAGGCAATGTCTTTAATGAAGAGGCAGTTTTGGTTCAATAGGGATAAATTAAATTACGTGGCAGAAGGATCATGTATTTTGCTTTAAAATGCATTATGTGCATACAACTTACATTATTACTGGGTATTCTTACCAGACTAAGAAAAAGTTAATATCAATATTCTTTAAGACAATTACCCATGTTTATTAAAGGCATTTAACCAAGTCCCATTACTTTAATTTGAATTCATGTTAAATTAACATAATTTTGGTCATGCCAAACTACTCCAAACAATTACCATGGTAAAACTACATCACAGTACAGGTACCCCCGCCAACTTTTTTAACATTTGCATTGTTACTTCAGTTTTTTGAAAGTCTTACATTAGCACATGTTTTTGCTAACCAAAAGAAATCCAAAGAGGATTTTTTTCATTTATGAAAAAAGCCAAAACTTGCATTGTTTCCTTTGCAGAGAAGTTATAGAGGCAGCAATAAGAGGGGCCCCAACAAGCTCCTTTTCTGGGAACTATGCTCAGTGTTTTAGCATCTAGTTGCTATAGCTTGGACTGTGTCTGCAAGAATCTGTGCTTTATCTTGTTTAATCTGTGCTTTATCTGAGCATCTATTAGCAAGATGTGTCCTAAGGTATCAGAAAAGCCTAAGATGTTTTTGATGGGTCTGGAAACACCCAAAAAATTTTCCATATAAGTTAATGGTAATGACATCTTCACTTTATGAAATTTTGGCTTATGAAGTTTCATAGGTGTGCTCTACTTCTAGAGAGCAGAGGAAATCTGTAATAGCAATTTTTTACATCTATTGATATCAGATCACATGTCAGGTAATATTCTAAGCACTATTATTGTCTAATTTATTTGATCTTTACAACAATCATGTTAGATAGGTACTACTATCATTTTCCTTTTACAAATGAAGAAAGTGAGGCCAGAATAGTTCAATAATTAGCCCAAAGTCACATGGTTGGTGGGTGGAGGAGTTAATATTTGAACTCAGGCAGTCTGGTTCCAGAGCTGGAATATGAAAAATATTTGAATACAAGTTTTTAACATTCATAAATTTTGGTGTTTGTTCTGCTTTATAGATTATACATATTAAAAATTCAGAGAAAAATATAATACAGTTGACATAAAGAAGAACTTAGAGGATCGGTAAGAGAATAACAGGACAAGGTGCCCAGTAGTACTTAAAAATGAGTCATTTCCTCATGTAAATAAATTAAATCCTTGAATTACATAATTCAAAATACATTCTTTTTATTTTATTTTAATAATTGGCTACAACCCTATATATAGTTTATAAAACTTTATCAGAGCATTATTTTAATTGTTTGAATATAAAATATACCCTATTTTTTCATATTTTTGCTAAGTATTTTCTGGATCCTACATTTACTCTTTCATAAAAAAAAATATATATATACACTTACAATTCAGTATGTATATTCAGTCCAAGTAAATAATGAAGGCTTAGTGCATTATCTGAATTAGGATGATGTGGAAAATGGCTCAATTTCCCCATCCTTCACTCATCTCTGTAGTTTATTAGATCTTTGGTTTTTTATAAAGTATATTTTCTCAACTCATCCTCTCCTTTCCATTCTTCTTCCCTACCTCCCTCCCTTCCTTCTCTCCTTCCCTCTCTTTTTTTTCCTTCCTTCCTCATTTCTCAATTCACTTGTATTCTATAAACATATATAAAACCAAGTCTATGAGCCATGTTCCAGGACCTTAAGGAATATTTAGCCTACCAACAAGAGGAGCTTAGGTGTTTGGGTTTCAAAGGGCTCCTGGCAGCAACTTTATGTGAAACTTGGGTAAAACCCTTTTATTCTATTTGGAAATTGAGGGATTTCGATGGTTTGCAAAGTTCCTTTAAGTTTTGAGAACAAAACTAATTTTAAAATAATGTCTGTTTACGTAATCTAAGTCAGAATGAATAGACAACAAGAAGTGTCAGTAATGTAAATATTTAAGTATAAGCCATGATTGATAAGATAGTTAACAAAATATTTTTCTTATCAATGTAAATGATTAAACCATGGGCAGTAGGTGCGATCAGCAAATTTGAATGAACTGTGGTGTATGGGTAAAGATAGACATATTAAGAGTGAACACTATTTTCTGGAAATATTTCTTTGAACTCTATTACTGGATTATTAGAAAAACCATCCTGATTTCTCACAGGTCTACTCTCACATTCCAGCAGCCTTATTCCTATCTTGTTCTTTTACCACATTATTTTCACATAAAAAGTGACAGAGCTTCATAGCTTATTCATAATAACATACCATTTTTCCAAATATCCTTGAATTACCTTAAACTATTACTGGGAATATTTCTCTGAAGAAATTAATTTAGAAAAACACTTTATGGTTTACATAGATTACAGTATGTATTGCTGCTTAATTTTCATAAAATATATAAACTAAAATATGAACTTTTTCCTTTACCCCACCAAATTTGATCAAGAATGCAAGATATTTTAAGTGGTAGCTTATGTATTCATTTATAAGTGGGACTGGTATTCTACATATACATAACATAAAAAGTTAAGAAGATGTTTTAATTATTTCATGATAAATGATCTTTAGAAAGAAACTTTTTGCTATTGAAGAAAACATTCATATTACATGAAGTACTATTAATTTTGAAATAGCTTATTTCTCCATAAAGTGTTCTAGGGCTTATACACAATTTGAATTTTAATGTCCTCACCTGAAATTTCATACATTGTTAGCTGACTTTCAAATCAGGGATTTTAAGGGATCGATTGCATTTGCTTTTTTTGCCAAAGCAAACAATGCCAAGGGCCCAATTTATTAATAATGAATGAGACTAAAACCAGGACATGGATATTTGTAACTGTAAGTTTCACAATACTGCCTTGCAAAAAAATTGTGTTATATGGCATAACATGTATTTAGTTTAAAAATGAAAGTAAATTTAGATTATTTTCATGATGAGTATAGAATGAACATTTTAAAGAGGAAAAAAAAAAACCTTCAGAGTTGCAAGGCTAGCTGGGCTCTGGGTCTATGGATGAGTCACTTTTCTACTGGAAGTGATGACTGAGCTGTATTTTTGCCAACATGTAGCATTCCATACCAGCCTCAGAACTTGACAGCAAGGGTATGGATTCTGTTGACTTCTTGATTTTTTAAAAAATAGTGATCCCACTTTGTTCTATTCGTTTTGCATTCCCAACTCTGTGTGTTTGCAGGCAATAATAAGCCCTATGCTGTGGTTCTGCATCCAGACCTATTCAGTCTATGGTCATTGGTCAGCGCTGCTCCTCAGACAAGGAGAGATACTCAAGTAGTAAGTTCCCCATGTGAGCCTACATGGGTCTGCTTCCTCTTAAAACAAAAATGAGTAATAGTGACCTTAGAAAGGTGAAATTTAGTAGTGTGAAAGATAAGCTCCCCTCGAAAGGGATGGCTTTGAAGCTGTCCTTGCACTCCAATCTGCTCATTTGAGAAGTTTCTATATTAAGAACCAGTACCATTCACAGAGAGGAAGGAAACCCATTGAAAGGCTCGTAGGGTCTCAGAGGGGCTCTAACCCAATCCTAATGGGGGGGTAAAGTCCAGGAAGAAATGATGCATTTTATTTACCTTTGAGTTTCCTCACTTTAAAAATCTTGTTTACTAATGGATAATTCTTTGGCCAGAAATTTACTGTTTTGAGAGTTGAGTGTAAATTTAAAGAGCATCTTCATGGCACTTTAGAAATAAGTAATGATAATTTTAATATCCTTCAGAAATGAAACAAACTTACTATATTTTTATCCTTCTAAAAGAGGCATAAGGAGAGATTTATTAATATTAGTTTTCTACTTCTGATGTCCTCTATAGGTGTGCTAGTAAAATTCAGATGTTTCCAAGGCCTCAATTTGAGGATCCTGCTGAATGGTTTATCCAGATGTAAGTGATAGAATCATTATTATTCATCATGTGGTAAATAAGTTCAATAAGAATTTTTCCTAAACAGAGTCTTACTTGTAAAGAGAAGCATTTTTAAACTTCTTTGAGGTTATATGCTCATATACAACCATACTATTGAAGTCTGCTAACATTTCTAGTGTGCAAAGAATACATCTTTTGGCCAATCAGGAAAGGTACCTCCCTTCAGGAAAACCATTTTAAAGTGGTAGATATGCTGTTCCTTGCTACCTGTAATCTATTAAGTACCTCTCTGTATATATATATTGTTAGTTTTCAGACCAGATGACATGGAACACATTTTTTACACATCAATTATCAAACATACAGTTAAGATTATTTTTAGAATGGATCACATTGCCCAGCTTATTAAATTTATTGAATTCAGTAATACATTGAACATTAGGAGCACTATATAATTTGCATCTGAGATAATATATTAACATTATTTAATCTATAAACCATACATTATCTATTCAGATGGTATAGTGTAGCAATTTATTATACTATGTGACTTTTGTCAACAGGGAATCCCCTGATGAAAAAGTAGCATAATATTAATTACTAGCACCATCTGTGCAAAACAATAGGAAAACCAATATTTTAATTCAATGATTTCATGCATGTCAGTTATCTTCAACATTAAATGCTGCAGTTTTGTTGATGCAGTTTACCTGTCTAATAATTTAAATAACAGGTGTTCTTACAGAGGTTAAAACTATGAATAAATGAATTAAAATTAAATATAATGAAACATTTAAATAGATATAACATGCATCTGATTCATTCTCCAAGAATATATCCTGTATGCATGTATGTATATACAAATTACTGTACCATCTGCTAGGTTTTTACAGGTTGAGCAAGAATTTTCTTTTCACACATGAAAGGCATATTGTAGACACCTTGTAGTGAAAAGATTATTCAGTTGAAAAGGTTGAGACAATTGGTCTAACTAATGCCTGGCAGTGGTCAGACTTGAAGAGTCCCTTCAAAAAATGGGGGCAAGGGTCATCATAAGAAAGATCATATTCTATTTAAATTTTGAGCTCTCAAGCTAACATTTTGCTAATTATGACAACGGATGCTATTCCAAGCACTAAAGGACCCCCTTTCATCTGTCCTTTTAAACTACTGTAACCTACCACCTGGCATGTTCTTTTTATATATCCACTTTAAGTTCTGGCTACCATAAATATTTATTGAAAAAACTAATGAATTATATTTTGGAGAAGGCAATGTTACATAAAGAAGCTTTTCTTAGCTGCCAGTACAAATCATCCCTTTGATTGACTTATTTAGGTAGCTTAATAACTCATAATTGTCAAATTTCTCTTACTGAGGCACAGACTTTAAAGCCTCAGAATATATAAGGTAGGGTTGGTAATCATGTTGTGAGGAAACATAGGAACAGCAATAAACCTTTTCTTTAAGGGGGGTCTTCTGTCTCAGTTAATCTAAACCTTTCATTACATCACACTGAGTGGTGATCACCAACCTTGCTTAGTTAACCATGCTCTGCTGCAACTAGAAAGACATCCCCAGGTCGGTAGGTTTCAACTTATAATATAATAAAATTCTCTCCTGGAGAAGGAGGATCCTGAAATTCCATTTTGAATATTTAGCCCTAACTCAGAATTCCCATTTGTTGTTTTAAGTTGAATATTGTTTGTGTCTTTAAACACTGTTTGGGAAGAGCTTTATGGGTAGCTTTAATAAACAGTATTTTTAGAGTATCACCACTAACACCACAGTCATGGGTTTGATTTCTGAATTTCATAGCTGTGCACCTCAGACATAATTGTCAAGTCACTGAACTTTAATTTCTAGGGCATAAAGTCATCCTTATGAAATGGAAATGGCATAGCTTAACTCTCACTAAATATATGCAAATATAGAATGTGGTAGTAACATGATCACCAGTAATTATTACTTATATTAGATATTATAAATATATATTTATATTATTTATATTTATAAAGTGATTTGTTTTTCAAAATCATTAGTAGGAAGGAAAAGAAAAATGAGGTAGCACAGGAGAATTTTTTCTAAAATTGTAGGGCTATACAGTCAAAAGTGTAGGGCTATAGGCACTCTCAGGCACAGTAGGAGGGAAGGTATATTAGCACATTTCTTGGGGGAAGGAAATTTAGTAGCAGCTCAAAAATTCAAGTGCACATGTTTTCTGACCCAGAAATTTAACTTTCAGAAAACTCTCCTAGAGCAACTTTTAGCGAAATGCTGAACAGATGTAGCTGTCCCTTTAGCCCTTCCACAAGCCAAAAAAAAAACATGAGAAAAAAAAAAGTATGCTGCTGAAAAATAACAAATATGTAATAACCAAGCTAAAAAATAAAGACACACACAGAGGAAATAAGAAATCCTCCAGAAATTAGTTTCCAGAAATAGAGAACTAAAAATCCAACATGAAAAGTGGATAATAATAACCGAAGTGGATTTTGACCTAAGAGCAGTGATGTTTTCATGCTCTCTTGATGCACAAGGACAGCCTCTGGCAAAGTGAGACAAAGAGCCAGAACTGGGATTCTTTTACAAAATTCTAATTGAAAAGGAAGCTCTGTGAAGAAGGGATCAGAAAAACTATCCATTGTTCTTCCAAAGTATCCAAGGAGCTTTCTGTCCACCTAGTTGTGGACACAAATAAATAAATAGTTTAGATGCTACTATAAGTACATGGAGGTAAAATATATTAATTATGTATTTTTTAAGCAATGGAGGCAAGATTTGAAAACCTAAAAGTAATTTCAGGTTTTAGTTCTATTTAATTGATAAATTCACATTTTGCTTATGAAATTGATAGCCATATCAATTCATAAGCCAACCAACTATATCTCTTCTTTTTGGGGGAAATGAAAATGAATTTGAAGGACAAATTTTCCATGGAACCATAACAATTATATAGAATTCTACAGCCAGGTTAAGAACCCTAGCAATGTTGGTTGCAGAAACCCTTGCCTTAATCATTTATGGAAACAACCACAATGAGAATAGTAAGCAGATATTACAAAAATTTAAATCAGTATCTCAAAAACAGGAGAAAACTAAACAATAACAAGGAAATTATTACCTTAAAAATATTTTAAATAATTAAAGAGATTACAAAGGAATAGAAATCTCAACAAAAGAGTAGGACACTATAGTAAAACACTTGACAGGCTTGAAAATGAATGAAGTAGAAAGAACATCTGAAAGTAAAAAATATACCATTGAAGTAGAACGTGCAGTTGATTGCTTAGATAATAACTAGTGAGAATAAGAAAATAGGAGACAGTTTTCAGGGAACAAAAGCCCAAAAATGCAACCCAGAGAAATAGAGGCTTGAATGCATGGAAAAGCAGTTAAGTGAAATGGAGGATAAAATGGAAAAATACAACATACAGTTAAGACTCCTTGATTAAGAGACTAGAGAGGAAAGAAATATCTTTGGGACATATAACAGGAAATGTGAAGAATCAGAAAAGATAATGATTGCTCAAACTGTAGCAAGCAAGGCAGTGAGTTCTGAATAAGAAAAAAGAGCAGAGATCCTCTTAACCAAATCAGTTCTCTTGAGTGACTCAGCAAATTAATGCACTATTACTCCCACCAGCTGAATTCTGTTCTTAAAAGCCGGATTATATTTTGTCCATAAGTGTAAAAGAGAATTCTTTTTGTTATGTTAATTATCCAAACCAATAAAATAAAATTTAAAAAAAGTACTGTGTCAAGGAAATGTAAATTGAATGCTTTAGGGGAACTCCATAAAGATATGCCACATAAAAACATTAGATGTGAAATTATATTTGGGTGTAAGAACTATAAAATTGGGGTAAAATTCATAAATATTTGGAATATGGTAAACATGAATACTTTCAATAGTGTCTTTAAGTTCTTACCTCCAATATAAAGACATTTAAATTGGAAATTGTAGATAACCCATCATTCATGTGGTTCACACAAAAAAAGATAACATGAAAATCTAAACAGAAGACCCATCACAAAGGCTGTGCTACATCAAAAACTTACCATGTAATATTAATTTTAAGTAAAATGTTTAAGATGAGCATTAATCATTTTTTGAAAATGATTCTGTCTTAACAAATTTTTCATTTCCTCAATTAGCTCATGGCTCTGATAAAAGATCATCTTTATAAAAAAATCTACATCCATGATCGAAATGCAGAACATCAAAATCATGGAAAAAAGAGAAATTATCTACAAAGAAATAAAAATACACCAATAGCAGAGTTCAAATCAGCAACTTTTTCTAAGAATTCACTGCCAAATCCAAGGTAAGATTTCCCTCATGTTTTCTTCCAGGAGGTATACATTTTTAGCTCTTATACTTAGATTGCTGTCCCAACAACATCTCTTGGAGAATATTCTTTCTCCATTGAATGACCTTGGCAAAAATCAATTGGCCACAGATGTATGGATTGATTTCAGGACTCTCAGTTCTACTTGTCTTGATGTCTATTGTCTTTAAGTCTCTCATTATGCCAGTACCACACTGTTTTGATTATTGTAGCTTTGTAGTAAGTTTTGAAATTTGGCTAAATTCATTCCTAGGTATTTTATTCTTTTAGATGCTATTATAAGTAAAATTGCATTCTTGGTTTCTATTTTGGATTGCTCATTGCTGACATATAAAAACATTACTGATTTTTATTTGATTTTCTATGCTGTAACTTTGCTGAATTCATTTATTAGCTCTAGTATCTTGTGGATTTTTTTGGATTTTGTATACAGGATCATACCATCTGTAGATAGAAGATAGAGACAGTTGTATTTTTTCTTTTTTTTTTTACAATTTGATTGCCCTTTGCTTTTTTCTTGTCTAATTGTTCTAGCTAGAACTTCCAATACAATGTAGAATAGCAGTGGTGAAAAAAAGCATCTTGTTCTTGATCTTAGGGGGAAGATTTTCAGTCTTTTACTATTGAGTGTGATCTTAACGGCAGAATTTTACATAAATTCCCTTTGTCATGTTAATGCATTTACTTATAAAAGCAAAAAATTCTATTTGAGTATTTTAAATAATAAGAACATTAAAGAAGAGGATTAGAGGAATTTCTATTAAAAGTTAGAAATTCTCACATTTGGTTTTAAAAAACTCAGTAGCAGGTAACTGAATAGTAATAAAGGACATAATATGAAAAAACTACTGAGAAAAGTAAGTTAAAAAATTAGAAAAATAAATGTTAGGAAAACAAACAAAAGAAAGTTGGTCTATGATTTTAATAACAGACAAAGAATTTATAGAATTCTAGTCTACCTGCTAGGAGAAGGATACCAGCTTGTCGAATCAATGGGAGCAGGAAGAAGATATTGGAAACACCAGGAAAATAAGGAAGCTCAGAAGGAAGCCAGGAAGCAGGAAATGTTGCAACTCGTTTCCACAGGAATAGATGGGCCAGTATGTTGTCACAGCTGCCAATGCTGTCATCACCTCTCTTACTGCTACTGTGAGGATTCTGACCCTCAAAATTCCTTGTTTCCTTGTTTCCTTCATTGTAAAGAGTCCCAGGAGCACACATCTAGCTAACTGAGCTTGCGTCTCAGGCTCGTCCCTGGCTTTTAGAAGAGGCTGATAGGAAACCTTGGATTTCATGTGGAGGGAGGCCCCAGGAAGTGGTCTCTGGCCAAATAATCAATAGTGGAAGAGAGAAAAATCACAGAAGGGAAACCTTCAGGCCTTTATGAAGAATAATATATGAGTATTTTTTAAATGTCTGGGAAGGTACAAACATTTAGAAGCAATTACCAGTGTGAACAGAAAGGAAACCAAACACTATTTTGAAAATTCCATATGCTTATATACAGTTTTGCAATTTTTTAATGATAAAATTGCACTCATGCATGTCTTGGGTATTTTTTAAAAATAGATTTTAAAATTATACCTAAAAAAGAACTTTTGCTTTTAAAAGTGAGAATTATATAACCCACAGCACTTTTAAACTTTCATGGGAATAACTACTGAAAATCCCACTTCAGCAAAATCCAAGGGAGGAGAAATCTCCTGGCACTGCAGAGATTTCACTGTTGGCTAATCTACTTTTTTCCCCTTGAAATGCATTGGTTGCATCTACCTTTAGAAGTTCCTTCTGTTGAAAACTCTGGATGATATTTTTCTCTCTCTGAAGCCAGCCAGACACTTTGTAGTCAAATAAATAGTCATAAAAATTGCTGTATGTAGAAATTTTGCTGTAGTAAAAATATGGTCTTTGCCTTCTCAGAGAAGCTCACCATTTGGGATTACATTTAAAAACCCATCAAAAATAAAAGCTACATTATATCATTTTTAAAATTTATTTTAATTTTTTATTTGGCATTATTAATATACAATCACATGAGCACCACTGCAGTTACTAGATTCCCCCAATTATCAAGTCCCCACCACATACACCATTAGAGTCACTGTCCATCAGTGCAGTGAGATGGTACAGCATCACTATTTGTCTTCTCTGTGTTATACTGCCTTCCCTGTGCCATCCCCCCATGTTATCTGTGCTAATTGTAATGCCCCTTACTCCCCTTATCCCTCCTGTCCCACCTACTCTCCCCAGTCCCTTTCCCTTTGGTAACTGTTAGTCCATTCTTCGGTTCTGTGAGTCTGCTGCTGTTTTGTTCCTTCAGTTTTTTCTTTGTTCTTATGCTTCACAAATGAGGGAAATCATATGGCACTTGTCTTTCTCTGCCTGGCTTATTTCATTAAGCATAATACCCTCTAGCTCCATCCATGTTGTAGTAAATGGTAGGATTTGTTTTCTTGTTATGGCTGAAAAATATTCCATTGTGTATATGTACCACATCTTCCTTATCCATTCATCTACTGATGGATATTTAGGTTGCTTCCACTTCTTGGCTATTGTAAATAGTGCATCGATAAACATAGGGGTGCATCTGTCTTTTTGAAACTGGGCTCCTGCATACTTAGGGTAAACTCCTGGGAGTGGAATTCCTGGGTCAAATGGTATTTCTATTTTTAGTTTTTTGAGGAACCACCATACTGCTTCCCACAATGGTTGAACTAGTTTACATTCCCACCAGCAGTGTAGGAGGGTTCCCCTTCCTCCACATCCTTGCCAGCATTTGTTGTTCCTAGCCTTTTCTATGTTGCTCATCCTAACTGGTGTGAAGTGATCTCTCATTGTGGTTCGAATTTGTATTTCCCTGTTAAGTAGCGATGTGGAGCATCATTTCATGTGCCTGTTGGCCATCTGAATTTCTTCTTTGAAGAAGTGTCTGTTCATACCATCCGCCCATTTTTAATAGTGTTATTTGCTTTATGGGTATTGGGGTGTGTGAGTTCTTCATATATTTTGGATGTAAACCCCTTGTCAGATATGTAATTTACAAATATATTCTCCCAGACTGTAGGATGCCTTTTTGTTCCGCTGATGGTGTCCTTTGCTGTACAGAAGCTTTTCAGCATGATGTAATCCCATTTGTTCATTTTTGCCTTTGTTTCCCTTTTTGAGAAGATGTGTTCAGTAAAAAGTTGCTCATGTTATATTCAGGAGATTTTTACCTATGTTGTCTTCTAAGAGTTTTATGGTTTCATGACTTGCATTCAGGTCTTTGATCCATTTTCTTTTGTGTATTGGGTTAGACAATAATCCAGTTTCATTCTCTTGCATGTAGCTGTCCAGTTTTGCAAACACCAGCTGTTAGACAGGCTGTCATTTGCCCACTGTATGTCCATGGCTCCTTTATCATATATTAATTGACCATATATGGTTGGGTTTATATCTGGACTCTCTATCTTGTTCCACTGGTCTGTGGGTCTGTTCATGTGCCAGTACCAAATTGTCTTGATTACTGTGGCTTTGAAGTAGACTTGAAGTCTGGGAGGGTAATCCCTCTGCTTTATTCTTCTTTCTCAGGATTGCATTGGCTATTTGGAGTCTTGTGGTTCCATATAAATTTTAGAACTATTTGCTCTAGTTCATTGAAGAATGCTGTTGGTATTTTGATAGGGATTGCACTGAATTTGCAGATTGCTTTAGGCAGGATGGTCATTTCAACAATATTAATTCTTTCTATCCATGAGCATGGGATGTGTTTCCATTTATTGGGATCTTCTTTAATTTCTCTCATGAGTGTATTATAGTTTTCAGAGTATAGGTCTTTCACTTCCTTGGTTAGGTTTATTCCTAGGTATTTTATTCTTTTTGATGCAGTTGTGAATGGAATTGTTTCCCTGATTTCTCTGCTAGTTCATTGCTAGTGTATAGGAATGCAGCAGATTTCTGTGTATTAACTTTGTATCCTGCAACTTTGCTGAATTCAGATATTATATCTAGTAGTTTTGGAGTAGATTCTTTAGGGTGTTTTATGTACACTATCATGTCATTTGTGAACAGAGACAGTTTAACTTCTTCCTTGCTGATCTGGATGCCTTTTATTTCTTTGTGTTGTCTGATTGCCATGGCTAGGACCTCCAGAACTATGTTGAATAGAAGTGGGGAGAGTGGGCTTCCTTGTCTTGTTCCCAGTCTTAAAGGAAAAGCTTTCAGCTTCTTGCTGTTAAGTATAATGTTGGCCATGGGTTTGTCATATATGGCCTTTATTATGTTGAGGAACCTGCCCTCTATACCCATTTTTTTGAGAGTTTTGTCATGAATGGATGTTGAATTTTGTTGAATGTTTTTTGGCATCTATGGAGATCATCATATGGTTTATGGCCTTCTTTTTGTTGATCTGGTAGATGATGTTGATGGATTTTCGAATGTTGTATCATCCTTGCATCCTTGGGATGAATCCCACTTGATCATAGCGTATGATCTTTTTGATGTATTTTTGAATTCGGTTTGCTAATATTTTGTTGAGTATTTTGGCATCTATGTTCATCAGGCATATTGGTCTGTAATTTTCTTTTTTTGTGGTGTCTTTGCCTGGTTTTGGTGTTCAAGTGATGCTTGCCTTGTAGAATGAGTTTGCAAGTATTGCCTCCTCTTCTAGTTTTTGGAACATTAAGGAGGGTGGGTATTAGGTCTTCACTAAATGTTTGATAAAATTCAGCAGTGAAACTATCTGTTCCAGGCATTTTGTTCTTAGGTAGTTTTTTGATTACCAATTCAATTTCATTGCTGGTAATTGGTTGGTTCATATTTTCTGTTTCTTCCTTGGTCAGCCTTGGAAGGTTGTATTTTTCTGAAAAGTTGTCCATTTCTTCTCGGTTATGCAGTTTGTTAGCATATAATTGTTTATAGTATTCTCTCATAATTCTTTGTATTTCTGTGGTGTCCGTCATGATTTTCCTTTCTCATTTATGATTCTGTTTGTGTGCAGACTCTTTTTTTCTTGATAAATCTGGCTAGGGGTTTATCTATTTTGTTTATTTTCTTGAGGAACCAGCTTCTGCTTTCATTAATTCTTTCTATTGTTTTATTCTTCTCGATTTTATTTATTTATGCTCTAATCTTTATTAGGTCCCTCCTTCTACTGACTTTGGGCCTCATTTGTTCTTCTTTTTCTAGTGTCTTTAATTGTGAGTTTAGACTGTTCATTTGGCATTGTTCTTCTTTACTGAGGTAGGCCTGTATTGCAGTATACTTTCCTCTTAGCACTGTCTTCATTGTGTCCCACAGATTTTGCGGTGTTGAATAACTGTTGTCATTTATCTCCATATATTGCTTGATCTCTGTTTTTATTTGGTCATTGATCCATTGATTTAGGAGCATGTTATTAAGCCTCCGTGTGTTTGTGGGCTTTTTCATCTTCTTTTTGTGATTTATTTCTAGTTTCATAACTTTGTGGTCTGAGAATCTGGTTGATACAATTTCAAACTTTTTAAATTTACTGAGGCTCTTTTTGTGGCCTAATATATGATCTATTCTTGAAAATGTTCCATGTGCACTTGAGAATAATGTGCACCCTGTTGCTTTTGTATGGAGTGTTCTGCAGATGTCCATTAACTCCATATGTTCTAACACATTTTTCAGTGCCTGTGTCCTTACTCATTTTCTGTCTGGTTGATCTGTCCTTTGGAGTGAGTAGTGTGTTGAAGTCTCCTAAAATGAATGCATTGTATTTTATTTTCCCCTTTAATTCTGTTAGTATTTGTTTCACATATGTAGGTGATCCTGTGTTGGGTGCTTAGATATTTATAATAGTTACATCCTCTTGTTGGACTGATCCCTCTATCATTATGCAATGTCCTTCTTTGTCTCTTGCTAATTTCTTTGTTTTGATGTCTATTTTGTCTGATACAAATACTACAACTCCTGCTTTTTTCTCCCTATTGGTTGCATGAAATATCTTTTTCCATCCCTTTACTTTCAATCTGTGTATGTCTTTGGATTTGAAGTGAGACTCTTGTAGGCAGCATATAGATGGGTCTTATTTTTTTATCCATTCAGTGACTCTATGTCTTTTGATTGGTGCATTCAGAATATTCATATTTAGGGTGATTATAGATATGTATATATTTATTGCCATTGCAGGCTTTAGTTTCCTGGTTACCAAATGTTCAAGGGTAACTTCCTTCATATCTAACAATCTAATTTAACTCAGTATGTTATTACAAACACAACCTCAAGGTTCTTTTTTCTTTTTCCTCCTTTTTCTTCCTCCTCCATTCTTTATATATTAGGTATGATATTCTGTACTCTTTGTCTATCTGTTGATTGACTTTGGGGGTAGTTGATTTGATTTTGCATCTGCTTAGTAATTGTTTTACTTTGTTGTGGTTTTATTTCCCCTGATTACAGCTATTTAGCCTTAGGAATACTTCTATCTATAGCAGTCCCTCCAAAATGCAGTGTAGAGGTTGTTTGTGGGAGGTAAATTCTCTCAGCTTTTGCTTATCTGAAGATTGTTTAGTCCCTCCTTCAAATTTAAATGATAACCTTGCCAGATAAAGTAATCTTGGTTCAAGACTCTTCCTTTTCATTGCATTAAATATATCATGCCACTCACTTCTGGCCTGTTTCTGTTGAGAAGTCTGATGATAGCCTGATGGGTTTTCCTTTGCATGTGATCTTTGTTCTCTCTAACTGCTTTTAAAAGTCTGTCCTTATCCTTGGTCTTTACCATTTTGATTATTATATGTCTTGGTTTTGTCTTCCTTGGGTCCCTTGTTTTGGGTTTTGGGAGATCTGTGCACCTCCATGGCCTGAGAGACTATCTCCTTCCCCAGACTGGAGAAGTTTTCAGCAATTACCACCTCAATGGCACTTTCTATTCCTTCCTCTTTGTCTTCTTCTTCTGGTACCCCTATAATGCAAATATTGTTCCATTTGGATTGGTCACACAGTTCTCTCAATATTGTTTCATTCTTAGAGATCCTTTTTTCTCTCTGTGCATCAGCTTCTTTGTATTCCTGTTCTCTAATTTCTATTTCATTTACCATCTCTTCTGCTACATCTAATCTGCTTTTAAATCCCTCCATTGTATGTTTCATTTCTTATATAGCATTTCTTAATGATTAAATATCTGTCCTAAATTCATTCTTGAGTTCTTGAATATTTTTCTGTACCTCCATGAGCATGTTTATGATTTTTATTTTGAACTCGCTTGCATGAAAATTGGTGAGTTCAGTTTCATTTTGACCTTTTTCTAGTGTTTTTCAAATTTTGGTCTGAACCATGTTCCTTTGATTTTTCAAATTTGTATGCGGTGCTCTCTAGTGCCCAGAAGCTCTAGTCTCTGGAGCTGCTCAGGCTCTGGAGTGATATCGCTGGTAGCAGGGGAGCGGCGCTGGTGCCAGTTTCATGATGTCTGCTCTGTTCTCCAGGTGTATACAGTCTGGTGCAGCCTTCTTTTTGCTGCTCTTCCAGGATTAGTTGTATTAAATGTATTTTCATAATATATGTGGTTTTTGGAGGAGTTCTCTGTCTCATCTCTTATGCCGCCATCTTGAATCCGTCTTCTCCAATCATTTTCTAATTAACTATGCTCTTAGAGAAATATAGTTTATATATATATAAGGATGTGGGAGTGAGGTGGGAGCATGCATGTGTGTGTAGGCTGTTGATAGAGACAGACACATAGACAGAAAAAGACTCACTCTAATTCTGTAAGCAAATACAGATATTTATACTCCAAGAGAAATGACCTGGAGCATAAAACCAATTGGAATTTGTATCTTCACTGATTCTACTTGTCTAAGACTGTAATTGAGTTAGTTTTCTGCAACATTATCCAAGAAGTCATATTTTGGAGGTTTCCCCATGGTTCTGTATATATTCATTCACCCATTATTTGATTCATTCATATATTCCTATAACAAATCTTTACTAATTCATTCTTTTGTGGCAGTTTTCATGCTAGACAATGAAGACTCAGAGTGAATCGAACACAGCATGTATAGGCAACTAACCAGGCAGTTAATATCATGCAGTGTAATATGTGGTATGATTTCCAGGAGGCTCTGTGAACTCAGAACGAAGACAAACATTATAGACTGGAGTGAAGATTTGGTGGAGCAGAATTTGGTTGCAGTGTGTCAAGAAAGCAAACTTGAACTGAGTCTAAAGGGTAGAAACTATAGCAGAAAAAGTAAAGACATTTTGAATAAATAATTGAAAAAGATCACTTGAAGATCATGAAACAACAAGACAGTATTTGAGGGACATCATTGCTTTTAATGAGTAGGAGGGATTACTACTTGAAGCATGCATGACTCTGAATTGATAAGATGGGATCTATGGTGGATATCTGTTGTTTTTACTATTCAGTGACTATTCACCTTTTTTTTCTGAGAACTATAACCTGAATTCCATTTGGAAAATTAGCTTATCCCCTGACACACACCCCATGTACATATACACACATGCACAGCTCCTGAGATGGAGCATAGGACCTTGGGCCCTTAGCCATAGAAATTGGCCAAGACTTGAGCATGTGACCCAATCAGAACTAAAGTAAAAGTAAAAAATTTAACAGTTTCCAGAAAAGAGATGTTTACTCTTTTCTCTTATGCCTGAACCCTGAGAGAATGTTGGGGCTGGAGCTCTAGACAACCTCTTGCTATCACCTGACACTTGATGTTAAAGCCAATGTGACAGAAGGCAGAATAAAAAGATGGACAGAAACCAACTCCTAATTATATTTCTGGGCCCTGAATCCAGTATGGTTCTTTTACGTGAGCCAATAAATTCCCTTTTTGCCTAAATGAGTTTGTTGTTTTTTCTTTCACTTGTGACTGAGAGTCCTAATTGGTGTATTCCCCAAAGAGGAAGCTGTGGGGTGGATGATGGGAGGAAACAAGTTGGTAATTCTTAAGCAACTATTTTGTCCCCACCATGTAAAGCTAGGCACTGCTATTTTCTTTTTTTAAATGAAGTTACTGATATTCCATAAAATTATTAAATCAAGTTAGAGTATCTGTCTTAGCACCAATTTCTGCCTAACTCTAAATCCTATTCGTTTTACAATACACTATGCTTTCAGTTTGAGGTTGACTCTAAGGCAGCATTTCCTATATTGCGTTTCAGGGGTCACTAGTGTTCTGTGAAATGTTAATAAATATTATATAAAGAAAAATTCTTACTAAGTAAGAAAAATATTAAACTTATATGTTGCTCTTCCATGTCTTTTAGAAAAGGCTCAGGTGGTCTGATGAAAGATCACTCACAACACGAATTAAGGATGCTTAAAAATTATGCATTGGTGCACAGGCAACATTTTCAGCCTATACAATGTATTGATCTATAGTTTTTATTTGAGAATTTAAGTTTGTGTTTCTAACTTTTGGGGGGATGTTATTCCATGTATGTTGACATTAGATGTTCATACTACCTATGGCTCACAAAGGGAAATTTTGCATAAAAAAACACTTTAATAGTTCTCAAGTAAAACAATAAAGGAAACCAGAGTGAGTCAAAGTGAATGGGAAGAAATACAATTGTAAATTTCCAAACACAATTGTGAAGTGAACTAGGAACAAATAATAAATATTTTGAGATCTGCCATATATGAGTGAAAACATTTAATTTGTGTTACTCTCTTTCATATAATTTTTGAAAGTGAGAATTTTACAGTATCTTGAAATTAAAACAAAATGCTGAAAGATATTTTCTGAAGTGCTTAAAGTGAATACCTGACCCAGACACATCATTCCTACTATTTAATAACTGTGTGGAAAACAAACACAGCTGTTTGTTCTTATGTCATATTAAATTACAAAATTGTGTAATAAGTCATGAGTTAACATTATTTAGATATATTAATTCTTTGCGCTCTTGATTTTTAATATGATTTAATTTCTATAAAGATACTTTTAATTGGTTATAGAATTTTAAAAACATATGAATAAACTTAGATTTCTTGTAGTAATTACTTCATCTCAGACCATTCTTGTTGCCTTCTATGATGCAAGGAGACTTATTTTCTGTGTACCTATTAGGTTTGCACATAGAAGTAACTGCATATGTTTTTTTTTTAGTCCTAAAATGTGAAGAAATTTTGTAGAAAGCTCTCTATTCTACTGCCACATGTCCAGATGTTCAGCGGCCCATTTTCTGTATTGATGAGTGTACTTCTGTACTTACTAGTATCTCGGGATGTGGACAACTGGGGATTGTCTCACAGGCTATGTTGAAATGAAATGGCACAAAGCCTTGCGTGCTGGAAGATCAATGTGCAATGAGTTGACTGCTTTATAAGAGAAGTTCTAGACAAGGCCAGTTTAATGAGCTTGTAACCTCTACAGTCACTGATGGCCCTAACCTTAATTTAATGCTTCTCTCTAACTGTCTTAAGATTCTTAATAATTTTTTGATGGGCCCCTGCATTTTGTTTTGTACTGGGCCAAATAAATTACAACTCCTTTTAGGAGCCAGATATACATAGTAAATGAAGTGGGCAGAAATTCTTGCTTTCATGCAATTGACATTCTAACAGGAAACAAAATTAAATAAAACTAAGTGTAAAATAAGTAGCTAAGGGATACATCCTAAGGAGAAAAACAAAGGCATAGAGTGGGGATGGAAAAATATGTGGTTTATGAGAGTGGGGAGTGGAGTTTGAAATTTTAGACAGATTGACAGAAACTCCACAATGAGAATATGATATTTGAATAATGAGCTGAGGATTGTGAAGGAAGGAACCATTCTAAGATATGGTAGAAAAGTCTTCCAGGCACAGGGGCCAACTTGTGCAAAGGCTGGAGTGAAGCATGTATCTAGAACAGCAATCTGACTGATGTATCTGGAGAAGGTAAGTGAGAGGGAGAATAGCTGAAGGTGAAGTCAGAGAAGATAGCAGAGGACTTTGAATTTATTCTAGGTGAGATGGGAAGCCTCAGATGGTTCAGGCAGAGAGGAATGACATGATCTGAAGGGATCACAGTAACTGCCATGTTGAGAATAGACTGGAGACAGATCAACAGGACAACGGGAATAACTACTAACATACCAACGAAGCCCACGGGCACTACTCACGCAGAGACTACACAGTCCTTGGGTCCCAGATGCTGTTGAACCATGGCTCTTGTTTTAGTGGGAGCTAGAGTGGGGGTGATCATTTCTAGATTCCAAGTTTGCCCTGTCTTCTAGATTCAGTCACCTTACCTCAGGACCTTTGACCTTTCTCTTTCTATATTTCCTCTTCAGTGTCTTACTCACTCCTCCAAGTGGGAATCCTGTTTAGTGTGTGGCTGGAAAGGAGTTGAGCCCTACTGAGATTGCATCACAACAGCCTACTGCCCAAAAGAGAACTTCAGAACCATCTGGAGATACAGATTCTAAAGAAGAGTGAGAAGATGATCAACAAGACTAGTGAATGGGACCTTTGTGCCAAAGGTGAGAATACCTACGCGTGGCAATGGAAGCAGGTACCAGTAAGGACACATGTTCCCTGTAATGTGAGCATGCACTCCACGCTCAGGCTTAAACATACACAGTCTTACCAGGGGGCTGGGTTGGTTGGGGAACCTCAACTCTGCCCCATTCTATTTTCTACTCTGGTTTTTTCTGTGAGTCTCTTTACCCATGTGTGCTGACACATTGCTGCCCCAGGCCTACTCTCTATATTTTATCAAGTCCAAGTGTTCAGCACTATTTGATAGTCACATGTATGATACCATAATCTTCCTCACAGAGGAAGGATCATTGACCTAATTTGGGTCAGATATTCAACTCTGACCTACAAAGTTTTGGTCATTAGGATCAAGATCAGCACAACCTTCTGGGAGTAGTGGGTAAGACATTTTATTTAAGAAGAGTTTTGCCTGAGAGGAATGCTGAAGTTCTCCAGTGTACTTGTCTAATCATTTTTTGCATTGTGTGTAAACCATATTAGAAGAGATTTTAGAATCTACTCCACAATTTTGGAATCTATACAGCTAGAGATACATGTGTAGTCTTTTTGTTCTACTGGGTTGTGGCAAATACTAACTCACTTTATCTCTCTATGTTGACCTCAGGATAAATATTATTTATAAATCAAATCACCTGCTTGGATGTCACATTTGGTAACATGAGCAATTATTCTTTACTTCAATCATAAAAACTTGGAAGCAAAATTTGATGAGCTAAGTATACCATGTTGTAGTGCAATTAATAGGTATATTTTTACTGGAGAACAAACTTTGCTTTATGTTTTGGATTTGGTTGTTTATTTACTAAATCCTTCATGGGACAAAATCAGTATACATTTTAATATATATTATATAAGATAATTTCCTTTAATGTTTTCTTAGTTTCAAACTAAAAATAGATTATCAAATCACTTCTTAATAGGAAATACTTATCTTAAACATTTCTCATAAGCACTAAGGCACTACAAATCTCTTTTTCCCGAAGGATGACAGATAGCTCAATTTATTTCTGAGAAAATTTTATCCCCTTTTCTGAGTGCTACATTTAATATTCTTAAATTATAGGCTACAATGATCTAATCTTGAACTGTATCAAAGGACACTTAGGTCAATTTATTTCCAAGAACATTTCTTGTATTTAGCTTATGCTTGTGCGTGCGTACTTACTACAACATATACAAACCATACATATTATATTACCAACATTGAAAACAAAAGGGAGAAATTTGGTAAATTACTAAACAGATGTTTAGAATACATACTCTGTTTGAAATTTAAATCTTACAGTTTTATATTTTAACTCTATAAATAATTTATTTTTAGAATTTACTTTTTAGTAAGAGGGAAAAGTCTCTTGAGGTTGTCTGTGCTATACTTTGTTTAAAAATATTGCTATGCATTTTCAAATTTTCCTTACAATTATATTCTTACTAATTGCATTACGTATCTATTGGTATGACAAACTGGCCTAAAACTAAGATGTTTAAAATAAAAAACATTCATTGTCTCATGTTTTTTATGAGTCCAGAATTCAGGTGCAGCTAAACTAGCTGCCTCTGAGTCAGGGTCTCTCATAGGCTGCAAGCAAGGAATCATCTGGGGCTGCAGTCTTATCTCAAGGCTTCACTGGAGGACATTCTGCCTCTAAGATCAATCATGTAGTTTGAGTCCCAACAGCCCAAGATTTAGACCCTCTTGGACTGTTGGACTGAGGGTTTCAATTCTTCCCTGGCTATATGCCAGAGGTCTTCCCTAATTCTTTGCCATAGGGTCTCTTCATAAGAAAGCTCACAACATAGTAGCTTGCTTATATCAGAGAAAGGGATGAGAAAGAGAAAGAGAGAGAGAGAAAAAGTAGACAGAAGCTAGACTCTTTTATGTAAACCTAATTTCAATAATGACATACATCACTTTTGCAATACTTACTTAATAGAATTTAATTCACTATGTCAAGCCCATACTCAAAGGGAAGGAATTATAGAAAAGCATGAGTACCAAAAGACAAGGACCATGTGGAGCTATTCTAAGCTCTGAACAACACACAAATCATTGTAATAACAGATAAATAACTACTATTAGAGAATTTTTAAAAAGTTTTGTAGGGGCTTCAGTTTTAGCATGGAGGAATGTAGTACAGCTTTGCTGTGGAATTCAGGTGTCTAAGGTTCTAAATCTAGCTTTATCACCCATGACCCTGGATGATTTGTGCTTTACAGCTTTTCTGAATTACAATCAGGCTGGAGGATAGGTTCTCAGAAACACAGATGAGTATAGGAGTGAGGTAGAATAGCCAAAGGCTTCATAATATGGGGCAGGAAGAATCCAGAATACAATCTCCAAGTGAAATGGTGTATGCATTATTGTGGTACTACAGCCAGTCAAAAACACACCAGTAAAAAAAAGAAAAATAAACAAGCCAATATCTCTGATAAATGTAGATATTATAGTCATAACAAAATACTAGCAAACAGAATTCAACAACACATTAAAAGGATGATATACCATAATTAAGAAGAATTTAACCCTGTGATACAAGGATGGTTCAACAATCAGGGTAATACACCATGTTAGCAGAACAAAGAATCTAAGTCACATGATCATCCAATAGATTAAAAAGCATTTAACAGAATTCAACACCCCTCATGGTAAAAACACTAAAAAAAATGGGAATACAAGAAATTACCTCAACATAATTAAGGCCATACACCTAAAGTCCATAGCTAAAATTATACTCAATGGAGAAAACTTGAAATTTTTCTCTAAGATCAAGAACAAGATGCTTCTTCTATCAACATAATACTGGAAGTGCTGACTATAGCAATTAAGCAAGAAAAAAATAGAAGGCATCCAAATCATAAAAGGAGAAGTAAAATGACCCCTATTCAGATGTGACATGAACTAAAGATTCCACAAAAAAGTTAGAATTAATAAACAAATTTCACAAGTTTGCAGGGTACTAACAACATACAAAACACAGTTTTGTTTCTATATACGAACAATCTGAAAATGAAATTTTAAAAAATTCCATTTACAATAGCATCAAAAATAAAATACTTGGAAATAAACTTAATCAATCAGGCAAAAGACTCCTATACTGAAAACTACAAACATTTTGAAATTAAAAAAGACAGAAATAAATGCAAATGTATCTGTGTTCACTATTAGAATATTTAATACTGTTAAAAATGTCCAACTGTCCAAAGCAATCTACTGATTCAGTGAAATTCCTATCAAAATCCCACTGATATTTTCTTTCATAAATGTAAAAAGAAATCCTAAAATTCATATGGAACCACAAAGGTATCTGAATACCAAAACAGTTTTGAGAAGGAACAAAGCTAGAGACCTCACACTTCCTGACTTCAGAACATACTACAAAGCTTCAGTAATCAAAAGGGTATGATACTGGAATAAAGACAGACATATAGAGCAATGGAACAGAACTGAGAGCTCAATAATAAATCCACACATATTTGGTCCAGTGATTTTTAACTAAAGCTCCAAGACTATACAATGGGGAAAGATAGCCTCTTCAACAAATGGTGCTTGGAAAACTGGTTATTCATATGCAAAAGAATTAAATCAGACACTTATCCCACACCATACACACAAGTAAACTCAAAATTGATTAAAATCTCAAAGGTAAGATCTGAAACTATAAAACTCCTAAAATAAAACAGGAAGAATCTTCAAAACATTGGTCTTAGCCATGATTTCTTGGATATGACATCAAAAACGGGTAACAAAGCAAAAATAGACAAGTGAAATTACAGCAAACTAAAAATATCTGTCTGGCAAAGGAAGCCATCAACAGAATGAAAAGGAAACCTAAAGAATGGGAGAAAATGTTTGCAAACCATGTATCTTGTAAAGGATTAATACATCTAAGGAACCAAAATATATAAGGAACCCTACATTTCAATAGTAAAAAGACAAATGATCCACATAAAAAATAGACAAAGGACCTGAATAACCTTTTCTCTAAAGAAGACATACAAATGGTCAACAGGTACATGGAAAAATGTGCTCAGTATCAGTAATCATCAGGGAAATCAAAATCAAAATCACAGTGAGATAGAGCCCTAGGATGGCCAACATAAAAGCAACAACAACAAAAAAATCAGAAAATAACAGGGACTGTAAAGTAGTACAGCCACTATCCAGAACATTATGGAGGTTCTTCAAAACATTAAAAACAGAACTACCATGTAGTCCAGCAATCCCAATTCTGTGCATTTACCCAGAAGAACTGAAAACAAGCTCTCAAAGATATATTTCCACTTCCACGTTCATTGAAGCATTATTCATAATAACAAATATGTGGAAACAATATCCATTAATGGGGAATAAGGGAAATTTGGTATATACACACAATGGAATATTATTCAGCCTTGAAAAAGAAGAAAACACTGTCATATGCAACAACATGGATGAATCTTGAGGACATTTGGCTAAGTGAAATAAGCTAATAACAAGAGGACACCTATTGCATTATTCCACTTAGATGAGGCATCTAAACTAGTCAAACTCACAGAAGCTGAAATTAGAACGCTAGTTGTCAGGGGTTATAAATGGGAAGTTGCTGACCAATGGATATAGAGTTTCAATGATAGAAGATGACAAGGTTAAAGATCTGCTGTTCAACAATGTATATATAGTTAATAATACTGTACAGTACACTGAGATACTTTGCTAAGAGGGTAGATTTCATGTTATGTGTTCTTTACCACAATTAAAAAAAATAAGAGTAAAGTGGATTCTAAGAAACTGATAAGTTGATGAAAGAGCTGCTTGGTATGACTGACATGGTGATGAAGGGAAATTATTTCCCAAACAGTAAGAAGCATAACAAGTAATAACAATAAGAAATCAGACACTCTGGAATAAACAATAAAAACATATAGGAAATTCATGGTCCAAATGTTAACTAAATCAAACTAAAATAGTGTAAATTTAAACCTATGAAGTACAGAGGAATTCATTTCACCTATACATTAAGATCATTTCCCTTTGATTTCCTTGAAAACCCTGCTATTAGACCTATAGTAAAGGAACTAAGTTTTTGCACACTGGACACTAAAATCGATTTATAGTAAAATAATATAATTATTTGTTGATTCTCAATCTATAGATTTAACTTATGGACAAAACACAGAAGATCATATCAGGGAGAAGAATGTAAAATTTTCAACTGAGAACATGTTGGGAAGTTGAAGGGGAAAGATGAGGTAGAGTGAAATGTAGGAGCTTAATATCTCTAAAACTGTGTATAATGAAAAAAAGTCGTCTGAAGTTGTTGAAACATGGAAGGTTGAAGCTGGTGGAGTCCAGTACAAAATGCCATAGGTGTCAGCCCTACAACATTAATGTGAGTAAAATCACAGTACACAGTAAAATCTATGACATGCAAATTCTTTCTTCCTCTTCCTCCTCTTCTCTTGGTTTCCCTCATCTCTTCCTCTTTCTCCTCTCCTTGTTTTCTTTCTTGTTCTCTTCCTGTTTCTGTAAACTGGACCTTAGGAAAAACGAATCTCATCCATGCTCTAAGACTTTGTGGCCTTTGTTTTCAGTATTGAATGTTGAAGCTTTATTGTCAGTGCTGAACCTCTTTCCTTAGCCAAAGAGAGGCAGAGGTGTCCGGCTCTTTCTATTCTATTTCTGTATGAACTCTATTTTCTGTTTCTTTTAATATTTTCACCTCTGAGTTCCAAAACACACAGCTTGTGCCAGTTAAAAGCCTTAGTTTTCTTGGTTGTGATGAAACTTGAAGCCAAGAATTTGTCCTTTTTGTTCTTTCCACGTTCTTTTATAGACTTCCTTATGAAGTAAATATCACAGAGGCAATGAATAACACTACGTGAGAAAGAAGAAGGAGGAATGCAACAAAAGATTTTGGGAGAAAAGCATGATGGATAATAACTTGTAAGTGTTATGCCATTTATTTTTTTATATAAGGATAAACCTAGTAGAAACAGAGAAGGTGAAATAAAAGTAGAAAAGGGGATAGGCTTTGTAATAAATCCTTGTCTTTAATCTTTGATTATCAGTTATGTATTAAATTTTAATTACTGTATGTATTAAAGTAATCATTAATATTTAAATTTAAGGAAGTAATCATTAGGAGACCTTTTAAAATAAAATTATGTCTGTAGAAGATTTTGCTGCATGGAAGTGAGACCAGGAAGGGGAGGAGTGAATTAAATAAATACTGCTTTTCATTTTAAACTTTTATTTCAGAGAATGGATAAAGGGCACTGACAATTTGTTCTAGGGAGTTGAGATCAAATGATTGTTGGGAGAACATTGCTCCTTTTTGGAAACAAACAAACCAACAGATAAATGGTGTTTTGGATTTGCAAAAGGTACCAAAGCCAAGATAATAATAGACCATGAGTCATGAAAAGTAAGAAGAGTTAAGTTATTCTGTAAAATCAGAGAAGTTATGATCATTAGGATCAAAATATTTTTTTCTGTGACAGTAGATGGTGTACAGAGAGAAGATTCAGTAGGAAGAAAACAGACAAAAATGTTAAAGAGTGGGTTCAAATATGATGGTAGCATGATAAGTTCAAGGGAAAAGAAAGCCAATAAGGAATTCTCAGGATGCATTGAACTTTAAGAAGATTGATGACTGATATCAATTTTTTTTCATTATATTTATTCTCTGTGTCTGTAGCAAGTCTGACACATAGTTAGCCTTCTGTCGGTAATGCCTAATGCAGAATGGAGAGAAGGTGTTTGATCTTAGTTTAAAGCAGAGAATGAAACAGGGGCTACCAATATACTGTGCTTCTCTGCAATTTGCAAGGTTCTGGGGAGTGACTAGCAGCAAACTGAACATGTCTATGGTGGAGTGGAGAGATACAGAGGCCAAACAACTGAGGATGCTCTGCTCATAAAAAGAAAACATGTTTGCTCCAATACACTGAATGAAAGAAATTCTTGGACATAATGTTATTTGTGGCCATATACTCAGATTATACTTTGTGGCAGAATTAAAGAGCTAAATTATTTTCAAGATCACCACTTGGCCCCTAATTTCTACTGTTAGTTCTACAAAGCAGGCATCAAAGTAGACTTCCTTATATGGTCCTATATTCATAGAGTGCATAGTTCTTCAACTTAGGCGTTTTTTGTTTCCTTGAGTCTCTTATCAATCTGTGACTTCTCTAAAGTTTTCCATGAGTACATTCCGTGATGCCCTACCTTGGACTTGTCAGAATCTCAAGGTATGTGGCTTTTTCCTAAATGTGGCCAGCTCTCCTCAGTGGAGAGTTTCTTCCTGGCTTTGGTCAGCCTCTGTTCCTGGATACTTGTGGCTTGGATCAATCTCCTTATGAAAGTAGTTGTCTCTTACAGACTCAGTGCCCAAACATGAAATTCAATAGTCATTTTATGACAGAGGTGCATTTTTCTTGATGTTAGAGATTTCTTTTCCTAAAAGAAGAATTACTTAATATTACTTCATTGCTTTAACTGCTTCACTATATCTTCAGGATACTGTTTCCATCTACTAGAATGCAGTCTTTCTGTCCTACAAGCTGTATTAGTCTATGTAAAATAAAGCCTATTACCAAGATAGCATTTGCTTTGAGGCACAATCTAGTAAAATAATATACTTGCCAACACAGTATACTTTGGTTTGATGATAAAAAAAAATTTTGGAGAAAAAGAACTCAAAAGATGTTGAATTAAGAGAACTTGATTTAAGTCATAGCTCCCTTTCTGACATAACATGTGATATTAAGCAAATCTTGGTTACATTGCCTAATGACTTGAGATCACATTTTGTTTGAAATGTCTTTATTTCACTGGAAAGGGATTTTTCTTTTAATGTATTATATATAATAGATATTTGAGGAATTTATGCATCTAATGTGTATTTGAGGAATTTATATATATTTGAAACGTATTTATAGTTTGCTTGATTAGTATTGTCACCTCTGCAGTTTTATTATTATTAATACCTCTGCAAGTGAATATCACAGTTTCTACACTTGATCTTGAACCAGGGACATACTTCTTTATGCATGATCAGAGAAGTGATATAAGACAAGAGTTATGCAACCTGATAATATATACAATTGCTTTGATTAACTTTATATTATATTTATCTTACCAACTTTTCTCTCTGAGATTTGACCAAGGACAGTTTTATGATAGCATTTGGCTACTGTCCATTAATTTGGATTTAAAGTCTAAGGAAGGATTCCAGTAAATTTATGGACTATTAAGGAAGCATGTTTATCTCTGATTCCTCCGCAATCCCACTCTGATGAGGGTTCAACCTGCAAGAACCAAGGGAAAAAAAGAGGTGATGAAAGCAAGAGAAAGGTGGTAACAAAGTCCTGTATGATATGAAGCAGATGGATGAGTGATAGACTTAGCAAATCACAGAAAGCTGAAAATTAAGTCCCTTGCCAAGAAGCAAGCTGATTCTCAGGGTGGAACTCTGGAAAAGCTGAGGAAATCGGAGGCAAGAAGATAGATGGTGTGAGGTGTATCTGAAATTAAAGAAATAGGTTGAAAATATATAGTCACACCTCTACTATCATTAGTCTCACCTCCACAGCATAGCAGTGGCCTCTCACTCACCTGAGCAAAAGATCACTGGTGAACTTTGTGGAGAGGTTGACACAAAATAACTCTGGCCTTGAAGACACCAGGCACAGCTGAGGGCAGCAGAGTTGTAGCAACAATGGGTGCATTAAATAGAAATCTACGTAACTGTGTTGCCCCAAACCTCCTCATCTGCTTAGCTTCTATTCTGTTAGCCAAACTCAAATCACTGAAGAAGGAGTCTGGATAGTGTTTTAACAGAAGAAATACCAGTTCAAAAAGAAGATCTATAGACATTGAAACTGGGAGTCCCCATTTAGCAGGGTGTTGGCCCCATCAAGTACAGTGAATCTTATCCTTTGACAAGCCCCACCATCCACATAGAGGTTCTAATCAGGTTTTTAGGGCTTCATTCTTAAATATGAACAGATAAAACATTGCCACAGTAAACAGCACCAGCAGACAAAACAGATAAGGAAGAAGGACTCTACTACCCATTGCGGCATCCACTACACTCACATTGAGTTCTTACTATTTGCTAGGCAGTGTTATGGGTGCTGTGGATACAGAAGGGAATAAAACAGATGAAAAGCCTGGTCCTTACAGAGCATAAATTTTAATAGAGGCCAAAAATATTTAGTCATTAAATAGTATAGTATATACAATATTTGTAATGAAAAAATAAAGAAAAAGAATTAACAGGGAGAATGAAAAAAACAGAAAATACAGGTTTCAAATCACTATAGAAAAAAAACAAGGTATTGGATTATTTCATAGGAATATGACTCTATACTTAAAAATAAAAAAGAACACAGGAAAAAGAGATACTGAAAATTAACAGTAAAATAGCAGCAATATTTTTAAATCAATAGAGAATTTGGAAATTCGAAGGATAAAGTTGAGGGAATTTCTGAGAACGTAGAATAAAAGAAATGTGGGGAGGAAAGAGAAAAGAAATAATAATATTAGAGAATGGTAGTAGGGTATCTGTTCAGGAAAGTAAACATCAAAAGAATAAAGAGTTCCCAAAAGAAAGTATAGAGGAAACACAGGAGGGGAAGCTATCAAGGAAATAATACAAGAAAATATTTCAGTCCTGAAGAATACGGTTTAACAGAATAAAATGGTCCAGCACATTGTTTGCCATTTTGTTTTGCATATATATTCCTTCAGGAACAATTTTGTTTCCTTTTACTGTACAATCTTTAGAAGTCCTGATTTCTTTTCTAAAAATGTTTTATTTTATTCTCGTTCTTGAACAAGTACTGACAAAATTCTACTTTTCACTATCAACACTGTGAAGTGATTCCATAGTGTTCTAGACTCTTATTGGTTCTTCTGATGCACTTGTTATTTCCTAATTTTCATTTTCCAATAGTTGTTTTTCTGTTATTTAAATTCTAGTTAATTTCCACAGTGACAGGAAAATATACACTGCATATTTGGACTGTCTCTTCTTTTAATTTGGTCAACTTTTAACTTATCTATTTTGAAGCTGTTTTCAAGTGCATACAAATTCAGAATTATTATATTTTCCTATTGATTCGAATGTTTATGATTATGAAATATTACACTTTATTCCTCTTAGTAAGTGTTGCTTTAAAATCTACCTTGGCTAATAGTAATATATTCACAAAGCTTTTCTTTAAATAATGTCTTTATAGAATACCTTTTCCGTAAGTTACCTTTCAGTAATTCTGTATTTACATTTAAAGAGTATTTCTTGTAAATAGCACATATATGGATCTCTAAAAAATCTAGTAGGTACGATTTATAATCCTAGAGTATTTAGTCAATATATACTCAATATAATTACTGATAGTTGGGATTTGGTCTATCTACCATCTTCCAAATTTTATTTTAATACCATCTGTTCTTTGTTCTTCTAATTCTTCTTTCATGTTTTTCTAAATTAATCATTTATTTTTCTATTCCATTTTATTTCTCAATTATATTCTTTCTTATATATTGTATTTGTTTTTATTTTATATATTCTCTAGTTATTTCCCTAGAAATTATTGAATGCATCCTTACTTCATTAAAAGTTTCTACAAATTTCTGCTTTCACCATTGCTTCATTTTATTTATTTATTTATTTATTTATTTATTTAATCATTAATCTATAATTACATGAAGAACATTATGTTTACTAGGCTCCTCCCTTCACCAAGTCCCCCCCCACACCTCATTACAGTCACTGTCCATCAGCATAGTAAGATGCTGTAAAATCACTACTTGTCTTCTCTGTGTTGCACAGCCCTCCCCATGCACCACACACACTATACATGCTAATCATAATGCCCTCTTTCTTTTTCCCCAACCTTATCCCTCCCTTCTCACCCATCTCCCCAGTCCCTTTCTCTTTGGTAACTATTAGTCCATTCTTGGGTTCTGTAATTCTGCTGCTATTTTGTTCCTTCAGTTTTCCTTTGTTCTTGAACTCCACATATGAGTGAAATCATTTGGTACTTGTCTTTCTCTGCCTGGCTTATTTCACTGAGCATAATACCCTCTAGCTCCATCCATTCTGTTGCGAATGGTAGGACCTGTTTTCTTCTTATGGCTGAGTAATATTCCATTGTGTATATGTACCACATCTTCCTTATCCATTCATCTCCTGATGGACATTTAGGTTGCTTCCATATCTTCGCTATTGTAAAAAGTGCAGTGATAAACATAGGGGTGCATCTGTCTTTTTCAAACAGGAGTGCTGCATTCTTAGAGTAAATTCCTAGAAGTGGAATTTCTGGGTCAAATGGTATTTCTATTTTGAGCATTCTGAGGAACCTCCATACTGCTTTCCACAATGGTTGAACTAATTTACATTCCCACCAGCAGTGTAGGAGGGTTCCCCTTTTCCACAACCTCACCAACATTTGTTGTTGTTTGTCTTTTCGATGATGGCAATCCTTACTAGTGTGAGGTGATATCTCATTGTGGTTTTAATTTGCATTTCGCTGATGATTAGAGATGTGGAGCATCTTTTCATATGTCTCTTGGCCATCTGAATTTCTTCTTTAGAGAACTGTCTATTCAGCTCCTCTGCCCATTTTTTAACTGGATTATTTGCTTTTTGTTTGTTGAGGTGTGTGAGCTCTTTATATATTTTGGATGTCAATCCTTTATCGGATCTTTCATTTATGAATATATTCTCCCATACTATAGGGTACCTTTTTGTTCTATTGATGGTGTCCTTTGCTGTACAGAAGCTTTTTTAGCTTGATATAGTCCCACTTGTTCATTTTTGCCTTTGTTTCCCTTGCTCAGGGAGATACGTTCATGAAGAAGTCACTTATGTTTATGTCCATGAGATTTTTGACTATGTTTTTCTCAGAGTTTTATGGTTTCATGACTTACATTCAGGTCTTTGATCCATTTTGAATTTACTTTTGTGTATGGGGTTAGACAGTGATCCAGTTTCATTCTCTTACATGCAGCTGTCCAGTTTTGCCAGCACCATCTGTTGAAGAGACTGTCATTTCCCCACAGTATGTCCATGGCTCCTTTATTGTATATTAATTGGCCATATATGTTTGGGTTAATGTCTGGAGTCTCTATTCTGTTCCACCAGTCTGTGGCTCTGTTCTTGTGTCAGTACCAAATTGTCTTAATTACTGTGGCTTTGTAGTAGAGCTTGAAGTTGGGGAGCAAGATCCCCCCCACTTTATTCTTCCTTCTCAGGATTGCTTTGACTATTCGGGGTCTTTGGCAGTTCCATATGAATTTTTGAACTATTTGTTCCAGTTCATTGAAGAATGCTGTTGGTTGGTAATTTGATAGGGATTGCATCAAATCTGTATATTGCTTTGGGCAGGATGGCCATTTTGACAATATTATTTCTTCCTAGCCAGGACCATGGGATGAGTTTCCATTTGTTAGTGACCTCTTTAATTTATCTTAAGAGTGTCTTGTAGTTTTCAGGGTATAGGTCTTTCACTTCCTTGGTTAGGTTTCTTCCTAGGTATTTTATTCTTTTTGATGCTATTGTGAATGGGATTGTTTTCCTGATTTCTCTTTCTATTAGTTCATTGTTAGTGTATAGGAAAGCTACAGATTTCTGTGTGTTAATTTTGTATCCTGCAACTTTGCTGAATTCCGATATTAGCTCTAGTAGTTTCGGAGTGGAGTCTTTAGGGTTTTTTTATGTACAATATCATGGCATCTGCAAATAGTGACAGTTTAACTTCTTCTTTACCTATCTGGATTCCTTGTATTTCTTTGTTCTGTCTGATTGCCATTGCTAGGACCTCCAGTACTATGTTGAATAACAGTGGGGATAGTGGGCATCCCTGTCTTATTCTTGCTCTCAGAGGAAAAGCTTTCAGCCTCTCGCTGTTCAGTATGATGTTAGCTGTGGGTTTATCATATATGGCCTTTATTATGTTGAGGTACTTGCCCTCTATGCCCATTTTGTTGAGAGTTTTTATCATGAATGGATGTTGAATTTTGTCGAATGATTTTTCAGCATCTATGGAGATGATCATGTGGTTTTTGTCCTTCTTTTTGTTGATGTGGTGGATGATGTTGATGAATTTTCAAATGTTGTACCATCCTTGCATCCCTGTGATGAATCCCACTTGGTCATGGTGTATGATCCTCTTGATGTATTTTTGAATTCAGTTTGCTAATATTTTATTGAGTATTTTTGCATCTACGTTCATCAGGGATATTAGTCTGTAGTTTTCTTTTCTGGTGGGTCTTTGCCTGGTTTTGGTATTAGGGTGATGTTGGCTTCATAGAATGAGTTTGGGAGTATTCCCTCCTCTTCTATTTTTTGGAAAACTTTAAGGAGAAAGGGTATTATGTCTTCTCTGTATGTCTGATAAAATTCTGAGGTAAATCCATCTGGCCTGGGGGTTTTGTTCTTGGGTAGTTTTTTGATTACCGCTTCAATTTCGTTGCTGGTAATTGGTCTGTTTAGATTTTCTGTTTTTTTCTGGGTCAGTCTTGGAAGGTTGTATTTTTCTAGGAAGTTGTCCATTTCTCCTAGGTTTTCCAGATTGTTAGCATATAGGTTTTCTTAGTATTCTCTAATAATTCTTTGTATTTCTGTGGGGTCTATCATGATTTTTCCTTTCTCGTTTCTGATTCTGTTGATGTGTGTTGACTCTCTTTTCCTCTTAATAAGTCTGGCTAGAGGCTTATCTATTTTGTTTATTTTCTCGAAGAACCAGCTCTTGGTTTCATAGATTTTTTCTATTGTTTTATTCTTTCCAATTTTGTTTATTTCTTCTCTGATCTTTATTATGTCCCTCCTTCTGCTGACCTTAGGCCTCATTTGTTCTTCTTTTTCCAATTTCGATATTTGTGACATTAGACTATTCATTTGGGACTGTTCTTCCTTCTTTAAATATGCCTGGATTGCTATATACTTTCCTCTTAAGACTGCTTTTGCTGCGTCCCACAGAAGTTGGGGCTTTGTGTTGTTGTTGTCATTTGTTTCCATATATTGCTGGATCTCCATTTTAATTTGGTCGTTGATCCATTGAATATTTAGAATCGTGTTGTTAAGCCTCCATGTGTTTGTGAGCCTTTTTTGCTTTCTTTGTACAATTTATTTCTAGTTTTATACCTTTGTGGTCTGAAAAGTTGGTTGGTAAGATTTCAATCTTTTGGAATTTACTGAGGCTCTTTTTGTGGCCTAGTATGTGTTCTATTCTGGAGAATGTTCTATGTGCATTTGAGAAGAATGTGTATCTATCCTGTTGCTTTTGGTTATAGAGTTCTATAGATGTCTATTAGGTCCATCTGTTCTAGTGTGTTGTTCAGTGCTTCCGTGTCCTTACTTATTTTCTGTCTGGTGGATCTGTCCTTTGGAGTGAGTGGTGTGTTAAAGTCTCCCAAAATGAATGCATTGCAGTCTATTTCCTCCTTTAATTCTGTTAGTATTTGTTTCACTTATATTGGTGCTCCTGTATTGGGTGTATATATGTTTATAATGGTTATATCCTCTTGTTGGACTGAGCCCTTTATCATTATTTAATGTCCTTCTTTATCTCTTGTTACTTCCTTTATTTTGAAGTCTATTTTGTCTGATACTAGTATTGCAACACATGCTTTTCTCTCTCTGTTGTTTGCATGAAATATCTTTTTCCATCCCTTGACTTTTAATCTGTGCATGTCTTTGGGTTTCAGGTGAGTCTCTTGTAAGCAGCATATAGATGGGTCTTGCTTTTTTATCCAGTCTATTAATTTGTGTCTTTTGATTGGTGCATTCAGTCCATTTACATTTCGGGTGATTATTGAAAGATATGTACTTATTGCCATTGCAGGCTTTAGATTCATGGTTACCAAAGGTTCAAGGTTAGCTTGTTTACTACCTTACTGTCTAACTTAACTCGCTTATTGAACTATTATAAACACAGTCTGATGTTTATTTCTCTCCCTTCTTATTCATCCTTCTCCATTCTTCATATGTTGGCTGTTTTGCTCTGTGCTCTTTTTTTTAGGAGTGCTGCCATCTAGAGCAGTCTCTTTAAGATACCCTGTAGAGGTGGTTTGGCAAATTCCCTCAACTTTTGCTTGTCTGGGAATTGTTTAATCCCTCTTTCATATTTAAATGATAATAGTGCTAGATACAGTATCCTTGGTTCAAGGCCCTTCTGTTTCATTGCATTAAATATATCATGCCATTTTCTTCTGGCCTATAAGTTTTCTGTTGAGAAGTCTGATGATAGCTTGATGGGTTTTCCTTTGTAGATGACCTTTTTTCTCTCACTGGCTGCCTTTAATACTGTGTCTTTGTCCTTGATCTTTGCCATTTTAATTATTATGTGTCTTGGTGTTGTCCTCTTTGGGTCCCATCTCTCGGGATTTCTGTGTGCTTCTGTAGTCTGAGCAACTATTTCCTCCCCCAGTTTGGGGAAATTCTCAGCAATTATTTCTCCCAAGATACTTTCTATCCTGTTTTCTCTCTCTTCTTTTTCTGGTACCCCTATAATGCGGATATTGTTCCTTTTGGATTGGTCACTCAGTTCTCTTAATATTGTTTCATTCCTGGCGATCCTTTTATCTCTCTCTGCGTCAGCTTCTATGCGTTCCTCTTCTCTGGTTTCTATTCCATCAATGGCCTCTTGCATCTTATCCATTCTCCTTATAAATCCTTCCAGAGTTTGTTTCACTTCTGTAAGCTCCCTCCGGGTGTCATCCCTTAGCTCTTGCATATTTCTCTGCAGCTCTGTCAGCATGTTTATGATTTTTATTTTGAATTCTTTTTCAGGGAGACTGGTTAGGTCTGTCTCTTCAGATCCCCTCTCAGGTGTTGTCTGAAATATCTTGGACTGGACTAAATTTTTTTGCCTTTTCATGGTGATAGTGGTGGCTGTAGGCAGGATGTGGGTGTGTCAGCTGAGAGAAGAAAGTCCTTTCCTGCTTGCTGGATGCCTTGCCCTTCTCTGCTGCCTGTGTTGGTTACCCACACTCCTGGAGCAGCCACTGGATTAATCCCCTAAGCTGCTGTGGGTGGGGTCTCCGTCAGAGCAGCACGGAGCCCTGCGGGGAGTGGCAGGCATGCCACGTGTGCTCCTCCATGATAGCGGTGCCCCTGCTGGGCAGCTGTGTGCCAGCAGCGGCCTTTGGGCCTGGCCCGGGTGGCTGTGCATTGGGTTGGGATTCCGGTTGACTACTGGGAGCGAGCCTGCTCCCTCTGACTCCGCTTCAGGTGCGTGTGGGGCTCTCCCGTGCGGGCCTATACCGGGCTCTTCTGGCTCCACTGCTGCTGGTGCATGCGAGCCACATCCGGGTTGTTTGGTCGCCGCCGTTGCAGGCTCTCACAAGCCTCTCCTGCACCCTTCTGACGCTGTTGGCGCACTCGATCTGCTGCGCCCAGTCCCTCCGATGCTGCTGCCCCCGGCACGCGCTGCCACTCTACCGCTACTGGGCCAGTGTGTTGGGGTCCGCGCCAGTTGGAGGAATGACTGGCAGGCTGCTTAGTGCTGTGAGCAGCTTCAGAGCTGCGCTGCCTCCCCAGGGTTAGGGCGTCTAAGGTTCCGCGGGATTCCCAGCTGCTGACTAAGTGTGCCGGGACAACTTTGTCCAGCTATGGGGTCCCTGTCTCTTTAAGACTTGTAGAAAGCACTCGCTTTTCTTTTGTCTCAGGGGCGCCGGTTGCAGGGACCTGCCCACAGATTTTGCTTTTCTGTTTCTCTAATATACAGCATCCCATATACCTTGTGTCTGCGCTCCAGGTGCAGATTTCTAGAGCTGGTTGTTTAGCAGTCCTGGGCTTTTACTCCCTCCCCATTCTGACTCCTTTCTTCCCGCCAGGTTCTGGGGTGGGGGAGCGTTCAGGTCCTGCCTGGCCATGGCTTGTATCTTACCCCATTCATGTGATGTTGAGTTCTCGCAGATGTAGATATAACCTGGCTGTTGTACTGCATCCACTGGTGTCTCTTTTAGGGATAGTTGAATTTATTGTATTTTCATAAATATGTATGTTTTGGGGAGGAAATTTTCTCTGAACTACTCATGCTGCCATCTTCCCATCTAGTCCCCTGCTTTCACCATTTCTTAAAGAAAGGAAGAACCTTATGACAATTTAAGTCTATTCAGCCTCTTTCAACATTTTGATTGGCATATATCTTCTGTAATTTTTAGCCCCCACAAGAGATTATGATTGTTGCTTTAAACAATTAACAATCTTTTATGTTTTCCCTTATATTACCCTTGCTGGTACTGTTCTTTCTTTTTTGTTTATAGATTCTGCCTCTTCTGTGAAAACTTTTTTTCCTGAAGTACTTGCTCTAAAATCTTTTTTGTAGTGCAGGTCTGCTAGCATCTAATTTGCTTAGTTTTTGTTCGTCTGCAATCATCTTTATTTTGCTTTTATTTGTGAAGATATTTTTTCACTCTATTTTGAATTCTAGGTTCAGGCTTCTTTTGTTTTGTTTAGCTTTTTTTAAAAATTCTTTCAATATGTTAAAGATGTCATTCCATTATCATCTGGCTTCCAAAGTTTCTCTTGAAGAAGTCATTCCTTTCTAATTAGTTTCCTTTTTCTCTGGCTCCTTTAAAGAATTTTACTTAATTTTCTTTTTTCAGGAGTTGATTTCATATTTATTTTGACTAATTAGGCTTTGCCGAGTTTTTGTATCTGTGGGCTGATATCTTTAATCGTAATTGGAAATTTAGGAACTTGTTTCTTCAAATATTGTTCTGTTTCATTTTTTCTCTCTCCTCTTCCTGGAACTAAATATTCATGTATGACAGACCATTTGCAGAAATTGTACCTTTCACTTTACACTCAGTTGTGAGTATGTGTGATTCTGTCTGTATGTGTGTGTAGGTATGTGTTCTTTTAGCTTCCTTTGCTTTTTTGCATATTTTGTTTCTCTCTGATTACATTAATACTGTCTTCTCTATTATTTCTTTAAACCTGTCCAATATCTTAATATCAGGTACTGTACTTTGTAGTTTTAGAATATCTATTTTATTTTTTTAAATACAAATCTGTCTTGAAGTAGTCATTTTTTCATCCATTTTCCATCTTTTTATTATTGTTTTAAGCACATTAAAAATTTAAACATTAATCACCCTTAAACATATTTCAACATTTCAAAATTAAGGTTACTTTGAATTCTTGCCTGCTAATTTCAGTATATGAATCATATCTGCTTCCATTGATTTATAAAAATCTCTTGATTACTAATTACTTTTTCCTACCTTGTGTAGTAATTTTTTATTGTATCCTAGTCATTGTCAATGATACATTTTAGAGCTTTGAATTATGTAGTATTCCACTAAAGCATGTTGAGTTTTATTCTTGGAGGCTGTTCAATTATTGTCAGATCACTGTTATCCTGCCAAAGTTTGGTTTTATGATTTGATGTGTTGGTTCCATTTCCCTTACGCCTGGTGTGCAGCCCTTAATCATAAGGACTGACTTTTCTGGGGTCTCAGTGAATAGCTGCACTGTTCATCAAGGTCTTTATTCTGCTGGAGCAGATATCCAGGGCTTCTCCAAAAATAAGTGATTCTGAAATCACTGCTCAGCTCTCAACTTCCTAGCAAACAGTGTACATCAGGTGTCCCAGAGTATTATTGTCTGGGCACACAAGGCTTAATGTTTGCCAAGGATGCAAGGAAGAATGTTTCACACATTTTGACTTCATTCTCTCCAATATTATGCCCTTAAAATTTCGACTGCTTTAGTGGCCCTCAAATCCAACCTTTGATTTATCCACTCAGTGGAATTTCTGCTCTCTATTTGAATTCTATTTCTTTGGTCATATTTGGGCAATGTCCTTGGGGAGAGAGCTGGATGAATCTCAAGCTCACTTCATATGCTTTCCTTCACCCAAGGATGCTTCTGAATATCTGAAAACAGTTACTTATCCATTTTATCTGCTCCATATTTATTTCAGCCAGAGATTGTGTGATATCAGCTATACCATTGCATTTACCAATGGAGTTCCTTTTATGTTTTTTTCTTTGTAACAGCTTTATTGAGGTAGTATTGACATTCAACAAGCATATATATTTAAACTGTACAATTAACTGAGTTTTACCACATGACCATTCTGAGAGGCAATCACCAAAATCAATACATTGAATGTAATAATTATCCCCCCAAATTTCCTTGTATCTCTTTATAATCTCTCCTCCCTAAAACAATCACTAATCTTCCCTCTGTAACTATAGATTTGTTTTCATTTTTCTAGAACTTTATATAAATAGAACCATGCCATATAAATTTTATATGAATGTAACTAGATTATGTAAATTCAAATTAGAATTCATGGCACAAGGAAAAGGACACTTTGCACTATAGTTAGTAATACTTCTAAAGTTTCCGAGAATACTCCTTTAAAAATTGCAACTAACCATTTTGAGATAAAAATCACTGGGACCCTATATCCATAGCATTTTAATTAGACTGATCATTTTTAGGTTGACATTTTTGATATAGTTTGTCATGCCTTGAGAACTTATTAAATGGAAGCCAATATTAGCTACTTTTGCCTAAGTCTAAATTTAAAGAATTAATATAGTCATATTCTATCCTTTAAAATATTGAACCACTCAATTTTAACATCACATTTCTCTTTTTTTCCTACAAGCAATCTCTTCTGAAAACTCTGGGACTAGAAAATACTTTAAAAACAAAATAAGTGAAACTTTAAAAATGTTTCTCACCACAACCTAGTAAAGTTACATTTAAAAGATTGAAAATAGAATGGATACACTTAAAATTCAACAAGTGTTAATTAATGGGTTATGTCTTTATATGCTAGGATGGTCTAATATATATTAAGATTATAAAAGCTGTGATAGGTTTGATAAACTGCAGTATCAATTTTGTTGTCTACCATTCAGGAAAATGTGGAAATAAACCAATTACATGGCTCATAGTGAATGAAACCACCCATTAAAAAATTACTGTAGCATCATCATAAGAAGCAACATTCATTTTTTTCCCCTGTTAACTGTGCTGTCCTGGTTAAATGTTTTAATGTGGTCAGAGGATTAAGTTCTCTGATATGTAACAGCCATCAGCTCCTATGACCATGGCTTATTTTAAAGGTAAATCTCACTGTTCTAGATGGATGTTAGATTCAATTTAAACAAAAATAGTATCATTGAAAACATAAGCACATGTAAAAGTATTTATTTGTTGTGAGCTGAAAAACTGAGTATGACTATTTTAAGCAAAATGGAATTTATTAGAAACATATATGATCACCTAGAATTCAGAAGAAAGCAGGTGATGAACGTGGAATGCTCCTGATACATACAATGGAACTAAATCTACAGAAAAAAGAAATATGAGATACTTAGGGCTGGATGTTGTATATCTTCTTGGAAGAAGTGTCTATAGAAAGAGACATTATTTTAAGTCCTTTGCTGTAAGAATGAGAACTAGAGGTGTTGAACCAGAAAGTGTTCTACTCAAAATCTATAACTTGAGGGTTTAATAAAGTAACTATTTTCAAAGATATGGATTACTTACAAAAGCTGTTAGCATTTAGCCTGAAAGGGCAATTGAAGGTATCAGTCTTCAAAACTTGAATGAAAACATCTTGTAGAGAGAGCTGCCATGAGATTAAATGTGACTTCAACAAGAGATGTAACCAACCCATGTGACTCCATCACATCTAGGTACATATTTAAGATTAAATTGTGTTTTAAATGCAAGGGACTAGAAGATGAAACCTTATGGGGAGCACTGACATCTTGTATATTAAGGCAATAAATATTATAAAAATATTTTAATATATAAACATTTTAAGCTTCTCTGTATAAAACAATAGAAATATAAATAGAAAAAGGTCTGAGAATTACAGGACAAATAGTTTATCTTTACCAATAGGATGAAATTATAGATATTGATCAGAAATTATTTTCAGTGTCTATGTGCTTAATATCAAGATATTTTAATGTGTAAATCAAAGGAAACAACAATATTTATACAATGTCAACAAAACAATTGTAAGAACATAAGCAAAGGGTATGTCATATACACAAAGAAACTAGAAACTAATCATATGAAAAGATATTCAATCTTTTCAATTTTTTTACTACCTAAAGAAATTTAAATTAATATATAAGTTGTAATGATAATAATCAGTGTGGCAAAACTATCATGAAATTGACACTTAAAGACTATTGGTATCATTATGCTTTGGAAAATTATTTTGTAATAGTGTACCAAGTTTGATGAAAAATAGTTAAAACTAGTGTTAAGTAATACCCTGTCTGGGGATTTATCCTAAAGAAATAGTAATTCAAAGTGCAGGAAAAAAATGTCTTCCAGGATAAATGTATTATTAATAGCTACACTATTTATAAAGACATAGTATTGGAATATATCCAGATATCTAATAATGAGAAAGTGAAGTACATTTTTCTGAAGTGATATTATTACAGAAGTAAAATGATGGTTAAAGCACTCTATAAAAACATTAAAAAGTGTTTATGAAGTGATGTTAGATGATTAAAAACCAGGGAAGAAATTATGTGTATGCCTATAAACAGTATCATATGCATCAGGCAAATTACTAGAAGGAAATATACCAACATGCTAACAATAATATATAAAGATGGCAAGATTCTGGACATCTTTTACATTTTTCAAATATTTCTTTAGTAGAGTTACATGACCTTTATATTTAAAATATGTAAATATAAAGCTGTTGCTGATATCTGTAATCAATTATCCAAGTCTGTGTGGATGCGCCTGTGTGAGTAGTACTCTATGTAGAATATTTTCTTGCAAATATAAGAAATAAATCTCATTGAGGTATTTGCATTTTCTGAATAACCTTGAACTGACAAATATTAAAACACTTAAAAAATAGAGAATGCCTGGTGATAACCTACTTGACCATATCCCTTAAATCTTAGCATGTCAAGTGATCACAGCTTAATGATCGTCAAAAAGACATTTTCTAAGAGACTCTGAGAAATAAGACTACACAATAAATGCCCCAGAAAGACAATAATGCAGCAGCTCTTATGAAGCTCCACAAAAATGAAGGAAACATTTTATGAATACACCCTGCGAATTGGTGGGAATCTTTTGGGAGAACAGACTCTGGTCTGTGTTGCTGAAATGTTAACCCATAAATAATTTAAGTTTATACAAAGAATTGAGGGCAGGGAGGTGAAAATCACTGCAGTACAAGGCTTCTGAGCTTTCTGGTGACATATTGTTAACACTGCTGTGTTTGCCAGGCTAACTCTGTGCCAGTAATTATAACAACCCCCTCCATTTGTGTCAGTGATGATTTTATACCATCCACACACCAGTAGAGGCAAGGTTCATTCCAGAATGTATCACTAATTACCTTTGAACCATCTTAGGTGAGAAAACATTTCAAGGATTTGGAAAGAACCCAGAACTTTAATTTGCAGAAATATTTTTAAATTACATTATTTCAAAACTACAAGGTCCTTGCTGGCTGCATTAGATATTTGCTTTAACATAGTTTCCTAATAAGTTTAATTTAATAGAAAGAGATTCATCTTGTACCACATCCAACATTTTCTCATTAAAAAAAAAACCTAGAATACATGTAAAACTAGCATCATGGGAAAAGTCTTGGCTTTTTCCTTTTTTGTGATATTTTATAGGCATTTTCAAAATATACAATATCATATACAGTATCTTGCTTATTGTTTTGACATTCTTTTTGTATTGTATGACATTCATACAGTACTCGTAGCTCTTTGTATGGCCCAAATCCAATTCATCTCTACATTGAAAATGAGCGTTCATTCATCAAAATATAATTATGGAACACCTTTAGTATGCACAGGGGATACATTAATGATTTAGACAAAGCCCCTGCCTTCATGGAACTTAAATTTTAGTGGAAGTGGGAGAAACATTTAAAGTATACTGAAAGCTATATAAATATGGTGTCAGCAACAAATGCTATAAAGAGAAATAAAATCAGGGATGGAGAAAGACAGGTTGGTCGGGGAAGAGCTCTCTGAGTTGGTGACATTTGAATAGAGCGCTGAATAATGTAATAGAGGGTAAGATCATTCTAGGCAGAAGGAATAGCAAATACAAAAGTCCTGAGATGAGTAGACCAGGCTGTCTATAGCGGCGCAAATCAGAGGGGGAATAGGAAGAGACAAGTACAGAGAGAACGTGTGAGAGGTTATCTAGTTATTATTATACTTTAAATAGTGCTTTTTATATATTTCATATGAGCTCATTACTCACTAAGTAGAAAAACACTAGCAAACAATGAAACAAAAAAGAAACATGCTCTTATGGGGATTTATTGTGGGAGGAGGCAATTAACATATATATAATGGCTATTTCGTTCTCACCATGCTCAAAGAATCCTTTCCAAAATGGCTTATAACATGTAGCACTGTGCACACATTTTGCATGCACCAGACTGTCAGGTTTTGCAGGTCAAGGAGGATAAAAATGAATGCCCCACAGTGGCATCTGATATCTTTGAAGTGAGGACATTGCCACAGCGTTGGAGATACAAACACACTGATATTAGAGATGTCAGACACATATTTCTAAATAAATCAGGGTTTATCGAACCTTTATTTTCATCAGAACTGCAGCCAATCATTCGCCAGAGATTTGAACCCTGCCAAACAAGCCCCCCAAGGCTCACTTGGAAAGGCAGGCATATTCCTTTCCAGGCCCGGTAGGCTCAGGATGAAGTATAACTCTGGGAGCTGCCAATATTTATACATTCCATTCAATTATTTTATCTGAAAAGTGAGACCAGTCAGGGGAAGAGGCAGATTTTTACATCTTGTTTCTGTAATTTAGGGGGAGAAATGGCAGTTCTACATTTGCTTCACTGACTTCCATTTGTACTGTGCTAAACAACTCCCAAGAGGACAAAAAGAAACAGAAACATTTCATGTTATGTATGCTTGGGTACTTTATAAAATATGTATAATTTGTAGAGTTCTGGTTTATAAATCTGCTATAAACAATGCAATACGTGGGGTATCTTACATCATTCTTTACTGATGATTATGTTGTTCTTTAATTTGTCAGGATGTTAAAGGGACATTATATATTTTCTTAAGTAATTTAAAACTCCTTGGGATACAGCATAATAAGTGTATTATAAAATACACTATGCAAACTGTCCATATTTCTCTAACATGAAAACCTAAGATGTAATTCATGTTCAGTCCAACTGATTTAGCAAACTTGAAATCGAGAACCACTGCTGCCTTTTTAGTCTGGTATTAGTGTTCAGAGGCAGCACAACCTGCTGTATCAATAGGACTTACTCAAAAATTATGCCATAAGCCATGACAGTGACGTAGAAAATTTATTTCTAGTTAGAAAATTTTATTAAGAATGAAAGTGAGAGCAAATTGGAATATTACATAAATTACATTTTTACACAAATGCAATTTGCCTGCAGTAAAAAGTAATGTTTGAAAGATCACACAATCTTTAATTTTGTGCTAATTTGCCTCACTTCCTGCTTGTATGCTATTGACTATTTGATAAACCTATGTGTAGCCCAAACAATTTATCTTACTTCATTTTGCAAACAGATATAAAATATCTATAAACACAAGAGAAACTGCATAAACCAAAACTATGGTGAATTAGAAACTACTTCAAGGAAGTGAGAACTCTGAAGAGAGGGGAATTATTGCACTTCATATTTTTTCCCTAATAAGCTTAAATCATCCTAAAACTTTATCCATTTTATCCTCATAGATTTCTTGAGAAGGTCTGGGAAAAGGCATTATCATCTCTATTTGAGTAAGAAGGAAATTCAATGTGACATTTACTGGTATTTTATTTTAAATTTACTACTATTATTAGTAGAGGTTGAAATGAATTTGATGTATTTCAAAATGAAAAGCATTACAATCCATGAAGAATATTTCTACACTAGAGATAAAAATAAAACAAGGAGTTAAAATGGAAAAACTCAATGGAAAAAGCTACTTGAAAGAGGTGAGCTTATTAATTTTTTTCTTCCCATGTGCTTGGTCTATCTTACTCTGCCTTTTATTTAAATTCAACCTGCTTTCTTGTCTTTAAGAAAAGACCTTCAGGCTCCCTCTTATAAAAGGTTTCAGAGAAGTTTTAAGGGGATTTGGAAGAGGAGATGATTTTGAATAATGGGCATGATATAGGAGAGTGTTTTTAGAGTTAAGTATAGTATGGAAATTCTCAATCTTAAAAGTGAAAATACACACTATAAGTTTAAATCCTTTCTAAAAAGCATAAGAGTTTAAAATTTTTAACGTGATTTTCCTTTTTTGTCTTTCCTGGGTATGCCCTTCAATCTCTTTGGCCTAAGGCATCCATCTTTCTGGGTTTGTATGTGAAGAAAATAGGGACAGGGAGGTGTATCACATTTTCCGAAAGTCAAAATAAAATGAAGCAGTAAGATAGGCTATTATCTTGAAAGACTGTTTTCCAGCTTCAGTTATTTCCCACTTTATCTAGCAATCAAGTTTGCATGACCCATGGTCATAGACTTCAACAGTAGAGGAGATACTGCTGGCCACCAATAAGGTTTAGTTGATGTATGGGAAAAGAAGAATAAGAAAAGAAACACCTACTCTTTCCAAATTTGATGATTAGTAGAAAGCAGAAAGAAGAGAGAAACAGGAATGCAAAGGAGCATAAAGTGCACTGACATTTTCCTTCTCTGTGCTATGTAAAAGTAAGAGTCATGTTTAAGGTAGGAAGGAGCCCTTCATCACTCCCATTGTCACAACCACTCCACACACCTCCACTTCTTATTTGAGAGTCAGGAAGGACTCTCCTTTGAAGACTACCTTAGACTAATCAAAGGTCTATTTGGCTGGTCAGTGTGGTCAGTTAAAGGAAGACCTTGAAATGTTGCTTTCTTGAGCCACACTTGTTTTTAGAATTAGCTGAGTAGTCTGGCTATGGAGCTCATTTATGCTCATGAGAGTCTAAGTCAGACAGGAGAGCTATTGAATTCAGACAAATACCAAAGGTCCAGGTCATAAGTTCCAGCATCAATGCAAGTTGCAATGTCAATCAAGATACCATCTTACAGACAGAAATAGCATAGAGGTGTTTCCCTGGGAGCCTGGGTATTCTTATCCAAAGGAAGTGATGAGTATTATTTGAAAGGGCTGTTTAATTACTAATTAGATTTTTTAGTTTATTTTCTTCTCCATTAATCAGTAGAGAGGCAGGCCTTAAGAAAAAGACCAGGTTAGTTACAGAAAAATACATTTCCCCTGTACCTTCAAATTGTGGTATGTGCGAAGACATAGGAACAGGACACATGTTAGATTCGTGCTCAAATATACATACAAATAAATTTATATTTTATAATTAACATTATTAATTTTCCCATTTGATTTCTAACTTTTCTATATTAGAGAAATCATTTATTTTTCATAACATTAAATTTGAATAAAGGATGGGTGTCTCAAAAAAAAATTTCTATTGCTATTTCCTTAAGACATAGTCCAGTCATATTTAAGTTGGTCAATAAATATTTGAATAAAGATGGCAAAAAAAGTCTAATAAGATCTTCATTCATAATAAGAATACTAGAAGAACAAGTATTATCTCCTAAGGATCTTAAGCTCCACAATTTTAATTTCTTTAAATTCAATGTGTATCTACCAGTTGTTGAAAGGACAAAAAAGAAGTTTGGTCTATAGTTCCTGCTGCTAAAGAGCTATGGTCTCCTCAGTAAGTCAAGATTCATAGCCTGGACAATACACAGGCCAAGAATATTATACCAACCAGAGGGTTGAGATTCTGAGAGTAGAAAATTGAGTGCTTTAGTTGAAAGGCCATACCAGAAGGATATAGGGAATGACAACCACAGTGAAGTTTTCTTAAAATTAGACAATAAAATTGACAATTATGGAGGACCTAGAATGATGGACATGAGATTTTATACCTGATTGTACAGGAAGTGGAAAATGGGCTCTTGAGTTGGGTATCCAAGTGATGAAACCTTGGTAGCAAGGTCATGTAATTCCATGTGACAGCCAATGAAAAGCAAATGAAAGTATTCTGAGGGCTGCTTTTCCTAATAAGATAGTTATATGTGGCCAGCACCACTCTCTCCATAATCTTCCAGCTTGAATACCGATGTGATACTTAAAACTTAACTAGTCTTCTTGTAATCATAAAACAAAAAACGAATATACCATAAATGGTGAAGAATGATTAAAAATATCATGGATATTAGATGATATTCTTGAATTGCTTCACCACTGCCTTCTTCCAGATTTATTAGGATATGAATAAAATATACCTACATATTGTTAATTCAGACTTCCTATTATTTGTCATCAAAAATGTTCCTAAGTGGGAAAAGAAATAAGCAGAAGATCACAAAGGTTCTAGTATGCTTTACTTACTAAGTAGCTTGGATTTTACATTAAAGAAGAATATGATTATTCAAAGATTTAAAACAGGTGACTTGGTGAGAGTTCCATTTTAGAAAGTAATACTGAAAACATTGTGAAGTATGAGCAATAGAAAATGGTAGGACCAAACTAAGGAAAAAACTAAATCATTGGAATGAAATGATGGCTTAAATTAGGAGAGTAATATTGGAGATGAAGAGAGAAAGTCTAAAACATACTAAGGGGCTTGTATTAACAGGACTTGATGGTAAGAGAGAAAAGAGTCCTGTATCATTTCTAAGATATTTGAGAGGAGTGGTGCTAGAAATGAGGAATAGAGTAGAAAGAGAAGTTTGGAGAATGATAATTGGAGATTTTGGGTTTGAGATGCTCAAGTAACATCAAAATGGCATACGCATTTATGGTTCAATAAATATCTGATTTAGATAGATTTGGGAACTTCAGATGGCAACTGAAGTCTGTGGTGGTGTTGAGACAAGCAGGTATAAAATGGAGAGCAAGAAAAGTATATCATAACTAACTCTGGGAAACACCAACATTTATGGTGAAACTAAAGGAAGATATATCTTTGAAGGAGACAAAGAAAGAACAGGCTGAAGAGGGAAGAGAAAAACCAGGAGGGAAATGGATCACAAGTACCAAGGGAAGAGAGCCTAAAGAAGGAGACCATGGTCAATGGGTCAAATTCTGCTGTTAAGTAAGTGTTAAATGTTAAGTAAGATAAGAACAGAGTGAGATTTAGCAACTCAGAGATTGTAGGTGACCTTGGTGGCAACAGCTTCAGTAGAGTGTTGGGAAGCAGAAAAAAGACTGTGGGGAGCTAAGGAGTTAATTTAAAAATGAGAAAAAGTGTGACAGTGAAAATCAGCCATTGTCTTATAGGGTTTGACAGAAAAAAGAAGAAATGAGAGAATAACTGGAGGAAGGTACAAAATTTAGGGAAGGTTTCAGCAAATGTATAGGGTGTAGAGAAAAAACTATTAGAGAAGGAGAGATTAAAAGTGCTAGAGATAGAAGATAATTTACAGAGTAAAGCTCCTAGAAAGACAGGAAATGGTAGTTCCTGGCATTGCTAGTGAGATCCCTATGGGAAGGGTGAGGTGTACCTACCTCTTCTACTGTGTTGGTTGAGAAAATAAGTTAAGAAGGGATGCGCATTATTTTTTGGTTGTGGTATGGGGGAACTAGAGTAACTTATGACCTTACTGGAAGAACCTTAGTTAGTGCTCAAAACAATATGAGTTAATGAGGTTGTTTGATGCAGAAGAGACAGTTGCTACTCATCTCAAAACAGATGTTGAATGGCAAAGATACCACACTAGGTACTGTGGTTGAGAGGTTTGTTCAGTTCTTTCATAGACTTGTCATTTTCTCTATTAGATCTATCAAGTGCTGAGTGGGGTGTTGCAGTCTTCAGCTATAATTGTGGATTTATCTAGCTCTCCTTTCGGCTCTGTCAGTTTTTGTTTCATGTGTCTTGAGGCTCTGTTGTTTGAATTATGCACATTTAGGATCATTATGTCTTCCTGGTGCATTGATCCTTCCATCACTATGTGATGTTTCTCTTTGTCTCTAGCGATTTTCTTTGCCCTGAAGACTATTTTAACTGATAATAACATAACACTCCCGCTTTTTCTTAAATTGATTTTTGCTTGCTCTATCTATTTCAATCCTTTACTTTCAACTTACTTGTATCATCATATTTGAAGTGAGTTTCTTGTAGACAACATATCATTGTATAATGGATTGGGTTTTTTAATTCATTCTGTAATCTGTATGTGTGTTTTTAATTGCTGTAGTTAGGCAACATACATGTAAGATAATTACTGATATGTTAGGGCTTACCTCTGCCATTAAAAAACTCATTTTCTGTTTTCTTCCTTTATTTCTTGTTTTTCTGTTTCTTTTTTCTTACCAGCTTGTAGGTAATTTGAGCATATTTTTAGATTTCATCTTGATTAATTTACAGTTTTTTTCAGTATATCATTCTGTATGATTTTCTTAGTGGTTGCTCTAGGAATTGCACCTTACGCTTGTCACAGTACTAGTATCAATGTCTCACCACTTCAAGTGAAGTGTAATGCCTTATTTCTATTGAGGTTCTTTATTCTCCCCTCTTTTTAAATTTAATTATCTTAAGTATTTCTTCTACATACATTAATTACATCAAGTATTATTAAAATATGTGCTTCTCAGATAATGTAAGGGGGGTCACAGGGAAGTCAGTATAGCACAGAGAAGACAAGTAATGACTCTATAGCATTTTACTACGCTGATGGACAGTAATGGGGTATGTGGGGGGGACTTGATAATGGGGGTAGTCTAGTAACCATAATGTTGTTCAAGTAATTGTACATTAATATAAAAAAAATGTGCTTCAAACATAAAATATGATTTAAGCAACTCACAAAAAGTTGGATAGTTTAACCCTATTTTTACTTATTCTAGTGTTCTTTCCTTTCTGAAGTTCTAGACATTTTGTTATTTCCTTTCTGTTTAGGAAACTTCTTTTAGTCATTTCTTAAGGACAAGTATTCTAACTACAAATTATTTTAGTTCTCCTTAATCTTTATTTCCCTTTCATTTCTGATGAATATTTTTGCCACATACAGGAGTTGAAGTTCATAGTTCTTTTCTTTTTATATTTGAAAAATGTGAAATTCCCTCCTTTTGGATTCCATGGTTTTAGATGAGAACCAGACACCATTTGAATTGATGTCTGTAAGTAAATGTATTTTTTTCCCACTCTAATTTCATGTTTTTATTCTTTCTCCTTAATTTTCAGAAGCTTAATTATGATATGTCTTGGCATGGATTATTTTTTTAGCATATTTGGAGTTTACTCAGCTACTTGTATCTATAGGTTTATGTTTTTCACCAAATTTGGGAAATTTTCATCCATTATTTCTTTAAATACTTTTCTAATCCTACTCTTGTTTCTCCCCCTCTGGAGCTACAAATGTTATCTTTTTGTTATTTTTCCACAGGTTCCTGAAACTTTATTCATTTATTTTTTTGTGTATTTTCTGTTTTTCAGATTGGGGGAATTTATTGTTCTGTCAAGTTCAATGATTCTATCTTGTATCGCCTCTATCTTACTATTGAGTCTAACCAGTGAGCCATTAATATTTTTTTTCTGTTACATTTTTCAGTTCTACAATTTCCATTTAGTTGTTTTTTTATAGCATCTATTCTTCTCAGGCTTTCTATTTACTCGATTATTCAAGAGAATTCATAACTGCTTTTTGAATCATTTTTCTGATAGCTGATTTAAAATCCTTACAGAATTCCAAAATCTGAATAATCTTGTTCCTTGGAGCTGTTCTTGTCTATAATTATTGGAGGTTCATATTGGTGGATTCTGCAGCACCTTGCCTGAGATATATGGGAGACAATGTAGAAACACAAGAAACTCATCATTATGTCATTCTTCAACTCTGAAGGTCCCTAAGCAGCCTGCCTTCTTTTTTTCACTTTTCAGAAACTCCCTATACTTGTTTGTTGTGTTAAATGCACGGAGTTTTCAATAGAGGAAGAACGTAGGAAGAATAGGGCTACTCATTTGGTGCAACTAAAAGTTCCCCAGTTACTTTTTTGTAAATCTGAACAATTATTTCTAATGAAAGAAAGAAGCAATGGTGAAAATGACTTCTAAAGGACACAGTTGAGAAGTCTGATTAAAAATACAGATACACATCCGAAGTATAGTATTCTAAAGCCAGGAAATAAATAGCATAGTGGAGGAAAATGTGTGCTTGAAGATCAAATAGCCTGGGTTTGAATGATGTTTATGTTACACTTTTTATCACTCATTGTAAAAGAGTACTCAACTTGATCGCGATTGTTGAGATGAAATCTGTGCCGGAAACACGCTAAGAGCTCATCAAGTGTTATTTTCCATTATTTTGCCAGTAAAGCCTCCATAACGAATGTAGTTCTATAATACATGAAACTTATAAGGATGAGTAGGCTCTATTGATGTATGTCTTTAGTTCTTTTAAAAAAGCATAAGAAATCTGAAGTACAAAGCTTTAGAACATATCTGAAGCCATTCAGCTAACTAGTGGCACAACAGTCTAGGGCAGTGGTTATCAAGTGGTGGTTCACAGAAAGCCAGTAGCTGTGTCACCCAGAACTTGTTAGCACCTCTCAAGCTCTCTCCCTGACCTATTGAAACAGAAGCTCTAGAGACAGTGCCTCGAAATTTGTGTTTTAATAAGACTTTCAAGCGATTCTGATGCACATTAAAATTTGAGAACTACTGAGTTAAGCACTGATCTGCCTCCTAGGATCTTTCCTTAGAGGGTGTTGCTTAGAAGGTGTTGCCTCTTTTAACCTAATGGATTCTCTCAGCTTCTTTATGGCATTTACACTGATGTACAGAACCCCTACATCATAATGTACTCAAAACACATCAAAGACACTTATAATTTGGAATTCATGTCCTCTGCCTTCTGGAGAGATGAAAAATCATTTCCTGGATTCCTTCTAAACTCCTTTCCCTACCAACACAGCCAATCTCATTCACAATACTCTTAGGAGGGCAATACTAATCGTTTCTACTGACCGTATTCTGGGCACTATAATCTAGGGTTCAGCAACTCCAATGTATTTGTATGTATTACTCTGTTTTTACAATTACATGGAGTTTCCCTTGAAGAAAATCCTGAGCATTTCAGAGCAGAACCCCTTTTTTTTCCTTTTAAGACTTTCTTCAGCCCATGGTTAGGACATTGTGCCTCTCTCTCTCCATGCTGCTGACTGACAAAGTGACAAATTGTCCATGGTAACACAATTGACAGCTACATTGGAGACATCTCCAAGCTCTCATCCATCCCTCCTTTACAGTAGACATTATCCTCTTGAGACTCCCTAAATGTCTATGACTGGTTCCCTAGAGATAGCATCCATGACCTTGGTAAGGGGCCAGAAGAAAAGTACATCTGAGTCTCTTGCTGTTAATTTTATCAGTAATTAATGACAGAATTCTAGATTATTATGCCACCCAAGCTTTCCCTATGTTATCTGTTCTGAGCACATACACAATTTGATTTTTGTTGATCCATACTTGTAAAAAACACTCCATATGCACAGTCCCCAAACTTATCAGTGCTTACTTATTTTAGGGCCAGGAGATCTATTTTGTGGGTAGACTACCAGATGTCACCCGTTAACAAACCCCAGCTGCCAACAGATACCGCTCTGTGCTCTCTCCTTGTTTTGACAGACTACTGACCCTAGGTAGTCAAAAGTGGCAGTCTAGCAGATAATGAAAAGCCAGAATCAGCCAAGGAGAGGCAGGGGTTACATAAACCACCAAAGAGGAAACAGCGTGAGGCCTACCCCACATCTTCCAGTACATCTCAGGATGCTAACGTAGGCAGAATTGGAGGAGCACTGAATTCCTGTTATCCCGTGAGCTCCCTCCACTTGGCTGGCAGTCCACTTCCTAACATAGCGCTGGTTATCATTACCATTGAATGCCTCAGAACTCTAGGAATATTCCTTTATGAGGCTCCCATAGCAACGACTAGATCTCTAAAAAGTGTCAATATTCTATAATTGTGGGGCAAAAGGATGAAAGAAGAAATCCTTCCAGTATTTATCTTTAATTTTAATGAGTACTCTGGCCTGATACTTGCAGTCACAGAAAGTCAATTTTTATCTTTAGGCACACAAAGACATTTCTTTAATATGTTCTCATTAGTATAGGTATTTGATTTCTACTTTTTGGAAATCTGACCTAAAAAGTTCTCAAGCCCTTAGAATTAATCCCAGGAATATGAATCTGGTTTATAGAAAACCAATTTATGTGTGTGTGTATATATATACCTATACACAGATGGTTATGTTTTGTTTGATTTCTGGGGAATTCTCTAGATTCTAGGGCTTAGAAATCATACCATGTGTGTGAAATGCTTTAATGTGTCCTCAGAGGCCTCAAATTGAGGCAATGGAACTTTCCTAGATTTCCTTTTCCTTAAAGTTCAATGAATGTTTTGATTTACTTTATTCTGCTCATCCTAAGCACTACCTCATGTCATTCGTGGGGAAAGAAAATAATACTTCTGGCTTGGAGTACCTTCTCATCCTCTCTCTCTCTCTCTTTCCTTCTTGGTCATTAAACTCAAATCTCTCAGCTCTCAGTCTGGGAGAATCTAGAGTAGAACTTCATGACAGTAGGCATAAGACAGCAGCTGTTGTCTAGGTTTCTCTGTCCTGCAGGCATTAGCTCATAGAAAATAAACTGGGAAAACATCTTAGTCTCTGTGCTCTATGCTGCTAAGACAGCCAGTGCTTTAGATAGGTTGAAATTTATTCCCATGAAAACCTCTGTTTGTTTGCCTCTGGCCACACAGCAGTATCGGTATGTACCTCACCACGGTATCTCTACTGTCTTTAAGAAACTCCAATTTAATAAGCGTTTAACCAAAGTAAAACTGGAAGTCAGTATTCAAGCTTCAGAAGACCAGCTACCCTACTCGAGGCATCATAGATCAGATATATGTTACTGAAGAATTTTAACACAGTGTTGACTTGAGACCACTGAGTTTCAAACTCCTTCTGTCTCTGCCTTCTCAGCTCTATTATGCACTGTTAAGTATGCTGCCTGCCAAGATTCATATGTTGAAACCATATCCCCCAATGGGATGAATTAAGAAGTGGGGCCTTTAGGAGATGATTAGAATTAGATGAGGGTCATGAGGGTGGAGCCCACCTGAATAAGATTAGTGCCTTGTAAGAGTCATGAGAGAGGCAGGCCCCTCTCTGTTCTCTGCCCCATGGGGATAAAACGAGAAGTCTGCAGTCTCCAACCCTGAAGAGTGCTCTCACCCGAACCCAACCACAGGGCTTCCTGATCTTGAACTTCCAGCCTCCAGAACTGTGAACAATTTCTGTTGTTTATAAGCCACCTAGTCTATGGTGTTTTTGCTACTATAGCCCAAGCCACCTAAGACATCTTCCTATAGAAATCAGAGCTAAAGAGGCAGCTTGCCATGAATTTGTTTGGAGGGGCCACAAAAGTCTTTATCTTTCACAGAATCTCTATTAGTTAGGGACTGCATGTGACTACATATAATGAGAAATCTAAACAAAAGTGGCTTTATCAAGATGGGGATTTATTTTTCTCTCACAAAACAGGAATTTAAAGCTAAGTTGCCCAGAACAGGTATTGTCCTGTTGAAGGTGTCAGGGCCAAGGCTTTGATGTTCTCCTGAACATTCACAAAATGGCTGCAGCCATGATGTCCACATTCAACTAGGAAGGAGGTGGAATGGCAAAGAACTGAAGGAGTATGTATCAACTGAGTTGGCCTCATTTAAAGAGCTTTTGCAGAAGCCCTATGAGACACTTTGTTGGCCAGAATGGTGTCACGTCTGTCTGGAAAGGAGGTATGGAAATGTACTTTTTGATGGCTGAGTACATTGCCACTTTCACAAAATCGGTTTGTGATACTAAGGAAGAAAGGAGAATGGCTATTGGCTAGACAACCAGCAGACCCTATCAGAGGCAAATTACGTAACTCAGTTGAAGACTGAAACCAATAGATATCTTCTAAATTATATTTAACAATTATTATTGATTTATCTTTAAGTTGTCTTTAATTTTATTATGGAAATGTGATCAATCTTATTTTAATTTACCTAAAATTGGCACTATGCATATGTAACAAATGATTATGAAATTGTCCATTAAAACTACAAGTTTGAGAAGCACTTTCTTATAGCCCAATACTTTGTGGTCATTCATATTGTAAAATTTTTAAAAATTCATTGGTAACTAGTACTCTTGAGAAGCCATACGTACAAGTTGGGCACCAGAGATTCATGTAGCAAGGCCTTTTCCTATCTACTAAATTCTGTGCTAGAGAGGACACCTCCGAGAAGAGTCCTAGGATCAGGAAATACAGATCTGATCCATTTGTAACATGCTCTATGTAGACTCAGTGTCTCCTCTTACTCATTATATCTTATAAATTGGAAAACCAAACCTAACAATTAAAAATTGTCAAGAATTTCAGCAAGTCTTTAGTAGCCTGGAATTTCTAGAGTTTTAGATTAAGACCAGATTCAGAAAGTACTTCTTTCAGTGCTCTGCCAGATACTAAATTTACAAGAATATGGAACAGGAACGCTTTTGGGCATTCCTCAACTGGTAGACTGTTTGTGTTTGTACTTATCTGACAGTAAGACTCCAGGAAGGGGGCTGGACAATGTCATCCCAATAAGGAAGATGAGGTGACTGAGCTGCTCACAGATGATGGCTGGACAAAGCATGAGATCAGTCACTGTCCTTGCCAAAAGCACAAGGGTCAGAAGCTCTGTTGAATATGCACAATGCATCTTGAAAAGAAGACTGGTATCTGAAAAAGAGCTAGATTTTAAGCTCACTGATATTTTACCCAATAAAGATTGTTTAAACTTAAAAAGTCTGTTTGAAATGGAAAGGACTAAGATATTATCACTTAGAAAAGTTTTCTTTCCTTATACTATTCAGTGGAAAGGAATCAGTTAAGGAAGAGTAGAGCAGTTACAGAGAAATATATATAGTTTCTTTGCATATTTGAGTAGTAATGTAAGTAAATTTGCAATCTTACTGTATGTCATTCTCAAAAGCTGGATAGTGGAATAGTTAAGCTTATCAAATAGCAGCAGATTCCTCCTCCTTTATTCATTCAAGTAATATTTATTGTGGCCTTATCACATTCTTTCATTGTATTAAAGTCTTGAAATAATTTCTTTTGTTCTATTAAAACATTTGGATGGGGTTCTTGAATATGATCAATAATATATTAGCAGTCTCTCTCTTAAATTAAGGAAGAAAGAATTATGTTGGAAAAAAGTCAAACTTAGGCAAGCAAGCTTTAGAAGATCAAATCTAGGTGGTTTCAGACTTTCATTTAATTTTTTTCAAGAGCTGGTTTGGCAAGTCTTAGGACTATTAAAGATCACACTGACATCAGCACCGAACTCCAGAGGCTATCAATTGCTAAAGAGGCCATTTTCTCAACCAAGAAAATTTACTGTTTCAGTGTTAAATAATGAGGCAAAGATGGCCTCTGTTTATTGGTCCCTATGTTGTTTACTTCTTCACTGCAGGCTGACATCCCTTAGCTCAAAAGCCAGCACCAAAGCAAGTTTTTAAACACAAAATCGTGATAGACATAAGCCAGGTAAGCATATATTTAGCCAGCTAAGAGCTTACTTGTTCTGCATACCCCTTGAAAACCGCACCCAACATCTGCTAGCCATAGATAAGACCAAATGTGGGGCTATAAAGATTCTTAACTGCTGTTGCCCTTCTAAGTTCTTTGATCCAGAGACTCCTCACTATGTGCTGAATAACACCACCTGGGAACCACCTAGACACGTGAGTACTCTCTCTGGCCCTCCTCACTCCTGGAGGTTCCCGTGATCTCCTCCACTTCTGCATGGTGGTCCCTTGGCGTGGCCTCTGGACAGCCTCATGCTGTGAGGGACTCTCCCCACATGCAATCCTGTCAAACTGTTGCCCAGCTAAAGCATGTGTGTGCTACTGTCACCACATGGTCATATGTTTTTCCTTGATCAGCCCCAAAATACTTTAAACCCCCTGTACATAAGTGCCCAGATATTTCTGGCCCTCTTGTGCCTTAAAATTCACTAGCCATTGCATAAGTCTGGTCTTCTCTTGGAACCTGTGGCCTGGTATTTGCAGTCACTGTATACCTAAATGCCTAAGGGTGGTTCCCCGTGGGTAATGAGATCGTGTGGGCCCTGTTGCTTCTCTTTCCAGAATCAACCTGGTATTACGCTTTTACCATGTCATGCTAGTAGAGTATGTGTTCAAGCTCACTTTAAAAGGCAGAACAAGTTAGTCCTCTAATAAAATATGAATATCTTCAACATTAGAAATCATATTTTATAATATCAAGTGAAAATAGGGTTGAGCCCTTTAAAATACTGACTGTACTGATGACGTCTCCACTTGTCAAAGCTACTTGAAATGACGAAAATGGATTTTGAGACTACAGTAGAGAATCTTGATGAAATGTTCATATTTTATCCTTTACTTGCACTCCCCTTTGTACTTGATAGGGGCCTTTTTCAAAATGGAATAGCAGTGTCTTGGATGGCTATCAATGTCAATGGACAATGGATTGACAGGACAAGCATTTGTGACCACTATTTGATCATATTTAAAATTTTCACTATTGCTGTTGACTTTGAATCAAGGCAATGCTGTATGCTGTTGATTAAAAATTTAACTTTTAGATAAAGCAGAGCTTGAGCTGACATTCAGGTGCAACTATTTTAGGGACATTAAAAAGGCACTTTTTTGTCACATACATAGCTGCTGTTCTATCAATGCTTATCAAAACACCATTTTCATCATTTATATTTGGCTCACAAAAATTAACAAAACAGCATAGATTTTCAGTGAAAAACAGAATAATGATTCCTCAACCTAGCTCTTGAATATATACACACTGTATTTATTAAGAGAGGATCATGATCTTCTTGTTATAATCTGTACATTAATGGTTTCATGTAATTGTGAAGTTGTAAGGAAGTACAGGGAAACGTTTGTGTTTGGATTTCTTGGAACACCCACAGAGTGTGCAGATAGCTGGGTTTCATGTGAAAATTCTTTGTAGAGCACTCCATACATGTCAGTCATTCTCCCAGTTATTGCAATGCTAATAATGGGCTCATGAACAAAGTACCATGGTGACAAGATGGATGCTTTTTTTATGCTGAATAATATGGGCTTTCACTCACCAAGGAGGAGCTAAAAATGACATTAAATGAATACCCAGCCTGCCAATCAGACCAGTGTTAACTTTCCAGTAAGATGTGACTCTCAGTGTAGACTAGCCAGCCAATGGTGGCACACTGGTTACACTGGAAACTGTCCATCATGGAGCTTGCAGAAATTATTCCTTATTACAAAAATAGACCTTCAGTCTAAATATAAGGCTGATTTTCCTATGGACAAACTTTTTGCCCTCACCATTATTTGTGGACAGGAAGATAGCTTTATCCCTTTACATGGTATCCCAAGCAACATTATTTCTGTTCAAGGATCTTATTTTCATAACAAAAAAATGAGCCAATTGGCTAATATTATATAGGATTGACTGCTCTATAGAATTGATTACTATACCCTCAAGTCAAACATCCAGAAACAACTAGCTTACTAAAACTGGGAAATATTTTACTGAGAACTGGTCTTCTGAAAGATAAACAAAATTGATAAACATTTAGCTAAACTAAGAATATAAGACAGAATACTCAAATAAAGTCAGAAATGAAAGAGGGGATATTATAACTGGTATCACAGAAATAACAGATCCTAAAATAATAGTATAAACAATTATACACCAACAAATTAGATAACCTAGGAGAAATATATAAATTCCTAGAAACATATAACCTACCAAGATTGAATCATGAAAAAAGAGAAAATCTGAACTGACCAATAACAAGTGAGGAGATCAAATCAGTAATCAAAAACTTCCCAAGAAAGAAAAACAGCTAGATGGTCTCACTGTTGCCTTATACCAAACATTTAGGGAAGAGTAATGCAGTATTTCTCAAACTATTCCAAAAAATTTAAAGAGGAGAAAACACTCCCAAACTGGTTTTACAAAGTCAGCATTACTCAGGTACTAAGGTCAGATAGGGTCATGACAAGAAAAGAAAACCATAAATCAAATCCCTGATGAATACAGGTGCAAAAATTGTCACCAAAATATTAGCAAACTAAATCTAACAGAATATTAAAAGGATCATACACCATGTTCAAATGGGATGTATCTCTGAGATGGAAGGATGGTTGGTTCAACACATGCAAACCAATAAACAGAATGAAAGACAAAAGTCATATGATAATCTCAACAGATGCAGAAAAAGCATTTGACAAAATTCAGTGTTCTATCATGATAAAAATTCTCAATAAAGTGGGCAAGGAAGGAATGTGCCTTGACATAATGGGGGTTGTATATAAGAAGTCCATAGTTAATATCAAATTTAACACTGAATAGTTTAGAACTTTTCTTCTAAGATCAGAGCAAGATAATGGTGCCCACTCTCACCATGTCTATTCAGCACAGTACCAGAAGTCCTAGCGGGAACAATCAGGCAGGAAAAGAAATAAAAGGTATTCAAATCAGAAAGTAAAAGTAGAACTGCCTCTGTGTGCAGATGGCATGACTTTATATGCAGAAAATACTAAAGACACCAGCAAAAAGCCATTAAATCTAATCAACAAATTCAGTAAATTTTCAGGATACAAAATCAACATAAAACAATCAGTAGAGCTTTAAACAGTAACAATGGCTTATATTGTTGTTATATAGAGAGACAATCCCATTTGCAATAGCACCAAAAACAATAAAATACTTAGGAATAACTTTAACCAAGGAGGTGAAAGATCTACACATTGGTAAAAGAAATAGGAGAAAACACAAATAAATGGATCAGTATCCTATGTTCATAGATTGGAAAAATTAATATGTTACAATGTCCAAACTACCCAAAGCTACCTAGAGATGCAATAAATCCCTATAAAGATTTTAATGGTATTTTTATAGAAATAGAAAAAATGATTCCAAAATTCATATGGAACCTCAAAAGGCTGTGAATAGCCAAAGTAATCCTGTGAAAGAGGAACAAAGCTGAACGCTAATACGGATTTCAAACTATTTTACGAAGTGATAGTAGTCAACACAGTATGGTACTGGCATTAAAACAGACACATAGACTGATGGAGCAGAATCAAGAGCCCAGAAATAAGCCTTTGCATGTAAGTAAATCAATATTTGACAAGAGAGCCAAGAATACTCGATAGAGAAAGGCTAGACTCTTCAGTAAATGGTGTTGGGGAAACTGGCTAATCACAGGCAAAAAGAATAAAATTGGACCTATCACACTATACACAAAGTTCAACTCAAGATGGATAAAAGACTGAAACGTAGGAACCAAAGCTGTAAAACTGCTAAAAGAAAACAGAATAAAAGCTCTTTGACATTGATCTGGGCAAAGATTTTTTTGGATATGACACGAAAAACACAAGCCACAAAAGGAAACAAACAAGTGGCACTCCATCAAACTGAAAACCTTCTGCACAGTAAAACAAACAGTCAGCAAAATGAAAAGGTAACTTGCAAAAAAATATTTGCAAGCCATCTATGTAATAAGGGGTAATATCTAAAATATATTAAGAACTCAAACAATTCAATAGCAAAAATAATTTAATTAAAAATGGGCAGAGGACCTGAATAGACATTTTTCCAAAGAAGAGATACAAATGATAAACAGGTACATGAAATAATGTCCAACATTACTATCATTAGGAAAATGCAAATCAAAACCACAATGAGGTATCACCTCACACCTGCTAGAATGGCTATTATCAAGAAGACAAGATAACAAGGGTGTAGATAAAAGAGAATCCTTGTGCACTATTAGTAAGAATGTAAATTGACATATCCATTATGGAAAACAGTATGGAGGTTTCTCAAAAAATTAAAAATGAAACAAATGAAAAATGATCCAATAATTCCATATTTGAGTATACCTCCAAAGGAAACGAAATCACTATCTGAAGAGATATCTGCACCACCATGTTCATTGCAGAATTATTCACAATATCTTAGACATGTAAACAACCCAAGTATCCATTGAGAGAAGAATGGATAAAGAAAATGTTATACACACACCCCCCCACACACACACACACAATGGACTAATATTCAACCATTAAAAAAAGGAAATTCTTCCTTTTGTAACAACATGGACCTTGAGGCAATCTGGTAAGTGAAATAAGTCAGACAAAGACAAATACTGTCTGTTCTCACATATATGTGGAATCTAAAAACATTGAACTCATAGAAACAGAGAAGAGTGAGGTCATCAATGCTGAGGGGTGGGGAAATTGGGAAATGTTGGTCAAAGGGTTTAAACTTCCAGTTATAAGAGGAATAATTCTGGGGATCTAATGTACATTATGGTGGTTAAAATTAACACTACTGTAATTCATATGCTGTAAAGGAGTTAGAAGGGTAGATCCTAAGTGTGATCATACAAAAAATGGCAATTATATGAGGAGATACAGGTGTTAGTTTGTCCTTTTGTGGTAATCATGTCACAATATATATGTGTAAATCATCACACTATACACCTTGAACTTAAATATAAATCAGTATTGTCTCAATAAGGCTGGGGGGAAAAAGGCTTTTTTAGTAACAGTATTTCATAGGAAGAAGAGAATTTATGGGATTAAATTCTAAGGCTAGTGTGTTTTCTTGTACACTTGCTAAAACGAGTGCTAATGGACCAGATTAAGTAGAACAGCACTTCCGGAGGAATCCTGTTTGTCCAAGGAGAAGGAAATGTAAGAGCAAAAACAGGGTGACCTCTGGAGATACAAGCACATTGTGCTTCTCTTTGCAGAAGACCACAAAGGTTTAACTAAGCAAAATATTTAACAAGGTGACAATTTTTCTTTTCCATCAGAATTCCATGGGAGGCTGATTTTTGAGAAAGTGGGAACTAACAGAGGGAGAGATAAACAATGCCTCGTATGTGGTTTTCACAAGTGAGAGTCATATAGTCATGTTTTTGAAATGCGTATGCACGTGTGGTGGATCGGGAGTGGATGACCGCTCTCAGAAGTGGAACATGAGCCAGAGCAGCTGGCTGGCAGTGAGTAGACTGATATTTAACAATGCAAGGAAAAGAATAATTTGGAAGGCGGTAGACTTCAAAGAGAATTTTAAGAAGCTTTCTATATAATTCACTGCTGAAGACCTTATCTGAGTCGGAATTCAGACACAAAAATGGAAGCCACAGTAATTCTTTTTTTATCAGATATGATTTGACATAAGAAACTGGTTAATCAATTAGAGGTTAAGTTACTAGAGGTTAAATATTGGTTAGGTATTAGAGGACTGGCAAGGCAAAATGGGGACATGAGGCAACACGGCGATAGTAACCACAGGAGGAAGCTGCTAACCCCACGGTTTCCCATTCCACAGAGGGAGTGGTTGGGATTCTCAGAACCTAGAAGCCAAAGCAGGGCCCCAGGGATTCAGCCCGAGCTGACACCCAGACCTCTGGGGATGGGCTCTACTTAGCCTAGACTCACACCTTGGGTCAATGAAATTGATTCTGAGGATGGCAGAAGAATCTAAAAACAAGAGAAAAGTGTTTCTAGAAAGAGACAAGCCATTGGTGGAATGACACTGACAGGAACACAAACAGGAAGGAGCAAGTTCTTCCTTCACTCTCCTGGAGTTTGGCTTCCTCCCAGTGCCCCTGAATTGGCCAAACTTAACAGGGAGCCAGATGGCAAAGGAGAAATGTAATCTGCAGTGTCACCAAGTCAACTAGGGCAGATGGGTTGGAGCTGAGAGGAAGCTGCTTAATCACTAACCACTTCCATTGAAGAACCTGTAGTAATGAGAAATATGTTTTTCAAAAGCTTTCTGGAATCATATTTATAATTCCAAGATATGTTAATGATCAGACAGTTCTCAAGTTCTTAAGCACAGATGAGCACTTAATATCCTGCTGCCTTACCTGGCTGTGGCTATGGCATTACAATTCCTGAATGTGCAATACAATTAGTAATAGCATACGACTGAACAGCATTGTTCCCTCTCAGTGCTGTTATATAACTGTTTGCCTGGAAGGCCACACAGTCTAATGTAATGCTGGTTTCTCCTCCTAAGCCTTCTTCCTTCTCATGTTTGTGCTTCACTGTAAACCAACTGATAAAATTCAGGAGGACATGAGTATGGAGATCACAGTTAACCCTCTCTCCCATCAGTCCTCCTCAAGCACAGAGCTGAATGCTTATGAAAGTACACACTGACCCAGGGGTTTTGTTCCATATCTGGGTTTGCCAAGGTGTCCTACAAGATATGCTACTGGTGCTTCCAGAGTATAATTTAGTTAGTGCCAAGATGATACTTCAACTTCACTCATCACATGCTATTTCCCAAACTACTCGGCCTCACTCTTGGTCCACAGTGTGCCGTTTCCTCAACCCACCCTTTCTCCCACGGAAGTGCACACAGTTTCCTACTTCTTGCCGTCTTCAGTGTCCCTTCCTCAGGGTCTGTGACAGACAGTGTCTGTGAAAGCACAGGCACTGTGGCTTCGGTATCTTTCTATTGATCTCAGCTTTGTTATCCTCTGATTTCTCCTCTTCTTTTTCATATACTTTATGCAATTTTTCCTTCCCAACTTGTCTCCTCCAGGTATTGATTGGGTGACTCAGGACCAGCTGCTTCTTTCCCTCTTCTCGCTCTTACACTGTCTTCTTCTCTTGTGCTCCAGGCAGTGGAGCCTGAACACCAGCTCCAGACCACTTCTCTAGGTTCTGCGTCGACACCTTACATCTCCTTCCTTCAACTCCAAGATGAAAGGGCAGTTCTTTCATCTGGAGCTTTGGTCCTTCCTACTCTTACACCTACAGTTTTATTTTTAACTAAATTTCTCTAAGAATAAAAATAACCCTATTTAAAGAATATTGTTAAATAAATTAGAAGTGAAGGTGTACATACAGGGTTTATGTTTGGAAAACATTCTCCTGAATGTCTTCAGATGCTTAAAAGGGTGAGTGGGTGGGCTTCTTGCTCCCCCAGACTTTTCTAATGGGAAACATACTGTTTTCATGGTTCTAAGGAATGTTCCATTCAAATAAAGCAAACCCTCTGGGAAAACACAATGATGCTATTTGGTGATATTTATAAGTTGTTCTGAACTTGTTTTCAGGGCAAGAGGGAGCCTGAAGCACTGAGCCAGGGCTACAGTCTTGAGGGTATGTAGGGGGAGGAGGCAAGTCTGGTACTAAGTTACTGCAGAGACTGAGCATGTGTAGGTGGTTACAGCAGAGAGAAACACACACCAGGCAGACTAAGGAAGGTGAGAGGAGGTGCTACCTGGAGAGATACCCTGTAGCACTAGAGGGTAATTACAGGTACTTTCCTTAGGCTCCTGTTCCAGCTTTCCTACAATTGGAAAGGAACCATTAGGAGTGTGAAGGCTTTTGACAATAGCAATTGTAGTAATTGCTTAAAGAGACGAGTCATGGAAAACCCCACTGAATATAAGTAGCCCTTGCCACTCATTAATGCATTACTGCATGAAACAGCCCTTCATTTTTAAGATGCCAAGGTGCTAATGCAGAAGTGGAGAGAATGGTTAAGTAAATGGTTCAATAGTTTATAGCGTTGTGATCTGTGCAACATTTGACAGGAAGGGATTCTTCAGTAACCTCCTGAAAAACACCTGAATGCCTAGTAATTTAACAGTAGTATACAGGAAGTGCCCACAGTTCAACAGAGCTCTCACGTGATACTATTCACTTCCTTCCTCCTTTTCCTCTTCCACCCACATTCTTGTCCAAAATAAGAACTTCAGAATATTTTGGCTTCTTCCCTCTCTCTACCTTCACCCCTACATCAATATTTTATTTCAGAGAATGTAATGTTTTCATCTCTAGGTAATTACAAAAATTCCTTTTTAGTGTGGAACTACTAATCCATGTAAACCATTCCAGACCAGATTAACTATGCATTTATAGCTAATTTATTGACCATTGATGTTTCTTCCCATCTTTGGTTATAAAGTTTCAGTTTTGGTGTTTTGCTTGTTTGCTTTGGTGAGTGTCTCTTCATCAGAATTTTCCCCAGAAAGCCTACTAACAATATCTGGGACTCTGAATTGTTACAGGTATCTTTTTTATTCCCACAGGTAAATAATGTCTGGGTTCAGTCATCTCTCTCAGTACTAAAAGATGCTATTCCACTAAAGTCTAGTTTCAAATGTTGCAGATGAGAAATCAGATGTTTTTTGTTTATGGGTTATTTGCTATTTGCAAGATTTTTTTCCTTTTCCTGGATTTCAAATTTATTTCGATATGTATGTGTCTTTTTTCATATCATATGCCTAGAACACAGTAAGTAAGCCCATTTTCACTTTGTTCTTTTATACTAATCTTCCTTTTGAGGTGCCAGGTCATTAATTTGACTATCAACAGTTATCTTTCTTTCGTCCAGTTTATCTGAAATAGGTTACATTGGGGAATTGATAATTAACAAAAATATATGTATATTTTTAAGTCAGACTTGACTTCACCTAAGTGTTGTTATTCTTTTTCTGTTCTGATGGGCATCAGTTTCTTTCTAAAAACAATTTCATTCTATGGGGACTCTGGGTATTCTGACTGATAATTTTTGCCCTGGCTGCTGGGCATCCTCGGACAGGTTGTTTTTTTTCTTTATTCGGCTCACTGGGCTCACATCTGCTTGTTGGAATATCCTCAGTGTCAGCCACCCCACAGACATAGAAGTTGTCATGTTCTTTCTCCTTGTTTCCTAGTGTTGTTGGCTGGGCCTCAGCAACCTTGTTTTTATTTTTGGCCTTTGGAGGTCAGTGAGACCAGGCATGCAGCCAGTGTCTAGTTTTCCTCAAGAGCCAGAACTTGTTATAAGCTATGCTCATTCTAGAAGACATTACAATACTTGGCCATTGTATTAATCATCTATTGCTGCAACACAATATTACCACAAACTTAGCTGTTTAAAACAACATACATTTATTATCCCATAGTTTCTGTTGGGTGGGAATCCATGCATGCCCAAGTGTGTTCTTTGTAAGACTACAATCAAAGTTTCCATCAGGGCTGGGTTCTTATCTGGGCTCAACTGGGAATGGATCTGCTTCCAAGCCCATTTGTTTGTTGGCAGTATTCAGTTCCTTGCACATTCCAAGATGAAGGGCTTCAGTTTCTTCCTGGCTTTTGGCCTGTAGTCTGCCTCAGCTTCTTGCTGAAGGACCTTCTCTATGTGGCAGCTCCCAACATGGCAGGTTGCTTCATCAAAATCAGTGAGTAAGGGAGTCTTCTCTTGAGACAGGCATTCCAACCTTACATATCATCATCATGAACACATAGTCAGGGACTTCTTGCCTCATTGCTATATTCTGTGGCTACAGGTAAGTCACAGGAGCAGTCCACACTCAGGGGAAGCAATTCACACAAGGACATGAACACCTTGCACAGGGATCATGAGAGCCACCCTAGAGTCTGCTCACCACAGACAAACATCCTGAAAAGGAGAAAAGTCACTCATTTTCCTATGTTTGGACTACCTTGTGTCTCAAGATATCTTTGGACTGTGTGTCTCATACAGGCTGCCACCATTTAAGGTAGGAGAGTTTATAAACAAATACACAAAAAAACGGGTTTGTTTACAGAGAGGAGGTGAGCACCATTCAGGTGGTCATCTTCCCAGACTTTCCATTCCTAGAAGTTCTCTCTGTGGATAGCTGTCCTCCATCCCTGCTGTCTCTCGTTTAGATCAGTCCACAGTCAGATTTGGACTGGGTTACCCAAACAGCCTCTAAACTGATTTTCCTGACTCTGGGCTTAAAACATTCTGATAAATCAACATTGCAGGAACAATTTTTCCAAAATCCAAAATTATTTTTGTCTCTTCCCTATTCGAAATCCTTAGGTGGTTTCACATGATTTTTAGGACAATATCCAAATTCCTTAACACCCCTTAGAATGCCAGGCATGATTTAATCTTTCAAACCCAGTGTCTCGCTACTCTCCCAGTGTATGTGGTCCAGTCACAGCCAGTGACCTTCTTCCATTTCCCTGACTTTATCACGACATCATGGCATCACCTTCAGACCACTGAATATGCTACTCTCTCTGTCTGAGATACCTTCCCTTTGTCTAGAAACTTTCACTGATCTTTCATGTCACATAAAGTATTAATGTTTTGAGGAAACCTACCTGACCCCACAGATCAAGGTGGCCTCCTCCTTAGGTGCCTCTTCAGCTCCTCATACTTCCCTTGTCATACAGTTAGCTCTGCATGGGATAGGGGTATTTTCTATAACCAGTTAACATTTTTTATTGATGTGGTAGCCTCTCCTACTAAACTTTAATTTCTATGAATGAAGGATACAGATTTATTTCCCTGTCAACTATCAACTCGTATGCAAGCAACAAACACATTCAGTGCAACTTAATCAAAAGAGGAAATTATCAAAAGGACGTGGATTAGCCCATAACATCTAATGAAAAACTGAGGAACCATTAAAGAAAGGGAAAGAAAGGGTAGTAATATGGTAGCTACAGTGAGCTAGAAAGCAGGAATGAATGAGCAGTAGTAAGAGCATGCCATACAGAAGAATCAGTGCCATTTTCTATCCTTGTATCACTCTGCTTAAGATTCAAATTCTCAGGGTAAAGTAGTACTGAATTGTTTAGGGTTCATCTCAGGCCATGAGAGACAGTTATTCTCAGGTCTGCTCATGGTAGAATGCTTTGGTCAATAGAAGGAGGAATGGATGAAGAATCAGCAAAACAACAGATGTCCATTTTAAATGTATTTACCCACAGCATTAGTAGGCATGCAATAAATATTTGTAGAAGGAATAAATAGATATCTGAAGTAGACTAAATAGAGTGGAGTTTTCCATACCCACTTATAATGGAAGATTTGCAATTTTTAAAACTACTTGATTAAAGTATGATCGACAAGTTAAGTTTACATATTTAATGTATACAACTCAATGAGGTTTGGATAAATATAATGCTTGCAAGACCATCACCACCATCAAGACCTAGATTCTTCTTGCCCTCATTATTATTATTATTATTACTGTATTTATGTGTGTCAAGATCACTTAAATAAGATTTACTCTTAAGGAAAATTAAGCATATAGTAGTATACTATTAACTATATGCACTATACTACATAACAGAACTCCAGAATTTATTTATTTTGCATAACTGAAACTTTTTACCCTTTGACCATCACCTCCCCATTTCCCTCTATCCTTAGCCCATGAAAATTACTATTCCACTTTTTGCTTTTATGAGTTTGTCTATTTTAGATTCCACATATAAATAAAATCATACAGTATTTGTCTTCTTGTGCCTTGCTTATTTTACTTTGTATAATCTTGTCCAGATCCATCCATGTTGCCCAAATGGCAGGATTTCCTTTTTTTAAGGTTGAATAATAGAATATTATATATATATAAATGTTATAATATACACAATATTCCATTATCTATCTATCTATCTATCTATCTATCTATCTATCTATCTATCTATCTATCATCTATCTATCTCACACTTTCTATATCTATTCATCCATTAATGGACATTTAAGTTGTTTTCATATGCTGATTTTCTGCTTCTATGATTTGACTATTTTAGATTCCACATATAAATGGAACATAGGACACAGAGCCTTTAATCCTCAGGCTCCCCTTTGCTCAAGTTCCTGCACTGGTGTCCCCTTGGCACTTAAACAGTACTAGGAAGACAACTGTGTGCTCTGCTGAACAAAGGTCTTACTACAGAAAGTACTGAATTAAAAGCACTGACCTAGATTAGAAGGGCCCTACCTGGAGGGTTGCACCACAGTATGAAAACAGGCAACCCTAAGAACTAGTTTTCTTACCTGTGAACTGCAAAGGACATACTACAAAGTCAGGAAACAGGAAATAAATATGTTTTTAAACTCTATGTTAGGTTTTCAAATAATACATTTGATTTTTTTTCAACTTCCAGACATTTAAGCAATGTATCCAATTATTTAATAATACACTTATATTATAGACAGCAACTTTATGAATACTATTTAGATTGCATCTAACTAAAGGATCTGGGGATTTGAGTTACATTAATAGCAAGATTTCACATTGAGTAGAGTCATTTGATCTGCTGAAACTTTCAGTATTTGTGAAGTGTGTTTCCTTGTGGTTTCTTCAACAGTTTTTATATTCAGAATGTCTCCCCATATTTAAAAGTAGTTAGATGTTACCCTGTATTTTCCTCCAATTTCTTTAAAATAGTTTTATCTATTACATTGAATTCTTCACTTTTAATATGTTTTCAAATATGGTAGGAAGTGAGAATCAAAAACTTTTCCAAATTTTCCTACTACCTTTTTAAAAATAATCCCTCTCTTTGCTTGGGTTTATAAGTCAACTTTTTTGACTTTACAATTCCATTTCTTTTAGTATGGTTTGTCTTAATATTTCATACCTTTAAAAAACATAAAGTATCAAAGTATTTTTGGAAATTAAAAAAAATACAGAAAACAAAGAAAAAAATTAAAATTCTCTATATATGTTAAAATTAGGGGGAATTTCTTTCATTCATATGTTTGTATTTACAAAGGAAGGTATAACTTTCACAAAGTAATAGCCCAAAAGGCAGGCAAAGATGGTTGCTGAGCTAGCCTCTAAGAAGGATGGGTGCTCTGAGCATGAGGAACAGATGTAAACTTAGATACAAAGGTCTAGAGATAGAAACTAAGGCAGTGCGTAAGGGCAGAGAATGGAGCCTGTAAGGCTGTAAGTATGCGAGAACAGGGCATACTCCAGTGGCAGTGTGTTCTAAAAGTGCTGCAAGAACAGAAATGTCTGGTAAAGCATTTCAAAATTGTTTGCTGAGCTCTCTCCTCTGTAAGATCTTCAATAAAATCCACATTATTCACCAAAGCTTTTGTTTAACAGTGTTCTTTAGGCAATGGTCTTCAAATTTTTGGCTCATATACATTCAAATAAATTTTAAAAGATCTTGAGAACATTTTTAGGCTCACATCACACATTTTTCATCATGTGCAGTTTTAAAACATAATTTCTGAAAAATAGCAAGTACTGACATTGTATAATAAAAGTACTATCTCATTCAATTATTGCATCTATTAGAATCTAAATATAATAGCAGTTTGATACCTACCATCATCCACTAAAAATAAAAATTGTGATCTTTAACAGTGAAGGCGATGTTAGGCAAAAACTCCAAAATATATCTCAGCGCATTTTCATACAGACCTGTGTTATGAGAAAATATACTCAGTGAAGTGAGGCTTTGGGAGTGAATTCACTTAAGAACATCTGTGCCTCTTGGAACAAAAGGCAAAGACCACGGCTAACATCTAGGATATACATATAAATCCTTTTCTTCCTTCTCTGCATTCTTTACTTTTTTTTCTTGCAAAAGTGAGAACACACTGTACATACAGTTTGAATCTTAGAATTTCCACATGACATTATTTTAGATTAAGTATTCTTCAAAGATATTTTAATTATTTTATATTATATATATTGCATATTATATGTACATATTATACTTAGTATACATATAATCATTATTATTTACTACTATTTATTTATCAAACTTGAAACATTAATTTAGCAGTCAGTCAGGGGTTTGTTCAGAGATATATTCAGATTCTGGAGCATGTAATTTCCAGGGCTTCTACATTTCTAAACTTTATCCTGCAAACTTCAAGCCATGAAGGTTTTGGTTTCTCACTATCAGACCAGGGGGAATTGTGGGGCTTCTCCAGACCAGAAAGCCACAAAATTGGAGTTCTTGCCCATTGCAGTGGCACTCTTTCTAGAATATATCTCAAGTTTCTGCCTGCATTAGATGTTTTCTGTTGCCTTCATGTGGGGTTTTTTTTTAGTATTTTTGTTCATGTTTTTTAGTTGTTTATCTGTAGAGGAATCTCCTAACCTTCTCTTGCCACTACTATGATAACTTTACCCAAGTCAATGTTAGTAGATTATTAATCTTTGCTAAATTTGATTAAGTGAAACATTGCTTTTTTAATACTGTAGTTCAGAGTACTAGTGTGATTGAGCATTTTCTGTTTATTGAGTATTTTTATTTCATTATTTGTAAATTACCTTCTCATCCTTTTCTTATTTTTAAATTCTGGAGTCTTATTATTTTCTTATTAACTAAGAAGGGTTCTTATCATTCAGATATTACTCTCCCAAAATTCTTTGAAAATACACTTCCTTGTTAATAATTTACCCTTAAATTTTATGGTATGACTAACATATAAATTGATTTTTACAGGAGTAGCATCTCTACAAATTTGAATCTTTTTATATAGGGGCCCAATTTACCTTTCCATTTACTTGACCTCGTGTTTATCTATACTGGTAAGAGTGAATTTTAATATGGGTCACATTTGTTACATTTTTAGTGTTTCCCTTTATTGATATTACTAGATATTTTCATGATGTAGTTTTTTCATTGCAACTTCTGATTATTGTTATTGTATAGAAAATCTACCCCGCTTCACCAGTTTTATTATTTCACCGAAGTTACTTATATGCATTACCTCACTTAATTCTCAAATTACATGTTATAATTCTCAATGTATTATGTATTATATGAAATAATTCAGCCATCTATGGACTTAAAAATGTATGGATTATAATAAAAAACATCTGTGTACATGCCATCCATTTAAGAAACAGAATATTAAACTGAATCTGCTTAGTGTGTGTGTATGTATACTACTTATTGTTATTATTTGCCTTACTGCCCATAGTTGCCTACTCATTTGGATTTAGTGTGTATCATTCCCATGCAAGTTTATGTCTATACATGACATGGTATAGAGCCATATATATAATATTGCTTTTTCCCCTTTAAGTGCATATATAAATATTATCATGCTGTCTTTTTAATACTGTGTTTCATATTTTCCATGGGGAAACATGTATCTCTATTTCTTTATTTGAAATGCTTTATAATATTTCTTTGTATAAATATTTTTCATTTTACTTATAGTCTCATTTCATGACCTTGTTGTTACTATAAGTCTATACTATTGCAAATATTTATGTACACTTTTGTATTTGTCTTTTTGTGCATAATTGTTAGGGTTTTTCTATGACAGTGTCCTTGTAGGAGTGCTGGGATTTAAAATATGCACATCTTCAATGTTACTAGATATTGAAAATTACTACCCAATAATTGACTAATTTCCACTTCCACTAATAATGTGTGTGCATTTCTTTACATGTTGGCAATGCTTGACTCTTAGAATCCACCTTTTGACAATCTGATGAGTGTGAATGGATATCACACCTTTAAAATTTTTATCTTCCTGATTCCTGGTGAAGTTGTACATCTTTTCCAATGTTTATTATTTATTTTTTCATCGATTTTTAAAATCTAGTAATTGCCTTTCTTACACTTTTCCCTATTATACTAGGTTCTTTATCTTTTCCTTATTGATTTCTAGTAGCTTATTAAATTGTCAGGATAAAATTCTCTTTTAAATTTTATATGCTGAAAATGTTTTTGGATTTTCTTTTAAAATTAAGCAGTTTGTATTTTTAAAAGGCACAAGTTATCACTTTTTTCCTTTGAGATTTGTACTTTCAATATCTAAGAAAAATTTGATGACCTATAAATACTAACTTCTGTTTTATTTTGTTTATTTATATTTTTCATTTTTATAACTAGCTTTTTAATCTTTCTGGAATTTATACATTTCTGTGAGACAAGTGAGAAAATATTATTTTTATATTCAGATAACTTATTTGTCTAGCATCACTTATTAAATAATTCACTGATTTTACATATCACCCATCATATATGCAATATTCATATGTGTATCATACAATTTCTTGTCTTTATCTCATACCCCATTGGTAGTTTTAAAAATCTTTGTGCAAAAAAATATATAAAATTAATTATATGGCTTTGTTATTAATCACTTAATCAGTCAAAGAAGTACTCTTTGTCTTTTTCAAAATTGTCCCAGCTTCTCTGGACCTTTTGTTCTTCCATACAAATTTGTAGACTCAGCTTATCAAGGTCCATGAAAAAAATACCAAGTTGTGATTTTAATGTAATTTCATTGCACTTGTAGATTAATTTAGGAATAATTAACATATTCTTCAGATTGAGTTTTTCCATTTGGGCATAACTACTTTGTGTCTTTCCATGAAACTATATTTTCTCCATAAATATCTGTCTTATTTTTAGTTACACCCATTCTTAGTTACCTCTCCTGAATTCATTCATTTCACAAACATATATTGAATATCAGTTATGTTGTGAATGCTTCCTTTTAGTTATTTGAAAATATCTGTGAAAAAGAATGATCCTTGTCCTGAGAACACAAACAATATAATAACAAAGTGATAGGAGTTCAGGGCTGACTAACTTTCTAACCAACTGGCCTTCCCAAAGATAACAACTATAAACTCTAGACAACAATTTAACTGAACTACTTAAAGGCTTTGAAGAGAGAAGGAAAGAAGGTAGATTCTGAAGAAGATGTAAAATGTAATAATGGGTGGACACAGAATGAGTTTCCTGTTTTTATATCCTTTAGCTTGAGCGCAGAGACAGGCTGCCAATGACCCCTCAAGGGCCAGGTAAAACACTGATATAAATTTTAGTTATTCTAGCTTAATGAATCAGAAGACAGAGTTTGGGGAACCTGCAATTTCTGGAAAGTAAAGGATAGAATACTGGAAGGGAAAGAACCATAAAGAGAAGACTCGAGTTTGTGAACTACTCCACCTAAATCTCTGATCTCTGAATCATATAAAGTCAGGGCAGATTACAAGCAGTTAACCAGGGGGAAAAAAAGTAATTGAATCAAGATTTGAATTGCTGATAAAGTCTGTTTTGCAGTTTTATTAGGGAAAAAAACTACTAATATAGAAATGTAACATTGTTCAGAGGAATATAACAGAACCAAGGGCTTCCACAAAAGATCATTCATAGTCAGCATCCACACTAGGGTTTAAAATCACTCAACATATAAAGAACCCATTTTCTCAAAATAAAATATAGTTAATGAAATGCCCCAGATGTTTTAATTAGCAGACCAAAACTTTAAAGTAAATACTATACCTATGCTTAATAAGGTAAAGGAAAGTATGCTTTTAATGAAAAAAACAAGAAATTTCAACAGAGAAAAACATTTTAACTGATGAAAAAAATTGAATAAGAATTCTAGATGAAATATCCAATACCTGAAAAAATATGAACTGGATAGTTGTAACTACATAATGGAGCTAATAGAAGAGTGAGTCTTTGAACTTGAAGGTAAACAAACAGAAGTCACCTAATCTATGAAACAGAGAGAAAAATTTTAAAAATCAACAGAGCACCTGTGGGACAATATAAAAATTTGAAATACATGTACTATTGGAGTCTAAAGTGTAGGGAAAAAATAATAAAGCAGACAAAATATTTGAATGAATAATAGCCAAAGTCTCCCAAATTTTGTGAAAGCCATACAGTTATAGATTCAGAAGGCTTGGTGAAACCAAAACAGTATCAAAATGCACAAAACCATTATGAAAATCAACAATAAAGAGAAAATCTTGAAAGGAGCAAGAGAGAAATGACATAGAGGGAACAACAATTTAAATGAGTTCTGAGTTGTCATCAGAAAATATGAAGATCAGAAGGCAGTGGACAGTATCTTAAAAATTTCAAATACAAAAAAAATGATGAATCTAGAATTCTATATTCAGGAGACAAAATTTTTCCCAGAATGAAAAGAAATATAATATTTTCAAATAGAATAAAACTACAAAAATTGATCACTAGCACATTTATATTATAAAAGAAGTTAAAATAAGTTGTTTTGTATGAAGGGAAATGATACCAGATAAAAGCTTATATTTTTAGGAGAGAATGAAGAACATAAAAACCTATCTGGTAAATACAAAAGACTTACTTTCCATCTATTTTTTTAAAAATATATAAGACAGATTAAAGCAAAAATAGCATTATTTTGTGAGGGTTATAATGTATGTTGACATAATATGTGTGATAATTACAACAAAGGATTTGGGTGGTTAATAGACCTACATAGTTCCAGTATGTATTCCTATGTGAATATGAATTCTAAGGAGACTGAATGGATAAGAATGTATATTTTAATCCCTAGAGCAAACATGTAAAAATATACAAAGAGGCATAACTAAAAAGTAAATACATAAATTAAAATAAAATTTTAAAGATATTCTAATAATCCAAAATAACTCAGAAATAAGTAACAGGAGAACAAAAACAGAAGAGGTGGGAAGAAAATAAATAATAAAACTGTAAACCCCAATCAAACCACATCAACAGTTGCATTAAATTTTAATGCATAAACTTTCCAGCTAAAAGCAGAAATTGCCAGAATGGAGAAAAAGTATGCTCTAACTATATATTGTCTATGAGAAATATACTTTAAATATAAAGATAGAGAAAAATTGAAAGTAAATGGATGGAAAAAAGTCTGAAGTGGATAAATTAGTGACAAATGTTACAAGATAAGAACTATGTAAATGTTTTAAAAATAGATCAAAATAGAGGGGTCAGTAGAATGCAGAGGTTATAATTTCAAATGGACTGATCAAGGTGACATTGAAATTGTGATGTTTAATTAACAACAGAAGAAACTTTTCATGGTCATGAGCAATCAAGCTCAGTCTCATAACTTAGTTACACTTCTAACACTATTTGTGTTGTTGTTGATGTTAGGTTGACTGACCTGCACAGGTAGTTCCTCAGTCATTGTAGAATTAATTTTGTTCCTGTGTCATTCATTCTGATTGTTGCATTATTCACATGCCCTTCTCTGGCTATTCCAAAAACTATAGAGAAGAAACTGGGAAGAAATAAGGACAACTAGTGAGGCTGGTCTTTATTTACAAGAATGTGGAAAAGAATTAATGGAAACTGGAACGATTGATGCTCAGACACACATCAAATAGATCTAAGTATGCCATAAAACTCTTATGGCTACTCTAAAAAATATCTCTAATAATCTCCTAGTGATTCCTATGAAATTATAGCATTCTTTCTGTCTAATCCTTGAGGAAAAGTTATCACTGATAGCAGAGAAACTGCACACTAAAACAGTTATTACCCAGGGAAATTTGGGATTTGGTTGGTACTTTTGTTGGATTGTGAAATTAGGTTGCAAAGCCTAGATGTATTTTGGGTTAATTTGCCATAGACTTTCACTATGATTGCAAACTGTTGAAAGTGATTGACCTGGCATAGTCTATGATGTCCTTAGGATATCTGTTTCAGGCAGGGTAGACGTAGCTATACTGTAGTAACAAACAGATCTTGGAATCTCTGTTTATTTTTCATTCAGGTCACTGTCCAGTACAGGTCAGGCAGCTCTTCTGAGCAACTCCCCTCCAAGTGGTGACTCAGGGACCAAAGAAGCTTCTATCTTTGAGTACATCTGAAGAAATGTACAAAGTTAACACTGAAGGGGAAGACAGTAATAGAGAATTATGCATATTGTTTTAAGAGCTGGGTATAAAAGTATTTTACATTATTTCTGCTTATATTCTAGTGACCTGAACAAAGTCAATGACCCCCAATATAATTTAAAGGAATAGTAACATCATTGTCTTACATGCTCAGGAAGAGAAAACTGTGTGTTGAACATATACTGTCTCAGCTACCATCCAAAGTGTTCAACAAAATATCTCCCTCATTCTTCCTCTTATATATCAAACAAATTCACATCTGTTCCCTTCCTAAAGAAAATAATTCAGTGCTTTTCCATTCACTGCATCCATCTAATGGAGATCTGTCCTATCCATGAGGTTCCTCATGGTCAGGTGGCCTATGAACCAAAAAGACAAATTATCTGCATCCCTACCTCACACCCAAATACCAGATGTCTACAATGAACATTATGAATTAGAAATAGGAAGAATAAGAGATACGTGGTAGTCAATGTTCATTAGTGATTCTGAAATACCACTGCACAGACATTGTGATACTCTCTCGCCAGAGGTGGAGGTAGGGATTCTACTCTCTGGGAGGAAATGCTTTGTCATTTTCTTCTCTGTGGCCCCTGGATATGACTTCTTGGAGCCTCTTTCTTTTCATTATTCTCCTTAGCCATATCTGAAAATGGTTTGGAGAGCATACCTTCATGGCTGAGACATTGTGAAGCTCCTTTCTATATGTGGAAATATGAAAATTGATGTTAAGATTTGAATTCTAAAAATAAAGACTTTTTCAAGAATGCACCTGTCATTTCTTTGACAATACAATTCTGTCAAAAACTTTGTAGATGTCTGACCTACTTGATTCAGTCAATTTCATGTAGCTATAATTATACCTAAAATTACTTCCTAAAAATAATATTCAAATTCATTTTACATAGCTACTATCTCACCTTCATGCCTTTTTCCCACTCAACTTAATGTTGGCTACCACTGGGAGTTTGAACAATTGGGGTCAAGCCACACCCCTACTCTGATCTTGCCTTGAGTCACTTTATTCAACTGGAAAGTTTTTCTTACTGTGCATTGGCAAAGTCTTTTTAGTTCAATTGTTAAAAGCAGTTCGGTTTCCCAACCCTGGAAAACCTTGAATTTATGAACTATTTTTCCTGCTTGCAAGCTAGAACTCATTTATTCTTTGTAATACTTTGTGAAATGTAGCTATTTTAGGGCTGTGAAGCATTCCAAGATCTAAGTAGAAATGATTAGTAGACATGTAGTCTTTTTTCTAAGTTAGAGTAGGCAATGCTTTTTAGCAAAGATTTTGCCACATTCCCAGCTTTAATACCACATGCCATCTACCCTAAGGATTTATATTTTCAGATTTTGTTACAGCAGTACCCCACTTCAAGGTAACTATTTCTGTGTTAGGGTAAGTGATATAAATGCCTTTAAACCCATGCCAAAACCCTCAGTGGCTCAATAAAACATACTAGATATTAATAATTAATGCTTAATAAAGTAATAAAATTACTTTCCTACATGAGAGATCTTTCCTTCATTTACCATTGATCTCATTGTCAGAAATGATCAAAGCAGAGGTTGGGATATGGCAAGCTCCCATAAAACCAGCTGTTACTATTATTGTTACTACTAATATTAATAGTTACAGAGAGTTACAAAACCAAACATACAGAAACAATTTGGTGAACAATAAGCAGAACAATAGACAATATTTTGCATTAGTATTAGATCAGAGATCCAGTTTATTAGTTTGCCAGGGATTCCATAACAAAGTTTCACAAGCTGGATGGTTTAAACAATACAAATATATTGTCTCACAGTTCTTCAGGCTACACATCCAAGATGAAAGTGTTAGCAGGATTGGTTCTTTCTGAGGGCTGTGAGGAAGGATCTGCTCCATGCCTCTAGCTTCTGGTTTTTCTGGAAATCTCTGGTATTCTTTGACCTCACCTCAATCTCTGCCTTAATCTTCAGATATGTTTCCCTATGTATGCATCTGTCACCAAATCCCCCCCTTTTAAAAGGACACTAGTCATATTGGATTAATGCCAATCCTAATGACCTAATTTTAACTTAATTACCTCTGTAAAGATCTTATCTCCAAATAAGGTCACATTCTGAAGTACTGGATGTTAGGATTTGAACATATGAATTTGAAAGAAGTACAATCTGACTCATAACACATCATAACCCAATAAGTAATATTTCCATTGAATTATTTCTTTCTTAAGTTACATATTTAGATAGTAGTTAATGGTTCTCATCAGTCTCTTCATGAGCAAGATGTAGATATTTTTATTAGAAATCAAATGTGCATTCTGTACTCTTTCCTGGGCATAATTATGTTTAAGTTAATGCATAACAAACTATTGCATTGCAGTGACCTCATGAACTCTTGCTATTGCTTCTTATTTCTCAGAGGTCAAGGTACCTTCTGTTTTCTGCGTATTGTAATAAATGATTAGCTATGATAGAACAAGGAAAACCAGGTGAGTAGAATACATCTTTAGAAAGTTTGTCTTAAAAATGTTTCCTTTCTGTGTTACAGCTATGTAAATACTACGGTTTCATCTAAAGTCTTATGCTGCGAAATTGTTTCACATTGTTAAAAAAGAAACCTTAGTAGGCATAAATAAATATGAAAAGAATGTGAGGAAAACTCACCAAGACATTCATTTAATTAAAATCAATACTTTCATCATTTTCTGTGTTTATTGATATTTTATATTGTTATTTACTTGAGTAAGTTGAACCTTCCATATCATTTATAATGCAGTGAACCATAAACCTGTAGCTATACTAGAGAAAAATTAATGTATGTTTTAGGTCACAGATATTGCCAAATAAACTGTTATTGCAATCAGATTGTTTTATTGAAACTATAGAAGTACTCACATACAGAAATACTAGTTGTTGGTAAAAGGTTGAAAGATATGGGTTTGTTTGTTTTTGCTCTAAACTACACACTTGCTTTTGTTTTCTCTGACTAAAGTGTCATCATGAAGGAAAGCAGGGTTGGCCTGAGGTCAAATATCTGAGTAATCAAAATTAAACACAGCCTCCCTTTGGCTCAGCTTTCCATTCTTCTCATTTTATGATGATCTCCTTTCCCTGGAACACCGTTATTAAATATTGCCACTTTGTTTCTGGCTGCAACTTGTCTACCTCTAGCTTTTAGAAGACAAGGTGGCACATACCAAATACTGAGGAAATGTATTTGATTAAATACATGAATGAATGAATCAATAAATGAATAAATTGTAGGCTCAAATCCTATTTGAGAACCCAACCATACTGCCTTCTTAATGTTGAAAATCCAAAATTAATTTCCCCTTCTTTATTTTTTAATCCTGTTAGTGTTTCCAGTTCATCTAGTTATAAAAATGTAAAATTATAATTGCGGTAATTAGCATTAGAGTATAAATGGCCCTCACAAAATTATTTGCCTTTAATTTAAATGAATCTCTGTTTTGTGGCATTTCAGCCGTTGTAGCAAGAAAAAAATTAGACTGTGACTGGGTCTATTTTTTGGCCAGTTTTCCAGGGAGCAAGCTGAGTCCTGAGAAGAATGGCTAGATATAGAGCAGACACACAATATAAATTTAGTTACTTATTGATAACAGAAGATGGGAATTCAAATGCTGGGATGGTGTCTTAAATATGAAAGTCTGAATTTTGTTATATTTTGTGGGAGTAGACATTTTTACATAATCATTAAAAAAAATAGGAAACTATGCAATATTTCCTGACAGTCTCATCTAAGTAGTTCATTTTGATGAGGTTAAGTTTTGATCAAAGAAAATGATTAGTGAGAAGTATTCCACATTTCAGACATCAATAGTGGACAATATCCTGCCAGCCTGGGAAAATAGGATAACAGGAAGTTGTATGGCAATGTGACAGAGCAGATTTTGTACAGGAAAAGGAGGCTGAAAAGTTAAGTCAAAAACTGGTTTTAGAATATAGTTGAAACATGAATCACTATTGATTATATCTATTTTAGTTTTTGGAAATTGAAATTTTATATTACTAAGGGAATATTTAATGAAATTTTGTAGACATATGTACCAAAGTCCCATAGTCTGAAATCATGATTTAAATTTCCTATTGACCCTATATATTTCAAAACTTCCTTCCGCCAAGTATTCTAATAAGCAAGTACTTAGCTTATGAAAATCTTAAGGCAATACTTTGTACTAAATTAAACTAGGGCTCTATTTCCCTCAACTACCAAAAATATGATAAAAATTCATGGTCTTGTTATCCAGACATCTGTATTGGGATTTCTCAATGAAACTTGTTCCAAAGACTTGATTGTTTAGGTCTTTCCTGTTGAGTATACAGTTCCACAACATATTAAAGACAAAAAGTAATATGAAAATACATTCAAAATTTGACAAATTGTCAACATTATCAAGAACATTTTCAAGGTCTGTTTAGGTTGTAAGCACTGCACAAATCAAATATTTAGAAAAAGTTCCTACTATTTAGAAATTCACAGCCTAAGGTACAGTACTTAAAATTAAGAACAATTAAGGGACAAATTAAGAATTTGAAATAAAATTTGGTTACTAATGTGAACATTGAGACTAAGTGCTCAATAAACTTCTCCAAGTTGTGACTCTAAGTAGAATTCTGATTTCTGATTATCAGTCCAGTCCACTGCCCATTTGTTTAAGAATCCAGATTTCTTAATTTTCCACTATTACTGTAGCTTGAAGGGCATGAGGAAAATTCCAACAGTTTTCTAATTAGGTAGTGCATGGATAGAGTTCCAGCTTCTCTAGTTATTGTGTGAGCTTAAGAAGTACACTTTTCCATCTGAACCTCAGTATCCTTGCTGGAAAAACATTTATTTGCACAGATGTAAGTGTGTAGGATCAAAGAATGGACTAACCCAGAGAGCAACCACAGCTGGCCATCACTGACACTGCGAGCCACTCATGTCTGCCAGAAATGGGAGTGGGAAAGGCCTGGTCTTCAGTAGCTTCCATTCAGATGCAGTTGTACAAGAAGGCAGGTATGCACCAGTGGTTTATGGGCAGGAACTAGGTATCAGTAGTAACAATTGACCTGTTAGTTAGGGTTTTAAAGTGTTACACAAGCTTCAAAACCATTATTATAATACAACTCCTCAACATACATATTATGACAAGAGGAAAGATGCTGAGACGGGATGGGGGTAAGAAATTCATATTTTGCTATCTTACATTTTTGCCTACAGCTGAATTTATCCCAAAGCCATAGCAACCCCCACAGGGAGGATTTTTATTTGTTTTGTCTATTGAGTATGATATTAGAGTTACTGTGTTATTTTCTGTATCAAGCACAAAAACAAAAAGGGAAACAATTATTAGAAGAAAATAAGTGGATGTATTTTAGCTAAAGGCACTTAGATTTAAAAGGTCTTAAATATGTATGGCTTTGTTGTTACAGATCTTGATGTTTAGATGAGCATGTGGACCTCAGTTCAGTTAAAGATGAGAGCTCTTTCATATCCACAAATGCCTTTAAATCAGAATCAGAATTTGCAGAATGGCAGCTTATAGTCAGATTGGGCCTACAGTTCTATATTCAAGTGGTACAATATATGTTTTAACTGTACTTAAATGCCTTTAATGGGGTCATATACTCTATACCTCTCCACAGTCCTCACCAATCCCTATATGTTACATCTGGATACTATATTTTTTTACATTGCCCATGCCTTGTGAAAGCATTAAAATTCATAATCCCTGGAATAGGTATTACTGTTATTTCCTGTTCCTCCAGAGAACAAAATAGGATGGAAAAGGAGAAATCTTGAAGGTAAGGAGGACAGGAGGAAATCACTGAATTATTTATAGATAACTAAACAATTTATAAAATGTGAGAAGAGTATGGAAATCTACTGAAGTATAAAGAAGAAAAAAAAATAACTTCCCTAAAACCAAACCTTCAAAAAGCAAGAAGAGAGCACCAGTTTTCCTGGAAGGTCTCTTGGGTAGCAGCTAGGATTGCCTTTGGCTGTATGTAAACCCGAATACAGTGCTCAACAAAACAGGTGTTTTTCCTCATCATAGAGTAAGGACTCCAAAGTCAGTTCAGGGCTGCTATACTACTAAAAGAAGTCAGGATTGGATCCCTGTACTGCCCAACTGCATTCCAAAGCATGTAAGTTTTATTCCTATGATTGCAAGACGGCTCTTCTATACCCAAGAATTAAGACTGAAATGTCTCAGCATGTGTCCAGCTCAGTAAATGGGGAGATGGGACAATATATTTTCACATTATGAAATTTCAGAAGACTAAGGGTAAAGTGAAGATCCTAAAAGCTTCCATGGTGGAACTGGGGAAAGGAAACAGGCTATATTCAGTGGATAAGGAGAGACAGGTGTCAGATTTCTTGGAATGACATGGAAGACAGAAGTAAATGAAACATTGTGCTTAAAAATTGAGACAGGGGTAAAAAGACACCAATAAATGTAAATCTCCCCCATGTTCATGGACAGGAAGAATTAATATTGTCAAAATGGTCATCCTTACTAAAGCAATTTACAGATTCAATACAATCCCTATTAAAATACCAACAGCATTCTTCCACAAACTAGAATAAATAGTTCTAAAATTCATATGGAACCACAAAAGACCCTGAATAGCCAAACCAATCCTGAAAAAGAAGAACAAAGCTGGGGGGACTATGCTTCCTAACTTCAAGCTCTTCTACAAAGCCACAGTAATCGAAACAATTTGGTACTGGCAAAATAACAGACCCGTAGACCAATGGAACAGAATAGAGATCCCAGATATAAAACCACACATATATGACCAATTAATATGTAATAAAGGAACCATAAATATACAGTGGGGAAAAGACAGCCTCTTCAACAACTGGTGCTAGAAAACTGGACAACTACATGTAAGAGAATGAAGCTGGATTATTGTCTAACTCCATACACAAAAGTAAACTTGAAATGGATCAAAGATGTGAATGTAAGTCACAAAACCATAAAATTATAAGAAAACATAGGCAAAAATCTCTTAAATTTAAACAAGAGCCACTTTTTCCTGAACACATGTCCTTGGGCAAAGGAAACAAAATAAAAAATGAACAAGTGGGACTACATCAAACTAAAAAGCTTCTGTACAGCAAAGGACACCATCAGCAGAACAAAAAGACATCCTATAATATGGGAGAACACATTCATAAATGATTTATACAATAAGGGGTTAACATCCAAAATATATAATGAGTTCACATGCCTCAACACCCAAAAAACTAATAACCTGATTTTAAAAAATGGTGGAGGATCTGAACACTTATCCAAAGAAGAAATATGGATGGCCAATAAGCACATGAAAAGATGCTCCACATCACTAATCATCAGGGAAGTGCCAGTCAAAACCACAATGAGATTGGAGCCAAGATGGCGGCGTGAGTAGAGCAGTGGAAATCTCCTCCCAAAACCACATATATCTATGAAAATATAACAAAGACAACGCTTCCTAGAATAAAGACCAGAGGACACAGGACAACATCCAGACCACATCCACACCTGCGAGAACCCAGTGCCTTGTAAAGGGGGTAAGATACAAGCCCCGGCCCGGCGGGACCCGAGCGCCCCTCCCCCCAGCTCCCAGTGGGAGAAGAATAGGCAGAGCGGGAGGGAGACGGAGCCCAGGGCTGCCGAACACCCAGCCCCAGCCATCCGGGCCAGAGCGCAGACACAGTGCGTGCGCGGAGGGCCCTGGATACTAGGGAAACAGGGCAGCAAGACCGGTGAGCGGGTACCGAAGGCCTGGCTCCAGAGGACATTAGAAAAGCGAGAGGCCATTTTTTTTTTTTCTGTTTTGTTTTGGCGAGCGCTTTTTGGAAGTCTTAAAGGGATAGGGACCCCAATACTAGGGAAACAGGGCAGCAAGACCGGTGAGCAGATACCTGAGGCTGGCACTGCAGAATAAAGAAAAACGAGCGGCCATTTTTTATTTTCATTTTTATTTTTTATTTTTTTAATTAAAAAAATTTTTTTTTTTTGTGGTCATTGTTTTGTTTTGGCGGGTGCTTTTTGGACGTCTTAAAGGGGCAGGGCGGGACACTTAATCCAGAGGTAGAGAATCTGGGGATCTCTGGGCACCCTAATCCCCTGGACTGCAGGGAGCTCGGAGGCCCCTTACGGAGATAAAGAGCCTCCAGGCCGCTCCCTCTCCAAAGGGACTCCACCATTTTGAAGGAGCAGCCTGAGCCAGGCCATGCCCACAGCAACAGCGGAGATAAACTCCGTAGCAGCCGGGCAGGAAGCAGAAGCCCTGTCTGTGCACAGCTACCCAGCACAAGCCACTAGAGGTCGCTGTCCTCCCAGGAGAGGAGGGCCACAAACCAACAAGAAGGGAAGTTCTTCCAGCCATCACTTGTCCCAGCTCTGCAAACTATTCCTAATACCATGAAAAGGCAAAACTACAGGCAGACAAAGATCACAGAGACAACACCAGAGAAGGAGACAGACCTAACCAGTTCCTGACAAAGAATTCAAAATAAGAATCATAAACATGCTGATAGAGATGCAGAGAAATACGCAAGAGAAAAGGGATGAAGTCCGGAGGGAGATCACAGATGCCAGAAAGGAGACTGCAGTAATGAAACAAACTCTGGAAGGGTTTATAAGCAGAATGGATAGGATGCAAGAGGCCATTGATGGAATTGAAACCAGAGAACAGGAACACATAGAAGCTGACATAGAGAGAGATAAAAGGATCTACAGGAATGAAACAATGTTAAGAGAACTGTGTGACCAATCAAAAAGGAACAATATCCGTATTATAGGGGTACCAGAAGAAGAAGAGAGAGGAAAAAGGGATGGAAAGTATCTTGGAAGAAATAATTGCTGAAAACTTCCCCAAACTGGGGGAGGAAATAATCGAACAGACCATGGAAATACACAGAACCCCCAACAGAAAGGATCCAAGAAGGACAACACCAAGACACATAATAATTAAAATGGCAAAGATCAAGGACAAGGAAAGAGTTTTAAAGGCAGGTAGAGAGAAAAAGGTCACCTATAAAGGAAAACCCATCAGGTTAACATCAGACTTCTAGACAGAAAGCCTACAGGCCATTAGAGAATGGCATGATATATTAAATGCAATGAAACAGAAGGGCCTTGAACCAAGGATACTGTATCCAGCACGACTATCATTCAAATATGATGGTGGGATTAAACAATTCCCAGACAAACAAAAGCTGAGGGAATTTGCTTCCCACAAACCACCTCTACAGGACATCTTACAGGGACAGCTCTAGATGGGAGCACTCCTAGAAAGAGCACAGCACAAAACACCCAACATATGAAGAATCGAGGAGGAGGAATAAGAAGGGAGAAAAGAAAAGAATCTCCAGACCGTGTATATAAAAGCTCAATAAGCAAGCTAAGTTAGGCAGTAAGATATGAAAGAGGCTAACCTTGAACCTTTGGTAACCACGAATTTAAAGCCTGCAATGGCAATAAGTACATATCTTTCAATAGTCACCCTAAATGTTAATGGACTGAATGCACCAATCAAAAGACACAGAGTAATAGAATGGATAAAAAAGCAAGACCCATCTATATGCTTCTTACAAGAAACTCACCTCAAACCCAAAGACATGTACAGACTAAAAGTCAAGGGATGGAAAAACATATTTCAGGCAAACAACAGCAAGAAGAAAGCAGGGGTTGCAGTACTAATATCAGACAAAATAGACTTCAAAACAAAGAAAGTAACAAGAGATAAAGAAGGACACTACATAATGATAAAGGGCTCAGTCCAACAAGAGGATATAACCATTCTAAATATATATACACCCAACACAGGAGCAACAGCATATGTGAAACAAATACTAACAGAATTAAAGGGAGAAATAGACTGCAATGCATTCATTCTAGGAGACTTCAACACACCACTCACCCCAAAGGATTGATCCACCGGGCAGAAAATAAGTAAGAACACGGAAGCACTGAACAACACAGTAGAGCAGATGGACCTAATAGACATCTATAGAACTCTACATCCAAAAGCAACAGAATATACATTCTTCTCAAGGGCACATGGAACATTCTCCAGAATAGACCACATACTAGGCCACAAAAAGAGCCTCAGAAAATTCCAAAAGATTGAAATTGTACCAACCAACTTTTCAGACCACAAAGGCATAAAACTAGAAATAAACTGTACAAAGAAAGCAAAAAGGCTCACAAACACATGAAGGCTTAACAACACGCTCCTAAATAATCAATGGATCAATGACCAAATCAAAATGGAGATCCAGCAATATATGGAAACAAACGACAACAACAACACTAAGCCCCAACTTCTGTGGGACACAGCAAAAGCAGTCTCTTAAGAGGAAAGTATATAGCAATCCAAGCATATTTAAAAAATGAAGAACAATCCCAAATGAATGGTCTAATGTCACAATTATTGAAATGGGAAAAAGAAGAACAAATGAGGCCTAAGGTCAACAGAAGGAGGAACATAATAAAGATCAGAGAAGAAATAAATAAAATTGAGAAGAATAAAACAATAGCAAAAATCAATGAAACCGAGAGTTGGTTCTTTGAGAAAATAAACAAAATAGATAAGCCTCTAGCCAGACTTATTAAGAGGAAAAGAGAGTCAACACACATCAACAGAATCAGAAACGAGAAAGGAAAAATCACGACGGACCCAACAGAACTACAAAGAATTATTAGAGAATACTATGAAAACCTATATGCTAACAAGCTGGGAAACCTAGGAGAAATGGACAACTTCCTAGAAAAATACAACCTTCCAAGACTGACCCAGAAAGAAACAGAAAATCTAAACAGACCAATTACCAGCAACAAAATTGAAGTGGTAATAAAAAAACTACCAAAGAACAAAACCCCTGGGCCAGATGGATTTACCTCGGAATTTTATCAGATATACAGGGAAGACATAATACCCATTCTCCTTAAAGTTTTCCAAAAAATAGAGGAGGAGGGGATACTCCCAAACTCATTCTATGAAGCTAACATCACCCTAATATCAAAAGCAGGCAAAGACCCCACCAAAAAAGAAAACTACAGACCAATATCCCTGATGAACGTAGATGCAAAAATACTCAACAAAATATTAGCAAACTGAATTCAAAAATACATCAAAAGGATCATACACCATGACCAAGTGGGATTCATCCCAGGGATGCAAGGATGGTACAACATTCGAAAGTCCATCAACATCATCCACCACATCAACAAAAAGAAAGACAAAAACCACATGATCATCTCCATAGATGCTGAAAAAGCATTTGACAAAGTTCAACATCCATTCATGATAAAAACTCTCAGCAAAATGGGAATAGAGGGCAAGTACCTCAACATAATAAAGGCCATCTATGATAAACCCACAGCCAACATTATACTGAACAGCGAGAAGCTGAAAGCATTTCCTCTGAGATCGGGAACTAGACAGGGATGCCCGCTCTCCCCACTGTTATTTAACATAGTACTGGAGGTCCTAGCCACGGCAATCAGACAAAACAAAGAAATACAAGGAATCCAGATTGGTAAAGAAGAAGTTAAACTGTCACTATTTGCAGATGACATGATACTGTACATAAAAAACCCTAAAGACTCCACCGCAAAACTACTAGAACTAATATCGGAATACAGCAAAGTTGCAGGATACAAAATCAACACACAGAAATCTGTGGCTTTCCTATACACTAACAATGAACCAACAGAAAGAGAGATCAGGAAAACAACTCCATTCACAATTGCATCAAAAAGAATAAAATACCTAGGAACAAACCTAACCAAAGAAGTGAAAGACTTATACTCTGAAAACTACAAGTCACTCTTAAGAGAAATTAAAGGGGACACTAACAGATGGAAACTCATCCCATGCTCATGGCTAGGAAGAATTAATATCATCAAAATGGCCATCCTGCCCAAAGCAATATACAGATTTGATGCAATCCCTATGAAACTACCAGCAACATTCTTCAATGAACTGGAACAAATAATTCAAAAATTCATATGGAAACACCAAAGACCCCGAATAGCCAAAGCAATCCTGAGAAAGAAGAATAAAGTAGGGGGGATCTCACTCCCCAACTTCAAGCTCTACTATAAAGCCATAGTAATCAAGACAATTTGGTACTGGCACAAGAGCAGAGCCACAGACCAATGGAACAGACTAGAGAATCCAGACATTAACCCAGACATATATGGTCAATTAATATTTGATAAAGGAGCCATGGACATACAATGGCGAAATGACAGTCTCTTCAACAGGGGGTGCAGGCAAAACTGGACAGCTACATGTAGGAGAATGAAACTGGACCATTGTCTAACCCCATATACAAAAGTAAACTCAAAATGGATCAAAGACCTGAATGTAAGTCATGAAACCATTAAACTCTTGGAAGAAAACATAGGCAAAAACCTCTTAGACATAAACATGAGTGACTTCTTCTGGAACATATCTCCCTGGGCAAGGAAAACAACAGCAAAAATGAGTAAGTGGGACTATATTAAGCTGAAAAGCTTCTGTGCAGCAAAAGACACCATCAATAGAACAAAAAGGAACCCTACAGTATGGGAGAATATATTTGAAAATGACACATCCGATAAAGGCTTGACGTCCAGAATATATAAAGAGCTCACACGCCTCAACAAACAAAAAACAAATAACCCAATTAAAAAATGGGCAGAGGAACTGAACAGACGGTTCTCCAAAAAAGAAATACAGATGGCCAACAGACACATGAAAAGATGCTCCACATCACTAATTATCAGAGAAATGCAAATTAAAACTACAATGAGGTGTCACCTCACACCAGTAAGGATGGCTGCCATCCAAAAGACAAACAACAACAAATGTTGGCGAGGCTGTGGAGAAAGGGGAACCCTCCTACACTGCTGGTGGGAATGTAAGTTAGTTCAACCATTGTGGAAAGCAGTATGGAGGTACATCAAAATGCTCAAAACAGACCTACCATTTGACCCAGGAATTGCACTCCTAGGAATTTACCCTAAGAATGCAGCAATCAAGTATGAGAAAGATCAGTGCACCCCTATGTTTATCGCAGCACTATTTACAATAGCCAAGAATTGGAAGCAACCTAAATGTCCATCGATAGATGAATGGATAAAGAAGATGTGGTACATATACACAATGGAATACTACTCAGCCATAAGAAAAGGGCAAATCCAACCATTTGCAGCAACATGGATGGAGCTGGAGGGTATTATGCTCAGTGAAACAAGCCAAGCGGAGAAAGAGAAATACCAAATGATTTCACCTATCTGTGAAATATAAGAACAAAGGAAAAATTGAAGGAACAAAACAGCAGCAGAATCACAGAACTCAAGAATGGACTAACAGGTACCAAAGGGAAAGGGACTGGGGAGGATGGGTGGGTAGGGAGGGAATGTGGGGGGAGTAGTAGGGGTTATTAAGATTAGCATGCATGGGGGGGTAGGAGAAAAGGGAGGGCTGTACAACACAGAGAAGGCAAGTAGTGATTCTACAACATTTTGCTATGCTGATGGACAGTGACTGTAAAGGGGTTTATAGGGGGCACCTGGTATAGGGGAGAGCCTAGTAAACATAATATTCATCAAGTAAGTGTAGATTAGTGATACCAAAAAAAAAAAAAAAAAGGGCAGTTCCTGTGTGGTAACCTCCAATGAATTCTACACAAGGGTATAAACGGCATATAAAAGTGTAGGCAAAGGGTCTGTTTGTGTTTATACAGAGGATCAAAGCCTAATTGGGCTACCCCGAAAATGAACTAAGATACGATATGAAAAAGAACTTCCAACATCAGCACTCTCTGGAAGACTCATGCCAGAAGATGGTCATCAAAAAACCCCAACAAAGATCCATGCACTGCTACAGCTGTAGATGCACTCATCTCACCAGTTCCTGGACTTGCCATGGGAATGAGGAAGGAGATATCTAAGCTGGCCTGTGCATACAGTAAAACAACAAATTTGACTTAATCTATACTGTTGGAACTCAATCAAGAATTAGGAGAAGTGCAAATTGTAGTGCTCCAAAATCTTACAACTACAGACTATTTACTGTTAAAAGAACATAAGGGATGTGAACATTCCCCAAGAATGGGTTGTTTTAATTTGTCTGATTTCTCTCAGACTGTTCAAGTTCAGTTGGACAATATCCACCATATCATAGAAAAGTTTTCACAAATGCCTAAGGTGCCTAACTGGTTTTCTTGGTTTCACTGGAGATGGCTGGTAATTACAGATATGCTTTGGTTATGTAACTATACTCCTATTATGTTAATGTGTGTGCGCAATTTAAGTAGTAGCTTAAAACCTATACATGCTGAAGTTACTCTACAAGAAGATATGTCAAAGAAATAATCAATCTTCCCATGTTTTCTGTCGCCTGCTACTTCTATAGCTTTTCTTCTTCCTTCCTAATTACAACCCTTAAGTAGAATTCGTGCCTCATATCAAATTTACCGAGTATCATATTTCTTCCAAGTGGTAAAGATACCTCAAGACAAATGCTGGGCATAGAAGCCACAGGGCATTAATATGCAAAGAAATAAAAAGCTAACCATTTCAAACAATAAGGCTTCGCTCTCACTTACCAACTTTACATTTCCCTGTATGGCCCCGGAAGATGACTGGTTAGCCAGAGATGGGTAAGATTCCTCAAGGGAGGAACAACCTAAGACAGGCACAGTCGCAGGGGGGCCATCAGGTGAGAAATTGGGGATCAACAGAGGTGAGGCTTAGAACCTCACCCCCCTGTTCTGAGAGAAATCTTGTGCATACGTGGATGTTTTATTGCCCTTGTCTAGCTTGGATTAACACATAGTCTACAGGCACACACCTGATCATCTACATGTGCTCTCTTACAACACTAAACTATGTTTTCTACCTTTATCTTGTATCTACCTACCACTTCAGCATTTTATTAAAAATAATAATAATAAAGGGAGAAATGTGGTATCCACATATAAATCAAGTATAAAAACCAAATGAGTATTCATATTTGAACTGACTGTTTATAGTTCATAATGCATGAGCAAAACCAAAAGTTTCTGTGATGACTGCCCTTGTACTGTTCACCATGTAACTTATTCACTATGTAAGAATTTGTTCTCCATTAAGAACTTGTTCATTATGCTTCAGAAGATTGGAGACTGACGAAAATTAGGCTTGGGGTGGATTAATGATTGTGCATTGAGCATTGACTCTCCTATACAGAATTTTATTGTTGTTAACAACCATTTGATCAATAAATATGAGAGTTACCCTCACAAAAAAAAAAAGTACACACTTTCAATTGTAAAATAAATAAGTAACCAGGATGTAATGTATAGCATAAGGAATATAGTCAAAATATTGTAACAACTTGGTATGGTGATAGCTGGTAACTAGAATTATCATGTATATAAATGTTGAATCACTGTGTTGTACACCTGAAACTAATGTAATGTAATACTGTGTGTCAACTACCCTTCAATAAAAAATAATTATCTACAAAAAAAAAAAAAAAGACCACAATGAGATATCACTTCACATGAGTTAGAATGGCTAACAAAAGACAAGGAAAAACAAATGCTGGCAAAGATGAGGAGAAAGGGGAACCTTCCTACACTGATGGTGGAAATGTATATTAGTTAAACCATTCTGGAAAGCAATATGGAAGTTCTTCAAAAAGCTAAAAATAGAAATACCATTTGACCCAGGAATTCCACTCCTAGGAATTTACCCATAGAAAACAAGATTCCTGATTGTAAAGACATATGCACCCCTATGTTTATCACTGCAGTATTTACAACAGCCAAAATATGGTGGCAGCCTAAGTGTCTCTAAATAGGTGAATAGATAAAGAAGATGTAGTACATATACACAATGGAATATTATTCAGCCATAAAAATGAAACAAATCCTACAATTTGTAACAACATGGATGGAGCTAGGGGGTATTATGCTCAGTGAAATAAGCCAGGTGGAGAAAGGCAAATACCACATGACTCCACTCATTTGTAGAATATAAAAACAAAGCAAAATTGAAGGAACAAAATAGCAGCAGACTCACAGACACTGAGAGGAGACTAGTGGTTACCAAAGGGGAGGGTTTGGGGAGGGTGGGAAGGGAGGGAGAAGGGGACTAAGGGGCACTATGATTTGCAATCACAATATAGGTAGGTGAAGGCTGTACAGCACAAAGAAGACAAGTAATGACTCTTTAGCATCTTACTACACTGATAGACAGTGACCATAGTAGAGGGAGAGATAACTTGATAATATGGGTGAATACTGAAACCACAGTGCTGTTTATGTGAAACCATCATAAGATTGTATATCAATGATAGTTTTATTAAAAAAATTTGAGAGAAGTGAGTGACATCAGCAAGATGGCTGAATAAGATAGTCTCCCCCAAAACAATGTGGCATCTATCTACAGATTAATGCCTTTGTGGGAGATGAAGTATCCAGCACTATATGCCAAGGGACCCAGGAGAAGTCTCACCCAACTACACCTTTGTGTAAGAGCCAAGAGATCTTGGTCCTGGCTGTGGACTCTGAAGTGGTCAGTGAACTGGCTCCAGGACTTCTTGCCTGTGGTCCAGTAGCCCCAGAGAATACTGATTTGGACAATCACCCACAGATGAGAAAGCTTTTGTGGAAGGAAGTCTAAGAATCCAACAGAGAAGTTCCAGCACACTGTTGGAGCAAAAATATCTGAGATTGTACAAATTGAAAAGGTCAAGAGGGAAAGTTTGACTTTAGTCATGTCACCCCTCTCCCAGTTGGCACAGCTCAGTGTCAAAAGAGACCTTCTCAATCTGTGATTTCTCCCTTGGAGGAAAGTGAGAGCATGTGATTAAGTGTCCAGCTTCCCTAGTTGTGTGGGATGCTACCAGTGGCCCATTCTCTCTCACACTATACAGATCACTGAGCTATGAATTGCATGACTTGGGGTGATAAGTGGCTAAGATAACAAGAGCTTTCACTCAGAACATATCAAAGGAACATGGGTCCTTCTAACCACATCATGAACTCCATCAGGAGGCCCATAATATGTTTGCTGGGATGCCTCACCAGTGGGTCCCCCCATGGGGGCCATGGCCACACACAGCACTCTTGATGCCACGCCCACACAACCCCCACCCTGTGGCCAGCACTCTGTAGTTGCTCTTGACAGTAGCAAAAGGTAGCATTGGCAGACAGCCAGTGAGTACTCACAGAAATCTGGACTGAATCTCTGGCCAGGAAAAGACCATAAACTTAAACATTTAGCCTTGCCTTTGGGAAAGCAAAACAGAGGCTATCAGCAAGTGGCCTAGTGTGTAGCAGGATCAAGGGAAAGCATACAAACAAAAATGTGCCACAAGGGGGAGCAAGAAGTGTGGAGCAAAATGTATCTGTAGATCTGAGAAAGCCTCAGAATCCTTAGTAGGACTGAAGAAAGGTAATTCTTTTCCAAAGTCCGTCAGTAAAGAATGGAGAAGGTGACTGCTACATGAAATGTAAAGGCAGCAATGCAAGCCTTCAAGGAACATGAAAAGTCAAGGAAATATGACACCATACGAGTTCACAATAATGTTACATTAATTGACCTGAAAGACATGGAGATCTATGATTCATCTGCCAAAGAATTCAAAATAGCCTTTTAGGAAAGCTCAGTGAGCTATATGAAAACACAGAAAGACAAATCAATAAAATCAGGAAATCAATACACAAACAAAATGAGAAGTTTAACAAAGTGATAGAAGTATAATAGAAAGAACCAAACAGAAATTCTGAGGTAAAGCATACAATAAATGAAAAGTGTAATAAAGAGCATCAACACAAAATGGATCAAGCAGAAGGAAGAACCTATTAAATCAAGGACTACACCTTTTAAATTATCCATTCAGAGAAGAATAAAGATAAAGGAATAAAAAGGAGTGACAGAAGCTTATGTGATCTATAGGGTACCATTCAAATAATAAATTTGAGAATTACTGAAGTTCCAGAAAGAGAAGAGAGGAAGAATGTCACAGAAAATTTATTTTTAAAAATAATGGCTGAAAACTTCCTAAATCTGGGGAGAGATTTGTCCATCCATGTTCACGAAGGTCCTAAGTCCCCAAGCAAATGCAACTCAAAACACCCTCTCCAAGACACCACACAATAAAGCTGTCAAAAATCAGACAAAAAGAATCTTAAAAGCAGGAAGAGAAAAGAAGCTTATCACTTAAAAAGGAACTCCCATAAGGCTATCAGAGATTTCTCAGCAGAAACCTTAAGGCCAAGAGGAAGTGGGATGAAGTAGTCAAAGTACTGAAAGACAAAAAAAATGGAACAACCAAAAGTACTTTATCTATCAAAGTTGTCCTTCAGAAATGAAAGATAAAGATGTTCTCAGACAAACAAAAGCTGTGGGAGTTCATCACTGCTAAACTTGACTTATAAGAAATCCTGAAATGAGTTATTAAATCTGAAATGATAGGCCACTATTAGTAATATGAAAACATATGAAAATATACAACACACTGGTAAAGGTAAGTATATAGTCTATTTTAGAATATTCTGATATGTATATGGCATGGTGTAAACTACTTAACTTTAATAAAATGTTTAAAGGATAAAAGTATTAAATATAATAATTATTATAATAATTTGTTAATGAATACATAATATAAAAAGAATTATGACATCAAAAAATGAAAAGGGGAGTAAAAAGTAGGGTTTATATATATGACTGAAATTTCTATTAGCTTAAAATATACTGTTTTTTCTCTAATGTGTTTTATGCAAGCCTTATGGTGACCACAAAACAAAAAAGATAAAAAGAAGAGAATCAAATAATACCGCTATGGAAAATCACCGACTCAGAAAGAAAGACAGTAAGAGAGGAAACTACCAAAAAGCCAGAAAACAATGAATAATATGGAATAAGTAAGTCCTTACTTATCAATAATTACTCTAAATGTTAATGGTTAAATTCTTTGATCAAAAGGCATAGAGTGGCTGAATCAAACAACAAAACCCAACTCTGTGTTGCTTAAAGGGACTTACTTCACTTTGAAGACACACATAGGCTCAAATGAAGGGATAGAAAAGATATTCCATACAAGTGGAACCCAAAAGAGAGGAGGGTTAGTTATACTGGTTTCAGATGAAATAGACTTTGTCCTTTGTCAGAAACTGTAAAAAGAAAGTAGGTCATTATAAAAATAATGACCTAAGATAAATGCTAGGATGGCAATATCCCACTTTCAACAATAGATAATTGTTAAGAAACATTGATAAGAAAACATTATACTTGAAATATACTTTTTATCAAATGGGCTAGACAGACATATACAGAATATTCTTTCCAATAGCAGCAGAACAAAAATGCTTCTCGAGTGCATATGAAAATTCCTTCAGAATAGAACATATGTAAGATCACAAAACAATTATTAACAAATTTAAGAAGACTGAAATTATACCAAGTGTCTCATTTGCTCTAACAGTATGAAACTAGAAATCAGTAACAATAGGAAAATGGGAATATTCGCAATTATTTGGAAATTAAACAACACACTCCTGAACAACCAATGAATTAAAGAAGAAATCAAAAGGGAAATCAAATATCTTGAAACAAATGAAAATGGAAATTCAACACACCAAAACTTATGGGATACAGCAAAAGCAGTTCTAAGAGGGAAGTTTATAGTGATAAATGACTAAGTTAAGAAAAAAATGGAGGCTCTCAAATATATAAGCTAACTTTATACTTCAAGGAACTAAAAAAGGTAAACAACTAAGCCCAAAGTTAGGAGAAGGAAAGAAATAACAATTATCAGAGTAGAAATAAATGAAATGGAGACCAGAAAAACAACAGAAAGATCAATAAAACTAAGAACAATTTTTTAAAAAGATTATCAAAATTGACAAACACTTAGCTAGACTAAGAAAAAGAGATACATCTCAAAGTCAGAAATGAAAGAGGAGACATTACAATTGATACTGCAGAAATTCAAAAAATCATAACAGACTACTATGAACAATTACATATCCAACAACTTTAACAACCTAGAAGAAATGGATAAATTCCCAGAAACATACAATTCAACAAGATTGAATCATGAATAAATTTAAAATATGAACAATTTTTAGGAAGGAGAATGAATCAACAATCAAGAACTTCACAACAAAGAAAAGCAGAGTAACAGATATTTTCACTGGTGCAGTCTACCAACTTAAAGAACAATTAATGACTATCCTTCTTGAACTCTTTCAAAAAACTAAAGAGAAGGCCACACTCCCGAACTCACTTTATGAGGCCAGCATTACCCTGATACCAAAGCCAGTTAAGAACACTAAAAGAAAAGAAAACTACAGGCCAATATCCCTGATAAATAAAGATGCAAAAATTCTCAACAATATATTAGCAAACTCAACAGCATATTAGAGGGATCATACACCATGATCAAGTATGACTTTTCCTAGAATTCAAGGATGGTTTAATGAATGCAAATCAATAAATGTGATATGTGGTGCTAATAGATTGAAGGATAAAAGTCACATGATCATCTCAACAGATGCATAAAGAGCATTTGACAAAATTCAATGTCTTGTAGTGATAAAAATGCTCAACAATGTGAATATAGAAACAACATACTTCAGTATAATAAAGGCCATATGTGACAAGCCTGTGGCTAACAACATACTAAATGGCAAAAGGCAAAAATATTTTCCTCTAATATTAGGAACAAAACAAGGGTGCCTCTGTCACCACTCTAAGTCAACATAGTACTAGAAGTCATAGCCAGAGAAACGAGGTAAGAAAACAGAAACAAAGGCATCCAAATCAGAAAGGAAGAAGCATCAAGATCATAATATGATATGATCTTAAATACAGAATATCCTAGAGGGGCCACTAAATATCTGTTAGAACTATTAAACAGATTCAATAAAGTTGCATGATAAATACTGAACATACAAGTATCAGTTGTATTTTTATACACTAACAACAAACTATCTGAAAATAAAAAGAAAATAATTTCTATTACAATAGAATTAAAAAATACTTAGGAATAAATTCAACTGAGGAGGTGAAATATATGCATATATAAGACATTGATGAAGGAAATTGAAGAAGACACATTACATTTTTTACTAAAGAAGGCCAACTAAATATCCTATGTTGATGAATTAGAGAAATTAATATTTTTAAATGTCCATACTACCCAAAGCCATCTATAAATTCAGTGCAATCCCTATTAAAATTCCAATAGCATTTTTCAAAGAGATAGAAGAAAATTGCAAAAATTTATAATGTAATGACATAAGACTTCAAATAGCCAAAAGCAATTCTGGGAAAGAAGAGCAACGCTGGCAGCCTCATACTTCCTGATTTTGAATTATATTAAAAAGCAATAGTAATCAAAACAGTATAGTATTGGCATAAAAACAGATACACAGACATATAGAATAGAACAGAGAGCACGGAAATTAACCCTTACATATAGGTCAACTAGTATTTGACAGGGAATCAAGAATGCTCAATAGGAAAGGGTAGTTTTTTCCTAAATGGTGCTGAGAAAACTAGATAATTACATTCAGAAGAATGAAATGGGACCTCTACTTACACAACTCACAAAAAATAATTTGAAGTGGATTATAGACTTTAACATAAGATCTGAAGCCATACTACTACTGTGAGAAAACAGGGAAAATGTTCCTTGGCATTGGTCTTCACAGTGATTTTTTGGAAATAATGGCAAAAAGCACAAACAAAAGCAAAAAAAAAAGTGAGACAATATCAAACTAAAAATCCTCTACTCAGCAAAAGAAAAAAGTTAGCAGAATGAAAGACTATCTATTGAATGGGAGGAAATATCTGACAGGGGTTAAAAATCCAAAATATAGAAAGAATTCATGCAATTCAATAGCAAAAAAAAATAATCATAAATTTAAAAATGGGCAGAGGATGTGAATAGATGTTTTTTCAAAGAAAATATGCAAATGGCCAACCAGTACTTGAAAAGATTCTCAGCATCACTAATCACCAGGGAAATGCAAGTCAAAACCTTAATGAGATATCAGCTCACAGAAGTATTTGTGAACATGTGGAGAAAAGGGAAACCTGTTGTATTGTTGCTGGGAATGTTAATTGGTACAACTACTGTGGAAAACAGTATGGAGGTTCCTCAAAAAAAAAAAAAATTAGAACTACCATATGATCCAAGAGTCCCACTTCTGGGTATATATCCAAAGAATACGAAAGCAGATCTCAAATGTTCACTACAACATTACTTACAAGAACCAAGAGATCAAGACAACTTAAGTGTCTGTCTACAGAGGAATGGATAAAGAAGATGTGGTGTATGTATACATACAATGGAGTATTATTCAGCCATGAGAAAGAAGGAAATCTTGCCATTTGAGACAAGATGATTGAAACTTGAGGGCATTATGTTAAATGAAATAAGTCAGACAGAAAGCAGATACTGGATGCTATCACTTATATGTAGAATTTTTAAAAGCTGAACTCAGAAACCAGAAAGTAGAATGCTGTTTGCCATGGGCTATGGGGTGGGGGAAATGAGGAGATGTTGGATAAGCAGTACAAATTTCCAGAGACAAGATTAATAAATTCTAGGGATTTAATGTACAACATGGTGACTACAGTTAACTTTACTTATTATGCACTGGAAAGTTGCTAAGCCAGTAGATCTTTAATGTTCTCAACACACACACAAAAAAAGGTAGTTATGTGAGGTGATGGATTTATTAACTGTATTGTGGTAATCACTGTGAAGATAGTGTACCAAATCATGCTGTACTCTTTGAACTTACCCAATGTTACACAGAATTATATTGCAATAAAACTGGAGAAAGAAAAGAAAGAAGAAGAAATTCAGGTAAAATAATTTGCACCTTAGAATTCTACACTCTTGAGAACTATATATATTACCTATGAGGGCTAAAAAAAGAGAATTTCAGTCTTGCCAAGCTCAAAAAAATTACTTTTCATGTACATTTTTCTCAGGAAGCAACATGAAATTTAACTCCAAAACAACACCACAAAGAGAGATAAAGAAAGACAAGGAAGAAAAGAGAAAGACAAAAATAGAAACCATGTAGGAGGAATGCACGGTATTCAGGATACTTTGACTCTAATACGGGACAAAATCTAGGGAATTCTCAGGATGATGATGAAAATGACATTACAGTCACAGGCAGCAATTAGTCTAGAGTGGAGCAGAAGGATGGAAGTTTCCAAGAAGGACACCTGCATGGGGGGAAAATGACCTGCAACTTTCCAGGGCATAGGTAATCTTTGTCTGAATGCATGTCTGAGTATTGAATGGCCTTTAGATTCAGACTGGAGCTATATCCTTGGCTCTCCTGGGTCTCTAGCTTGTCAATGTACTGCTGTAATGAAGTGCTTGACTTTAAAATGGAAAAGGTTGCGGGGATGAAATAATGATAGTTCATAGAAAACTGAGAAATGACAAAGGCAGTAATGATTAACAAGGAAAAACAAAGATGAAACAAAAATATAACTATCATACCCTATATGCCTTAACTTTTAATAAAAATACAGACTTTTGACTTAATCAAAAATTTGAATAAGGTACATTTTGGGGTTATAAAGCTGTTACATCTTCATAGTTTTAGAATAGAATAGTCAATAATACCTAAACTAACAATTTAAAAAGTAGTAAAGCATGTTATTTAGAAACATGAGGTGAACATCAGGAGAGTCAGCTGAAAAGAATTGACAATGATTATACTTCTGGGAGCAGGAATCGTCACAAGGATGTTGAATGGGACAAGAAACGGCTAATTTTCATTTTGAGCCTTGATAATCTATTTGACCTTTAAGTCTACGTATACCTACCTATCTGTTTCATAAAAATGAAAATTGTTTTTAAAGGAGTATATTAGTCAAATAGTTTAATTTTCATGAACAAGATTCACTTTAAAAGTGATATAATCATCCTTTTCAGTGTCTTTTAGATGATTTCATTATCAGATGCCGTAGCATGGTTATTCATAATCCTACATTTTCAGTTCACCCTAAATTCACTCCTAACACATTATTTTAATACATTTTTGGAAGTAGATAAAAGCAAAGATAAGTGATTTGATTAAGTCTATACACATAGCAAGTGTTCTCAAAAAGCTGTTTAATTTCTTCCTTTGCATTTAGGAATTTATGGCAAAAGTTATAGGTTGGAAAATAAAATCCACCACAGAAGCATAAACATTATTCATGCAAATTATAACAGCATTCAAAAATTTTATGTGCAAGGTAATCTGTTAGATGGTTATTCAAATGTGGCAAAGTAAAGTTGAAAGAAAAATCAAACATCTGGGGCCAGAATATATGTAATCAGGAGGGTTATAGATGTGCATGCCAACTGATTATCATGCCCTTGAGGAATTCTAAATTGAAAATATTTCTTTCCCAAGAGTCACCCCTGATTGAAGTAAATGTCCAAAATCGGTAATTGATAACATCCTGATTTACCTATGTTAAAATCGTAGATTTAATCACTTAATATTACTAAGAGTTCTTGATGGTTATTTTTTTGGGTGAACCTGACTGAGCCACAGGGTGCCCAGATATTAGATCAAACATTCTGTGTGTATCTATGCGGGTGTTTTTGGATGAGATTAACATTTGAATTGGTGGACTGAGTAAAGCAGATTGCCTTCCCCAGTGTGGGCGGGCCTCATCCAATCCACCGAAAGCCAGGCTAGCACAAAATGGCTGAGTAAGTGAGAAATCCCTCTCTGTTCATGATGGTCTTTCTGCTGGGACATCAGTCTTCTGCTCTAATACTGACTCAGTCTGGAACTTGTACCCTTAGATCTCCCGGTTCTCAGGCCTTTAAATTCAAACTAAAACTAGATCCTTGGCTCTCCTGGATCTTCAGCTTGTCAACTGCAGATCCTGGGACTTCTCAGCATCTTTAACTGTGTGAGTCATTTACTTAGAAAAAGATAGATAGATAGACAGAAAGAAAGATGGATAGACAGAGATGTATCTATCTATATATATATACATGGTTCTGTTTCTCTGAAGAATCCTGATTAATGTACCTTTTCTGGAGGAAAGTAAAAAATTGGTTAAATCGATATTTCTAAATATTCAAATATCCAGTCAAGCAAACTGAAGTCACAGGTCGTTAATTTTTGTCTTAGTTTAGTCTTTTGGCTTGAGTGTAACAGGAATCAACTAATGCTAATTTGGGCCAAAAATAATTTTTTTAAAAAGTGGGGAGGAATTTATTTTAAGGAAAAATAGATATCTCGGTGACTCAAGGGCAGAAGTGCTGCTGCAGCCTATAAAGCTAATAAAGTTGGAACGGGATGAAGGAATGCCATTCCATATTCCCAGCTCTAGTCTTTGCAGGACACCTGTTTATTTTTCTCTCTACTGACAAACTATCACTCTTACTCTGTTCACATGGTGATAACCATGCCATAATCCCAGAGGTTTTACTTCTCCTCCATTCAGGAGACCAGCCTACAGGATGGGACTCTTGATACTAACTCTGGGTTCATAAGGGAGGAATTTGGTCATATTTGAATTGGGTACTGCCCTTGGTCCAAGTATCGACCATTAGGAGCATGGGCTTATATTGTACAAATAGAGCTGCCATCTCTTCTACCTGCGATTTCATGGATGAGAACTAAGAAAAGTAAGAAATCTGGGATAAGACAGATAAACTCTAAAATTATTTTGTCTTTCATTAATTGTGTTAGGATCTTCTATGGTCCAGGACTGGAAATGTAATTTTGAAAAAGATGTGTTTCTTGCCCTCACAAACCTTCCTATCTAGTTAGGAGTATTGGGTGGTCAGGGGCCTGGTGAAGATTAGATTTACGTGTAATTAAATTTCAAGGTAATATAATGTAACAAGTGATACTATTCTAATGAAAAAGGTGTTATGGAAGTAACTGAGAAGAGGTATCTCACTCAGACTTAGGAGGTCAGTGATATTTGCCTGTGAAAAATAAGTCTATACTAAGACTACAGATATACATAGGTGTTAGGCTTATCAAATATGTGAAGAGAAAATATAATAGATAAAATAAATAATATATAAGTAATACATAAATTATATATATTTAAGTAATATAAAATAAAATACAAAAGACAAAAATATAAAAATAAGATGGTCAAGACTCTAATGCTTTATGGAGACACAGATGGATCCAAAGGAAAGTGATATTGGAACACTGATAGGTGTCTTAGTTTGAATTTCTCAAAAAATCAGATCCTGAGACAAAGTAAGACAAAACTAGTCCTCTGTGGAGGCAGCATTCTAGGAGATTCCTGCCACTCAGTGGTTGGACAGCAACATTACTTTGCTTCACCCCTATGTGGCAACCCCAGCAAGAAAATGATACCTTTTCGTCATTAGTTTTAGGAAAAAGTTCCAGGGGGAATTCTCATAGGAACAATCTGGGCCATTGAGCTAATCACAGTAGACAAACTCCTGTACTATTTTGATTGGTCCTGTACTGGGAAAGGCCACACTGGCATCACATGAACTAACAGAGGGAGAGATAAACAATGCCTCGTATGTGGTTTTCACAAGTGAGAGTCATATAGTCATGTTTTTGAAATGCGTATGCAAGTGTGGTGGATTGGGAGTGGATGACCACTCTCAGAAGTGGAACATGAGCCAGAGCAGCTGGCTGGCAGTGAGTAGACTGATATTTAACAATGCAAGGAAAAGAATAATTTGGAAGGCAGTAGACTTCAAAGAATGGGTGCTAGGCAGGCAAAATCAACAGATGTCTACTAAAATTTAGGGCATTACTCCTCTAATATTTATTTTATACTTGGAGATGTGTTATGCCTTATGCAGGTTGAGCAACAAGGAACTTTTTTCTCACTTATTCTATCAGAGTAATAATTTGGACATACAAGATGATTGTAAAGAATAAAACCTTAAATCATCCACACTTTGTTTTTCAATATACCATAAACATTTACATAGAAAGAGAACAGTCATTTTTAACCCACATTGACAGGTTTCCCCCCCCACATACAGGTCACTTTGAAAATCTGATGAGTTCAGTAGACTTGGTCCTTAGAAATTTTTTTGTACATACAAACTTCTTTTGAGAGATTGACAGTCTACATGAAGCCCAAGTTAAACCCCTGATCTAGGTTGAGTGAATGTTTTCAAAGCACTTGGCTCCTTTGTAAGCAGTTCTTTTCATAGTTATAATGTGGGAATGGCATTTAGATAAATTTATTGATTTTTATTTTTAAACGGCTCAAACTATAAAGATACACAAATACTAAACACTATTTTCACATTGCATTCTTGTTCAATTCATTCTTGTTCAGTGTCACAATCTTAAATCAAGGCAGATACACTGTATTCATTTTCTGGTGAGGATACAAGGACAAAAAAATTAAGTCTTTTTGAAGCTTTTGAATATTATTTACTCCCATAATAAAGAAGGCAGCTTGCTGCCTAATAAGATGTGGCCTGGGAGGTTGCTTTATCAATGTGTTGATCCCTTGGAGGAAAAAACACATTTTAAAAACAAATTCAAGAGTAAGACATACATGAATGCAATCCATTTACACTGAGAGCACATTTCTGTACTGTGCCAAATGAAGTAAGAATTTTTGCATAGGAATTTATTCCTTCTACCTTGCCTTCTCTAAATAACGTTTCAAGAATTACATATATCTATGTGTGAAGCACTTTAGGGTTTCTCTTCCATTTCTATAAACAATATTATAAACAACCATAAATTTGTGAAAATGCTAAGATGCTAAGCATGTAGTTTTGCCAGATAAAATTCAGAATGCCCAGTTAAATTTGAATTTCAGATAAGCAACAATTATTTTTTCAGGATAAGCATGTACCAAACATCATATGGTACATACTTATGCTAAAAACTTGTTGTTTATTTGAAATTCAAATTTAACTGGGCATATTATATCTTAATTTACTAATTTGGCAACCTTGTAAACTTGCAAACAGTATTTTTGTTCATTTGTAAATAAACATTTAATTTTGCATATTAAAATAATTTTGGTACTGGCATTTCATTTTATTGTTGGATGTATGTTTTCAGCTAAAATGACCTTTTAAGAATATATACAATTACAGTTTCAGTGAGATTCTGATGGAATAGTCAAGCTTTTTTTACCCCCTCCATAAACAGCTTCCACTCACATCATTTTTCAGACCCAAAGAACTTTATGAAGAAAGCTAGACTGAGGTAGCTGGTTCTTTGTTTCAGATTGGTTTCAGATCAATTCTTTAAGCATTTGAGGAGATGTTATTAAAAATTGCATATTTTTAGCTTTTAAAGTAACTTACATATGTAATTTTTAAATGATTTGTCTTTGAAAGCAGAAACTTTTCAAAATGAATCATTATGCAGAGATGAAATCAGTGAGTCTAGAAAATGAGTAATTCATTTTTAAGTAAATGAGAAATTATTTTGTGCTGTTACTTATACATTTTCACATTCATAGTTAAATAGCAATTTGCGACACACAGGGTATTAGTTGTGAATTGTGGTTTTCAGTTTCACAGACACGTTTGTTGCTGTGGTTTTGTAATATCATTCCCTGATGCTTTTCTCAATTGTGGTTTTCATAATCATTGTTTGATAGTCATGTAGCTGTGGTTTAGGGCTGCTATATCCATTTGGACAGAGATAATTGCTTAAAGGTTTTGCTGTCTTTTAATTTTATAACCTTACTGAGTTAAACTAGAAAAAGAAAAATTGAACTTTAAATATCATTAACATTCCCATTAAAAACTATGAGAAAACACACAACGTAATAGTATTCCTTAGTTTGATTCATTCATATTAACTATAATTAATATAAATTCAGATAAACTATATCTATTTCTAATAATGCAGTCTGGTTTTTTATCAGTCCTGCCTTTAATTCCCTGCCTTTTGCTCCTTTCAGCTTTTAAACTGAATATTTAGGTGAGATTTATTTGTTTCTCCTTTGCTTTGCATATTTAACCATTTCAAATGCCAAAAGAAACACTTATGATATTTTAATTCCAGTGGGCATTCTTTTTGGGTGATATAGTCAGCTAGTTCTGTAAAAAAGATCTTTAAAAACCACGATGTATAATATATCCAATTCTAAGCATACCAATTTAATTGTAATGAATTGAAAACTAAGGAGGCAAAAATCTGTAGTTCTCTGCTTATTCATTCCACAGTACAAACACAAATAACCCTGCTTTTCATTGTACTTACGGCTTTAATTTGTTGATTCTTCAGGGAGGGACTTGGTCCTTTAGTGCATTTTTTCCATTGCAAAGGACCATGTAGTCTCACAACCTCATATGGTAACGCTACTAAGGGTAATGTAATAAAATTCCCAATTGGTCTTCAGCTCTGTACTAAGATTCTCTCAGCCATACCTTTCACAGGACAACTCTTTACACCTTCCAAAAGATGTCCTGATGTCTTATAAATGACACTGATTACATTGCATCTTGCATTCTGTGTAGTCTGCATTATGCTCAATCAGCCCAGGCTCTCTGCTGACTCCCCAGACCTTTTTAGAGTATGGAGTTTGGTGGGGCTCACAGGAAGGATAGTCAACCAAAGAAAGTGGGGCAAAATTTCTGATCAGAATGGATGATCTCACAACTTGGGGGAAAAGTCAGTAGTACCTAGGGGATACATGTTAACTGAGGTGGAGTTTATTAGTAAATATCGATTGCATAAAAGAGCCAGTGCCTCTGCTACATGGATCGAAGCTCCTTCCAGCCCACCCAGGAGAATATATTTAATACTCAGTATATATGAAACTATAAGAAACTAAGCTAGCCTCTTGCAGCTTAACTGGGCCAAAATAATAACTATGCAAATCCCATCAAAATTTGTTCTTCTTTTGGCTTGCAATTTCCGACGTTCTAAACACATAATAATTGAATAAGAATGAAACAAAACTTTAAAAGCTAAAGAACCATGGAATAGTTATTGGGTCTTACCTGCTTGGGAAATTATGGCAAGATCAAATCTTTTATTAGTCGCTGGCTGCTTCCCTGTGGCAAAAGAACTAAAGAATTAAATGTCACGGGGTAGTATGGAACTTCAGAACTTCCACAGACTTCCTCAAAAAGTTACTATTCTGATTAGAGATGGTTCACTTACCACCTAGGGCTAATCACCTGGCTAATGGTTCTCCTTTTTGAAGTGAGAAAAACACCTGCCTGACTCCAAGTTCGGAATTTGTACTATCTAAAATGAGAACGCGAGGAGAGAGAAACAGCACTTTTAGGACTCCGCTCAGCATCCCATCAGCTCGGGCCAAGTGGGGGATGGTCCGTGTCCGCAGCGGTCTCCTGGGAATCTTGAGAGCAATGAAACGGTCTCCTGAGAGCCTGGGCAGATGAGGGGACTTAACTGGCCCCAAGATACACAGTTGGCATTTGTGATCAGCTGGCTCTCGCCGAGGATTTTGCCAGGGGCCTAACCTTCCTGCCAAGAAGCTGGAAAGGCGAGGGTGGAGACTAGGGGAGGGGGCAGCATAGCTGGAAGCGCAAAGTTTATGGAGGGACTGAGGTTTCTTTGTGCCCTGCTGGATGGGTGAGGCGTTGAGACAGGAGAGTTGGGGTCCATCAGAGGGGGCTGTTGGAAGAAGTTGCCTGGAGGGGTGCTCTGGCAGATGCCCAGAGCTGACGCGATGACAACTGCAGAAGGTGGCCCCCCTGCAAGCCTTCCCCGCGATTCTCACCCCCGCAACCGTCCGCCGCGCCCCCCAGCACCCCACCCGACTGAGGCCAGGGCCCTAGTTTGCATCCGGACTGGCTTTGGCTGCAGCCAATCCTCCTTTCGCTGATGGAATAGTCTCCCCTCCCCACAGCCCCGGCGCGCCCCTCCCTCCCGCGCCTCGCCACCTCCCGAGGCAGAGCGAGAGCTGCGCGGCCCGGAGCGGCGGCGGCGGCGGCGGCGGCGCTCGGAAATCAGCCGTGCAAGCCCGGGAGAGGGGCGAGCGAGCGCGCTCCTCCTCCCGCGCCTTCCGCCCCTCTCGCCCCCTTGCCCCTCTGCTCGCTCTCCCTTCCCTCCCTCCTCCTCTGCCTTCTTTCCGTGCCCCTCCCTTCCCTCTCCCCAGGTCCGTTCGTTAGTAAATTCCTGCCCCCCCATCGCTCTCCCGCTCTCCCCCCTCCCCTCCCCACTGTCACACTCTCTCTGCCCCCTCTTCTCATTTGCCTGCTCATCTCCAAACGTGGGTCCGCGGCTCCCGGAGGAGCCCCGCTCCCGGATCCCGCGCGCCCGGGGCACCTGGAGTCCGGCCCGCGGCGGCCCGAGCCTGGCCAGCGGAGGCGGCGGGAGCCGAGGGAGCGGCAGCCCCGACTGCGGGCACCGCGGGAGCCCCAGTGGCAGCGGCCGCCGCCGAGATGTCCCGGCGAAAGCAAAGCAAACCCCGGCAGATCAAACGTAAGTTTGCACGCCGGGCTGGGAGTTGGTGGATTATTTCTGGGGCGGGGGGCGCGCGGAGAAATCCGCTGCGGGCGCCCGGGATTTGTCAAACTTTGCCTGCGCAGCTGGAGGGACCCGTCAGCCGCGGACAGGACGGACAGGCAGCGCGGGCGCCGCAGGAGGAGGCTGCGACGAGCCGCCCACTCTTGCTCGGCTCAGCCTTCGCGCCAGGGTTTCTTTTTGATTTCGACCCCTGCGCGCAGTTGGTCACAGCTGCTCCAGCGTCGAGCCTGACTGGGCAGCCCCACTCAATTAGGAGATTACTATTATTGTGGTTGTCGTCGTTGTTGTTGAGATTGACGTGGTGCTTCTCTCGGGACACTTTTAGCCCGGGTTGAGAACTTAGTTCTCCAAAAAGCCGGGCGAGACCTCGGGGCGAGGGAGGCAGCGTCCCCAGGAGGTGGAAAATCAGTGTCTAGGTCCGGATCCTGGGCGGTGCCAGAGCCGCGCCAAACCCGAAGCGAAACAAAAAGTAGGTGTAAAAGTTTGCGCCTCTGCGGCGGGCGGCCGTGCGCCTCCGGCCCGCGGGCTCGGGGCGGGCGGCGGCAGGTCTTGCCTGGGGGCTGCGGGTCGCCGGGTTCGCGTCGCCCGGACCCTCCGCCACGCCGGGGTCCGGCGAACCTAGGGCCCTGGAGGCGCGCGGAGCCCCTGCTGGGAGGGGCCGCCTCACTTCGCACCGCGGAAGCTGTGAGTTCAAGGCTCCCTGTACGCAGCCGAGAGCGCCACCCCGGGCCCCCGGGCCCCCGAGTCCCTCAGCCCCCGCGGGCTTCGGTGGCTCGAGAAGCACGCAGCGGGGCGAGAGGCACCTGCCCGAAGCACACACTCCCTGAGCTCAACTCAGTCAACTTTTCTTGTCTTGGGGGGAAATTCCTCCAGTGGTGTTTTGTCACCCTGCGACGTGTCTTCAACGCTTTGGCCGAAAAGGAGAAACAGCGTTATTAGTGTGCTTTCTGCCAGGGTTGTGGTGTGTCCATTTTCTTTATATTGTT